>NC_023163.2:1250000-2500000 GCF_000231095.2 Oryza brachyantha
CAGCAACGGCATGGACGTGTTCTACAGGGGGACGTCGCTGACGTACAAGGTCATCGGCGGCCTTCTTGATTTCTACTTCTTCTCGGGGCCGACGCCATTGGCCGTGGTGGATCAGTACACCTCCATGATCGGCCGCCCTGCGCCCATGCCGTACTGGGCGTTTGGTAATCACTGCAAACTCCATTTTCTTTACTTGTTTGGATGACTTCTGGTGTCCTTTAATTCCGTTTGTCTCGGAGTTTTTATTAGTTATGTAAAGTGTTTGTCTGCATAGTTTGATCCATCCACCCAATAGATGATATACTACTGTAATTCTGTAAATATGATTAGCTAATATGTACACATGTAGTACCATCCAGATTCATTGATGACACAATATTTGGAGACAGCGGGGTAGTGGGATGTCTTCACATGGCACACACTAATTTAGGCTTTTAGAAATTTGGAGACAGCAGGGGGGCCGGTTTGATTGGGAGTTCATTTGTCTTGAGCCAATTCCAACTAGTACTAGCACTATGCTTTTTGCAATAGTATGCCATATTCTCCTGTAGTACATTACATTAGTAACTGGTTTCCAATAGAACAATAAGCCTCTGCAGGGTTTAGTGGAGTACTTTATTATTGCTACCTTCCAGGAAAGAATCAAGTCATGCCAGCTGCTGCATTTCCTTCTTTAGAGGAGAGAAGACAAAAAAGAAAGTAGTAGTTCCTCGTTGAACACCATTACATAATTTATTGTCTTTCAAGGAATATTATCTGAAGTTGGCAGTATTACTCTGGTGAATATGATGTTGATAATGGTCAATTATACTGCTACACTACTGATCTACCCAACTCGCTCAAAATGATCAGAGATGGGGTTGATCGGGGGTTGGCACGGAGTTAGACTAGTCAACCCCATCTTGACGTCATGTATCGTGACGCCGAGCTGTTATACTTCGGCGCCACGTTACTTGGTGCCAAGAAACAAGCCTATTTTTGGATAATGTTTTTAAAATAGTTTATTTGTGAAATTTCTTTGCGAAAAAGGCTAGATTGCGAAAAATTCACTGCATATATCGGTAGATGCGGATCATGAGTAACTTTAACAGTCAGCTCATAGATAAAATATGACTCCCAGAGCACATGGACAGATCAAGACTAATTAAAGAAACAATACGGAATGTTGCTGCACAAATTGTACCACAAAGAATGACATTTCTTAGATTGTGATGCAAATATGTAATCTTCTTACACGCTTTGTTTTCAGGGTTCCATCAGTGCAGATGGGGATACAAGAACCTGTCTGTGGTCGAGGGCGTCGTGGAGGGCTACCGGAATGCGCAGATACCCCTCGACGTGATCTGGAACGACGACGATCACATGGACGCCGCGAAGGATTTCACTCTTGATCCTGTCAATTACCCACGCCCCAAGCTGCTGGAATTCCTCGACAAGATCCATGCACAGGGCATGAAGTACATCGTCCTCATCGACCCCGGCATCGCCGTGAACAACTCCTACGGCGTGTACCAGCGCGGCATGCAGCGCGACGTCTTCATCAAGCTCGACGGGCAGCCCTACCTGGCTCAGGTGTGGCCTGGCCCTGTCTACTTCCCCGACTTCCTGAACCCCAATGGTGTCTCATGGTGGATCGACGAGGTGAGGAGGTTTCATGATCTTGTCCCCGTGGACGGGCTCTGGATCGACATGAACGAGGCCTCCAACTTCTGCACCGGCAAGTGCGAGATCCCGACGACTCACCTGTGCCCTCTGCCCAACACGACGACTCCATGGGTGTGCTGCTTGGACTGCAAGAACCTGACGAACACGAGGTGGGATGAGCCGCCGTACAAGATCAACGCCTCCGGTCAGACGGCGCGGCTCGGCTTCAACACCATCGCCACCAGCGCGACGCACTACAATGGCATCCTGGAGTACAACGCGCACAGCTTGTACGGGTTCTCGCAGGCCATCGCGACGCACCGGGCGCTGCAGGGGCTCCAGGGCAAGCGGCCGTTCATCCTGACGCGCTCCACGTTCGTCGGGTCGGGCGCCTACGCGGCGCACTGGACAGGCGACAACAAGGGCACCTGGGAGAACCTCCGGTACTCCATCTCCACCATGCTCAACTTCGGCATCTTCGGCATGCCGATGGTCGGCGCCGACATCTGTGGGTTCTACCCGCAGCCGACGGAGGAGCTCTGCAACCGGTGGATCGAGCTCGGCGCGTTCTACCCTTTCTCCAGGGATCATGCCAACTTCGCGTCGCCAAGGCAGGAGCTTTATGTCTGGGAGTCCGTGGCCAAGTCGGCTCGGAACGCGCTCGGCATGCGGTACAGGCTGCTCCCCTACCTGTACACGCTCAACTACCAGGCGCACCTGACCGGAGCTCCGGTGGCGCGGCCGGTGTTCTTCTCGTTCCCCGACTTCACGCCGTGCTACGGGCTGAGCACGCAGTACCTGCTCGGCGCGAGCGTCATGGTGTCGCCGGTTCTCGAGCAGGGCGCCACCTCGGTGAGCGCCATGTTCCCGCCGGGCAGCTGGTACAACCTGTTCGACACGACGAAGGTGGTGGTCTCCAAGGGCGAGGGCTCCGTGAAGCTGGACGCGCCGCTCAACGAAATCAACGTGCACGTGTACCAGAACACGATCCTGCCGATGCAGCGCGGCGGGACGATCTCCAAGGACGCGCGGGCGACGCCGTTCACGCTGGTGGTCGCGTTCCCGTTCGGCGCCAGGGAGGCGGAGGCGGAGGGCGCCGTGTACGTGGACGACGACGAGCGGCCGGAGATGGTGCTCGCGGAGGGGCAGGCGACGTACGTCCGCTTCTACGCGAGCGTGCGCGGCAAGACGGTGACGGTGCGGTCGGAGGTGAACATGGGGAGCTACAGCCTGCAGGAGGGGCTGCTCATCGAGAAGGTGTCCGTGTTGGGGCTAGAGGGAACTGGCAGAGACCTCGCGATCCATGTCGATGGCGCGAACGCTACCGCCATTGCCGCGTCAAGCCCTTACTTTGCAGGTGCAGAGGCGGAGCTGCACGGACACCACGACCACGACGTAGAGGAGCGGAAGAAGAGCGTGATGGTGGAGGTGGGAGGGCTGGCATTGCCGCTCGGCAAGAGCTTCACCATGACTTGGAACATGCAGATCGAAGCATAGACCAAAGCTTCTTATGCTTTCATCTGCATCTCTCCATTCTCTCTCTCTCTCTCTCTCTCTCTCTCTCTCTCTCTGATTTAGGTTCTAGTTCAGCAAGGTTATGTAAACTCAGTCTTGCAGCACACCATATATGATTCTCTTCTGCATTTGAAGCCTTGTGGAAATAAAACTTGATTTTTAAACATGTATCCTCACCTTTTCGAACTCTTCAAATCCACAAACAGGAGAGCGTGTACCCTCTACTGTTATATAAGTACCATTTAACCACTGTCATGTGGTCCTACTTTTCTAGGACCCATATATCAGTGTCCATGATGGCATTGCCATAATGGTACAACGATGTATAGTCAAATACTTTCAGTCTCACATATTCACAGTAGTAAATTGAAAGAACATTCACGATCGCTAATTAGTATATGTGTTGGCAGTGCCTATTTTTATGGAAGGTTTTCGTGTGAACGTTTTTTACATGAAAGTTTTTAGGCTCAAGTTGAAAGTTTTGTCTGGTTTAAGTTAAAAAATGTGTAATTTTGAGCTAAAAGTTTTACCTAAAGGGAAAAAATTGTACGCCAGAAACATGTGTGCACTAATTAGCAATCCCTTAAAACGTCAAATAAATTGCGGATTTATAGTGTAAGAAATCACGGGTGTCCTACTGATCACTAGCCTAATTTTAAGCTAAATCTTATTCTTTAGAGGGCTAGGATTATTCCAAGATCATGTACAACTAATGAATCTAAAGTCATACATTATGTAACGGTGGTAGGTTTTATACGAAAATTTTCTATATAGAAGTTCTTTTAATAGTAAATAAAATGGCAATACTTAAATTTTCAATTAGTTATATGCTAATTATATTTTTCGTTGTAGATACGGCTAATCACACTAATTCTAACGAACGCGCCGGAATAGCTGTGGCCCAGGGAGAGTATAATGGATAGCCGTGTCACACGGCAGCATGTAGCCCATAAGCGAGCTTTGACAAGCCCGTCAACAACATATGTGGGCCGAGCACAAAGGTAGAATAGTGCGTGCCTACCATCGTCCCGGCTCGCGAGCAACAATTGCGCATAAATGCAGCTTTGCACATCCATCTTGATTGTTTCATGGCACTCTCAGTTCGTGTACCAATGGCTTGAAATCAACCGGTACAACGTCGTTCAGCGAACACGGCACCCGAGTGAACATTGTAGAGTAATTCCTTGATTGAAATTCTAATTTGCCGGACAGATGTGACAACATGATTGTGTTAACGTGTCGTCGCAGTGCTGTCACGTATCCAAGTGAATAAACCACGGAGCCGGTGGACCCGTTTCGCGAACCGGTTCTGGAGTTGTGATGTTGACCGTCAACTACTCGAGTCGGCAGGCGAACTGGCGAAGGTTATCAAGGTTGGATTAAGCAACCGCTGCATACTAGTTGTACGCAATGCAACTCCAAATTGCTGCCAGTCGTTGTTCTGATCCCTCTCTCGTCGTGGTGCCCCGCGCCGGACGACACCGGAAAGCGACGCCGAGCTCCCGTCAGGTCACCGTCGCCGCACTCGTGAGCCGCACGCGGCGCCAAATCGCGGCACGCCACGCCACGGACGCCGCGGCGACCGGCAGGCAGGCAGGCAGAGGACAAAGCGCCGAACGCCACGCCACGCCGCGCCGCGCGAAACCAACGAACCAACCAACCAATCCAAAGGAAGCGGCCGCGCCGTTGTCACGCCAGTCGCAGCCGCACCCGCACCAGCGCCGCACCTTTCGTGGAACCCGAGGCGCTGACTCCGCGGCCCGCGGGCGAGCTCGTACGGCCACTGATGACGACGACACCTTGCCGCCGAAACCCACCGCGCCGCCGCCGCCGCCGCGACGCAACTGGACGGTGGTATCCCGTCACGTTCTCGCGGAGGTTTGGGCTGTCCGTCTCGGGCTTTCATTTCACCTTTATGTACTCCTATCCGCTCTGGGTTTTGGGTAGTTGGCGCAGGCAGTTGCAGAAAGTGCTCGATCGGGCCGACACGCTGTGGTCGTCGATGGATTTATGTGGCTGTTTTCCTGAATTTATTAATACACGGTGTAGTGGTATACCACGCTTTCTGTTTCCGAAACTTGTGTGCTCTCCGGCAAATAATTTCGTCGGTTTGGCTAGTGGCATGATGCGACGACAACAACGTTTGCCACTACTCGGGATCAATTTGGACGGCCTTACCCGGTTTTCGGGGCACGGGACAGCACAAAAAACTGTTTCAGACGAGTTCCGGCAGAGCATCCAGCCCCGTGGCGTGGTGCTTCAGCATGGCTCTTCCCAACACAACGAGAGACTCTGCCTCCATCCTCGCACGATCCGTCGTTGCCGCGCGGGAGATGGACAAGCCATGAGCCAACGCAAGGACGGTGGACGAGCCCGCTACTTTTGCCGCGAAACCCGTGCGGCAACACAAGAGCCAAGCCCGGTTTGGCGCGAAAGGGGCTCTCTCTCTCTTTTCTCGTGCCCTTTTTGTCCTTACCGCGATAATTAAAGCCTGTGTGGATGGGTCCCTCCCAATACGAGGAAGGCCGTAGCTGCTCCGGAGACCGGGAGCGAGCTGAGGCCGGCCTACCTCGCCGGCAGCGGCGGAGCCCACCGTCGCTGTGAAATTGCTCGTCAGAGAAAGCGTACGCGATAAGGCTTCCGCGCATGCACACCAAGTCCAATGCTCTGTTCCTGCATGCCAGACTGCCACCGTCTCGTGGATCGAGGTCGGCGACCGATCTCGAGCAGCATGCCCATGTCGGGGATGAGCCTTCAAAGGCCCCCCCCATGGGTCAGAATCGCCACCGTAAAAACTCTGCCTATCTTTCTTTACAGGGTGCCGCGTTGTCGTTTTCGACGCTTTTTACCGTGCTGGTGGACACCGGTGGACAAGCCGGAGCAGTTGAGGTGTACTACTAGTACTAGTAACATGGCTAGGACCGGACCTGACATTTTCCGGCGATTGATCTGTCTTCTCGTCGCCTGGCAGTCCGGATCGCTGGTCACATGCACTGCAGAGGGAGGGAGGGAGGGACGGAGGCCCCGTGTCCGGTCAAGCCGGTGCGGTGCGGCGTATGGCAGCGCTCTGCGTCAATCGGTCCGTGCAATCAGAATCCAAAAACCGATCTCGACCGCCGTACTATTTCCATGGCTGGCTGGCGCGGCGGCAGGCTGGGCTGGCCTCGTCACGTCCCCGTCGGGAGCCAGAAGCTGCCGCGCTGCCCGCCAAAGCCGGAGAGAGGCGCCAAACCCAGGTGACCGATGGAACCAACGATTGCTGCTGCCTTCTGCCGACTGATCCACGCAGGATTATCGAACTCATACCACTAGTACATCAATCCAGCCATCCGTCACGTGACGATGGCCGGTCGCCGGTGGTCCAGCCACGGCCATGGCCCGGCGATCCAGCCGAAACTTTGGCCGTCAGTGGCTGGCTCCGGCTGGACCCGTCCCAGCCATGTCCACCTCCGCAGCAGTCGCAGCCATGGACCGCAACGCATGGGGGCGGACCGCGAAATTCCTTCCGCCTGCCTGCTGCCGCCTTCCACCACCCACCACCACTGCCATCCCTTTCCATCGGTACGTGCTATGTGTACGTTTGTGACGCCGACGACTGCCACAAGCGTCCCTGTCGCCCACTACGCCTGGACCGCTCCGCTCCGTCTCGCTGTAGTACGTACGTATCCCTACCGGCTACCGACACTGGCCATGGCCATGGGCTTCCTTCCTCTGTACCGCAAGCACTGGCCCCTACTACGCCAGTACGCCGCGATCTGTGCGTGTGCGCGCGAACAATGGTGCACGTAATTACTACAGTGAAAGGACGGCGTGACCGATGGAAAGGAGCGCAATCTCCGGCGAAATCATTTTAGGGCGTCTAAAATGATTGATTGGCAACACTCTGGCCGGAACCAAAACCAAACCGAAGGAGCCGCTTTTAAAACTGACAGCCAGTCTGATCTCTGTGTTGGTAGCGGAGGAGTAGTGGACCCAACTAGTCAAAGAAAAGGTATTCAGCGGGTGGTAGGAGCAGAGTACATAAAGGCAAAAGCGAGAGATCGATTGGATTGGATTGGATTGGATTGCGCATGCAAGTGCGGTTGCCCATAAACTATGGCAAGCCAGGACGAGCGAGCGACCATGCATGCAAGCAGCACAACACGCGAGCGGCAATGGAGTGGGGGAGGAGACACACCGATTAGCCAACCAGCACTCACAAATGGTCACGTCCCTTTCCCCCGTATGTCGGCGCGGCCGCAACGTGTGTGTGTGTGTGTGTGTGTTGCGTTGCTGCGTGACTCTCCTCCGGCCAGAAAGCGTAGTACCACGGGCACTAGTGTAGCCGTGCCATTGCGTAGGCAGTGCGGCCGGTCTACGGAGATCGATCACGGGGTGAACATGCACGACATGGCAGCCGTTCCATCGTGTCACGGAGCCGACGACCTACACCTCCGCCTCGAGCGATCAATCGGCCACCGCGCCCTGTCTGTTCGGAACAGATGTACGACCACAGCAGCAACCAGCAAGCGCGTCAGTCGATCGGAGAATCCAAGGCAAATCGAGTAGCTAGGCCAGAGTTTGGACGGTGGATGGATGGTGCGTGCGCGTGCACCAACAGCTGCCTGTGCTGCCGCCCAAAGTTGCACTGCACAAGTACTATTGCAGCGTTCGAAGGCTAATCAGCTCACGTAAAACGAAAACGAAGAAAGCTATATGAGTATTAGATTTTGTAAACTTAAAAAATAAATTAATCTGATTTTTAAATAATTTTTATATAAATTTTTTTCTAAAAAATACACGGTTTAACAAATTGAAAAGCGTGCGCGCGGAAAAATAACTGAAAAGTGTCGATCGTTGGTCGGCTTCTAACGAGGCCTATGCCGTCACACACCGAGCGCCTGTGGCAGTGTGTGTGAGACATACCGGCACTAATGCTAGCACAGATAAAGCGGTGATCTTTTAAATTTTATTAATAAAAAATCAAATAATATATTTATAAATATAAACATTGTGAACAAAGATTTCATATACTGGTTCTAAAAAATAAACTACGGTAAAAACACAAAATCAAATTTAATATTTAAATTATAATTTATAAGTATAAGCGGAATTCGAAATTATCTTCTGGCCACATTTAATAAACTACTCCAGCAAATACGCACAGGTCGGGTTTACCGTAGGTATTACAACCAAGCAAACTACAGAACACGGGATGAATGATTATCCTTTTGCGTTGAATTTGCTCGCTAAATCAATCGATCAGTATAGTGAACGGAAGCCAGCTACCGTATGTTTATCCTTTTGGGAAAGCAGAATCGTGTCAAAGTTGAGGCCTTAATATAATAATATTGGATGAATATCGCAAGTTATACCGTGTCCGTCTTACAATAACTTTTTTTTATTTTTATCCGATATTTCATCATTCGTTTTATTTAAAAACTTTCTATAAAAATTTATAAAAATTAGTTATGTGGAAATTACTATTTATGATGTACCATCTAATAATAATAATAATAATATTGTTCATAAAAAATTTAAATAAGAAAAAAGTCAAATATTACATCTAAAACTGAAAAATAAATTTATTTTAGGATGAAGAAAATATATATTTTAAGATAAAGATATGACAAAGAGTAAATATTTTTTTAAGATAACGGATATTTGATTTGATATCTATTTTATGGTGTAAACGATAGATTTAACTTAAAAACATTAAGTACATAAATTAGAAACATATAACGATAGGCTTCTATACAGAACTTTATATAGGCGTCTGTTAAAGACATATACACCATCTGTTCGTTCATAATTTTGCTTATTAGATAAATTTTAAATTTTACATTTAAAGTTTATTTTATCAAAGTTTATCTTCTACCTTTGATCTTTAGACTGTTAAAAATACATACATAAAATTTTAATTCATAAGTTACTTTTCATTTACAAATATACTTTTAGAATTTTTTTTTAACAATCATCCTATTGAATGTCTACTTCCCGTATATACCCTCAAGGTCAGCGCCGGCTATAGTATTCTTTTCTCCAGGTTGACTTCATTCATTCAACAGATTGAGATAGCCGTCCAAAATCTCCGGCAAGCCTTGACCAACGCCGGTTACCTAGTGGAGCTACTATAGCAAGTACCATTTCGGCGCCTCGTCGGCACCGTCTCATGCAGTAACACCCCGATCGACCGCAGCGTTACTTTCGTCCCAATATGATTTTATTATTGAGTAGTCAAATATAAACCTATACAAATCTAAAATCCCCTCTAATACCGCGTTCAAAAAATAGTTACATAGCACGTGTGAAAAATATAATAATAGATTAATATATAATTAATTATTATTAACCTTAAAAAAATTATAAAATAGATTAATATGTTTTTAAAACAAATTTTCTATAGAAAATTTTCATACTATTTAACAGTAGGCATGACACGAAAAAAGATGAGAATTTGGGTTAGCATTGCTACTGCCGAACTCTATTAACTAGATCTATTGAATGGATTGATTTATTGACAAAGTTTTAGTGAAACAAATAAAGAGGACAAAAACAATAGAATAGGGAAAATATATCTTTGAAGACCGTTGGCACATTATTTTTTTAAACATTTGTTGTTTTTTCATGTTTGCCTTAGTTTGACGATTAATCACGTCTAAATTTTAGATTTTGAAACTATATATTCTAGCCTTCCGTTTAAATCACTAGGATACGGATACAGATGTTCGACGACCAAGAACTGCTAGTTATTTGTTTATTTTATAGTCGGTCATCAACTAATTTATCCATTCTAAAATAGTTCCATTCTTCATCCATCATAGTCATATCAATGCAAAAGCTAAGGAAAACTGTAATGTCCTCTGCTTTATCGAAAGCTAATGGATTTCTTCCCTACTTTACGTTATTCCAATGTATTTGTTAGTTACTTTAAAATTTCTAACACAAATATTGTTTAAAATGGATGTTTCGAGATAAATAAGCTGTGCTAAAAATGATTTTGTTTTCTTATAGTTTAACGCATCAGAAAACAAGGATGACCCTTTTAATTCAGACAGATATGCTCCGTGTTTTGAAGTATGGTTTTATTTTTTTAGTTCATCATACACGCACCAATATAAATATGAAAGGGCTTTGATGCATATGCTCGCTGTTTCTTTAATTCCAATACCATTTTCTCTCACTTTACCAAATTTTAGAAAATAAGTTATCTGCGGGACAAAGAGGAAGGTGAAAAGTAAATTCTTCAAGGGATTGAGGGAGTACTTCAAAGTTCAAAGGCCTCCACTATCCTTCGAACAATGAGAAACAAGGGTTTTCCTTTTAATTTCACGAAAATTAGTCCTATTTCTTCAGGGTACGCCGAGGGTTCCACCATACTTTTAGACCTTGGTACTCTGTAATAAAACCCATTTCTTCGATGTTCCAATGGGCCCCTAACTCTTAAAATACTTCCCATCCCTTTTTTATTTGAAGAGACTACTCAATTATTGGAACTGAAGCAGTCTCCAATCATATGGGAAAACACGAAAATTAAACTGATAAATATATCTTTCAATACCGAACACTATCCTTTTCATAACCGTCAACCGCAAAATGCTTGAAAATTATGCATTCTACTGCACCGAGCAAAGATTTAAAAAAATCGCGTGGATCAGGCCCGTGTCTCCCCTCAAAACCTCATGGCCGCAGTTCGAGAGAGAATTCTGAATGTGCACGGCAAGCACAAACTATCATGGAGGACATGCTAATCAAGGTAGCACGAACATCAAGTGTCATCCGAAACAAGCAATCAAAGAATGTAATGGAGGTAGTTTTAGAATTGCAGCATTTTGCAATTGGGGAATTGGGATACCATCATCAGTAGCTAGCTACCTCGTCAACACATTCTTGGCTACGCACTCAACACTGACTGATTCCTGTACCATGCAACAAGGAGTAATCTAGGCAAAACAAGATGAATCCGATTAGATCAATCACTTGGCCGCATAATTGGGTATCTCGTAGATTTGGTGGATCCTCCAAATGTCGTCGTCGAAGGCCATCTCGGCGTCGCCGCGGCCGCTGAGGCAGCGGAAGTCCTCCTCCACGAAGGGGAACCACCCGAGCAGCTTCTCCTCCTCCACGCCGAACGTCCACCACGACGACCCGGTGCTGAGGCCGCCGTCGAGGTCCCACTCCACGGTCGCCGCCCCGGCGTCGTGCCCGCCGGCGCACACGTCGGGCACGGTGGGCGCCATGTCGGCAACGGGCGAGGAGGATACCGGTGACGCGACAGCCGCCCCGGAAGCCGACGAGGTCTCGCGTGCCGCCGCCGCGGCCGCCTTCTTGGCCGCCGCCTTGGGCTGCCTTGGCTGCTTCGCCCGCCGCTGCGGCTTCGCAGTGGGGTTCCCGGCGCCAGCGCCGTCCTGCGCCTCCTGCAGTTTGGGCTGCTGTGCCCTCGTCCGCTTCATGCTCCTCGTCTGCTCGGCTGGGCTCTGCTCCTCGGCGAGCGGAGGTGAGGTGAGCGGATAGCGAGTCGAGTGAGAGTGGGGGGAGTGTTCGTTTCGGGCTGCGGCTCGAGGGGGCCGCCCCTTTGTGGGTTTTGTAGTGTTAGGCGTGGCGGGTGAGATGGACTCGGCTCAGGCTGGTTTGGCGCGCCGCCGTCGCCGCGCAGCCGGTGGTATGGTGCGGACCGGGTCGCGTCTCCTCCTCCATCCTGGCGTGCGGCGCAGTGCATCGGGGCCAGGTCGCGTCGTGACGGGAACCCGTGCGCCGAGGCAACTTGCAGCAATGGCCCGCAGCCGCATGCATCCGCTGGTGCCCAAGTGGTAAACGCACCAATCAATCAGATGCTACTAACGTTGTTCAGATATAAATATAACCTTCATACGAAAAACTAACCAGGGAGGAGTATCAGTTACAGTAATTAGTTACGGCACACGAGGTGGTCGTACTGTAGAAAAGGAACGAGTTGAATCTGTGGAGGATGGCACTGGCGTTTTGTTCGGGCGGAGTCGTGCAACGTACCGGTCCCCGGTGTTTTTGCAGGGGCAGGATCGACCGCTGGGTATATTCATTCCTCACGACATGTGCGCGTAGCAACGGCCAGCGCGGGACGTTCACGTGGAAGCCCCGGAAACTTGGGAGGTTGGGCGTCGACGGCTGCGTGCGTGTGTCTACGCAAAATCGCATGCCGACATCGTGACGCGCCACTATACAGCTCTCATTCTGGTGCGAACTATCGGTAGCTTCCAAAGCTCTCCAATCTCTACTTTTGATGCTGTTGTCACACTAGTATTCTACTCCTGCTATATCAATCAGTCTCGTGTTTTTCTACATACTTGTATATATAATTGACGTGCATCTTCGGATGGACAGATATTAAGGGTATATAGCAGTAGTAGTATAGTGATGAAGGAATTTGTATAATTGTATTGATAAGTGTGTTAGCCGTATCTCCCTCGGAAAGCAACTGATTAGAGGTCATTTAAGGGCCGACAGGAAGTGGCCGTATGTCGGCAAAGAGGCGTGGTTAATTGCTCGCAGATCCACAGGCCCCCACAACTCGTTGTCAACTTGCCACCGCTGGATCTGTAGTCGTCGTACGAGTAGTCGGAGGAGGAGTAATTTTTATGCAACACATGCATACAGTGCGTTGCACGGCCAGGACGCCACTCGATCTGTCAGAAACCAGATTTGACGAGAGGAGGCTGGCTCGCCTGCCTGCCCGGTCGGCCGGCTCCTGCGTTGGGAGCCCGCGTTGGGTCCGCTCACCGGCAAATTGGGCCATACGATACGGTACGACGGACTGGATATTCTATCAAAAAAGTTCGTCCTCCAGAAAAAACTTAACAATTGTTGTATCAAAGTTTAATAAAGTAGAAATAGAGTAAGATTTAAAAAATTATTATATAAACAATCATCGAAAAATGGTAAAAAACATTTTATTCTTCTTATATAGGCATATACAAAATAAAGACTTTTTGAAACTTAAAAATATGTTTTTTTTGAACGAATGGATACTCCAACAGTACTCCACAGCGTGATGGAACGAGATGCGAGTATCAGTCTCAAATCTTAATAATAGCGCCAGTTCGTTAGCAGCGTGGCAATGTCAAAGATTGGAAGATATCTTCGTACAGTGCTAGTATCCAAGTAGGGCGTGGGCTGATAGGAAAAAATAAATAGTATATTTGCAATGGAAAATAGTGTGTGGGTAGATCTATAAACTAATGCTGTAAAATAAACAATGGTGAAAAAAATAAAAAAACAACTATAAATTTAAGGTTAAAAAAATCAAATTTTGGCTTATAAGCATAAGAAAAACAAAATAATGCAATGGGCTGTGTCTCTCTTCTGGTATGGTTTTTCTTCCAAGAAATAAGTATACTTTAGCTCCTTTAACTATGGATCAATTTCATTCATGCCTCTTAATCGTAAAAACTAGATATAGAACAACCATCGGCTGCTAAACCTAGTGCAAATCAATCAGCTCGTAATGTTGAGAGCGGTTTTAGGTGACATGTGGCTCACTTAATTTGGTCTTCATGCCATGTGGCATTGATGTGGCATGTGTGTGTCTTGTTTGACTTGGTTTTTACACCATGTGACATTGATGTGATATATATATAAGACGATAGATGAAAAGGTGAGAATATGACTCGCATGTAAGTGATTGTCTATGGAGGAAAAAATAGAACAACAATTAGACTCATATGTGAGTGGGACCATATACCATCATTTTCTCTCTCTTCCCTCTTTTATACCTTCCCATCTTTTTTCATAGGTGATGGAGGTCGGTGGAGGGATATCGCTGACGCTAGTGCACTTCCTTCTGACGAGAGGAAGTTGGCTTGGATATGATCATGACTCTGTTATACAAATCTCGGTTGAATTGAGTAAGGTGAGTAGCAAACGCAATGGTATCCCCTGAGGGTTGGCGTGGGCTGTAAAAGTGGAGCAACATTAGGCAATATTGCTAGAGATGAGGTATATTGGGTATGATGGTAAGATCGCTTGGTAGAATAGGGATGGCTCAATCAATAGAGGTGCATGGCTCGTTGAGCCGTAGTTTGTAAAGACAATGATGTCATAGTAGTTCGGTAGAGGCACTTTATTGCTGGCGATGAAATCATCAACTTTGATGAGAGAGTTGGTAGTGAAAGCATATGCAACCTAACAAATGGCCGAGTTGTTGTAAGGATGATGGCAACGACAGGTGAACGAAGACCGGGCTAGGAGAGGAGGGGAGGATATGGCGTGTGTAGGTGGACAGAGACTAACCATGATTGGAGAGGGCAGGATTGTCAATCATCGTAAAGTGCGTCATCTAGATCAGGGTCTGCTTCCATGTTGGAAAAAAGAAGATGAGGGTGTCAGAGGCTAGGTCGATGTGAAGAAGCGAGAGTCAGTGGAGGTGGGTGGTGCACCACATGGTTGTCTAGATTTTTGGTGGCGATGAATATCGCAGACAAGGTAGCCGATGACTATAGAGCATGGCAGCGCCTACCCTCCCTTTGCTTGTCCGTGCGAGGCTTCTTGGCCATTGTGGTCTCCTATCACGCATTGGTGTGTGATTTTCCACCTATCCCTCCTCCCACCTCCCTTGTATGCACACTTGAGCAAGAGAAGAGTGAGGGGGAACATAATTGTTGCTAATTATCGTATCGGAGCTCCATTTCCTACGTATCTTCCTTTTGACGTACTCATGGGTGTCTGGGAGAGAATATGGTATATTGAATTAATGTTATATCATGATTATTCTATTTAAATACTGTAGTAATAGTATGAAACATACGTAGTTGTATGCATTTTTCTTTCAAATAAAAGAAAATTATCATCAACAATGTACATATATTTACAGAACGTTAAATTTCCATTAAATTTTGGTTAATTATCCGTATTCCGATTAATAGTTTGTACCCTCTCCGTCCGACTTCGCTGTTCCGTCTTCCACTGCACGCACTGCTTCCCGCCGGCGAACGCAAACTGCAGCGCGCGCGCGCGCCCGCGTGCTCCTGCTGTGGGCCGAGCTGGGCCACGCGCCCACGCGCCCTTCCTTGCCTCCGGCTGGGCCGACCGCGCCTGCTGTTGTCCGGGCCAGCCCGGCTCAGGCTCAGCCGCCTTGCCGCACGCGCGTGGGCCTCGCCAACAGAGCCGCGGACCGCGCGCACCTCCGCGTGGACCGGCCTCACTCCTGGTCGTCGCCTCCGCAAGCTAACTAGCTCTGTACGTCAGAAATGTACTATGCATCTCTCAAAAAAAAAAAAAAGTACTATGCATGCGTAACAAAATGCACAATACACGCAGGCATGCTAGCTACAGTCGATCATTTGGTAGAAGCCATGCAAATGCAATACACTAGTGTTCGTAATTTTTTCTTTTTTGATTTTCTTCGTGAATTTTCGGCACTTTCGCACCATCTTCTGAAGCCAGTCGAGAATTCCTCCCCACACTTACTCACCCACTGCGTGTCATTTTGAATTCAACTTTTATCGCTCGCTATTCTGGATCTCTCCGGAACTAGACTCTTCCATGAGTCTAGCTCTTAATCCGCTGAACCTAACGTCCGTCCCACCTTATCCTATAACATCCTGACTGCTTAGTCCGGTTCTCGCCATTAAACAAAATTGTCGTTCGTCACCTACACACATAGAACAAACAACCATTCTGAATATCTCAACCTGATCCACGTTATTCAACACACGCGCTTCTTTGACACTTGCCGATTTTCCATGACAATTAATCCAAATCGCTCTTGCTTTTAAACACGCAGAAACACACCCCGAGGAAAAGGGAAAAGGGGGCACGGATTAGCAATTCATCACTGCTGCTGCTATGGGGACTGAGGAGATCAGGCCACCACGAGCTGCACGTTTCGACCGGCTGGTGTCTTACGTCCCTTTCGCTTCACGTGATTTGGTACATGAAAACATTCGCCTCTTCCTAAGCCTTTGTTCTGCCTGCTTCTTATTACTCACCAAGTCACCATCCCTCTCTCTCAAATATTCACACACATCCTAGCTTTTCCCTCAAGACTCCTAACATATATGTGCATTGCAACAATTACACAGAAGTGAGAATGGACTCTATGAGCCTATATGACTAAGTTAATTTTATCATGCTTGATAAAATATTTGTATGCACCAAAAATTATATTAAAAAAAAGTTAGTAACTGAGGTACAAAGCAAACAAAGATAATGATTTTTGCAGCAGAAACATATGGTAACTTTTGATAGTTTTTTAATGATGATAAAATTGCTCATATAACTAACCACAAGATTAGATAATAATATTTTTCTACCCAGCATCTATATCCAATTGAATAAATGTAGCCTTTTTAAATTGAAAATTAGTCCACCTTAAATACTAATCAGGTCACATAACTATTAGGGTAAGTGCTTTTTATTAGGCTACTCAAGTCGCTACTATGAGATTGGGTATAAAGTGTAGGATCCCCTCTATTCTTTTTTTTTTCTGAGCCAAACAGATGCTTGCTTCTTCCACGATGGAAGAAATTCTACCGTGTTTTTTTAAAGTAGTAGAGATATATATGTTTCACATATAGGCTATATTTGACGGTAAAATAGAAGAGGATTTTCATCGTAATATTATCTGATGTGGCGTTGTCGGCAAATGAAGAACATAATGCGTGTTTAGTGTTTTCCTTCATGATTAGAACTGGGCGCGGGGTGGGTGTGCAGCGCAGTGCAGGGGTAGGAAGGGTTGGTCTACCAGCTCCGCGGAAGCTACCACACGTTCTTTCTCTCTGAAACTCTGAAAGAGGCGTGCATCACGAATCTGAAATTAGCAGCTCGATCACATCTGCTTCCACGCTGCAAATTCACCTACACGCGTGTTGCAAGATCGTTGGGCCTCGTTTTCACAAGTTGTTTTAATTTGCCGATTGTTATTACAGGAAAGAAAGAGCTTTGCTGATTGCTAAAAGAAGGTGTTTTTGCTGCTCTTGTTTTGTCATGCTCACGCCGACGAACCACTCCTTCAGAACATTCAGGCCCTCTTTGATTTCTAGGAATAGCATAGTAAATTTAGAGGATTTTAATCCTATGAAAAAAATTTCTATGAAAACTTTTGAAACAAAGGATTACATCCTACACTTTTCTTTAAAATTCCTATGGATTGGACAATCCTAGAGATTTTGGAGGAAAGACCTCATGTTTCTTCTTTCCATGACTCTAAGCCCCTTTCAAATTCCTGTGTTTTTCCTGTGGTCCAATCAAACAGTCATTCCTATATTTTTTCTGTATTTTATAATCCTCTGTATTAGAGATATATTTCTGTTAGAATTCTATGTTTTCCTATTTCTCTGTTTTTTTATTCCCGTGATTCAAAGGGGCCTCAACTGTTTCTTGGCATGAAACAGAACAATCAAGCAGTGCCTGGCCAGTAAAAAAATAACCGAACCACATGAATTTGCATAACCGAGGAAGGAAACACAAGTGATTTCGTAACCGAACCACATGAATTTGGATGAAATTCATGGTGCCCACCTCCCTCGGGTGAACGTCTCCGTCGCGTTGAGAAACGATCAACACGATGCTGCCGCGGACCAGGAACAAAAGAGTGCCACACAAAGCAAAAGGAAGAGTGCTAAATAAAGGAAAGATCCAAAGCCACTTCGCACAGCTTTACTAGGAGAGAACAAAGGCGTCAACTCGTCTGTACCCGGCCCGCGGCATCTTTTGATGCATCCATTTTTTTTTCCATGGAATTCCATCTCTTTCCCCACAAGTTCCCTATGCCTCATCCGACAAGAAGATTTCAACTGGATCATCCAATCAAAGGTGCAAGCTGCTCGTGCGATGGCAGGATACATCTTAATTTGATGTAGAGGCTGGATTAAATTCCATTATCGAGAAAAGGAAGCTGCGCCTGAAGCAGTGACGTAAAGCTTAATAGCACATCACTTACCATGATTCTTGCAAGAGCAGTGTTCTAGAAGGGATGCACCTAACCCAAGTACTCAGAATTCGGAGGAAGATTAGATGGCCAATTTATCATTCTCTTTCTCTCTATTGCCTGAAATTTCACATGAGATTGCAGGGAAATTCTTCAGTCGCTGCACTTTATGGGGGCAGTTTCTAAAGCTGATTGTATAAAAGCGAGACAAAGTTGCTCAACACAAGGCCTAGCTTCTGGAACTAGGCATGAGCTTTCTATCCATAAACTAATGGCTTCTGATTCTTTATTGGATGGACGAGCGCAAAAATTTCCTGCGCACTAACCGGGACATCTTCAGGAAGCTGGCACTGCGTTTGACACGGGCACTACTGGAAGTTTCATTCATTTCGCACCAAAGACAAAAGAGAACTCGTAAAGCCAACGAAAGAATTTTTAAAGACTAAGATGAAGACGAGGTGTCAGGTCTCAACTATATTATGCCAATAGTACATCAAGACTGGAGGCTGCTAATGCTAGCCAATTTGTAGTAATGAATCAACTAAGCCTTTTTGGCACCATGAAATTCAGGCAAATGGTCGGATGATGGATCAACAACAATGGGAGACAGATATCATCAATAAAGCTGGTGTTGATTAAGCAGTGGGCAGTGAGTGAGGCCGGAAAGAAATTGCTGTCATGCTTGCATGATTAAGATTTAAGAGGAGAGGACCCAAATAAAATGTCATGTTAGGTCAACACCGTAGGTTGGCAATCGTCTCCATGATCTATGGTGGAGCTTGTCTCACGCTTACACATACGCTAGTGCTCTAGTCCTTGATCGAGCACACTAGTAACCCTATCTGAATTCTAGGTACAGATCAGATTATCATGACAAGACACTTCACAGTTGATTCAGTACAGGTTAGCTCATATAATTGGTTGATGTAAAAACAAATGAAAAACAAAAGGTTTAGGTTCAGACCAAGATAGTCTACATCGCACGCATTAAGTTACAATTTAACTGTAAACAATCGCCATGTTGCAGAATTGGAAACAAAACAAGTGCAGCAGTGTATGGTTTTCTGCCTTTGTGCTCTGAATATGCTTCGTAGTGGTTTCCTTGAAATTCAGAACTACTGTTCTTTTCTTTTTTCTAAACAGGAATTCAGAACGACTGTTATATTCGCCACTTACGCACTCAAATTATCTTGCAACTTGTTTACGGCCGGATACCATGGGCAGTAACTGAAGATATGTTACATTAAGCTATCCATTGGTTAACACAGGCCAGAATCGATTATAATGTTTGATTAGACATAAAGCACCGGCTATGATGACTAAGCTCACTTTGGCTCTCATTCACAGCGTTTTCTAGCAGTACTAGAAACATATGGTGGCATCTCTAGGACAACCCTAATATAGATATGGAAAATTCTGCTGGTCTTCTCAGACTTATTTTGCAGATTTTATGGTTTGCTTTTGTTATACCATTAGTCCAAAACCGATAGAGAAATCTAGAGCGTTGTATTTTCACTTTTGCTTATGCTTATAAATAATTTTGTAAAAAAATTTAAGTCTTGAATTTAGAGTTAATTTTGGAGTTTTTCATTATAGTTTATTTTTCAGTCTTTACTTTTATATAGAACACGAATATAAAAGTATTGTTTATACATTATTTTTCGAAGTTGTTGTATTGGAGCTATATAAAATTTTGAACATTGAACATGTACGTCCAAGTTAGATGTATTAGTCAGGTTTTATTTCATTATCCAAAAAATTATACAATTTTGCACAAAATTGATGCATACGGTTTTCTTTTTTTTCTTTTTGGGCAAAACCTGATACGGAGGTTAAACGTATCTTGCACTTCTTCAGTATCTTAGACACAGGGGTGGTGAAAAAATAGAACAACCCGAAAGACCGAGACCAACAAATTCAGTTGTCACTTCGATCTTAGGTAGCGAAAGACCAAATTTTGTTTGGTCCATTCGGTTAGTCCCCTCTACCGAAAGACGAAAAGACTGAATTAACAAAATAGATGCACAAATGCAACCTAAAACCCATTAAGTCCAATAGGACTAAACTCTAATTCACATCGCCACCGTTCCTAGGCATGCAATCCAATAAGATTCTTTTCACTTGGAGGTGCTTATAAATTTTTATGTCTGATTTAATTTTTTATGTCTGATTTTTGTGTGGGAATTGTTCCTGAAGTTTGGTCATGCCAAAGTGTAGACTTTTTTCTCAAGATTGATTGATCCTAATTTTCTAATGATAAAGATTTGATGACCGAAAACCGATACCAAAATAACCAAATGTCCGCCCCACTTATAAATATGAAAATTTTCAGTCGCGGTTCATTTTGTTTCACATTGAGAGATACTTTTCACACACTTGTGAGTTGATGCCTTTCTTTTGCTTTGATCTTTATCTGTAGATGCGGCGTGGATGATTGCACACACTTTTGCCAAGTCACGCACAGATCAGTTCCGGACCAAAAATCGCAGTGCCTATCTCTGTCTCGCCCCAAGTGCCGCTCGCTGGTCAGTCCAGACGCAGGCCTGGCCGTGTCAGCTTCATTGTCTCAATTATTGGAGCATAAACGCAACGCTGGAGTACTGGTTTATCTCCTCGGGTTAGCACATCTCCCTGAACTTGACAAAAGAACGATTCCTCGCCTCATTCGTATCCTGGAAATAAAAATTTGAAGTGACAAAAGGGGAAGAAACGAATATCATGTCTCTGCAACTTGCTCATGAAGTGGTGAGTGAATAATCAATTGTAATCGCCTGCTTTCCCTTTCCAACTGACGTTTGTTCGCTGCTGACTTGCCGTCGATCCATCATGAACGAGAACAATTCTTAGAGGAGACCAAATTTTACGATCATCTTTTCGTTTCTATTTATATTTGTAAGCTAAAATTAAATTTTAAATTTGAGTAGATCTTTTGGTGGTTTCATCCTATTTTATTTTTCAATCTTATTTTTACATCGCCATATATAATTTTTTTAAATTCTATTTTTTATTTATAAATATGTGGTTTATCTTTTTCTCTGTATAATCCAAACGATCCCCTTAACCTTTTGACGTGGAATCTGGCACCTCGAGAATTATATGTCACATCTCTCTCTTTTCTTTGGTCAAGAAATATATGCAGATCGTATTGTTTGTGGATGACTTTGGCTGCTTAGCCGCGGGTAATCGATGAAAGCGTACGTATTAGTAGTGGACATGTGCTGGGCGTGACGACGGCGTCGGTTAGAACATGGAAGAAGCGGCGACTTCTCCACACAACAAAGGGCTAGATTTATCGATTATTTTCCCCAATATGACGTCACTATGCACGTATGCACAAACCAGATGAACACGGCTGAAATCATATACAACCCCTCCTTTCGTTTCCCTTAATACTTATAAATCAATATTTAAATTTTTAACTTTAAATTTAGAGTTAATTTTTAAGTCTTTTCATCGTAGTTTTATTTTTTAGTCTAAGCTTTTAGATCGCTAAGTATATATATATAAAAGTTTTATTTATAAACTATTTTTATTTACAGATATACTATTTATTTTTTTATGAAAAAGCTAAACAATTACCGTGTAGGCAACGTCATTCGTAGCCACCATGATACAAACCCTCTTAAATGAAGTGTTATACAGCCTACCATGACTCCACCACCACACGACCGGTGTTCCAAAAGATTTGTAGACTATTTTGTTCTTCCAGTTGGTTTTTTTTTCTTTTGTTGCGGCAATGCCAGTTTTGATTGAGCAACTCATTTCATTTGTTAATTTGGTGCGTTGCTGTTCTTGGTTGAAAGTCGGATGGTCATTGATGTGTGCTCACGGCTGAACATGTCTGATTGATTTGGACGGAACTGAGATTTTTCACCGCTTTTGAAGCAATTGGGATTTGTAACAAGCAATTGTTTTCTCATGATCTTGGTTATGCCAAACAAAATATTTGTAATTGAAAAATAATTTATAAATAAATTTTATATACATATTCTTTTCGATCTAAAATCATTGACTAAAAATAAACTATAATGAAAATACCCAAAATCAACTATAAAATTAAGGTTAAAAATTTAAATTTAGTTTATAAACATGTATAGAAGCGAAATGATTGGGCTTCAAGCTTGGCTGCACTGACAAGGAAAAGAGAAATGTACAGAACGGATGATTTTGATCTTGCGTTCAGGTACAGACGTACATAGTTTTGACCAAAAATTGGTGTCGCAACTCGCAAGTCATATTAGTGGAGATCTTATCCTTGATTAGAGAGGGTGCAAGAGGAACATGGTAGCTAGCTAGGGCCAACCCTACCCCTAAACCTAAATACTTACTATGAAATTTTAGGGTTTTAACCCTCTAAAAATCCTACGGAATTCCTTTGATCAAAATAAACCATGATAATTATTACTTTCAATTTTATATAATTAGATAGCTATAAAAATCAATTAACTTTTCATCTTTCATCATTCATCTACCCTATAATGCACAAAGTTGATTTACTCATCACCATCATCGTGTGACGTATCTAACGGCCTGAATCACTTTACGCTAGATCGGACGGTCCAGATCATCTACGTCTCCCTCCCGTCCCGCCCGCACTCCCTCCCTGCGCACTACCTCCGACGGATCCCTCCACCCACCCCATCCCAAACCCTAGCGTCGCCGCTCCGCCGTCCCTTCATCTGCCTCCGTCACAGTGCCCTACCCCGCTGGCGCCGCCCTACCGTCCCGCCGCCTTCGTCCCCCGTTCCCTTGGTAGGCTACTGCGCCCTCGCCGTGCTCCCCTCCCCCCACCGCCTCCTCGGTCCCGTCTCGCCGCCGCCGCCTCAGTGTGGCCGAGAACCCTCCCTCCGCCACCGCCGTACCGTCCCATCGCCGTAGCCCTACTATCCCTCCTTCACCGCTTCCATCGCCGAGTGCGCTAACTCTGACGTCGCCTTCGTCGACCTAGTCGGGCTCGTCGGCTGCGCCGACTCCACCGAACCCGCTGCCGCCTCCATCACCGAGTGCAGCGACTCCGGCGCCGCCTTCGTTGACACCGCTGAGCCCGTCGCCGCCCCCATCCCCGTCTCCTTCGCGGCACCTATACGCGGTCAGTGATGTACGCTGGCCTGCAATTTTGAGTTTTAAATTTGAATTGGATGCTTAGGTGATGTTTCTTATCATATTGCCTCACTGCTTCATAGTTAGACATCTCTAATTAGACGATGCCATTTTTACAGTCTCATCTCCATACTTATGGCTTTTTTATCTCCAATTTTCTTTATGTGTCTTTCATTTTTAATTCATGGATATCTGATTGCTGATTTATGTATTAATTATTTGTTGGTGCTTTGCTTATAGTTGATTGATTGAAGAATGTGTGAGTCTTGGTATGCTCGTAATTCAGCTTGGGAAGTTCAATTCTCATTAACAACTTTGAATGGTTTGTTGCTACAAAAATTTGGTTTGAACCTTCCTGGTTTCAGGTTGAGGGGTGTAAGGAGTTGGTTCCGCTCTTGACATGATAGATATATTCTGAATTTTTGTTACAAAAGATGTCTTTTTTACTAGGCCAAAGAATTCGTTCTCAGATCTTTTACTATGGAGGAATTGGGTAGTTTTGTGAAAAATGCAGAACTTTTAGTTCTTCAACTGCTTGTAGCCTCTCTTTTGTTTTCTTCAATTCAGCTTGCAATGACCTCTATAGTCTGCTTTGCTTCATTCTCCACTGCAAGAGTATTTACCAAACGCAATACTTTTGTCCTAGAGGTAGAGTAATCCTCATGACCCAACTGTCAAACATGGCAAGAACATTCGAGGTACATAACCATGGTTTTAATCATAACCTAAATTAGTATTGTTTACAGCGTCATTTCTAACAATTGTGAAAACCAACTCACGGTTTGGCTAGCATTGTTTACACCGTCATTTCTGACAATTGTGAAAAACAACTCACGGTTTGGCGGAGGCAAAGAGCCTCACCATCAGCGGCTCCTGCCGTCGTGCACCGTGGCCGCCGGGCCTGCCCAGCTGTACGAGTAGCCGCGGCTCACCGGCTGCCTGTCCATCGGGCGCCCCGCTGCCCGCCTCCACGCCTCGGCCGCCTGCCAGCTTACGCCTCCTACCCTCCGCTGTGCCAAACGCCACAGCATCGCAGCTCACCAGTCCCCAGCCGGCCGGCAGCCCCATAGACCTGCACAGCTCCCTGCCGCAACGCCCCATCGGGTTGAAGTTGGACGCACCGGCTATCGGTTGTCCCACTTGGCCACTCCTTGCCCTCTTCAATTAGGCCTAGGGTTTCTAATAGGCCTATCGGTACATGCTACAGTCGCTCGCCTCCTCCAGCCTTTCGTCGCCGCCACCGCCCCAAATGGAGATGGAGAGAGCGGAATGGCTCGCCGGAACGACGCCGCGGAGGGAGGAGGTTCCTGCCACGGTCGAGTGATTCTGGAATTAGTAATTACAGGTTCTACAATTACTATTCAAGCTTGAAAACTCTTAATTTATTATGATATAGTCCAACCTATAATTAATTATATAAAGCTGTAATAGTCACCGTCAACTGGTGGTTTGCTGCTATATTATCAAATTTTGTTTAAATAATCAAATTAACAAATGTTTGATAGACAAACAAATTTGAATGTTTGGTTTATATATGATTGCATTAAAATAAATTTATAATATCTTATTTATATTATTAAATTATAAATTAGATCGTAGCGTTAGCACGTGTATATTGCTAGTTTAAGAAAAGGACAACAACATATGTGCCACACTTTTTTGTCCTACAGTCACACTTAGGTCTTGTTTGGAACGCAAAAATTTATAAGAACGTTTGCTGGCTTTGGATTCTAAAGATTTTTTTCCTATTTTAGAGACCTTTTATTGGAATGGCTCGACATATGGAATTTGAGGGGAGAATTAAAGTAGGATCCGACCTCATGGATTTTTTTCTTGGTTATCTCTCTCTTAGAGTGATAGGCCAAGTTCAGTGTGGGGAACTAGGGTTTAGTTATTAGTTATCCTGCACGAAAATATAGTAATAGATTAATATATAACTACTTAATTATTAATTATTAAAAAAATAGATTAATATGATTTTAAAAGTAACATTTCTATAGAAAATTTTCGCAAAAATATACCGTTTAGCCGTTCGGAAAATGTGCACGTGGAAAACGAAGAAATATAGGATAGGATAACTTACCGCCGAACACGGCCTTTAGTATCAAATTTCGGTGTATTACCCTTGATCTATGAAACGGGTAAGTGTTTTTCCTGTCTTGAAATCTTCTGTTGTGCTCCTATATTCATATGAAACTAATATTATTGGCATGTTTTATCATTTTTGCGTTCCAAAGCACTATGCTTTGTAGCTGTATGTGTACGTTACACACTGTGTAGTAGGTGTGACTTTCAATATTCGATCTAGCAGCGTATTTACATTTTTTTGGTCCTGAATCATGCAGTTTAATTTCTCCGGGATCTTGTATATATGCAACATGATGCGTGCATGCTTTATGACTTTGAATTGAGAACGGGAGATGGGAATGAATGTTTCATCTATATTGACTAGCCAGATGGAAAAGGTTATGTCTGGGTCCAACTTTAGATTAGTTTTTAAAGAAAATTCTGTCAAAATTAATCTTGTCAAAACAAACGTAATAGAAACTAGTAATATCAAATTGCAGACGAGATAGGTACACAGTACACTCGATAGCCCTCATCTTACTATTCTTTTTCTTATAAGCATAAGCAAAATCACACATTAACAATTTAAAAATAATTTATAAGCGAACTTTTACATATATGTTTTTATTGATATGAAAGTAAATACTAAAAAAATAAATTATAATAGAAAAAACCTAAAATCAGCTTTAAATTTAAATCTTAAAATTTAAAATTGGTTTATAAACATCGGCGGAAGAAAGATTTAGATACATTTCGAAGTATTGTTCTCGGTCTCATCGAAGAGGACAAGAAAAGGATTTGTCTACTGCGAATGATTATCCTTTTGTCCGCTTGTGGAATCAATATTTCGTATCATAGAGAGTGCCCATATCAGCAGACAAATCAAACTGGTGTTCTTGCGGCCGCAGCAGTAGGTTCCCTTTCGTGCACTAATTGGGCTTCGTGACAATGGAGGTACGTAATGGCAGACGTACTAATTAAGTTAACTACTACTCCTACTGCTCCATCCTGATTCATTTACTGCTAACCAACTAATTAACCAAGCACGCACGGGTAGCTGAACACGGTTGCTTCATCAATTCTCAATTGAAGGCCAGAAGTTTAACGGGCTTATCTTTTTTGTTTATTTTTATACTTATAAAGCTATAACTTTTAAAAATTAATTTTGATTCTGAGGTAGATTTTGACGATTTCTTCTTTAAATCTTGGGCATTGTTATGGTAATTTTTATTAGTAGTGGTAGTAGTATGGTAAAATTTAGATCTAGATATGTATTTTTATTTGAAATTTTTATAAGTATAATAAATTTAGATCCGTTGGATCCAAAACAATGAACGAGTTACAATCATTGAAACACCTTTAAAAATGCTTCTTTTATCATAGTGTATTTTTAGAAGTTTACTTTTATATCACCAAGAACACATATATAAAAGCCTCATTCATAAATTGTTTTTACTTATAAATATATTATTTAGTTTTTTTAGAAAAAAACAATCATCCTCTAAAGAGCTAGGTTAGATTGGTGTTGCACGCTTCTGATGAGACTTTAAAACAGTTGGTCGTTTTCTAAACGTGTACTAGCACCGCAATTAATTTGGAGAGATATTTCATAACTGCTGCTCGTACGACACAAAGGATCCACATCCATATTTTAATCCCTTGGAAGCTAAACAACCAACTGATGAATCGATCGATCGATCGTCTGCACTGGTTTTACCGGCTCTACGTTGAGCTACGTTACGTTACGTACGTACGTGTGGAGCCAGGCAAAGGAAGTTACCGGATCTGCTGTTCATATGTTCACTAGCAGACACGTGTGTGTGACCGTGTGCATGTATACTTTTGACGGTGACACGTACGGTTGGGCCAGCAAGCAAGTTGCAATTTGCAAAGCCGTACGCATGTAGCGACGTGGGTGGATTCACTGGTGCAGGGGAAAATTTACACGGAGCGACGGCCATCCAGCACGTTATGGCACAGTCGACGTGTTGCGTGATTTCGACACGGAGCGAGCACAACTGTGTGTGATCGGTGCCGGCAATTCGCTGCAGACTACTGGTACGACGACGTAGGGGGTGGAGCCGGAAGGAAATGTAAGGGTGTCATCCGCTTGTTTTTTTTTTCAGTGTTTTAAATTGAGTTTAAATTGTTGTGGGTGTCTAAATTTAAATTTATAGTGTGTATGTGTGATGAGAATAGATAAACTTTAGGTAAAATATTTTCTAAACCAGGTTCCTGGGTGCTCCTACGTATATAGAGCAGTTTCGCCCCTGATGACGACGAATAGCCGAATTGGCCATTCACTCATGTCTTAAAATAAATTAACTTAAAGTTTAAAACTTTTATCTTAAAATAAATTAACTTCTAGGTACGGAGGATTTTCAACTTGTAGGAAAAAAAGGCAGAGAAATAGTTATATGTGCATTCGTCATCTCATTTCTTTAAGTGGTTAGAGTGGATATATTTTCGTTAATTTTCCTCTGCACCTTGTAAGAAGGAAATTCTTATCCACTCAAATATATTAAAAATATTCATATAAATTGATATGAGCATGTATTTTTGTGTATCATATTTTCTATTTAGGCAGCCTTTAGTTGAAGAAAATTTTTGAGAGAGAGGTCACATCAGCGCATACGGTCATATATTCGAAGTATTAAACGTAGTCTAATTATAAAACAAATTTCAGATTCCGCTTGTAAACCGCGAGACGAATTTTTTGAGTCTAATTAATCCGTCATTAGCACATGTTGGTTACTGTAGCACATATGGCTAATCATGTACTAATTAGACTCAAAAGATTCATCTCACGATTTTCTTCATAACTATGTAATTAGTTTTATTGTTCATGTATATTTAATGCTTTATTTAGGTGTCCAAAAATTAGATGTGATGTTTTTAGGAAAGTTTTGGGAACTAAACAGGGCTTTAGGGGGTGTCTAATTGGAGAAATGAAAATTTTAAGGTCACATCAGACGTTTGACCGGATGTCGAAAGAGATTTTCGGACACAAATGTCACGGCTAGTCTAGAAACCGGGAAACGAATCTTTTACGGCTAATTAATCCATCATTAGCGCATGTTGATTACTGTAGCATTTATGGCTAGTCATAGACTAATTAGGCTCAAAAGATTCATCTCACGATTTCTCACGTAACTGTGTAATTAGTTTTTCGTTTCATCTATATTTAATGCTCTATTTAGGTGTCCAAAGATTCTATATGATGTTTTCGGAAAAAATATTTAGAAACTAAATAGTGCCTTATGAATTAAATTCCTCTAAACTGAATATACCCTTGCATCATACCTACTCTAAATCAACGAATCGAGAAATTTTAATACTTTAATACCCCTTAACTATCTTGTACTATCCAACTACATATTTTCTATTAATGAAGAGTATTCTGTTTTTTTCTTCTCAGCGTCACCTTGGAATGGTACGAGTTGTTTTCTTTCTGAATCGGATGGTCGTACTATCTGCCTATAGTTGCTGCAAGTAGCAGGCCGGCCGGGCACGAAAAGAAAAGCCGTGTTAGCTCGTGTGGAAGAATCAGAATCAGCAGCTGCTGGCGCCAGAAATCACTCCCTCCGATCGAGTGATTGAACGGCAGCACGCCGCACGACGACGAAGGAGATAAGATGGCTACGTACTTATCTCTCTATATCTCCGGTAGGTCAGGTTAGGCAACGTGAGCGAACAGTTGCTTCACCGAATAGATATGCCCCTCGAAAAGAACAGCCCTGCCCGAGAGCGAGACGTCGTCGACGCAGCTACCAGTCCGTGTTGGCCTTGGCCGGTGTGTGCAATCGCCAGCCGGTCGGCCGGTCAATATTTCGTTTGGCCGGGGTGTATAAGGCAAACGACGCATGGTGGCCGGGACGAGTCGTTATCGCAGCCTGCGTCGCCGGCTGCGGCTGCGTGGTGGTGGAACGGTCCAGGCCGTCCGCGGCCACTTGCATGTACTTGGGTTGGGCGCCGGAGAAATCGTACCGCCGCGACAGCGACGGCCATGGAGTCGCACCCTTTGTCCTAACATCTTATCATTATTATTATCGATATAAAAATTTTGACGTTAATTTAAGATTCCGCTATCAATAGGAAAAATATTATATTTGTTGTGGTAATATAAATAGATCTGATTTAACGAATTAGAAAAAAATAATTGGTCCGCCTAATTATCAAATGTTTGAAAATTTTAATTTCATCAATCAAAACCGTTCACTACCGTTGGATGATAATATGAAGACATACACGTAAGTTAAAAAAAATCTGCTTCACGCCCTCCCCAGTCCCCATTTATTACGTGCCTGTTAAAAAAAAGAAAAATTAAATGTTTGATCAATAGTAAAAATAAAAACTAATCGATTAATCCTACCTTAAGGAAAGTGCACCGTGTAACGCATATTGTCGTAAACCGCCCAGTTGCAGCTAGGCTATATGTGGAGATTTCTAGTATTAGCATGGCCAACTGTTCGTCGTTGGGCTGTGCGATACGGCACACAAACGTACGCTAGGGTAAAGTCGCAAGGAACATCTGCTAAACGAAAAGAAAAGAAAAAAAAAGAGAAAAAAAAAAGCAAATGAAATGAAAGGAAAGGAAAGATCTGGCGTGTTTAAATTTTTTCTACCTCTATATAAGAACAGACATATGTTTAGATTCTTTTAAATACGGATTAAGTTTGAGACTAAAAGGCGCCTCTTAACTGACAAGAAATAAATAGCGTTATGAGAATAAGTGAGAATTATTTAGAATTAAAAAGAGTGATATGAATAATACCTAAAATACTTATACTTTAATGTCAGATATTTAAATTCCAAAAATGATTTAATGCCAGATGTAAATTCTAAAAATAATTATATTTGGTGTAGAGTACTCTATCCCAAAATATAGCTTAAGTTAGATTCGAGTCTTATGATGTGTCATATCCGCTATTCATTTGGTTCTAAAATATAAATATTTTTATGACTCAAAGTTTACACCAAAATATAAGAATTTCTCACTAATTTCCATGAATTTAATCACTCCAAAAATTTTAGAGCCAATTGAATAGTTAGAGAAAACTAATCAATTTAAAATTTAAAAGCTAATCAGGGAAACAACTAAAGGAAATTTTAAAGATATATTTGACCTATGCTGGACAGACAGTAGATAGCTAGAGCAAGTAAATTTGCAACGTTGGCCGCGTTCGGAGTAGGTAAGTTAACTTAACTGGCACGAAAAATATAATAATAAATTAATACATAATTAATTAATTATAAAAAATGAAAAATAAATTAATATAATTTTCTAAAACAATTTTCCTATATAAATTTAAATATATATATGTTTAACAGTTCGGAAAGTGTGTGCGTAGTAAACGAGAGGATAAGTTTACCAAAAGGCCGAATGCGGCCGTACTACATGTGAAATGTATCGCATTTTGTTTACTCAGTCTCAAACAAATCAACTTTTCAGTTTTTTAATACAATGTTTAACTTTTCGTCTTATTAAAAAAATTTACAATTAATAATTTTATTTTTATTATATGATAAAATATGAATAATACTTTATGTGTGACCAATATTTTAAAAAATTCTTGAAAATTTTTTAAATAAGACAAATGGTCAAATGCTTGACAAAAAACCAAAAAGTTGGTATTTTTTGGACGGAGGTAGTATTTTGGAACTGTGGGAAACTGGGAGCCGCGAATACGGCCGCTTTCGGCAGTCCATGGAAGTTATGTTATCTCTCTCATTTTCCACGCGCACGCTTTTCAAACGGTTAAATGGTGTATTTTTTGTAAAAAAATTTATAGGAAAGTTGCTTTTAAAATCATATTAGTCTATTTTATTTTTTATAATTAATTAATCTTGTACTAATCCATTGATACATTTTCCACGCCGGGTACCCCTCTATCTAAGAGCAGGAGCAGCAGGTGCAATAGCAGACTATAAGCATATTTTAAAAAGATAAGAGCGGAGAGAAGAAATATGAGCTACTAATTTATAGCCAGCTGCACACAGTTTGTAAGACAAAAATATATATATGACATGTGGGACTTATAGATAACTATGGTATAAGTTATATATTAGATTGACTATAGATCAATTGGAACTAACAGTGAATTGGAACTAACAGTGCTGAAGTTGCTCTAACGAACGCGGCCTACATGTGTTGATGCCGCGTAACACGTCGGCTGAAAAGACCGGAGTGCCCCTGGCAGGAGCGGACGCCCATCCACGGCACGCCACGTCCGGTTCCCCGTTTAATGCGCCGCGGCGGCATCCCAAGCAGCTCTTTCTCCGCCTGCGTCCGGCTCACGTGGACCACGCCCGTTACACCGACCTGCCGCTTTTATTAACCAGCCTTCTACCACACCACGATACAATTAAAGTAAAGTAATTTCATCCCTGTCGCCGTATCTCGTCTTGGCTTTCTTAATTCACGGCGTTCATTTGCGATCCCGTGTGCTACTGCTACCCCTAATCTACGCCATGTCACCTTTTGCGTAGACCGGCATTAAATATGTCCATAAGCTGCTCAACTTTTTCACAGCGAACCAATAAAATTAAAGCCTCCATGACGCCGAATGGACATTCTGCAAATCTCACCATCTCGTCAGTACCACTGTAGCAGTAACAACTCTTGCATACGAGCACGGAGTACTTTGCTGCAATTATCACTATGGACCCTGGACCCCATCCATCTCTTTGCTTCGCAAGGCGAGTAAAGAAAACAAAAAATCAGGGGGGGCAAAGCGATAAAACCCCGGCCCCCATGCCGGGCCAAAAAACCGTGCCCTCTCCTCGTCGGATAGCGTGCGTAGCTGACCGAAACACCCGCGTTTCCACGAGACGTGGCGGCGTCGGCGGAAGAGTCGCGGGGGGCAGAGGCGTCATTTCCGCCCCCGCGCGACGACAAGGCGGCCGCGGAATTTCACGCGGCGGTAACCCCACCGCTCGAGCGGGAAGGAGAGAGAGAGAGAGAGAGCAACCGGTCCCCACCCCACTGAGCGCATCCGGTGGGGCCCACGCAGCGGCAGCAGTACGCTTTGCGCCGCGCCGCACGTCTCGCTCGCGGCTGGCTGACCCCGACCGATGATGACGTGGGACGGACGGGCCGGCTCGGCTGCGATCCGTTCCGATCCGGCTCGTGGTGGGATGGATAGGCATGCACACCTAACAGTCACCCACGCCGCATCCGATCCGGGATCCCATCCGGTCCGATCGCCCTCGTGCCAAGCCCAACGCCCCGCATCAACAACCAGTCTCTTCGTGTCACCTCGCGTGCTGCTCCTATTTGACACATAAAACTTAATTTATAGGCTATTTTAATATAAACATTTTCAGTAGGAGCGGAACTAGCAATACGATCAAACCTAAATAACTACTGACTCCGTCTCTAAATTTTGAAGCTATTAACTTTTTTAATGCATGTTTGATCATTTATTTTATTTAATAAATTTACATACTCACTAATTATTTTTATATTATTTTATTTATTTGTTAAATATACCTTTATGCATATATATATATTTTAACATATTTAAAAAAAATTAAATAGGACGAATAGTCAGACGTGTATAAAAAAATCAACGGCGTCAAACATTTAGGACGGAACGAGTATTACTGTTTCTGAAAGATCAACTAAAATTTTAAACATAGAGGCGGTTTGTAGTGGAGGGGTAGCGGTGCAGCTAGAGCATCCGCCTGATCCATCCCTGAGGTAATCCACCACTGATTTCTAGGGTGTTTCATAAGGATTAATAATATGTTAAAAGTTTTTTGTTAGTTTAGATGCTTTTTTCAATCATTTGATAGGTTATGTAATCATGAAAGTGATGGGAATCAAATATATTAATGTTTACACTACAATATAAAATATAAATAATATAAATACTTATACTTTTAGAATGAATGCCGTAACCCTCGATAAATTACAAGAAAAAAATCCAAATTACATGTGAAAACTGGGTGAGTATGAGTTACATCAAAACCCTAAATCTAGACAAAATTTACCCTCAAATGGCAATACCAGATACAAAACCCTCTTAAGAGGAATAATTAACTTTTTGTCATTCTTATAAATAGCATTAACATATTTGCCACTAGACCCACATATCATAGACACATGAGGACCCATGTGTCATAAACAACAGGTGACAAATATGTTAGGTGTCATTTCTAAATGTGCCAAAAAGTTAAATGCCCCCTCTTGAGTGGCTTTAAGGCATGTTTTGGCTAAATCAGTACATGTGGTCGTTTTTTTGATAGCCACGCGTACAACACATGTGTATTTATCTAAGCCAAAATCAATCTCAATGCCGTTCGAGAGGGTTGTCCATCCGGTATAACCAGTTAATGGTGAAATTATCCAATTTTTTAGTTAAGGAGCAAATTTGTTGACACCAATACTTTAGGGTGTAATTCAGACTTTTACTACTCTGACATAATAAGTCTGAAGTTGGAACCTCTTGTTCTGTGCACTGGTTGATGGTACGTAAGTACACGGTTCATAACTAGAGTTGTATTGATTATTACTAACTATTAAAAATTTAAAAATAAATTTATTGACTTCTCAAAGAAACTTCTACACTCATCGATAGCTTAAAAGAAATACCCAACGTATACGAAGCATCAGATAAACAGAAAAGTGGGTCCGAGTGCTATTTAGGGTTTGTTTCGTTGATACCTAAGTTTTGTCATAACAAAGTGACATCTGACAAAATTATGGCTAAAAAGTAGTTAGCCATACTTGTGATGATGTTAGCTCTAATTTTGTTTAGCAATTTGAACTTGGTACTAACAGAATGGCCAATTTCAACCTCTGAGCAAGATTAATAGTAAAACCAACCATTCACTATAAGTCCATATTAAAACTAACCTACATGGTTGATTAGCTATAGTATTGACTCATATGCTTTTTATCTATTTTTCTTAATTATATGCATCAACCAACTAATCTAATATAGGTAGAACTAACTCTTACATGAGAACTAACACTTTTTAATTTTTTATACTCCATCAACTTATTGTTAGCTTGCATACTGTACTTACCCTTATAACCGCCCAACTCTCACGTGGCTTTTGTTTGCTAAGCTGATAATTCCACTTATTTTTTTTCCTTTTGAGGTGTGGAGTTGTGATGATTCAACCGACAGAATGCAGCTTGTGTGGTGGACATCTCCGTCTTTTCGATCACGATCGATGAGATGGCGCCATGCTTTTCCATGGCTGAAAAATCTAACTACCTCTAATTTTGTCAGTCTATGACTCCGGATCAACACGGACGAACAGTGTCCGTTAACTTCAACCGCTAGTCCTCTGAAGCACGTACCTAGATAAGCATTAGCTAGCCTAGCTAGTTGCACGGACAAGCAACTGCTCCCTCCGTATTTTAACAGAGAACACCGTTAACTTTTTAGTTTGATCATCTTGTTTATTTAGAAATTTATATAAATATATAAAAATTTAAATTATAATTAAAATATTTAGTAATAATTCTAATTATAAAAAATAATGATTATGTAAATAAATAATCAAACATGTATGTCAATATACTTCGTACGTACTAAGCAAGGGACAAAATTAAGACGCGGCCAAATCGGGGATGAAGCCACCGCGCGTCTGGTGTGACAATCACTACAGGCACGCGCTGTATCATTGACCATAAGCAGCTTCCACACAAAAATATATACTTCGACTGCGTTTGGGTGTTAGTTATCCGATATATAAAACAAAATAAAATATTAGTATATAATTAATTAATTAATTATAAAATATAATATAATATAAATTAATATAATTTTTAAAGCAACTTTTATATAAAATTTTTTAAAAAATATTCTGTTCAACAGTTCAGAACTTAATGAAAAAAGAGGAAATCTAGGATAAGGAACGGAGCAGCCGAACGCGCCCCTTCCTTCCTCCAATAATTATTATCATTTTGTATAACGGTAGGTCTTTTAAATTTATTTTGATCATAACTTTCTATTAAAACATATACAATAGATAAATCAATGTTTATTTTTATTAAAATACACTTTATGACTTATCTATATATATTATCCTATTTTTTCTCAAAATACATATTTTAAAAGTTATTAATAGTCAAAGTTTTAAAATTTGATCATATTATTATTCAAAACAATAAGAATTATGGAGTTGAAGGAAGTACTACTAGAGGATTTCCATGTAACAATCCTTGTGTGTTTCACGGAGCATATAATCAGGTGAAAAAATTCTTCATAGTGAGAGCTAATCATTTTCTTCGTTTCTTTAGATGTTACATGATTATTAAGGGCATAAATGATGATGCGACTTAAGCATCATGCAATGCATGATTTCTAATGATGTGGAGGGCAGAGAAGAGGAGATAGAAAATTCAAGCCCGTTGATTAATAGAATTATAAGCAATTTAATTTTCATATATAATAATAAGGATTATGTAAAATTGATTCCAAACCATTTTTTATAGCCAAATAAATAACTTATTGTACGCATGTATATGCTATTTTGATATGATGTTAAAAGACTCTAGATGGTAGCCAGTGAGAGCATTTTCTACGTAACACTATTGAAGAAGATACATATGGCATGTTTTGTGCTCCCAATCTAAAATTATGTAGAGTTGTGGGGTAGGAAATCACAGCTCAATCGTTCCTATCGACAAATGAGTGTCAACTGTGAAGGGTGAAAGCTGAGCCGAGACCTTTCATGTTTTGCACATGATATTAGCTCATTAGAGCAGGTACAATAGCAGGCTATAAGTCAGCCGTAAGTATATTTTAAAGAGATAAGAAAGAAGAGAGATGAGCGTGTACAGCTTCAAGACAAAATATGTGTATGACATGTGAGACTATATATTGATATTTTATAGATAATTATTGTATGAATTGACTATTAAATTGACTATAGATGAATTGAAGCTAGTAGTTGACTATGCTATTGAACTTGCCCTTATTGAGCCTAACAAACTATCTCCTAAGCTAAACCAAGCTAGTGCTTTTAACTCATTAAGGTTAACGAGTCAAGACAAGCTGGCTCATTAAGGTAATATAGACTAACTTGTTCTTCTCTCCTACCTTTCTATGTATTTCGTAGAGCAGATCCACCACACTTTAATAGCCTTTGGTTTAACTCTAGCTCCACTGGATAATATTATCTTCGTCCCATAATAACTCTATTTTTTGTTTCTCTGTGCCGAACGTTTGACCATTCGTCTTATTTAAAAGATTTATAAAAAAACTTTAAAAAATTAGTCACACATATAGTATTATTTATATTTTATCGTCTGGTAACAATAAAAATATTAATCGCAAAAAAAATTTAAATAAGACGAATAGTCAAAACGTTGTATAAAAAACTGAAAAATGGAGTTATTATGGGAGGGAAATTGTAAAGATTTAAAAGCAATAACCGTACTAGGCAGGCCATAGATATAATCAAATAATGATTCGTATCTCTCCAACCCTATCCTATAGAAGCTGCATGCGGACGAGAATCTGGCAAGTACATTATCACATTCAGGAAGATGAACATTCTTGCTCCCTTTTTCCTTCCACCGGATCCATGGATGATGTTTACATTTACCTGCGGATCGAATAGTTTCTGAAGAAATGCCCGTAGAACCCCCAATCTGTTCTTATCCGTCCGAACGAATCGATCGCTCCTTCACTGCTGTTCCTGCCAAACGAATCCAAGTTGCCAGAGACGCAACAAGTGGCAGCCGGAAACCATGAATACCCAGACAGCGACTGTGATGCCAAACCGAAATACGTGTCACCCAAAAATAAATCAAAACAAAAGGACAGAGAGAAAGAGAGCACAACAAGTACTCTTGTTCCGATCCATATACGTATCCCCGTTTTGAACCGGTATTATTGTTTAATACTTCCTCTATTTTCTTTACTTGATGCACTTCATCTTTATCTTCGTTTGACTATTCATTTTATTTGAAAAAAATATATAATTATATAATTATATTTTAAAATTTCATCTATTAGTAAAAATGACTTATATAATCGTATGTATTTGTAAAACTTTTTTTAAAATTAAACAAACAATAAAAATCAATAATGTTAAATTAAAATAACCAAAGTATCACACAGAAACCTACTAGCTTGCTACCTCTAATCCTCGCGTCAATTATTAAGCCTTTTTTTCAGGCGCATGCAAAGTTGCAGCCAGCACGCCGAACCGACGTACGGGCAAGCTGGCGATTGATGCGTGAGTGCGTCCACGCCCGGACTGGCGACTCGATCCACCGGCTGCGCGCGTCCTGCAGAATGCATCCATATGCTTTGATGCCTTCCAGCCCCGGCCGTGTGACTTCTCGACGGGCGACTTGACTTAGCTTAGGATGTCGTTCTATCGATCTCGGCCGATGCAAGGATGAAGGAATGATCAAATGGATTTCACGTACCGCACAGCACACGGGAAAGCGACGCCGACCCACCACTCCACCTTACGTCTACGTATACCATGCGTGTCGCAGGTCAGTGGTGTGTGTTTGACCTGACCTAGCTTAATTAATTAAACCTGGTACACAGCCCACGGCAGCGCGGCAATCCGGCGTTTGGAGATCGTACACACACGACTAATTTGCCTAGGTACGAGGGAAACGCATCAAGAACTCTTAAAGTGTTAAAAGTTATCTTCAGATCAGGCAAGTTAAACACAGGAAAAGTAATATGAAATGAAGGGTATAGATTGGTTTATAAATTGTTAAAGCTAGCATTAGTTTTACCTATTGCAACTGCCACAGTACAGAGATATTTCTCAGCTACGAAGATTGTTAAAAACATATTTGTGCAATCGTATGGGTGACATGCAAGCACTTATATAAGTGGTAGTCTTATGTGTTATGTGGAGAAAGGTGAAATGAAAAATGGTCACCAATGATATCGTAATCAAGCGCTTCCAATATTACAGAACTCGAACAATTGAAGAATAAAATGTAATATATTTACTTTCATGCACTTAACCATTACTACTATACATGGTATACTCACTAATCATATGCATCGTCATTTTACAGGGTTTGAAGGCTATTATTGTTAGACGATGTGTTTTGTTGCTTCTGGCAATGGCCATCTTTTGTATGAAGTTTGCTACATCCATATGTCAACTCTTCCTACAATATTCATAAGTGAAAAACTGAAATCTAAGAGCAGATATAATAGCAGGCTATAAGCCAGCTATAAATATATTTTAAAAAGACAAGAGAGTAAAAGGAAAAGCAGTGTGCTACAGATTTGTAGTCCGTTGTAGCACGGACTCCAAGACGAAATGTGTGTATGACAGGTTGAACTAGATATTAATAGATAATATATGTTTTGTGGGTAACTATTGAATGAATTGGCTATTAGATTGACTACAGATAAATAGCTAGTAGTTGGATATACTATTAAACTTGCTCTAATATTTTGGTAAGCCTATTACTTCTACAAGTTGCAATTAATTATAAAGTTGACAAGTTAATATTTCGGTGCTTCTCTGATTCTTTGGTGGAAAAAAAAGCCTAAGGTATCAATACTATGAAGTCATTTTCGTGTGCAACGGAGCAACCACCGGCCAGGGTGCTTTGTTGTTCTCGTTATGGTTTGCGGTCAATACAAGTGATGCTGCTAGTCTTTGATTGTGGTTGGATCCATGACAACGTGTTTAGACCTAATCAAGTTGCAATATGGCCTGCATTTAGTTACATGTCTCTATTAACATGTTACCACCTGAGAAACAAAGTCTGCAAAAGTGGCCACCTCCAACCTTTCTCTCCACAACCGGTACATAACATGCATAAGTATGAAAAAAAAAAAGAAATGGTGGAACATGGTGTAAAAAACAGTGATGGGGTTTAACATATTGAAGCTTACATAAACATGTTTTCATTCGTATATGGCACTAATATGAAAATAATAAACAAATGGTATTGAGTGATGGTCATTTCTCTCACACTTTTTGGTGATTATACCGAAGATGTTATACATACACACGTCACTACACAAGCACACCACACTTACACATCTGTGAATACACCTATTGGTGAAGTAAGAAACAAGGGTGACTAAATCAACGACTAAGAACTAAGGGTATTTCACATTGAACATGGATGGCTTTAGGGTGGACAACCCGAGTTGGTTATCTGTTAACGCCAGATTTTGGCAAATAATTGTTATGAATTAATGTGTGATTGGAGACCGAATCAGAAAGGAAAAGGGTAATCGGATGGAAGACCAAGCAGGATACAACTCGAGTTCAGCCAATAGAGTCTGGATCGGATAAGAGCTGGAGTCTGATTGGGCCCAGATGGTTAGAGATATATTCGGAACTAATCACAGTCCGTGTAATTTAGTTTTATCTGTATCTTAGAGTTTGTTTAGGATTTTATCTCTAATTGGAGTCTATGTGTAATAGGTTAGTTGTTAGTACGGATCCGTATCCGGTTAGGTTAGTTAGTTTCTGGGATATAAATAGGGTATCGTGTAACTTTGTGAAAAAACAATTAGTTTAATCAAAATACTTTCGGCCCGTCGCCAACTTTCGACAAGAGCGAGCTCTCAGCGTGAGGTTTGTCAGCTTCGCAATGTATTTCGTATCTGTCAACGCGTCGATCGGCTAAAACATGACTGTCTTGATTTTGTTCGATCTCCTGTCTAGTCGGTCGACGGTCTATATGAGGCTTGTTATTGCTTTGATCTGTTCTTGGTTTGAAGTAGTGATAGGTTCTCGGCCAAGTCATCGCGAGTTCTTTATTCAGCCCGTTGATATGAGTCTATTCAACTTGATTCTGCCTCAGTTTAGTGCGATCAATCTAGTTGGTCGGGTTTGTATCGCTAGATTGGATCGAGTACTCATGAGGGCTTATCGCTGAAGTTCTAGCTAGCATTATCTCAGGTAATTCATTGGCTTATTTATTAAGCTTGTAGATCTTCATGTTTTCGATAGTTATATCAAGCCTGACTACATATTGTCTCAGTTGGGTCCAATGTATGTAAATTTGGTCTGATATGCCTATAGGAGCTTGTTCAATCTACTAAGTTTAGTAGGCAAGTTGATGAATTACGCTGGTTTGGTATTTAACGTAATATCACGTTGATTTTGAGCATGGTTATGTTTAGATCTGAACTGTCTTGGTTTAGTCGATATTCTAGTTCTAGCGTGAGCATGTATGTGTTTAGTTATTATTGTTTGAGTGAAGTGCACCAGCGGTCCCTAAACTTGTGTGCACGTGTCATCTAGGTCCCTGAACTCTCAAAATGTATTTTTAGGTCCCCGAACTTGTTCGGGGATGTCATATAGGTCCAAACGAGCTCCGATCCTCTCCATCCGCTGACGTGGTATGCCACGGTGGCGCCTACGAGAAGGGAGAGAAAATAATAAGGAGGAGAGAGATACTAACATGTGGGACCCACATGGCCCCACCAACACATAGGCGCCACCGTGGCATGCCACGTCAGCGGATGGAGCGAGTCGGAGCCGGTTTGGACCTATATGACACCCCCGGACAAGTTCGGGGGACCTAAAAATGCATTTTGAGAGTTCGGGGACCTAGATGACACATGCACACAAGTTTAGGGACCGTTGATGCACTTCACTCTTATTGTTTTGTACTTGTAATTAGCATAGCAATCAAGTTTTACTTTGAATTACACGCTTAGTGTCCTATCGACTGTTGATTGCAAATGCGATAAGTGCTAGATCGGTCCGATCATCTGATTAATCTTAAAACTATCTTAGTTAAGTCCAATTTTTAAGATAAGTTAGTTGATTAAGCTATTTGGTGATTATCCATAATTCAGCCGACAAAGCATATTTTTACACATTATCGTGAAATTCCTTTAAAGCCAATTATCGGGCGCATCGGCTATGGTTCTGAAGCGGTATCGGTTGTCCAGCCGATAGCGGTTTGGGTTTAACTATTTTCCATGTTTATATCTTGTCAGTTACATGATCAAACTAACTAGCATGCCTGGTTTTTTGAGAATTTAGTTCCTACACTGGAACGTTCTGAGAAGTGATTCTTAGGCCTTCGTGCGTGACACGTCAACATTATCTTAGACTATACATCTCAAGATGTTCGTCATAAACACTTACTCCCGATCATGTTTTCTTCCTCTAGAGATAGGATCTAGATGAGTTTGAGGCTCAAGTTGCCTCAATTTCCACACCACCACATTCGCTATTCGCTATGGTAGGTAGAACGCCTCCCACTATGTAATGTTTATGTGCATAAGCTACAAGGGAGACATGACGGATGGTACTCTTGATTGTCCGAAGAAATGGGACAAGATACGTACCTGTTCCTACGTGTGTGGGTGGATGGGTCATTGTGCCTAATTGTAGCCACTTTCCTTACTTCTTTTGTCATCGAGCTAGCCAACAAAACCTACATCGGAGGTGTCATTGTTGCACACCGTACATTGGTGTACTCTTTGTCTAGATTCGTAGTATTATCATATACCTAATTTATCACCATATTGTTATATTTTGGATACAAAATATTTTATATACGATAGTTATATATTGTGGACAATGTTTATCATTTAGTTCTTTTACATATCCTTGTACACTCAGTTGTCGGAAACAAATGGCACAAACATCCTACCCAATCTAGTTTGAAAATAATTGTCGGTTAGGATAAAGACAAAAGCACCTAAAAAGCAATCTAATGATTACTGTTATTACAATATACCTAAGAATATCAATAAATAAATTATATAAATAAAGTTCTTTCATATTAACTTATGCACATTATCTCCATATTTCTTGATTAAATATTTTAAAAGTTCCTTGTAGTCAAAAGTTTAACTTCACTATTGTCCGGACATAGTCATTTGTACGATAAAATTTCATAAAATACGAGCTCGTCAATAATATTTTTTAGAGCTAGACGTTTGTCAATAATATTTCTTAGATTTTCTCTATTTTTAAACCAGAGAAAATAATTTCCAAGCTAAAAAAGCAATGTACAAAATATGAAACTAAATAATGGGGAAGACAATTTCTCAAACTCTAGAGGCTACAATACAATACAACATCCAGGTTGGAGCCATGCTAGCTGCACCCTATTTTGGACTCATCAGACAAACCACAACTTGACGATGGTTACATACGGGGTGCATTTTCCATAAAACTAGTGGGCAATATGCGCACAGTTGGCCTCGCCAAATCGTAAAAGCACCGTTGAAAAATCCAAGTCAAAAAATAGAAAAGAAAAAAAATATCGCCGAGTTAGAAAACGCAAACCCACCAGCCCGACCCGTCCACTCGCTATTGGCTGGAGAAGATCGCTATCGGCTCGGGCTCCGGCTCGGCTCGGCTCGTGTCTCGCGGACGCGAAACCTTCCCGGTCGCGGACTTGAAGCGCAGCGGATAGCGGACTTAACAATCGAAATTTAAATCGGGAAATTAAATAGAAACTGGAAAAGGGCGACGCGCCCGTGACGGATGGCCCCAGAATCCCGATCTCCACGCTCCTGCCACCTTTTGCGCTTAACCTCCTCCCAAGATTTATTATCCCACGGCTCCCGCGAATAAAAGTATTTGCAAAAGCACCCTCTCTTCTGGTGCATTAATGGGAGGCACATTTACGTTTAACTCCCTAGGAGTTTTGGATTTTAGAGAGTGGTACGGCGGTTGGGGTCACATGCTTTGCGCTCGGCTGGGTTGGGTTGGGAGCGCGGTTTTTGCCCGGATAAAGGTGGTTGGTTGGGTACTTGGGTTGGGTGGTCCATTGCGTACGGTGCAGCCGGGTCTCCTCCGTTTAGGTGTTGTTTAGTTAAAAAAGTTTTTTTAAAAACATCACATTGAATTTTTGAATATCTAAATAAAGTATTAAATATAGATGAACCAAAAAACTAATTGAACAATTATGGAAGAAATCTTGAGACGAATCTTTTGAGCCTAATTAGCCATAAGTGCTACAGTAACCAACATGTGCTACTGATAGATTAATTAGTCTCAAAAGATTCGTCTCGCGGTTTTTAGCCTAGCCGTAAAATTCGTTTTTTCATTCGTGTCTGAAAATCCCTTCCGACATCCAGCCAAATATTTAACGTGACATTTAAAAAAAATTTCTCAATCTAAACACCCCCTATTTGTCTGGCCATCTGGGCAACAAAGAAACCGTGCTTGAATACTGTTTTTTTTCCTTCCTTCTTTTCTGCCAGGACTGCTTTTATGTTTTTGGGTGTTGGTCAGATCCTCGCACTGTTCGCTGATAGCTGCCGGCACTAATATATGATCGATAGTATGCGTGTAGCATCTTTTTGGAACTCTAAATTTGTCATTATCGGTCCAAAATAATTCCTAGTGAAGCTTCTTATTCAAAATATTTTTTAACAAACCAGGTGTAATATAAATACCTATTTTTTTAGGAAAACATAAATACATCCAGATGAGACGGATAGAAGTTGTTTTGGTTTTTAAAAGAAAAGAAACGTCAAGATCTGCATGGGCAAAATATAGCCGGTCCTATTTTCCTCCCACTAAAAAGAGACCCGTTAAAACAGCACCAAATTACCCGCCCACGAGGCAGATGACTTTACAGCGAATCCAAACAAATATCAGCAGGAAGGCGTCGCCGTTCAAACACCCCACGCCACACCACAATGGCTGGCTGGCCGGCCCCTTCCCAAATCCACACATCTAGACGCACGACCATACATGCATGCAGGCACAGCCATAGAAGAAGAGAGGAAGAGATCAAGAAAACCTCACTTGCTGGCCGCTGGTCTCTCCACATGGCACACCACACACGCACACGCACCCCGACCAAAACCAAATAAAGAAATCACACGAGAGAGAGACGAGCCAAGCGCCAACCAAGAGCCAACCCAACCCAACCCAACCCCGGTCGCGCCGCGCCGCACCGCATTTTTGCCGCTCCCACACGCACGAATGAACATGTTTTTTGCGCAAAACCCCCGCGAGAGCGCGCGTATCCGAGCGCACCCGCCCCGCGGCCAACGCTATATATTTCGCGGCCCCCCGACTCGGCGTCGCACAGCAAAGCAACCCCCCATCTCTCTTTTTTTTTTGTACTCTTCCATTTCCGCGCTACGCTTACGCGGCAAACCACCACGCCTCTTCCCTTCCCTCCCGTTGCCGTCCGCCATGGACACCGTCTCTTCCTCCTCTCCTTTGGTGCTCAGTTCGAACAACACTAAGAGGGCGCGTGACGCCGCCGAGGATGAGGCGGAGGCCGCCAAGAGGCTGCGGCCGGAGGACCTGCTCGACATGCTCGACGATGACACCGACGCCCAGGGCGCGGCCGGCGACCTCGCGTCCGTCATGCGGAGCTTCGAGGAGGAGATAGCGGCCGGGGATGTCTCCGATGCTGTCGCCCCCACGCAGCCGGAGCTCGGGTTCCTTCTGGAGGCTTCCGACGACGAGCTCGGCCTGCCGCCCGCCACCGCCTCCTCGTCGGAGGAGGAGGCCGGGGCAGGGGAGCCCGAGGATGCCATCGGGTTCGGCGGACAGATCTGGGGGTTCGAGGACGAGATGGGAGGAGGATACGCCGGTTACACCCTCACCTCGCCGGAGGCGGCGGCCGCCGCCGCCGCCGCGGCAGAGTGGGACGACGACGGCTTCGACGCCGGGCTGTTTGGGTACGCCGACGAGGCATGCGGGCCGTCGGATCTCGCGGCGCTCCGTCACGAGACCATGCCTGCCGTCTGATTAGGCCCCCCAAGTCAAAGTGGATTAGTTTTTTTTTACTTGTTTTTTTACCTTTGGCTAACCTTAGCACTACCCTTGTTTAACCTTGGATGTAAAGTTTCTAGTAGAAGGTTAAAAACAGAGGGGAGGAAACTTGGAAAAAAGTTTCATGGATGGAGAGTAAGAAAAACAGAGAGGCAGGCACGGCTTTAAAAAAAAATCAGATGACATGCCTCCCAAACAAATGAGATGAATGGCTTCATACTAGTACTACGACCTTACATTATTTTATTGCAAGCAAACAAAAGATTTAATTTTCATCAATCTCCACAATAAGTAAGCAAGCTGGAGCGGTTCAAAGGACTGTGTCGATGGAAGAGCAAAAACCATTTCAATTTCATGGTGGCTGAACTGTCGACGTTGACCTGCACACATGACGAACCCAGATGGAAGAAAAGATCCGCAATGAACTGTACAGCGACGGAAATTTGGAAATCCGAAGCTTCCAGGCCTCGTTGGATTGCATGAAAAAGGTGAAGCAGGAAATTTTGAACGTTTAATTGAATACTCTTAAGAGAAGAGATAATTGAGGCCGGCACGGTTGACCTAAAAAACGAAAACTTTATGCAATTTCGTGGAGCGAGATAAAAAGCCCACAGGAAGCCACAGGAAAAGATGGTGAGCCAACGTATTTGCTTTCACGTCGGTTTCCCGTTTGCCGTCGTCTCGAGGTAAATGGCAACACCGGAAAAGAATTCACGGAACTCCCGTGGAATCATTCATTCTTTACTAAACAAAAAGAAAAAGAAATTATCTATCCTGTGGATGCATAAGGACATCTTTAGTGTATATTTTCTTAATAGGTTATTTTCTTAATAGGTTTTAAAGATGGATATGTTATAAGGTGTTAGCTTAAGTATATCCTAATGCTTAGATTTATATAGCTTAGGCTAAGGTGGGACCCACTGAGATAAAAAGATACTATCCTTCTTAGCTTAAGTATTTTTTAATCTAAATACTAGTTGTCTAAATAAACAATTTTTGCTCACCCTTATTTCTCTTCTTCATACATCTTAAAACATACATTGGGGCTGGTGTAAGACGTCAAAGCCTCTGGGTCGTATGTGCAAAACCCAGGCACTAATCTTATTCTGAAAAACAACTGCTCCTTGCTGTGCCTTCATAATTGGACGGCACTTCAGATGACATAACCAAATCGATTATTTATTTAATTTTCTCTGTCTGTGTGTTCCGTCTTTGGTTGACAACGTCCGCTTATTCCCTAATTAGCCGTAACTAAAGTTCAAAACTTAAAACATAATTTTCGAGTCGAATTCGGGTTTTTTGAGCAGTTATTTCTCACCCTTTGTTTTTAAACAGTGAATAATGCATTTTTTATAGAACAATTATATTTAGTTGCTATGTTTCTTTTTTTTGGCTTATCAAATATTGCTGAATCACTCTAGCCCCATACACGCTGGATCTCGAGAAAAAGAAGGGGAGAAAGAAGAATAGAGAGGGCTAGAGCAAGAAAAAGATAACCAATCTCTAAACTTCGGATCTTGTATCTGTCCCTGAGCTGAACGGATACAGCATGCTATCATGGACAGCCATGGTTGAATTAATTACAAAATGCTTATCAGCAATGGTGGATCTTAAAAAATATTAAGAGGGGCTGGATGAAAAATAATTGTTTTTGGCTCTTTCTTCTCTTCAGTAATAACAGATTTTTTTACTGCGGGGGCTAAGAAAGGGCTTCAATAACGTTGAGAGGCTAATGGGCTGAAAGCCCCCTGTTCCCGGATGGTAGATCCGTCCAGGCTTGTCAGGCAAGTATGGCGTTGTTTAGATGGGGCTAAACTTTTTAGCCCCATGTCACATCGGATGTTTGGACACTAATTTAAAATATTAAACATTATCTAATAAAAAAACTAATTTCATAAATGAGTGCTAATCCACGAGACGAATTTTTTAAGTCTAATTAATCCATAATTAGCAAATGTTTACTGTAGCATCACATAGGCTAATCATGGATTAATTAGACTCATTAGATTCGTCTCGCGAATTAGCCCAAGATTATAGATAGGTTTAATTAATAGACTACGTTTACTATTTATAATAAATATCCAAACATCCGATATGAGTAGGGGCTAAACTTTAGCCCCAGAAACAAACACCCCTTATATTTCTGTTCATAGATACAGCTTCGTTATCACGCCCTCTGCAAACTCTTGGGGAAATATTTATTTTGTGAGCATGATAGTTGGGTGGTGTTTAGATTAAAAATTTTTTTTGGGAGAAGTGTCACATTAAATATTTGATCGGACGTCGGAAGGGGTTTTCGGATACGAATGAAAAAATGAATTTCACGGCTAGGCTAGAAACTGCGAGACAAATCTTTTAATCCTAATTAATCTGTCATTAGCACATGTTGGTTACTGTAGCACTTATGGCTAATCATGGACTAATTAGGCTCAAAAGATTCGTCTCAAGATTTCTTACATAACTGTGCAATTAATTTTTTGGTTCATCTATGTTTAATGTTTTATTTAGGTGTCCAAAAATTCGATGTGATATTTTAGAACAAAAAATTTTGGGAAGCCTTGGATTGGGAGATGGGGAAAGCTGACAGGACCATTTACCAGGACAAATTAAATTGCCGTGACCGCATCGCACACGTCGTGTGTTTGGCCCCGGATAGCAAAACTAGTACACAAAAAGGCTGTGTTCAAACCGAGCACGCTAAGCCACGGCCCTGTGCTTGTTTAGGAATAATCGGTGCTTTGATTTCTTCCTCCCGTCCCGAGACGTCGTTTTCTCGTATCAAGAAGCCCGGTTTCAGATGGAGCCGGTGGTGGGTTTCCGTTTCATTTCCAGCGTACGTACGTGATATTACATCTCCGCGCATGTGGTTTGCTCGGCACCAACTACTGCACCCAACCCATCCAAGCTCATCAAGTAGACGAAACGCCGAACCACACACCCCCGCGGTTTGGCTGTTTCCTCGTCATCTCTCCGATGAAACCCACTAAAATTAAAACTCGTCAGTACTATACAACAGTATTATTCAGAAGCATCAAGTTGCACCGCATTTTCTCGGTCAGGCGTGCCAGTTTTTTCGCTGGAGTTTTGCATGGCGTCACGGCGGATGGGGGGAGTCGTACGTACGATCGAGTAATACACGGTCGGTTGGGGAGGTGGGTGGATCGCGCGAGAGGACGGCACTGCAATTTTGGCCTTCAAGTTTCTCCAAAAATATCATATCGAATTTTTAGATATTTAAATAAAGCATTAAATATGGAAGAAACAAAATCTAATTACACAGTTATGGAAGAAATCTTGAGACGGATCTTTTGAGCCTAATTATAACATGATTAGCCATAAGTGCTACAGTAACCAATATGTGCTAATGACGGCTTAATTAGGCTCAAAAAATTCGTCTCGCGATTTTCAGCCAAGCTGTAAAATTCTTTTTTCATTTATGTTCAAAAACTTATTCCGACATTCGATCAAACGTTTGACGTGATATTTCCTCCTAAACATGCCTTTGCAGCTGCATCTGCATATGCACGCGGCGATCGGTTACGTACGCGGGGGGCACATGGTGGTGCAGTGGCGGTGGCGACCGACCGGCGGTTTGCAACGGAAGCAACAGTGGGGGAGCTGAGAGGGGGCGGCAATAATGGCGGAGGAGAGGCGGAATTGAAAAGGTGGGGGTGGAGTGGGACGATCCGTCGTCGGGCACAGGCCGGCATCTGCATCTGCGAGCGAATGTGGATGATGATATCTTTATTGCCGGTACAGCGTTGTAAACTCGGCCCATGCAGGCAGCAGCGTGCAATGAGCATGCCTGCCGCTGCAGATCGCGCACATGGACTGGTGCCGGTGGTTGGATCCGGATCTAAACCGACTTTGTGCTGCTCAACTAATTGCACCCGCTGCTGCCCTCTCCTCAGGTGCTGGCTGGTCTGATCTTGATGTGAGTTCTCCCAAGGTAGCTCTCTCTTTCTTTCTTTCTTTCTTTCTTTTCTTTCTTTCTTTCTTTCTTTCTTTTTTTCTTTCTTTCTTTACTGGTTGAAAGGTGGGTGGTTCATCAGCAAAACAGCCTGAACCGGATCATGATGGTGACAGAACGATATGTGCAGTGGGTAATTCTGTGGCTGATGCGATGCTGCCCATGTAATAGTATCGAGCAGTAAGTGCAAACGGTGCGACCTGTTGCAATGCAGTCACCGAACTACCACCACTCTAGCACTACTCACACATGCACACGCAGATACGCCCTTGAAAGAAGAGACACGCTTTCTGGGCTGAAGGCCCAATCTTGCCATGAGTCCATGACCAAGGAAAATCGGTTCTCGTCCAACTCTGTGATGTGCTGGAATCTTGACGTAGATGTCGTACGGCCCGTTAGCCCACCTCCCCGGATCTTGATTCCTATGGGCCAAAACAACAATACGACCAAGCCTCTCTCTATGATACCTGTTCATACCATTCATTCGACGAAATTTCAGTAGCCACCTAAGATAATGAGATTTACCGTTACTGTAAAGTCGAGCTGCGAAGGTAAAACAACACATGGACCTTTTGGCGACGGTAAATCTGCACCGGCGCATGCGCGCTACCTCCGCGCCTCCGGTTACCCTTTGGCACGCACCGTCCACTGGCTTTTTTTACTCGTATCCCCAGCCTTTCTACGCCTACTCCGCGTGCAACGGTGCAACTGCCGCACGCTGATGACCGGTCCGTCCGTCCAGCCGTGGCGAGTTCAGTGTTCGCTTTGTGCTGCAATGGAACGGATCGGATCGGTCACACGCCGCAGCCCGCACGGCTCCGCGACAAAGCGGGGAATCCACCGCTGCATAAAAATATTTCGGCCAGTATGAAGAGGCAATACGACTACGTCCAAGTGGGTGGCGACCGAACCGCGCGTCACGTGGCGCGCATGCCGGCCGCCGGCCGCCGGCCCCACCCAACCGTACCTGCGTAGCATACGTGTGACTCATCGGATCCGCTCGTGGCACACACGCATGACCAGCATATGGTCTACTCGACCATGCGAGCTGATAGTGTAGTAGTGTATGTTATCTTGTCTGGAAAGAGGAAAAAATTGGAGCACGCAGCTCGCACGTGCTGGGGCATGAGGAAGGCAGCTGCACGCACAGTCACAGCACAGCTTGCACGTCTCGAAAAGTGAGAAAAGAAAAGAGGAGAAGAAAGGAAAAGGATGCAGCAGTAGCGAGAAAGAATAGTCAAGCTGCGCGCGCACACCAACCGACAAGGGCTTCCATCTGGGACCCACGCCGGGCCGGACCCGTCCGGCTCGCTTCGGGTCTTCGGGCCGGGCCCCGTGAGCGCCTGGGTCGGTCTCCGCGTGGCCGGGCGTGCCAGCTGCAAAAGCGAGCCGAGGCCCATCGCCTACAAAATTGTTCACGTTGATCTCGCCCGCCACGATGAGAAATTCCTTTCGCTTTTTCTGGCGACGCACCGATTCCTTCCCGAATATATATCTCCCCCTTTTCCGTCCCGTCTAAATATATTCGTCGTATTCCGGATATATAGCATATTCAGGTTTAAATGCTTGTACTGGGTTCGTTCTCGTAAACGTGAATATTTTGGTCGAGTGAATCCATTTGACTGAAAGAAAAAACATTCTTGCCCCCATTATGTTTATTGAGTAAATACAATTTTCGACAAAATTTTTTGGTAGTTTCACTATTGTAGCACTGCCCATAACCATATTTAAAAATTACTAACCGATCATATTTGAGATTATAGGCTGCTTCAACATTTTGAATTCTATAGCTTGAAATTTTAGCTAATTTGGGCTTTTTTTTTCCTAATCTTTGTTTTCTAATACTAGCTTTTAAACTGCTAAGAGCGTGTACGTCAAAAAATATTGATAAGATATTACACCCTCTGTTCTAACATGTTGTAAGGGGGATTAGGCATATTTGTCCCTCTAATCTCTTACCGCATTATCAATTGGCTTTTCCGTAAAAAGAAGAAACAACATATTTGCAAATGAAAAGTAATTTGAGAATAAAACATATATGCTTGTGTTTTTAGTAATATAAAATCATAGAATACCAAAATCAACTTCAATTTTAAAGTTAAAAATCAAAATTTAGTCTATAAGCATAAATAGAAGAAAAAATACAAAGATATTAAATATAGGGAGGTACTGCATCTTTACCATCAGCTACTACATGCCAAGTACGCAAAGTACGCTAAAGGAGGAATTGTCATATATTGGACTTTGTCTGTAACATCGTCTATTTCAATATATGTCCAAAATTAGAGTCTAAAAATTAATGTATTATAAATACTACAAAGCTAGCTAAATACCCATATTTTACAACGGATAGGTATGAATTGTATGCATATTATTATTGTTTGACACAAATCACTTGTGAGGTTTACAAAACAATTTGACACTATAGATGTGTAATGTGTTTACATAATAAACTTGTATTTTGTTGATGAAATAGAGACAATATTGAGGACTATTTTGTAATATTAAAGTATATGAAGTAGTTGTTAAAAAAATATTCAACTGAGCTTGGTGGGTGATAGATTCATTGTCGCCACCATTGTCTACTTTTAGAATAGTATAGATATATTAGGCTAAAAAATCTCCCATGTATCCAAGAGTTGCCTAAAAATAAATTAAAAAACTTAAAAAACGGTTACATAAACAATGTGGACCCTTCTCAACTAATTTTTAAGGGAAACCGATTGAGACCTTTCTGTTTAGTCCCTACTTATTAGTCCCTTTTAGTCTCTAAAATAGGAAGGACTAGTAAGTCTCTATTTGAAGTGCTAAAACAAGTCCCTAAAGGAAGTCCTAATTTGGGACTAAAGGGACTAATCGTGGGGTCCACCAGAGCAAATCCACCTTTAGTACCTATTTTAACAGCTCATTAGTCAACCTTTTAGTCCATTGAACCAAACACCATAGACTAAAGTAGGGACTAAACTTTAGTACTGTGACTAAAATTTAGTCATAGGACTAAAGGAACCAAACAGGTTTGAGTCTACAATTTTTTCATACCATAAACTCTGGAACCAGGCACGAATTACCAGATTTCGGGCAAAACTTCAGCATGAGCACTACGCCATGTTCGGTAGTATTGCTAATATAGATTTCTCTTTTTTTTACACGCTTACCAAAATGCTAATGTTTTTATAAGATTTTTCTACTTTAAGCTGTTTTCAAAAATTATATTAATATATTTTTATAACAGATAATTAATTATTCAGATATTAATCCGTCATCACGTTTTCTACGCGGTAGTCTAACCATATGCCAAACACAGGCTAAGACTAGGGGTGGACAGAAAAGCTCGTGGCTCGGTAGCTCGCTCGACTCGTGACAAACTCGACTCTGCTCGGCTCGTTTCATTTTTCTAACGAGCCAAGCTAGTGTTTTAGCTCGTTAGAGATGACGAGCCAGCTCGAGCTGGCTCGTGAGCTGCTCGCGAGCCTAACGAGCTAGACCAAAGACACACGATTCGTCGGCGTTCATTGATTCCACCCCGAAATGCATGTGTTCAGTACTTTATAGGTTCACTATGTGATTTATTGGTTCAAACTTTAATATTTAGATATAATTTTATATGATTTGCATGTTTAAAATAAAAATTTGTTTATATAATCTATTGAAAAATTATATAGATTAACTTTTCATACATAGCTCACGAGCCTAACGAGCCAGTTCGAGCTTTATAACAAGCCGAGCCGAACTGGGTTTTTAGCTCGTTAAAATAAAAAGCCGAGCCGAGCCAGCTCGTTATCTTAACGAGCTAGACCGAGCCGAGTCGACCTGACTCGTTATCCAGCCCTAGCTAAGACCAAGAACATTTCCAATGGTTCAAAGAGGAAATTGTTTGGTTCAAGCTCAAATTTTTTACGAATATTATGAAAGGTTTCAACCAAATTCATCAAAAATGTCAAAAGTACGAATGTGAGATTAGGAACCCTTACGAAGGACAAAATTTAGCGCAAAGAATACTGTTCTTTCGGAATGCTAAAGAAATATACTACCTCCGTTTCATAGTATAAGATGTTTGACTTTTTTATCGTAACGTTTGACCATTCGTCTTATTTAAAAATTTAGTACAAATATAAAAATAAAGATTAAAATTCTTTCTGATAATAAAATAAGTCACAAGCAAAATAAATGATATTTTCATAATTTTTGAATAAGACAAATGGTCAAACATTACAAGTAAAAAAATACCAAATATCTTTACATTATAAAATAGAGGGAACAGTTGTTCGGGGCAACTCATGTTGTACTGGATCCAACGAATCATATTTTGACGTTTACAAGCAGATACAGTGGTGTTTTCAAACAGCATCAAATCTGTGTGATTAATGGAGTGCCTCTTATCTAGCCGTATGAAACAGTCACCACGCCTAAAAATAGAATCACCGTATAGCGAAACAAATCTTCGGATTGTCAGCGAGTGCCAAGTCCACGTAGAAGAAGATCTTCCAAAATATTTATGTGGGTCATCAGATGAGAGATTCTCGCACAAAACATGCCTACGTGTCAAACGAGGCGCGCTACGAAAAAGGAGCAAAAACTGACCAATCCACGGCCCTCCGTCTCCCGTGGCCACACACTTTTGCTGCCCAACTTTCCACCAAATTTTCCGTTCCGTTTTACGGATTACCCGTTTACCTTGGCCCCCAAGGTTAGGCGTAAACAAAATTTCTTTCGATTCAGTTTGGTGGGGCGTGATAATCTTTTATTTTCAGTATATCCAAAAAACACTTTTTGTTTCCACGTGTCCGAAATCAAGTCAGGTTTGTTACTAATATAATCTGGATTATTGAAAAAAATTAAACAAACAATTAGATTATTACGATAGGTTTATTATAATTAAAACACAAATTACTTAAGTTCTTCTTTATACTACAGCAATTCCAGGCGAAACAAACTGGACCTTTAGTTCTGCTTAATTAACGTGGCGTTTTATTGGGGGATTAGGCTGGGAGCGTGGAAGGACAACCATAGAATCCCCATCCCGTCTCTTTTGCGCAGCCCATCAGTAGATCTGGTCACTATGCACTGTGCAGTGAGTGTGCCGGAAAGCGTAGAGGGCCCACACGTCATAGGGATAGTGATGTACAGGCCGGCGTGTAGGTGAAGCATTTATCATTTGGGTAGCCGCCTCGTCTCGCCCATTCGCTCCCCGTCATAAAGCCCCCCCTAAAACCCTCCCCACCTCTGCCGTTTGGTGCTTATCCCCATGAGTGGTGGGGACACGCGGCCCGGGCCCACATGTCAGCTGAAACCCCAGCATGCTTCCGGACGGTTGCACGGTATTGTATTTTTACTCCGCGACGTGACCGCTTCGTCACTGCGGGTGGGCCCCCGACGTACCGGCGGGCCCACGTGTCACTGTGTCCGTCGCAGGCTGCTGTGAGGAAATCTGGTGCGTGAAGCGGCGGAATATCACGCGTCCCACTCCTCTCGCGGGGAGGAGGCCATTTCGGCGTGACATGTGGGCCATGGTGACCGTCAGGTCCCGCGCGTCAGTGTGTTGGGGTTGGAACGGAACGCGTGAGGAGAGGATAAAGCGAGCATTCCTCGCGCGGGTGGGAGGGGATTAAATATCAACGGAGGGGAGGAGGCCAACCCCTTTGCTCCTCTCGCCGCTTTGGGTCGGGGTTTTAGCGAGCGCGTGGGAGGCCGGAGGCGACGACGACGACCACCACGCCGCCGTCGGAGAAGGAGGGGTCGAGAGCACCAAGCTCCCGTATATGTCTTCTAGCCCCTTCTCCGATCTGGTGGTAGTCGTGCTCCTTGTCTGTTGCGCCGTCGTCGCCGCCGTCCCCCTCCTGCGCGTACTCGTCTGCGCCCGCCGATCTATGCACCAGAGGCTCCACGGCTGGAACAAATCCTCGTCGATGCTCAGGTCCGAGCGGCTTTCCCTTCCCCATAAATTTTTTCTTTCAATCTTTGCCGAGGTTTTCGCCGATCTGGAGAGGATTTGACCGGGTTTTGCGGTCTGTTCGTCCAGATCTGGAGGGTTCTTGGTGGGTTTTTATGGGGTTTTTGATGGATTGTTTCGTCTGTGTTGTTTGCAGGGACGGGTTCGGGGTCAAGTATTCCGGGTTCCTCCACATAAGGCCGTGTGGTTTCTGTCGAGGAGATTGACGGATTCGTGCTCGTCTCCGTCAAATTTTTGCACAAGAGAAAAAAGTTTCCCCTTTTAGAGTTTTTCTCCCTTCAGTTTTGTCAGTTTTGGTGAGGAATTTTTAGAGTAATTTCCGGCGTTAGAAGAGAGAAATGGCCCCTTCCAAGCAGCAGCAGATGCTACTCAAGAAGGTGATGGCGAAGAAGCCCAAGACCAAGAGGCTGTCCGGGTTTGGCCTTAAACCCTCCTCTGCTGCTTTCTCCCGGCCTTCTCAGCCGCCGCCGCCGCCGCTGGCCGCCTCTTTGCAGCCAAGGCGTCGCGTCCGCGTCGTGTTCGAGGACCCTGACGCGACGGACTCTGACTCTGACGGCGAGGACGACGCCGGCGCCTCAAAGAAGCGCTACTTTGAGCTCTTCATTGGCAAGCCGGCGTCGACGAAGCAGGCCTCTCCAGCTTCTACCGTCGCTGCCTACGCCAACGTCGGCAAGGTGGGAAGCACCAGCTACCGTGGCGTGCGCCTCCGGAAGTGGGGCAAGTGGGCGGCGGAGATCCGTAACCCCTTCACCGGCCATAGGGAGTGGCTTGGCACCTTCGAGACAGCTGATGCGGCCTCTGCTGCTTACCAGTCTGCCTCCCGCAGCTTCGCTGAAGAGAAGCGGCGCCGTGGCCAGCGTGCGGCGTCGTCTGCCTCACCTGACCATTCGGCGACCCCTACCCCGACCGCCTCGTCGTCGTCCTCCACTTCTGCAGCGCCATTCGCCCACCCTTCGCCGTCGTCTGTGCTTGAAGCCACCACCAAGCCAGCTCCGAAGCCAGAGTCGCCGCTGCCGGAGCAAGCCGCAACTCCCAACCTGGTGGAGGCCTCCAACGAGACCGCCGAGCTGCCGGATGACCCGGAGTTCTACAAGGATATACTGCGCGGTCTACAGCTTCCGGACATTGACCCGATGGATTTCCGTGCTGGGCTCGATGCTCTGGATATCTCCGAGGCGCCGGCTTACATGGATGGCGAGCAAGACATACTTTTCAGTGAGGACATGCTGCTTGGAGACTTCGGGGAAGAAGACGACCTCGACCTCGACGACATTGGTGATGATTTCTGCGAGGATTTCCCAGAGATACCGAGTGGCTATGACTTCAGCCGTGGTGATATGTTCCGGCAGGTGGATTTCTGCGTGTGAATTATAAGAGCTTGCTAAAGTTATTCATGTTGGTGTGATGGGCCTGTTAGTGTGGGTGCTTGGGAGGAGGAGATTTCTTGGGTTTTTTCCCCGAGCGAATTAATCTGCTCGTGCCCTTGAGATTTCTGTTTCCCTCATAAGAACTCCAAAGCACATTAGCAGTCGGAGAGGTAATTTTGTTAGGTTAAAAGTATCGTAAGTTATAGGGTGCTATCTTATGTTTTTTCTTTTCTCAGTGTTATTCGGTACCGAAGTTTGTTAAGAAATCATAGTGGACAAGTCAAGTATTTGGGGCTATCGTCTCTGTTATGGAAAGAAAAATAAATTTTGATTACATTACATATATTTGCTCTCGAGATCTGGTCGTCTCGTCGCCATGCAACTCGTCCCGTCTGCTACTCTGCGGGTTGAATGTGTATAGTGTAGTTAATGAGCTTTGTGACTCTTGAGATTCCAGCATTGAGGAGGTGCGGCTAATTTTGTCAGTTTGACTAATCCGGCTAGATATTATCCATGCTTGTGTGCTGTGATCGTGCAGCTGGTTGTTTTGGACGCTGGTGGCCAGATCGTGCAGTTTTTTTACAGGTGCTTGCATGCAAGATGCAGCTAGATCCGATACGCATGAGCTGCTAGACAAGGTCCGGGTTCGGTGTTACTAGCTGCGTAGGAGTGGTGTGTTTGTTTATGTGTTCGAGCTGGTCGTTGCACGGGTGTGCGTACTAAAAATACGCAGTATTTTCATAGGGTGTGACCTGTTGGAGTGGGACTGACCGTGCTGTAGTGCTGGGGAGCTTAGTAGTACACTACTAGTACGAGACTACTACGAGTGTAGTAGTGAGCTGAGATTTTTACTCCTATGATCGGAAAAAAAAACCAATTTTTCGATTTCCGTGTTGATCATCCGTCTTATTTTGAAAAATTTTAGAAAATTAAAAAAAAAATTAGTCACACGTAGAGTACTACTCATGATTTATCATCTAAGAAAAATAAAAATATTAATAAAAAAATTAAATAAGGCGAAGAGTAAAAAATTATAGGTAAAAAACTAAAAAATTAGTTTATTTTAAGACGCAGTAAGTACTGTGGAAGTTGAGCATATGGGAGAGTATCGTGCAAGTTGGCAATAGGCATCGACCAAGTGAGTGAGGTGAGGTGAGGTGAGTGAGTGCTCCACTCCTTTCCTGGTATTCTTGGTTCATAGGTGCACTTTTTCTGGAGGCGGCGTGGCGGGAGAGGCCGTGTAGGGCCGCGACAGGTGGTTCGCTCGCGTAGTGCCAAACAAAACTGAGCCCCACGTGACAAGGTACAGCAAATGTACCAGCTCACGGCTGGGAGGAGCAGCACTCCTTGGCTCGCTTGTGTGAGTCACGGAGGTGTGGGTGTGAGTCGCTCATCAGTCATCACCGCCTCGATCGGCCGACGGACGCAGACGCAGCCGCGGCCCCGCGCGCTTCGGTGTGGCGTGGCGCTGCTTGTCTCGTTTCGGCGCCGCGCGAGGCGGCTTTCCCGTGGCGCGGCGCGCGCGTGTGTGGTGGTGTGGCGCCGCGACTACTTGATAAGGTTGCCGATGAGGCCACCACGGCTGCTCGATCCGCGCCCGGTCGGGCCCCGCCCCCGCGTCCGAAACGGCAGCATCCAGCAGTGTAGCGCGTCCGCGGGGGCGAAACTACGGATGGCGTGGCTATCCTATTCTAGGACCGGCCGCGCGCTGGTACGCCACGACGTCGACGCTTTTGCTCCCGCTGCTTGCTCGCTCGCTCACATGCCGTGCATGCCGTTTCTGTTGTGATTTCCCAGCGCTTGGCTTGTTTTTTTGCAATAACCGGGCCGGTCACGCTCACGCTTTCTCTCTACACGCACCGGCACAGCTGGAAGCCGCCCGCTGCAAAGGTGGAAATGTGGGATGAGAGATTGGAGCCGAGTGAATGCGTTTTAGCGGGTGGAGGACGTGGACGTTGGCTGGGTTGGGTGGTGGATGAATCGCGGTCGGACGTCAGCGTGGCCGTGCAACGGTGCAAGGTCGAGATCGCTCGCTAGCTGTGCGCAACAGTTGGTGACATGTGTGCGCGGACGCCGATCGAGTTGCCGGCTCGCGCACGGCTTTGGGGCTGCTTCTTCCTTTTTAACCTTTTTTTTGTTGCGCGCGTCATATCCGACTCCATGTCTTGTTCGGCGTCAGCGTGCAGCGGCTTGCTCACCTCTTGCCGCCGGTGCACGCATCGAATCATTGTGGCTGAGTAGGTTTAGGCTACTCGTAGGAGTGGCTAATAAGTAATAATCCACGTGTGCAGGTAGGTTAGTTACGGTTTACTGTGTGATGAAACTGCGGTCAGTCACAGTTTATGATTTGATCGCTAACTCTCCTTTCGGGGAAAGAAAAAGGTTCATGTAGGTTGTTCCGTTTCGGCACCCTGGCCAACATGAGCCACGACCACAATGGGAAGGAAGTAATGATGATTATTAAGACTGCGCCTAATAGTACTAGGATATGTGGCACCTAACAGTACGAGGATTAGGAACAGTCCTAAACCCAAAAGGCCAAAATAATTGGAGCTCCCGACTTCGCTTGAATGTTGAGAAATCCTCACGCTTAACTTCCAAAGCAGTGGCCTAACAGAAAGTCATTTTTTTGGGAACCTTCGGTGTGGAATCATCCTATCTCAAGAACGGCGAATGTTCCTATTTCGTCTGTGCGGAGGGATCCATGTGAATTTTGCTGAATCTTGGTACCCCTCCTTTTCTCGTCTGTACGCTACCTGGCTGGCCGTCGAGTTACTCGCCACCACTCGACGGATGTGTGGATGCCGAAACAGTTGGTGGCGGCATGCACGCAGCGTCACCACACGCCTATCAAATCGATCGATCCGTCCGTCCATCGCAAAGTTGCGTGTTGGAAGAGCGAGTTAATTGCCGGCGCCATCGCCGGTATCGTTCGTTGAGTCTTTTCATCAATCCCCCCCCCCCCCCCGCCCTCCCCGAACGCGGCGCTGCTATTTGCCCGCTGGATCGTTTCACAGTTGCAATCGTTTACAAGCTAAAATTTAAAATTTAGAACTTTAACTTTGAACTTGATTTTATGTTTTTTCATCAAGTTTTCTTTTACATATTTCGCTTTTAAGTTGCTATAAACACGTATATAAAAATTTTATCTATAAACTATTTTTTATTTAAAAAACATGTTTTCGCTTATTCCTCAAACAAGCCAAACGATGGGAGCCCACAACGCGGACGCGCCGCACGGCTCGTACCAGCAACGCACACACGCGCTGCTACTTGGCGCTCGACGAAGCAGCGGGGGTAACGAAATCACAGGCAATTCGCACGGCTCGCCGTGAACAGGGTGGACAAGAGTTAAATGCGGCCTTGAATTGGCCATGCCCTGCTTGGTCTGCGTCAGATCGGATCCACTACTACTAATCCTGTTCGAGTTTGACAGAATCCACGCTTCGTGTTGCCGATCAGGTAGACAGTCCCCATCGCGAGCGACATCCCGAGTCCAATCGGTGATGGAACCGGGGGAAGATAATTGCACAAAAGTCGTGGCATAGTCCAACTTCTCCCAGCTCACTTCTCTGTTATTATCCACTCTTTTCCTGGAACATTTCGCTAGCGTCCATTGGAAAATAAAAAATCCGTTGATTAGTCGGCCGAAACCTGTGATATGTATCATATACCCCCGCTAATTGCCACATACGTCGAAGACAAAACATCAAAATCACAAACGTGTCCTATACTGCTGGTGACAAAGTCCTCATGCGAGAAGATCCGAGGCTGCCGGTAAAAGGAATCCCGGTACATCGCACGGTTGGATTAGCACACTAACTGCTACAGTACCACAGCTCCAGCGAGTTGAGACAAGATTCAGTTTTTTTTTCCTCCCCTCAATCCTTCACGACAGCGTCTGACCGACCACCAGCTGCCGGTCGACATGGTGAACTCCGCCCGATTTCTCAACGTTTTCCTGACGAGATTGCCGCGTGGTACTACTGCTAGTGTGGTGGTGTCCGCAAGCAGCGCATCGCGGGGGCCAGCGTGGTGGTCGCTGTCACGTGGTGAGATGAGGCGAGGGAGTCGAGGGAGACAGAGAGCACCAAGCTCTGACCCTGGCGATCGATCGTCTGGGGTCAAAAACGACTCTGGAGATTGCTGCTGCGGCAGCCAAGTTGGACGAACTGAGACCCGGAAGCGTGTATTATTGGCGTATTTTACTGTCGTGGAATCAATCATTCGTGTCATGGGCTCATTCATGTTGGTGACCTGGTGTGGATGGAGCACTCAAAATCGACTCGATCCCTTGGTTGGCTCGCTCACCTGGCGCGTTCTTGCCGTTGATATTTTTGGCCTGCAACTCGTTGCTTGTCAGGCGTAGTAGGTAGAGGCGGTCGCTTTGCTTTCACTCCAGAGATCAGTGCGTGGATCACTGTACTGAAGGCGCTTTTAGAAGATCCAGCAGTAATGCTGCACTAATGCGTTTAGTATTCATATTTCTTGCGGCTTCGAGAGCAGCTATCCGGCGAAGATCTGCTACTTCGGAAAATCACTGGGAGAAATGTTCATCCTTCTGCCCCTGGAATTAGACAGTGGTGTGGACTTAACTTTAACTCCTCTGTTATACTACTTTTGTTGTTATAGAGTTATTCAGCCTATTTTTTTTCACTTGTGCTTATGTTTATAAGTCAATAATAAATTTCAACCTTAAATTTAGAATTTATTTTAGAGTTTTTTCATCATATTTTATTTTTTATACTGTCTTTTAATTCGTTAAGAACAGTTCTATTTATAAATTATTTTTTGTTTGTAAATATATCGTTTGATATAGAAAAAGTAGAATCCATATGTTATTCAGCACACAATATCTTGTTCCTTATGTGGAGTATCTATTGATGCTAAAAATGGATGTTTCGACATAAATTACATATACTCAGATAGTGAGAAAATGTTATACTAAAGTGAAAAACTGTAAAAAGGGGAAAGAGTAAAGCAAGTGTCGACTGTTTTTTTTTGGTATTTTGTTTTTATGTAGAACAAAATTTGACAATTTTTGGTTCATGGTGGAACAATCTTGTCTCAACGCTAGACTTTTATTTCTGAGTTTTAACGACCATTTTCGTCGTGTTTTCAAGAAGATACACTAGGTTTACCTATGGTAGGATGGACTGGAAATACGATATTTCGTGTAAAACAGACGGACGTCATTTTCCAATGAGTTACATTAGGAAAACACCTTCCTAACTGCCCCATTACGTGCTACATCCATCATTTGTTTGATATAATTACCTGTTAAACATACATTTAACCATTTATATGATTTATATGATTTATTTGCCTTTTACAAATACAAATACAAATACACATACACATACAAATACAAATACAATATAAGTTAATCTTAGAACATCTTTAATAATAAAATAAATCATAACAAAATAAATAACAATTACATTTATTTTGCAGTAAGACATACGAAAAGATGAAAAGCAGATGGAGTACTATCGCTAGCACAACCATGGCTGTTGAACCGAACGGGCTCAACCCTCTTTGCTAGTATCTTCAGTGCTTTCATTCATCGTCGTCTTCTAACCACTTATTTACTTTGTGTTATCACACAGTTCATTTTTTAACTGTACAACCTAAAAATTTGCAAGTTTGCATAGCATTTCGTTTTTCCCCATCCTATACGATTTTTAGATCAGAGCCACGATGTTTTCTAGTAGTAAGTAGCAAATGCGCATGATGCAATGCCAATCAGCCCAAATGTCAATTTTGCTTCGCCTTTTCGGCTAACGGCAACCAATTCCGAGATTCAAAACCAGTTTTGCCCAAAAATTAGCCTAAAAGAAGAACACAAGCCCGGCCCAAGCTGTCGTCCAATCCACGACCACCCTAGACTCAGTCTGAACATTCTGATCGGACGGCCCACAAGTTCATGCGTACGTGGAAGTTGCACCGATCACCGTCCACATACAGGAGACGCGAAGAAAAGCCCGAGAAAAAAAAAGCCCGAAAAAAAAAAAAAGAAACTCGAAAGCGATGCATTCTTGGGTGCAGCGGCTGTTGGCCACGGCGACGACGGCGGCGTTGCTCCTCCTCGCCGCCTGCGCCGCCGCCTCCGCGCTCGACGCCTTCCACGCCCCCTCCGTCCAGGCGCAAGCCCATGTATGAATCCGCCTGTTCTTCTTGCTATTGCTCCCTTAGATCTTCCAGACCTGGGGCTGGAGCAATCTGCGATTGGGAGCACTGAATATTGGGAATCTTCTCTGCGTTTCACATAAATGCTGATATGCCTAAATTGGTCCTGTAATCTGTGGTGATTTGATCTTGCCCGTTCTGGTATCTTATCTAGCAACGCGGAATTGTGCAGTTCACTGAAATGCCTGGATAGGGTTTAGGGTTTTGTGCTGTTTGTTGATGTGGCAATATCGGGGGTATTTCAGCGGTTCTAGGATCTTCGATGATATTTTTAAGCAATGGAGACGCCATTACTAATAGGTTGTTATTATGGTAGGCTTGATTATCTAGAATTTTGGACGGTTGTCTATTTAACTTTTTAGTCATGGTATAATTGTGAATCTACAAGAGTATTAGATATAATGAATGTTCTTGCCTATTGAACACTATTGGTTATATGCTAAATTATTCTTGTCCGCTCTAGTAGTCTATTTAGCAACACAAAAGTTGTGCAGTTCACATAAGAAGTGTCGATAGGGTTTAGGGTTCTAAGCTGTTTGGCTGCCATTGGTGAGGCAAAATTAGTGAGATCTGGTCGGTTTTAGGATATTTGATGTTCTTTTTACCAATGGAGATGCTATTATTTTTTGTTGTTGTTATTGTTAGCTAGATCACGTATCTGTTGACACCGATTTTCTGGCCTATATTTAGAATTTTGGAAGGTTGGCTGTCGATCTTTGATGCTTTCAGTGATGGTAAAATTGTGAATTTACAAGACTACATAGGAGTGCTCGCCTACCATCTCTTTGCTGTTTCTGATTTTGCATCTCAAACTTACAAAAACTTGTTATGAAGAATGTCCTTGCCTATTGAATGTTATAATCAATGTGCTTATGTATGTTTCCCTGTAGGTTACAAAGATAAACCGATTCCACAAGCAGCTCAATGGGAATGACAAGGTTTGTGCCATAACCCTATGTGTGCACGTGTGTTGTCAGAGGCCTAAAGATATTTGGTTTCATTATGGGATAACATAAAATTTTCCAAATCTCTTGTTCAGAGTAGTCTCTTCTAAATTGAGAAAGATTTTGATATGTGCTATTCTGTTATAATCTTCTATGATGTATGATTATGTGTATGTTGTACTACATTCCTTGTCTTTTCTCAGCAAGAACTCTGGTTCTGCCATTTTTTATTATTTTGATAGGTTCAGTTATATAAGCAAGATTGCATTTCATTATGTGCCATGCCAAAGTTTGCTCTGTCGACAATAAAGTTTCCATGTTATTATTTCACAATCAAAAGCTTGCTTTCCCTTTTTTACACAAATCTGCTTTGAGCTCTGCAACCAAGAAATATTTTGCACTAGTTAGAAAACTTTATGTGGCAAAGGCTTCAAATGTCACTGTCTTATACTGAATGCAAACAGAGTACACATGTTCCAGCCACCCGCCAAACAAAGTCCGCTAATTTCCAAAAGCAGGATATGGATGTACATATACAGCAATGATTTTCCAAGTATTATTATTTCCCTTTCTCTTGACGGAGTCTTGGAAATCTGCCTGTGATATTATTTTTTTTTCTTTTCACAATTACTAATGCATATCTGCTCGAATAACTCGATGATTTTCCACTGCAATATTTCCTTCATAAAATTATGCAAACACATGTACCTCAAAAATTTATCCCGTTACTCCCTATGCAACTAGAATGAAAACTTTATAAATTTGCATGGCAGGTGACACTGACGTTCAACTTGTCCGCAAATTTGGAGTCACTATTCACATGGAACACAAAACAGGTGATATTTTTATTTTACATGAATATGCAGTACCATGTTTTCAATGCATAGCAGATCAGAAAATCGAGTACATATTGATTTCTGCCAGTCTGGCAAATAATATTCAAATATTTTCACAAGTAATCTGCTCTGACAAAGATTGGGCATTTCACATGACAAGCGACTGAGAAACTGGAATCCTCAATTTAGAAGCACTGAGAAACTTGACCAATGAGCATTGTGACCATCATTCGATATGTTAATGTTGCTATGATTTATGACTTCTTACTCTCTGAAAGATGGTCACTCTGCTACCAACATATTTAATTTGACAGTCCATACTTCAGATGTAGGACTTCACATTTTTTTTTACCCCACATGACTTATAAGGTTTTGGTCTGCTTCGATCTCTTGGTAGCCAATTATTAAGTTGTTCCTTTGAAACAGGTTTTTATCTTTCTGGCTGGTGAGTATGAAAACTCAAAGAATTCGCTCAACCAGGTAATGTACTATTCACATTTTTACCATGTCAGCAGATTCTTTCTGGTCACCCCTATCTTTTGGCTTTTGCTTATGTTTATAAGCCAAAATTTAAATTTTCAACCTTAAATTTGGAGTTGATTTTGAGATTTGTTCATTGTAGTTTATTTTCCAGCTTTGGCTTTTAGATCGTTAAGTATGCGCATATAAAAGTTTTATGCAAAAATCATTTTTTGTTTGCAAATATGCCGTTTGACTTTTTCCATGAAAAGCCAAACAATCACCCCCCGAATCAGCCAAACAATCACCCCCGAATCTGGCTGAAATCTGTAGTAAATGTTCCATTACATGTATTTAATTATTGTGGTGCTATAGTACAGTCTTTTCCCTTTATACTTAAGTTAGACTTCCCTTCAAGTTGTTCCAACAAGTTGCTGAGGCTATGACGCTATGTAGTCTAGTCAGATATACGATTAATTTGGTCAATTTATATTCTAATGGCTGTGTTGATCGATCCATGCTTATGCTGAAATCCTGACGTTTGAGGTTTGACAGGTTTCGTTATGGGACCACATAATACCTGACAAGGATCATGCAAACCTGCAACTGGAGGTGAAGAGCAAGTACCCTCTTATTGACCAGGTAAAGCGTCAGTATTGCTTCAAAATCGAACGTTAATTTATCCTGGAAGTTCTATTGATTATATCCATTTGCTCTCATCAGGGAAGTAGTTTGCGTGGGAAGAAAGTTCAGCTTGTTCTACAGTGGCATATCATGCCCAAGGCCGGTGTAATGATCCGGGATCGGATGGCTCTGTCAGAGTTCGATCTGCCAGACGCCTATATTTCTTGAACAGCTCTGCTCTATCTAATGAGCTTTTGCAGTAGACTCACAATTGTACATCTGAGAACAATCCTCTAATGAACATGACGATAAAGCATCTCTGCATTCTAGGCAATGCTCTTACTAATTTGGCATCTATCATACATTACTACAAGTGGCTGGACGCCGAAGCAGCATATAAACAATACAGAAACAACAACTGCTTTTATTCCTTGCCCAGCTCGATTGAGCGGGGATATGAACATACATGTGTTGGTCACTCGGTTGTTCGTGAAGTATACAAACAACGACCAACTACATCTCACTTATTGCATAGATATCCAAGCAACAATGGTTTTTGTTGTTGGCGTGGTAGCTTGCACCTTGGCCGTGCTCATCAACGCCTTGCATTAGTGCTTCTTGCAGGGAGGGCCGCACGTGCCGAGGAAGGTGTCGGTGCACTGGAACTTCTTGACGGGGTGCGTCTTGACGACGGCGCAGCTCTTGCAGACGGGGTCGCACTTGACGATGTCGTCGCAGGTGTAGAGCCCCGAGAAGGAGAAGTTGCAGCTGCTGCAGCACTTGAGCTTGCCACCGTTGGTCTCCCTGTTGCCCTTGTTCTCCCCCACAGCTGCACACACACACACACGAGGTGATTCAGGCATTTGTTTTTTTTACTTATTTTGATAGTTAAAACGGTGACAGTTACGTAGCATCAACTTGGGTTATAATTTTGGGTTATTTCCGGTTTGAGGCTATCCATTTATGGGCATGTTTGTCCAGATACCGATGTACAGGTTGGCATGGTGGAGAGATGGAGCCCAGCCATTGGGTGCTTGATGCTTGGATGTTTCTGTGCAGATTGAGCAAGTGGAGTGGCTGTGACAGTGAAGTGAGTGAGTGGCCGACCCCAACATGGCAAGATCTACCACCCTATCATCTCGAAGGTGACCTCGCAATTTCATCATTCAGTGGGCCTTGCTACGATCTCCAACGTACAATGCATAATCGCATCAAATCTGGATCCTTAGGTATTCACCGTGCATGAGCCTTATCGAGTGGTCTTAGTATGCCACGTAGGATGAGATCACGTGTCCTCAAGCAGTGGCATGAAATATGCATGTCAGCTCTTTATGTTTTGCATTTCAAATTTTCAATCCCTTTAGTTTTTAAATTTGCATATAAATTCCAACAATAGCGTTAAGGACCCTAGGAATCATAAACTTGTTACAAAACCCTTCCATCTCGACCCTCCTCCATCTGCCGCCGCCCATCCCGACCCTCCCCCATCCGCCGCTGCCAGACCTCCTCCTATCCCACCGTCGCGTCGCTCCTTCCCATCCCTCACCACTGCGCCGCTTGCTCCTGTCTCCCTCTGCCGGCGCTGCTCCCTCTCGTCTCCCTTTGCAAGTGCCTCTCTTTCTCCTACCATCGGCGCCGCTCTTTCCTGCCTCCCACTGCTGGCGCAGTTCCACCCCCTTATGACGTCCCCCTCTCCTCGGTAGCGGCGGATATCATAGGCTTTTCGGCGACGTGGATCTGAGCTCGGTGGCATTGGGGGGATGAGTTCGGCAAACAGCGGCGTACGAAGCTTGGGCCAGACACTGACGGAGATCTACCTGGTGGCCTCCACCGCTTGGCGAGGTAAGTTAACCCGTTCCCCTCACTCCGGTTACCGCCATTCTCACTCCATTCTCTGCTCGTACATAGTGGGACCCACGTCGGGGCCAGGGGAGGCAGGGACATGACCTCCACAGTGATGTTCCCTGGCATCCCCCTGCTGCAACCTCTGCCGAGGCGCTCACATCTTGTAGAGCACGCGAGTAGCTTGGTGAGGCTATGCCCTCCTCCCATTTTCTCCACCACGATGACCGGCAAGGGACGTGGCATGGTGACACCACTTGCCACGTACATCGCACCGTAAATAGTGTTATCGAAAGAGCAAAGTACTGAAACGAAAACGCTCAATGCGTGGTTGTTATTTCTGAAATGGTATAAAAGTTATTTGGCTTTGCTGGATCCACTTTTTAGAAATCTTGTGAGTGTGATTGGCGTGAAGCGGGTACACATTAAAAGTAAAATTTAACTAGCGTTTGGCCGAGGGTCAAATTTAATCCGAGCATGAAGAAACACACGTACCATTCTCCTTTGCCACGGCAGCAAAAATTCACATGACCAGGACGGCCTGGAGTACCAGGATCACCATGAGCATGCTGCTCTTCTTCATGGTCACTTGTAAATTGTAATAGTGCTAGCTATGCAAAGCTTTCCCCTTGATCGGTCTACTTGCAGAGTGCTATCTGCTGTTGTGTTTGCTGCTGGCCAAATGCAACTGAGCATATCTATTTATAGGTGTCCAGAGGGAATATTTTTTCATGGAAATTAATTCGTCAGGTGCGTCTTTGGCCGATCTGGAACGCACATTTCCTGGTGTTTGTACCAAGCTTAGGGGGTGTTTAGTTGCCAAAATTTTTTGGCAAAAACATCGCATCGGACGTTTGAACGGATGTTGAAAGGGGTTTTCGGATACGAATGAAAAAACGAATTTCACGGTTAGCCTAGAAACCGCGAGATGAATCTTTTAAGCCTAATTAATCCATCATTAGCTTATGTTGGTTATTGTAGCACTTATAGCTAATCATGGACTAATTAGGCTCAAAAGATTCGTCTCAAGATTTTTTCCATAACTGTGTAATTAGTTTTTTGGTTCATCTATGTTTAATGCTTTATTTAGGTGTCTAAAAATTTGATGTGATGTTTTTGGAAAAAAATTTGGAAACTAAACAAGGCCTTAACTTTCTCAAAGAAAATAAGTGTAGCTAGGAGCTAGGGCATCACCGCTAGGGGTGGCACCACTGTACGCGTGGGGCATCTTGGGCTCGAGCCCTGACCAAAAGATTACTATGTTCTAGTTAAATTGTTGAGCCATGTGCTTAGTAAATTTCTATTTTCGTCCCTGATCACCGCTTCAGTGTTTAATTAACCAGCGTTTGGCTAGAATTATACGATGTCACATATCAATATTAGTAACAATTAACAAGGAGAAGAACACGAATAGGGGTGATTGGGTATATTTACAAATAAAAAATAATTTGTAAATAAAATTTTTTTATATATATTTTTAATAATTTAAACGCCAAAGTTAAAAAATCATCTACGATGAAATACCTCTAAATAAACACTAAATTAAAGGTTAAAAATTTAAATGTTGGCTTATAAGCATAACCAGAAATGAATAAAAATAAAACGCACCGTCGAGCGTTTGATTTACTCCAGCTAATTAAGCAACCACTGTATCATCACGTGGAAGGTGCTCGTCGTTTGCAACTTGCAACCTGACGGTCGGCGACCGCTCAGCACAAAGGCGACAAATATACGATAGCATCAAATCGATCACGAGGACGAGGAATATCAGGGCATGTTTAGATGGCAAAATTTTTTAGAGAAAAGATCATATTGAATGTTTGATCGAATATCGAAAAAAGTTGAAATATTAGGTCATGTTTAGATGGCAAAATTTTTTAGAGAAAGGATCATATCGAATGTTTGATAGAATGTCGAAAAAAGTTTTAGGACACGAATGAAAAAATGAATTTCACAGCTCGACTGAAAACCGTAAGACGAATTGTTTGAGCCTAATTAAGTCATCATTAGCACATGTTGATTTAACACTTATGGTTAATCATGGACTAATTAGGTTCAAAAATTCGTCTCAAGATTTCTCCCATAACTGTGCAATTAGTTTTTATTTTATCTAGGTTTAATGCTCTATTTAAATATCTAAAAATTCGATATAATATTTTTGATAAATCTTTTTGAACTACACAAGGCGTAAATCACACGTTTCGTTAGCTGCCTCCTCAAAGAAAGCGCAAGCCTTTTTGATTTTGGCCTACCCCTCCTGCACTGCATTCTGCCAAACCTAGTGCATATATACGTACGAACCCTTAGCCATCCGCCATTGGAGCCAAACCTTGCTCGGCTGTACGCACGTTTACGTTGCCGCTATGCCGTGCAGTGTGAACAATCAAGCTGCCGGAATGGTGGTACGCGTGCAGGCAGCAGCGCGGCGGCCGGTGGGAATGCGCCGCGTTGTTGGAGTGACGGCGATGGCCCAACGCGGCGATGCGTTACTCTCGTGGTGGCTCGGCGAGTCGACGGTGCGGGTGCAGTTGCAAGATTGGGTGCACATTTTACCACAAGCTTACTGAAGATACCGGTCACAAATCAAAATCATTGGCCTTACTAAAATTCTTATTGAAAATACATTCTCACGTGCTTAATATTCGTGTAATCAGGATTTGAATCTAATCTATTAGGTGTCTAGATTAATTCATGGATGAATGTATATAATTTATATACGTGTCTAGATTCATTACCATACATATGAATCTAAGTAATGCTAGAAAATCTTACATTATGAAATAGATGGAGTAGTTATTTTTAACGTTTAAATTTTGTTCTAAAATATAATTACTTCTTCATCTACTCCATCATCTCAACCAAAATCATAATCATCTTCAATTTAATTCCTCCACCTACTTTAATTTATCTCAACTAATTATAATATTCCTTATTTAATTTTACGTCTTTCTCTAAACTCATGAAAAACTCTTTTAAGTGTTCATATTTTGGACAGATGGAGTAATATATTGTATAAATAAAAGATATTTTTATATTTGATGGCTATTAAGAAGCTATGACAGAATAATTTTCTGATTGACAAATAATATTGACCACATTCGTACCATCACAAGATAATACTTAACTCATGTCCCTCTCCAGTCTTCAGTGCAAACACAAGTCTGACAAGTAACATGTAACACCTGCCAGTTCCATTAATTATTTCTATTGAGTCGTCGACGCAAACAACGGCTTATTGTTCGTGTATACAGATAGCATGCGCACTATCTATATATACCAGAGATCACACAGTTCGTATATTTGTATATGGAAGGCAGCAATGGCGCATTATATATTCAGGCGAGTCGATGACTGATCAGTGCTTGCAGGGCGGGCCGCACATGCCGAGGAAGGTGTCGGCGCACTTGAACATCTTCGCAGGGTACGTCTTGACGACGGCGCAGCTCTTGCAGACGGGGTCGCATTTCTTGACGACGTCGTCGCAGGTGTAGAGCCCCGAGAAGGAGAAGTTGCAGCTGCTGCAGCACTTGAGCTGCCCCGGGTTGATGTCGATCGCCTTGCTCTCACCGACGGCTGCATACACATTCCATCATTCAGATCAATCAGCTACTTTCATTGCACTAGTTTACAGAAGAAGGTGATGCTATGCATGGCATAATAATTATCATCACTAAGTAAGAGATTAGCGTACGCACCGTTTTCTTTTGCCACAGCAGCAAAGATTCCCATGACAAGAACGGCCTGGATAGCCAGGATTACCAACAGCGTGCTGCTCTTCATGATTAGTCCTGATGTTCTACTTGCTACCGTCCCAAAGCCTTGAACCTCTAGTCCTCTGCTTGGTTACTTTGATAGATGGGCTTGATGCTTTGTGGTTATAGCCAAAGCGCAAGAGAGCGTATGTATATATAGGCATCGAGTCTGAACATACTATCATGTGCTGTCGATCGCCATGGCTGCAAATATGCATTTCTTTTGGGATGCTTGTTAGGCGTGTCTTTGACTGACGCGGCTGCTAGAGTGTGAGGCGTTGAACACATTTTGTATTCTTCCATATCAGACACTCCTCACACTCCTATCATCCTCGTCAGCGGTCCAAAATGGACGGAACATCACCATCACCACACCAGCACAAGCCGTTCAGTTGTACAGTGCCAAGCTTTATTTGCAATTATTTAGGGGCATTAATAATGGTTTCCTGTTCTTATCAAACAAACAAATCAGGGGTGAAAAAGCCAAACGACGATATATCTATAAACTAAAAATAATTTATAAATCGTATTCTTAATTATCTAAACGCTAATGCTTGAAAATAAATTTTATTGAAAAAACCTTAAAATTAACTTTAAATTTAAAGTTAAAAATTCAAATATTAGGCTATAAGCATAATCGGAAGCGAATTAACGGGTGTGCATCATGGAGATTATGGGTCAAAACACTATCTTATCAACTAGCCTTGCTTTAATTTTTTTTTTCTGGACTGATGTAGTAGTACATGTACAGAAACAGTAGTGTTGCTTAACCGTAATACTTTCTCCGATCTAGTATAAATGCATTTTATTACGGTAGAGATAAATTAGTTGCAAGAAAAATGATTAACATGCCCCATTAAATAAGAAGATTGTATGGAGTGTGAAGTATTTAGGAGCAAAATAAATAAAGATTTCAATATGAGGCAATGGATGGAACAAGGGTTACTTTACAAATACTCTCTTTGTACGACATATCTGAGTTTTAGAAATGCACTATCATAGAGATAGTAGTAGATTAGTATTACTGATTACTAGAGTTCCAGTGTGTCACTATCTCTGCTTATCTTGATTAATAGTGCTGTGTATCAAAAAGGACATATATTTCTATTATAGGGCATGGTTTTTTCACCACACTATGATTGCAAGACGATTGTAGTACAAACTTGGATAACCGGGCAAGCTGAGCTGTCCATCGGGGATTAATCATGAGATCATCGTCGAACTATGAATTTATCATTCCCATCTTTTCACTCTTGCTCACGCTTATAAGCTAAAATTTGAATTTTTAATATTAAATTAGATTTAATTTTAGAGTTTTTTAAGTTTATTTTTCAGTCTTTACTTCTAAGAACACATATATATAAAGTTTTATTCACAAATTAACTTTTATTTCAAAATCAATGTTCTGCACTGTAGCTTCACACTTATTTTTACTGTACAACCCTGCCTTTAGTGTCCAGAAACAGAGGATCCAGATCCAATTCTATGACCATGTTTCCGGCATGGCAAGATGGGACCGACTGCCGGTCTGCCTGGGAAGGCTGGGAGGGTGTTGGCTATTCTCCTCTCACCACACTATTTGACCTTAGTCGGCTTGATCTTTATAGTTATGATTTTGGCTGGAGATAAAAATAGAGTGGATATCTATAGAACACATCACACATTTCTTTTTCTTAAATATATAATTCTCTAACCAACTTTTTTAAGTTTTTGATTGTTCCTTAGTACACAAGACTAATGCTTGCTATTAACATTATTTAAAGCTAAATTAGGCATTAACCATATATAAATAATTTTTTTAATCTCTAAGAGCAATTTGAGGGTTATCATGTTCTAAGAAATATTGGTGACAGAAATTCAAACCTTATTTGTATTTGAAATAGTCCATATTTATTTTCGTGTCCAAGTTATTCGTATCCATTTTGTATCCGAATATGGAAAATGAATACTCCAGCATTATGTGTTCATATCCACTCTATTTTCATCCCTAGTTTTGACCGTGCACTTTCACATCCCTTTGACACCTTAATCTTAGCATGAATCACTGGGCACTACCGAAGCTGATGTATTTTATAGGCTCACTTTGCGCGCGCGCGCACACACACCTCAGCCTCTCAAAATCATGCCAACAGCGTGGGATACCTATGAGCATAGACAAACTCGTTAACCTTGTTTTGTTGGACTTTTCCGGTCGCTTTTCATCTATGACAACACTAGTATCTTTTACAATGAGAATAAAGAGATGAGATGAGATAAGATGAGATGAGACGGCATCTACAGTATAATGATTCAACGTTCTTCATGGTGACAAAATTTTACGGAGAACAGGAGCCGAAGAAGAAAGGCGGCTGGGCCTGTGCACCGGAGGCCATATCATGCAGGCAGCAGAACCACGGAGGCCCAAGTCCCTTTGCCCCTCGCCGTCCTTACCGCCGGCTGCAGGGCACCGGCAGCCGCCATTCGCCCATTCCTGAATCCCCCATGGCGAGCTCTTCCGCTTCCGTGCTGAGCCGACAGGGCTTCAAGGATATCTACTCTTACTGTATAAGCTCATCCATAAAGCTTGGCTTTTTAGGAGACCACATCATCGTTGATTAGGAGACCACATCATCGTTAAATCACAGTCGTCCAACAATCCGGTGAGCTCTAAATTTTCACCACGTGTCCATAGATTTCATCTCTTCACATATCTATTAAAGTTCATCTCCAATAAGTACGATTAGTGATATCCATCCGGATGATGATTCGGCTGCTTTGGGCCAACAGCTCATAGTTGCTCCCCTTGATGTTTGCAGCCCTCTCCCCATCCCTCTTTATTGCCCTTGCATAAAACTGTCGTTGTCTAATCTCTTTTTAATTGATACGTTTTCTGTAACACTTCTCATTCTCTTCCCCATCCAAACAATGCTCCCTTCTTCCCTACCTACTCGTGCTTCTTTTTTTATTAATGTTCTCACTGTAGCAATATTGTTGGCACTAGGCCATTATTATAGGGGATGGTAATAGGTGCAATTTGTTGGACTATAAAATTTAAACGAAGTGTTTAAAAAGATGTGTTCTAAAATTTTATAAACATTTGAGCTAAAAATATATTATGAATGAATTGAATTGTGAAAGGATCCATTGGTCTTGGTCTTACCACTCCTAGACATGATTCTATATGAGTTTGTCAGAAATTAAAAAACAATTTGATGTAGAGCCAATGCATAATTACCTAATATTCAGAACACAAGAAATAAAGAACATGTGCAACGATTGCATGACTACATAATTTAATGCATTGTACAATTTATTACGGTTTTGCTCTAAATGTTCTATGATAAAAATATTTAAGTGTAATCACCTTTTGTTGTTGTTCAGCTATATATATGTAACACATTTATTTCTACCAATTCCCGCCGCAACGCGCGGGATATCAACTAGTTCGTAGTATGTATGGAGGTATTAAGATAAAACAAAATTGTTTGGATGAAAAGTCAATTTTGATGGATCATTCACGTGCATGTCTCGTACTTGCATCACGTCATGTGAGGCAAGCACGCACGGGTTCACTTCACCACACATCTTAAATGGATAGAACACAATTCCTTCTTATAAGAATGTCTTCCTCTCCTAAAATAAACAAGATATTACTATCCCGTTACCTCCGTTCCGTTTCATAATGTAAGATGTTTGACTCTTTTGGTTGTAATATTTAACCATTTGACTCTTTTGGTTGTAATATTTAACCATTTGTCTTATTCAAAAATTTAGTATAAATATAAAAAATTAAAGTTGTGCTTAAAGTTTTTTATAATAAATTAAGTCACAAGCAAAATAAATAATATTTATATAATTTTTTGAACGAGACCAATCGTCAAATATTAAAAAAAATCAAACATCTTACATTATAAAAAGGAGGGAGTGCTAAACTTTCTCGCATGTTATCATATTTCTCGAACGCTATATTAGTCTGAAAAGAATTTAAAACAAGATGTAATAAACCAGACAGAACTAAACGGGGACCAAAAAGAAAGAACTGGCCGAGGTCGGCGAGAGCCTAAACTAGCGACTAAGAGATAAAAAACGCTCCGGGATAGGACAGCATGTTATGTTATGAGATAGACTTTAATGACTTTTCAAAGAATCAATCTTTATATGGGCTCCCATATATTAATTCAACATGAAAGAGGTAAGTTGATTGCGCCGGCGGCAGCAGTTGGCCATGGTGCGTGCCTCCGAGGGCAGGCGCCGGCGGAGGCTCGCTCAATGGCTGGCTTCAGCATGGAGGTGCTGCACGGCCAGACCGTGCTCAAGCTAGCGACGCAATGACGCATCCGCCGTCGTCGGCGCAGCGAAGATGCTGCTGCTGCGCATGGTAATCTTCCGGGAATCGATCTGCGGGTTGCCGGGTTCCCGAGCAGAAGCCCCGCCGCCGTGGGGGTGCTCACTGCTCAGCCGGCGGCGGCGGCGTGGTCTGAGCACGACGACGGCCGTGACTCCATCGAAGCCCATCAAGCTCACCCCAAGTGGGCCTGGTATCGCACCACCTGGGCCGTAAATATGGACCTAGCCATACTATTTCCGAATAGTACATGGGCTTTATTTGGGGACGTGCGCCACTGGAGACTACAATTCCCCTACTGTCTAGTAAGGCCCACGGAGACCAAGTATCAGGCCGTGGAGGCATGTATGTGGGTCTCAGAAAGGCCTTGTTTGATCGCTTCCCGTCCGGATACGGCACTCCACGAGATCATAGTTATTGCTGCAATTTTTTGGACTTTTAATTTTATTTATTAAACACAAAATTCTAAGCTCACGTCGTCCTCTAGGAGGGTGGAAAGTGGCACACGATGAGACGGATGACAGTGAAGATGATGACGGAGGATCGGCAATTTTTTGCGTTTGGCCCATTGTCGCCCATACAGTGGGCGGCAAGGGATTTTATGCAAAACTACCGCTCGTATCTGCAAACTTTTCGATTAAACCATGATTTGATACATATATGTATAATGTATGTAATTGTTTAATCACAAGTACTACCTTGGCTTAGTTCTCAATCATTCCTCTTTTCTATCCAAGAGAACAAAGATTGAAGAATCATGTCTGGCCGTGCCACGTGCGACGTAGGCTTTCCGCTCTCTAGTGGCGGGAGGTTAAATCTATGATTTTTTGAAATGAAAATCAATTTTATGAATTATTTAATAATAAAATTAAAAATTCAAAAAATTCGTTATTGCTACGCATTATCAGTTTGTTGTTAGTGGTACTGCCAGAATTGGTTATAGTTTACCTAAACAATGTAAACTCAACAGATAGAGCACTGATGAAAAAAGGGTTGAAAATGACGAAATGGGATTAAGTGACATTGTACCGTGACATTCTGTCACTGACGTGTGGGTCCAGGCATATGCGGGTCCCACATATCAAATGTCACGGTACTATGTCATTGAATCCGGATCCGAAAAGGACATCATTTATAAGGAAACAGTTTTCGGTCGATGGGAAACAATTTAACTTTGATTTTAATACAATGCTGATAGAATTATAAAAACTAGATTTGTTCTATAAGGCCAGATTCAAAAAAAAAAAGAAGAAACGTTCCCACTTTTACGTAAACAATACTCGGTCACCGAGGAATTTCCACCACCGAGCATTTAGTGCGACCAAACACCTTTAAGGTAAGAAAGGAATGGCCAAGAAGCAAGGGTCATGAAGAAAATGGGTACAAATCTTTCAACATCACAGGGAATTGCGGCGAATCAACGTGAAAATTTTACAAAATCAACTAAGAATATAACGTGGTAAATGGAAGTACATGTGTACGTCGATCTGGGGGCGATTTTGGTGTAGAAGAAGATGCTGCGATGCCAAGCAAGGCCAGCCGGAAAGACGGGGACCCCTACTCGCCCCATGCACCCCATCAACCCCGCAAAATCATCCACTCCAATCGCACGTCCCCCACAAACACATCACACATGCATGCACTTCAATTCCTCTCCTCGCCTCTCACCACGCCTTCCCAGACACAACCAAGCATCATCTACAAATAGCTAACTAGCTCTCACCTCACCCTCTGCGCATGCCAAGCCAGCAAATTGTTTGCTTTGAGAAGATCCAGCCAGCCAAATTAAAGGGGTCTTTTCGAGAAATTAAGATCACTTCATTAATTGATTGATCTTCCCCTCAGCTTACACACAAGAGGGTGACATGAAAAAAAAATCAAATAATATATTTGTAAATAAAAAAATATTTTGTTCATAAAAATTTTGTATACATGATCTTAACGATCTAAATGTCAATGCTGGAAAATAAATTTTCGTGAAAAAACTAAAAATTAACTCTAAATTTATAATTAAAAATTTAAATTTTGGTTTATAAGTATAAACAGAAACGAAAAGATATCGGTGAAGAGAAGAATCATCATCAACGTCAAACTAGCGAAATCGATCACAGTATAGCCCAATTGACTAGTACGTAGTACTCCAATCTTTTAGAATCTAGCAACCATGAGTACAATTGTTTGATTGTTTACAGCTTCTATCTAGCTACCCACTAGCTATTAGCAATTAACTCCGAAGCCCCTGTTCTTGGTGGTCTTGTTGCCACAGTCGCAGAGCAAGTAGCTCAGCATGTTCACCATGCTGGTGCCAATGGATGGCACGTTGATCACCGGACTAACCCTAACGCCATGGCCGGAGCTACCGTTTCTACTGCCCCCGTAGTAGTAAGCTGCTCTTGTACTACCGCCGTTACTTGCTGCTGCTGTAGCGCCGGCTTTCTTGTGCTGCGGCCGGTGGCCGCCGCCGCCCGAGACGACGCTGCCGAAGCCACTCTGTGCCGAGCCGGCCGACCGGCTCCGCATGAGCGGGAATGACGGGCAGCTGAAGCTCCCCGGCGCCGACCTCGGCGCCGTCGTTGCGCTAGCCGTTGCCGTCGTGGCGGAATTCACGCTGCAGCTGCGGGTGAACGGGGACGTCCAAGAACACGGCCGCCTCGCCGGCTGCTGCGGAGCCTTCACGCTGCCTCTCGCCTGCTGCTTGCACGGGCTTGGCTTGGGATGAACCGGTGGCAACGGCGGCACGGGCAGCAGCTTCCCGCCGGCGAAGAGACGACCAGCCGGGGCGACATCCGCCGCGGCCGCGTTGGCGAAGTCGAACTCCGGCTCGGGAAGCCGCCTCGACGATGTGTCCAACTCCAACCTCACAGCCTGCCCCGGTGTCGCCGCTCCCGCAGTCGCCACGACGCCGTCGTGAGAGAAGGAGATCCTCGGGCCGGTCAGCTCCGGCGCTTCCTCCATGGACGCCATGCACTGCCACTGCCACTGCCACTGCCACTAGCTAGTGTGAGATCAGAAGCGAGTGAGAGCGAGAGTACGAGATCGAGGCGAGTGGAGTTGGAAAGAAACGGATAAATAGAGGTCCCGATCGGGTGTGCAAATTTCGCAGCGGAATTGCGCGCGGCTGATTCGATCGATCGGTGTTGCGCGCAGCCGGGACGCCGGGTCCCCTGGTCGGTCACCTACCTACGTGAATGACATATGCCTTTGCCCGTTTCTCGCTCTCGTTTATTGGATGTGAAATTTTTGGCGAATCCAGCTTGGCATTTTTGGTGGCGTGCAGCCTTCATCTATATATCCTGCTTAGCCTAGCTAAGTAGCTAGCCATATGCATGGTTTGCTTTCTACCAAAACCGTTCATTGCTTCTACCCAAAATCATTTCGTGCTGTACTGGTGCTAGTACTACAAGGGGTTTCCAGCATTGTCCATTACTACTCTGAATTCTATGAAAAGTCCCCCGTGCATTATTGCATATACATCCATCTACATTGGATCATATGTGTCCTACAAACATCACATCGGCATACTGTGTTTAATTTAATTTAGGATCGGTACGATATATATTTGCAGTTAATTAGTTGAATTGGATGTGAGGCTTTGGGAAAAAAAAATAACGAAAGCTGAAATGCATGATCGCTACCATCACTGTTCATGCTGTAATGCACGGCGAGACATCGACAGCAAGACATTGTTAAGCTCTCGCTGGAACAGAATATGATGGGGGTGGCCTAACTAGTCCCTATCTCTCAATCAGTGAAACCAGCGCAAACACTGGGGGATGGGCACCCCATGTTGGCTCCATTTCATGCATATTTCGATCAAATTTTTCCAAATTATGATCTCGAGACAGCAACACAGAAACCAGATCAGAAAAGGGAGCTTCGCCGCTTTCTCTTTTCTTTTCTCTTTCCCTGGCCATTGAGACGATGCACTGAAGAAGAAACAAGAAAGTCAAAAGACACTTTGAAATCATCTCCATTTTGACCACACAGGTGAATCTCATTCGGGACTCTGGTAAAAAGCCAAGAACACTTCTCCAACCAGCCGTGTGCACGTCTGCATTGATCGATCAGGAAACACAGCGTGTTGGACAGTACATCATATAGTTGCAATAAAAGTATTAAAGCAACTGAACGGTCGTCTTCTGAACACACGCCCAATTATTCTTTCGTGTGTTGCCTTCGCTTTTGAGAGATGCTGGACCAGAGTTAGATCAGAAAATCATTGTGCAGTGCCATGCATGCAAACAATTTATTATACCATAATTTCGAAGGGTTTTTAATTTAGGAGGCAAATTATGAACATGTCTCATTGACAGGTCCAATTCAAGTGACATGTTTGTTAATCAGTCACATTATGCACAAATTACACTCCTAGTACATCTTTGATGCAGCATCTCTTCACTGGCTACATACAAGTGCCAGCTCCAATAGCTGATGCAGTAAACAAAAAGCTGAGCTCGAGCTCATGGCGAAGACAAACTGCATGCAGCCTAGGGCGGAGGCTTGTAATGGTCAAAGTATAGGGAGCATCTGGAACAGGGTCGTCCTTGTATTCAGGGAGGCCATATGAACGAATGTTTGGCTGTGGCATGTATAGAACACAGTTCTGTTCGTCCTCAGTGATGTTCACTGTGCACTTGGCTGTCATCTTCTACTGGCTTCTGGCTGGTGTTACAGTTGCCCTCGTGTTTGCTTGCTCTCTGATTAGGGCTCCAGCTCCTGGATCTATGGTGCTTATTGACGTTTTATAGCCCGTTCCACTGTTCTTACGGCGATCATGCAATAGTTCAGCCACGTGTATGTACGTGTTGGTCTTTCCTCTCGATATCACTCTGTTGATATGTTCTGCTACAAGATGAATGTTAGAATTTTGAGGAAAATGGAAGCAACGATCGGTGCTGGGGTTTAGTGCTTGGGCCAGCTTTGTTTGATACTGACCTCAGTGGATCCATTCAGTCCGGCCTCTACGGGAACACTGCATTTTCTGAAAGTTTACTTTTGGGCCATCTGCAGTCGATGGATTCAGGGCTTAAGCCTTCAACTGTGGATTCAAGTGAAGGTTCCAATCAACATTGACAAATACAAGAATCGACTGCTATGATATGATTTATTTATAGTTCTGCTTGCTGATTTGATTAAGGTAGGTAAAACTTTTAGTGTTTCAAATCAACAGTTGCTTTCGTAGCTCAGTTGGTTAGAGCACCCGTTTAGTAAGCGGGAGGTCTTGAGTTCGACTCTCAACGAAAGCATTTTATTTTCATTTCCTTACTTTTCAAACAAACAACTCGTATTTTTTTCATTTTCAGGACAAGAACATAATCGTGTGGTTTTTGGCTCCTTACTTTTCAACCAAACAACTCATAAATTCAAATGAGCATACTCTTTCGTTTTCATATTTTTCTTTTTTATGACAAGAACATAATCAGAGTGTTTTCCTGTTTTTTCATAAAAATGTCAAACGACATATTTCCTTATTTTGCAGGCCGAGAACATAATCGGAAATTCAAATGAGCATACTCTTTCATTTTCTTACTATTTTATTTTTATTTCCTTATTTTTCAATCAAACTACTCATAAATTCAAATGAGCATACTCTTTCATTTCCTTATTTTTCAGGACGAGAACATAATCGGAGTGATTTTCATTTCCTTATTTTTCAGGACGAGAACATAATCGGAGTGTAATCGGGTGGTTTTTGGCTTTTTTTTTCATATTTTTCATGACAAGAACATAATCGGGTGTTTTTTTTAAAAAAATATCAACCAACATATTTCCTTATTTTGCAGGCCGGGAACATAATTGGGGTGATTTTTTGTTTTTTTATGGGAAAAACCAACTGACTTATTTTTAAACGAAAAATAATTGATATAATTTTTATATATGTGTTTATAGTGATATTAAAGCCAAGGCTAAAAAATAAACTATAATAAAAAATCTAAAATTAACTTCAAATTTAAGATTAAAAATTTAAACGACAGTTTACAACGATGAGCATTCAATTCACGGACTCGATTGCAGCTTTTACTGCCTCTTTGATCTGGAAAGCCAAAACTAAGACTAGTGCAAATATTTTGCATGGTTGTTGAAACGATCCTAACAACAGCGGGCAAATTAGCGATCCGTGAACGGCACGATAATGCACGGTATCTGTTATGTGACCAACAGCCAGAAACACTAGGGCTGCTGCCAAAACACTATGGGAGGTAGAAAATTGCAAACTTGGAATGGGAGGTGCCAAAACACTAGGGGAGGTAGAAAACATTGCAGAGTGGTGATGGAGCATCTCCAATATATCTTTGGAGAGTTTTTTTAATATCCTTGAAAAAATAGCTTAAGTTACAGTGCAATTTAAGATATCATAATTTTGCACTAAAGTTTTTGGTATTTCAAATTACTGATGGTAAAAAAAATTATCTTTGAAACATGACCGCCAACAACCAACATATAATAAGAGATGAGTAGCATTATATTTATATGTGAATTAATAATGTTTATAAGAGTGATGTCTAATATTAGTATCTTTATGATATAGAGGATATACAAATTATGATTAGTGTCTTGCATTACGATTGCTTTGATTTAAACGAGCATAGCCAGAACGTCAGGACGCTTCAGACTAAGGTTCAGAGGAGCTTTCCATTCACTTTTCATGCTGACCTGCTGGCTAATCTGGAAAGAACGGAATGTAAGAATCTTCAATCTGCAGCTCAGATCGACGGCAAGGGTGTGCTGTGAGCTAAGGGAAGGGGTCGCTGTCTGGAAGATGGCAGGTTTCTTTGTAGCGTTTGATGATCATGGATAGTTGGGTTTATCTACCGTCGGCTCTTCTACCAGGAGCTGTAATGTTCCTCGACACCCTGTTTGCCGTGTAAACACTCGCATGTATAGAGGTATATCCTTTCTTCATTTCAAGCCTAATAAAAAGGAATAAGTCTACTTAAGGTCACTCAACTTATCGTCTAGTCTGTTTTTTGTCCTTGGACCATAAGACCGGATACAACTGGTCCCTAAACTATCAAAACCGGTGTAAAAGAGGTCTCTCGGTGGTTTTGAAAGCTGTTTTGGCTGACTTGGCGTCTATATAACTAGTTTGACTAGCCTCCATCCCACATAGCATTAACATGACGCTTATGTGGTTATTATATGTCAGAAAAACAGTGAACCCACCTGTGGCTACACACAAAAAATGATTTAATGTGAACCGCCCCACCATATTTATTTCTTTTGGGTAACTGACTGTGGGCCCACGTGGGTCTGTCATTTTTAAATTATTTTTTATGTGCAGTTGACAGGTGGACCCACTGTTTTTTTATATATAATTGACACATAAGCGCCATGTCAATGCCACGTGGGACATAGACCTAATTAAACTAGCCATTTGGCCCCAAGTTAGCCAAAACCGCCTTCAAAACCGCCGAGGGATCTCTTTTGCGCCGGTTTTGATAGTTCAGGGACCGGTTGTATTTGGTTTTGCAGACCAAAGACGAAAAACAAACTGGACCATAAGTTGAGACACCTTAATTGGACTTATTCCTAATGAAAATCAGGCAGATCTGACTTGGGCCAGCCCATCCAAAAAGAAGGTCCAGAACAGAGTACAGATGTCCACTGGAATTCAGTGGAACTTTCTTTTTGAATGGAAAAAATAGCAGCTTCATATCGCTGTAAAAAAAAAAGAATTGCATATTGCTTAACACTCTGAACACGGAAACCTTAAGCTCATACTTTCATCCAGTGGAACTGAAGAATTGCATATTGCTTAACATTCACAAAACCTTATGCGATCTTGCAGCCATTCTGTCTTTCTAATAAACCATACAAGCACCAGTGTAGCTGTGCACCGACATAAGAATGAACCTATAGAACACAAACAGTAACAAGTAATTCTGCTACATTTACAACCAGCTAATAGCAATGTGTTAATGTGTCAGAACAGAACTCAGAAATTCCGCTCCGTTACAAGCAGTGAAGCAGATAAAACCAACGCGTCACTGAAGAAGAAAAACTATGTGCAGACGGGGGACTCTCTTTCAGTCAGCTATCCTTTCCTGAATTTTGAACCATTCAGATCGCTCGCTGTCACTGAAGAACACACACAAGACTCAAGAGCAGCACACTTGACATCAGAATCCACAAACCAACAGGCTAACAGTGCATCAGAATTATTGACGATTACCTCCTGGTTCTGGTCGGAGGACGGACGCTGGGATCCAACGACGTAGAACAGCACGCAGGCGACCACACTGAGAACCAGTGAAGCGCCAAGAACAGCAAGAACGCCGTAGATGCTTGCCCTGTCGTCAGCCGGTTCTTGAGTCCCCTGTGGCTCTGCCGATTCAGGGATTCTTCGCCTATCTTCAGCCAGTTCTTGAGGCCCCTGTGGCTCTGCCGATTCAGGGATCTGTATCGAGCAAGAATGCTGATCGGTCGTGGTGCCTTGCTCTCGCTGTTCGCCGACGTCGGCCGCCGTGATTTCACTCTCCCACTCCGACCTGGGCCCCGACGGGTTGTTCAGCTGAGAGGTGATGAACCTGTCGAGAGCAATGGCACTCCGGCGAGCCTTGGCATGGACGGCAGCCTCGCCTTCCTCCGGGATGAAGTGTTCAGGGCGGGGCTGCTTCCTGCTCCGAGAAGGTTCACGGTGCGAGGAGGACGACGCCGACGCGCCCGGAGCTGGAGAGGTTGATTGATCAGACGATCGACGAATCGAAATGAAACCAAATCGAGAACAGAATTCCATCGGAATTGACAACTTACCAGGGCTAATCACAGCAAGGAGGCCTGGTGGAGGTGGAGCGGCTTCCCTGGCGATGCAGCGCGTCGGGCTGGATTGCTTCCTGCTCCGAGTCGGGCGGATGCGGAAGGTGGAAGGGGGAATCGCATTCGCCGCCATGTGTCCGGACACTGACAATTTCATTTCCAGAAGAATCAAGAACATAACCGACAAAGTAGACAAGAGCAGAAATCCTCGGGTTAGTGATCATACCGATGCGATCCTCTCGCTGCTCCTCGACAACCTCAAGATCCTTCTTCTTCTCTCCGGCCGGCGAGGCGCCATGGTCAGCATCAGGCACTGCCGAGTCGTCCTCCGGTGAACCTGTCACGAGCTCTGGCGAAGATGTGCTCGGAGCAGGATTGCTGGAGCCGCCCGACACGGAATCTCCCGCGGCAATGAAGCGCGTCGGGCCGGCATGCCTCCTTCTCCCTGACAGCATGCGGCGATAGGTGGAGACCAGCGTCGTGTTCGCATCCGTGGCTCGGAACGCTGACAAAAAATCATCGTCATACTCAGGTGAATCAAGAAGATGGCCCAAGAACAGCGGAGCCCTTGGGCAAGACGATGACCAACAACATGGGAGCAGTTCAGGATATCCGAAAACCCACCGAAGCGAGTCGCCAACGGGTTCTTGGGCTCCTCATGGTGTTCGTCCTTGTCGCCATCCGACGCGGCCCCATCACCGCCGCCCCCCGCCGCCGTTACTCCCTCCCACTCGAGCGACGGTTCCTGCCTCGACGAACCGCCAAGCAACAGAGGATTTAGGGTGTGTCGACTAAACATCACCCACCAACCCAATGCGGTTCATCCCCACAGCCGCTCACCTCGAGGCCGTCGTCCTCCACAATCTCCTCCGCGACTACTCCATGACCGGCATTGTCCACCGCCGTCGATCCCGATCCCTCCGGCTCCGTCGAAGCGTCCCCTCGCACCAGCCGCCCCCCGGTACCCCCCACCTCGTCGTCGGAGGGGCCCTCCACGGGATCCCCACCTCCTCCGTGCTCCTCCCCCTCCAAAGCATCAACAGCCGCGTGCTTGTCTTCCTCCATGGTGATCGATCGAGTTCTTGGCGCGGGGGATGATCGGATGAAGCGGAAGCGAGGAGAGGAAGAGGAGGGAAGAGACGAGGGGTTTGAACTCGCGGAGAAGGGGGGGCGGAGTGGCGTTGGTGGACATGGCCGCCACGCGAGCGGTTATAAAAGCGGTGGAGAGTTGGAGACCAGTAGACGGTTGCTTCCGACTGCCGCAGAATCTGCGTGGACCGAGCCCACATCATCCATCAGTTCGGAAAGCCCAGAGAGTCATAGACCCAGGCCAGCATGGACGGCTACTCGGTATGCATGATCGTGTTGCCAAAATAGTTGCAACGGGTTGGTCTAATTGGTTAATGCTCGTCTGTCCGTTTAAACCATGCAAACTGTTCTTCGTACCAATAAAGTTTATATGTACCAACCTTTTATACTTTGTATTTGTGTTTGTATATAAAAAAATTGTGTTTATACATTCATGCATACACTTACGTGTATATATACACACACATCGAAACAAACCTATTATATATAAAATAATAGAAAGTCTATTAGAATAAAGGTATAAATACAAACTGAGAACAAAAATAAAGAGAAGTAAACTGGAGTTTTACGTAGAAATACAATTTAGAAAAATCTAAAAGTTAAAAATTAAAATAGTTAATATCCAGATGAGAGGCATGTACAAATATAATTAAGAATATGTGTGAGTTACTATATTAGTTTAACATATAAATATATAGTTGAAAAATATCTATATTAAAAATATCATTTCATCAAGATATTTATAAAGTTTTAAAACTAAAGTTATGTATATACAATTTCATATATAGAAAATTTGTATATATAAAGTTGTGTTTGCACTGGTATTTGCCCGTTAGACTTTTCATGCTTAACTCACACACTATGGGAAAGGTATACCGTATACGCACTGGGCAGGGCCCATCTGACAGTGAAACAACAGTACAACAATATGTTAGTCGTGTTATACATAATATGAAGGCCCACCTGTCAGTGAGACAGAGGTAAAGTTTATGTTGGTCGTGCCGGTCACGAACGAACGAGTGACCGAGCAAGCCAAGTAGAAGAAGAACCAACCGTCCCGTCATGCAAGGAGCTCTCATTTTCCATTCCCTTTTGTATGGCGTAAGAATGTCACTAGGGTTTCGGTGGGTTCCACATGGGCCACATGGCAGACGTACTACCCCTACCACTGACAACCATATGCAGCAGTAGTATAGTCGCGATGCTACGATCGCTAAAAAAGACGACTCGTCCGCCGGAACACGTGACAGCCGTACGCCCCAGAGAAATCCAAGAGAAGAGGCGTTTTCCAGCTGACATGTGGGACCCACTTGCCAGTAGTTGGATAGAGGGCTTTGTCTTTTTGCAAACTAAAAAATAATTTGTTAATAAAATTTTTACATATATTCGTAGCGATTTAAAAGCTAAGACCGTAAAATAAACTACGATGAAAAAACTTAAATTAACTCCAAATTTAAAATTAAAAATTCAAATTTTGGCTTATAGGTATAAGCATAAGCAAAAGGATAGAGAGTGACGGATGTCGGAATGAGTAGTGGTATCTAGAAAAACCGAGTTAGATATGGTCAGACTCATTTAGCTTATGCTTATAAGTTAGAATTTAAATTTTTAATCTTAAATTTGAAATTTATTTAAGGGTTGTTATCGTTATTTGTTTCGTGGTATTTGCTTTTTAGGTCACTTAGAACATATATAAAATTTTAATTTATAAGTTACTTATCTTTTGTAAATATGCCAAATGATAACCCCGTATCTTAATCAATACTTCCTCCTCCAAAAATAATATCATCTTTGCACCATCTTGTTTGTCTAAAATAAGTTTATTTTTAAGCAAGCATTGATTGATAGTTTATGAAAGAAAAGACCAAATGAATTAAAAGTAGATAGAGTAGAGTACTATACCATTAAGAATTGATAAAATGAAGGGTAGTATTTATGATGTTCTAAGATACATGTAATATTGAAAAATAAAATGATTTTACATAAAGGAAGGAAGTACGTAGTATCATTAGAGACCGAGAACATGAGCTGTATAGGTCTCTTAATCAATACATCAAAATATTTTTTCATTAGTCTTTTCTTTATTCGTCCTACACTAAAATTTTCCTTAAACTGTGGTGATGCATAATAATACAGGAGTCTACTCTAAACTGTGGTGATGCATAATACAATACAGGAAGTATGTAATATTACATGAGTCTACTCTAAACTGTGGTGATGCATAATCATAATAGAGTTAATTAGATACATGCCATTATAATTTTACCAGTTTTAAAATATGACATTTCAATTCAACTAATTGTGAAGATGTCATTATAATTTTAGAACTATTTTAGATATGTCATTTTTAAACCAAATTATCCTTTACATGTGCCAAGGGCACATATGACAATATGGTCTAAAAAATACACCGAAAAGTTATGATGTGACATAATTTTAATAGTTTTGAAATTATGATGGCATCCTTATAGGTAGTCGAATTGTAATGATATATTTTAAAACTAATAAATTTATAATAACATGCATCTAATTAACTCATAATAATACTAATGCTTCCGTATTCTTTCGGAGGGAGAGAGTTGGTTAATACTAGTGCAAGCCGCACTTTTCGTTCCCCGATCCGTGCTGCTCTCCCCGGAAAGAAAGGCTAGGAGTACGCGGACGCGAGTCATGCGACTCGTGAACGGACACACTGGAGTGTGGGGCTCAACCTCTGCGGTGGGTTTCGCTGGCCCACCTGTCGGTTGATCAGCTGGTAGGTGGTTCGGCTGTAATGGCGTCGACGGCGTACAGGTGGGCTGTGCTAGCTTGCGCTACGCCGGCTCGGAGATGGAGATGGATGCGCTTGGGCTGGAGTACGCACGCCAGTTCAGTGTTGGTTTTTACCTTTTTGCCCCTCCCCATCTCGGCCTCTTTTGCGTACATGATATAGGTACTTTGCAACAGTCATCAAGAATCCATTACCTTTTCGTAATCATATCATAGTCTGATAATTATTTTTTTTATGAGAGCACAGTATAACGCACGACGGCAAATCTAGAGAAACCCCGAAATCGCCACGAGCGCCTCGTTGTCGAGGAGCATGTCGTCGTCTCTCACTAAAAGCACAAAGCCGTTAGTCGAACCCAGGACCTCAAGTGCTACTAAGACTTTATGTAACCACCAGACTAAGGCTCTTTCGTTCATAGTCTGATAATTATATTGTGCTTGTTGTCCAGCAGCGTGGTTTCTTATACACGTATTGCTCCGAGAGATGTTGCAAATTGAGGCATTTATGAATTATAGGATTTGTGTAGGAATTTGGAGCTTTGTACGGCATATAAAATTGCTAAGAAATGGCGTGATACATATAGGTTTTAGAAGAAAAAAAACTTAGCAAGAACTTCAATCTCTAAATAAATTTTGTTTGAATATTATCTCTTATTAGATTTATGTGTTTTTCTATGGTTTATTCAACTGACTATTACTATATTTTTTTCGTATTTTACAACCATATATTTTATACTTACATCTCTCTTAAAATCATATGCCTTTTATCCTCCGTTTTTATCGATTTGCCCTTTAAAGGAGCCCTAAGATGGTACATAGTACACACCTTCCGGATGATTGATCTTCTTTTCCCCCTCAAACACATGAGCTAAAATTCAGCCGTTGTGAAATTTGATTAAAATAAAATGATCACTTTTTTCCTACCAAGCTCGCATTGAATATACTGGAAGATATGTTCAACAGTTCAAGTACACATAACACATCTAAACAAGTGCGCATGAGCTAAACCTGTGCACATAGTGCAAATGCGTGATTTTACCACCACACTCACATACATGTGTTTACTTGTATATGCAACGACTGTTTTATGATCAAAATTAAGTTTTCTGGAGATAAAAGCATCATTCAACCCCACCGATATTCATCCTATAAGCGCGTACAACGAGTAACCTAAACGGGCTAAAAATATGACCGTATCATATTTATGTTCACCTAGAATAGAGAATAAATAGGAAAGAAAAACAAGTTCTATATTTAAAAGCTAGTTACAACACAAAATATTGTGTACAAGTTATATATTAATGATAGTACAATTATATGCTTACGTATATTTATTATAAGTTAACTCTATATTAAATCAAGTGATATGAAAATATTTTAGAGTTAGCAGCTCATTGGACATTCTTCCCCTCTTCTCAAAGTTGCTTGGTCTTGTGACTATAGTTAACAGTAAATAAATGGTCAACCGTTAGCCATTAATCTAGAAACGAACAGGAAGGTGTTGCATGCAAATAGAATAATAGAAATATCATACCACCATGCAGTTGCATGATTATGCAATTTTACCACCCATCCACATCAAGGGAAAACACACACCTTTCCTTAAAAAAAAAAAAAAAATCTCCAAGAACCAAAAAAAAAAAAAAAAAGAGCTTGGCCTCAACGCACACGCCCCCAATATTTATTCACAAGTAACACCTACTATTCCATCTAATTTTCCTTTCCCCCACACCTCCGTCGCCCAAGCCAAAGCCGTCTCGTCTCCACGTCCCACGCGCTCCCCCTCGCTGTCGCCCTCACCTCACGCCGCCGCCGCCACCGCCGCCGCCGCGCCCTCGGAGGTCTAGGTGACGGACGCCTCCACGCGCGCGTTCGTCGTCGCGGCTTTGCCCGCGGCCATGGTGATATCGGCGGAGCCACCGCCGCCTCCTCCTCCGGATCCCGTCGCGGATGGCGCGGCGGTGGAGGCCGCGTCGAGCGCTCGCCACCAGGCCGCGGTCCTCTCGTCGTTCCCGTCGCTCAAGACGTGGGGGAGCCACCGCGTCCTGCGGTGCGGCCACGTCAGCCGCGCCGGCGACGCCATCGCGGCCGCCGCCAGGCGTTCCCCCGAGCATCTCGACGGGGTCAGGGAGCGGCTCCTGCTCCGTCTCCGCGAGGTGGATGGGAGCGGCGACGTGGCTGCCGACGCGGCGGCGGTAGCCCCGGCACCTGCATCGGAGGTTGCCGCTGCCTCGCGCCCGTGGAAGCTGCGCAGTCGACGTCGCCCGGCGGTCACGCCGGCGTCCAGCGTGTCTCCGCCGCCCGAGAGGAGGGCCGCGAGGGCCCGCGCGGACGCCCTCGACCGGCCGCGGTTCTCGGTGACTCTGACGAGCGAGGAGATCGAGGAGGACGTCTACGCGGTCACCGGCGCGCGGCCTCGCCGCCGGCCTCGGCGGCGACCTCGCCCCGTGCAGAAGCAACTCGATGTGAGTTCCTTCTCCATCTCTCCTTTCCTTCCCTTGCACTTCGGCCCCCGCCGTTCCTTGTCCAGGGACTCATCCGTAATTTCGTAAACTTTACGTCCCCAGCTGCTATTTCCCGGTGCATGGCTGTCGGAGATCACCGTCGAGTCCTACCGGGTGCCCGACGATCGGTGAGCTCATCCCTGATTCCGACGACCACAGCGACAACTCGCAGGCTAGAAAACCCAAAAGGCCAATCCATCGAGCACCGCAACAATCTCCTATTATTAATCAATCATTAACTCATGTTGATTTCTCCCTTGTTCTGGTATTGTTCTTGCGAGATAGCAGTAGTAAATCGATTGGTTGATTGAACAGTGTGGGAGTAGCAGTAATACTTATTAGTGGTAACTAATTAAGGTTTAAGTGATTACTAGTAGTTAGTAGGTGTTCTTGTTAGCAAAAGGGCCTAATGAAGTAGTAGCAGTGGTGGTATTGTCCTCGATAATAGTACATTTGTTATTAACATCTCAATAGCAATGGTAATGCTACCTTTCGTTCCTTCGATCCATCGTTTGGCTCCTTGTGCATTTGCACTGATTCATCCTGAGGGTGGCAACGATATTATGCAAGTGATACTTATGAAATTAGTGAGGTATTTAGTGCATAATTACCAGTGCTATCCCTAATCTCGGTCGCATACCGGGAACGGCTGGGCCAACAGCATCCACTCCAGCAGGCTGCGGGGTGAGGCTGACAGGTGGGCCCGACCCGCACTGGAGCCGAACAGTTTTTGCAAACCCTGGCGCTCTGCTTCGCCACAGTGAGCAGAGGAGAGCCTTTTCGTTGCCTGGTTTTAGTGCTACGTGGGGCCAACCTGTCAGAGAAACTGAGTACGGTTGGCACGTATCTGGAGTGAACCCGGGGTGGTCCCGGTCGTTGGACCGGGCCAGTTTTGCTCGGCGGTCGGACCACCGTGGGCTCGGTCCATGCACGTTGCTGGAGTTTTTCCGCCGGTTGTTTTCATGTGTTAAAACTTAAACGAGAGCTATTGATAAGGATTAATAGTGGTAATAGTATAGTAGTAGTTTTAAATTTCTGGACTGCTACCTTCCTTTTTAGGTCAAATACTGATAATTACAGTGATGAGACCGTGAACAAGTAGAGACTCTAGTTTGATGAGCCTGATCCTCTGTAGGTTGAGTTGTATAGACTTGTAGAGGCCATCTGATTGGTAGCGGATGATCCACAGATCATACGTGCGATGGCGCGCTTGACGTTGCACCTAACATTCGTATGGGATAACATGACACCAAACATGGCAACATGCATGCAAACAATTGTTGCTCAAAACATGTTAGGCTAGCCACCATGCACCTCACAGTGTAGTACTCCAGTAGTTCCTTCTTTCTGGGTGATCATCCCCACCATTGCGCACCTTTCAACTCTCACAAGGTAAGGTGTGATCGTTCTACTGATGATGAACTGATGGATCATCAAGTCTCCATGGCTATGTTTTTTTGACAGATAAAGGATAGAACTTGGAAGATAAAAGATTATCTTTTTTATAGCTATTTAATAGTATAAATAATTAAAATAGTTAATATAAAGTTAAAAATCTACTTTAGAAAAGTGAGATTTTGAAATTCTATTTTTATTAAAAAACATATCATTTAGCAGTTCGGAAAACATACTTGTAAAAGCCAAGAAATAATCTGAAAAGGAATCTATACATAAGAAATGCAGTCCATGTCGTAAACCCTTGCTCGAGCTGTTTTGCTGTTTTTTTTACTGCATTTGAGAGATGTTGCTGTTCCGTTCAACAAAAGGGGGAAGTTAAGTACTACCTCTGTTCCATAATAATATCATTTTTTATTTTTCCGTTCCAAACGTTTGACCATTCATCTTATTTAAAAAAATTTGTAAAATACTTAAAAAATTAGTCACGCATAAAATACTATTCATGTTTTATCATCTATCAAGAATAAAAATATTAATCGTAAAAAAATTTCAAATAATACGGAGAGTCCAAACATTATATAAAAAACTAAAAAACGATATTATTTCGGGACGGAGGTAGTATCTCTGCTCTGGAGTTGTGCATTTGTGCTTGGCAAGCTTCAGGAACTTTCCGAAACGTGCCAAACGCAGGGCATTCTAAGGTGGTGTTTAGATTGGGAAAAATTTTGGGAGAAGTATCACGTCAAATGTTTGACCGGATATCGGAAGGGGTTTTCGGACACGAATGAAAATATTCGTCTCAAGATTTCTTTCATAACTGTGTAATTAGTTTTTTGGTTCATCTATATTTAGTGCTTTATTTAGGTATTCAAAAATTCAATGTGATGTTTTAAAAAAAATTTAGGAACTAAACAAGGCCTAAATTTCTGATTCGGGATAAGCAGTTGCTGACTTGCTGGGCCAACTGCAGCCGTACGACGGCAGAAGTCTACCCTAAAATCCCTGGCTGCGGCACAATGGGGTCAGGACAAAGATGAACTAATATACTACTGGTGTTGAACAGTGCTAAGGTTGTCAAAAGGGGCATTTGAGATAGTTGAGATTGAACTATTATCTGCTATTTGATTGCGAGTATAGTTAACTATATTGACTATCATAAAGTAAGTCTAGCTTTAGAAAAGTCAGATGATAAAAATGTGCATATATTTTTTTTGCACGAAATATGTCGTTTAGGAGTTTGAAAAATGTAGCGCAAAACTAAATATTCATAGGTTTTACTATAACAAATTAATGTGTTCATCGTTTAGCCTTTAGCTTATATAAGCATAAGTGGAATTTTAAAATTTTCTAACTTTATTTTAGGTTGATTTTAGGGGTATCACATTTTACCTTTTTAAGTATAAGGACACTATAAAAGTTTTATCGGTAAGTTATTAGTTATTTTTAAATCGTTAATAAGAAGTTTTGGTAATAATAAGTACTCTATCAATAAATGTTTGACGACATTGACTTTTTTATATATATTTGATTATTTATTTTATTTAAAAAATTACATAATTATTAATTATTTTTATATTATTTTATTTATTGTTAAATATAATTTTATACATATATATATAGCTTTACATATTTGAAAAAAATGAATAAGACGAATAATCAAACGTGTATAAAAAATCAATGGCGTTAAATATTTAAGGATGGACGTAGTATTAGTTAAAATTTTGAAATGTCAAAGCTGGGCTGTGCATGAGAACGTTCCCGTAATGTTTGCGCTTTGGCGGCATCACGTTTTGTAAAATTTTACCAAGAGACCTAGCAGCACGTACGTGTTTCGTGCTACCCTGTCGAATTCCTTTTTTTTGTGTGTGTTCATGGTGCCATGTCAACGCGTTGACACGAGAACTAAATTAGCCGGGTCGTATTTGATTCCAGCGAGGAGAAATAGACAAGGTCAACGCGGTAGATCATAGTCCTATCATACATACTTTACTCGCTAAGCTTTCTCTCGCCTTTGGAACCATACGTAGGTATGCACGTATGATGGCACAGAACAAGTCAGCTAATCGTATGTTCCTGGTGCTTATGGCTTTTCTATGGTCTCATAGGTGGTGTTTGGGACAAATGGATTTATTTTTAGTCTCTTGTCCCATCGAATATTTGAACACTTATTATAAATAATTATAAATAGTAAATATAGACTATTAATAAAACTCATCTATAATCTTGGACTAATTCGCGAGACGAATTTATTGAACCTAATTAATCAATGATTAGCATATGTGATGCCATAGTAAACATGCTCTAATTATAGATTAATTAGGCTTAAAAAATTCGTATCGCGGATTACCACTTATTTATGAAATTAGTTTTTTTATTAGTCTATGTTTAATATTTCAAATTAGTATCTAAACATCCGATGTGATATGGAGTTAAAAAGTTTAGCCTCGTCTAAACAACCTAGTATCCTACTACACAACACAAACGTACTATTCAAAGCATACCTTGTCTGACATGAAACTTAAGATCCTCTCTATATCCACGTGTTAGTGTATATAATAATGCTAATATTATTGCAGAGGATGTAAATCCATCGGGCACCGGTGCGTGGCCACAACTCACGGTGCTCAGTAATAGCATTGGTTACTTCGATCTCCTATTTAAGCGCTATGAACCTAGATTTGAGTTACGTCACGATCGATTCGTCGAACCATTGGAATGGGAAAAGTGACCATTTCTGCTCAAATAGTGTGAATATCTAGAGAACCATTGTTCTGTTCTACAATATATATATCTTCATAAATAAGAGTAAATCTCATAAAACTATCAATAGTTCGATCAAACTATTATAAGAATACAGATTTAAAGGCGTAAATCATAAAACTAGATATTAAAACCATTTTTGTCAAATCTACAAATTTAAGGCTTTGTATCACAAATTTAACATTAATTATATCCAAAAACTATAACTTGTGTAACTAAAAAAAAGTTCAAAGTGGACTCTAAAACATGCAGGTGTTTCACCACTAAATCTGTAGTTTTGTTGAACAAAATTTTGAATCTATTGTTTTCTAAGAAATTTACTGTTAAATATATAGTTTTATGATACATAAATTTAAATCTGTAATTTTGGGTAACTTGATAGAAGTACATATAGTTTTGTAGATTTTGCTCTTAAAATAGTACTAAACAAACATTTTAAATTCTAAATATTAATTAAAAATAAAAATCAATCACACAAAAATGATGTTACTAGATCCATCATTAAATAAACTATAATAGTATGATTTTTAATTTCAAATAATATTTTTATATAAATATTATTGATTAAGGTAGCATCTCAAAGAACGTATAACGTATAGTTGACTATGTTTTAGAACGGATAAAGTATTTACAAACGAAGTTGTCTCCTTTCCATCTCTTCTCACAACCACAGGATCTGACGCTTTACTTTTAATTTACCATCTCAGCCTATTCTCAATCATACAATTCTGGTCTATTAGAGCACATGGACATACTATTATTTATTGTTTTTAATAATATAAAAGATAGAATTACCTACTATAAAGTTAAAAATATATTTTAGAAATATAATTTGATGAACTTCTATGCAGAAATTTTTTGAAAATTTGATGAACTTCTATGCAGAAATTTTTTGAAAAAAAAAACCGTTTAAGTAGTTCGAGAAGTAAGTATTTCTCTACTCTATCAACAACACCAAGTTGGAGTCTCCAGAACAATGGGGCCACTGAGGCATTGACTCCATTCCTCAGATCTCATGTGCTAGTCCATGAACAGATGGTTGTGTTAAAAATAATCAGCCGGATCTACTAGGAGCAGAACAAAGATAGTCGTGATACAGCTAAGAATTTTACTAGGCTAGTGGGACGGACCCGGATCCTCTGGTAGAGGCGCACAATACCATGTCTTTGGGATGTTTTTAACCGTCTGGTCTATGATGAACAAACAAAGACTGATTGTCGTAGTAAAACAAACAGTGATTCGATATAGCATAAATTCCTATTCACTCTGTTGCTACGATGAATAACTACAAAATCGATGTTTTTCTTCCTGACCAAGACAGACTCGACAGTACTGGGATATGCAAGGACATCCTAGTACTACACTACGTAATAGGTTTCCAGCTTCGTTATTGATGAATAGGATTCAGGCCCGGTTTAGTTACCAAAAAGTTTCATATAAATAGAACATTAAATATAGATGAAAAAAAACTAATTGCACAGTTATGGGAGAAATCGTGAGATAAATCTTTTGAGCCTAGTTAGGTCATAATTAGCCATAAGTGCTACAGTAACTAGCATGTGCTAATGACGGCTCAAAAGATTCGTCTTGTAGTTTCTTGGCGAAATCTGTAATTTGTTTTTTTCATTTGTGTCTAAAAACCCCTTCCGATATCTAATCAAACATCTGACGTAATATTTATTCCAAAATTTTTGGAATCTAAACGCACCCCGGCAAAAACACCCGCAAAGATGATACTCGTCACAGCTGAGAGAAGTGTTTGGAACTGACATTTGACGAGACAGGAGGACGTCCCAAGAGTCAAAATCAACTCTAAATTTAAGGTTGAAAATTCAAAAGATGAGATGAAATAGTCCAAGCTGATGTGTTTTCGTGCTATTATGCTTAGGGCGTCATCTTTTCCTTTTTCTAAAGAAAAAAAGTCAAACGATATATTTATAAACAAAAATAATATGAATTAAACTTTTATATCATGTTCTATTGATCTAAAAGCAAATGCTGAAAAATAAATTATGATAAAAAACTTTAAATTTAAGGTTAAAATTTTAAATTTTATCTTATAAGCAGGAGCATAAGCGAAAAGGTGGGGGTGTTAGACAAGTTCCCTAAAGGTAAAGGCTGCAGCACATGCTAGTCAGTTCAGCAAACATAGAGAAAATTACACAGCCGTAAGAAAGTAAACTGCCTCGCTTATGTAGGAGCTAGAAGGCAAAGAAAGTAGATACCAGAAAGGTATCCCAACAGCTAATAATACAAGAAAGTTGGAAAAATTAGCAACTTTGTTCTTGACTCAATAACTTAATGTGATTTTACACAAGATACACTGAACATGTCATTGTCGCTACTGCAAGTCCACCCTGTTCAGAAGGGATACTCCTGAAATCGTAGTAAAGACGCTAAATAAGTAGATGCTTTTCTACTACAATGCACGTAGACTTGTAAGAATTAACCATTTTTTACCAATTAGTCATTAGTCAATTTCATATCAAAAAGAACATATATGGTCACATCTAAAAGCCAAACAAAGTAAAGTTTTTGATAGCCTCAGCTGCCTTAAGAGTTTGAGTAATTTAATCCTTTTGCAGCGAATCTATCTAGGTACTTGCTAATTATCTAGGTACTTGCTAATTTCATCAGGCAATCCTTTTGCACTCAAACTATCTAGGTACTTCTGGAGTTTTTCATGAAGATTAATGAGGTAAAACGACTAGATTACCCTTCATTAATTGTCATTGTTAGTACTGGGAGGTGGGTAACTGATAGGTTTAAGATGACCCGTGGAATTCAAAAGTCGAGAACTGCGTGGGCGACCTGGCATGCTCAAACTCAAATGGGAGCACGCTTCTATTTTGGGCATTCCATCACTATAAACAACCTTGTACTCAAGAATTAGCTATATTTGGGATGGATGTAGTAGTATTTATCATGACTGCATGTAAATGGCCATTAGATGTTGCTTATGTTCACCAACAAAGTATTTCTTATGGAGGCAGCGGACAGTCATTCGATATTCACTAACTTGACTATCGTGCAAGAATTCCAACATTATACACAACTAAATGCTATGGTTTGAATATCAATTTATGTACATTTTCATCAGTCAAGATCTCTGACTGAAAATTGTAAGGAACTGGCCACGAATTGACACCTAACTTTAGTATCGTAAACAATTACATGCCTACAGAAATTAAAGGGAAGAGATTTTCACTCAGAGAAAGGTAGAGCTTACCTCATTCATAGGGTGGTGTCCGCACAACAGATGAGTAGTAATGGGCCTCCAACTCCTTGAGGCTTCCGGCTGCCTCCTGTCCAATTCTCTCCAGCATCCTCTCTGTTCCCTCAGCTTGCTGACTAAGGACCTCAATCCGCCTATCCACATTTTCAGTTAATGAAGCAAGCCCAGAAAAGATAGCTGTCCTCTTAAGCTCTGAAACTAGTTTCAACAGAGAATCTGCTGAATGCACCTGAAAATCATGATAGGACATGTAAACTGAAATTACATATTCAATGCACTTGCTAAACAGTTCTGATTGCTAGTTATCATGATTTTCTAGAACTAGCTCCCAATTATATAAAAAAATGTATAGTTTGTAGAATGTGTGGTTGCAGTATGTTAATATAGAAGATACACTGGAAAGTATATGGATAACCAAAGGCCATTCATGTGTGAGGTAGATTCTTGTCGATCCACAGCCATGTCCAAATTATAATATCCCCTTTTGAATCTTACTCTGCATGAATAGAGTTAGTTTCTTGCTTGAACTTTTAACTAGCCAATCCCTGATGCCCGATTTCTTATGTACTGCATTTTCATCCTAAGCCAGATAACATCCCTACAGTTCTCTAATATCAAGTCCCATCTCTAAAATAACATCCTTGTTTGCACTAACCCTTCCAGATGTTGTATTTTGGGGCAATAGCCTTGTCAGATTAAACACAGTGATATCTACCCAAGCTTGTTTGCACTATTAACTTAGATCTCACAACCACAGTTGCCTTCTAGTTGCTTTCCCTAATTAGATCAGCATGTGCCTGAAGTGAAGCAATCAATACTATAACTCCTAAATCCTCCCAAGTTCTAAGTTTTTTGTTGTCGGAAGGAGGATTTACAGGTCAACTTATAAGCTGTTTGCTGTTGGAAATAGGATTCACAAGGGAGGCATGCCATGGCTCAATTTGACTCTTAATACAATAGTAACACCAAATTGAGCAAGTAATTCCTCAGTTCTTTCTCCTTACACACCAATTGTCTCCTCTACTATTAGGTAAGAGAAATCAATGGAACATCCCCATTCTCCATCCAAATGGTAAAGCAAATGTGATGGCAACACTAAAATTTAGGACATCCTAGCTCTAAAGCAAGCTCATTTAGGCAGTACTAGGGCATGATTTAAAGTTTTAAACACAACAAGAAGAAACGAATCATGGAACAGCCTATGGGCAGCAAGCGAGTCTGTACCATGCGAGCGCCGCGCATGTCCATCTGGAAGGCCTCCTGCGAGTTGCGCACGGGCGGGTCGTTGACCTGAGAAGAGCATGATGGGGTTAGGGTTTGGTACGACACCAAGGAGGAGGGAGACGGGGCGGGGGATTCGAAGAAGGGGAGGGGCGTACGCGCGCGATGTTGATGAGGGCGGAGAAGTTGTCGACGAGACTGGAGACGTCGGCGTCGGCCTTCTGCAGGAGCGTCTTCTGCTTCTGCACCGCGGCCGCCGCGGCCGCCGCCGTCGGCCCCGCCGCCGCGCCGGCGTTGCCCCCTGCCTTGCTCATCGCTCTTTGGGCTGGCTGCTCGGAGACGGCGAGAAGAATCCGATGCGGGCCCACTTGATATCATCAGCTCGTGGGCTTTCATAAGGCCCATAAAATGAATTGAGGATTGCGTCATTGGGCCGACCAAAGGCCCAACATATCAGAATGCGTTGTCTGAAATCTGGAGCAGAATTGTTTCTGAACCTGACCAAATTCGATGAACAGAATTGGTTCCATCAAGGCCAGAAAGATGCAAGAAAAAACAGCAGATTCTTTCACACAAGGCATGGCCCTACATTGGCTGATCTGATGCATCAAACAAGATGAGTATTAGACCGACTAGGATGTGTATTTTTTTTTTCCTGATGGTGGATGGGAATAGAAAAGAATCAGGAACAGGAGTTGACACCAGCTTTGCTCCGATTCCTTTCGCAGCCCCCTTTTTCTCGCCTTTCGATCCATCGATCTCGCTTCCTTTTGCTTTCTTGTTCCCTCCCCTTTCCCCATCTCTGTCTGTCTGAAGAATGAACCCTGAATTTTGCTGTTGCAGCTGCAGCTGCAGCTGATCTGCTGTTTCTTGTTGGTGCTGCATCATGTCCCTCCCTCAACGTCAGGTTTACCATCAAGCACGTCACTGTTGTTCATCTGCCTTGTAAGTAACTCAAGTTGTGTTTTTTAATCGATGATGGTGGCTACCACCTTGCTACCTAGCTAGCTCCGACCGACAATCACCATTAATTAGATGCCTGCCTACATCTGATGACTAACAAACCTACCTAATTAAGTACTTGTGCGTAGCAAGTGGTAAGGTAATCAACGTACACCACCACACTTAGCTAGCTAATTTAGCACAGTTACTGACTCCATCAGTAGCTGACCTAGCTAGCTCTCAGTACATTAGAAAGCAGCTCAATAATGAGATAGCTTTGTTGCTTAATGAGCCAAGCTATAGTGTTTGGACCCATCTACTTAAAACGTGGAACCTACAGCACTTAGCATGCATGTGCTACACTTAAACATTTCAGCTCTATGTGCATGGTTTTTATAACTAACTCAGTGCCTAGCTAATCTAGAATTAATTATAATCGCATCAGCAACTAACTAGGGTCTTGGATCAGATTGCATTGCAGGACAAATTCAGAGTTAATTTGCCAGGGTGGAGGGCACTGTCAAAGTGCTTGGCCAACTGAAAGCTAATTAATTGAAGTAGGCCAAAATTCACACTTGCTGACACACATCATCCATGAAACATTATCTTAATTACTGGAGTTGAACATAGAAAGGTATTTTTAATCTGAAGACTTGTCAAGTACTCTCCCAGCCAATGAAAACTCACCAGTTGAACTTGAGCACAAAGCCTTTGTGGAAAAGAGGAGCATAGCTTAGCTAATACCAGAAAAACTGCAGGCTCCCAAGTGAAATGAAAGGCAAAGTACAGATACCAATAAAGTGGGCAAGCTTTCATCAGACCAAATGATCAGCAGTCCACCATAGTTGTGCACTTTTATCCTCGATCTCCCCTATATATGCTGCTACTCTATCCATGTCAAGGTGTCAGCTGCTAGCTTAAGCATGGCATCTTCCTTCTAATCATAGCACTCACTCCTAGGGCTACTAAAACATTGGCTCTACTTGTTGATTTGTGACTGGTTGGTGCCATGCCACAGGGGCCCCGGCCACTACCAAAACGCAGGGACTTCTTGCACTTGAGCTAGCATGATCGATGCCCTAATGTCTTCCATGATTCGATCTGGAGGAGACATTGACTCCATTGCTTCAATTCTAGACTTGCTAGCTCCAGGACCCTCTAAAAGAGGGGGGATTGATGAACTCCGGAACAAGAAGCAAAGTTGTTTTCCAAGCTTCCCTAATGGAATTCCATGCTTAGTGCACCGCAGCCATGGATGTTTCTTTTCTCTTGACAAGCAGACAGTGTTGGTCTAGCTAGCTCTATTTAAATTTTATTTCATACATATAAATAGTATATTTGTAGACCTTAGTACACATTAATGTCATTCTAACTAGTTTTTCTTAATACTCTGAAGTACTCTATGATGCAGCAACTACAGTTTTATGTTAGAACTACCTCTAAATTTGACAGTAAAATAATGTAGAATATTGAAGAGTTGTGTTATATCCAGTAATTAAAAAAGGAGTTATGTTCTATTCAGTAACTAAAGAAGAGTTGTGTTCTATTCAATTAATAAAAAAAGGAGTTATGTTCTATCCTGAAGACTTTTCTCCTGGATGGTCCTTTTCGACAACTCTCCTTTCATGTCATCAAGCAATTCTACAAGCCAAATTGGTCAATAATAGCATAATAACACTAATAACCATCGTGACTATATAGAGGAGACAAATAGATGGATCAATCAACAAATGCATCCACGTTTGTCAAAGCCTAATTTGATGTGCTTTTTTCCTTATGTCCTGGTTCCACTAGAGGATGCATGCTGCATGCCAACTAAGATGCTTGCCCAAAATTGGGAACGCCACAATATATACTTGTAGCATATTTGAGCTCTCCAAAAACCACACAAGATGCAATCTTTCGGCGCATAATAATCAAGTTGAGAGAAGCCCTATAAAACAATTAGAGGCAGGGTAGGGCACACGACCTAATCACGTTCCATTGGAGATAAGGTTTTCTTGACATAAATTACATCAATGCAAGGACTCAAGTGAGATCATAACAAAAGTGTTTTCAAATCTCCCCTTTTGAGATCTTGTTTGTAGTTGGGACATCTTGGTGATGGTGACTCACATGGGCCTCAGGCCAAAGGTTTTAGCTAGCATTAATTCTTTAGCCTTTACTCCTAGGGGTCAAAAAAATATTTTTTTGCTAGGTGCCTTGTGGTAATAAGGGTATCAATTCAACATAGCTAGTTTGTTGGGAAATATGATGGTTCATCAACTCATTGCTTCCAGTGGTTGGGTGTCCAACTTATTACAAGTATGGTTCAAGAAAGCCTTTGAGAAAATGTTGTTTGGTGGTCATTCAGTTTGTTATGTCTCCTTCTTTCAAAAGAGAGCACCTTTTCACAACAAAACAATGTGCAATGGTGATCAATTATTGACCTTTGGAACTATGCCTTCCACTTGTAAGGAAATTTTAAATTATATGTCAAACTAGTAGTGAAGAATTTGTTCTGTGTAGTAACATATTCTACAGATCAACCTTTTGCAGTTATATATATATATATATATATATATATATATATGAACCACTAAGAGCATGTAACATGTAATCTTACATGAAGCAGTTCATCCTACGACATATCCATCTCTTGCAGCATGCCAGGAAGCAGATCGCATTAGTCCCCTGCATTTCTGTTCCAAACAAAAGCTGATGAAACTGGACAATGCACAGTCCAAAAGGAATCGTACTCATTGTGCGTCTTCGCTCACGGAGGAATGTTTAGTACCACCAAATTGGATTTTATATCTGTTAACCCTGACAAAGCGATCCCTGAAACTGAATATAAATAGTACGTACGAGGGTTCATCTCTGCATATATATATATAAAAGAAAGTGATCAGAGACCATTTTTTTTTCTATCACGTGCATTGCAAGCTCGGTCTCTCGACAGAAAGAGGTGGCAATTGCAAATGGGCAAACATGTTTCCAGGGGTGGAAGCAATTAATTAGAAACACTGAACACTCATTTCTCAAATCAGAGGAAGACCAAACAATTAATTACCAATAATTCCAAAAACCTTAGCTAGCAATTGTTGAGCTCTACTGATAAGTATTCTGGCAAAGTACAACGGTTACTGATGAGTGCTGCTTAATTCTGGCAAAAAATAATTTCTTAAAGGGCAATAATTATGGGCCTAGTGAAAGCAAGCTTTTTGCAGTACTCCATGAAGGACTAAATTAGTCTTCAAATCAAGCGTACGCTGGTGGACTAAATGGTACAGATTAAATGCTTAATTATTCGGTGCTTTGAAGATTACAATTGCATCAGAAAATCGAGACAGGAAGAAGAAGGACAAGTCCGAGTTGATATATATCAGGATAGAAACCTACCGGCGCAATATGTTTATCAGCATGCCTAGCTTTACATCACCTTTCACATCACATCACTTAGAACAAGAATTTGGCAACTTGAACCCTAAGAAGTTGCCAATCTGGCCCCACACATGCATACATCGCCATTCTAGAAGATGATTAATCGCATATCACTTCAAACAAATTAATTAATTAGGTGTTAATTTGGACATCTCTTTCATCTAGCAGCTATCTTCTTAGCTAGAAATTTCTTCCTGATCTTGTGCAGATATTCAAACCAAAACCTATGTAGCTCATCTTCGTTTCTAGTCATCAAACAATTGAATCCAATTAACAAATTAATAATGGCCCGCTAACTCTTTCAAAGTGCAATTAACTTGCTTGGTCTGAACTTCCAGGGAGAGATATAGAATGAATTTTTCTCTCTGCACTAGACAGGACTCGCCATGCGTCACCTACAGCTTATTGTCTTTTTATTAAAAGACCTATACCTACGTGTACTTGGGCCACCAATTAACTAAACCCACAAGCAACACAAGATCCCAAGATGATGCAAGCCTAGATTACCAGTAGTCCCATCTCATGCATTTCGTAGCCAATTAATTAGCCAGTAATCTTCGAGAAAAGATGATGACATCCCTCAATTGAACTTGTTTAATTATGATTGGTTTATTTGATATTTTTCAAGACTGCTTAACTAGACTGAGCCAATTAATTAGAGAGATGTAGAGGGGGTGAATATATTTGCAGTTTTTTTGTCAGCTATAGATTTGTCGACTAGACTGAGCTGGTGCTGTGGTGCATACACTACACCCCCTCTGACAAGGACTATTAGATTAACTAGGATTAATTATATATTAAACTAAGCTAGTTGCTTGTCTGGAGACATCCTATCAAAACCCTTCTACATGCATCCCGTACAATTATAGCAGCTGGATGGCGATTATTTTTATATATGATGATGCTCTGCTAAGTGAAGTGACTGCATAATGACCTGTGTAGGGCATTATACAATTAACCCTGTATAGTATTTTATTAGCTTCGAATAGAGTTAACCCTCTATAGTTTAAATTAGCATAATCCACTCGTATCGATCTGAATGCGATGCGAGTTTTTGGTAAGAGTCCGTCGTCTCAAACAAATTAATAATTATGCTAGGCACACAAATTAACTAGTGGTGTTTTCTATGGACTCTAGCTCTGGAGCACCTCGCTAACTGGTGAACCTAGCATATATGGTAGAAAAAAAAACTTGTGCGCACGTAACTACCGATAATTAAATTATTTGTAGAATGCAATATATCACCGATAGTTTTGTCTTATAATACGGTCTCCAGGGGCGGGATAAAAGGGATGGAAGAAGGAAGAGGGGACCAATGAGACCACGCATGACAGCTGGTGGGCGAGTAGAAAATAAACAAGGCTAAAAGCGGGTAAACCTGCATAATATAAGCGATACGGATCTTAGGATGATCTATCATCATCCGTCCCCTGAAGTGTCTCCCACTGTGCATATGTTGACTAGGCTAATCTTAATTAGTTTAGTGATGCCTACAAAGTTAACTAAATATTAGTACCAATTAAACCTCTGTCACACGTACTAAACAAAACACAAAAACCCTTGGATTAAAGCAGCACAAGCCGGATCCCCATTGGCTGCTGTAGCTGAGGCGGCCAATCGGACGGCACAGAGTGCAGGACACGTGTCGAGGTACCATTGGGCGGAGTCGGTCCAATCGGAGCCCGAAACGTGGAGGGCCGGTTTATTTTGGATATAGGGCATAGCTTACGTGGCCGAGACGGACAGGGTTCGGGCGGTGCGTAGGGGCGTGGGGCCCACCAGAATCTCTATGCAGGGATTCGCCGGACATTACCATAAAAAGAAAATCCCCGGCCTCTGTTTGCGACTTGAGAGCACCTTAATGGACTTTGCTCATCTCCTAACTCATTCACTCAACCATGCTTTCGATCCTAAATGTTCGACGTCGTTAGTGTTTTATATATATTTGACTGTTTGTCTTATTTAAAAGTTTACTTAATTATTAATTATCTTATATCATTTCGTGTATTGTTAAATATATTTTTATGTATATATATAGCTTTACATATTTGACAATTTTTTTAATAAGACGAATAGTCAAACACGTATAAAAAATCTATGGCATCAAACATTTAGAGACAGAGGTAGAATCTTACTTTTATATATATATATATATATATATATATATATATATATATATATAATTTGTACTCCTAGTCATTTTAATTAGTTTCTAGATTAAAAAAAGGTGACATGTGTTGCATGCATGCGTATATGTGTAGTGCATGCGTCATCTTTGCCAAGCTCATCGGTTGCATGTCGTCGACACGTATGCCTGAACTGAACAGTACCCATGCACAAGCACTGAACTATGATGATGAATCAACCGGTGAAACACAACTTGGGCATGAACAGGTAATGCCTTTTTTTTTATTACCATTATTATTATTCTATTTATTTTGTTAGTAGCTAGGTTGTTGCACACGGAACAAGATTGTTACATCACCTTTGGTGCGCCCTTCAACATTTTATCTCTAGCTACTTTGGTGCTTTGCATTGCATGCATATGCATCCCTCCAATTGCAATCATCCATACGCATTCATGCATCTGCATTATCTCAACTTGCTGTGATAATTAGTTAACCTACCAGCTAATTCACCCATGTGTTGTACACTAGTACAAAATTAAACTTTGTTTTTCTGCGAATTGCGCTGGCTGCTCACTGTAAGCTGTAATAATTAATCTAGGATATGCGGTAGCTTTCAGTAACTGATTACGTGCAAAAGTAACAGATTTTGGGGGCCAGGGGTTAACTCTAGAAAAAGATCTTAGTGCTTGATTAGTCTTCTTAATTAGTAGAACACAAGCCATGCATGTTGAAAAAAATGATGATTAATTAATGGAGTAAAACATATAAAGGGGGCAAAGTCTAAGGTGGTGGCATCAGAAAAAAAGAAAGAGGAAAACTGACTCAGGGAGCACTCGAACGTACACAAAAGGGTTAATTACATTGCTTATGTGTACATATGCACGCCCAATTAGATTGCTTGCTTAATTGCCTCCTTAACTCTTAACTAAAAAAACCAAACACATCGACTATAATTTAATTGCATGCGTTCACACACATATTGATCAACCAAAAAATAGGTCGAAATTTCGTCTGAAAATTGGGCAGAAATTTACATGGGGTTCATGGTCATTGATCTCTCTGAAATCATGCATATCAATAAGCTGAACATGAACAGGAGTTACAGGCGGCTTACATGCAGCTCTCCAAGTCCAAGAAGCTAAAAATACTTAATTTACTCTTAATAAGTAGTAGTACTAGTGCTAATTACCTAGCCAGGGAGTGATCTTAGTACGGACGTAGGAAGCTAGTAGGTAATTAATTCCATTTTTTACCATAGTAATTAACAGTAGCTAGCTATAGCTCTCTCGCGCGCGCGGTCGTGGTGGATCGACGTCGACGACGACGCAAACGCAAGCGGCCGGTGGAGAGAAGTCACAAGCCGGCGGGTGCAAGGCTGAGCTGGAGGTCAAGCCCCAGGGTGTCCTCCGGCACGGCGGCCACCGGTTCTGCCACCACCATCGCTGGCCCGGCCATGCCGGGATATCTCGCGAGGCTGGCCGCAGAGCTGGCGTGGATCCTCCGTCCGTGATGGTCGTCCGTCACGTAGGGCGCCGCAGCGGCGGCGGCGGCGGCGGCAGAGGCCGCCGGGGTGTACGAGAACACGGCCGGCGAGGCGGTCACGGCGGCAGGACCGGCGCGGGAGGGGAATACGCAGCCGTGGGAAACGTGGAACTGCTGCCCCTGCGCCCCGCCGGCGACGGCGGCGGCGCGTGGGGAGAAGTAGACCCAGCTCGTGGGCCCCGCTTCGCCGCCGCCGAGGAGGTGCGGGGTCGGAGCGAAGGCGGACACCATCGGGTTGGCGCGAGGGTAGAGCGCAGTGGCGCCGCCGGCGACCCGGCCGGCCGCCGCGGCCGCCGCCTGCAGCTGCGCCCGCTTGAGCTGCTGCCTCTCCTTCTTGTGCGCGTTCTGGTGGCCGCCGAGCGCCTGCGAGTTGGCGAACTCGCGGCAGCAGTACTGGCACTCGTACCTCCGCCCGTCGCCGCCCGCCGTGGCCGTGGTGGTCGTTGTAGACGACGAGGACGAGTCCGACCCGCCGCCTCCGCCGCCGTTGCCGCAGACCGGCGCGTTCTCCGGCTCGGCCTCGTACTGCTCCTGTTCGAGCTCGTGCTCCGTCGTCTCCTCCTCGGAGACGTGGAAGCCGAAGAGCTTTAGTCTGGGGCTCGTCATGCTCATGACTGAGTACTCAGCTGCAAGCTCGCACAGTCGTAGCTTTGCCAGTGGTGGTACTTGCTACAGAAGAAGAGAACTAAGAGAGGAGCAGTGATCGATCGAGTTGCTGTCAAATTAAGTTGGATCGATGTGCATGGGTTGGAGCTGTGTCAGGTGAGAAGGGGCAGTATATATAACACCTGGAGCTGCAGGAGAGAGCACAGGCGAATGGATATAACATGGAGCTCCGATCCTAGCTAGGCTGCAAGTGAATGAATGATCATTTGAATACAAGCAGCATGTACACAGGCACCCAATTTTATATCCATCTTGCACTTTAGAGAGAGAGGGATTGCAGATTAGCAGTAGTAGTTGTTGGTGTGATGAACAGGAGAAGCAGCAGATCGATCAACAGGTCACACAAGAGACAGGTCGAGGTCTTGATTGCGCTTGTCCCGGCTCCATGTTGCAGTATTTTATGTGCTCATCTTTCCTCGTTGATTTGTTACTCTCTCCATATTTCCATGTATGACACCGTTGATTCTTAGAATCACGTTTGACCATTCGTCTTATTTAAAATTTATATCCAAATATACAAATTATAATGCATAATTAAAGTTTCTATAATAATAAATCATATTATAATAAAATAATTAATAATTATATAATTTTTTAAATAAGACAAATTGTTAAACATGTACCTAAAAATCAACGGCGTCGTATAAAAAGGAGTACTATATACCGAGCTAGAGGCACACGCATGATAGGATTTAGATACATAAATAAATAAGTGTGTGTGAGTAATACTAATATCTTTGTAGCTATGGCTACTAAGTAGCTTAGGTCTTAGAAGTAGACTAGTTATATATATTTCTATGTGTCACTTGCTGAAGGGAACTAAGTGGCCAACTAATACGTACTAGGGCTCATTTTCTTAATCAAAGCTGGATGGATGGATCGACCGATGCATGCAGCCGGATGCTCAATTATGTTGTTTTGTGTACGTAATGCAATAGTTTACACCGATAGAGTCGCGGGTGTTGTGTAGAGGTGAGGCAACGGGATACAATATAGTTTTATTCAAGGGGTTCCTGGTTGTTACGGCGCTTGTGTACATGCATGTTAGTACTATATAATTAATTAACTATGTATGAGTATATAAATACATATTTATCAGCCTTGTATTATGGCTCGATCGATTGATGCATGTAGAAAGAGATAAGAAGAGAGATTAGAGAGGGACCATTGCATGTGCAGCAGCTAATTAATTTAATTTAATTTAAGTGGGTGCCACCACTTAGCTAAGCTAATAATTTATTTATGCTCGATTGATTAAATTATTCGATCTGCGTGTGTACAGTACAAACTAAAGTTGCAGAGCTCAGCTCATGCGTGTGGGAGTTGGACTATATATGCATTATATAAAATTCTCCATGCAGAAAGTAATATACATGTATATGGAAATAGTACGTACGATCGGGAATGTATACGTACGTACGTACGTACGTGCTCGTTTTTGTTCTCTTGTGTGGGCCACCTTTCCTATCATGATGATGGATGACCTCAGCAAAGAATCAATCGCCTTTGAGTCCCATCACTGGAATCAATATTATGTCTCTGCAGAAAAAAAATATTCGTCAACAAGAAAGAAAAAGTTTCACCAATATATTTTCTTTCACAAAACAGAATGAAGTACTCCTACATCATAAAAAATATCCCAGCCATAAAATTAGCCCCAGTGTGTGCCTGAATATTCGCGCTTGCGTACGGAAAAGGTACGAACAATTTGTTTTCTTTTAAGACTATAAACAGTACTCTGATCAGTAGAATGGATCCCCAGTGTAATATACTGTCAAATATGAAATGAATGGCTTGTATAGTCAGTCAATCGCTATTAGCGGCTAAGTGGGGGTCTAAATACGATGCCACCAGGCGACAGAATAACATTGATTGCACTTCCATGAAACTGATTAAAATACAGAATTGGAAGAAATCCAACGTCATTCAGCTGAATTAAGCTGCAGCTAGCTGCAACTACCTCGAGCGCCTCAACCAACTTACAATAGGAGCATATCAAGCAAGCAATCAGCAAACACAAAGCGATGGTACGCAAGAATCAACAACCTCGAAGCTCAAGTCACCGACGGTCGATCGGGGTTATTTTGTAGTAATAATTACTCTGGTTAATTAGCTGTAAGTTTGTTTATCCGTACTTATCTAACTTAGTTTCATGACAAAGAGGTAACTTCTGATGCTGAGACTACGATTTCGGTGAAGCGGACGGTATCTTGCCTAAACAGGCACTTGCAATCTTCAAAACAATAAGGACTATAGTCTGCGTTCTTATGAGTCTGATTATTATTTGGCCTTTTCGCACATATTTTTCCAAACTGTGTGGAGTATATTTTTTCAAAAGGTTTATATGTATAGAGTTATTATTTTGTTACAGAGTATATTTTTAATTTTATAGTAGTTAATTTTATCGTTATACTATTATTAAATACTACGTAACTATTTAAAATCAGATAATCTTTTATACACCAAAAGAGTATGAGTATCTTTTGGTTTACTTCTACGTAAAAAAAATGCGTTATTTGTTTCATCTCGATGTGATTTACCAATCCACAGGTCGAAAAGCTTGAAGCCACTTTCTCCACACCATTGATCGAGATACGATCAACCAACCAAGAATATCAGTAATTAGCTCATGGGCGCACATGCATGCGCATTGCACAGTTTCGTCCTTACCGCATTTTTTGTCACTGGGAATGCACATTTCTTGCAGCAAACATGAAAAATATATTCCATCACAATAATAATTAATAAACAATGTCGCAATAAAGTGGCAAGGACAAAAATTGACGCAATTATATTCCCAGTGCTTGGAGTGCATCTGGCTGAAACTTAAACTCAGATCAAGAAAAACAGAGCAAAAGAGAAACTTTGCAAAAGGAACAATAAAAGAGCCACGATAAAAAGGGAAAACATATTTTACCGACTTAGCTATCTTTTTCCCAGCATTTTACATCATTTAAGTAATGAAGCATTAAGATTTGAGTCAATTATTGTTAGTCTATTCAAGTGAAAAGGGTTCCACTTGGTGTACTACTATAAGTGGGAATTAATCAACAGCGAAAGCTGGGATCAGTGAAATAAAAAAAAACAATTTTCAAAAAATCGATCTATATGTATAGACAGTAGACAAGTAGAGTAATATAAGAAGCGGAGTCCATATGTCAATTAGAATAGGCATCTGATTTTCTAATTCAAAATTTCCACAATTTGATGTACTACCACTATAATATGATATACTTGAGTAGAATTCCGATTTGTAGTTAGAACCAAGTTAATGCCATATCATACTACGACTTACAAGAACAGATCATCTGATATTTTTGTGCTTTTGCTTTACTAACTTATTTTACCTGAGCTTTGGATCAGTCATGTCTAGCCAGAAAAACATGTACCTTAAAAACTCAGCTGATGCGGTGGGTTTTCTTGTCGTTGTACTCCATCGCCATCCTTCGTAGAGAAAAGACAACTTATGAGAAGTCACTTGCACTTGTTATCATGTACTACCTTCTCAGAAGAATTGGTTTTTGACTTGCAATCAAAAGGGAAAAGGAACTACCATGCATTCACTATACACATTGAAACTTTTGTAATGTCCAGGAGGATCAGACCAGGTGAGTGTGCAAGCCTTTTAAGTCACTACTGTAACTAGTGCGCAGAGATCACCTTTGTACTCCTATATGTGTTTTCACACGGCTAAATTAATTGGGGGCTGTATATCAAGCCCAGAATCTCCTGCATCTATACGAGTTCAAATCAGCAACCTTTTTGGTTAGACTTTTGCTTCAACCCGCTTGTAAAGAAATCTCTCCAAATCCTACTAACCCTAAAGAAAGCTAGAATTTGCATCTTTTTTTTTTCTAACGCAATCTCGCCTCCACCATCCAAGAAAGCTTCTATGTATCTTTCACCCAAAATTCTCAACTTATCTCCTCTCTTTCTAAAGTCTTTCTCCAACTTCTAAACAAGGCCCACCCTGTCTCCTAAACTTGGCTCCCCTGTGTTCATCTCTTTCTATCCCTTTCAATTAACAAAACATGAGCTTTGGGGTAACAAGTGCTGCTATTAAAGAAATGACGATATCTCACTATATTATCAGTGTTTTACTTAAGAGGAGTGGTGCTTATATTGCTGTCACCTAAGGTGGCTTTAATCTGAACCATTTCTTTTTTTTACTTTGTAGTTTCTACCCATGCTTAGATCATGGACCTTCACCTTAATTTAATGGTTTCAGGTTAGACAAGTTGATCAAATACTTGATTGCATTGGTGACCATAAAGTATATATGTCCGTACCTTTTCTTTATTCTAGACAGCCTCCATCCACAACAAATGTAGAGTCAAAGAAACATTTAATAGGCGTCCATAGGTTCTTATGAATCGGTTAACCTGATAACCCATTGCATTGCAACAAAGCTGCCTTTTATTTGATTTTGACATCTGTAACCTAAACTAGTATTCTGTACAAAACTAGCGAACAAATATATGTACTAGATAGATGATAAACCTTTGATACAAATAGGCAGTACCAGTTCTAGATTCTAATTCAGACTAGCAGACGTTACATAAGAAACATCACATGCATTGAATCTTCCCTTGCTCCCCAGTTGATCTATTTTGTAGACTGTGCTACATATCTAGACAAGCATCAATAAACAAAGAGGCAAAGATCGTGAATATTCGTCTAACAGCCAATTATTACTGACATCTTGCATAATTATCGGCTTACAATGAGCTCAAGACTGTTTACCAACAAAAACTAAAGAAAGCTTCTCTGTGAATTATTTTAAACGGCACGAGTTCAAATTGTGATTAAACAGATGGACAGAGTTTGTGTTTCTAAATAATTGGAAGATCTAGAGTAATCACCTGTCCAATTCAATCAATGCACAAAATCTCCTAGTAAACAATTCTATCCAGTGTAAACCAGTTCCTTTAGTTGCTACAGTATAAACAACAGCATAATTAATATGCCAAAGTTGAGGTACCAATTCATGTAAATTCCTCGATGGCTATCTTGAAACAAAGAAAAAAAATAGAAGAGGTTGGGGTGATCGTTTGGCTTTTTCAAGGAAAAGACGACATATTTATAAACGAAAAATAATTTATAAATAAAAAAATTATATATGCGTTCTTAGCTGTCTCAAAAACGAAGGCTTAAAAATAAACTACGATAAAAAACCTAAAATTAACTTCAAATTTCAAGATGAATATTCGAATATTGGCTTATAAGATGAGGCTGGTTGTTTCTAAGCCCGTAAGTTAACGAATGTAAAACACAATAAACATAAATAATATCACATAATATGATGAAAAGCAATGATGTGAGGAACGAGAGTTGTACACATGTGACTATGTGAGCACCATGCATGCTATAATTGAGATGGATCCTACTCCTATATAGGTCCAATATGAATTATTAGGAACACTAAACCTGTTTGGGTCTCTCATCTACTATAGTAGTTTTCCTGTCAGAGACCCAAACCAGAGTGGTTGAAGTGTTCCTTTCAGTCAGATCTAGTCATATTTCATTTCAAACCCTCTTCTGATTATGAGACCCCCCCACTCTACAGTGAGCAACTGGGCAAGATGACATGAAATGGACAACCAATTACCTTGACACAAGAAATACTATCTAGGTTTGATCTGAATGGCATATCCATCTGTTCAACCAAGTAATTGTTCATAATCAGTTCTCAATAAATTTGTCCAAAACAAACACTATTTTAGTTTAAGTTATAAGAGCTAGTTTTTCCATAAGTCAGAAGAGATGGAGCAAGTTCTACAAACCATATATCATTTTAAAGGAGGATTATAATATATCTAATAATTTAAACTGTAGCAAATAAGTGCATGTTCATTATGATCAACCATCCAGTCTCATAGAAAAAAGATTGAGCCAAAAGTACTAATATGACATGTATGGACCGAACAAGAGAGCAGTAACGGTTAACTTGTGAGGACTGATTTTAGGCTTCTTGCCCATTCCTCATGCAAGTAGCAATACTAGCAAAATAAAAAAATGTAGAGGAGCCAAGTTGCTACGTTCTATAAAAAAACTTTGGCTTCTTTAATTTCAAATGTCCTCATCTACTTGTCCTGTCCTTCCATGCTCTGAGCTTCCTTATAGGATGAGCAATTCTAGGACCCCATAAAGATACCAACTACTTTTGGGATATCTAATATGTTTTATTCCAGGAGGAATTGTCTGAAAGAGGCTTGGACGGTTGGAAGGCAAGCTATCCTAAATGTTTTCCTAGCATACTACAGTTTGCAGCAAAGCATATGGTCTTTTCTTTAAATATGCAAGTTCTCCTTCGTACCAATAGTTTATGCTCGCAAAAGAATCTAATATGCACTCTAGTCGACTGACAATTGCACATGCATTGTATGATGAGTTTCAGGTTTTTAATGACTCAGCAAGCTAGTTATCCTCTTGATCATAACATATAGAGGCAGTTGATCATATTTTGCAAGTTGAGTTAATAAAATAGTATGACAGTTACATTCATCTTTACTCAAATCATTAAGATTTGATCCAAGAAGTGTAAGTAATCATCATAATCTGAAAACCTCTCCCCCCGGTGACCATTCAAAAAAAAAATAATCTGAAAATGGTCCTAGAAAGCATTATTCCAGAATTGAATTCAAACATAAGCACTGGATGCAACTTCAAGCTCAATAGCTGTGTTATTATCATGGACCTCCAGGTTTGCTTTGATACTACCTTTTTTTACGGACATAATAAGAGTTCTTCCTACTGTACATGGCAATATTATCTTCCCCTACTTGATTCTATCCTATCTATTATGTAGTGAATAAAATGCAAGGTGTGCCCGTTTTCTTTTGTATTGTTCCACTTTCTAGTTTATGACCAAAAACAAGCATAGGGTCATTGAATCATCCCAGTTCCTCCCCCACCCCCACCCCCAAAAATAAATAAATAAGTAAAGATTAGAGGCTATCCAACAAGGGACAACTTCATTTGGGTGTTGCATAGGTCAATAGCTTTTTCTTGCTGCAGTGGTCTCCACCTTGCACTGCAGTGCACTCAGCACCTCATCTAGACATTCTTTAACCCTCAAGGCAAAGAAAACACAGGTTATGCACTCTTAGCTCTCATATTGTACTCCTATGTCACTATCGATTCTAAAGCTCATGGCAGATATAAACATCGAGCTGGCTATGCAAATGTCATTGTCTTATATAATTACAGGGTACTTATTTGAGACTGAAAACAAACTCGATCATGTTGACTATCCAATTATATACAAACAGAAAATATAGTTTTGATCCAAAATATGTTCTACAAAGCTACTGCACTAATGCTCAAAGACATATGCTATCTCAAGGCCATATACAAAGGAGATAAGAGAGCTTGTCACTGGCTTGCACAATGCTCCCTACTCGGCACCTTACTCTGTGGAGTACCTAACACATGTGAACCATTCATTTAATCACAGCGGCAGGAAAACACCACTAAGTATCCTTGATGGGAGCTGATAAGATACAAATGCATGTCACTTGCATCTTGATTACAAGCTAGACAAACTAGGTCCCATGTTTGTGTTGTTTGTTGTGTTGCCTCAACAAAGGCTCCTGGTCACATCCCCAACATTTTTGTTAGTTGATTGCAAGCACAAAGTTGGCAACATTTAAGATCACCCGAATCCTAGCAGGGGCCCGCGCCAAGTTGTGCTCTCAAAGGAAAATCCTTCTTTTTGGCTCATGATGACAAGTTTAGCACATAGTTTAATCCCCAGGATGACCTCACCCATTTTGCTCCTAAGAAATATATAAAAAAGTGTGTATATATAACACTCAACTTAGCAACCATCTCTCTTTATTTTCTCCACAAGTGCTTTTTGGGCCACCACAGGGGATTAAAGAATGGTTTGGCTTAATAATTGAGTTTGATGTCTTCCTTAAGAATAAGTTTAAAAGCTAGTTAACAAACCCAGGCAGTGTGAGCAAGGACTCTAAACTATCTTCTAGTATGCCAAGTGACATTACCTACTCCATAAAAATAAGTACTTGAGATTGGGTGGATTTCACTTAAAGTCATGTGAAGTGATTCTCTGGTATAATTAATTATGCAATAAGGGATTAAAGAAACACCTAGAACAAAATCTTATAGTCTAGAATGTCCAAAGCTTAACCAAGCATTACAATTAATCGTCACAGTAGAAAAAAAAATAAAACAGGGATCCAGCATAGCCCATGAATTAAGCTAATACAGCTACGATCACGACACTTGGTAAATCTAATGTGACTCTGTGAGCGAGTGATCAACAGATGGATGCACATGGATTAGACGTATGATTACTCCATACCCTACTTGTGTGATGGCTTTAAGAAAAGGATTAGCAAGTAGTTTAGGTAACGTGATGATGGAGGAAAGAGCTTTAGATAATATAATCTTTGAAACTTTGGAATCCACTTGGTGACTACAAAAGAATTAGGCGGAGGGAATTTTTCTAGCAGAAAGTAGTGGAAGTGAGGTTATTAGACTAATGTTTTTTTGGTCTTTAAACCAAGGTCAAAACTAAGCCTTTGACAAATATCGTATCTTTGTGATGTATTAGACAAGTCACCCTGGTTGTTATTGCCTTATTGGTAACATCACACCACAAGTTATCTATCTAGCTTTTCTGGAACATAGGTAGCACTGAATTTGGACTGGTTTTTTCCTTTTTCACTTTGATGTACCAGTAAAAAAGAGTTCAATATGTTAATATTTCACTTTGTTATAACCCAGCAAGAACAGAATACATTGGGTCATCATAAGATAAATTTTCCACTTCATGAGATATTGCCCTCTAGGTGATTCTTTTACAAGATACTTTAACTGATGATCCAGAAAGGTTAACAGAAGGAAGTAGCAGCTTACACATTGTTACAGAAAGTTGGTAATTTGGGGAAATGTATAATAGTAACTTGACAACTATAAGTTTTTTAGTTTCCTTTGCATCTCTTCACCAAATATGAACAAAGAACCCGTCAGCTATTATACCTTACACATTGAAGGGGGGGAAGCTTATTTCTTTTTGCTTTCACACACTTCCAACGTCAAACAATGCCACGAATAACCATAAATTTAATCAAGCAACAATTTGGGGCAGAAAAATTTACTGCAAGCATGTGGGGATGGAGGGGTTCATTAACATGTGTTACTGGTTCATCAAATGATCACAATCACGCACGATAGACAAGGCTAGCCCACATGGCATCCCACCTTAGATCCAGACAAGCAAGAAGCATTCTCTCTCTTTTTTTTCTAAAAAAGAAAAACTATACCCTCCCTTCTAGCCCAACTCCCTGTATCCACATTATCTACTCTATGATGATCTCTCCACCCATTGCTCCTCATCTGCCTTTGTTGTTGTTCAAAAGTATGAACCATAGAAGGAATATTAGTGGCCCAAATATACAATTCAAAATTAACATTTTTTTGCCAGGTTGGCTGAAGAACAGCCGACCGAAATTCAAAACTAACATTACAAAGATAAACCACCCAAACAGGTTCAATTATCCACAGCTACAACGTTATTAATGACTCAATGCATTTTCTACAAATGAATTACATATATTGTAATATCACTTCCCATATACTGTATTTACTAAATACAATTAAATAAAGCATAGAAATACATTAAAATGTTCTGCAAAGGACAACTGAAAATAAAAAATACTCTATGTGTATGTTAATTCTTTGCATGTAATTATAAAAAAAACATTTCAGAATTATACAAATTGGCACATAAATGATAGTTTTCATGCTCCATGGTACCGACTATAAAAAATACACGAAAGGGAGACACTGAGATGCTGTATTAGTGTTATGTATGTTCACATTGGATTTTGTTTGCTATGTTCAGCTTGTGCAGTTTGTGTTTTGAAAATACTAAAACTATATGGCCCCGGGAGCTAATCAACTCAGTTTAGTACACTTTGTGCCTTTTTGTGTACTTAGTAACACATTAGCATGCACAGATAATTATACAAGTATAGGATGACTGCAAAAACAAAGTGAGTATAGGGAAACAAGGCATGAAAGGAGAAGGTGATAAAAATATTATCTCCACCCTCATGTATTAACACCCAGAAATCCTGTTGTCACTTGAAATAATTAACCAAAGCCTAACAGATGTTGCCTCCTCAAATTATCACATATCACGTTATTCTAGAACTACTTTTTTTTAAGTTAGGCTCGAGAATAGGTTGAGATATGGCTGCAGATGGCATTTAACCATATAAGATAACATGTGCAACTTAATCACCGAGGTTACAGATTCGCCATAAACAACAAAGGGTTGCATTATCTTGACTCTACTTCTTCTAGATGGTACTATAGGTTAGCTGATGTGAGAAGTTGTGATAACTTTTACACGGTATAAGAATTTTTTTTCTGCCTTTACTCTGTCTGACGAGTTCAGACTGACATATCAGCACAACAAAATAGAAAACTGTATTCAATATCAAATCCTTATCAAAAAGATTTTCTAAGGATCTCCTAAAATAAGTTTTTTAATGACAAGATAACTTAGAGGCATAGACATGTATAACCATATAACTATAAGTCTACAACATGCCAGACTACTAAACAACTTTACCACATCAAGTTGATGAAAATGAGTTGTACGGTCAGAGTAATAAAATACCTATATGAACACTTTGCAGGCAGATGATCCACTCCAATGAGGACAGATACCATTTATTTGCATGAAAAAAATCACATATTTAGGAAGCAGGAGAAGAAATAGATCTTTCCTCTTTTACATCAATAAAGTGTCTTAGTCATTAACCTACAGAAGTGACAAGTAATTCTACATGGACTTTGTCAAATTACCTCTTTTAGTTCTCAATTTGAGTAAACAATTGAGTTCTTAAGGAAAGTAAGCAAAAGTACTCTACTCCTATATACACCCTGCAAGTTTCTTAGCAACCTCAAAACTATAGGATACTGCAGAGGCAACTTAGTGCACTTACGTGGATTATGCCAAGTACCACATCCAACACTTCCAGTAATTTGATGTGTGTTCATGTGTCCTCAGCAAGTAGCTCCAACTCCAAGCATCTTAATGATTCTCAAACACTGTGGAACTTGTACTTCTGAACCAGATTGAATCTTTCGATGCTTCCACTAAAACCCTTCAGCACAAGAGTCCTCACAGCATCCACCCCTTGCTCCAAAGCAGTGTCAATCTTGATTCAAATTTACAGAACAGACTTAAATCACTATTCAAGTAGCAAAAACCATATCAGGAGCTGCTCCCAGAAAATGGAGGCCCCATGGAAAATGGCAAATTTTGAGGCTTAAGTAACATCAGTTTTTCTTTAGTATGATAAAGTAAAAAAGGTAAAGTCCCTGATGTTATTATCCATAACCAGTTTTTCTTTTGGTGGTGGTGGTGGAGGGGGGGGGGGGGTAAATCCTCTTGTGAAGTGTAACAGAAGTTTTTCAATATAACACCATATGTTAGAAAAACTCTTAAAGGGTAAAATATAGTTGGACTGTCAGAGTTATACTCCAAAGTGTGTAGTCTCTCCAACCTGGAAGCTTATTCTTTGTATACTAATCTAGTTCTTTCCAGTATATGCCATATCTATTGTAAAATACTAAAACGTGGAGCAAAGTAATACCTGCAACCGTTCCTCTGAACTGAACTTCTGCAGAAGAAATGCTCGTGTGTCCATTTTGCCAGGTGGGCTGCCAATACCTATTTTCAACAGTCAATACTCAATATTGTCCTAATATGAAATGTTAGAGAAGTCATGGTGAACATAGTAACATGCATACCTATAGATAAGCGAGGAAGTTCGCGGGAACCATCCAAATTCTCCATTACATTCTGCAGGCTGTTTTTCACAGGAAATGTCCATTGTGAAGTGAAGTGAAGGTACTAGATTGTGAAAACAGTAATGCATTTTAACTATTAGGACCACGTGGATGCAAAATACTTATAAGCAAATTAATAGGCAATAACACAGAACCTCTCAAGAACGAAATTAGCAATTCTCTCTATAAAATACAGCTGAATAGATGAAAGAATATTGCAGTATTCAAATCCAATAGGGCAATACAGGTATCCAGCTTTTAGAAATTTTTATCAAGTCACATTCAAGTACAATATTGAGAAAGTTAAGATCTTCGGAAACTTGAATATTACCCATTATGGCGACCATGACCACCTTTCCGTTGAAGACGCAATACACCATTGGGCAGACTCATCTCGTCATAAATCTTAAGCAAATAGAGTTCACTGATGTCAGTTTAAGGCAGAAGCTACTCAGTACCAACCATAAATCAGCACAAGTACAGTGATAAGATATACCACAAGGATGTGCCGCAATGGTACTTCGTAGTAGGCAGCAAGCGGTGCAATCTTCACAAGATAGCAGGATCATTATTCACTTAGTACACAGCGGTTTGAGAATCACAGGAAGTTTTATGACATTAGAATGGAGAAAGCAGGTAATCAGTAAGTCCTAACAACAATTTATAGTCCCATTTCACCATAAGACATAATGCATGGCATTAAAAAACAAAAGCAGAAACGAGGAATTATCTACTGATGTATAGTTTGATTCATTCAAAAGATTATCAACATCCGCTGTTTTACTTTCTTATCATCTTGCCAATGCAACCAACTTCTGCTTTGAAAGTTACTATTAGTAAGTAAGAGTGTCTAAAGATAGAAATAAAACTTGAAGGTCCCCACAGTTACGTATTGTTCCTTATTAGTTAATTTGTCAATACACTAGAGCAATTGAACGATACAACTTTTGATCAAAGATTTAGGAAAGGTTTGTGTTTGCCTGAGCCCCGATCTTCTTTAGTCAACATTGTTGGCAGGTAGTATTTTTCGCCAAAAGGAATAAGAAGGCAGTTTCATAGTTTAGTTGCCCTGAACATTTTATTAGGTTACAAGTGACAAACGTTTGGCACATAAAGTGATGCTCGTGTAGATATGGTGTATTTATTTTGAAAATTAAGAGGCCACTATTCTGATGACCAATATATTTCCAGAGAAATGTTTTGTAATGGGGAAACAATAAGGAAGATCCCTTTGGAGAAACTTTTCATTGAAGTAGCCAGTATAAAATTGCTTTTATTAATTGCAAACAGAAAAAACAATAGTAAGAACTCACTGCTTCCCCACTGTAGTTAATATATGACTGTGGCTTTACCAATAAGACTGGCACCTCCCCAATTGAACCTGCATTTACAAAAGCAATAACTAGATTATGATGACATTGACGGAAATACATAAAGAAATTTATGAATCTATACTTCCAGCAAGAAAAAAAAAATCAGTGGACTGCAAATTTCAATGAACAAGATCACTGTGATTTCATCAGAAGCAACTGTATTCCACTGTACATGTTTAGCACTTTCAAGTTCCAGCATATGCTTATTTAACAATATTACTAACAGTAAACATCTGAGTACCATCAACAACACAAGTCATGAGGACACGAATGAGAGAAATTTTAACAATGATCATCTGTAGATCATTGTGGTCATGGAATAAAAGAAACAGCAGCTGAGCCCAAGTGTAGATCAAATATGATAAAATGGGAAGATATTCCATCTACAAAATAGACTTTGTGTAAATATGAAGTTTTGGCTTTTCAAACAGAATCTTACATGTGCACACTTGTCTTTAGCTCAACATATGGGATGGCACTTCCAACAAGAATCCTATCAGTGGGCAGAGATATATGCTCGATTGTTCCTAAACAGGAAGATTGCTTCTTCTAACTTGTACAGTTAAGCGCAATCAAATTATATAACTTGTGCTACCCTAAAAATGTAAGTTGTGCTTCTGCAACTGCCAAATAATACAGTGTCTAACACTCAGAGCTAATAAATTTGGAGTAAATATTACGAGTCAATGGAAAACATCCCATAAGGACAGAACTCAGAGTGAAAAAAAGGCAAAGGCAAACCATATTCTCCTAATAACATGGTAATTCGGTAACCTGTAAAACATGTTTTTGCATCATCATCAGACTCGAAATTTTTATTCCAATGATTCAAACAAAGATGAAAGGTCAATGTGGTCCAGAATGTAGGTTCAGCTGCTGTACCAAGTACTGACATACTAAGGAGACTTACGTTACATACCAGTTGCAACAGCAGAAATTACTGCGAACCATATCCCTACTTCCGTAGCATGAAACAAAATAGAACTAGCCGTGTAGTAACCAAAAAAAAAAGAAGAGTTCACACCAGATATCAATCCACTTCACTGCACCAAGAGAGTATGGTACCTACTCCGAGCAGCGACTTGGACTGGATCGTGTTCATAGTGATTCCCTCCTCCCGCGCGATGCGATCGACCATCTCAAACCCCACCTAATAACCAAAAAGCGCGCAAAACGAACTAGTGAGATTGGTCCCATCTCTGACCGGAAGGGAAGGGGAGGGAAGGGGCACAGCACACGCTTACATTGTGACGCGTGCCGTGGTACTTGTTCCCGGGGTTGCCGAGGCCGGCGATGAGCCAGGGCGTGTACTCCGCCGGCCGCGCGGCGGGGTCGGGGACGGAGGCGACGACGGCGAGGCGGCCGCGGCGGAGACGGGTGCGCCGGAGAGGGGCGGCTGCGGAGAGCAGGAGGCGGCGGCGGCTGGGGTCGGGGGAGGAGACGGTGGGCGGGGAGAGGCGGGCGGAGGCGGGAGTGGCCACGGCGAGCGACATGGCGGATTGGCGGGCGACCGGGGAGAGGGGGGGCGAATCAATAGGGCGAGAGGACGAAGAGATTTCAGATTAAGCCGCCTATTGTTTTGGTTTGGAGGGAGAAAAAATGAAAAATATCTCGATCCCACCAGGAAGGGAGACAATGGATTACGTGGCCCGCCGTGGAGTTTGGGCTAGGCATACGAAGGAGGGTATCTCGGTTGGGCTAGTTTTCGGCCCATTAGGTGGGCCGTCAGTCAACGTATGGCCTATTCGGTTTATAGGGAAAAAATATTTGAATCTCTAAATATTTATTTCGACCTTCAAATTGTACGAATGAAACATAGAAAAAACAAAAAAAAACTACAAATTCTAGAGAGGAAACGGAGGAAATTTTTCATCTACTTGAACCTATTGAAAAAGACTTTAATGCATTCGTTATCCTCTATTTTATTCTACCTTCTCCGTTTCAAATATAAGAATTTATTAGGTTTAAATCTTATATCAAAATATAAACATTTAATACTACGAATTGTGCCATCCATTACTTCTCGTCCAAAATTTTTTTTACCTTTTTATCATAACCACTTATCCCTCATTTATTAATGTTTATTTTGGGACAAGACATGCGTATTGTCGAGTCAACAGCAGGTACAATAGCAGGCTATAAATCAGCTATAAACATATTTTAAAGAGATAAGAGAGGAGAGAGAAGAGTAGTGCGCTACTAATTTGTAGTCAGCTGCTGCTCAAAGATAGGGTGCATGTATTAAAGCTTTGTAGGTAATATTATATGAATTAGCTATTAGATTGACTATAGATAATTTAAAACTTGCGGTTGGACTATACTATTTAACTTGCTCCAAGCACGCTGCAGTCTGAACGCGAAGATCTCACAAGTTTGCATCGATCATGATCAAGTTGATTGGATTACAAATCATGGACACACTGCGTACGCCACTAAGCACCCGAGCATTATGAAATGACAGATCTTGGATCCTGGAGCATATCGATCACAAGGGCCGACACGAAGAGTCAGAAGAAAGCAACCCGTCTTCCAGCTCTCTTATACTGTCTTAAAAGATCATTCATTCATTATTTCATTAAACAAAAGATAAGTGTACACAGTATATCACCTTTAATACACTGGCTTTAACACATTCAGAAAAAAAAAATCATTTTATTCATTTCCACCCAATCTACCGCTCCGTATTCTTCTCACTCTCTCTGACTTTTCTACTCTCTTTTCCACCTCGCTATTTAAGTGTAGATGGATAAGCTCGCTGTACTAACGCCTATTGTTACGATGTTTAGGTTTTGTTATGACTCACAAATGCTCTCTTAATCAAAAAAGAATTCTTATGTACTCCATGGTGCTAAAATAAGTTGAACTTTCTATTAAAAAACTTTTAGCCATGAATTTGTTTTATGAACGATGTAATATTGTATAGTAGTATGTTAAGGTTGTGTTCATCCCACGACGTTGAGCGGGTCATCTTTAGGGTTATTAGTGCTAAAAAATCAAGCAACTCTGTAAGTAAAAAATAATTGATGAATAAAATTTTTATTTATGTATTCGTATAGATCCAAAAACCAAAGATGGAAAAATAAACCTTGGCGAAAAAACCTTACCATCAAATTCAAAATTAATGTGGAAAAATCAAATTTTGGGTTATAACCCAACCCAACCCAAATTTTGAGAATGTATCACTCTTGACACGTAAAATAAAAACAACAAATCGGTGTATGATTAATCAAGCATTAGAGAAAAAACATAAAATAAGTTAATATAATTTTTAAAATAAAACTTTACTATGGATTATTTTTTACGAAAAACAATGTTAAGTTGTTTGGCAAGCATGTGTGTGAAATTTATGATAATATAAGTTATAAAACCTTACAAATGAACACTGCCTAAATACAATTTATGTTGTGTTATTTTGTAAGTACATTCTCATATTTTTCTCTGTTGTTGCGCGTATGCATCTTAAAACAGTTTGTTTATTTAAAAGATATACATATAAATTCATCATCTCACATTATTAAATAGTTTTCTAACTTTGTAGTAGTTAATTTTATTGTTTATATTAAAAAATAGAAAATATTTTACTTTCTATCTTTTAACGAGAAAGAACATAGCACCCTCATATTTTGGAGTAGTTTTTCAGGCATTTTTACCGTAGTTTATTTTTTAATATTACTTTTATCAATAAGAATATACATATAAAAATTATTAATAAATTATTTTATCGGCACCTATCATTATTGCTGGACAGACGTTAATGTACTCTTGTGATAAGAGTGTAATGATTGACGAGAGACCCACCGGTGAATGTCATCCAAAATGTACTGGCAGAGCATAACAGACTATATAAGCACATTTTAAGAAGATGGAAAAAAATAACAAATTTATAGTCAAGTTAGGCATTAGTATAGGCATTAGCAGTGTAGTATATTTTAGAGGTAACTATTATATAAATTGGCTATTAAATGGCTATTAAGGTAACTTTAGTGTTTAGATCTTTCGAATTTGCTATGGAGGACGCGTTGCCCACTAGCATGTAGCTCAATATTGCTCTGATATATAAAATCTTATAGTATATACTAACATGTGTCTCACGGATTATAAAAATATTTGGTGGATAGACTTGTAGTACAACAGTAGCATTAACTCTCTTAAAAAGTCCTTAACAACAGATGCTAAAAGAAGCTTAAGTGCTTTCAAATTCAAATTCTAAGCTAACACATTTGTTCTAACGTATAGTATCTCTCATGTTCCGTTCTCTCTTATTAGCACCTTCTTAGCACGCACCTTAGATTAACTATAGATTGTTATACTAGCTACGTGGTTGTTTGGATCTAGGGTTTTTTTAGTATTTTGTCGTATCGGATGTATCGGATGTTTGGACGTTAATTAGGAGTATTAAATATAGACAGATAAAAAGCTAATTACATAACTAAAGACTATTTTATTAAACAAGTTTTTTAATATTTTAAAATATTCGATGGATAAGGAATTAAAAAAACGCTGGGAAAACAAACAGTCCCAATACTATTTCACTTGATGGTGATGAAACGACGGCACTCCCACTCTCCCAGCAGTAACCAGCTGTTGGGAAGGATGTGAAGTCAAGGAAGACGGAACTGACTGCTGCCGCATTATCGCTTGGGGAGCACTGGTACTCCGTACTACCCTGCTCTGGTCGCTGCACAAACATTGCTTTGCTTGCCCAAGCAGCAAGCCACGGCAGGCAGCACAGCAAAGCCCAGGAGTGACCGGTCAGCTCAGGTACGCGTCCCCGTGTGAGCGACGGGCCGACGGCGTCGGTGCAAATTCACGCAGCAGCGATCCGAAGTCCCGAACCGACATGAACCTGCTCGTACTGTTCGCCCGTGCCCGGCAGACGTGCAGCGAAACGATCGAGTTGGCTTTGACCAATCACCCACGCAGCCTGCCACGCTGCCCCTGCACGGACGTGACAGGGTGTGACTACAGTCAAGTGGGTCTCGATCCGTGCACACGCGGAAGCCGGAGCCCGCCGTCTCGTGTCGTCCGGCGGGCGCGTAGATCTCACCTACCAACACCACTCTCCACCCCCGACCATCGGGCTCGTTCGCACGGGAGAGTGATAAGCAGTCTAATCAGTTCACGTAAATCGATAAAAGTTATTAGTATAATCAGTTCATACAAACCGATAAAAGTTATTAGTATATGATTTATTAAGTTTTAACTCTTAAAAATTTAAAATTTAGATTAATATGATTTTTTAAAATAGTATAAACTTTTTTTAAAAAAAATACAGATAGACGTGCGTACGAAAAAAAAGAGTAAAATTATACTCAACGGTGTCTTGTCTCAAGAACGAGCCCATATTCTTCTCCGTGGACGCTACGGCTTGTCGTGTTCCCCAGCGACTAACCGTTGCTTAAGGATTAGTGATCGATATCATCTATTGCACGGAGAGTCGGAGATGCAGCCAAGCCACTGCCGATGATTAGCGTTGGATTTTATCGCGACAGTAGTAGAGTATACTACTCTATTAGCAATGTGGACAGTGACGAGGTTGCTCGTGTCGGTGATCCGACAGGCTAGCTTTCTCGCGCTGGTCAGTGGTTTTCTCTTTTCCATTTTTGTTGTCTTTTCGAATGGAGAAATAATTTGACCGGTCGCCGCACGAAGAAAGGAAAAACAAAACCCGCAAATTTCGCACGTAGGCCACACTAACCATGCAGCATCTTAAACTAGCAGCTCCGAGCATTCCACATCTTCGATCACTTCCTCCATCCATTCGCTCTCCTCTTCATCCCGCCGTCCGGCGAAGTCCACCGCCACCTCCGATCAACCACCGTGCTCGCCGGAGCTACGGTCACCAGCTGCCTCACCGACGCGTGGGCCCCTTGTGCATGACCCACCACCAGCCAGCCACTGGAGCACCACCCCATCGTCCTCAGGTCCGGTCGCTTCGCTGGCCTCGCTCCCCGCGCCAAGAGCTTTGGCTGCCGCTCCTTTCGCTTCAGCGCGACGCGTCCTGCCTTTCCGCGTTCGTGCGCAACCCCGCCGTCGCCGACGACCGGGCCCCTCGCTGCTTCTGGGCCCACCTGTCACCACCTACCCCTGGTCGTCTTCCTTTTTAATTCACACTGACAGGCGGGACCACCGCTGCGATCCTGCCGCTGCTGCTGCTGCTCGCCTCCTGGACCTTCCTCCTCGCCGCGCGTGCCGAGGTGGCCGACGACGACGAAGCTATAGCTAGCTGCCGTTGCGTGCCAGCTACTCCCTCCACGCCCTCGCTTTTTACTCCCAAATCGAAGCGCGGGTCGGTAAAAAAAAGGGAGCAAGTGGATCGCGTAGAAGAAGCAACGATCAGTGGTGGCCCTCGTCCGTGACGGAGACGGAGAGCGAGGAGGAGGCTGACAAGGTGGCGGAGAGGGAGGATGAGCAGCCTGGCCATTGTGGAGAAGAGGCCGGCGCCGTTCGTCGGCGCCGGCGGCGGCTGCGCGGGTGGCGTGCTGTTCCACCTCCTCGACTGGCACCGCCGCCTCGCCCGCAAGCGCCGCCTCTTCTCGCCGCGCCGCCTGCTCCCCTCCTCGCTCCGGTCTTCGCCACGCAGGCTCCCGTCCCCGCCTCCGGCACCGTCTCCTCCTCCCGCGCCTCGCTTGTCCTCCTCCGCCGCCGCCGATGTCGCCGCTCCGGGCGTCGTCGCGCGCCTCATGGGCCTCGAGTCGTGGCCCGCCGCGGCCTCTGTCGGCACGCCCCCGGCGAGGAGGCCGCCGAAGCAGAGGAAGGTGGAGGCGTCAGCGCCGCCGCGAGCCGACGAGTCAGACGTGGTCTTGGTGTTGCCTCCAAGCCAACGTCCGCCGGCGCTATCGCCTCTGCTGCGGAGCCACCACGGCGCCGACCTGCCGGCGAGAAGCCCGAGGCGGAGCCGCCTCGTGCACGCCGCGGCGACCAAGCTGTTGGAGCCTGGCGCGCGCGCCACCTCGATGGCCAGTGCCAGGCTGGCCCTCGCGTACGCCTGCTCCTCCCCGCAGCATCGCATGGATGGCCATTCCGATGCATTGCAAAGGTCAAGTATTCCTGATGATTTCTTAACTCGCTCTGATAGCCTGCCATTAGAGCGTTCGTCCAGATTGCAGCCTGTCGCGGTCCAGCCTCCTGTTCTTCCGGCGGATACAGAATGGGACAATGCCGTTACTTCCGGTAGGCATGACAAGCATTCCATTGACACAATGAGCAGTTCTGATGCTACAGACGTAGCAAGTGGCGATGCAATAGTTGTGCTAAGATCGGATTTTGATGATGCAAATGCAAGCAGAGGTAGCTCTGGTGTAGACAAAGCCATCCACAAGGCTCGTAAGGCAAGAACCGACAGAGTGAGTAATTGTGCCGGAGTTAGATCGAGTGGTGCTGGCGTTAGAACAGGAGAAGAGAGGCCATTGCGCAAGCGAGGAACTCACTCTCTGCAAGATGTTGCTGGGAACATTGGATCTCGGAGCAGGCTTAGCTCCACTCATCGTTCCACTGGTAGCACCTACGAAATGATGTCTGGTAGTAGGAGACCTCCACACCATGGTTCTGGTCAAAGAAGGGATCTGATGGGTACTGTCGGTTCACAAAGAAGCACTTGCAGGGATGCAATGGGTTCAAGCAATCCACAAAGAAGCACTCGCAGAGGCTCGATTGACCGGAGTGGATTGGCATCCACAACCACAAGTAGGAATACAGTTAATACGGCATCTGGGCCAAAAAGGGGATCACGGAAGAAAGTTGGCCGTGACACTGCACTCAGTAACAGAGAAATTAATAAGCCAGTTGCATTTGCATCTAGTTCATCAGTGAGCCCAGTGACAAGAGCTTCATCACAAAGCAAATTTTCAGAAAAGAAAGGGTGCAGAAGAACACATGTTATTAGTACCAGCAGTACAAGAATGCCGGTAGTTGAATCTTCACCTTCTGTTGCGGGTAGTTCTGAGAAAGAGGAGTTTAGCAGGTTATTGAAAGCAAAAATTAATGAGCTTGGTTTGTCTAATAGGATTGAATCAAGTGATGCTCTTTCAGGAAAATTAACTGCATCGGTGCTTCAAGAGCTAATTTCTGCCCTAACTAACGATACAGCCACTTCAGACTCTCAATATAGCAACTATTCCAACGCATACAATTCTCAGCACAATAACCACTCTGATGCAGCAGATCTTCTAAACAATGACAGGAGTGCATGCCATTTCAATGATCGATCACCTGACTTTCAGAGTTGTTATCAGGTCAGTTTAGATATCGGTCTGCTGTTTCAATTTCATCTATTAAATCTATACTTTTGTCATTTACCTCTACATCATAAATGAAGTATTGTTTTTTAAAAAATAAAGCGCCTCTATATCAACAGTAAATATATGATAGGTTATTCATAGCACTTTGTCAAGCAGGAACAATGCAGACAAATCTATTCTATGAAACCTATGCCTGCTAAATTTGTGCCATGCAAATTTGTTTCAAGAACTTCTTTAAAAAATTATTAACATGAATTCTAATTTAAAAGAAGTAAAATTTACATATCATCAGTGTTGTTAAATTTGTCATCATTTTAAGCCAGTTGTGCATGTGTCTTAAACTGTCATCATATGTAATCCATTAAAACCCATGTGCATTCACTATTATCTGAAAGTCCCATAGTTTTGGTTTGTTACATACTACTTCAGGATCCCCTACTCCATTCATTTTAGTGGTTTTGCCACCCCCATTGTCGGATCAATACATGGCCTTACAATCCCCATCTCACCATGCGCTCTAATCCTAGTTCACCATAGAATGGAATGAAAAATCTCAATTTTATTTGTGTTTGCCATTAAGATGATTACTGTAGTAGTTTTGGTTTAAAATTTTAAAAACATGACTGTAGATTAGTTTATATCAAATGTTCAATCTCCAACATATTTACTGAACTAATGATGAACCAAGCTGGTATATGTCAGAAGACATTTTTAGTTTAATGACTTGATGTCGTATTGTGGATATATGGTTGCTGCTTGTTTTTTGAACTGCTGAAATTTAGACTCTCTTTTGTTCTGTTTCCAGAGGGACCGAGAGGTTGATTCTTCTTCTACTTGCATGAACAACGAGCCCAACCAGCCAAGCCCAACATCAGTCCTCGAAGCATGCTTCCCTAATGATACTTCATCCTCAGGAAGTCCAACAGAAAAAGATGGTAACTTATCTGTATCATCTTGAATTATAAACTAGAAAGTACAGTTATTTATTCATTTTCTCAGGCCTGTTTGCTGAACTTTGAAATGCATTTATCAATGGGTACTGCTTTTACTTAGAGGTAAAGTGTGATTGGTTCTTTATCATTATTATTATTTGTGCGTGCAGAGGGTAAAGAATATTTTGTGTCGATTGAAAACAAAATGGAAGATCTCTTTAATTTGGAATCCGACATTGTGGACTTGGCAACAAAGACTGATGCTGAAGAAATATTTCATGGAAGTGGTAAAATGTCTTCTGTACATAATTTGACAACACATGATTTCAAGCTGTTAGAAACCAGGCTCCACAGTATTGGCGAAGCCATTTTGAATGCTGAACTGCTGTTAGGCAGTAGCCATTTGTGTACCGTGGCATCACTCCATTGTTTCATCTTTGAAATGCTTGAAGCTATCATGGATTTATTTGGTACGTCGAAGAGTCTAGGTCTCACAGAAGAAAAGAAGTATCAACAAACCAACTTCATATTCGACTGCATTATCGAATCAATGAATTCAAAATTCTGCGATTTCGGTAAATGTGGATACAAGGCATGGTTGAGACTGCCTCTCAGTTTGACTGAAGATCTGTTGAAGAGGGAGATATCAAAGGAGATCTGCAATTGGAGGGAAACTAGAGAGACTACTCCCAATCGAGTTGCTGAGAAAGAGTTGGATCAAATGGCTGCCAGGTGGGATGCATGTCAAGTGGAAGCATTTGATATTAGCATTGCAATTGAGCGTGACATTCTTGAAGCTCTTGTTGATGAGTTTGCAATTGACCAATGGTGAATGGCGTTCCAGTTGATGTAAGGTCTGGACAACTTCAGACTTCTGGCTCACATGATGGTCACCTATAAATAGCACCCTGCTGATATGTTTGTATTCCTCTCAAGAAAATTTTGTACAGACTCGTGTAATATCGTAGCGTTTCTCAGTTTTTTTCCCTGTGTTTCAACCCGTTGTAACCCTCCTGGCCCTTGACTCAATAAAGTTGAACTTGGAGGACCCCCCCCCTCCCCATCTTTTTACTTGTTTATACTGATAATTTGAACTTTGGAGTCAAAGATGCGATATTTTCATCCTACTTTAATTTTCAATATTTGCTTTATATTTCCTTTTAGATTGTTAAGAAGATGTATATAAAAGTTTTACTCGAATAAATTACTTTTAATCGGTTTGCTTATTCTTGTAATCATGGACAAGATGGGGCTGTTATAGCATGCAGAAAGTCATTTTTGTTGGAACCATCAATTCACGTATGATACTGCATCTGACCTTAAATACAAGAGATTTTGGGGGTGAGTATGAGCAAATGTTTGCCCAAATTTATTCATAAATTGTTTAGACCTAGAGGTGGCCAAAAATAAACCGACCACCGAACAGAACTACACCGAACTGAAACTGAAGTAGCAGTTTTTTGTTTATCGATTGGATGTATGGTTTTATATTTTGATCTGGATGGATTTTCAGCTCAGAGATCGCTTTATATTTGCTGCAAACCAAATACATGTGCAAAATGTATTTGGTGTATGCATGCGCAACATTTTCTTTTATCGTGACATGGTCAATAGGTGCGAAACCCTTTTGCTTTTTGCGCCATGCATGTATGTTATTTCTTTGTCGGTATAAAATTGAACCCGAGGAAACCGGACTGATTTTCTTTGGATTTTTTAAATTTCGGTTTTGCTTCTTTCCAGCAAATCCGGTTTCAATTTTACACAAACCAATCTTAACTTAAACCAAAGAAATCAAACCGAGTAAACCGAAAAATCGAAACACCCATATTTAGACCCATCTCTAAAATCTTTCTTTATATTCTATTCTAGTAGGATGGAGGGATACTTGGGACGTGTTCTTTTTTATAGATTAGTTCTCTTCTTTTACCAACACGTTTTCCGAATTGATAAATAGTATATTTTTTGTAAAATATTTTTATATAGAAATTAATCATCTTATATTTGTAAAGTATTTTTAATTTTATAGTATTTAATTTTATTATTTACATCATGAAACAGCCATAAACAAATCAAATATTTTTTCGTATAACAAATGAACAAAGCCTCGGTACTCGTCGTTATGTCGTTGACATGCCGAGAATTGTACTTTTGCTCAATGCGCGTCCTGTAGGTGGGGTTTCTGAATAAAGTTCCCAGCGAGCAACATGCAATTGTTATTGCTACATTTTCAGTACATGTTCAACTTGTTTAAAGTACTGCTACTAGTACCGCTCAGCAGGAAACATGCAAGAATTAGACAACAAAACAGTGCCATTTCTCGAAGCAGCATTTCCCCCCAAAACCCTTGCTCGATGAACTTATTTTATACAGGAGATAAGGCTCTGCACCTTGGAGTGCCTCTGAACTTTCCCATGATTTGCTCCCACCTACTCTAGTCATTCCTTTGAAATCTGAGACAGGCGAATCCGGGAACAATTCTGACAGAAACTACTGATTGATAATACTGGAGTAAGCATGGTAACTGAATGTGCCATCAGTAAAAAAAAAGAAAGATAGCACCAAGATTCAAGTACTAGTACAATTCAACTCAACGAGTTAGACCCTTTCTTTGTTCGTAAAAACTTTGCGAAAAACATCACATCAAATTTTTAAATACCTAAATAAAACATTAAATATACATAAACATTAAAACTAATTACACAATTATGCGGGAAATCGTGAGACGAATTTTTAAGCCTAATTAGTTAGGACGTGATTAGCTATAAGTGCTACAGTAATCGACGTATACTAATGATGGATTAATTAGACTAAAAAATTCGTCTTGCGATTTTCAGACGAAATCTGAAATTTGTTTTGTAATTAGAATACGTTTAATAAGTGTTAAAAACTTAATTTGATGTTTTTTAAAATCTTTTTGCAAACTAAACGGAGCTTCCTCAAAACCAGCACCTAAAAGACATGGAAATGTAAAGATTGGATTAATGCAGGGAAAAGAAGGTTCTCCCCACAGACTCCTCAAATCCTCTCGCCCGACTTCGATCACACATGAACTGATGAGCAGAAACCGCAACAATAGTAGTAAAACGATGCAAGAAAATAATGAGGGCATGGAGAAGCTGCAGCTAAGATAGCGACAATTAATACTACCAAGAAGCCAAGGCAGCAGCAGCAGCAGGAGTGAAAGCGATCCAACGAAGTGAAGGCAGAGCAGAGGCCGTGATGAGCAGAGCAGAGCTCGACTCGATTCAGAGGAGACGCTGGACCAGAGATCGCTGCCTCTGCAGCCTCATCTCCTCGTAGAACCTCTCGATGAACCGCTCCGCCCGGCCGTCGACCCCCTCCTCCTCCTCCTCCTCCTCGTCGTTGTCGTCGTCGCCGTACTCCTCCTCGCCGTACGCGCCCCCGTCGCGGCCGCACTCCTCCCACTCCACGGCGGCGCGCGGCTCGTCGGCTCGAGGCAAGCCGTCGAGCACGGCGACGTCGAGGTCGCCGCCGCCGCAGAGGAGTGAGGCGAGGATCATCCTGGCCTTGCTCCTCCGCTTCTTGGCGGCCCTCCTCCACGACGAGACCCCAGGCGGGTAGGCGATGAGCGGGGAGCTGGAGGGGGAGAACTGGTACTCCCCGACGTAGGCGTAGTTGTAGTGGCGGTGTGGCTTGTACCCGTACGACGACGACGACGACGACAGCATCCGGCGAGCCTTCCCGGCGGCCCCACGCTTCTTGAAGATCAGCAGGTTCCTCGCGATGGGGCCCCTGGCCTTGGATATTGGCGTCAGCGGCAGCGCCAAGATCGCCATGGCCCTCCCTAGTATCGGCCTGGAGGAGGAGGAGGAGGACGACCTCGGCATCGCCGACGGGCAGCTCCTGGCTGGGTTTCCCTCTCTCTCTCACATTCAAAAATGGGCGTGCCGCCGAGTCAGTTGGTGCTTGTGGCGTGGAGGCGACGGGGGTTTTATGGTGGTGGGGTTCGGTCGGGCAGCGGCAGCGGCAGCGGCACGGGTTCGCGGCACCCGCTGCCTGGCCTGCCCTTGGATCGTGCAGGAAATCAAGCTTCATACAACTTTAGCCGTGTTAATAGTAACGTATACGATTAGTACTACCTTTTCGATTAATTAACACGTTAAATGTCTACTGGGAAGTAGTACTGTGATGCTGCTTGGTGGTGGTGTCGTGGTTTGGATCTGGGGATTTATCGTGTGATTTTGTGCTTCTGGGCCTATGCGGCTGTGCGTCGATCGAGTTTGATCACCGTGCTCGTATGCGGCCCTTTTTGCCGTTACTGCTCAACTGCCACTTGATCGTGCCCGTAACGAGTATACGATTTGTCATCCACGTGGTGCGGTTGATCCATCCATCATACGGCGCGGGTAACGCTCCGGGCGCGCTCCATCCATCCATGGACGATACGATGCGCTGGTGGTGGTGGTGGTGTGGCCCGTGTGGGGTAGCAGCTGGAAAGCGGTCGCCGAGGTCGGTGGTTTTGTCGCTCGGTCTGAGCTGGCCGGCCCCTTTTTTTCCCAGCTTCAAACCGAACCTAGCCGTTGGCGACTTGGCGCCCACCCGTCCCTCTCGAATTTGGATGCAGTATCATTACACCGTAATATTCTCAGTGACATTTTACCACTGACATGTGGGACCCGTATATGTCTGGACCCACACGTCAGTGATGAAATGTCATCGAAAATATCCCGGTACAATGTCACTAAATCTCATTCCGTCCCTCTCACGGTCTCACGCTGAGCCCGGCCTGCCTCTCACTCACATTGTGGCTCGTGTTGCGCTGCGCACGAGGGTGTACGCACCCATCCACATTGAGATGGCGGCCGCCGCGGCCAACTATTTCAGACCTCACTCAGAGTCTCGAGGTATTACTGCTGCTCGTCTATGTGTGGTTTCATCTCCTCATGCGTCTGCAACTCTGCATTCATTTCCTATCCGAACCGTCGGGTGATAAAGTAATGGAAGCAATGAGGTCATTCATTGCCGTAGTTAAATGTAAGAGAAATTTCACTCTATGTCGATGATGTTTTCTAATTTAACGATTTATCATTGGTATTAAAAAAATAATTTATCTGTTATAAAAATAATTGAAAAAATCTAAAAAATATTATTGACAAACGTTTAAGTCTAAGAAATGACATTGACGAATGTGGGTTCTAAGAAATGTCATCGTACAAACGAATTTGTCTGAGAAATTTTATTACCGTTAGGCTTCCGTCCATTTTTTGTCGTTAAATACATTGTTCATACTATAGCACTTAACGGAAAATGTTGACGGAACCCTAACGGCGATGACATTTTTTAGACAAATTCGTTTGTATGACGGTGTTTTGTAGAACTCACCCTCGTCGATGACATTTATTAGAATTAAGCTTTTGTTAATGATATTTGTTAAATTTTCTTTAATAGTTTTTATGCTGCTATAATTAACGCAAATTATATTTCCTATGCTACATAGCTTTTTTTGTTATTATCTGCTATATCTTTTGTGTAACTAATTCCTCTATACCATAACGAATATCTTTTAAAAAATTATAAAAAATGTTGAAACACAACAACTTCAATGTCGTGCAAGAGTAATTTGGGTTGATTATTATCGTGATTTATGCTAAAGCTACACAAAAAATCATACTTTTCTTATAATTGTATTAAGCCTAATCAAATTATCACCCCTTATATGTCTATAAGAGTACCTTGGGTGTTTTAAGAAAAATAACTAGCTCCATAAATACATATGGTAGAATAGTTGGTAAAATCAACATTATAGAAAAAGATAATACCGGTACCGAATTATTGGACTAGGATAAACTCAATAGCTTGTAGTAAACTATCTCTGAATATAAGGGAATTAGGGAATAAATCTATATAATTATTTACTAATATTTATCATAACAAATGATGGATATTGTTTTAGAATTAACATTCGAGTAATTTTTATATAGATTTTTTACACAAAACATACCGAAATGCTTTTGAAAAGTGTACCGGCGAAAATCCAGCATTCAAGATTGGTTCCGAGCATAGCCTTAGAGTTTCTACAATTCTTTTATATAGTACTCCCTCTGTATTTTTATATGTATGACACCGTTGACTTTTAGAATCACGTTTGACCATTCGTCTTATTAAAAAAATATGAAGGGAGTACCAAGCAACATGATTTGTTAAATTACGAGGGTTTCTTCGATGCAGGATTCAATAAATATGTGATATTTTATCCCTGTGTTTTTTTATTCAAATGCTTTTCTAAGTTTTTCTTTCAAAAAAACTCTCAATGATTTCTCCCATCTAGTGTGCTTGGCTACATGCGAACGAAAACTATACTCCTACCTTTTCACGAGAATTTAATTTTGTTTAGTACTCCAAGATTGGACCTAATGGTTGTTTGACTATTGTCCACTCTGACCAGCGTATCAGACTACCAGCAATTCAGCGTTCCAAGGCAAATGCGTGTGCAAACCAGGGACAAGCAGAAGAGCAGGATTTCTAGGAGAAATACGAGGGATCGCAACGGCAGACATAAAATTATTAGTCACATAATCCCATCACTAATCGACATGGATACTAGTAATACTCCATCTGTCTCACGATAAGAGGAAGAGTATACCTGTTAATTATTTGACTTTTTCATTAAAAAAAGCCAAACGAAACGAAAAATAATTTATGAATAAAATTTTTATATATTCTAGCGATCTAAAAGCCAGTGCTGAAAAAAAAACTTCGGTAAAAAATCATAAAATCAACAATAATTTTTATTTGTTAAAAATTCAAAATTTAACATATAAGTATAAATAAAAGCGAAAATATTAGAGTGTAGTAGTCACCTCACATTTAAATATTTATCAATTTTACCACTAAATGCACATTACTCTGTACAATCATTTTTCTTAAATGTGAGACATTTAAGTTATTTCTTCTTGTAGCTAATCTGTCTCTACGAGACTAGAAATGCACTTGTATTATATCAGAGGAAATATGATTTATATTTAGGGCTATAGCCGAGTCTCCCGTCTTATTCCCACCAGGCGTGTCTGGTCTGATGAATCATGCATTGATTCATCATTCATACATGTGCCATCAAATATTCACAAAATAGAATACGGCATAAATTAGACTGTTACTGCGCCCCCTCGTTATAAACTCAGGCACTAGTACATCACTGCTGACAGGGTCATTGAGCTGGGGTGATTTACTCCCTCCGCTCAAAATAAACCAACTTTTCATTTTTTATCTATAATTTTTGACTCTTCGTCTTATTCGATTTTTTTTACGATTGATATTTTTATTTTTATTAGATAATAAATCATGAATAGTACTGTACGTGTGATTATTTTTTTTTAATTTCCTAAAAATTTTTCAAATAAGACGAATGATCAAACGTTGGACACAAGAATCGAAGAATTAATTTTTTTGGGAGTAATTCGCATGTTACTGTGATAGTATAGGTGTACTGCTAACTTGATTGAGACGGATACTGTAGGCCATTTACTCTGACAATCTGGAGATTAAAGATCTCAGGGTGTACTGCTCCTACAGTCCTACTAGCAACACACATGCATGTACGTATTTCTTTTCATAAAAAATAGTTGAAGTGAAGAAGAAAAAAAAACAGTCATGTTTTCAAATTTGGGCTTGAGCAATTTCTGGCAGAAGGCATGAAATGGTGAGCGAGCCTGACTGCCAGAGACCATCCTCAACAACAGATTATCTAAATTTTATCATATATATCTTCATTTAGATGATCATCTAAAACAGTTTCATCCTATATATCTCTTCGTACTCTAGCAGATCATTCATATATAACATATTCTATATTTTTTAGAGGATGGAGAGAATATCTAAACATAGAATTTCTCTCCAAATATAGATGACATTTAAAAATAAAGGAGGTGATGGATGCTCTTCTGAAACTTAATCTTTATCTTTTATCCTCTATTTTTAAAATAGAGGACGAGATAAAATAACCGATGGGGATTTCGGCTTAGATAGATATCGGTCACGTGCGGCCCAATAATGGGATTGTGAATTACGTGCGGTAGGCCTTTCCTTTCTTAACGGGTCGTCATGGACTTGGATCTATCTACTTAAGGCCCATTTTTGTTGGACCATTTCGGGATTTCAATCACGTGCGGCCCAATAACGGGATTGCGGCTTACGTATGGGGGCCCATATCGACTCACGTGCGGCCCATTTTAGTTAGGCCCAGACGGCATTTCGATCTATTGTGCGGCCTCACAGTCACTGACAAAGGTTGTTAGCTCTTTTGGCCGCCTCCTATCCGTTGACACGTCACGCCAGCGCAGCACCTTGCGTGGACGTATCCGCAGCGCCAGAAGCCCGAAGAAAAATGTGAAAAAAAGGCGAAGAATTCCAACTAGAAATTCGATCCCATCCGCTTGCTCTCTCTCTCTCTCGAAACTATCGGATCTCGTGAAGGCGTCTTCCTCTTCATCTTCTTCCTCCTCTCCCCCATCCGCCATAGACTAGAAGCAGCACGGATCGTGACCTCCTCGAGGGGAGATTTTTCCAATCGAAGCTTCCACTCGAAGGTACAGTGCCGAGCTCTCGCTCTCGGATTTATTACTAAAATCGTTTTCCCAATCGCTCAGTCGCGGGTAGTCAACGCCGAATTATGACGACATTTTTCTTCTTCTTCTTTCCGTCTTTCGCTTTTTCTTTTTCCCTCTTGCCCTAAAAATGCAAGTGGTTTGTGTGGTGGTGTGCGATGGCAGGCAGGGACGGGAGCTGCCGTTAAGATGATGCGATGCGCTGTAAAGTGCGGCGGGAACGTCGTCGTCGCTGCTGCGCGCGGTGATCGGAGGTCGCCGGCGATCGCGCCACCACCCACCACCGCACGGATGCCGGACCGCGTGCTCTGCTGCGGCATGAGGTCGCGCGGGGCGGATCTCGCCGGCGTCGAGATGGCGGGGCCGCAGGGCGGCGGCGTCACGGGGCTCTTCCGCGCGCGCTCGAGCCCGCGCTACGCCCGCGTGCGCGCCACGGCCTCAGGTGCGTTCTCTCCCCTGGTCACAGATTGATTCGGGCCAGTGCCTTTTGGCCGTTGGGGTTGGCGTGGTAGGGTGATTCGGTTTTAGCAGAGAGGGTCAGTGGGGCACTGTAACTACTAACCGAGAGGGTGTGTTTTTGTTACTACCACTAGATTTTGTGTGAGAGGGTGTGTTTTTGTTAGGGATTCTTGGGATTCGGTAGAAATTATTGTGGATTTGGCGAAGAATGTTGTGTTCCAGAGCACCTTTTGTTGTGAATTACATCCGCTACTGATGGAAATTAGATGCATTTTGTATGAATGTGCTCGTTGGTCATTGCCTGAAGACTTGTGAGTCTTATTATTAGATTTATCTGGCCAAAAACATCATAATATATATGAGTGTGATGTGGTCCTTGCGTCACATTATTAGCTTCAAAATGTAAGGGTAGTGGTGAAGAGCTAGCTCTCTTTTGCCAGACGACTAGCTGTACCAGATGACCATGAATCCATGATAGCTTATAGTTCTGTCATTTTGTGTGCCGTTCTAAGCTTCTTTTTTTTTGTGTTATCGATTGGTTTTGTTGTTAACTTGCTGTTGGCTTTGGAATAACTTCTTGAGTGTAGGTTGTGTCTTTTCCTTTTTGGTTCCTTGACAGCTCAAGTGCAGGAATTGTGAACAAATGTTGCTATATACCCTCAAACACTTAACTGCGCATCTAGATATCTGTGGTGGGTGTCTCAAGCTGGCATTTTGAGGTCTTATAAGACTAAGAGTATTCAGTATGGAACAACTTATCATGCGTACATATAATTCCAGACATTTTTGGTCAGTTACAAGCATGTAGTGCACTTCCTTCGGCTAATTACTTGTCTTTCTGTTGGGCTAATATTGTTGAAAAGATAGCCCAAAGGATTATGTGTTGATTGGGTACATAACGAATATCAAAGCAGTTTTAGATGCGCATGCTGTGTGTGTTCAAATGTCTGAATCTAATCTTCATATATGCTTTCATAGCTCAAGCATGTGCAAACAGTAACGTTAGAGTTGTTTGCTTTGTACTTCGGCGATATTTCATGGTAGTAATATGAGCTTCAATTGCAAGGGAGTATAGAGAGAGTGCCAAAAAAGGAGGGGGCAAATGGTTAGTAAAAAAGAAGCAGGAGCTGCTAGATACATCTTGAAACCTCCATAGTAACATTATCTATGATGCTTGTTATATATTTGCAACTAGATGTGCTCATGCGTTTGGTTTTGCAAGTCAAAACTGTATTGTAGTTTGACTATTTCTGCTAATCTTGATCTGTATACTATGTCTTTCCAGTTGACCCTGAGGATATTCCATTGGAGAAGGTTCAATCTAAATCTTCTGGAAGTGTTCTGCCATATGTGGGCGTTGCTTGTTTGGGGGCTATTTTATTTGGTTATCATCTTGGGTATGTATTTCGTTGCTGTTCCATAATTGCTTAGTTTTTCATCACCACCCACACATTCCTTATAATCTGAATTTAAATTGATGAATAACATATTTGTCAAATCTGAATATCTCATTCTAAATTTACGTTCTACAGGGTGGTCAATGGTGCTCTTGAATATCTTGCAAAGGACCTTGGAATTGCTGAAAATGCTGTGTTACAAGGTGGGGCATCCTTTTACTTGGTCAATATAAAATCCATGTTTTATTTTTTGTATGCATTCTTTTCTTGGTCTCCGTAAAAGGCACATCTCACATTTTAGTTCAATCATATACAAACCATTTCTTTGCCAAGGATTATCTAAATATTATTTTTTTGAAGGATCAAAGGTCTAAGAACAAGGGCTTTCTTAAACATTGAAAGTTGACTGCATGGTTCTGTGAGAGGTTCTTTTGTCAGCATTTCACAATGCATTTTGTTTGTCACTTAGGATGGGTGGTTAGCACAACCCTGGCTGGTGCGACAGCGGGTTCTTTTACCGGAGGTGCTTTAGCTGATAAATTTGGACGAACACGGACGTTCATCCTGGATGCAATCCCTCTTGCTGTAGGTGCACTCCTGAGGTGTGTGTCTAGATTCAATCAACTGAGTTTGACTAGGAATACAAATTTTCTTAAGAAAACAGCTATTATCATCCAACAAAAGCTTAACTCATGATGCATTTGCAGTGCAACAGCTCAAGATGTTCGGACAATGATTATTGGTCGATTACTTGCTGGGATTGGTATTGGCATCTCTTCTGCTCTTGTGCCCCTTTACATATCTGAGGTTGTGATAACTGATGAATACAAATTATTGAAATGATTGTTCAACGACTACTGGCTGTGTTCTTGAACATGCCCAACCACTCAGCTATGTACACTTGAACCTGCAGATTTCACCGACTGAAATACGTGGAGCTCTTGGTTCTGTTAATCAGCTTTTTATCTGCATTGGTATTCTTGCTGCTCTGGTAGCTGGATTGCCTTTGGCAGGAAACCCTGCTTGGTGAGTTTTTCCTAGTTCCATTTCTCTTGCTCCTGCTCCATTCAGTGCCTTTTACATTCTTATCTGGTCGCACAAACAATCATATTGGTTTATCATCTTCTCAAACCACAATTGTATTTTGGAGCTATGGCATGCCAGATTAGATGGGGGTATTCTATTTCTTTGGTATCTGTGCACACAGTTAAATTACATTGGAGAAGGATAACAGCAACAAACATGTTCTCTCAAGTGTCAATGCATTTAATAGATAAGGAAAGATCTGGGCATGCATACCAGAAGTCCAGAACAGCACTGTGCTGAAAAAATATCGCGCAAACTTTGTATGGCATGCCAGTCATATTCACATTGTTTTCATATGTATGTGTCTGTTTGTAATAAGGTGGAGGACAATGTTCGGAATTTCAGTAGTTCCATCCATTTTGCTTGCTCTTGGAATGGCCGTTTCACCTGAAAGCCCTCGCTGGCTATTCCAGGTTTGTATGTGGAAAACCCCTTATCCATGTTTCCACTCCAAACTTAAGCCTAACACTTACTGATTATTTTGTGATTAACCGCAGCAAGGAAAGCTTTCTCAGGCGGAAACAGCTATTAAAAAGCTATATGGAAGAGAAAAGGTTGCCGAAGTTATGTATGACCTAAAAGCTGCTGGCCAAGGTTCTTCTGAGCCAGATGCTAGCTGGTTTGATCTTTTCAGCAAACGCTATTGGAAAGGTATTTTTGTTTGGCTGTTTCAGATCTGACTTTTGTTTCCTCAAATTGCACATGAGATCAATTTGGTGATTTGTGCTTACATTATTTTTCCTACCACAGTTGTTAGCGTGGGTGCGGCACTGTTCTTGTTCCAACAGCTTGCTGGCATAAATGCTGTTGTATATTACTCTACATCAGTGTTTCGCAGTGCAGGCATTGCATCTGATGTTGCAGCGAGTGCTCTTGTTGGAGCAGCCAATGTTTTTGGTTAGTTCATGCTTAGAAAGTATTTTACAATCAACTTTGAAATGACCTTTCTGATGGTATATATATTTCTGTTAGGCACAATGGTTGCATCTTCTCTGATGGACAAGCAAGGAAGGAAAAGCCTTCTGATAACAAGCTTTTCTGGCATGGTATACCATTGTCTAGGATGAACCATGTTTTGATCTTTCTAAATATTGAAATGAAAGTTTGCTTATAAATAAAAATTCACTGCTTTTCCTCTTGAAGGCTGCCTCAATGTTGCTTCTATCATTGTCCTTCACCTGGAAGGCTTTGGCACCTTATGCAGGCCCTCTTGCTGTTGCTGGCACTGTTTTGTAAGTGGATTTTCCTACCCTTAGTCAGGGTTTTTGCTGGTTGTCCTTGTTAATTTTTAATAACTTGAATATAATTTTATTCAGGTATGTGCTGTCTTTTGCTCTTGGAGCTGGCCCAGTTCCAGCATTGCTCCTTCCTGAAATATTTGCCTCCAGAATAAGGGCTAAAGCTGTTGCATTATCTCTGGGCATGCACTGGGTAAGTTATGCTTGGTGTGTTGGATGAAGTTTGACAGATTTGTGGTATCTGTAATGTAGTTTGACTGCTTTCCTATATAATTGAAAATCTTTTAACTTCTGTGAAAGTGAACAGAACTAATAACTGTTCAAAGATTGCAATTAACAAATAAGTTTTGGATGTATAGAATCCTTTCATCTAGGTATGGTGATCATTGTTGTAGGATAACTGCACTTTTATTTTATTGCCTTACTGCTGTCACTTCATCGGCTGCTTATTTTTTCCTTTGCAGGTTTCTAACTTCTTTATTGGCCTTTACTTCTTGAGTGTCGTCAACAAATTCGGTATCAGTACTGTGTATTTGGGTTTTGCATCTGTTTGCGCTCTTGCTGTTCTTTACATAGCTGGAAATGTGGTTGAGACCAAGGGGCGTTCTTTGGAGGAGATTGAGCGGGCTCTAAGTTCAGCAAGTTGATCTGCTAGTCACTCTGGTGACTGAATGGGTATTCAAGAAAACATCCTGTGGCTTAGGTCCTGGAGATGCTCTTTCTAGTAGTTTTGAAATAAACGAGTGGCAAGTGAATTTTTATGAACTGGAGTGGCAAGTGAATTTTTATGAACTGGAGTGGCAAGTGAGCTCGGTATATTCTGTGAATTGGTTGTGGCTTAGAGGGTTGTAAATTCTGACATTTGTCAGAATCAAAGATGTTCATACTGTAGTTCTTACATGCCACCGTTTCTAGTGTATAGATGACCTTTTCTTCCTTTTGTTGGAAATAAAAGCAGCTCGTCGAATTTGCAGCAATTCATTTTATGTTGTTATTCCTACTTACCATTGGTGTGATTAGTGTATTTGTCATATCTAGACCGAGTATCGAACCAGTCGAAGAGCTTATGTGATGCATTTGATCTCAACTGGATAAACACACATTAGCAAGAGATCATTTCGTGATGCATCTGCTCTGATTCTCAATTCTAATTCCAACAAACATTCAGGGGATGCCTGTCTCACCTTATGCTTGTTGTGTTTCCATAAAAAAAAATCCAAACAGTATATTTTAAATAAAAAATAATTTATGTTTTTTAACCATAGCTTAAAAATAAACTACGACAAAAAACTCTAAAATTAACTCAAATTTAAGATTAAAAAATTTACACTTTGACTTGTAAGCAGAAACGAAAAGATAAAACTATTTTTATTTCGTTGCACATGGTGATGTTTTTGTTCATACTGTACTACGTTTCTTTCAAAATTTGTTAAAAAATACTAATAATATTTCTCCATATACTTTCTCACATCAACCTATTACCATTTAAAGTCAAATCCTCTATTTAATTTATTCGCATATTTACTTATCTCAATCGAGCGTAACTATTTCTGAATTTAACCTTAATTGCCTCCAGAAATGTCGTGTGCCTACTTTCTCACCTTAACCTATCATAATTCTAGTCATTCTTCGCTTATATTTTCATCTCAACTGATAAATATTTCTCATTTCAAACCTAACTCTTAAAAAAAATGTCAAAAGTAGCGATGCAGCATAAATAGGCTGTCCCCCTCTGAATTAATTCGCTGAAAAATTTGTGTATGCTATGCTACTATTATGAGCAGCATAAATTGGTTGTTCCCTTCTGCAACTACCCGCCTAGACAGTACAGTATCCAGCGGCAACCTCTCGGTGTCGGTACAGCGTCGCCGGAGTGCAGATGGGCTCCCCGTCCTACCGGCTCGCGGCGGCGATCACGATCCCCTCCACCGACGAGTTCCTCGTCGTCCGCCAGCCGCCTCCGCCGTCCCCAGCGCCCGCGTCGGAGGAGGAGGAGGAGTACCGGGGCTACGTCGACAGCGAACTCTACGACCTCCCGTCGGCTCCCCTGCGGCCCCTTGCGGGTGAGCTCCGGTCGGATGTGACCATCCGCGGCGCCGACTCCATCGCCGGCCGACTCGATATCTCGCGCCTCGACGTGTCCGCCGCCCTCGCTCAGGTAAATCCATTAGCACTTACTAGACGTTGCTTAGCATTTGCCCTCCATTCGATTGATAAATTTGGGGAGTTTACTAGTACCTACTTGGAGTAGCATCAGTTGGATGAACTTAACTCTTCTAAACGACGGCGTCTCACTAGATTTGCGATCAATTCGGCTTGCCGAGTGGGGTATGTGGGGAGTGGAGGTTCCTGAAGTATGTGGAGGAAGCAGAGTTTGGCCCAGACGCTGGGCTCAACACGGTGCTCATCATTGGTTCATTGGAGTCAAAACTGGAGGCGTTGCAAGGTCTAATGCTTTGTTTTCTCAGATTCCGTGTATATCATTTAATTTTTACCATCCTATGTTGCTCACTGCAGAGTCCTGTAAGTGGATGACCAAAGAATGTGCTTTGGGATTGCTCTCTGAAGCCAAGCCTGGTGGTACTCGCATAGGGCCGTATGCGTATGTTGGACTTGTGAAGACAGAGCTACCATCAAACTGGACAATTGGCTCTGCATTGCCCTCCCAGGTCTCTACATTTTCCACTACCACAAAAATAAAGCCCAGTGTAGAGTTTACTATCATGCCACTATGACAGACTATCTTACTTTCCTGAGACGTATAATTTGTTAGGAGTACCCTCCTGGAATAACGCTTGTGCCGATGAAGAGTAGAACGTTACAGCCCTTCCGTACAACTAATCTTGTCGTAGTACTAGCAGCCAATGCTGCTGGCGGATCAGCATGCTCTGATTGTGTTGCTTCTGGAGATGCCCTACTAATAGATCCTGGGTGCTGCTCACAGGTTCATGGAAAGGTATTAACTTATTCTCCAAATTGTGTGCTCTAATTTCACTTCTTGTGGAACACAATTTCTGTCATTGATTTCTTATTTAAAATATTGTAATGCACTGCCATAGATTTCCAGAGAAGTTCCTTCCTCTTATCTTATTCATTCAAATCATGGTTCCTTCCACTAGACCAGTGTTATTAAGATCTTCGTCATATGTGACTTTGTCCAGAAGGCCTCTAAACTTACCTAGAAAACAACCCGTACATGAATATAGCAAACTCTACCAAAGAATGGCACCAGGGGGCAAAATGTTGCAAGACTTATTTTGAGAATTTTGCACTTGCAAAGTGTGCTTTTTTTCGAATGCTAGTTCACACAGAACTGTGTGTTTTACATTTACCGATTTATTAACTCGTGAGAATGTCTGCATCCTTAATTATTACCATGTTCAGCTTGCAGAACTCGTCGATTCTCTTCCAAAGAAGTTAGTGGTCCTTGTCACACATCATCACAATGATCATGTTGATGGTATGGTTACAAATATTTCCTTCAGCACTTCTTCAATTGTTTTATGTTCTTATGCAGTGATTGAGATTCCTTGAAAGCTGGAAACATGTGTCGCATTGTAGTAGGCGTTTGGGATAATTACTATCATACTGATTTGTTCAAGGACCATCACAAGTAACCTGACTTCATTTCCTGAAATATTTCAGGTCTCTCAGTTGTTCAGAGATGCAACCCTGACGCTGCTCTTTTGACACATGAAAATACAATGAACCGCATAGGGAAAGGTTATGACCTGTCTCTCTTTTCTTGGCGTGTAAACTGTAAATTATTCATCTTCTCTTTTTTAAGAAGTTAATAAGTACTACCTCCATTTCATATCGTAAGACTTTCTAGCCTGATCTAAATTCAACAATTGATAAATGTATATAATTTATATATATGTTTAGATTCATTAGTATACATATGAATTTAGGCAAGCCTAGAAAGTCTACATCGTGAAACGGAGGAAGTACTGAAATCAGTTGGGAAATGTGATATGTACTAAGCAAGTCAAACTGTCAAAACATGTCTAACCCAAGTTTAAAATCAAGTAAAAAAACCTGTAACCTCAGCTAAAATACACCTTGACTCCTTGAGGATCACCTCTGCCACATTTTCCTTAATATCTTTTTTTAAATATTGGGAAAATTTTAAGAGTTCCTAATCTGCAGCTTGCATGCAAATCGTTCAGAGTTTCCAAATAAAAAAGGCTTGATGCATTGAACATAAAAGCTAACACTCATATATCTTTTGTCAGAATCGCCATATTAGTAGTTCATGTTAGTTCTGGTAGTCTTACACCATTAATTTGGACTACTACTATTCAATACTATCTTCAACTGGTTTACACCAGCACATTAGTTCATAATTTCATTGTTTTTTTGGAAGATCACAATATTTGTATGAATTGTTTTAAATATTCCACAACCACCTTATTATTTTATCTGCAAATGTACAGGAAATTGGTCGATTGGCTATACTGCTGTAGCTGGGGGCGAAATTATATGCATAGGAGATCAACAACTGCAAGTTGTTTTTGCCCCTGTAAGATGTGCATGACCTCTCTATGCTATCTAGAATTCTTTTTATTTCATACTGCAAGTGTAGGTTTTCATTTGAAGAAGGCTGTGTTTCTGCTAGCTATGTAGAATCTTCCATGTAAAGTCATGATAGCAGAAACATGTCATTGTTAGATTTCAGATTTTGTGTATTCATCCATTTCCTGTTATGATCTTAAGGGCAATGCTGTCTGATACTGCCATGCCATCTATCTCATACTGAACAAAGCTATTTAGTCATGTGAAATAATAGCAAATGAACTACATCTATGAATTTAGTTTAGCTTTTCTTAAAACTAGATTGAACATGTTGGACAAATTCAATTGAAACTCTCTTTGGAGAAATGTAAGAAATATTTTATACCATCATAAATATGACACAGGTTTATTTTGTGTAGGTTCATTCATTATATTCTTAGTTAGTCTCATTTAATTTTTCAATTTTTTTTTGTATCATAGGGTCATACAGATGGTCACATGGGGGTGTTACATGTTAATACCAATGCACTCATTGTTGGTGATCACTGTGTAGGGTAAGCATTCTTCAACATATTAGTTGTAGCATTATCAGGTACTTCATGACCTTCTGGTATGAAGTTATGCAACACTGTAGTGTTAAATTATTAGCGTAATTGTACTATGGAGTGTTGGATCTTTGAAGAGTAATATGCCTGGGTCAGTTATTTAGTGATTAAAGCGATGGAATTTTAGACTTTTGTATTTAATTGGTACTCCGGCGTCCTTGATTTAGCTTCCTGAACCCGATTAGATTGTGGTCGAAAGATACTTTCTTTTTTTGAAGAAACATTCATATTTATATTCTGTAGTCGTTTTTCCACTTCAACAGGTCTTACAAGGAGTCTTTTAACTTTGGTACACTGTGATGCAAAACTACAAACTGTTTTCAGTATTTTGCTTAAAACAAGTACATATGTCAGTACTCAGTAGAACGGCCTAAGACAAGTTTGCTTTACTCTTCTCAGGCAAGGAAGTGCAACATTGGATAATAGAGCTGGTGGCAACATGATGGTAGGCCATTTCTTTTGTTTCAAAGAACACAGAGCATTGCACTAATGCACCACCAAGACTGTAATCTACAAGGAAATTCCCATCTTTTTTTTCTTTTCACTTTGTTTCGGTGATATACCTTTTTCTGTGTATATTTTCTCATCCTCTTGTATTTCTGTCTTTAAATTTTTTTATTCATGCTCATGCGTCCAGAGAAAAATGTCTAAACCTGAGTTGTATTAGCGAAATGTTGTTCTGAGTTCTGACATATGCAGGACTACTTTCAAACTACATACAAATTCTTGGACATGTCACCACATGTGCTAATTCCAATGCATGGAAGAATCAACCTATGGCCCAAGCATATGCTTTGTGGATACCTTAGGTATGGAACTAATTATTTCTGTAAACTATCTATACATTACAGATTATATGGTCAATAGAGTGCTCATTCGTAGAAGATGGAATCTGCACCTCAGGATTATAATTGTTTACTCAGTAATAGACAATGCTATTTATTTCTTGCCAAAAATAGAAATAAATTCAGCCATTCAAGCCATTTCTTTGATTCTTTGTTAACTATTCCTTGAAAACATCTTCCGTTTGTTTGCATTTTCACGGTCCCGCTTCAATACCATAGATGCCAACATGTGACTAAACTACTTTGTTTTGTTTCTGCATATGATTTACCCCTTTTGGGGGCACTGAAGACATGATTGATGATTCTAATTTTGTTCTACTTTTCAGGCACCGAAGGGCAAGAGAAGCCTCCATTCTGCAGTCTATAGAGAATGGGGCTCGAACTCTGTTTGACATAGTTTCAAAGACATATGCTGATGTAGACAGAAAATTATGGATTCCTGCTTCTTTCAATGTTCGCCTTCATGTTGATCACCTTAACTCTCAACATAAACTACCTAAGGTGAGAGTTTTTTGAATAATTCTGAGAGTATTCTCCCTTTAAACTTAATAGAATCTAAAGGACATATTAGGGCACCTCCAATACAGAGTGCTTAGTGCTTAGCTTAATTATGTTGCTAAGCACCTCACTAAGCACCCTGCATTGGAGGTGCCCTTATACATTCAGGTAATGTAGTCTCGTTGGTCTTGTAGAAATTTACATGAACTATATTAGTGTAGCAAAGTTTTGCTGGATGAATATTGACCAAGTAGAAAACACAATATACACAGACACAGATGAATATTTGCATAATTGGGCTAAAGGAAGGGAGCTTGCTTTCTGTCTTGGACATAGGATAATAAGATGAGATGACAATACTTCTTGTTGTAGGATTCTTGCGTCAGTTGCTTTCAATAATAAGGATACTGAACCTTGATAAAAACAGATACACCGATCAAATCTGATGCTTATATTTTCTAGGTGACACTGATGTTCAGGTTCTAACCTAAATAGATTATTTGGTGTAACTGATTTGCAGTTCTTAACTTAAATTTTGCCTGATCTATTCTTTACAAGTTTCTCCAAAAAGCAGATAAATTTCCATCATGACATAAGGGCATTGCTAATAGTTGGTGCTGAGTTGTGTTTCATTTTTGTCCTTTTTTGTGGAAAACTATGATCTTGTTAGAGCCATTTATTCTCTAATAGCGAAGATTAGTTTAATATAAGTTTCTTGGGAATCATCTTGCAGGATTTCTCCTTACAAATGTTCAACCGAAGTTGTGATGAATTTGTTCCTACCCTATAATAACCATGAGTGAGAAAAGGCCCGTCAAATGCTGCTTTGAGTTCGGATTCAATTTAGGTGTGGGTGTGATCAATGTTTTAGCATGTTTAGCATGAAGTTAAAAGCAGTCATGAGTTATTCATAATTGATTTGACAAATGTTGTAATCTATCAGATATGCATATTGAAAACTCTTGCCAGTCTGCAATGCTTGGAATTTTACCACCTGACTCTCAAAATGAACACAAGTGAAATACCCTTTTGGGCCTTTTCACCCAGATAATTTATCATTACGTCTGGCTTTTATATATTTGTATAATCGTATTACACCAAGGTAACAACTTTCTATTATTTCAGAAGATATTCCTCAGATTATCAGCCTCATTTACTGTGTGCAGAGCTTTTCGATGGAGAAGTTCGAAGCGAGCTGCGGAATGGACTTCATGCTGCGGTGGGCGGTGGCGTATGTGCAAGCCAGGAGCTCACCAGCTACCCTTGCGGCAACTGCCCTTGCCGGTGGTCTGGCAATTGCTTACGCCTTCAAAAGGAAAAGCGGCAACGAGCTGTAGGATTCTCCCATACGGTAATCACCATTCGCATCCACCCATTTTTTTTTCTCTCTTAACCTTATGTCTCCGGCATACGGGTCAACTTGCAACTTCCAAATTGATATAGGGACTTCCGAGTTCGTGAGCTTTCCCCCATCTATACACAAGATTGGGGTAAAAAAAAATAAGTACTTTGAGTCAACGTATGATACAGGTGCAGATTAGGGCCTTCGAGTTCTTGATCCTTGAACCTCACACCTGCGTTACTACGTGGAGTGGTGAGGTCAAACCTTTACGATTGCCTACTTCAAAACACTTAGATATCTTTAGGACACGTTCATGAAGAATGTAGTTCATAAGAAAAAAAAAATGAATATACATTAAACCTGTCGCATCTCGCATGACAGTCCAATGGTGGCAAACACGATGTAGGCGATATTTTGATTTATAGGATCAGAATTTTAGGGCTTTTCGCATGGCATAGTTTTGAATTTTAGAGTTTCTTTGCCACTTTCGTTTAAAATCTACTAAAGTTAACTATTTCCTCGAAATATTTTGACCGATTATGATTTCTGATCCTGGTGCATAAAACCGGAGGCGAACAGTTTCCGCAAGTTAATTGTCATTGTTACTATGTTTCCACTGCACTCCAGTTGACCAGTATACCACATGCATGCCTTGAGTCGAATGCAGAAACTTTAAACTGACCAAACCACACACTGTGACCTCGGTTTTGATGCCGTAAAAAATCTGACGTGTTTTCCTTAGCTCAGCACAGTACACACAATTTGCATATCTGCATATACTACACATGCTCTAAAATATAAGAAATCTTGGTTAAATATTTGTTTTGTGAAAATCTCTTATATTTTATGACAAAGATGGTACTCCTCCATACGAAAATGTTTGACGTTACGTCAAATAAAAAGGTTGTCAAATAAAAAAGTTGGGAGGGAGTATGTCATTTGATTTCTAGGTGAGTGTAGGACGCACCAGTTCATTGTTACTGAAATAACAGCGTTAATACTTTCTATCTTTGCTAAATATATGGATAAATCATAAAAGACGTTAATGTTTACAAGCACCCAATGTGCCTCTCAATTTGTCTTCTCGCTTCTCGAGAGAGCATTGATTCTTGGTCTCTTGGATCATGCTCCAGTATTTTTGTAAGATCCATACGTACATGTGGCATTTGATTCGTATTAATTTACCTAGTATTTTTCACGGTACATACCCACTTGGGTAATCTTAAACGGAAAAAATAGAAGAACCTAAGACATAGCAGATTGCTTCCTTACTACAGTTCCTAGTCTCCACTGATGATGAGATTAGTCAACAGGTGCAAACTTTTGCACTAACAAGCCACGTTATTTTAAGTAGAAACCAAAGCGCTAGAGCTGCATACATGCCTTTGTAGCTTGTTATGCATGGCCGTCATGGGCCAGTGTTCTACGAGGAGCTGCATTTCTCTCTCACTAGCTTGTGCAAGCTAGGTCATGAACAGCACGAACAAGCCCATGGCTGCCTCTCATTCAGGCAGCAAGCTCCTCAAAGCTGTGCTTTTCCTGCTCATCTTCTCGTTAGGATTCATCATGGGCATGGTCTCCATGGCCAACTTCCCTAAATTCTACGACTCGCCTTTATTGTCACCAATGCTGTTCTCCTCCCTTGCGCCATCATCAACGCCGACGGCGCCAGCACCGTCGCCGGAGACACCGTGCGCGTGGCCACCGTCGTCGCCCAGCCCTCCTCCGCCGTCGGCGCCACCGCCACCAGTGGAAAGACCGGCGGCGCCGGCGGGACTGGCGGCGTTTCTTGCGCCGAGCGGCGTGGTGCACGCCATGACCGACGAGGAGCTCCTGTGGAGGGCGTCCATGGCGCCGAAGGTGTCCCGCACGCCGTACAGCCGCGTCCCGAAGGTGGCGTTCATGTTCTTGGTGACGAACCGGCTGCCGCTGCGCCCTCTGTGGGAGAAGTTCTTCGCGGGGCACAACCGAAGCCTCTACTCCATTTACGTGCACTCGCATCCTCCTTTCGCCGCGTCGTTGCCCACGGACTCCGTCTTCTACGGCCGTATGATTCCAAGCCAGGTACACAATGCCGTCTGGGAGTAGATGTTTGTGTCACACGATCTGACGCTGGAATCGCGCGTGTGTGCAACGCAGAGGACGAGCTGGGGCGACGCGAACCTGGTGGAGGCGGAGCGGCGGCTGCTGGCGAACGCGCTGCTGGACCTGTCGAACGAGCGGTTCGCGCTGCTGTCGGAGTCGTGCATCCCGATCTTCGACTTCCCGGCCGTGTACGCGCACCTGACCGGCTCCAACGACAGCTTCGTCGACTGCTTCGACAACGCCGGCGCCCGGGCGCGGTACAAGCCGGACGTGTTCGGGCGCCACAACATCACGCAGGCGCACTGGCGCAAGGGCTCCCAGTGGTTCGAGATGGACCGCGCCCTCGCCGTCGAGGTCGTCGCCGACGGCTCCTACTTCCCGGCGTTCCGCGCCTGCACCCGCTGCATCATCGACGAGCACTACATCCCCACGCTGGTGAACATCCTCGGGTGGCGCCGCAACACCAACCGGACGCTCACGTACATGGAGTGGCGGCGGGGGACGTCGCACCCGAGGACCCACGAAGCCGGGGACGTCACGGAGGAACTGCTCAGGAAGATGAGGACCGGCGCCGCCAACTGCACGTACAACGGCGCGGCCACCAACATGTGCTTCGTGTTCGCCCGCAAGTTCTCGCCGGACGCGCTGGCCCCGCTGCTCGAACTGGCTCCCAAAGTTATGGGTTTCGGCTGAGACGCAGAGATCCATCGGTCGTCATGGATGCATGCATGTTCAGTCAGGTACATGCTAGTCAATTCTACTTCTCCATGTTTTTACATGATATGCTAATTTTTATGTTTATATTTGATCATTCGTTTTATTGAAAAAATCATATAATTATTTTGTTTTAATTTAATTTATTACTATGAGAACTTTAAGTGGACTTATAATTTATATAATTAGATAAATTTTTAAAATAAGACGAATGGTCAAATATAAATATAAAAATGAATGCCGTCATATAAAAAAACGGAGGAAGTAGCGAGTTACCAGTCGGAATATTTCTCAAAAGAGCAATTTTTTCATTCTTGAAGAGGTATTATAAGGTACCACTATTTTCTACATAAAATTTGGTATCTATTGGTATCTTAGTTACTAGAAGATACTAAATTTTGTATTGAAAACAGTGACACCTCATGACATCTCCTCAAGGATGAGAAAAATGGTCTTCTCAAAATTGTCGCATGACAGAGTCTAAGGACCAGTGGTATATTAGATGTAGCCATTTAGGTGAAAATCGTATCTCTAAAGTATAAAATGCATCTCCCACCTGTATTTGGGCAGTGACCGGGAGAAGAATTTTGCACCGAATAATTCTCAATATACTACTGTTTAGTTGATACTGGGTCGAACTCGATCGAACTAGATGACAGAGCATTGGTCGGGGCAGTTTTACGGACATATACTCTATTTTATTACCCATTTGGCTATTTCTTGGAATATTTTGACCCGGATTATGATCGGTATGGGGTATTAATAAACCGGAGGCGAACAATCGCAGCGAGTTATCTGTCCTCGTTACTGTGCGCTTCTACTGTTCTCCAGTTCTACGTTGTATCTTAAGTTTCCAAAGTTGACAAGGACAGCACATGGCTTGAGCTACGTAAGCCGAAAAGGTTCTGCTAGAATGACGAAACCACGCTATTGTCTCTCGGAGTTGAACCTTTGAACATGCATAATTGAAAATTAGAATATACATAGAATTTTTCTATTTTCTTTGAGATTTGCTTCGGTCCAACAAAAAGTAACTTGAGGTACTGATACCCAGTGATATCAAATCATTTCTGATCGTTGGATCTAACAGTGCATATCATACTCAACTAGATTCAACAGTGAGAAACGATTTGGTACCAACTAGATTCAACAGTGAGAAACGATTTGGTACCTCGAGATACTTTTTGTTGGACAGGAGCAAATCTTATTTTCTTTAGATACAAATCTAATTAAAATTATAAAGAGTATGAGTTAATTTGGTTTACTACGATGTTATCAAACCAAGGATAGTTTTGGTATTGCCAACATTTTGGCAACACGGGTGTGGTTGATATATCTATATATCCTGTATAGTTATCGCCAAAAGTTCAACCTGCACTTAGTCACATCATCTAGAATAATAGCCTTAGGATATATCTCATGATCACAACCATCAAAATATCATATACCTTAACAATGTACTTAGAGTAGTTAATCTAATAGTTAATTAGCCAATAATGCTATAAATTTTGGATGAGAGTTACCATTTTATTTATCAAATTCGATTTGGTATGCATAAGCAAATAAAAAACATATGTCTTTATACTTAACAATAAATGTATTTCAGTAACAGTAATCAAAATACTAACTATACATGCAAGCAAATAATTTGCTTACGTTATATTCATACAGATTTCCGCAACAATAAGTGGGATATCATCTAGTTTTACTAGCAAGCAAAACTATATCAAAATATATACTACTCGGTCACAATATTTTGGTGGGGGAATATTTTGGTTTCAAACTAACCCTATATACGGTATTACAGGGAGTAACTAATCAATCTAACAATGTCATGAAATTCATATGGAGGTAAAATTTTGGTACCTCCTAATACCTTCTCAAGAACCGTAAAATTACTCTTAAGAATATAAGCTCTCAATTAATTAGCACAGCTCCAGATCCAAGAAAGTCATGTTTTTTTTGTTCTAAAAATCCATGGAAAGCTATGGTTACATCGATAACAATTGGGTGAATCATTTTATTCCAGTTTTAGATGAAGCATAAAACTTGAAACTATTTTAATTTAACTTGGAAACTCTAGTATCTAGAGTTGTTGCAACTTGCAAGAACAGATATAGGGACAAGAACATCTTCAGTTTAGAGAAACTTAGGGCCATGCAACGAATCATTTGTCTACTACTCACAAGGAAGACACAAGATATGGCCATTAGGCTCGATCATCGCTATTGAGCCCACAGTTGTCTTGTGAAGGTCGCTTCTTATTTTAGTTCGACTAAGGTAGCTAGAACTACAAGTGTAACAGACAGCTGCATTTCTCCATCGCCACGAACAGCATGAACAATCCCATGGCTGCCACTCATTCAAGCAGCAGCCTCCTCAAAGCTGTGCCAACGCTGCTCGTCTTCTCTTCAGGATTTTTCCTGGGCATGATCTCCATTGCCAACGTCCCTAAATTCCACGACTCGTCTTCTCGCTGTCACCAACATTACAGTCACACTACTCCCTTGCGCCATCGTCACCGCCAGTGCCGCCGTCGCCATCGCCGGAGACACCGTGCGCACGGGTGGCCGCCGCTGCCGTCGTCTACTCAAACTCCGGCTTCATCGCCGCCAATTACGGGGTTGATGCACAACATGACCGACGAGGAGCTGCTGTGGAGGGCGTCCATGGCGCCGAAGGTTGCATTCCTGTTCCTGGTGAGAGCGCAGCTGCCGCTGCGGCCACTGTGGGAGAGGTTCTTCGCGGGGCACCGGAAGGAGCTCTACTCCATCTACGTGCACTCCGATCCCCCGTACGCCGCCCCGATGCCGACGGACTCCGTCTTCTACGGCCGCATGATTCCAAGCCAGGTTTGTAACACTGTAATTTCAAAGTTTGCATTGAAAAAAAAGTGTTTGCGGTGAGCGTGGATCGAACACGCGACCTTCAGATCTTCAGTCTGACGCTCTCCCAACTGAGCTATCCCCGCTTAATGTCCCAAGAAAGCTATCCCAGCTTAATGTTTACGATTTGGATTAACCTGCTTAATGTCCTAGGAAAGCTATCCCAGCTTAATGTATACGATTTGGATTAACCTTGAGTTATTAGCAGCAGGTAGATGATGCGAAGATAATCTGTCGAACGGTGCATGTGTGCGTGCGTTTAAATTGAGATTTGGCATGCACGCAGAAGACGAGCTGGGGCGACGCAAACATGGTGGAAGCGGAGCGGCGGCTACTGGCGAACGCGCTACTCGACCTGTCAAACGAGCGTTTCGCGCTCCTCTCCGAATCGTGCATCCCGATCTTCGACTTCCCGACCGTGCACGCTCACCTGACCGACTCCAACGACAGCTTCGTCGACTGCTTCCGCAACGCCGGCGCCCTGGCGCGCTACAGGCCGGCCCTGTTCGCGCCACACAACATCACAGCGGCGCAGTGGCGCAAGGGCTCGCAGAGTCGCAGTTCTTCGAGATGGACCGCGCCCTCGCCGTGGAGGTCGTCTCCGACGAGGCCTACGTCCCGGCGTTCCGCGCCTCCTGCGCCGGCCGCAGGGGCTGCCTCATCGACGAGCACTACTTCCCGACGCTGGTGGCCCTGCTCCGGTGGCGCCGCAACGTGTTAGCAACCTAGTTCTCAGATCCTTAACACCAACTCAATAACCAACATCCAGTACAAAATCATCGTCTCCAGTAAAGGAAAAGAGAAAGGAATGTTGAGCTAGGGAAATACAAGCAGTGGAAGATTCTAGAAGCTTCTATACTAGGAAGAGGAAGAGGAAGGGAAGGGTAAAGAGGGAGAAATCGACAAGGGTGACACCGGCCGCCCAGGTCGCCGCCGCCGAGAGCTCTGCTCACGTCTTCTCTTCTATTCGATACCTCCTCCAAGTGTTGCTGCTGCTTAAGTATCTGCTTGCCTGGGCTTGGTTTGGAATGTGATGATCCTAGCCCATGTGCGGCCCAGTCTAGTGGCTAACACAACGCCGACCGGACGCTCACATACACGGAGTGGCGGCCGAGGTCGCCGCACCCGAGGACCCACGGCACCGGGGACGTCACCGACGAGCTGTTCGCGAAGATGAGGAGCGCCGCCGCCAACTGCACGTACAACGGCGCGGCCAACAACATGTGCTTCGTGTTCGCCCGCAAGTTCTCGCCGGACGCGCTGGCCCCGCTGCTCGACCTGGCTCCCAAGGTCATGGGCTTCCGTTGAGACAAATCGTTCGTTCGTTCGTTTCGTGGGCTGCGCGAAGTTGCTGGTTCTTCTGCGATTCGGCCCATGGATGACATCTTCCCGTTTTTTTTCTTGAATTCTTCAGACAAACCTAAAAAAGGCCCAACTCTCGTGTGCTCCGTACGATCCCCTGAAAGCACTGTCACTCTGTAGTCCGTACGGTGGATTTGGCGCACTCATCAGCTCTGAGACTCTGCAAGGCTGACAACCTCTCATACTTGTCTCTCTTGCGCACTTTCACCAACAGCTAAATGTAGTACACTGCATATACGAACAGTATACTGTTGCAAACGAAACCCACAAAGATAAATCGATAGTCGTCGTGAACATCTCCCAATTGGAGCCACCTTTAGACCTTATGCAGCTCATAATGCCACAAATTTTTCGTAGCCCTATTTTTTTGCTTGGATTTACAAATTAAAATTTAAAAACTTAATTCTAAATTTAAAGTGAATTTAAGACTTTTTATGATAATTTACTTTTTAGCCTAGATTCATAAATCACTAAAAACATATATGGCATTTTGGCTTTTCCCGAAAATAACGATCAATCACGCCCTTCATCGTCCCGGCAAATGAAGTACACGCAGCAAAAGATTAATCCCTGCACTCTGGTCTGACACTCACGTGCGCGTGCACAGCTAGCTGGGTTGCGTTTAGCGCGCCTATTCTTGGCGCCATAATGAAGCCCAGATTGCACATAATCGCAGGCTTAATCCTAAAAAATTTCCCTTCCAATTGCTCACATCCCAAGAGTCTCGCCAATCCATGCAACAATAATTACACCGAGCAAAAGCCCACCGAGGAGTGGGGCCCACGCAATTCCGACCGGACATGATGCCCAAACAATTCCGCATTTCCGCGCCACCCTCTCCTTTTACCCCTGACATGTCACCATCAACCCGCCGCATGGCCCCACCTGTCATCCGCACCTTCACCTGCTCCCATCCATCCATCCATGGCGCCACACGTCGCCCCCCCTTCTCCGTACGTAACGTTCGCTGCGCTGCGCCTGCGCTGCCGCGAACACACCCTCGTCGTCCTCGTGAGCTCGTCACCTGAGCTGCTTTACTCCAGTGACTGTCACTGTCACTGAGCGGTGGGCCGGCGAGGCGAGTGTGTCACTGTGCGCTGCGGTCAAGCTGTGAAGCTGGGGAGGGAGCGCGGAGTGGGAGGGGAGCATCAGACAAGAACCCCCTTCGTCTCGCCGCTGTCACGACCGGGGGCGCGCACAAGCCAAACGCGAGGTCAAGCTCGAACAGAAAAAGAGTAGGGGGAGCATGCCTCGTAACAGCGGCGTCGGCGGCGGCGGCGCCACGCTCCTGCCGCTCTTCTTGTCGAGACTGCTGGTGCAATGCCTCGTCTGCTATGGCGACGCAGCCGCGGGCTCGCTGGACGCCGACGTCGCGGCGCTGTCGGACTTCCGGCTGGCCGCCGGCCGGTCCGGCGCGCTGGAGAGCTGGAACCTGTCCACCAACCCTTCCCCGTGCGGGACGTGGCAGGGCGTCGCCTGCTCGGGAGGGCGGGTGACGAGGCTGGTGCTCGAGGGTGTCGGCCTGTCCGGCGACGCGGCGCTCCCGGCGCTTGCGAGGCTTGACGGCCTCCGCGTGCTTAGTCTCAAGGGAAATGGCCTCTCCGGTGCCATTCCTGACCTCTCGCCGCTCAATGGGCTCAAGCTGCTGTTTCTCGCCGGCAACTCGCTGTCCGGCCCGATTCCGCCGTCGCTTGGGGCGCTGTACCGGCTGTATCGCCTCGACCTGTCGTTCAACAACTTGTCCGGCGTCGTGCCACCGGAGCTGAACCGACTCGACAGGTTGCTGACGCTTCGGCTGGACTCCAACAGGTTCAGTGGCGGGATTGATGGCATTGCGCTCCCAGTGCTGCAAGATTTCAATGTGTCCAACAATCTTTTGACTGGGAGGATTCCGGTGGCGATGGCGAGGTTTCCGGCAGGGTCGTTCGGCGGGAATGTCGGTCTCTGCAGCGCGCCGCTGCCGCCGTGCAAGGACGAGACGCAGCAGCCGAACGCGTCGGCGGCTGCCAACGCGTCCGCCACCCCGCCGTGCCCACCGGCTGCAGCCATGGTTGCGTCATCGCCCTCGGCGAAGCCAGCGGGCGCAGCGGCCAGCGGCAAGGGAAAGATGAGCCGCGCGGCAGTGGTGGCAATTGTGGCCGGGGATTTCGCGGTTGTTGGGCTGGTGGCCGGTCTGCTGTTCTGCTACTTCTGGCCACGCCTCTCCGGCCGGCGAAGCGCCAGGCGTCTCCGCGAGGGGGAGAAGATCGTCTACTCCTCCAGCCCGTACGGCGCCGCTGGAGTGGTCACGGCGGCTGGCGGCACGTTTGAGCGGGGAAAAATGGTCTTTTTGGAGGACCTCAGCACCAGCGGCGGGAAGCGATTCGAGCTGGACGACCTGCTGCGCGCGTCAGCGGAGATGCTGGGCAAAGGCGGGTGCGGCACGGCGTACAAGGCCGTGCTTGGCGACGGCAGCGTCGTGGCCGTGAAGCGGCTGCGCGACGCCACGGCGGCGGCGGCGTCCAAGAAGGATTTCGAGCACCACATGGCCGTGCTTGGCCGTGTCCGTCACCCGAACATCGTGCCACTCAACGCCTACTACTACGCCCGCGACGAGAAGCTGCTCGTCTACGAGTTCATGCCCAACGGCAGCCTCTTCTCCCTCCTCCACGGCAAGTTCTCTAATTCTGGCGTCTCCTCATTGATTTCGTCGAACACTTGTTGCTGAGGCATCTCATTACAGGTAACCGTGGCCCTGGGCGCACGCCGCTGGACTGGGCGGCGCGCATGCGCATTGCCTCCGCCGCCGCGCGTGGCCTGGCGTACATCCACCACGCGAGCCGCCGGGGCAGCGGGACGCCCAGGCTCGCTCACGGCAACATCAAGAGCACAAACATACTGCTCGACAAGACCGGCGTCGCGCGGCTCGCGGACTGCGGCCTGGCACAGCTGGGCTCGTCCCCTGCGGCCGCCGCATCGCGCTCGGCGGGGTACCGCGCCCCCGAGGCTCCCCCGCCGCCGCGGCCGTGGGCGTCGCAGAAGGGCGACGTGTACGCGTTCGGCGTGGTGCTCCTGGAGCTTCTGACGGGGCGGTGCCCGGGCAGCGAGCTGCCCAACGGCGGCGTGGTGGTGGAGCTGCCGCGGTGGGTGCAGTCGGTGGTGAGGGAGGAGTGGACGTCCGAGGTGTTCGACCTTGAGCTGATGAAGGACAAGGGCATCGAGGAGGAGATGGTGGCGATGCTGCAGCTAGCTCTGAGCTGCGCGTCGGCGGCGCCCGACCAGCGGCCCAAGATCGGGTACGTGGTGAAGATGATCGACGAGATCCGCACTTGCGGGGAGGCGTCGCCGTCGCACGAGTCGATGGACGAGTCCTCCGGCGTGTCCGACTCGCCCGCCGTGTCAGAAGGGGGCGCCGTTAGCCAGTGATTAATTTAATTAAATTGTTCGTGCCTTGTGATTCCCACTTTGGTTTTACTACTTGAGATTTGCTTTTGGTGTGCAGCTGATTAGCGTCGGACGTTGGATGGTGTTACTTGTGTACATGCATGAATGATTGCTCTGGTCCTGATTCATTTTGCTGTTTTTGTAGCAACCCGTTTTAGAATCATGATTAGGGATTCTGCATAGCCGGTAGTACTACCTGTGAAAGCAAAAAAAAAAAGGTCATTCTTCGAATGAATCTTGTCTGTATTTGGATGGACTTCCGGTGCAAATGGCAGCACTGATGTGAGTGAGTTATTAGCTGTGGTCAGTACTACTACCAACATATGACTGTTGATTGGTACTCCTAACAGAGGAAAATCATGAGATGTCAATGGGAGGAGGCGTGGCCGCGGTAGAGACCGTTGGCTGGCTCGGGGCCGTGATGAGGGCACGGCACGCGGCACGGCACAGGAGTGGGGCGAGCGCGGCGGGTCAGGGGCCGCAGCGACCGTTTCCGCGACGTCCTGTCGCGGCGGCAGCGCGCGCAGGGGGGCCGCCCCGTGCCATGGGCATCATTTGGCAACGGGGTAATCTCCTCTCCGGCGCCGAACCCCATGCCCGATGGCCGCATCTGCTCCGGCGTTGGCTCGCTCTCGCCGCGCCGGAAGGCACCACCGATCGATGAGCCAGCGAGCCTGTCTGTCTCTACACCGGTGTCTCGTCTCATGCTGTGCCAGTCCAGCCAGAGATGGAGATGCAGCGAGGCTCTGTGTCGCCTGGGGAAAAGTTCTCCCGCCTTCATGCTGCACGGCGTGGTCCTGGCGCCATTGGATTATAGCTCGATGCTGTTCCACGCTGACTAAACGAGTACTAGTACTAGTACTACTACTACACTACTACTCGCTTTTCTAGCTTGTCACCGTGCACGGAGCAGTTTGTCCTTTGCAGCTAGCCTCACCCCCACACTCCGCTCGCTCTAGCGTTGCGTCAAAACACACACACGCTCACGTGTTTCAGCTTATTAGGATTAGTGGAAAGAGTTATTCTAGACCACCACTCTTAATTTGGGTCGAGAGAAAAGAATGGAACCTCTTTGAACGGGCTAAATTGAGTTTGCACTCGTGCAAACGTATCACGTGGCTACCGCTGTCCCACCGTAAAACTGGGAATAAATTGAGAAGTGGCCCCTGAATTCCTGAACTGAACAAGCTGCGAGAGCCTGCACTTTCTCTGATCCAGCAAAGGGAAAATGGCATGGCTGCCTGTTGTCCATTTAACGCATTGATGAGTTTGATGTCCCGGACTGGATGTGCCCAAATCCAATTCACCTCAGCACAATAAATGGTTCCGGTGGCCGGGCATGTTCTCGGTTGCGAATGCCTTCATCCATTAGTACTAGTGCTAATCATCACTATGTAATCGTAGTGTACTCGAGTTACTCACACGATCTTTGTTACCGCCTCCATCCTAAAAATTATATATTTTTAGTTTTCTTATTTATCCACAAACACATAGGTCCCTTTGATTCAAAGAAAATTTATAGGAATTTTAGAGGATTTTATTCCTATAGGAATTTCTCCTACAAATCCATTTGAATCAAATGAACGAATCCTATAAAATTCCTATGGTTTGTCTCTTCCTATGCAAGTTTTGGAGGAAATATAACAAGAGGTGGAACCTCATGGAAATAATCCTACGAGTCTTTCTCTCTCTTTAAATTACTGTGTTTTTCCTGTAGTCCAATCAAACGGTTATTCCTACGTTTTTTCTGTGTTTTGCAATACTCTGTTTTACACTTACATTCCTGTCAAAATCCTATGTTTTTCCTATTTCTCTGTTTTTTTATTCCTATGATTCAAAGGGGCCCTTAATTTTTAACAAATATTACATTGAGTTTGTTAAATTGTAAGATAAATGCATGTAGATTTAAAAAGTTTGGAGCTAAATATATTAGGGTTGAAAACATTAATGGACTTTATAATCTCTGCAATCTTATATGGATATATGTGAGATATGTTAAAAATAAAGTCTCTTCGGAAAGAGAGATTATAAATTATGGCAGGAGGCAATGTACATCACAAAGACTGCAGTAAAGTCATGGGGTCAGTGTTGTGTACAGCAATTTGCAAGTCTCTGTACATGGAGGGGTCGCTTGGGTCGTTATACGTGTACAGTACAACCTACCGGCCGGTAGCCGGTAGATCGATGGAGCAGTTGTGTGGACCAAACAGTAACTAGACTGTAGCGCAGTAGATGTAGATCAGCGTGGTACGTAATAATGTGCTACGAAGACTTCATTTCTATCTTTTTCTCGTCAATTTCGGAAAGACTTTATAAATAATTACTGCATTGGTGTTTAGTAAAATAAAAAAAAAATAAATTAGAATTTGGAAAGCAACAAACAAATGCATTAAGATTTTTTTAAAAAATAAAGACAATTCTATTTTTTATAGCTTTCTATTGATTTGTAGGCTAAAACTACAGTCTTTGGAGGTATGGACTATGGAGTACATGGGCTACTTGGCATTGCCAGTTCGCCGCCCCTCTTAAGTGGTCCATGGCAGCAGTCCAGCTCCAGCAGCGCAACGGCTCCATCGCGTTCGATGATTCGATCGATGGATGAGTTCGCTGTGCTGTGGTGGTGGTACACACGAACTGGAAAGCGTCACAGGATGAGGATATATACAGTGAAGTGGTTACGAGTTGGGAGACCTGACGGGCCGCAGCTATGGCCAACACAGGGCCGCTCCTCTGTTTGCCCTTCGTTATTGCAACTTCAGTCCCAGATGATGCTTGCTAGGCTATGCATCTCGCCTTTCGCTTGAAATTTTAAGATCGGTTTAAGTTGCCTATAACTACCAACTAGACCGCACTTTGTCTACATGTCTGTACTAGTCGATACAGCAGCAGTGCATGTTCGTAAGTAGTATATGCATGTACAAGCAAGTGCAAGCAAGAACATCCGAGATCGATGGCGAATTCACGACGGACGAAGCATATGCATTATGTAAGCAAGGATATGCATATGGGATTATGGGTATAGCAGTAACAGTGTTTGGTGAGTAAGGTGACTGAGTGTAATGATGTGCGCTCCTGTTCCTCCACATGACATGAGGGAGGGTAAGCAGAGCAGATCCCCTAGCGTAGTAGCCGGTCGGGCGATGTCGATGAGAATCCAGCCTCCGCTTGCGGTTTGGCGTTGCGAGTTGTGATCGATCGGTCCCCGCGGGGGCGCCGGCCGCTGTATGTGTAAGAGAGTGCACGTTGTTTGTTGGCAGGTGTACACGCAGCTAAAGGCAGCGCCGGCCCCGGTGAGTCCGAGAGGCGAGAGGCGCGCGGATTCCGATTTGGCTGCGCAAATCTACAGCGATGGCGATTGTTCAGTCGGTTCAGCCAGCCACGGCCCGCGGTGCGGTGTACTACGTATTTCTTTACGCAAAACGGTACACTGCCGGAGTGACGAGAGCTGCAGGCAATCACCGTTTCTCGCTAGAACTTGGAGATATTAATTTGAACTTTTGGTTGGATCACTCGACTTATCGTATCGAAATTTAGGAATTGATGTCCTCTACCATTATATCACACTGATATTACATTACCATCACTAGCATGTTAGCTTATAAGATGGCGTGATAATGTAATGTTACTGACATAATAATAGAGGATATAAATCCCGAAATTTAGACGATCACAGTTTCTTAGGTGATCGTATGGATCATGCCACAATCATAGCTATTCATGACTTTTCTCTCTCTATGAGCACATGTTATGTTTTATGTGCTAGGATAGTATTGGCCAACTTGTGGCCAGTAACTTTTAACCATATATTTTTTTATCTCAGACATAACTTACTTGAAATATAATCTGGCAAAGTTAGCAAGTAACCAAATAGCCTCTTTGTAAAGTTATTGGTGTATAGCGGTGCATGGCGCCTCTGATATGTGTCCTAAACGCATAGTTCTATCCAATTCGTGCTCCTTAACATTACCATATATTCTATCTGTTTTATATTATAAGACCTTCTGAGTTTGTCTGGATTTATCCATGTATTAATATATATATGTTTTTTTATATACATCTATATTTATTAGCGCATATATGAATATAGTCAAATCTATTATAACGTGGATGAAGGAAACAGTAGAACTATGGAAACATGGAATTTACTGGTCCCCAAGGAGAAGTGGAAAACCGGCGGTTTCTCATGGCATTACGGGCTCCAGGCCCATGAGGCAAGTAGGGTATGCACGCACTCTACTTTGCAAGCCATATGACAGAGGCTTTTGGGTGAGAAATCATGGTCTTTTAACTCAGACCATATAGGGCCATATCGACGTAGGCACATAGCAGCCTGACCCAGCAAGCAGCCCAACCTTGAAGCTTCTTTAGAGACCCACAATATGAGGCACATCTGAGTACATACATAGGCCGATATTCTTTTAAACTGAAATACCAGCCCACTTACGGGAATGGCATGTATTACCTCCTCTCAGGTTATGAGATGGTTTGCATTTCCTTATATTTATCTGAATAAAAAAATATGTTTATGTATATGCCAAGATTGATTAATATTCATATGAATTTAGTAAAAAATATAATGCCCTCCTAGTGGGGTGTTTTTTTTTTTGACATGGCAAACGAGTATTGGGCCTTGGTGCTTCGCCACCTTTAGAGTAGTTTTCAATGAAGCGAGATCTCGGTTGGGCTATATCGATTGAACTTGATCTCCGGTACTTGAGTGAGTTCTTATAATTCATCCCGGTAATTGTATTGTCTAGATTAAGATTTTCTTGGTTAAGTTCAATATTTCGATTGAACGTGTATGTTGCTAGTTATCATATTAGGTTTAGTTTAAGTTATTTTTTATCTTTAATCGTTTTGTTTAGTCGGCTGGTAAATTTATCGGCTAGATTGAGACTTTCTTGGTTATGCTCAACATTTTGATCAAAACATATACTATTGTTAGTGATTGTATCAGGTCAATTGTAAGTTATTCTTATATCTTCAATTGATCTGATCGACCACTTTAAGTGATTTTTGTTGTTTGATATTTACAATCTTATACTGTCTCGGTTACATTCGATCTATCAAATTTTATTATTAAATAGTAAATATTAAGTTGATTTATCTTGATCATTGTTTTATCGGAGCTTTAGGTGATAAATTATCAGCCATCAACTTTGGTTGATCGTCTACCTAGTTGGCTCTAGATGGCTGTAGTTGATGATCCATGCCAGTTCAATGTTATTTATATGAATAATATGGTCGATTGTCTTACTATAGGGTTCATAGGCCAATCAGCTGGTCTTAACATGTCATATCGGTCCACCGTCCGATGACTATTTGATTTAATTATTTTTATTCTCTATGTCAATTACAAGGTCTAATTGCCGGACATGCCCTGAACCCATTTTAATAGGACCTACACTGGATTTTCGTGATTTTCATGTGTCACTACAACGTTAAGCAGACCTTCATGTGTCATCGTAATTTTCGCATAACAGTGGTGCAAATTTTACGTCAACAGCCACAATGACACTACATCGTGATTGTTGAATAGTCACACGTTGGTTGTGGAAGGACAAATGACCTAAGATATAAGTAGGAGAACTCCTCACCTCAATGGCTAGCTTTTGGGGTGGGAAATATACGACCCTACAATTGGTATTAGAGCCTAGCTAGTTTAACATCTCTGGCCCGATAGACACGGTGTGTGAAGGCCTGATGGACTGTGAGTGCCTGCAGGACATGTATACTTGATGGACCGTGGGCCGGTGGGGACCGTATACGGTGAAGGGGCGATGAAGGGCTGATGGACACCAATATGTGAAGGGGGAGATTGTTGAATAGTCTCATATTGGTTATGTTAGGACAAAGAACCTAAGATATAAGTAGGGAAACTCTCATTTCAACGACTAACTTTTAGGGTAAGAAAGACCCTTTACGATCCTACAGTGATGAACAACGACACTAGACTAGGATAACGCGAGAGCAAGCGGGAGACGATGAGGGGTGGTGGTAGGAGACAGCGAGGGGCGGTGGGGTAGATGTCGATGGCCGGCGGCAGGAGATGGCAGGGGCGCACGTGACGCGTCGCCTTATACCCCAATCAACCAGCCCTAGCCCCCACAGGCACTCGATCTGGATGGGAGAGGGAGATGCCTTGGTCTTGAAATGTGGAATAACTCTAAACCATGTGTGTTTTGACTCTCTTGGCTCTTTGATCAAGTGAGTTAGGCTAATAGGGCTGATTTATCATTTGTGGTACATGGGCCTTTGGAAATTCTGAATAATTTTGTAGGAAGTTTATGATGATTTCGATTTTCGATGAACAATGTCCTTACTATATTTGTTTTTGTTTCTCGAGGGAAAAAAAAATCCCGAATTCGTTTCTAGTTTCAATAATTTTCAAAAATAATTTGGACCAATGATCTGTTTCATAAATAGGTCCGGAACTCAGGAAAAAGAGTCAAACCATTTTTAACCCTACCGACGGGCATAAACCAAAAGCCCAAATGCCAAATCACAGTGGTGCTGGTGCTGAAGCGACCGCTAGAATCTTTGCTACGCCTGGCCAAACGAAAGCTAGCTGTACTGTACCGTAGCCTGTATTGGTCAAGAAGCACGTGAGGGATGGGATCTCGTGACGAGCGTATCAATCATCTGTTTATTTATATACTCTCTAATACAAGTCGTTGGCCAACGCCAGTTTGAAATATATTATCGGCAAATTCGGATACGGAATACATTGTAGATCGATTGCGAAGATGATGCTGATGCTGATGCATCCTATTTTAGTGGCGTACGGGTTTGATTCTCATAGTTTCGAAAAAAATTTTGGGAGATGGGTTACATTGAACGTTTGACTAGACGTTGGAAGAAGTTTTCGGACACGAATGAAAAAACGAATTTCACAACCCAACCCGGTGGAAACCGTGAGACGGATTTTTTGAATTAGCCGTCATTAGCACATGTTGATTACTATATTACTTATGACTAATTATCGACTAATTAGACTCAAAAGATTCGTCTTAAGATTTTTTTTCTCCCGTAACTATACAATTAATTTTTTATTTTATTTATATTCAATGCTTCAGTTAAATATCCAAAAATTTAATGTGATGTTTTTAGGAAAAAAACTAAACATTAGCTCAATTGCTCATGAAGTCATCACTGGTTCTGTCGCAACCCTAGCACAGTACAGTACGGCCTAATCGCCTAATCCTGATGCTGGCGTCAAGCCACAGATAGTCAAATACACATCAGATGTTGACGGCAGTCCACTGTACTGTACTGTACGCTGCGTGGGTATGGGTCATGACGGCAATTTTCTTCACAAAATATCAGCACGTCTGCGCAACGTGCCAACGCGGAGGCGTAGTTTGGGCGTGCATGCGCGGCGTGCGTGCACTGTTTCGATGTGCTGGAGCCTGTTGATCGACGTGAGAAGCGGGCGAGTCGGGCACGTCGCCCAGCCGGCGGCCACCCTCCAAAATAATCCATCATTTTTAAAACGTAAATTTCCAAAATCATGATCTTTAACCCACGTGATAGATATTTTCTGATGTCATTCGAAATAACTTATCCCATCAATCATATTCCATTGAAAACTATTGTCATTTTTCTCCTCACCGACATACTATTACGTATTTATTTATTCCTTATTTAGGGGTTATTTAGATGGGGCTAAACTTTTTAGCCCCATGTCACATCAGATGTTTGGACACTAATTTGAATGAAGTATTAAACATAGACTAATAACAAAACTAATTTCATAAATGAGTAGTAATCCGCGAGATGAGTTTTTTAAGCCTAATTAATCCATAATTAGAGTATGTTTATTGTAGCATCACATAGGCTAATCATAAATTAATTAGGCTCAATAGATTCATCTCGCAAATTAGTCCAAGATTATGGGTGGGTTTTATTAATAGTCTATGTTTACTATTTATAATAAGTGTCTAAATATTTGATAGGACAACACCCCCATAGCTTAGCTAGCATATACTTTTTGATCTTAATCCTTTTTAAAACAATCTAAATATATTTATATCCTAGAGCCCATAAATCCCAACGTACATTCCACACCCCCGCTGCTGCCGATGGCGACTAGTGTTATAGTGATCAACGGAGAAGTTGACCTGCGCCTGTAACTGTCCATTCTTTCCTTCATCCTGTATGTGCTTTTATTTGGCGTGTTGGCTTCTTCCATTTTAATATTTTAAACATCACAAGCTTTTTTTTTAAGTGAGAGAAGCCCTACCTGAATTATATTAAGAATCTTAAGAGTGGCAATACAAATTTGATGAGGTAAAGAAAGGGGGGGGGGGCATTAAGCTAGCAAAAAAAAGAAAATTGTAAGAATGCCAATTCTATAAAATTGAAGATATGTCATCCTGACCCGCATGTCATTGATCCCACATGTCAGTATGATACCAATGACACGTCTCTAACTTTACAAAATTATGACACGTTTGTAAATTTCCTAAAAGAGATTTATCCAATCATCAATTAGATATCTTTGTGAAGACTTGAGGCGATAGAGCAGAGTTCAACTTCATGGATGCAGTCTGATGATAGACATTGATGATACGGCGGCATGGATATGAAAATAACGTTGTTTCTGTGGTTCCTTAGTCACCTTAGGCATAAGAACTGTTTTCTTGGGATAAAAGCTGGTGGAGGGAGTTGATCCAGGGCAAGAATTGATGAACTTATATTTATCTTGAGTTTTGTATAGAAATCTTTCACAAATTGACAGTTTACGAAGATATGATCCATGTCTTCTATATGAGTCTTGCAAATCTCACATTCCGCTTCTTGAGCCGGTTTGATCTCATCGAAAGTCTACTTTTAACCAAAAGCCAGGCCAAAAATTTTACCTTTTGAGAGCAGAGCTTTTACATATGATAGTATGATAAGCCTAGGGTGGTCTATCTGATTTAATAGATGGATAGAGCCTTGAGCAAATTAGCGTCCCTTCTTTGTCTCGGGAAGATGTAATTCTCTGGTCTTTCTGATTTGTGAGAGTTATCTATTGAACTGTACATATGAGTTGTTCAAATTCTGACAAAGCTTGGACAAAAAAAACAAGGTTGAAAGGGCTCTTCGTGGCGTGTGACCATGTGACATGTCCTGAAATGAGCTATTTTTGTTCTTGCGGTGAGAGTATACGACTAGGTATTTGTCTGCCCATTTTTAATTTGTAACCATCTGTTATGCCAAAAGCTTATAGACCACCCATTCTTTATAATTACTGAGGTATTTTGTTGGTACACAGGCAGCAAGGAGCTCAGAGTTTTCGAGTGATATCTCAGGTTTTGTAAGCCTAGATAGTTGGCTTGATGTTCCGATTTTTTTTAAGAATTAACACTATTTTAATAAAAAATTGTAAAATTAGAGTCCATCCGTGAAAATCACAAATTTAGGGTCCCATCGAACTACCGTAGTTCGATAGGACCCTATCGAATGACCAACAGTCGACTGGGGAGGAGATCAGACTAGGGATGACAACGGGTCGGGTTCGGAGTGGACAGAGCAATTACCCGCCCGCCAACTTGAAGGCCACAGGTAGAATTTTCTACCCATACCCATGACCACGGGTAAAATTTGATACCCGTACCCGTACCCATCGGTTAGCGGGAGGGTATTGGGTACCTGTCAGGTCTACCGTTTAATATGTCAAAAACACATCAAAATAACCATTTCAATGAATATAACAAACTAAACATACCACTCATAATACAATATTGTATCACACATTAAAAGTCCAATAAATACAATATATTGCTTATAATAAAATATTCCAACAAATACAACAAACTAATAATAATAATAATAATAACACATAACACATTATCTGATGTTTTGATTCAACCATTTAATATTATATCACATATCAAAAGTTTCAAGACATAGGTCACAAGGGAGTACATCACAAATATTATTACATAAATAACATAATAAGTTTTTAGCCAAAATTCAATATATGGGGCTACATTCGGGTACCCAGCGGATTACCTACGGGTAGGGAACAATACCCATGCCCATACCCGTGTTGATTCGGGTCACGTACGGGTACTACCGGCGGTAAAATATTCATACCCATACCTGTACCCATCAGGTTGGGTACCCGGCGGGTATCAGTACCCATACCCGGATTGCCATCCCTAGATCGGACTAGACGCTAGCGTTGCAATTTGACAGGGCCTGTCGAACTGCCCATGTTCGACAGGGGGGCATGTCTAACTGTCGCAGTTTAGACAGGAGCCTATCTAACTACGACAGTTCGACAGGCCCAGTTGGCTTAGCAGTTGAATGGGTGGTGGGCCCTGTCGAACTCCCTCCGTTTGATAGGATCCAGGCAAACGTGCACCGTTTGATAGACCGCTAAATTCATAATTTTTCCCGGATGGTCTCTATTTTTACGATTTTTTATTAAAATAATATTAATTCTCAAAAAATTCTTAATGTTCCTGCCAAACGTCGCGAGCTTTAACTGCATTTATTTATTGTAATCTTTTTACGGCCTTTAGCGTGCAAATCAAGTCGAGGCTAGGCACAATATGCCCGTAGTTTTGTGTATACCAGCTTAGTTATTATAGTGGTCAGCTTGGTGATCGAAGTTAAACTAACGGGTCTGTTGATATCTTATTTTTTTCTCCTTTTCTGACTGTGGTCCTTCCTTCTACTAGTAGTTTAGTACTACTATTAGGTTAGACATCAATTTCAACCGTAGGTCAGGTATCAATTTAAACCCCGACGAAATCCACGCCAACAGAAATACTCTAATTTACATTTCAAAATAAAATGACAACATTTGGCATTTGCGCCGCCTATAAATACACGATCATTTAACCGTGGATGCTAAGATTTAAATCATGATACGAAGAGTCATGTCTTCGTGGCTCGGTTACAAATTGTCTCCAGTAGTAGAGATCGAATGCCAACCAAAAAACAATGACTCTCACTCCATCTTTGGCTCATATTTATATTTATAAGCTAAAAATTATATTTTTAACGAGTTTTTCACCAAAATTTATTCTTAACCTTAATTTAAAGGAACAAGTCAAACAGCAAATGAAAGATAATTTATAAATAAACTTTATATATATATATATATTCTCATAGCTATTTAAAACAAATACTAAAAAATAAGTTACAATAGAAATATTTGAAAATCAACTTCAATTTAAGGTTAAAAAATTAAATTATAAATTATATAAACGAAAAGATAAACAGGTTAGCCACCTGGCTGATTTCTGCTCTCAACCATGAACGGGCCCACTCGCATTTTGTGACACCAAAACATCGTCCGGTTATTACTAAAGCAGAAGTATATTGCCTGTTGCAGAGGTTAGCCACCACTTGGACGGGGAAATACAGAATGTTTTTGGACATGGGCAGGTGGACGTGCGTGTATATTCAGTCACTTCTGTAGTGCAAAACCTACGGCGCACAACGTTTTCCGGTGTATTTCTAGTCGACGGGCCCCACATGGCAGTGCACCCCCGTGGACCGGTAGTCAGGCGTACGTACAACCGGAGGCAGGTGTCGTATGGATTCGCACTACTTGACCTGGTGATCTGGCTGGGGACCCTCCCACGTGTGGTGACACTCTCTCTCTGCCTGCAATCTGCTGCGTGTGAGTGGCACCGCCCAATGCCCCAAACTGCTCATCATCGCCGTGGAGAAGGCTTCAGTTAGGAGATACATTCTCTTCGTAACCACCGGATGGTATCGACCGATCCAGTTAACGATACTGGAGGGACTAGATAAATTAGATAGAGATTTAGTTCATCGACTTTTAACATAAAATTTAGAAAAGTTTTTATGATGACTAATAATTCTAAACGGGATAGTAAGGATTCAAGCCTCCACTGCACTATTCTCGTGGCAGACCCGCCTATACTCCATTGGATGTGTGCAAAATCATATCCAGCTAAAGATACATGCTCTATATATCCTAAAATATTCGCTAGTTTGAGCGAAATGTACCATCTTCGCATGCAGTATGATTATGGTATTGTTTGGTTCAATGTTAAATATTGTCTACGATAACTCCACGCCCCTGCGTTATATTAGACACGTTTACCTAAGTTAGTAACATGTTTGATTCATAGTCATATTTGTAACATAATTCTCTCTTAACTCTGATGATTCTCTTTGCTCTCTCAAATACCAATACATGTTTCTTAATTTATCTAGTTTCAATATATTTGTCTGATAAGAAAGATAATTTTTTTAAGAGAGTGGACTAAATATTAGCTACTGTAAACTTTAAATTTTAATAAACTTTAAATTTTAATTTATGTGATATTTTAAATTATTTTATACGTGTAGTTTTTAAATAATACACTATTTTGCCATAGAACTGCAATGGGCTCTCTAGTCCTACCCACGGTTAGGGATGACACTCAGGTATATTGGGCACTGGTATTATATACCTATACCTACGAAATCATTGTGTCCATAGTATACATATTACCTATGACGGATATGAAACCTTATCCATGTCCATTATCCGCAGGCTGCAGGGGCCACATATCTATGGGTTTACCCATTACTCATCACTGTATATACATGATACGAACAATAGAAAAAATTATATAATAAATAATGTACTTCTAGATTACCTATCAACCAATAAACAATTTAGACGTAAATTTAACTTAAAATGATTATACCGTAGTGTAAAATATAAACTAATTTTAACTTAATTATATATTAAAATATTTATGAATTAATAAAACTCACATGTCAATTAGATTTGGCAAGTAAACCAACGAACCGGACATAGGAAATGGCTACCCACACCATGCCTATTTACCTATCGGACAAAAGTTTTAACCCAATAGCATACCACTAATATAAAATAAAGAACCTATCTGATGCTAATAGAGTTTTTATCCACGGGTAAACAGGTATTCGGATTGTCGTCCCTACCCACGACGAAGAAACGGGCTTTAGCCGGGCCGGGATTCAGTGGGTCTAAAGCCCTTAATTTTCCACCTGGCCACCTGCGCGGCTGCACGCCCAACAGCAGCGCACAAGCCCTCACTCCCCTTTAAAACCCGAAGGACTCGTGGTCGTCTCTCTCCACGCTTTACAACTCAACCCGCACCACCGCGCAGAATCCCAGGGGGCGGCGGCGCGCGCCGGGGGCAATGGCGGCGGCGTTCGGCGGCGGCGGCGACTACCTGCGCCAGTTCGCCGAGGAGACGGCCTGGTACAACGAGATCTTCCTCAGCCATGTGGTGCCCGGCAGCTGGTGGCGCGGCCTCCCGCACCCGCTCCAGTCGTGGCTGCGCAACTGCCTCGGCGGCTACCTCCTCTACTTCGCCTGCGGTTTCCTCTGGTGCTTCGTCATCTACTACTGGAAGCGCCATGCCTACATCCCCAAAGGTCACCCTTTTCATCTACTGCTTCTTAGATTCGTGGATTAAGGAGAATTTCACCCCGGGGGTGTTCTCCCCTCCGTATTGCAGAAGCGAATTTAGTGGAATGGTAAAACAAAAATGTCGATTTTTTTTCCCTGAAAAAGAAGAAGAATGTGATGTGAGTTCGGGCGGGCGGCTGCTTTCATTAATTGAGGTGTAAGGGATTTGGACTTGATTTGATTTGAGTGGTTTCGGTCCTTCAGAGGGATGACGACGGCGATAGATTTGTAGCTAGCGGGGAGAATGGCAGGCGCCAGTTTTTGCTTCCAGATGTCCGTCCTACGGTTGGATTTTTCGGTGGACTGTGGAGCAATGGCTGTACATGGCACATGATCTATATGTGCAATGCAGCTGTGGCAATTTTTCACTCCGTACTATCCGTGGGCTCTTCTACGCCTTCCTATTTTGGTTGAGAATATCGTTTTCACTTTGGGGATTGTGTTTCGCTTTGGACCATACATAGTGCAGAAATATCTCGGGACTTGATGCTAAGTAGCAGGTTATGGCAAATATTCCATTGTTGTGCAGATGTGTGCGCCATTCTGCCTGTTAAAATTTGCATAATTGTATACTGATTCTTTTCGCAAGGATTTTAAGTTCGTGCCATCATATTGTTCGAAGTATTGTGAGTTGGTGACAGCAACTTGGTACGCCAGTTTAGTTGAAGCGTATCATGACCTTAGCGATCCTACCAAAGTGCTTTGACAACCAAGCTTACCTACTACCACAGGCAAAAAATAATAAAATGGCTGGATGAACTCTGAAAAATTAAACCATCAGTTGTGCTAATAAATAAAAGAAAACGAGCACAACTGCATGTTACTCAGGTATTTAGATCTGTTCCAATGCCTTGTAAGGGTAGCAGCATAGTTAATTGACTAATTTGGCTGGCTTCTGACAGCAACACATGTTATTAGTTGGACGTTTTGTGAAGTTTTTTAAGAGCCTTAATTTAACCATGATAGGTTCACAACAGGAGCATCATCCCACAACTGGACACTTCCAGACATAAGCTTGAAATCATAAGTAAATCAACCAGCATTCTGCATCCCTGCAATAGCTCTATTACAAAACCATTTGACCAGAATCCAGCAATTGGACTTGGATGGCCTTCTTTGTCATCCTTCCATTTACCTCTTTATTCTTGTCAAGTGGTCACAATTTATTTTGCTTATGCATATATCCACACACCATTTGTTCTTTCTATGATGTAACATAGGCACGCCATACAACTTCAGGCACTAGATATTAACAATTTTCCAAAATGCACATGCACGGACAACTGTGTAATAAATATCGAGGGCATGCTGTAAGATGGATTTCCTGGAAAGCTTGAATAGTGTCTAGTCTGTCTCCCTTTGTGAACTTTGAATTAGTGATTGTTGACTAGCCTGTCCTGTGGGACCAAGATGCCTTCTAATTTGTTCCTTATGACTCAGAGCAGTTGCACAAGTGGGATGGGACCTTTTGAGATGGATTATTTTTTTGCTTGTTTTGGGATTAAATTTCATGTTGATGCATGATAGCTATTACACACGAATGATCGCTATCCAATTTCTCATCATCATTGATGTATTCCAATATCATTCACTGTGCTGTAGCCTTACTTCCTCAGTGGCCATTGTTTTGGCTATTGGCCATTTGGTAAAACTAAATGATTACCTGGGCAGTACAGCAACTATAGCTAGATTATTGTTTTCCTCATACAAACTATGTTGTACTAATTTAATCATGTATATAAATGTTGCATACTCTTACGTACTTGCACCGGAGACTCTGATCCTTCCTAATAGACATCTCCTGTTTCTTAATACTAGCAATGTTGCTTAGAATTGTTATTGAAATGAGCTAGTCCACGATGATGAGCACATTAAACAGCTGCACATCACTGCTCATTTTCCTCTTCCAGACAACCTATGTATTAATTAAGAGCAACCGGGAAATTCTGTGTAGTTATGTCCATGTAATATGTGATATGGTTTGGTGGATGGTGATGCTGAAATCTTATGGCACCTGATGCAGATTCTGTCCCAACAATCGAAGCTATGAAGAAGCAAATAATTGTTGCATCAAAAGCTATGCCTCTCTATTGTGCCCTTCCAACCGTATCTGAGCACATGGTTGAGACTGGATGGACAAGGTGTTTCGTTAATATCAGTGAAGTTGGTTGGCCGATGTACCTGATTTATGTGGCTTCATATCTTATCTTTATCGAGTTTGGAATTTATTGGATGCACAGAGAGTTGCATGACATAAAGCCATTGTACAAGTACCTGCATACATACCACCATATTTACAACAAGGAGAATACCCTATCACCATTTGCAGGTAAGTTTTCGATGCTAATATTGCAAATTTACCTTTTGTGTTTTGTTGTGCTAGATGTATAAAAGTTACAGTGATGGGTAAGGTTTCCTTGACAGCTGGTGTTATGTGAAAAAAAGATATTTTTTCCTTTGATATTGTGAAATATTGAGAACTGATTCCATATGCAGAATGCTTATTCTAACCATGCTTCCAGCATTGTCGGTATATTTCTGTATATCATTCATATCTATTCCTCCTAATGTACATAAACGTTAGGATACCTTATTTAAGGCTCCTGAACCTGCTTGGTTGTTACCTGTAGCCAAGATATGGTGCTCCAATGTCTTGTTTTTTAAACAATACAATGTTCTACTTCTGATTGTTTATTTAAGTTAAACTTCTTTGGTGCCGAGAATCGTGTAATCTTCCACCAACCTTCTGATTTATGTTTTACATGCTTCCCAGGACTAGCATTCCATCCAGTGGATGGGATTTTGCAAGCCATACCACATGTGTTTGCGCTCTTCCTTATCCCAACACACTTCAGGACACACATTGCTCTCTTATTCATAGAGGCCGTGTGGACAACCAACATTCATGATTGCATTCACGGCAAGGTTTGGCCGGTCATGGGCGCTGGCTATCACACTATTCACCATACAACTTACCGGCACAACTATGGCCACTACACCGTGTGGATGGATTGGATGTTTGGCACCATTCGAGAGCCAGAAGATATCTTAAAGAAGGATTAGGATCGAATTGTTCAGTACGATGCTTGTCTTTCGTCTTTGTAGCACTCTGAAGAAGGGTTCTAATGTATCTATCCTGCTCGGTGCTATCTGTTATGTTTCATGTACCATTGTGCTGTTTCAGTATGCTAGGTGAACATAAAGTGAACTTTAGTGAGTTCATCCCTGGAATGCGATGGTAGGATCCAGGTGTCTGTATCATTCCTGCATTTCTCTGTACTGTCTTGTGTGTCAATGAACGTGATGAACAGTTGTGGCCAGCTTTTGTACAGCAATACCGTTTCTAAATGCCGCCATCGGTTGAAAGTATTGGCCTCTCAAACTATATTCTTGGCACCATGAATTTTTATGTCAGATAGCAAAAACTCTTGAAACCCTCTTTGCTATAGATTTTTTTTGTTTATATATTTATTTTTTAAAAGATTTACGAAAGTATATTTTTCACTCCAAAACAGTTATATACCACCAATGCCCTTTGGGAGGACGTTTTATGTGACATGTCATAAGGCATGTGGCTCCCTTGTAGAGGGTGTTTTTAGGCCAGCAACTTAGCAAATTAGTCGTATTTTGACACCGCCAAATTTATTTCATTTGTGGATAAAAAAAATATCCTTGCTGAGGCAGCAAGGAAGCCGCCTGCAAAATGCCAACCTAAGAACTGCCCTTGGTAAGGGTGACAAGGGGTTATATGTAAAATTATCATCGTTTTGTATAAACGCTCTTTAGGGGGGCATATTTTTCCAAAAGAAAAAACTCTGGAAGACGTTGGGGGTCCAGATCTGTAAAACTTTTGAAACAAAAGTGTACTTTTTTGTTACTGTTAAATAAACAATTTTGTATAAATAAAAAATTATTTGCATATATAGTTCTATTGGGCTTATAGAGTTAGAGAAGTTTTTGTGCTGGGTCAAATTAGGGCCCAACTGGCTCTTAAATTGAGGGCTTGTGGCCCAAACAGTATGATGGGTTGTCTGCCTGTTTCAACCAGACGATGAACTCAAGCACAGCACTGACAAAAGAAGCCCAGATCATCCTCCAGAGTCCAGACAAAAAAACTCACCTTGTCATGAGCAGTGCAATTTCCGATCGAAACGTGTGAAACTTTCTAAAGTTCAAACCATTAATCCTAGGCGACCTTGTTCAGTTGTTCAAACTAAACAGCAGCTATATAATCAAATCACGTCGAGTCGCGCTGCTTGTGTAAGTCGCGTATACAACAAATTGAAAATTTGGATAAAGATATTGCTGTCGATTGATGTATATCCATCACAATATCTCTTTCGAAAATGAAATCTACCAGCACGACGGCGAAGTGACATGCTTTTGGCCAGTTGCTGCTTGGCCGGTCCAGTTACGTGCACACCAAAATCTCGTTAATTAGGTTGTTACAACTTACGATCCGACAGTCAAAATTAAATACAGGTTAATGAGTCATCATGTCATGCATTATATTTGGTAAAAGATCTGCCTTTCTTGCAATTGCACGCTTGACAGTGGCATGTCTACAGCTGAAGCGTTCTCTGTTAAATTCAGTAGCACTCTCACTCCCAGTAATTTAATTGCTGCCGAGTCCGCTGGATCAGGAACTACTAAATATGATTAAATTATCGGTGATTGCTAGATTAGAGAGGGGTGAGTGTATGTTGCATATGAACGCATGATTTTTGCATGATGATATCCATTCTGTTCTTTCATTCAAATAAGCTATAGCCAATTATCACAGAGTTACAGTTTAAAATGACAGCAAATTAAAAGGAATTCAGTTTTGATGGAAAACAAGAACTAACTGAAATACCAGCCCAAAGACACAGATAACCACCTATTGCTAAATCTACCATCAATATAATTGATGCAGAATAATCGGCTGAATCAGGAACCTCTAAATATGATTAAATTGTTGGAGATTGCAAGATTGCAGAGGGGTGTGTGACAGTGTGAGCATCTGAATGCGTGATACCAGTGGACAGACCAAGCCACACATGTCCAGGTCAGTCTCGTGTATGTGCCAAAATCAACACGGTTTGTGGCGTGTCATGTAGTATAGGATTAGGATGGATCTGCCTGCTCGTCCTGACGAAAGAAAGGAAAGAGATGCACATCCAATGGCTACTGCCTACTAGCTAGGTTTCCAGTACAAGAGCTAATCTCTTTTGTTTCTGCTTCTTGTAACCAAAAAAAAAGAAAAAAAGAAAAATTGGCATGAACTAGTAGTGATCATTGGTCGCTAAAAAAGATACTATTGTTTACAAGCTTAAAAAGTAGCATCCGTTTCTCCTCCTGTTTTGTTGGTTACCGCCAGTATATTCCGTGCATCTTTGTTCATGCAGCCACCTCTCGATCCGACGTGGCTGATTTGGTAGGTCTCACTAAAGAATTAACGCTTTTTAATTTTTTCACGTGCAGTACGTCCTGCAATTTTTTTTATTTAATGAAGTTAACTTTTAAATCTACGTTTTATAATTCGTCTAAAAATTGTTAATCATTAATTATGTTATTATAATTTTCTTTATTATTACAAAAACTAAGTATAACCTATAATATTATATATTTAAATAAAAAATTTAAATAATAAACTATTAAACATAGAGCTAAAAATCCATGGCAAGTCTACACGCGGAGATGCAGGGACTGACACCGACTTGTGAGAAGAATCGCTGGGTGCGTGCCTTGATTTGGCGTGGTCTGACAAGGACATGAATCCTCCTGTCTGCACTTTTTTACGCTGAAAAATAACGACTTGAGCCGATGGAATGACCAGCGTATCGCCGAAAGCTTTTGCTGCGTGCGTGCGTGCGTGCGACCGACATGTTGGGGAGAAAAAACCAGCGCTGTTTGTGGTTTGGCTTTTTTGTACGGTACGGTGGGATCTTGTAACACACGGATTGTTCCGGTAATATTCCAGCGCTGCTAATTACGGCTAAGTACACGCTTTTGAGTGCTTTTGAATGGCCACCTAGCTTGGTGCTCATAGAACAATAGAACGGCAATACATTCGCCCACAATTTATTAGCTTCTCCTTTATGGATTGGCATCGATCTTGTTCAGTTTTGCATTATGATTTGGGGTTATTGTTTGGTCTTTTTTTTAGAGAAAAAACCAAAAGGGTTATTTGTAAGTGAAGAATAATTAATAAATAAAACTTTTATATATGTTAGAGTTCTACGTGTAAAGGCTACGCAATAAAATGTGATAAAAAAACCCTTAGATTCAATTCTTAATTTAATTTTAAAAATTCAAATTTTAGTTTATAACTATTTATAGAAATGAAAAAAAAGAGAACATTGGTTAACTCGGTACTATATTTATCTTAAAATATATTATTTTCGTCTCATAATAATTATAATCATGTAAATTATTTCAGGCCTATATTTATAATGGGACAAGGACGGTATTTATTTTTAAAAGATAAAAGTATGCATCAATCATTTACTGCCTTCGTGTAAATGGTCCAATAATCCAAGCTAGGCACATCGGTCGTATTGCAATGGGAGAATTTGCGAGCCAGCGAAGAAAGCTTCATTCTTCGTTCGATGAACGAACGACTGCTGCGCCGTACGTTCTGGGAAGGACAAGTACTCCGCAAGTGGACGACCGATCTTGTAGAATGCAGATCCGTCCGTGCAGATAGCTTAATCTGTTTTCACCGTACAAGTCACTGCAACTACCTTGTACTACAAAGTTTGGTTTGAATTACGAAAAGTCGGGTGATAACTGACCATGGCTGATTTAAGTTGCCGAGGGGAAAATAGACTTCTACATGAATATCCATATCAAGTTCTTAATGCGTAAATTTCAGGAAAGAAAGTTCTTAATGCGTAAAGATCAAGCATTCCAATTTTCACTATTGGAAACAAATCTATCTTATGGGGAGCGCAGGCCCAACATTCGCCAACCGGTTTATAAATTCATCAAGATTTATATAAAAACTTCCTTGAGTAATACAGTTAGTCCCAAACCTTATGGCTAAACTTCTAAGACAGCACTAAACCGTTAGATTCACATCTCTATCATTATAGCAGTGGCACTACAACCACTGACATATGAGTCATATCCTCTCGATCTACGTGTCAGTGGTTATAATAGCAGACATAATAGTAGAGGATCTTACTCTTAAACCATCACATCAACCGGCCATATATGTGATTAAACTCCACACCACACTAGAGGCTACAAACAAGTTAGGGTGTTACATGGACATTTTATTTGCTATTCATGAAATTTTGTAATCGAAAAATATTTTAAGTATGTTATATTTGGTGACATATTCTTTCAATGTTTCTTGATCCTATTTTAATCTTTTTCTCCACTCTGGGCTTTTTGTCAGCTCGTCATCTTATAAATTACATCCAAATTTATATTTTTGAACTTAAATTTATGATTTCTTTATGTGTTTTTATGGCTTTCTGTTTTTTTAGCCCTTGGCCTTTTGAATTGATAAAAGTGGAGCTCAAAAGTCATAGTAAAATTATTTTGCATTGCTTGGATCATGTATCTTGTCTAAGTCTACACGACCTACTAGGGCCGTGTTCGATACATCCAGCTAGTTATCTAATACACATCGTTTTTCACGCGCACGCTTTCCGAACTACTAAACGGTATACTTTTTATAAAAGATTTTCTATAGAAAAGTTGTTTTAAAAAATCATATTAATCTATTTTATATATTTTTAATAATTAATAGTTAACTAAGCACGTACTAATCTATTACTACGTTTTCCGCGCGTCGGATAACTAACCTACCCCATACCAACCTCCGAACGTGGCCTAGATTTGAGGAACCACATGGATAATTTTCCACGTTTGCTCTCTATTCCTTGACGTTATCACGTTTAGGCACATCGGAATAAATTGTTTTCACATGGTTTTTGTAGCATTCACGATTCCTTTGTATTTGTTACTGTTCACTCGTTTGGATAGAAAGAACCGCTTGAAGGAATTTTGGAGGGATGTTGTAGCATTTCCCCGAAACACAAGAATTCTATGAAATTCCAAACATCCACTACGACCTTATTTATCTGTTTTATACCTGCAATCCTATTATATTTATTGTGTGTGTTTTTTTATCATGTGTTCCAAACAAACACTTAATAGGATAAAAAGAGATTTGTGGGTTTTATTTATCAAATGATTGACTTTTTTATCAACAGAGTATATCTTTGGTAAGCATAAAACACTCCTATGGTAGTGGAGGAAATAAAAAAAAGGCAAACTAAAAGTCATGTGTGTGTATACGCGTACAAATTTGTAGTTTTTGTTACTAGTGATTTTATGGCCCTTCAGAAGTTACTGGATAAAAGGTATTTTTACGTAAAAATTAACATCTTAGCCACCACATAAAAATTAATACGGGGACAAAAAAAGCCACTACGTGTACTCTTATAGGCTAGAAATCCCACATTAATTGAAAAAAAGAATCTGATTAGAAATACAATTTTAGAATACAAAATAAAAAAGTGTCTATGTATAAATACAATTTAGAAAAATCCAATCCAAATCTCAGATTAAAAATTTTAAAATAATTGATATCAAGGGAAGAATCCATCTATAAATACAATTTGAAAACATCTAAAATTCTGGTTAAAAATAAGTAAAATTAAGAGAAAAAGTCAACATATAAATACAATTTAGAAGTATCTGAACTTTGAATTACAAATTAAATGTTATGCAGAAAAGAGTTTATTTATAAGTACAATTTAGAATATATAAATGAGGTTCTAGGTAAAAATATAATTTAGAATAATCTAAATTCGAATTAACAATTAAAAATAGTTATTATTAAGATAAGAGATCATATATATGTAATTTACAACAATGTTAGTCATGCAATATGTGCGGACCACCATGCTAGTTTACATTAAAAGATATGTGTTCTCAATTTTGCTTGTTGTTACCTAGTACAACTGAAATTTAAATTTTGAAACCTGATTTGGGAGTTGATTTGAAGGTTTTTTCATCGCAATCTATTTTCTAACATTGTCTTTTAGTTTAAACCACTAATAATACATATATAGACACACACACAAGGAGGGGTGGAGCTAAATAGAGACTAAGGGGTTCCAGGCACCCAGGTCAGAAAATTTTTTAACCAGAATTTATTTATTTTCCCCATATATACACCCTCTCAATCCAAATTCAGGCACTCGTAGTAGCCTAAATCTAGTTTAAAGCACTAAAAGAGGCACCCATCTCTATTTTGTTATAGCTCCACCCATGCACACAAGGTTTTCTATAAATTATTTATAGATGCTTTGTTCATGTTTCAACAGTTTATCATACGTTACTCAAAGGACTGTAATTTTTTGCCTTATGTACTATGGATGTTCAAGATACATTTTATATCCATTTATTTGACTAACCAATGAAAAAAAGAATCAGACGATTGGTAAATAACAAAACAGGGGTGGTTCTTTGACTTTTTATGGGGAAAACCAAATAGCGTATTTACAAATAAAAAATAATTTATAAATAAAATTTTTATACACTTGATCTTATCGATCTAAAAGCGAAAGTTGAAAAATAAAGTACGATAAAACCCTCCAAAAATCAACACTAAATTTAAAGATAAAAATTCGATTTTTCACTTATAAACATAAACATAGTCAAAAAGATGACGGCGACAATTTTAATCTACGGACATATCAATTCAATTCAAGTGAGACCCTGTTTACTTCCTAAAAACTCGAATCTTTGGACATCTAAATGAAACATTAAATATACGTAAACATTAAAACTAATTATACAGTTGTGGGGAAAATCGTGAGACGAATCTTGAGCCTAATTAGGACATGATTAGCTATAAGTGCTACAGTAACCAATATGTGCTAATGACTGATTAATTAGACTCAAAAGATTCTTCTCATGATTTTCAGGCGGAATCTGAAATTTGTTTTCTTCATTTATGTACGAAAACCCCTTTCGACATTCGGTTAAACGTTTGACGTGACTCTTTTGCCAAAAAATTTTGGCAACTAAACAAGGCCTGAGTTGTATACCTGTCGTTGTATAATACGGTCAAACCAAAGAAACAAAGTTTAATCCGTTTACACGTAGATTATACGTAGCAGGCGTCCCTTGCTTGTACAGCACGCCGGCTGGAGCCGTCAGGCATGCAGTCATGCAGAGCGTTTGGTTACACATGTCGCCGTCGATCCTACACATGATTTGGACAATCTGAGTCTCTGAGATAGTAGGTTAATTCACGCACTTTACGGTCCCAAAAGCTCCCAACTTTATATCCTTCTTTCGCTGTCATTAGAGTACAGGTGTACTACTGAAAGTACCTGCAGTCTGCAGCTTGTTTTAGTTGCTCATCACTGCCGTGGCTGCTAGGCAGTTATCTTCCCAATTGAAAAACTGTGTACTTCTGAATTGCTTGCCAATGGCATCATATGGAGTAATCTGTACAGTATTATATGTTCATGTAGAAAACGACAGTTAAGTCATAAGGTAGCATTAGGCAGACATAGCCTATTGGCCTGTTTTATAAGGTTTAGTTTATGTAACCTGACCGATGTAATGAAAAGCCATTTTAACGAAAATGATAAATCTCTAGAAAAATAGTTTTAAAATTAAGCTTTAAAATTCAGAATTAAGCCAGAGCAGCACAGCGTTCCTCCCGGCGCCTGCGTCTGAATGTGTCGGTACTTGCGTGGGACTGAGGTGGTGATTGCTGCATGGACAGCAATGGCGACATCTTGTGCTGGTTTTGATCGCCGTAGGAGAGTCTCTGTCGCTCAGTACTGTGTTTGGACTGAGTGGGAGAAACTTATCTGCAGTATTCACCACAGGCCATTAGAAAAAGTTTAACCCTTCATAAGTCCTAATCATAGCTTAGTAGGAGTTTCCACAGTCGACCAAAGTATTGTTTGCTTTACTACTGACGACTATGCTGAATATTGAGCTCAATCGTACTGGGGGAATCAAGCAGTACTAACAGTACATCAAATTATCATCTGGCATTTTTGGCTACCTGTAAAGCTCACAACAAAGGCATCAGAAAAATGGTTGTGAAAGTACTTGCAGTATTTTTGTTGATTTAGAGAATCTGCAAGTAGTGCAGGTTATGATTGTCCTTCTCTGTATTTTTCAGTAGTGAAAACTTAATTTGCAAATCACATTAAAGGGAGAATGTCAGTTCTCGGGAACTAAATAGTAGTATAAGTTAATATTAGTGGCTTGTTTTAGCCCTAATCATATTCAATGATGACTTTTCTTAGGCTCTTGGCAAACAGAAGGGCCACTCAACACTAGCTTCAGACCAAGGGGACAGGGACTACAAGTACAGAGTTGCCTGCTTTAGCCTTTAGGCTTCATAATTTATTAGTGCTAACAACTTTGTGTCCCTGACTAATTGTTAATTTTAGCTTAAGAAGACCTTAGCATACCCTGAAGTATCCTGATTCCTGAATTCCTATACTTGTTTAAATTGACCATAGAGTATGAGAGTTTGAATGATTCTGCGGCCTTTATGTTGGCATTTCCTTTGGATGGATGCGCACCTTTGAGATACCTAGTGCATTATTTTCAGTGTTTACTGCCAAATGGTCATGCTTCATACATATTTACAACATAACTCTTTCAATTATAGAAACCTCCCAGTTTTGGAGTAACCTCATGATTTTTGTGGTAATTACTATACCATCGGATAGCAGTAACCTCTTATCAAAAACGGCAAGGAGAACCTTGAATTTCACCTCAATTAGTTCTAGAGAGAGATGCTAAAACGCCTAATGAACCTTAAAACTTGGAAATCTTCTGATGCTCTTTTCATGGGGCTCTCCCTTGTTGATTATTTTTTTCTTCTTTTGGATTTACCAACCTGATCAATCAAACAAGAGGGAAGATGTGCACATCAATGAATTGATAGATGCTCATCAAGTCTACACGCGTCGTAAGACTTACATGGAGATTCTGAGCAAGACAGTGATAGGCGTATGAGCTTGGCTGCAAGTTCAACTACCCCCAGCGATGAAAACGACCTTGCCACATGAATAAATCCAAACCGCAGATATGTTCGCTATGCATCCAAACATTAATTTAAGCAAGAATTTGTTTAAAATTTGGGGGCGATGCATTTATATATGTGATCGTTTTTCAGATCTTGACTAGAAGGGAAGGATAATACAAGTCTCGTTACGCGTTTTCGTGACAAAAGCTCTGTGGCTCTTAGATCTTCTGTTCATTAACAAAATGAGTCGGTTTGCTCAACATTGCCAACCGCTCAGTGTCCTGCCATTAACACATCACACATACATATCAAAATTGTCCCGAAGAAGAAAAACGAATATTTCATATAGTAGTGTAGCACTGTACTCCGTATTTGCTGCCCTCCATTCCTCTGCAAAATTTCAAATATAAACTTGATTAGTTATTTTTTCTCTCAACTCACGAGGGCTATGTCATTCCATTAATAGATGAGAGCAAAGACTATAAAACACACACCACACGATTCACGGATTATGCCCGTGACTCCGTGGCAGGTGGTATTTAGATTGAGAAAATCTTTTGGAAGAAGTGTCACGTCAAATGTTTGACCGCACGTCGGAAGAAGTTTTCGGACACGAACGAAAAAGCGAATTTCACGGCTAGCCTAGAAACCGCAAGACGAATCTTTTGAGCCTAATTAATCTGTCATTAGCACATGTTGGTTACTGTAGCACTTATGGCTAATCATGGACTTATTAGGTTCAAAAGATTCGTCTCAAGATTTCTTTCATAACTTTGCAATTAGTTTTTTGGTTCATCTACGTTTAATGTTTTATTTAGGTGTCCAAAAATTCGATGTGATGTTTTTGGAGAAAAATTTTGGGAACTAAACAAGGCCTAACATACAGATAGATAGGGAAAAACAACCCAACCTGAACACGATTCATACATAGAAATAAACCAAAAAATTAACAAATTTCACAGGATAATTTCCAGCTGCCATTTTCAGCAGGATTAGTCTTTTATCTGATCACCAAACTGATCATGAGATTAGACAGCTGATGGCCACACGGCGGGCCACAGAGGTGGGGTTTCTAGCTTCACAGCGTGACTGCGTGCTACTAACTATCTTGAGATTTGGGAGCATCCGCTCAAAGTCAAGGTCTTTTCCTACGTGTAACGCGTACTCCATTTCAATACTGGCCTCTTGCGCCAATGAGCCGCCGATGCGCCGTGGCAAGTAACCGCGTGGCCCACCATGCAGGTTACTACTTGTACTAAATTTTGTTTTATTTCTAGTCTTTCTCGAGGACCTGTGTTTTATATTAGCAGCAAACTAAAATAATAAAGCATTGTTGTTTAGTTAAACCCATCTTCAGAGATGTTCATCTCTCTCTCTCTCTCTCTGCGATGGTCAGGGCTTCAGGTCTAGTCATGCTTCCAACTGTAGCGTAGACTGAAGTGTTATTTTTCGGGTTTGTACTTGTAATGGGCTAGTTGCATTAACAAAGACAAAATTAATGAGAGATCTAGACTGAAGAAGATACCGAATGGCGGTTAAAACGCGTCTTTCATGCGCCACTTGCACCCCAGAGTATGAGGAGGATGTCTACTTAGATGCTTATTTTAGATTTCAGAAACTCAAAACCAAATCTCAGTATTTGATTAATATCCCTCTTCAGTACTCTAGTTGACACAGGAACACAGCAATGATGAGATTATGGAATATTCATAATTCAGTGTTTGTACAAGAAATGAATGCTAACATGCTTCAATAGATACCATGTTATTGCTTAAAACATGCTGATTTTTAATACTCATTTGTGATTCAACAGTTCAAGCATATTACTAGTAGTAGCAATTTAGCATAGCATACCATACCACTGGTAGTAGTAGTTGCATGAAGATGGAACAGACTTTTATGATAGTGTGGTAGTGTCAGACTGTTAGTTACTCCATCTTTGTCCGTTGACAAGACCATCAGTTAGTTTAGTTACCTTAATCGGTAGTAGCAGATTCAGAATATGCTATGTACCCTCTAATTGAAAACACTCACTAATTTACCAGGAAATGGACCCTGCTTCAGGAGCAGCAGTTTTTCGTCAACTGCGCTAGGCGAAATTCCACCTCCTAATTCAAGAGTTTTCTTGCTTGGACACCTTCTTGACAATTTACTACTGGTTTTTTGTTGTTTTATCAAGACTCATGTTGGTTATTGTCCATATTAAACGTTTAATAGATCTTCATGCAAAATAAAAAAAGTTGAATGCATCTGGTCCTAGCCTCCGAGAATTATGTGCATTCGCGAAGAGTGGTTGTACTGTCCCTGGAGGGTTACTATTTTCTATTGTAAAATTTTTAAAATTAAGTACCTCCTAGTATATCAGATATCAATATTTACACTAAAATTTTGGTATTTTTGAAGAGTTTTTTTTATCAATTTGAAAAGACACTTAGAGATATCATATTTTCTAGTGTAAAAATTTGATAACTATAGATAGAGCCATGCTATTGTGTTCTCTACTAGTAGTTGAAATAAACTTGAACCATTGATCTCATTTTATCCGAGATTTCAAATTTATTTTTATCGTCATTTCACATGGTGGTAGTAGAAACATAGAGGAGTTTAATGGCCCAAAAAAATATGGGACGGAGGGGGCGGGGTAAAATCATACACCTCCCATGCAAATGCATGTATCGATAAATATGTGCTAGGTAGCGCTATGATCTAACGAATCGAAGAACTGAAAATCCTAAATTTTCAGTGTTAGCCCTAATTCCTAAATAACCTAAGATATTTTGGCAGATGCGCACATAGACGAATCAAACACGGTCGCGGGATGTTGAAGCGAACGCCGTCGTGACGAGTGATGCAGAAACGATCTGCTCTGTCAGGCATCCAACCTCTCGTACGTAAAACACGTACATAATATATTTTTAATTGATAAAAAATATCTAAATTACAAACTACTACTAATCAATTAATTAAAAAAGTACTAAATTACTCTTTTTAATAAATGACTTGGATTAATTCTACTAGAAATAAAATACTACCAGTAAAATACACCGGATACACCGGGGAGGGACCCCTCTGGTTATTATCTCAAGTACAGCAAAATTTCTCATCTTTAGATACCTCTCTAGGATTATAGAATTTCTTGTCCATGAATTCTCATCTTTAGATGTACAAATGTACGATGCAGACAGTGAATAGGTTACGAAAAAGAGATTTGCTTCAGTCCAATAAAAAATATCTCGAGGTACCGGTACCTTGCAGTAACAAATCATTTCTGATCGTTAGATCTAACCATGCACATCCTACTCAGTTAAATCCAATAGTGAAAAACGATTTGATATCTCGAGGAACATTTTTTACGCATCATCACAATGGTTTGTTGTCATATTCCACACCAATATTCCGTTGTTCTTGTATCCTCCTCCAGTCTTGGATCATTCTCCAGACAGTTGTCAGAGAAGCAACAAAGCTACGAACAAATACTGATCCAGAGACAATTTTTTGCTTTTCCTATAATCATCCACCAATAGTACATTACAAATTCTGTTTTTCTGTACCTTGTACATGGCGGCTGCTGGCCGGTTGGCACATATCTTTCGGCGCCGGAGAGCAGCGAGACGACGACGGAAGAGCGAGTTGACCCCTGCGAACTCATGACATGGCAACATTACATCACTCTCTCTCTCTCGCTCTCCATCGGCTACTCGAGTCGAACTGAAGCAACCTCCTTCCTCTCGCCTTCCCGGAATCTTCCTCCCAACTTCCATCCTCTCACTGTGCGAACCGCCATTGCGGCCGCAAGTATAAATAGCCGTGCCGAAGGCTGTGCCAACCCCTACGCAAACCACCCCAACCTGCACAACCTTCTCATCGCTGAACCCAAATCTCAAACTCTCGAGAAAATCGCGAGAGAAAGCATTCGAGGATCAAGAAGGAAGAAGAAAAGAGCGAAGATCACTTGAGCTTGGGGCGGGTAACAATGGCAGCGAAGCGGCTTCATGACGGCTACGGGCAGGACCCTGACCAGCCCAACGACAAGCGTGTCCGCCGCCTGCCGTCCTTCTCGACGTGAGCTTTCGTCTCCTTCCTTGGTTGCTCTGCTTGTTTGTTCAAGCGGAGGCTGGTTCAATGGTTCTAAGGTGTTTGATGTTTCGATTCCAGGGTGATCCGCGAAGCCATGATGGTGAAGCAGCTGCAGAATCTGTTCGTCGTTCTGGAGCCGCTTTTCCGTAGAGTGGTAAGCATGAGATTAGCAGTTGCCAAATGTTGGATGAGCTGTTCTTGCATTCGAGTGTCCTAATTGCTCTGTTTCTTGGTAATTTTCAGGTGCAGGAGGAACTCCAGGCTGGTCTCGACCGCAGTCCGCGTTACATAGAGAGGTGAGAATTTACGGCGAAATCTTCAAGAACACCGTCGAACACTCGCATGAAATCCGAATGATGCATAACATTGGTTGATCTGTAATGCTCAGGTCTTCGCCTGAGACGCCGGCGGCTGAGCAGCCGTTGTGGAAGCTGGCGTTCCGGTACAAGCCACAGCTCCCAATCTTCACCGGGAGCAAGATCGAGGACGTGAACGGCAACCCACTGGAGATCATCCTCGTCGACGCGGACACCGGCGCGCCGGCGACGTTCCCGCAGACACTGCGCATCGAGGTCGTCCCGGTCTTGGGTGACTTCCCGCCGGAAGACCGCGAGCACTGGACGGCGGAGGAGTTCCAGCAGAGGGGCATCGTGAAGGAGCGCTCCGGGAAGCGCCCGCTCCTCACCGGCGACGTCAGCCTCACCATGCGTGACGGGTGCGTCGCCGTGAACGAGCTCCAGTTCACGGACAACTCCTCCTGGGTCCGGTGCCGCAAGTTCCGCATCGGCGTCCGCATCGTGCCGGGCAGCTACGATGGCCCAAGAATCGGCGAGGCCATGACCGAGCCCTTCGTCGTCAGAGACCACCGCGGCGAACGTAAGTTTCTGCAGCTCTCGTCTCCATCACGATTCACGACAACTCTCTCCTGCTCTGAACTGTTCCCCTAATGATTTGGTCTGTGATTTGCAGTGTACAGGAAGCACTACCCTCCCGTTCTTGGCGACGACGTCTGGAGGCTGGAGAAGATCGGCAAGGAGGGAGCTTTCCACCGGAAGCTGGCGCAACACCATATCAAGAACGTGCAGGAGTTCCTCAGAATGCTCTCGGTGAAGCCGGACGAGCTGCGCGCGGTAAGCCTCCATGGCATTCGATCTCTCTACTACTACAATGCTTTGCAAGCTCTCTGCTACAATTCTGATCGCCGCTCTGCTTTTGGCATGATCAGATTATGGGCGACGGCATGACCGATCGCATGTGGGACGTGACGACGGGCCACGCCAAGACGTGCGTCCCCGGTGACAAGGTGTACGTGTACAGCACGCAGCACGGCACCATCTATGTGAACTCCATCTTCCAGCTCATGAAGGTCGAGCTCGCCGGCGCGGAGTGCCCGCTGCACCAGCTGAACAGGGTTCAGAAGGTGAGCTCAGCTCGCCTGGATCAATCATCAATGGTGCCGTGCAAGATCTTTCTTATTTTTTCCCCTGACGATTCCACCGTCGCGTGCAGATATACGTCCAGCAGCTGCTGCTTGAGGCGTACGAGCAGAGGAACAACCTCCACGAGGCCGACGCCATGGCAACGCTTCCCTGCAACGACGTTCCGCTGCTGCAGGGTAAGTATCTGAGCTGCAAATTTGCTCGCGAAACATCAAGCGTTTCGGCTCGTAGTCCCCGTGTTCTGATCACTTCTTGTGCTTGAACAACCTGTGCAGATGCAACACAGATCGTGCTCCCGCCGATAGAAACTCCGGTGTGGATTCAGAACAGCCAAGACATCGACTTCCAGGTCGAGATCCCCCAAGCCGAATTTGCGCTTCAGTGGACTGGCCAAATGTACAACATTTCAGGCTAAGAGCAGTCACTGATGAACAGCAACTAAAGCAGGGCAAACATGACATGAAAAAGGGTTTCAGCAATAGGGGTGTACATTATCCAACACGTACTACTATGTCCATTATGTCCATGTTTATGCAAGTCTGCGTCTGTATAACTTGTGTTCAAGTGACACCAAGATTAAGGTTAGGTGAACAACAGCTTGAGCGGCCCTCACTGCCTCGCAGAGAATGTGGCCATTTTTGGCCAGCATCGGCGAGAGCAAGAAGAGGCGAACAAGTTCAAGAAATTCTTTGGTTTAATTGGTATCCTTCGTTGTAATTTTTCCTTTTTGTGCTTAGTCAAGTAGTAGTAGTGTTCTGCTCCCAAGGGTTGCATTGTAATGTTGGGCTGTCGCGACATGGGGGAAGAGAACTTGTGTGATACCTGCAGAACTTGTGCTAACAAACCGGCAGTTCTGCTCTTTTTAACATTTTGTTGAAGTTTTGTGTCTGTAACATCAGAGTCCCAGTAAATGGAGTACATAAATAACCTTTTTGTACACACAGTCAATTTTGTCTTGAGTTTTTTTTGTTCCTATTGTGATCTGTCCCCACTTTATTCCTCTTCGGGAGGGAAAATCATTTTATCCTTTCAGAAAATAATTTTAGTTTTTTCTATAAAATTTCATAGATCAATATATGATATATCACTATGCATACATGTAAGGGGGTGTTTAGATTAAGAAAATTTTTGAGAGAAGTGTCACGTTAAATGTTTGACTAAATGTCGGAAGGGGTTTTCGGACACGAATGAAAAAACGAATTTCACGGCTAGAAACCGCGGGACGAATCTTTTGAGCCTAATTAATTCGTCATTAGCACATGTTGGTTACTGTAGCGCTTATGGCTAATTATGGACTAATTAGGCTTAAAAGATTCGTCTCAAGATTTCTTTCATAATTGTGCAGTTAGTTTTTTGGTTCATCTATGTTTAATGCTTTATTTAAGTGTCTAAAAATTTGATGTGATGTTTTTGGAAAAAATGGGAACTAAAAAAGGCCTAAGTTTGAATTTTGTATGCACAAGTTGAAAAAGTAACAAATTATTGGCATTAATATTTGTTCTTTTAAAAAACATAATTACTAATCCCATTTGGATGCTGTGCAAAGAGCAGAGCACCAACGGTTGTTCAACAATCCATCCCCAAAATTCATCTTTTTGGTTCTCCAATCAGAATTTTAGTTTTGTGATGGATATGATGTTTTTAACATGTAACTTAAATTGACTCACAATAATAAGAAGTAATGGATCCACAAATAAAAAGTAACTCCCTTTTTCACGAGTTGCTGTCTTTTTTTTTTTCATGCGGTATATTAGGATGGAAACGTCTTACCGACCCATAGAGAGCGAGATCTTCGGACTAAGGATTGCAATTTTAATACGAGATAGAATGACAATTAAAATTAGTTTTTCACCTGAAAACTAAAATTTATAACTATGATCCACATCGATCTACTGTTGTTGAGGGACCATCTCCTCCTCCTGAAACAAACACTTTCGAGCAACAAACGAAGGTACGGGCATGTGGGCGTGGCAGGCGACGTGGCTGGACCTGGACTCGAGAGAAGTCAAGTCAAGACAGCGAGAGAGAGAGAGAGAGAGAGTTTGCGCGTGAAAGATCAAGTAGGCGCAAAACTGTGCCGCGACAAGCAACCCTAGGGAAAGCAGAGGCATCCGGGATCTCTTCCAACCCCCAAGATTCAACAAAGCAAAAACCGCGTTGCAAACCCGTTTTTCTTTTTATTTTTGTGCTTGACTTTGCATTAAATGACGATAAGTAGCACAAGTCAATCGTTTTTACCATTAAATATATCTTACTCCTATTATTTTCGCCATCTATCGTAGTCGATTTTTGACTATTGGACATAGGTGTCCGCGACTATGCTTCCTGCGGTCGTTCTATATCTCAAGCAGTTCAACTGTTTTTTTTCTTATCTTTTGCTAGCATGTTTTCCTAATACATTTTTACAAAAAATTTTCTATTTTGAAGGTCATCATCATATTTCTCAAGTATATTTTCAACTCTAAAATAATTAATTATGTTATTTATATTATTAAATAGTTATTAGCAAATAAGATAATGTTCCATCTTTGTCTAGAAAAAGAACACATCCTAGATCTGTTGCCTTGCCAACCTATATCTCATAGTTTTGCTTTTTCTTATACTTATAAATCAAATCTTAAATTTTAAATTAAATTTCAGAGTTTATTTTATGATTTTTTCTTTGCATTTTTTACACCTTATGTTTCTAAATCACTTAGAACAAAATATATAAGCTTTACCTAGAAATAATTTTTAGGTTGTTAATAAGTCGTACAGTTTATTCTTTCGACAAATGAAATGATGGGAGCCCCAGTCTACGTCACACATCGCCAGTCCAGGAGCTTACTGGCTTTCTCGATGGTAATCTTCGATGCCAAATTTTCAATCAAATGGTGAAAAACGTTGACTGGGATTTCGCTCAAAGTGGCGCATTACGTTTTGGAAGTTCTATTTTCCTTACTGGGCCGGATCCATCAGGTCACTTTGGTTTGACGGGACGTGAAGGCCCATAGAGAAGCTATCTATCTCCCATAAAGGGAAAAAATTCACCTAAGATCCCTTAACTTAACGTCGAATCTGTCTGAGATCTCTTAACCCCAAAATCAGAAATGTATACCCCTAATCTCACAAAAACCGTTCAAGGAAGGTCCCTGGCAGTATCATTTCAATTCTTGCCTGGTTTTACTGACGTGGCACACGGTGGGCTCCATATGTTAATAGTTTTTTTCCTATTTACCTTTCTCTTCGTCCTCTCCCTCCCGTGCTCTCCTCTGTGTGCGAATCGATTGACCGTGCAATCAATGGCCAAGAAAGAAGACAAAGAACCCTCCGGCGACAATAGCGGCGACCACGGACCAGATGACGACGGCGATGAGCGATGGCAGAGCGGAGCGACCCTCGTGCGAACATAGCCATGAGAAGCGTCGCGGGAAGCTAAACCGCAACCTTGATCCAGCCTCGATCCGCAGGCTGCTCCACGCAATCGAACCTCCGAGCAGCACAATGGTAGTGTATGCTCCGCCAACGACGGTGCCAGTCCGCTGGCCTCTCCCCATGATCTGGTGATCACCGTGATCTGTAGATCACCAGTGCTGAGTTGCACATCAGCACGATGAACCCGAGCTTGGTGAGAAAATCGTGTCGCGCCAACTCCATATATCGTGTTCTCCAGCGAGGACGCGGAGAACCTACCAACATACTGCATTGAAGTATTTATAATCCTTAGTGATGTTGTTATGATTTTTCTTTTGTAGCGGACGACGTGTACGAAACCTCTTGCATGCTTATTGGGCTTCCAGCGAGAACACACGCACCAGCACATGTCAGTTGGAAAGAGCAATAGATGCAATCTTCGTTTTTGCTACCACCGCTCCCTGTAACTACAATTCACATAGCTACAAACTTTGTTTTCACTCACCGGTCACTGGCGATCTTGACAAGCACCCTCACCGTCGCCACCTCTCCAAGCATCTCTTTCAACGTGCTCTCCATGCGCCGCCGGAACTTGGCATAGTGTTCAAACAAGTCACCGTCGACAGGTATACTGCTTGCCCTACGTGCACTGGGATGATACCTTGAGAAGAACCCTCCTGACGATCTCGTCGAGGTATAGACCAAAGATGAGCTTCTCGTAGATTTTTGCTCACTCGGGTTAGGCTCACTGCGGTCGCCGTCTGAGATTGGGGCAGCTGGCGCACGCGTCGGGGGCTCAAGTGCGACGACGTGCCCATCGCTTTCTGCGGCAAGATCGGTTCCTTGGTGGCAACCTCACCGGCCGTCGACGGCGATCCACGGCCACGGCCGGTGCTCAGAAGCTAGCTCCCGTGTTGCCACTCGCCTTGGGCTAGGATGCTGTCTCTCCTGCGCGACCAACTGCTGGCGCCCATAGGAGAGGGAGATTGAAGTAGAAGAGAGGAAGAAGAGAGAGAGAGGGGAGTGCACGACGAGAAGAAAACAGGGAAAAAAGATAAAGAAAAACTTGAGCCGCTAACATGTAGGGTCCACTGATATGCCACGTGAGCGAAACCGGGCTCGATACTACCATGGGACGTTCTTTGAACGGTTTTCATAAGATTATGGTTATACATTTCTGGTTTTGGAGTTTAGGGACCTTAGACATATTCGTTGTTAAGTTGAGCGACCTGCTGTGAACTTATTCCCCCGTAAAGGCATCAACATCCAATATCTTCGTTACAATGGGCCACTCGTATGCAGCCCAGTTCAATATGGCACATCAAAGCCCACAAAAAAATCTGCCCACATAATACTACTATAAATTGGTTGTTTATTTACTGCAAATCCATATAGTTAACAAATCCAATACATTTTTTACGATCTTGATTACCACACGCCCGGTCTAATCACAACATAAAAATGACATCATATATCTGATCTAAGAATAATCCCAATCCCAATCCGTATATGCAATACACTGCACGTACCGTTCTATGTATGAATCACCGATGATGGAGTTGGCTGGCTAGAGGTCCATGTCGAGCACGAGTGTGCCGTCCCCCTTGCCGACGTCGAACTGCTGGTGCTTCATCTCGCCGGCGCCGGTCGTGAGCTGCACCACGTACTTGCCGTGGAAGCCCCTGAACTTGAAGTGGCCGCTGCCGTCGACTTGGCCACGCGCGTGCGACGTCCACTCCTGCCGGAGACCCACGTAGCGGTGGCCGGCCTGGTTGAGCTTCCCGTCGGCGTCGACGAGGTGGGCATGGGAGCGCCACATGTTGCCCTGCATGAACCCCCACAGCATGATGCCCTCCACGGCCGGGTGCGCGAACGCCTCCCGGAGCACGATCTCCAGGTCGTCGGCGCGCACCGCCTCGTCCGCCGCCGACGCGTCCAGCTCCGTGATCCACACGGGGAGCCCCGTCACCGCCAGCTTGTCCAGCGCGTCGCAGATCACGTCGCCCACCGGGTGCGTCACGTGCCCCTGCACGCCGATGCCGCCCACCGCCGCGCCGCGCTTCTGCAGGTCCGTGATCAGCTCCACGTACCGCTCCGGCGTCGCATTCGGGTCGTTGGCGCTCTCCACGTTGTAGTCGTTCACGAACAGCGCCGGCGACGGGTCCATCCGCGCCGTCTCGCGGAACATGTGCGCGTTGATGTCGTCGCCCAGCCTCTGCTGGAAGAAGGCGCCATGGAGCATCTCGTTGTTCACCTCGTACTGCGGGAACTTGCCGCCGTAGCGTGACACGAGGCTGCGGAGGCGGCCTTCCACGGCGGCGCGGAGCTGGTCGCCGTTGAGAGCGCGGACCCACGGCTGCACGGCGTTCTCGACGGCCCAGAAGATGCAGTGGCCGCGGACGGGCTTGCCGTGGCGGTCGCAGAAGGCGATGAGCTCGTCGGCGTCGGAGTAGCTGACCTGCCCCTGCACCGCCTCGGTGTAGTACCACTTTAGCTCGTTCTCGAGCACGGCCCAGTCGAAGTGCTTGGTGAAGAAGTCGACGAACGCCGGGTTCTGGATCGCCGTCTTGTTGATGCATGCGCCGATGGGGAAGCTGTTCTCCACCTGCACCACGCGGATGGCCGCGCCGCCCGTCTGCCGGCCCAACTTCAGGACCACGTCACGCTTGCGCACCTACGTTGTACAGGTAAAAATGGCCATATTCTCAGTGACAGTACTGCATTTACTCGTTCGGTCCGAAATTATAAACATTTATAGGATGCAAGTTTTGTATCATATTATAACATTTGTACACTGATTTCCATAATGTTAATTATTTCAATAATTCTGAAGCCAACAAGATACTTAGAAAAGAAAATACAATCAAATCAAGATTCAAAAATTAACCAGGAAAGTGAATAAAAGTAAATCTTTTGTCATATCATTTGTCTATACTAAATACAACAAATGCTTATATTTTAGAAAAAAACGTGGCAATATATTTTCATGTATGATTGGGTGAATCTTGGATTAGATGGTTGAAAATTTGTGTGCTTGAGTGAGTGTGAAGCAAATGAAGCAAAGTGCAATGATATTTTACAATGCTCATATGCAAATTTTATGGTCACTTGCTCACCGCAATGATCATGTACGTGCATCGTCAAGTGGACCATTGCTTTTGCATGCGCTTGAGTGCAACGTACTACTCACTTTTTGTTCAGGCAGTTTATTGGTCGTCATGTTGCTTATGTCATTCATGTTATCACATTGCGTGGTGCTAGTTTCTTAATTAAAAAGTATATAAATTATAGTGTTGTTCGACAAGATCATACTAACGGAAGAAATTAAGTTTCATACCTTGTCAGTCTTCTTCCTCAGATGCCTCAGCCTCGCGATCTTGTTCACGGCGAACACCTGCAGGTCCATCACCTTGAGATCCACACCGGTCGGCGGTCCATGAACGTACACCTTGGCGCAGCGCGGTGGCTCGTCCACCCGGAACGAGCCCATGATCTCGCCCCATTTGCCCGCTTCCGCCACGACCACGCCGCCGCCGATTGGCCGGCCGTCGTCCGCGCAAACCTCGACGTGCACGGCGTGGCAGCAACCGCCCGCGGCCCCCGCCCCCTGCAGCCCGACCCACCCGGCTACGCGGTACGTGACTTTGGACGCCGGCGCGCGCGAGAGCTCCCGGCAGAGGCCGTCCCTCTCGCCGGCGCGGTGCGCCGCCAGCACATACCGGCCGCTGGGCTTCGGCCTAGGCTCGTCGGCGTCTTCTGTAGCAGACAAAGGAGGATGAGTCGTCGTCGTCTCCGGCGCCGGGTCATCGTGCACGGACAGTTTGCAGGAGCCAGACGGCGTCCAGCCGGCCAGACCGCCATCCTCCGAATCGCAGTGCTCGACATGGTTCAGGACCAAGTGCGTCGTCTCCTGCATGCAGCGCAACAACACACGGGGGCACAGTGGTGTCAGAGAAAGACACAGTCGCGAACACCATGTAGGCTTGCAACGTCGTCAGAGATCGGCAGATCGCTGGCGCGAAATGGGTGTGGTTGAAGACGATATCGTAACAATTCGATATGGGTGATGCACTGGCTAGCTTGTTGTCACTTGTCAGGGATCAGACATTCAGACAGCTAATGTAAGACATCTGTAACAAGCCAGCTTGTGTAGTTTTGCTTGGCTTTAAAGCAGAGAATTGGAATGCACCTAGAAGGACATCACTAGCTAATCTGAATTCTCAACCTACTTTTCTGCCGTAATTTCACACTGCTGTTGAAGTTTGCATTTTAAACCTGCTTATCAATTTTCATATTGCCATCTCTAGCAGTCACACATGGTAAGCTGAAACATGACAACATGCAAAGTTGGAAAGCATCACGTACCTCAGTGAACGCCATATGGGTGCGAGGAGAAAGCTCTGAATCTGCAACTCGCAGGTCTCAGCTAGCGTTTTGTGTTTATGGGCTATGGATGCTGGGTTTCTGTGGCGAGTGAGAGACTGTGTGAGAGATGAGAGGCATGCAGGCGGGCAATTTATAAGGCTTTGTGGCCGGTTCGGTCGGCAATCACATCCATCGCTACGCAGCAGAAAGTCAGAGTCACTAGCCAAAAACCGGTGTTTCATACAGCAGAGACTCCTAGGCCAGGCTTAGCTACCTAACTCATATCTTTCTCCTATCTTTTGTACAAAACTGAAGATTGGGCAATGCTGATTAGTCACACGAGACCGTACTAGTCGCTGACGTGTGGGCCCGGCTGTCTCATGACGATTAGTCGAGAAGCTAGCTTTAGGTAATTCGGTCACTCTGTTTATATTATATTAGCTTCTCTCAATCTGTCACTGTAATGATCGCTAGCAACATCCAAGCGTCTTCGAACCCTGACACTTTTCTTGGCTTTGGGAGGAGTAAAAATTGATCAATCCTTCGGTCGTTGGTGGGACAATTGCATTTTAATTTTGCATGGATTACGAACCTAAAGCTAAATCGCAAGCCTGTCCACGGAAGAACAGATACAATCTATCCTGATGGACCCGTTTACATATATATATGTACTTTCAACACATGATCTCTGATATCTGCTAGTACGAGTCGTACTAGATCGACGAAGATGTGAACTGCAGCAGAATGCTAGCTTTCTGATAGAGATGTGAACTGCATGTGTTCACCATTGGAGTAGTGCTACTTGCTGCCGTCCCAACTGGATCTGCCTGCCTGCCCAGCTTTTCGTTTTCGGTGAACGAAGTCGCAAGACATAGCCGTGGCGTCAAGCTACGAGAATTGGCCGACGCAAGATCGTCACACGTCCAGAAGGAGAATATCAGAATACAGCATATGCATGCCTGCATCGTGTTCGAGACTTGCGCACTTGAACTAGCCTGTCCTCATGTCGATATATCGAACGATCGAATTCAACGGTTGAATCTTGACGGCACAAACAGAGCTGCCGACCAAGCAAACGTTGTGAATAATTCTGATGCATTTTTGCCTGCAAATCCTTGCTTAGAAAGCATCGAAGCATGTCCACAGAACTGATCACACCAAATTAAAGGAGAAGTTAATGCCTAACGAACTTGCATATGCTACTGCATGCATATCTAGCTTAATAAATATTTTCCTTGCAACATCCAACACATATCTTCATATCTCAAAGGACATTTAAACAGAACCTACTATTGTAATGGATAGTCTAGAAGACGTACCGGTAGATCTAAATGATGAGGAAAATATTCTAATCCCTCAGGGATGTCCTCTCGTCTATTGCATGCTATCCAAATAGTTATAAAAAATTAAAAAAATTATGAAGATAGATTAATATAAAATATATCACTACATAAATATGCAAGTTCAAATATAACTTATACAATCCATAACAAAAATAACAAATTAAACTCTAAATAGTATACGTATACTCACAGTCATATTTGTTATTTTTGCTATGGACTGTGTGGTGATATATCTTATATTAATCTATCTTCATAATTTTTTTAAAAATTTTTTTATGACTATTTAAATAACATGCAATAAACGAGGGGACATCCACTCCCCGAACTAGTCATAACTCATAAGAAAATGCGCCGTGCTACCTAGTGTGGTTGATTTTAAATTTTTGCGAGAACACAAGTTGACAAGCATACAGTATTTGTCAACAAGTTAATCCATAGGCTTTAGCCAAATTAAACTGCAATGGGCTGACCAGCTGCTTAGTACGCCAATTCAATTTGGGCCTATTCAGCCATTGGTCCGAAAGGCCAAAACAGGTCATTGTTTTAGTTTTTTTTTTCTCCCTCATACGTTAACAACCTATGCTATAAATAAAGTTAATCACGTATGCGTTCGTTTATTGAGATTTTTCTAGATTTCTTCTTGGTTTTCACGCGTGCTTCCCTAAACGGTAAAAGTTATATACAAGTTTATCATCTTATATTCTAAAATAGATTTTTTTTCAACTTTCTATATGTTAATCCTATCATTTATATCATTAAATAGATATCACAAAATTCATAAAATCTTTCATATTCATCATCATCCATAAAAAGAAGACAATATATCTATAGGTCTAGATTGCCGGCTTCATGAAAGGTTGATGGTCAGCGATTAGGGTTAGGGATTTGATCTTCCTTCCTCCAAGATTACATGAGCCAATGCATTTCCTTTCTCCGTACTACATGACCACCAAAGTCCGTTGTATGGGGCATGTTATACTATAGCGTTAATGAATATCTAAAGTACTAAAATGGACCAAAATATTTATGAAACAACTAGTAACTTATTTTATTTGTTAAGTAATTATATTATAGAAAGATGTCATATTTCATAGAGGTGATACCTTAGACACATCTCACGCAAGGTAAAAAGTAAATGTGGTTCCTTCCCATATTTGTAGAATTTCTCTTGAACAGTGTTGCGCACGTAATAATTAGGAAAACTATAGAACGGTGTCCCGTCCTTACAATTTGGAATAGGACACCCTTAGTTTCCATCGAAATGTAGTAAGTAGCATTGTGTGGTCTGTCATATAGTCACCCAAATGCTTTTTATTTTTATTTTTATGTTTTTATAAGTATTGCGTATAGTTCATTAGTTGATAACACTCTAATATAAGTTAGTATCATCCGAGTGATCAGTTGATACCGGTATGATATCAGATCTGATACTGGTGAGAGGTATTATGTTCCGAATTCGTAGGGATCATTTCGTTCCAAAATGAGATAACACACAATAGCAGCCCCCTAATAATCCTGTTATGTAGAACGAGGAATAGCCCGTTCTTACTTTATTTCTTCATTAATTTTCCCCATTACAATACCTTGCTTTTCGTGTACAATACCCAATTGTTGAAAGTGTAAAAATGTATGTGTGTGGTACAATTCTTTTTCCCTCGATCCGTTCGAGCAAATAATCATCAGTATAACTATATATAATAATAAAATAAGAAGTAATCGTCAGACGCTCATATCCAGAACAAGAGGGGTGTCCCCTTTCTCGATGGTGAACGTCTTGTGCATCTTCCCCGTCGTCGTCGAGAGCTGCACGACGTACGTGCCGTGGAATCCCCTGAACTTGAATTGGCCATCGCTGTCGATGTGCCCGCGCGCGTGCGACGTCCACTCCCGCCGGAGATCTATGAACCTGTGTTTGCAGAGCAGAGGCGTGAACATCGATCGCTGTGCCAAATCAAGAAACAGTGTGGTACTCCGGCGTTCTTGATGACTGACCTTTCGCCGGCGTCGTTGACGGAGCCGTCGGAGTTGACGAGGCAGGCGTCCTGGCGCCACATGTGTCCCTGCATGAACCCCCAGAACATGACGCCCTCGACGGCCGGGTGTGCGTACGCCTCGCGGAGCACCACCTCGAGGTCCTCGGCGCGGAGGTCGACGTCGGACTCGCAGACGTCGAGCTCGGTGAGCCAGACGGGCAGGTCGGTGGTGGCGAGCTTGTCGAGCGCGTCGCAGATGACCTCGCCGACGGGGTTGGTGACGTGCCCCTGCAGGCCAATGCCGCCGACGGCCGCGCCCTTCTGCTGCAGCGCGCTGATCTGCTCGATGTACTTCTCCGGCGTGGCGCTGGGGTCGTTGCCGGACTCGACGTTGTAGTCGTTGACGAAGAGCGTGGCGCCCGGGTCCAGCCGCGCGGTCTCGCGGAACATGAAGGCGTTGATGTCGTCGCCGAGGCGGTCCTGGTAGAAGCTCCCATGCAGCATCTCGTTGTTGACGTCGTAGTGCGGGAACCTGCCGGCGTAGCGCGTGAGGAGGCCCTGGAGCCGCCCCTGCACGGCGGCCATGAGCTGGTCGTGGTCGAGGCCCTTGAGCCACTGCTGCACCACGTTGTCGACGGCCCAGAAGATGCAGTGGCCGCGCACCGGCTTGCCGTAGCGGTCACAGAAGTCCAGCAGCGCGTCGGCGTCGTTGTAGTTGAGCTGCCCTTCCTGCGCCTCCGTCCAGTACCACTTGAGCTCGTTCTCGAACACCGCCCAGTCGAAGTGCTTGGTGAAGAAGTCGACGAACGCCGGGTTCTGGATCACCCCGCCATTGATGCACGCCCCGAACGGGAAGCTGCTGTCCATCTGCATGACGCGGACCGACGCGCCGGAGATGCTTCCCGCCCCGCCGAACTTGAGAACGACGTCCCTCTTGCGCACCTGCAATCAGTCCGCCAAATACAGTACAATAAAACCTCCATTCCCATCAACTCGCACCTACTCCCTCCATCATTTTTTTTATATAACGTTATCGATTTTTATGTCAGATTTAATCATTCATTTTGTTTTTTAAAAAAATATCATTATTAGTTATTTTATTATAATATAATTTATTATTATAGGAACTTTAAATATATATACCTTATAATTTTGTATATTTGGATATAAATTTTGAATAAGACGAGAATGATCAAACGTGAACTAACAATCAAGAAAATCATATAAATTAGAGCAATTTTATAGTGCTTAAGTAGGTACTATGAGGTACTAAAATTTTACACTAAAATTTTAGTACCTAGGTACTAAGAGGTACTAAAATTTTACACTAAAATTTTAATACCTCATGGTATCTTCTCAAGGACTGTAAAATTACTCTATAAATTAATCCATGCATGACTAATCTTGCGTTATTAATTTAGCCCATTTGTGTCACCATCTTACACAGGAAGCTGTCCATTTGTGGCCGTTGATCTACTCACTTGAATATTTGGACGTCGTACAATACGTTTATTGTGTTGAACACTTGAACTGTGTTGGCGGATCATCTCTCGTGCCACGTCAAGTATGTTGGTCGCGCCTAGTCATACATGGATAGTCCACGCATCATCCAAAATTTAATTATAAATGTTCGTACGTTTTTTTAAAAAAAATTGTAACTGTCTAGATTAAAAGAATGCTGGTTACAACTTACTAATTACGAATTTCGGAATTAAACTCTCAGTCTTAAGGTGATACAAAGCTTCATATTTATTAATTCTGATTTTTAGAATTGTTAAATTTTCAAACATTTAGTGGTTAATTTGAACTATACTACTATGAACTACGTAGTATATACACATGGCTTCAGAGTACACAAAAAGAAAATGAATAACGTGGTATACGCCTCGTAGGTATGGATTTCAAATCTTGTACGTCAGTACGTGGTGGTTAATGCCTTAGCGACGTAGACCACCGGGTTAGTTAATAGTAAGGTAGTAAGTTAATTAGAGAGAGAATTCATAAAGTTAGAGTTAAGCACGGCAAGCAAGCAAACAAATTGATGAATATATCGAAGGCAGCGGCATCTACCGGCGACCAAAAGAGTTTCACGTTACAGAGGAAATAATGTAAAGTCATGATTCATAGTACGATCAAGCTCGTCAATGACGAAATGTTTCTAGCTAACGTGAGAGTTTTCTCAGAGTGTCTAGTTAATATATAGATATAGATGGAGAGATTGTACGTGCTGATGCAACGGTGATTACTCTTAATAAACCATAAAAAAAATGGAGATGAAATCAATCGCCTAGCTACTGATCGTTCTCATGAATAAATGGTTTTTAATTCGGTGAACATCGGGTGATGTGAGTGCTCACCTTGTCAGTCTTCTTCCTGAGCTTCCTGAACCGTGCCTTGCGGTCCGTGGCGAAGATTTGGAGATCCATCACCTTCACGTCGACGCCGGCGGGCGCGCCCTGGACGAACACCGTCGCGCCGCACGGGCTCGCCTTGAGCCGGAACGCGCCCTTGATCTCCGTCCACCTGCCGGCCTTCGCGCACACCGCGCCGCCTTCGACGACGCAGTCGTCGCCGTCGCCGTCGAGGCGCAGGTTGACGCGCACCGGGTGGCTCCCCTCGGCGCCGTCCCCGAGGCTGATCCACCCGGCCACACGGTACGTGACGCGGGGCCTGAGCGCGCCGGACACCGCCCGGCACAGCCCGTCCTCCTCGTCGCCGCGGCCCGCCGCGAGGATGTACCGGCCGCTCGGCTTGTAGTCGTCGGCCACCGTGTTGATGGTCTCGGTCGGTACCTCCGACGGCGCCTCATTGTGCACGGACAGCGCCGTGCACTCGCCGACGGGCGACCATCCGGCGAGCCCGTCCTCCAGCGTGCTGTTCTCGAGCAGGTTCACGTCGAAAACCACCTCCTGCACACACGAAAGCTCAAGCATGATCACTGCAAATAATGCTGCTTTTGGAAATGAGTACGAACCACCGTAGCTGGCAAAGTGACACATACCTTGATGCAGGCCATGGTCGACCGAGGCAGCTAGCTAGCTGGAGCAGGTGAACGCCGGAGACCGGAGAGAAGGATCGATCGAGCGAGCGACTTGTTCGCCGTGGATTGGTGTTTGCGGTGGTGAGTCACCGGCGGATGGCGCGAGACCGTATATAAAGGACCGATCGGTCGGCCGTCAAAATCATTGCGACATAGTTCTAAAGCGTACCGACCGCCAAAAATATTGTGCAAACTCGAAGCAACCACCACAGCGAAGAATTGAAGACGACGACCTCTGCTTCTCTCATCTCTCGCTGGCTTTGCTGCGTTTTGAGTAACAGTAAAGCTTAGGCAAGCAACGCCTGCGTGGCCATCTCGCTGGGCCTCAACTGGCGACTGGGCCCCACCAGCGACATGGCCCCACATGGCAGAGGGAGAATTGCGGGGGCTGCTTTGAGATAAGGTGTTCTTTTTTAGTAAGCATCATTACCGGCATCACCAAGCATGTGTGACAAGGGAGGCCGGGGCCGTGCTTTTCTTGGCTTTGGGAAGAGACAACTAAAAGCGCTTTGTTTAGTCGCCGGTGACGCCAAACATGGAACCATCAGTGCACAGACCAATCGGAGATTAGATTCGACATGGACTTTTCTGTCCATGATAATCTCCCGATTTTTAGCACTGTTCGGTGGACTGGACTCGTCATTAACTCCTAATCTCATTATGCTACTGTGTTGCTAATTAATTCACCGATAATTAATTAAAGCAGAGAGCTGGAGCTGGGACAGCTTAATTCTCATGGCAGGGAGGAGATCAGTGCGGCGGCCGGCCGGCCGGCCGGCCGGCGTACCCAACTTGCCGGCAGGCAGCCGCCCCACGACATGACTACGACGACGACGACGAAGATAATGGAGGATCAATTAGGCGTAGGGAGGGGAAGTACAAAGCTTCAAGACACAAACATCGGCTACTAAAACGTGAGGTTTGGTGTGACGGATCGGATCGTGTGGCTGTCGATCGAATGTAGAAGTGATACAGGAATAGCAAGCTGCGTACGTAGAATCAGGCCGTCCGTATGAACATGGATCCTTCTCGAATCTTTGTCTGGGTCGATCCCATGATGCTCTCTTCGCTACGAAAATACGCAATGTTCATTTCTACATAACACATTAGTACGTTACAGATGTATGGAAACGATGGAATTGTAAGGCCCAGCCCACCCCATACTCAACATGGAAGGGAGAGAGAGAGAAGAGGAAGGGGGAGAAGGAGAAAGAGAGGGGAAAAAAAATCTGACACGTGGGATCCACCGGACGCCACGTCAGCTGAACCGGTAAAAAAAAAAGGTTAATACTGTCGAGGGAACTTTTTTAAACAAATTCTATATGAATTTAGGAGTACACATTTCTGTTATCGTAGTTAAGGGACGAAAGCAAAACTTGTTTTTAAGTTTATAGACCTCTAGTGAACTTTTTTTCTCTTTGGAAGGAACTTGATGGCTTGGCCCATCCACATGACCAACATATTATTGGGCTAAGGTCTACGTTTCACACCGTGCGTTTCGTCTATTGTGAGAGTGGCCCGCGGGTGGAGGCTAGTCTGGGCCAGGCTTTCCCTGTTTCTTATGCTCAAATTTGACTCGCGTACGGATCCGGCCCAATACTAATAGCCCAAGAAGCATTTTAGCGAACAGAAAAGCATACACCGAATTTAATCGACACGTGAAAGCATTTCACAACGAGGATTAATGACATTTATGCTGCCTAGACTGCATGATGATTAGTGCATATAATTGACCAAGGTACAAAACTGTGGTTAAAGCAGTGGATGTGAAGAATAAAAGTTCCGTTGATGTAGCAGCGTAAGCATGCAATTGGCTTTTAGCCTCGTCTTCTCACGTCTATTTATACTTATAAGATAAAATTTAATTTTACCACCGTAAATTTAGAGTTAATTTTAGAGTTTTTTTAATTTGTGCTTTTAAATTCATAATAACACATATATATCAAAATTTTATTCATAAATTATTTTTATTTGCAAGTCATTTGATTTTTTTTTAAAAAAAGAACATCTAAACAACGATCACCAAATTTGCCGCCTGAGTTGGACTGAACACTAAGGTTTAAGAGAGTTAATGGATTTTCAGACATAAGGAATTTGGCTACGTTCATGGTGTCCTTTTTCTAGATCATGAAAGCCAGTTGGTCCGAAAATTGTCGGATGACGGCGATCCAACAGAGATACCGTGTAACAGAAAAGGTATTCTGTAAATTGTAAACTGTATAAGCTCCCGTGTTAGCTGAGCTTATAGACTTATATTAGTACAACTCTGTCGGTGCTTCCTTTTAAAACCAGAGGTACTGCATGTGCACAGAGCTTATTCCTGAATTCGCAAATAAACTCTGCTTAATTCACAAATGAGTTCGTAGTTGCCACTGTTTGTTACCGCTATGAATCCCGTGTGGATGGTGGAGGAAAGCTACAGCGTTATAGGCGTCCTCGGTGCCATGGAGGAGGAGTTAACAAAAGCTCTAATCTGTGTGCAAGTGTCCATGGCTGCCTACTTGCCTATTCAGTCTCGCCTTCTAGTAGTGGCACTTGTTGCTTGCCACTTCGTTCAGGGGAAATTGTCTCAACATTTTCTCTGTGCTGAAAAACTAGTGTTATTACTAGTTTACTACTAGCGTTGATGCTTTGCTTACTTTTGAATCTTTGTGGCTTCACAATGGCCGTCAAGATCAAAATCCATCAATAGAACAGAGGAAGCACTAAAACACAAACACAAAGGTTTGTGAAAGAGAAGGCGACCAGCACTTGCTGTTATTAAAAAGAAATGGGTCAAATCTAGCTGGCCGAGACCCACCCACATCAGCAGATCGGTGCATATATCATCGCGTATCAGAATAATAAATCTGGCGCTGCTAAATTACACATGGAGTCATAGACTCGGATTGATATTACACTTTTATTACAACGTTTCTAGGTCAAAATAATGATAAACAGAAGTAAGCACATCTAGATGACCCGACAGTTTGACACTGCACTTGTCCCTCATTACAGATTGCACCGGCTAAATTGATTTACTCTGTCTTGGCCTTGTCAGCGACCCCGGTTTCAGCGCCATCACGGCACATCATCTTCTTGAATTCCTCGAACCCGACGCAGCCATCGCCGTCGACGTCGACGGAGGCAATCATCCTCTCGCACTCCTCGGTGCTGCAGCCCTCGCCGATACGGCCGAGGACCTTCCCGAGCTCGGCCGCCGTGATGCGCCCGTCTCCGTCGACGTCGTACACGTCGAAGGCTGCGCGCAGCTCGGCCTCCTGCTCGGCGTCCCCGCGGCCACGGCCGTGGAACGCCGCGAACTCGCCGAGGTCGACGAAGCCGTCGCGGTCGGTGTCGAGCTCGCTCATCATGGCCGCCACCTCGCGGCCGGCCGCGGACTCGCTGGACGGCGGCGCGATGGCGCGCGTCACCGCGGCCAGCTCCGAGGGGGAGATCCTGCCGTCCCCGTCGGCGTCGAAGCGGGTGAAGACCCTCTCGATCTCCGCGTCCGGCGCCAACGCCGTCGGCTTCTCAGCCTTCTGCTGCTGCTGCGTCTTCTTCTCGCTGGTGCTCGACATGGCTGCTGTTGGCAAAGCTGGAGCTTAGCGGGAGTGAGCGCCGAAGACGAATTGATCAAAACTCAGAAGAGTGGCGATGGCGGTGAGCTTGCAATAATGGAAGGGGAGAGCTTTAAATAGGGCGAGTCGGGTCAGGTGGACGCTGCGGTGGTGAACGCGCCATTGACGCGCACCGACTTTTCATGGCCGTGGATAAAGAAAAGCATGGAGGGGTCTTTGTCTGGGCTTTTCGCGTTGCACCGGGCGGCGCGTCTGCCACGAGTTGCCCTCGGGGACATGACACGTTGTCGGCTGAGGGGTGCGGATCTCGGAGCACGGATGCAAGTTTTCCACTCTCGCAGCAGCAAGCAAGCAGCCGCCCGTTTCGTCGAAGGGCGCGTGCATGTGTCGACAGTCCGAATCACCGGCCACATGGCCCACTTATGTGTCCTGGACAGTGAAATTTAGTAATCTGGACTAGTATGGCGTACTCGTTTGGCCTCAAGTTTGGACTTTGGAGTTTGGAATCGGAGTCAATCGAGATGAACCGTACACGTGTCCACGTAGAGAACAGAACGGGAGATCATCGTCGTATCGAGTTTGACATTTCAACTAACAAAAAAAATCAAAAGTGAACTCCTTCAGAAATCCAGCCTACATCAAATTATCCATCTCGGGGGAGAATCGGCCCATATTAGCCTCTCCATTCTGCGATCCTAACAGGCCAATTACATTGCTACCAATCCAGCCCGTTCAGCAATTCGCACATGGGCCGATAGCCAGTTGTTGAAATGCTGATCCAATCCATTGCCACAAACGGACCCCCCGTGAAGCAACTCTAGAAATCACCTCCAGTTTCCAGTCTCCAGAACAAGCAGGAAACCTCATGATTCACACACTCCTCGATCCTTCGCGACCCATCTAACTCCTCGCCAATTGATTGTCATATATATACCCCCTTGGAGCAACGGACAGAGATCGTCATAAATTAATCCCACAAATCTGCTTGAAAGCCATCTCTGAAGCCCGTGAGCCATCGAGAGTTCGAAACCGGCGAAACAACCGAGAGACAAAAACCCAAGCGCAATGGCGCTGGTGCGGAGCGGCGCCAACGTGTTCGACCCGCTGTCGGTGGAGTTCTGGGCGGACGCCGACCCGTTCGGCACCGTGCGCTCCCTCGCCGAGCGGTGCCCCGTGCTCACCAACGTCCGCGTCGACTGGAAGGAGACGCCGGCGGCGCACGTCTTCAAGGCCGACCTCCCCGGCGTCCGGAAGGATCAGGCCAAGGTGGAGGTGGAGGACGGCGACGTGCTCGTCATCAGCGGCGAGCGCGCCCGGGACGAGCTGGCCGACGACGGCAAGAACGAACGGTGGCACCACGTGGAGCGGAGCAGCGGCAAGTTCCAGAGGCGGTTCCGCCTGCCGCGCGGGGCACGGGTGGACCAGGTGAGTGCGTCCATGGACGACGGCGTGCTCACGGTGACCGTGCCCAAGGAGCAGGCCAAGAAGCCGCAGGTGAAGGCTGTCCAGATCTCGGGTTGATCAATCTATCACACCGCGCGTCGCTCTCCGTTCGTTGCAGGCGTTGGCATTTGGCAAGATCAAAAGGATGTTGTGAGTTCTCTCAAGGTTCATAAGCAAGGTGCTAATAATAAGATGCGCTGAAGTAAGGAAAAAATAACTGTCATGTGTAGGTCGGTTTTGTGTGTGCAGTGCACAGCACGTACGTGTTATGTATGAAGCATGCTGGTTTGTCGTTCGGTTCTTCGTTAGACGTGCCATGTATACATCAGTCTACAAATATGTATACATCAGTCTACAAATGTATAGGAATAAAACGTGTGTTGTTAGTCTTACGACTGTAGCGACTTTTATAAAGAAAAAATAAAAAACAGTTTATTGCCTAAAAATAATTTAGATAAAAATTTTATTCTCTATATATAGGGATTAAAAAATAAACTAGGACAAAAATCACATAATAAAATTTAAAGTTTTTTTCTAAAATTTTAAAATCTAGTTTATAAACAGAAAGAAGCGAAACAATGGGAACATGCAATAAGTTGGCAGCGAGCTTGGATTTAAACTCTGGAGGGATGTCCCTTTTTATTGTATGCTATTCATCATTAAAAGTTTTGAAATAAATTGTGAAGATAGATTAATATAAGATATAACACTACATAAATATGCAAGTTAAAGTATGACTTTTATAACCCATAACAAAAATAACAATCCATAACAAAAATAACAAATATAACGTATACTATTCAGAGTTTAATTTATTATTTGTCATGGATTGTAGAAGTTATATTTGAACTTGCATGTTTGTGTAGTGATATATCTTATATTAATCCATCTTTATAATTTTTTTAAAATTTTTTAATGACTATTTAGATAGCATGCAATAGATGAGGGAATGTCCTCGAGAGTCTATAATACTTTCCCGCTAGTTAATCCAGCCATAGCGTGATTGATATATTTTTGGGGGCCATCCATTAGTCAATCTTGAAAAAAACTGAATCCATCGATTAATTTTATGAAACGTTGGATTGAAATCAAACGGTAACAAAACGGAACAAAACAATTATGTATAGGCAACAAGCACAAATCTTCAAGCAAATTTAATGAAAAAATTGATAGATTAAAAACTTTCAAGCAATTGACAAATAGTAAACATATTTTTTTCTTGTCTTCGCCATTTGAAAGAGTACAAATGTGCACTGCTCCAGCGCACTAAAGAGATGTACTTTCTTTGGATTTTTTATTTAACGTTATTAAACTTTTACACCCCATCTTTTCGATTATCTTTTCAGTTATACTTATGCAAATTTTTATTGAATTTAGTTTTTTTCGCTAAAATTGATTGTTATGAATACGTATATAAAATTTTTATTCATAAATTATTTTTTTTGCAAATATAATGTTTGTTTTTTCTATGAAAACCTAAACAATCACCCCTGTGATCATCTTATTTAATTTTCTTTTACAAATATACGCGCCAGTATACAAAATTATAAATCATGTTTAAAAGTTTTTAGTAATAAATCAAATCAAAATAAAATAGTAATAATTACATGTATTTTTAAATAAAAAATATGGTATGGTTAAATATAAAAATTAACGACATCAAATGTAAATATATAGAGAGAGAAGGCCGATCTTTACACCGTGGTCGGGCCGTCGGGGTATCCTTCTGGGCAAGCTGCCTCATGTTTGCATGAGGCCTTAGGTGGGCCGGAACGAACTTGTTGGGTCGTAACGGTATTAGTCCATTACTCCATTACAAAGTTTTATCTTGCGATTTTTAACTATCGTATTATCGAATTAGAGTAGATATTTTACTTTATGGTTTAATAAACTAACATATCACTTAATATCTGTATTAAAATAAAATGATTAAGGAGTTGGTTAAATGTGTAAAGATGAAATAAATGCTTTAAGTAGAGGTTTCCGTGTTCCGTTCAATTTAGGTGTGGGTAACCGTCTAAGTAAGGTTTCATTCTTTTTTTAAAAAAAGAAACAACATTTTATTTTTTTCTAAATGATGTTTTTTTTGCATGATATGGGTTAGGAGGAAGAGGGGACTTTTGCGAAACATTAGGGGTGGGAAAGATGAAGTATGACTCCACTTTTAAGTATTAGAGATATTGAATAAATAAATCATTAAAAAGATGTACAAAGCTTCAACGATGCTAACCAAGATACAAGATCGTAGAGATAAATCCATCGTCCGAATCATCGTCAAGTACAATTAGAAAGGATTAAGAAAAGGCCGACAACCGCTAAAAATGAAGTTTTGACATTGACGAACCACAATTATAACATGTAAAATTGTAGAGTAGAAGTACCATATTAATGAAACATTTTTATCAAAAATAATGATCCACCTCATATCCGTATATACAGCTGATTAAACAGCCGGTACGGCCTTTCCGTGGCTCTGAGCCGTGTCTGCGTGGGCCTTTCCTTTGGGTTTAGCCACCAGTTCATTTAGGGTGATTGTCTGATTTTTTTCATGAAAACAGTTCAATTATATATTTACAAATAAAAATAATATATAAATAAAATTTATATATATATTTTTAACGACTAAAAATCAAGAGTAAACTTTGATTTAAAAAACTCTAAAACCAACTTTTAAATTTAAAATAAAAAATTAAAAATTTAGCAAATAAATTTGAGCGAAAAGATAGCCACGCAAACGCGTCTACTCGCCGTACTGCGCACCGACGACGACGTTCTCCTCCCGGCAGCTCGCGTTCGAGATCAGCCGCAGGTTGCCAAAGGTTGCGGCCAAGTGTCATCGATCACCGTGTGCTTGTCAATCAAATCTACTCGACCGACCACTCGTACCATCTTTTCCGTTTTTTCTCCATGAAACTTTCACGTTTCCGTGCAATTAGGTAATAAAATTGATGCTCTGTGCAGACCCCAGAGGCATCGAAGTTCAATTTTCAACTGATGATTTCCACGACTAGCATGCCGAAGCTATGCATCAGTACGTGCATCACTACATCAACCTTTTTCTATATATGATCTGGTAATCACTTGTTTCTTTTCCCGATCAATGAACTTGTGGTGCTGAAAATCTGATTATTTTGGCACAGAGGTTGACATATAGGAGGATATTTTGTGATTTAAAGGTAAAGGAGGCGCTTGGCTACTTGAGTGCTAATAATCCAGCATCATGCATGTTCCGCTGCTCGGCAGTCCAGAAGGAAGAGCACTATTGTCTATTGCCTTGACGATAATACATCCACTTGCCCAAGAGCCTCACCAGATTGACATGCTTCCAATTGTCTGAACTCAACCTCAGCCAAAAAATCTCTTTCAATCATTTTACGGCAACTCTTTCCAAGCAAAGTTACAGTCGCCGTATTCAATAGTACTCCGTACTACTTATCTGATGGTTTGTTTTCTGCGGGCAAAGCTGATATATTATGTCATGATTACATCATCAAGCGATGGAAATTGATGCGACGAAATTCTTGGATAAGGTTTCATAAATCTGCAGATGTTCTCTTAAGTGCTAAGGCACCCACCATACAGACAAATGAAATGGATTGATATGTGGCGGTAATAATTATCTCCTAGCTTGGCTGCTAAGTGACTTGTATGAAATAATCCAGTTCTTGGGAGCACTGAAAAGTCGAATATGAAGTACGTACGTTTCCTTCCATCAAAATTAAATCCAGGATGGCACATTTGATCTGTCTGTCTAATGGCCACCAAGCATTCCTGAGACTAAACCCCAACCAAAGAACTGAAAGCGAGGTCTTTACCTGCAAAACTCTTAGTGCATTAATTAAGGAAGAAAATTGAGGGCTCGACGTGCTGTTGATCGGTACCCGTCAGGCCGTCAGTGAGCAATGGGTCTATTTGCACATAGTTTCATCAGAGATTTTGCGTGGCCCAAAATGTTTTCCCGGCACCGGGAATCTGTGATCTTTGTACTGACTTCTGTGTCCATTACAAACTTTGGTGAATCAGGAACGTACTAACGTACGTGCCATCTGATCAAAGAATGGACAATTCGGACCGGGCATGGTGGAAAAACATGGCTGTCTGAAACCTATCGTTTTGGCTGAATTATTGCCTGGCCGGCCTGCCTGTTTCCCTGTTCTTTCTTGGAGCCTTCTACCACTAGTACTCAGCTTCTTCCTGAGACCTTGTTTTCTTTAGAACTTTCTCCTGAGACCGAGAGGAGGATCGTGAAAAACACATGCTACTTGTTCTACTCGTGGCATGGACCAGTACGTGTCTTTCTCTCCTGATCTCCTCTTCAACTTGATAGGAGTATTTGATTCGCACCATTTCAATGAGCTCGCTCCTCCAGTTCAGCGAACAAGTCGCAGTTTGTACGTGGCAGTCAAAACTCAGCGGCTGAACAATACTTTTGCAGCGGTCAGTAAGTAACTGCAAGAGCAAGCTACTGAAACGGAGGGGTTTGAAAACGAAAAAGCAAAGCCGGTGACGCAGGTGATTACAAGCCATTTACTGCTTTCTGCCTAACACAAAATTGATGATGCACCTACCGCTCCGGTAACAAGATTTTTCTGAAAGAAAAGCTCCGGGTAATACTCAAAATAAGATAAGCTCAAACAGCATTAGCCCTATAAATTAGTGGTAGTAAGGACGGGATTGACGACGCAAGATCCAGACACGCACGTGGTGACCGGAGCTTGCATAAGACGCCGGAGAAAAGTGTGAACGGATTGCACATCAGCTCATCAAAACCCTTAACTAATGGAGAGCGACCGTGCAACACCACATCACCCCTTGGCTGCAGTTTTGCATGAGTGATGAGTGCTACTACTGTCCGTGGACACGATGGGCACACCTATCCCCAAGGCAATCAAGCTATGTACCTGCAGCTAGATGAGCTGCAGTGGAGACCGATGGATGGATGGATGGATGGATCGAGCCATGCGGCGTTGCGACGTGTACGGCCACGTCCCGACCGATTCATCGAGAGGGCTAGATGACGCAGAAATATGAACAAAAAAGCTTAAATAAACGTCGCGGTCGGAAGGGTCCAAAAGGTAGTATTTAGGTGCGTACAGTGACTTCACGACGTGCGTGGGGTCGCCGTTTCGTTCACACACTGACGAAGAAGAAGGCGACGTGCGCCGATCGCCGCCGTCGATCGGCCGGAGGGAGGTGAGCCGTGCCGGAGCTTTCGCGGTCTCCCCTTTTAGTCCACTTGGAAAGCTACAGTTTTGACCGTTCACACCACTGCGGCTCCAGCTACAGGCAATTTGTACGGTGCCGCACGGTGCTCTCCTTTATATAAACCGCTCCCTCGCCATTAGCCCAGCAGCAGCAGCAGCTCGGGATCCAAGCGTCAAAGCTTCTAAACGCAAGCTAGAAGCTAGCTGCAGCAGTATTACCAGAGAAAATTTTGATTTTGAAGAGTAGTAGTCGTAGTGATCAGAGAGTATATATCAGCGTGAGAATGTCTCTGGTAAAGCTGTTTGATACGCTGGCGTTCGACGCCTGGAACCCGTTCAGCATCTTCGGCACAACGGTGGCGGCGGACGCGTGGCTGGCGAGCGACACGTCGGCGTTCGCCAACACGTACATCGAGAGCCGGGAGACGGCCGAGGCGTACGTGTTCCGGGCGGACCTGCCGGCGGGGGTGAAGAAGGAGGAGGTGCGGGTGGAGGTGGACGAGGGCAACGTGCTGGTGATCACCGGCGAGCGCAGCATTCGGCGGGAGGAGAAGAGCCAGAGGTCGCACCACATCGAGCGCAGCTGCGCCACCTTCTTCGGCAGGTTCCACCTCCCCGACGACGCCGTCGTCGACCTCGTCAGGGCGTCCATGGACGGCGGCATGCTCATCGTCACCGTGCCCAAGGTGGTCGCCGACAAGCCAGCCATCGCCGCCGCCCCCGCCGTCGCACCCGCTGCCGAGGCGAAGGCCATCGAGGCCAGCCCGTAGTGAGGACGGTGCACACAGTCAGCTTCGTCTTGGACTCTTTCCAGTACTCAACGATCCGTACGTACGTGTACGTTGTTCTCGATAAGTTAAAGTGCTTGCGAGTAAGGTGCTTGCTGTGCTTTGGGTTAATTACCTTGGTGTGAAAGCTTTCTCGATGTAAGACAAGAAAGCAAAAAAGAAGAAGCCATATTTGCTTAATGCAATACATGCTCCACTAACTTTCCTTCTGAAATATATGCTCCGGTATGAATATTATCAATCAGTATGTATGATTAAGGGGCGGATTTAACGTAGGTGCTAGGGGCTCAAGCCCCCTACCTGCTGGATATCCATGGAAAATAAAACAGAGGAAGTGAAGAAAAATAAAAAAAATATGGGAGCTCAAGCCCCCTACCTACCTGTTGGATAACCATGAAAAACAAAAGAGAGGAAGGGAAGAAAAATGTACAGAGTAGAGGGCTAAAAGAGTAAGAAGACAATTAACTCTCCCTAATTTCCTGATGTAGATTTGCCCATGATCACAGGTCAGTAGTAATACTCCCTCGGTTCCTCCTGCAACTAATTTTAAACCGACCAACGTTATATATTTGGACAGTACTATGTTACTAATCTACTGGAGTCAGCAATCAGGAAAAATAACATCTATTTCGGTTAGTACTCCTTCTAATTTCATAATTATTATTGTTTTAGATAAAAATATGTTTAAACTATTAAAAACTTTTAATATATGTGCTTTGAAATTACTAGAACAACATATATAGATGAGTCATAAAGTATACTTTAAAATAAACATTATTTATTTATTGTATATATTTTAATAGAAAACCATGTCCAAATATATATTTAGAAGATTATAGTGTTGTTTAAAACTATAAGAATAATCAAACGGAATGGATTACTAATCAACCGGGGGTAAGCGATCCGGAACAAATAGACCTGGAGCCAAAAAAGATCTGAAGCGTGTGCATCAGGTGGACTGTTTCGTGAAAAGCACTAGTAGTTGGGTGATAGGGCCCTGTCCCGTGACCTCGGTGAATGGCCTCGCAGCAAGTACTCCAGCCGGCACCAATTTGCGTCGCGCTAATATAAGTTGGAATTAATGGGCGAGGTAGCGACGCACAGTTGCAGAGCACCATTACACCAACCGGGAAGCTAGCACGGATTGTCGGGGGACGCACGCCAGCGTTGCTCCCACGAAAATCTCTCTCTACTGCGAGCGGACGTGCCGATCGGATCGTCGTGGGGTCGGTCGGTCAATCGATTAATCAATCCAGACAATGGAGCAAATTGAGGACTTGGGAACGAGTTGAAGCGCGCGCACACACACAAAAGATGGAGACGATTGTGGGTTGACCGACCGGGTGCGGGTGCACGTGGGTGTCGTGGTGGCGGCAACAACTTTTTGCACGCGCTGCCGGCTGCTCGCACGACGGCACGAGACGGGATGCACGTTATTTGGTACGGCTGAAACGTTGAAGCCCGTTTAAACGAGGGCCGCATTCTGTCTAATGTGGGAAGGAGGGAGGGAGGCTTCCGCTTAAGGATGTGTGACGTGATAGTGGGCTTAAGATAATTCTTTTTTCCGTCCGACGGTAACTGGGCTAGAGAAACCAAAAGGCTATACATACTGGGTTTTGTCCAAGCCTGAAGTCTGTACCCAACACGTTCTTTTCTACCCAATATCCCCTCCCTTGATACTATTTGTTAGCTAGTTTTGGAAAAAAAAAGATGAGTTTTGTAATAACATTTTCATATAAACGTTTTTAAAATAAAATAAATTCATTTTTTAACTTCCAACTTTTAATAGGTAATCTTAATAATCATATTCTAACAAGATACATGATGCTAATCTAGGTTATTTTTAAATACATCGCTATAAACATGTTATTTAGGAGTATTCTCATTTATAAATATAACGATAAAGAAAAAGAAAAGTGAAAACGATCACCACCTAAGCCTTCTTTTCCGGAAGGAAGTTGTTCAGAATCTGCACATCTCAGCGAAAGGAGTTTACTCAAGTTCAAATGGTCAAACACTTTATTTACCCATTCATGTAGACGCCATGGGGGCATGGACAATTCCAAGGACCAAACATCAAAGTAGACCAATATCGTGCTCTAGTCTAGGACCAGAGAACACTACATTGGCCACAACACGACTGACACAGACACACATAGGCCACACAATCACCAACACGACCTGACCCGAGCACAGCACGCCATATTTCACCTCCGTTTGGCGCTCTCCCTCTCAGCCAGAGATCTCGATGGCCTTCACCTCAGGCTTCTTCACCTCGGCCTTGGGCACGGTGACGGTGAGCACGCCGTTCTCCAGGCCGGCCTTCACCTGGTCCACCTTGGCGTTCTCCGGCAGCCGGAACCGCCGCGTGAACTGCCCGCTGCTGCGCTCCACGCGGTGCCACTTGTCGTTCTTGTCCTCCTTCTCCTTGCTGCGCTGCCCGCTGATCACCAGCACGTTGCCATCCTCGACCTCCACCTTCACCTCCTCCTTCTTGACGCCGGGGAGGTCGGCCTTGAAGACGTGCGCCTCCGGCGTCTCCTTCCAGTCGATGCGGGCGCTGGCGAAGGCGGCGGTGTCGCGGTCGGAGGTCGCCGGGACAAGGGAGCGGAAGACGCCGTCGAAGGGGTCCCAGAAGTCGGCGAAGGGGTCGAACACGTTGCCGCGCCTCACGAGCGACATTGTCGCTGACGATCGCTAGCTGGTTGGGTTTTTTCTTGGAGAGTGGATTGGGACGAGTGTTCGTTGCGAGCTCGATCGAATGCTTTGCTTATGCCTCGGTGGATGGAGGTTGGGAGTGACGCGGGATATTTATAGGTTCACCACGAACCTGTCCTGAACCATCTCGACTTATCTGGTTTTTTCGCGTGTTCTGCTTTACAGCACAACTCTGCTCCTGCGCTTCCATCTCTCCACCAGCCTCTAGAAAGCGGGTCCCTCGACTTGCTCTAGAGTGATCTCGTGCATTTTGTTCTTTGCAGCATGGCTTTGTTTATATTATTGTTGCAAACGCATCCACTTATTAGCGATTAATAGGTAATATGAATAAAATTTTTATATAATTGCTAAGAAAATACAATATATAATAAAAGAGGAAAATATATTTGTCCCATGAATTTGACCGTGTCCCACATTTATCCATCGAAACTGCATATTCTTATTTTCTTCTTCAACTAAAAACTACCTCTCCTTAATTCCCCCCACCCCCCTCAAATTCTCTCACATGTTTAGCCGATGAATGCATCAAAAGATCATTCTGAAAAATTTAAAGGAAGGACAATTGCTCCATTGGTCTTGTTTTAAAGCCTAATTTAAAAAAATGACCATATATTTTTACTTTGATTTGACACTTTTCTTTATAAAAAGAGAATAAGACGTCTAACCTATTCAGTTAACCTTTGGTAATGATGTTAAAATTGTAAGATCATAGTCATGATCTATACTTTGTGATGAACAATTGACTTGTAAATTAATAGAATGTGGTTTAGAAACAGTTATGGTGTTGGTGTGAGTGTGTGTGACTAATGTGGGTCAGGTTATGATATCTGTGTCTGGAAACGGTTTGTTTGTCTCTATTTGTGCAGGTGACTTGAGGTCAACTGTGGTCAATGGCGAGGACCATGACTAGGTTCAGGGAGAAACCGAGGTCTAGATGGTCAGGATGCCATGTGACATGGTTGGACTAGAGTCGTGATTCTCAGAGATCAATATCGGTCAACGACGGTGTGATCGTGACTAAGCTCAGAGAGGAGCTGAGGTCCGAACGATCGAGGATGCCGGGTGACGATGTTGAATACGAGGTGACACATGATGGAAGAACACCGTGTGGGATGGAATCGTAACGGGCTTAACATGTTTGTTTGTGAGCGCCGAAAAAATATGGTGGAAATTGCTAAGAAAATTCGAAGGAAACCGATGCAGGTAAAAGGAAAAAAAAAGAGACGCTACAGTACCTAGGAGGATACCGTAGCGACCGTGCACTGTTCATGTTCGGACACTGTAGCACGCGGGTATTGTAGTACCGAGGTTTGGTTTTGGATTCTAATTAGAGATAACTTTTGGAGATGAGTCCTACTAGGATAAGGAGTCTAATTCCTAGTCAGAGATAGATTTTATTGATATAAATAGGTACCGAGGGGTGTGTCCCTGGTGTGCTTTTTTGAGATTTAGTTGTTGATTCTAGATCAATAATTTTGAGAGGAGCGTTGTTGGTGCGCTTTGAAAATTCTAGTTGATGGAATAAAGTCAAGTTCATTCGATCTACGTCTTCGGCTTTCATCTACTAGTGATTTTCTAGATTCTGACAATCTAATCGGAGCTGGTGACTTTCTGGATTTCGACGATCTGATCGGCGGCACAGGAGCAGCGTGATCAAGGTAGCAGTGGCACTGGAGCGAGGCGATCAAGATATTTTTCGACAGAGGTAATCTTTTATTCCACGAAAGATTTTTGGGTTTTGGTTTCTCTACATTCATCCCCTCTGGTAGGTCTGTTTAACTCTAATTCGATCCTACAAGTGGTATCAGAGCCTTGTTTGCATCGTTTTGGATTATTTGATCTTCAGTTGCTATGGCTAATAAATTTTCAACTAAGCCACATGTGTTCGATGGTACTGATTTTCCCTATTGGTGCAAAAAGATGAAATCTTATATTATGGCTGAGGATTATGATATTTGGTTAAAAGTTGAAAATCCCTATTAAATTCCTGATCAGATTAATACTGCTGCTCGAAAAACTCAATTTGAAAATAATTGCAAAGCTCATAATATTTTACTTAATGGAATATCTCGTTCTGATTTTGATCGTGTTTCTCATCTTGAAACTGCGAATGAGATTTGGACAGCCCTAAATATTTTTCATCAAGGGACTTCCAATATTAAGGAACTTCGCAAAGATGTTTTTAAAAAAAAGTACATAAAATTTGAGATGAAATCTGGAGAGTCCTTGGATGATTATCTTGCTCGTTTCAATAAAGTTTTAAGCAATCTTCGATCTGTTGATGCTTCTTTTGAAACAAATTATTCTGAATCTGAAGTTTCTCGACACTTTTTGAATGGTATTGATATGTCTATTTGAGAGATGAAAGTTACATCTATTCAGGAGTCTGTAGACATGTCTACTTTGACTTTGGATTCTCTTTACACAAAACTCAAAACACACGAGATGAATATCCTCTCTCGTAAAATTGATTCTAAATCTAGTGCTTTGATTTCTCGTTGAACTTCATTGCAAGTTGGTGCTTCATCATCGAATCCTTCCGTTCTTGATTTGATTAATGCCATGTCCGATGATCAACTCGAGCAACTCGAGGAGGAGGACTTGGCTGCGCTTATTAACAAGTTGTCTCGAGGTATGAATAATATCAGATTCAAGAAAAGAGGAGGTTCAGTTCGTTGCTTTGCATGTGGAGGGCTAGATCACATCCAATCTCATTGTCCCAAGCTAGGGAGAGCGAAGAAGGACGACAATGGAGACAAGTTCAAGGATGATAAGCCGAGGAGTTCATTCAGAGGAAGGAGGTCAAAGGAATCTCTCAAGAAGATGTTGGATCAAGTCTGCGCCGCCTATGAGCCACTAAGCGATGTAGATGGAGATAGTGAAGAAGATGAAAATAAAGGAAGGCACATCTCCGGTGTTTGCCTCATGTCGCGTGATGAATCGGATTCAGAGGGTGAGGACAATGAGGTAAGTTCTCTTGAACAAGCTATTCTTATTTTAAGTGCAAAAAATAAAAAATGTGAGAAGATGTATAAGAAACAGGAGTTGTAATTGAATCTCTTAATGCTGAAATTGCTAGATTAAAATCTCTTATTCCTAATGATGATGATTGCAAAAATTGTGAGGTTTTGATGCATGAAATTTCAAAAATTAGAGATGTCAATGTTTCACATGATTTGAAAAATAGATCTTCTCTTGCTCTTGGTTTTGCTTTACTTACACACACTTGTGATGAGCTGTTTTTAACTAGAAAGATGTTGAAAAAATATCAAATTGCTTTTTATGCTAGTTTGATGTTTAACACACTTTGTGTTAAAAGGTTAAAACAACAACATGGTGTTCTAAAGTCTAAAAATTGCTCAACATGTTCCGTAAACAAAATGAAGTTAAACATTGTTTTGGGTCATGTTGAGTACATGGAAAATATTGTGAAATCTGATGAAGTGCTTTCTTGCCCCAAATGTCGTAATAGCAAAAGTGTCAAGGTTGATTGTAAAAACTGTGCTAGTCTTGAAAAAGAGGTTTCTTATTTGAAAAATTCTTTAAAAAGATTTTCTGATGGTAAGAAACAACTTAACATGATTTTGGATCAATCTAAAGTGACTAGTTGCAATAGCGGTGTTGGTTTCAAAACTTTGACAAAAACAAGTAGTGAAAAAACAATTTTTAAATCTGCTAGCATCATGTCTTCATCGAGTGCATCTTCATCAAAAGTTACGAATGCCAAACATGTTGTGAATACTAAACCTGTTCTTTAGTGCTAAATCTATTGTTAGTGCTAAATCTGTTGTTTCACCTTATGCTCATCGTCAGAAATATACATGCACTTTTTGTAGAAAAGATGGACACTTGGTTGGTTTTTGTTTTAGACTGGCTCGAAAACAGAAAAAAGCAAGAGAACTTGCTTTTGCAAAATCAAAGTGGCAAAAATCAAGTTTTTCTTCTCGGAGGACGGTCAGACCGACTTTGTACCAGCGATCAGACCGACTAGCGGTTAGACCAAATAAACGGTTAGACCGGCTTCAGGCAGTTTCTTCCAATGGAAAACGTGTTGAATTTTCTACTGGTTTTGCTTCTGTTGGTTCTGGTCGTGTGTCTTAGTACTGTGTTCCTAAGTTTTTATTGTCTAACCCAAGTACTTAGGCTTCGACATCTGCTTTTGTAGTAGGCTTTTCAGTTGCCTATTTTCATGGAGAATTTGGAGTTATTCGTCCTTTTGACATCAATTGGGGGGGGTTTTTTGGTTCCTTGTAGTGTGTATATTGTTTCTTCTTTTGATTTCGTTTTTGCATACATGGTGTGATAAAAAAAATTAAAAAATTAAAAAGAGAGCTTTGTTATATGCTTTAAGTATATTATTGTGCTTGGTAGCAATACTTGTTAGGTTTTGTGGCTACTGGCTTAGCTTGTATGTTTTTTTTTTTGATATGAGTCATTGCTTTTACATTTAAGTGATATGATACATGACATATAATTCTTTTACTTGAATTGAATTAAGTAAACATGCAATGTTGATACTAGCACTAATTTGGATGATTGGCGTTCATATATATGCTTAATGATTTTTGCATTCCTCATATGCTCTTTAATGTCTCAAGTGGTGAAAAAAAAAAGAAAAGAAAGAAAAGAAAAAAATGAATACCGAATCTTTGGACAGTCTTGACGACAAGGACGTATTCAGTGTGAAAAAATAATGGGTGCCGAATCCTTGGAAACAGTTTTTACGACAAGGACGTACCCGAAATATGTTTGTCTTGAGAATGAGCACGTCAATTTGAGAAAGAGTGTTTTAATCTTCTGGTCTATATGTGATTGTCATTCTTTCCTTGTTAGACTAGTAGATATGTTGTATTATAAATCATTGAAATCATGAATCTTTAATGTTGATTTGATCTTAATTGTAATAGATATGATTCATGTTTAAACTTGAATGCATGCTTGATAGCTAACTAGTCATTTTATCTAACTTGTTATTGCAATACATGCTCTTGAATTACTTTTGTATATTGCAAATACTCTCAGAAAAAATTCAAAATTAAATTGTGACAAGTTTTAAATATTGCATGACATATACACTTTCATGTTTTGATATTTTTCCTTTTGAAATTCTTGATGAATCATTGTCAAAGGGGGAGAAATATACAAAATGCATCTTGAAAGGGGGAGGAAAAATTTGTTTCGATTTTTAGTATAGTCGATTTTATGCTTTTTGACATATTTATTTGTCTTATTTTTAAAAAACAAATGTGCATTTTGGAGTTGTTGCCAATGTGTTCATCAAGGGGGAGATTGTAAGATCATAGTTATGATCTGTATTATGTGATAAACAATTAGCTTGTAAATTGATAGAATTTGGTTTGAAAACAGTTATGGTGTTGGTGTGAGTGTGTGTGACTAATGTGGGTCATGTTATGGTGTTGGTGGGAGTGTGTGTGACTAATGTGGGTCATGTTACGATATCTGTGCCCGGAAACGGTTTGTTTGTCTCTATTTGTGCAGGTGACTTGAGGTCAACTGTGGTCAATGGCGAGGACCATGACTAAGTTCAGGGAGGAACCGAGGTCTGAATGGTCAGGATGCCATGTGACATGGTTGGACTAGAGTCGTGATTCTCGGAGATCAATATCGGTCAACGACGGTGTGATCGTGACTAAGCTCAGGAAGGAGCTGAGGTCCGGACGATCGAGCATGCCGGGTGACGATATTGAATACGAGGTGACACATGGTGGAAGAACACCGTGTGGGATGGAATCGTAATGGGCTTAACATGTTGTGTTTGTGAGCGCCGGAAAAATACGGTGGAAATTGCTAAGAAAATTGGAAGGAAACCGATGCAGGTAAAATGAAAAAAAAGAGACGCTACAGTACCCGGGAGGTTAGAGTCGGATTACTGTAGCGACCGTGCACTGTTCATGTTCGGACACTGTAGCACGCGGGTTCTGTAGGACCGAGGTTTGGTTTTGGATTCTAATCAGAGATAACTTTTGAGATGAGTCCTACTGGGACAAAGAGTCTGATTCCTAGTCAGAGATAGATTTTGTTGATATAAATAGTTATCGAGGGGCATGTCCCTGGTGTGCTTTTTTGAGATTTAGTCGTTGATTCTAGATCAACAATTTTGAGAGTAGCGTTATTGGTGCGCTTTGAAAATTCTAGTTGATGCAATAAAGTCAAGTTCATTCGATCTACGTCTTCGGCTTTTATTTGCTAGTGATTTTCTGGATTCTGACAATCTGATCGGCGCTGGTGATTTTCTGGATTTCGACGATCTGATCGGCGGCACAGGAGCGGTGTGATAAGGTAGCGGTGGCACTGGAGCGAGGCGATTAAGATATTTTTCGACAGAGGTAATCTTTTATTCCACGAAAGATTTTTGGCTTTTGGTTTTCTCCACCATTCACCCTCCTCTGGTAGGTCTGTTTAACTCTGATTCGATCCTATAAAATAACCAAAAAAATGACAGTAACGCGCTTGCTAATTTGACCCTGCTTTATTATGTTAATTGAGATATGATTTGTTCACTGGTATGTGTATAAAATTAAAATGTTTGAAATATATGTAATACATCATGATAAAATTTTAATTATTTAAATTTGATATGTTTTGCAAGAATTTGAGTTATCAAAAATGTAATTCAAATTTGTGCAATACATATCGAAAATATCTCAAATATAATTCATTTTTTTCATAATGTATCACCTATATTCCAAACAACTCAATTTTATGCACATGTTTACAAATGAACAAATCCTATCTGAATCAACGTATAAAGCAAGATCAAATGAGTAAGGGCATTAGTGACATTTTTTCTATATTAATTCAGTCAGCAAGTATTAACGGAATTGGGCCAGATGACTAATTCGTTTCTGAAAACTGGGATCAAATAAGCAAAGTAGGTCATTTCGTTAGTTAGGAACTTAGGATTGAAAATAAAATGAGTAAGGACATTAGTGACATTTTTTTTCTATATTAATTCAGTCAACAAGCATTAACGGATTTGGGTCAAATGGCTAATTTATTTTTGAAATTGAGGATCAAATAAGCAAATTAGGTCATTTCGTTAGTTTTTTTTTAGGCCGGTCATTTCGTTAGTTAGGAACTTAGGATCGAAAATATGACCAATAGAGCGATTCTCTCTTTAAAGGAAGACCAATTTCAACTCGAAAAAGTTCATTCGAAAACATAAACTCCTTCTAAGTAAAAACATTTTGTTTGAAAACATGAACACCCATGGACGTTTTCCTGTTGGGTTGCAGGTTAAGGGATGGCCTAATGATACTCCGTTCCAAAAATAATAATTCTATTTTTTTCCAGAGTTTGACCATCCATTTTATTTAAATTTTTTACAAAAGATAAATTACACGTAAAGTATTTTATCATCTATTAAAATAAAAATATTAATTTTATCATCTACTTAAAAATAAAAATATTAATTATAAATTTTTTAATAAGATGAGAGCCAAATATTATATCTAAGAACTTTAAAAAATATTGTACCTAACTGAAAAATGCTGAAAAATGCGTTCATTAGAAAAGAGAGATTCTAAAGCAAAATATCTCGTTGATCTTAATAGTTAATACAAGATTATCATAGTCGGTGTGATCTGGTTTCTCAAAAAAGGGAGAAATCTGAAAGGTTAGCTACCTATGTGAATCACATCGAAATTCAAAATGTTTACAAGCTGTTTGCAACCTGAAAAGCTCTTTATTTATATTCCAAGAAGGCGATTACACAAGTACCCACAGAGGAATACATGCAATCGACAGACTCACGCGACCACGACACACGAGCATCTGACCATACATGCACGCAAGACCTCCCAAGCACATCACTGAACTACTGACCAAACACGACTTCCAACACCGACCACCGTGATCCCTCGACCTCATCCGCCGGCGCTTAGCCGGAGATCTCGATGGCCTTCACCTCGGGTTTCTTCACCTCGGCCTTGGGCACGGTGACGGTGAGCACGCCATTCTCCAGGCCGGCCTTCACCTGGTCCACCTTGGCGTTCTCCGGTAGCCGGAACCGCCGCATGAACTGCCCGCTGCTGCGCTCCACGCGGTGCCACTTGTCGTTCTTGTCCTCCTTCTCCTTGCTGCGCTGCCCGCTGATCACCAGCACGTTGCCCTCCTCGACCTCCACCTTCACCTCCTCCTTCTTGACGCCGGGGAGGTCGGCCTGGAAGACGTGCGACTCCGGCGTCTCCTTCCAGTCGATGCGTGCGTTGGCGAAGGGGGCGGTGTCGTTGTCGGAGGTGGCCGGGACGACGGAGCGGAACACGCTGTCGATGGGGTCCCAGAGGTCGAGGGAGAAGGGGTCGAACACGCTGCTGCGCCTCACGAGAGACATGGTTGCTCAGTCTTGCGCTAGTTGTGATGGGAGCTTGGGACGTATGCAAGTCTGGTTTGTTGCGTCTTCCTTCCTCGGTGGATTTCAGCTCAAGCGTGTGGTGCAGGTATTTATAGGATTATTACGCGCGGCGGGACGTGCCGCTGCACTGCACGTTCTTGAGGCGTCTCGATTCCTCTGCTTCTGTTCGGTGCTCCCGAGGGTCCTGATTTCGTCCGTTCCCTTCTAGAAAAGACTCGTCTCTTTCCGTCCAGACTAGTCTCCACCCTCCAAAATGCTGATCTGGATGAAATTAATGATCGTTTACTTCAAATAGAGAGTAGTTAACGGAAATGGTCTCTAGGCCCATCTTTTCGCTAATTGCTTATAAGCCAAAATTTAAATTTTAAAACTTAATATTGGACTTGATTTTATGGTCTTTTTCATCGTGGTTTATTTTACACATTTCGCTTTTAAGTCACTATAGACACATATATAAAAGTTTTACCTATAAATTATTTTTCGTTTACAAAAACGCATTTTCGCTTATTTCTCAAAAAAAAAAACGAAACGATAGCCTCTAACTCTATTTAGGTGTATCATTTAGGCTGCGTTATTTATTCTCCCTGATTATTTTCGATTTTTCCGCACATGTTTAACGTGAGCAGAAAATCGAGAAATAATCATTTATTTTATTTTATTATTTATACTGTTAAATAGCTACAAAATTAGTTTATCTTTCACATTTCATTTTGAAACCGAACGCAACCTTAGGTTATAAATACTTTTAAAGTGTATATATATAGATTAAGAAAAGAGTGAAGTGCACCAGCGGTCTTTAAACTTGTCTGCATGTGTCATCTAGGTCGCTAAACTTTCAAAATATATTTTTGGATCCTCAAACTTGTTCGGAGGTGTCATAGAGGTCCAATCGGGCTCCGACCTGCTCCATCCGCTGATGTGGCATGCCACGGTGGTGCCTACGTGTTGGTGGTGCCATATGGGTTCCACATGTCAGTATCTCTCTTCTCCTTATTCTTTTCTCTTCCTTCTCGTAGGCGCCACCGTGACATGACACGTCAGTGGATGGAGCGGGTCGAAGCCCGTTTGGACCTATATGACACTCCGGACAAGCTCGGAGACCCAAAAATGCATTTTGAAAGTTCAGCGACCTAGATGACACATGCACACAAGTTTAGAGACCGCTGGTGCACTTCACTCTTAAAAAAATACTGGCGGTATATCATTCTGGTTCTAACCCGCTATAGGCTCTCTAAAATTCCACGTGACATTGACATGGTAATTGACATGGTAAGGGCTTCTCCAACAACATGGCTAGTAGACTCTGCAAAATGAGCACTCCAATAGACTGGGCAACCGGATGGCCAAACCATCCCGCTGGCCAAACCAGTCTCTGAACTAGCTAAATTTGGCCAGCCAAACAACTTGCCACCTTTTCTTTTTTTGACGCTCATGTAGAAGAATATAAAACGAGAAAAGAAAATAAGGGGGAAATGAGAGAAGAAAGAAGAACCGTAAAAACAAAAGAGTGTAAAAATTATGATTAGGGGATGCCACGCTAGCGTACTGTGAATTTACAAACCGGCGGTGGCAATTTAGGATTGAAATGGCACGTTTCAAGTTTTGGGACCTTGTAGATAGCAAAGAATACGCATAAAAAATATTTATATACTATTTTTTATTTGTAAATATGTCGGTTGGTTTCTTCCATAGAAACCAAACAACAATCACCCGGATATATTGTGATGGTATAGAAATCTACAAGGTCATTGATTTCGGTGTACATTAATCTCAAAGTTTTTTTCTTTAGCTTATATTTATAAGTTAAATTTTGATTATGTTTTATATTAAATTAGAGTTAATTTTAGGGTTTTATCGTATTATTTTTCGATCTTAGTGTTTGGATCACTATGGAAACATGTGAAAGTTTTATTTAAGATTATTTTTCGTTTATAAATATATTGTTTGACTTTTTTTATGCAAAAGCGAAGCGCTGGCACCCTCTCTTTTTTCTCTACATCCTACCAAATATGCAGTTTTTTTCTCTGTATCCAACCTGGTAGATGCAGGAACTTAGCCCTAAGTTAGAGATTTAAACTAAGGGACTGTTTGGATCTAGGGATTTTTTTTGTCACTTGTCACATCGAATGTTTGACGTTAATTAGGAGTATTAAATATAGACTGATAATAAAACTAATTGCATAAATAAATGCTATTTCATTAGATAAATTTTTAAAGCCTAATTAATCCACGATTAGCAAATATTTACTGTAGCATCACATTCGCTAATCATGGACCAATTAGGCTCAATAGATTCGTCTCGCAAAATAGTCTAGAGTGTGAGATGAGTTTTATTAATAATCTATATTTAATATTTCTAATTAGTGTCCCAACATTCAGGGACTAAAAAAGTATGGCGATCCAAACATACTCTAAGCACCTTAACGCTACTCAGATCACTTTACGGTAATACTTAGGTGACGGTAACCCATAAGAACCAATGAGTATATGTCTTTTCACAGGTATCACCCTCCCTATTTAGAAGAGCAGTCGGACTTAATTTTTCTATTCCTCTAGTATTAGTCACATAATAATCAGGTAGCTGCAACATTCTCCACAACAAAGGATTAATCAGTGACTCACTGCATGCAAACCTTTACTGGAAAGAAGAAAAAGAGAAAGGTAGAGAGCTGCAGGCTCCAACAAGCGGTAGACTAATCTAGAGAAGAGTGGGCCCTTCGTGGACAATGACAAAGACAAGGAAACAATCTGATCTGGAAATTTTTTTTGAAAAAAAAACATCAGCTAGAGAGTGGAGATCACTCCAGATGCTTCAAGACCAGCTTATGATGAACCTATAAATAGTCCTACCTTGCACCGCATCTCCCCACTCAAGCCAGAGCTAGTGATCACATCACAAACTCGCAGTTGGAAATCAAGCAAACAATCTAAAGAACTCTCTTGGCCGGGACGACGGAGCGGAACATGCTGTCGATGGGGTCCCAGAGGTCGAGGGAGAAGGGGTCGAACACGTTGCCGCGCCTCACGAGCGACATGCCACATCAGCGGATGGAGCAGGTCGGAGCCCGATTGGACCTCTATGACACCTCCGAACAAGTTTGAGGATCCAAAAATATATTTTGAAAGTTTAGCGACCTAGATGACACATGCAGACAAGTTTAAAGACCGCTGGTGCACTTCACTCTTTTCTTAATCTATATATATACACTTTAAAAGTATTTATAACCTAAGGTTGCGTTCGGTTTCAAAATGAAATGTGAAAGATAAACTAATTTTGTAGCTATTTAACAGTACAAATAATAAAATAAAATAAATGATTATTTCTCGATTTTCTGCTCACGTTAAACATGTGCGGAAAAATCGAAAATAATCAGGGAGAATAAATAACGCAGCCTAAATGATACACCTAAATAGAGTTAGAGGCTATCGTTTCGTTTTTTTTTTTGAGAAATAAGCGAAAATGCGTTTTTGTAAACGAAAAATAATTTATAGGTAAAACTTTTATATATGTGTCTATAGTGACTTAAAAGCGAAATGTGTAAAATAAACCACGATGAAAAAGACCATAAAATCAAGTCCAATATTAAGTTTTAAAATTTAAATTTTGGCTTATAAGCAATTAGCGAAAAGATGGGCCTAGAGACCATTTCCGTTAACTACTCTCTATTTGAAGTAAACGATCATTAATTTCATCCAGATCAGCATTTTGGAGGGTGGAGACTAGTCTGGACGGAAAGAGACGAGTCTTTTCTAGAAGGGAACGGATGAAATCAGGACCCTCGGGAGCACCGAACAGAAGCAGAGGAATCGAGACGCCTCAAGAACGTGCAGTGCAGCGGCACGTCCCGCCGCGCGTAATAATCCTATAAATACCTGCACCACACGCTTGAGCTGAAATCCACCGAGGAAGGAAGACGCAACAAACCAGACTTGCATACGTCCCAAGCTCCCATCACAACTAGCGCAAGACTGAGCAACCATGTCTCTCGTGAGGCGCAGCAGCGTGTTCGACCCCTTCTCCCTCGACCTCTGGGACCCCATCGACAGCGTGTTCCGCTCCGTCGTCCCGGCCACCTCCGACAACGACACCGCCCCCTTCGCCAACGCACGCATCGACTGGAAGGAGACGCCGGAGTCGCACGTCTTCCAGGCCGACCTCCCCGGCGTCAAGAAGGAGGAGGTGAAGGTGGAGGTCGAGGAGGGCAACGTGCTGGTGATCAGCGGGCAGCGCAGCAAGGAGAAGGAGGACAAGAACGACAAGTGGCACCGCGTGGAGCGCAGCAGCGGGCAGTTCATGCGGCGGTTCCGGCTGCCGGAGAACGCCAAGGTGGACCAGGTGAAGGCCGGCCTGGAGAATGGCGTGCTCACCGTCACCGTGCCCAAGGCCGAGGTGAAGAAACCCGAGGTGAAGGCCATCGAGATCTCCGGCTAATTAAGCCAATGAAATGGTGAATACGTTCGTCGGTCGAGGCATGTCGTGTTTCGCTGTGAACTGCATGCTTTGGTGTGTGCTACCGCTGCTTTGTCTGTCATGGTTTGTACGAGTCCTATGAACTGTACTCTGTATTTACTGTGTCGTTAGTGCTTTCGCATGAATGAATAAAATCAACTTATTGGAATATCTCGTCACTGTGTGTGATGATATCACCGGCGATTTATAAATTTATAACTTCTTGAACGCTGGTAAAAAAAGACAAGGCGAACGAAGAAAAAGTGAAATCACGTTTTGGTATAAAATAATTTATGAGTAAAACTTTTATATACGTGTATATATCGATCCAAATTATGTTTAAAATTTAAATTTAAAATTCAAACGGATGCATGCCCCTTGTAGTAGACTTCTATCACCCGTACGTCGAGCCTAGATGCGATTGCAAACCGACAGTGCCAGCCCAGTGCCCGAGGCATCTCATGAAATTGGGCTCCTTCCCCAACCCACAGGTAGCGATCCAATTTATTGGGCCAAATGTAACTTTGTTTGGTGGAAAAAGTCCAGTTGGCATTCCTCAACTATGATCCGAGTCTATTCACCTCCATTGCTGGCTCCCTCCTCCATAGAAACCAGTCTTACGTGACACTAGAAAAAAAGGAAAAATAAAACCCTTATTGGGTCCATATGTTAGGTATATCGAAAGCCTTTTTTATATGAGATGATACTCAAATAAATTTAGCCGTGCAAAATACACGACCACTCTAGTTCTATAGTAACTGAGCTATTTTCCATAAAATTCTTGGAAAGTTTCTATAAGATAAACATGGGTAGGATAGTACATGCTTTCTCTCCCTTTTTCTTTGGATGATCCCTGGGAATTCATGCCCTCTTGATCAAGAAGCGAAAGTGCGCGTCGTGATTGATAAACATGGGCCCGAGCCTGTGCTTGATAGCAACCAAACCTACCAGTCCAGCAGTTGACAAAAGACGGTCCTTCTACGGTGAAAACTGACCACGCACTAACAGAATGTGATAAAAGTTTGACAATAGAAGTTACTGCCGGGGATGACTCGTCACAGCGATAAATTCTGGTCGAATTTAATAAGGCTTGGATCAATCACATTTATCCGAGTTGAGAAATATTGCACGATGTATTACTCTCTGTATATTTTTTTATGTATTACTCTCTCTATATTTTTTTATAAAAAAAAGACTCAACAAGCCCTACTTTTATAAAGCCAACCAACATAGCAAAACAGAGTTACCGGGGAAACCAGTTTAAGATGACAGGCTTACAAAACCGCAGCAGAAATAAAAATACGCTCTCCTAAACACAAAACACAAGCTGACAAACTTTTAGACAATGAAAACTCAGCTCAGTATGAGACTGACGAACCAGCTTAACCAGCTCCTTGCTATCTACTCAACAGAAACCAATAAGCAGGACAAAGAAACTGCTATGTTTATATTACTCCCTCTATATCATATTATAAATCACTTTAAATTTCTCTTAAGTTAAACATCTTTAAATTTGATCGACTTTATAGAAAAAAATATAATATTTATAACATCAAATTAGTTTTATTAAATCCATTATCCAATATATTTTTACAGTATATTTATTCTGTGTTAATAATATTATTATATTTTGATCAAACTTATAGAGAGGTTTAACTTGGAACAAAAACTAAAGTAATATATAATATAAAATGAAGCCGGTACTTATAGAGGAGGTTTAGAGCACACAGGGTTACAGCTACAGCCTACAGGAGCACTCCCCAAACTTGCAGTCAACACTCTTCTCTCACTGTCTCTGCACTACAGCGATCAAGAGCTCAAGATCATCACACAGGCGGTCAAAACGGGAGTTTGCAGAAGGCTGACCACCCCACCACAGGTTTTACGAAGACAGGCGTGGCACCAGTCAAACCTGAAGTTGCCAAGGCCAAGGATGAATTGAACCATATATTCGCATTCCCACCGGCCCGGCAAACAAGCTACTACCTCGGGGTCATTCGTTCACGGAGGGCGCGTCGATGTTGCCGTGCTTTCTTCTGCTGCTGCTTTGCCTTTGCGCCCATCACGCGCTCGCGCGAGCGGCCGACACCGTCTCCCGGGACCGGCCACTCTCCGGCGGCCAAAGGCTTGTCTCCTCGGGCGGCTATTTCGCGCTGGGATTCTTCCGCCCAGGTAAAGTGGATGAGCCTCCTCGTAGTTTTACTTTCATCTTTTTTTTCTTTTGTATCTCGAGGTACCGGTACCTCGCGATACTAAATCGTTTAGGATCGTTGATTCACAGTGCACATCCTAATTAACTAATCCAATGATGAGAAACGATTTAGTACCTCGAGGTACCGGTACCTTGAGGTACAAAAGAAAGGATGGAAGTAAAACTTACTTAATAAACTTCCACTTATTTTAATTTGATCTTGTAGCAAGTATCAACTATAACTATGTTTTGGGTTTTATTTAATGGTAATATTTACTCCTGTCGAGATCAAGTGACGTAGAGATAGTAGAGACAAATATTGTAAAATTCAGCTGTTTATCTTGGATGTAAGCGACAGATTGTAGGTCGTCAAAACTTTCTTTTCTAGGGAAAATTTTCAGCCCTTGAGAAAGTATGTTACTAAATTTCTAACGTAAAATTTTGATGTCTCGAGAAACAAATTTTTACATTATTATCCTTTTTCTTCTTCTACTTCTACTTATAAGCTAAAATTTGAATTTTCAATCTTAAATTTAGAGTTGATTTTATGTTTTTTTTTCAACATTTGCTTTTAGATTGTTAAGAGCATGTATATAAACTTTTATCTATAAACTATTTTTATTTACAAATATGTTGTTTGGCTTTATTTTTCTAAAAAAGTCAAGCAATCCCTCCTTATAAAATATGTTACTTGATGTTACCATTTTAAGCATGATAAAAACCTCTTAGTATCGGATGGAAGTGAAAAGCTACTAAGCACATATTTGTGAGGACAAAGAAATAGGTGAATTTTTGCATTGGATATAATGGACTTAGGAAATGTTTCTTTAATTTTGACTAAATCTATTATATATAGAGAATAATAGGAAAATAAGCCACCAGGTTCGAACTCACGGGTTACAAAATTCTACATTAATTGAAAAACCAAAAATGAAATATGATTAGAAATACAGTTTCGGAATTACTAATAAAGAAAACTAAAAATTAAGTCTAGGTGTAAATACAGTTTAGAAAAATCCAAAATCCGGAATAAAAATTTCAAAAAAGTAATATTGAGTGAAGAGAACATCTATACATATAAGTTTGAAACATCTAAAATTCTAAGATAAAAGCAATTAATATTAAGAGAAAGAGTTGACGTATAAATATAATTTAGAAGTATCTAAAATTTGCATAAAAAATAAATATTATACAGAAAAGAGCTTATGTACAGGTACAATTTTAGAATATGAATATAATACAAATTTTGGAATTGAAAAATAAAGAAAACTAAATTAAGGTGCCACATAGAAATAAAATTTAGAAAAATATATGAAATTCAAATTAAAAATAAAAAAATAATTTATGTTAAGATAAAAAAATGTATAGATACAATTTGTGCTAGCTCTCCAACACGTGCGGGTCATCATACTAGTTTATTTAAAGAAAAAAAAAGCAGTTTTCCAATTCCAGGAAACATATAAAACTTTAGTACCTTTAGCTATTAGGTAACCGAGGTATCAAAATTTACACCAAAAAATATATTACCACCTACCATATTTTAGATAATAGTGTATCTTTCTCTACACTGTCATACTAGTTAAAGAAGTTTGACTGTGTTAAGAACAAGATTACAAACAAGTTATAATATGAAATAGAGGGAGCATGCTCATTTAATGGTAAAATCATTTACCTCTTTTACTTGTCCAAATCTTTGAATTTAATATATATAACAGTGATGCAAGTAGAATATATATATATATTTCATGGTATAATCAATAGAACTAGCTACTACAAAATTAAAATCCTACTTTACAAATATCAGATGATCAAATTCTGCATAGAAACTTTTTGCAAAAAGTACAACGTTTAGCCGTTCGGTTAGCATGAGTATAAAAGCCGAGAAATAACGTTGACCAAGACCATATTTTCACTATTTCTTACTCGATTCATATATTAGCCTAAGCTCCACAAGGACAATTCCTTTTACTAGTAGCACTCCCGAAAACTATTTGTTTTGAAGATTATTATAATTTGAGTGGTCGACAAACATTTTTTTCATTCAGATAACGGAGCGCCTAACAGATGGTATCTTGCCATTTGGTACAACAAGATCTCAAAGACCACACCTGTCTGGATAGCAAATCGGGCGACTCCAATCTCTGATCCAAACTCATCAAAGTTGACAGTATCGGAAGATGGCAATTTGGTGCTGCTCGATCAAGCAAAGTCTTTGATCTGGTCTACCAATATCACTAGTAATACCAACTCCACAGTTGGTGTTATCCTTGATTCAGGCAACTTTGTGTTAGCTCCTACATCTAATACCTCCAATTTCAAATGGCAGAGTTTTGATGAACCGACCAATGTGTGGCTCCCTGGGGCCAAACTTGGACGGAACAAAATTACTGGACATACCGCAAGATTCATCTCATGGCAGAGCTCTGTTGATCCATCACCTGGGTATTATACGCTAGAGATTGATCCAGATGGTAGCAATCAGTGCATCCATCGATGGAACAATTCTGCCATCTACTGGGAAACGGGCTTATGGACTGGCCATATGTTTAGTGGAGTTCCTGAGACTGCAATGTATCCTAAAGATCATCTAAGCTATGAATTTGTTGTTAACAACCAAGAGACTTACCTTATGTATCACACTAATGCATCCGTAGTCACATGGATGCTCATTATGGAGATTTCAGGCCAGGTCAAGACAGTGCAATGGATGGAGGGAAGGAAAGACTGGGTGCCCTTCTTGGCAATGCCAAAAGCACAATGCACCGTGTACTTTGTTTGTGGTTCTTTCGCCATGTGCACTGAGGATGATGTCACCTTCTGCAGTTGTCTTAGGGGCTTCAGCAAGCAGTACAATGGCGAGTGGAGGTATGGTAATCCCAGTGGAGGCTGCACGAGAAATGCCAAACTACAGTGTGATGGCAATAGCTCTAGGCAGGCAAAAGCTGATGGATTCTATGCACTAGCTGTTGCCAAGTTGCCTGACAAAGCCTGGGTTTTGGCAACTGTTAGTGCAGATAAATGTGAGAAGGCTTGTCTGAATAATTGCTCTTGTACCGCTTATTCCTACTCTGGTAGTTGTTCTTTGTGGTATGGAGATCTAATCAATATAGTGGCTCCGGATGGTTCAACTGGGCAAAGCATCTATATCCGGCTCGCTGCCTCAGAGTTCTCTAGCTCAGCAAAAACTCAGGCAGCTATGATTTGGGCTTCAACCGTCGGAGCTATCCTTCTCACCCTCATTGTGATTATCGGCATACTCGTGATTCTCAAGAGGAGGAGCTTCAGTGAAGTGAACAAAGTGGAGGGTTCGTTGGTCGTATTCAGATACAGGTTTCTGCAGAATGCGACCAAAAACTTCTCTGAGATGTTGGGCAAAGGATCTTTTGGTTCTGTATGTAAGGGAATTTTACCTGATGGGACACTTGTTGCTGTAAAGAAGCTTGATGGTGTTTTTCAGGGAGACAAGCAGTTTCGAGCTGAGGTTAGCACAATTGGCACTATTCAGCATGTGAATTTAATCCGGTTGCTGGGATTTTGCTCAGAGCGATCAATGAAGATGCTAGTGTATGAGTTCATGCCAAACAGGTCGTTGGACCGTTGCCTCTTTGGAAGCACTCCGATGACTTTGAGCTGGAAGACTAGATATCAGATTGCTCTTGGAATTGCCAAGGGATTAGCTTACCTTCATGAGAAATGCAGGAGTCTCATCATACACTGTGATATAAAGCCAGAGAATGTACTCCTGGATGACGCCTTCATGCCAAAGATCGCGGATTTTGGGCTTGCTAAGCTCGTTGGAAGGGATTTTAGCAGAGTTCTGACGACCATGAGAGGCACCATAGGTTATCTTGCTCCTGAATGGATAAGCGGTGTGGCTATCACTGTAAAGGCAGATGTTTTCAGCTATGGGATGATGCTTTTTGAGATCATATCAGGAAATCGAAATACAGATTGGCATCAGCAAGGTACAGACACGTTCTTCCCTGTTCTAGTGGCGATGAGACTGCATGAAGGAAAGATCCAGGACTTGCTAGGTCCAGACCTAACTCCAGATGCTAACTTAGAAGAGGTGGAGAGGGCTTGCAAGGTGGCTTGTTGGTGCGTCCAAGATAACGAGAACATAAGGCCAACGATGGGAGAGATTGTCCAGATCCTTGAAGGATTAGTAGATGTCGCCTTTCCTCCTATCCCGTGGTATCTTCATGTTCTAGCCCAGAGCTCCAATTTCTCCACCGAGGCGTCACATTAGGCAAGCATGAGTGGATTTCTCTATTTCGACCAACACCTATGTTTGTCTTGTGTTTAACTTTAGAATCGATGGGCTTCTATTTATCTTAAGATGGCCGGTTTGATCTTCCAAATCGGCTACATTGCCCTGAATTTATTTCGTAAAGTAACTGTAACCTTCAAGTTTGTATTACAATTAGCCGATGTGAAAAGGAGATCAATTAATAATAGCTACTGATTGAACACTATCATTTTATTGCTGAAAACCTAATTTACAAACTTCTGACCGAAAAGGAAAAAAATAAATTTTGAGATAGCTAAAATAAACAACATGGCCTAATATGGTTTTGTCAAAATCAAGTAATACAGTACAATTATTTGCTCAACTATTAGAGGGTGTCTATAACCATGTAGAATACACAAGAGTTGTTTGGTTGCCAGGTACACTATCATACCTAAGAGTAGGCAAGTTTGATCAACTTGATAGCCTTTTATTTGCAATAATATTTATAATAAGGTTATAGCAATAATATTTATAATAAGGTTATCTTCTAGCAAACTAGGTCTTACATGTCAATAACTCAGAAACGTGTGACAAACTTTCCTTAGTCTTGCCATGATATGGATAAGGGGTTGTTTGGTTGCTCATTTCATATTGCTATTTTTTATAGCTAAGTCATGACATGTCATAATTTTGTGACAAAGAAATTCTTTGACAGAAATAAGGCAAGTTTTTTAAAATATATGCCTATGATAAACATGAATAAAAAAACAAAAAATATATGGCATGACATACGTCTCTGGGAGCATGCATAGGACAGGAGCACAGTGCAGTGATGCTCTGAATGTACAGTAGCTATCATTATTCCCTTCCACAAGACCAGTTGCACGTATGTAATACCGCGCGGTGAACATGCGGGCATTTTGTATTAGTAAAAATGTACATAAATAAAGCAACTCGTTTATATTATAATTCTTCCTTTGGTTTGAGATGGAGGAGTGCAAAAGCATATATTAGTAAAAATAGAAGGCATAATTAACAGCTCCTTTGAGAGGGGGGATTTTGATGAGAAATGCATGAGTAATATATAATATTACAAAATACAGAAAAGATACGGGAATGACAATTTGATTGGCCTCCAGTAAAAACACAGTAGTTTGAGAAATGATAGAAATTTATAGGAAACTTTCCTTGAGGTTAGACATTGTATTAAAATTCCTCCCAAACTTATATTAATTGAGGCATTCATACAATCAACACATTGTTGTAACGAGACATGTGAAAAAAATCTTATATTTTCCCCTCAAATCAAATAGGGCCTAATAGGAAGAACGGAAGATAGATTTGGCCTCAACCGTTTTGATATGGGCCACATGGAGTAGCCATTCTAGCCCACCACATCCCTAACAATCGTGTTCCAACCTAGCGAACATCATACAATATCGTTCCAACTCCAGCCCAATACATTCGTCAAAATCATGGTCTAGGCCAACGTGTTTTATCCCACTACATTCACAAGTAATATCATTTGGTTGCCCACTAAAGGAGGTCTCCATGTACAATTCCAGCCTTCTCATGTAGTGGACCGCATAGGAATTGAGAGAGACGCCTCTGGGGAAGGCTCACAAAAGAATTCTCTAACCTCATAGGGGTCTAAGTCCACCGTTGGATGTGCTGCAAACCAACATTTATTAGCATAATAATGAATCACTAGATATGTTTTCTTCCCTCCTACAGAAGTAGATGCTCAAGATATTATAGATCAGTCGTGTCCCTTTTCCTCAAAACATTAGACAATAATCACAAAGATAACAATGATCTAGAGTTTCTCATGCCTCTACTTCTATGGGAGGGAGGGGAACGGATTCGGTGATCAACTAATACAATAGGATGGAGTTGTGCTGCAAGGATCTAGGATGACGCATTGGTGCATGTTGCCAGAGGAGATAAATGGGAGAGGTGGAGAACATGTGGGCAAGGTGAAGCTAAGATACACACTGACAAGTGAGGGTCACCAAATTTAAGTGCTTTTGCTGCCTCGATGTCCAACTTAATGTCACTTAGGTGTCACACCGGGAGAAAAACACCCTTTAAACTAGCCAAGGAGGGACACAAACCTGGTTTTAATACTTGAAGTAGGTGATTTAACTACTTTTGTAGTGGTGGGGTGGGACCATAATCAGACTTAAGCTAACTTTTTGTGAGGTACAACCAAAGATTGCATTCTTTTACACATATTATTCTTAGATTTTTTTTAACTTTTACGCGCATGCTTTTTGAGTTTCTAAACGGTGTTTTTTAAGTTTCTAAATACAAGTTCATTGTATCCTCTAAGATAGATTTTTAACTTTCTAGTAGCTAAATTTATCATTTACACCGTTAAATAGCTATAAAAATCATATAATCTTTTATCTTTTATCCTTCCACGGTAAAAAGAACACATCTAAAGAACACACGTAAACTTCCAATCTCTTATGTGTGCGAGTATGTGGTGCGCGTGCAGCCATCCGTGCAGTACCACTAAACTCCCTATACCTAGGCCGCGTTCAGTTGATAGGGTAATAAGTTAACTTATTCAGCACGAAAAACATAGTAATAAATTAATACATAATTAATTAATTGTTAATTATTAAAAATTATTAAATAGATTAATATGATTTTTTAAAAAAACTTTTGTATAGAAAAGTTTTACAAAAAATATACCGTTTAACAGTTCGAGAAACGTGCATACGGAAAATGAGAGTGTTAAGTTAACTTGTGGGTGCTGCCAAACACGGCCCTAATCGAGACTGATCCTACAGACAGTATCGAGCAAAGCCAGGGAACATCCCGGTGTTTAGCGATTTCCATGCAGATTCAGGAGGGCTATCTCGCCGGGCCGCCGGTTGTCTCGGCCTTTGTTACCACCACCATGCGCTGCCCTGCCCTAAACAAAGGCCCAGTTTTTATTCCATAGATTTGTGGGGGGAAGAAGTCCATATTGCCTCCCCCAACTATCGGTAGAGTATGTTTTACCTCCCTGAAATGCAAAACCGGGTATTTCTCATCCCTCAACTGTCTATACAAGTACGTATATACTCCCATGACGGTTTGCAAAGTTATTTTCGTCTGACGCTCACATGGCCAGTTGACCTTGTAATCTTGCTGAGTCAGCCATCCAGTTAAAAATATAAGGCAAGCTCATTTCTTCTTTCGCCATTTCTCCGTTACCAAACCCTAAAATTTAGGAGGATAGCAAGGTAGGCGACGGTGAGGACGAGACTGAGCGCAGCGGCTAGGAAGGAGCGGAACAACATTGATACATACATATACAATGGATATGACACAAGCTTAATCATTCATCCAGATAGCTAAAAGCTCATTCATTCAGAGAAAGACAACTTGATTTATAGATACATACATACACATAACCAGCTGCATGTTTTCTAACAATGAAATCATTTGCCTAATACCATGCCAAAGGCAACAGAAGCACATGTGAGTACCACTACAAAAAGCACATATCCCTCATTCTCTAACCTACTAACTTTGTCTTTTAGTTCAACAATCTCTGTTTCTTTGTCACTTGCAACCTTTTGGACTGCATCAAGCTTGATTGTTTGCTCATGTAACTTCAAGTTCACTTCTTCGATCCCTGCTGCTAGTTCTTCCTTCTCCCTTCTCAGCGACCACACACAATTCCGTAAATCATTCAACAAATTTCTCACAAAGCTAGTCATTGGCCCATCATACCAAGCAAAAAAAATTGCAGCCACCCAGCTTGCGATTCCCATCCCAAAATCCAAATAAACACATGACAAAACCACCCACTACGCTCACCCGCTGTAGATGACTCGTCGCTGCTCCCACCACTTTCGTCATTGTTGCTCACGCCGCCATGGCCGCTTCCGCCGCCGTGGCTGCTCCGCCGTCATCGCTCCCACCGTTGCTGCTCCCACCACTCGCGTTGTTGCCGCTCCGGCCGTGGTCGCTCCCGCCGTTGCTGCCCTCTTGAATATCACTGGATCTAGGGTTCTTAGAATGGAGAATTGGGAGTAACCACGATTGCATATGTACACATATTTCTATGTCCCAGGCTCCCAGCTTGACCAGGTCAACTGCCACGTGTGACGAAAATAACTGTGCAAACCACCGAGGGAGGAGAAATACCCGGTTTTACATTTCAGGGAGGTAAAACATACTCTACCGATAGTTGGGGGAGGCCATATGGACTTCTTCCATTTGTGGGGTGAAAATCACACTGAGACAAGTGCTCGTTTCTTATAAGGGCCTGGACTTGGCCCAAATGAAATAATCAGGCAAGGAAAAAGTCCACTATAGGTCCCTAATCGAAGGTGAGTTTGTTTTTCGTCCTTTAACCGGAATACCAGAAATATGTACCCTAAACTCGTATAATCCGTTTAAAAAAAATGTCCCTAGCAGTTTTGACTCATTTTTTCGTTGGTTTCGCTGACGTGGCGTCCGGTGGGTTCCACGTGTTATATTTTTCAATTTTTTTCTCTCCCTTGCTCTCCTCTCTCTCTTCTTCGTCTCTTCTCCCTGCTTCTCCAAAGCGCGGCCGGCGGTGGCGGGGGCTGTGGTGGCCGGGTTGGCAGCGACGGCGGCCGATAGTCGGTGCGGGCTTCGGCCGCGTAGGCGGTGGCTTGCGGCGACCCGGACGGACCGGCACGGCCGGCAACGATGTGCGGTGGCAGGCTGCCATGCGGCCACGCAGCCAGCATGCCCCTCACGCTCGACTCGTCGACCGACACCACGACACGGTTCAGCAGCCACGCCGTCCACCCTAGCCCCTTGTCCATGACCTCGCCGGCGGTGGCCTTCGTGGCGCCCATGAACTCCTCGTCGGCGATGAGCCTCGCAAGCGCCTCTTGCTTGTCAGCATGCAATACAGAATGCTACACATGAAGCAACAAGAGCCAACTTGGAATTGATTGTGGTTCTAGTTCTTTATGATATAACACACGGTACACCAGCATCCTCTCGCACGGGAGCTTCTCCATCGCCGGCTCGCCGGCGCCAGCGGGTTTAGCCTCGGGTCGTCCGCGCCGGCGGCGGCCTTTAGGCACGTGTAGGATCACATCACCACGGTGATCTCTCCCTCGATCTCGTTGCTCCAGCCTGCTTCTACCTGCCGGCTCGGCGGTAGACATTGTCCCGCTTGCTGTTCTTGAACGCACAGCACCCGACGGAGTAGACGACGACGAAGAAAGCCAGGAAGATGACGTTGATGATGGCCACGCGTTTGCAGTCCTTCTTGAGCATGGCCACCACTGTTAGTAATACTTGCACATACTAATTAAGTAATTATAGGTAGGATAGCTCATAGCTGCATGACGCATGTTTCTGTTTCAGCATGTTTTCTTCTTCTGTTTCAGTTTTCATGTGCACGAGCTCCAACTCATCTGCGTCGTTGCTCCACTCGTCGCAATCCGGGTCGGGGTCACCCGATCGAGCCTATCCTGGCCGTCTTGGTCCACCGCGTGCCATCGCCGTAGGTGAAATTGCAGCTCATGGGAGGCTTGCAGCAACCGAACTGGATCGGGGAGAGGTCGGCGGTAACGAACTACACCCACGTCTCGTTTGTGTCCTGCAGGCTCCAGCACATGTTAGGAATAAACATGCCGTGGAGAGTCTCCCGTGCGTCTCCCGTGCGTGTGTGTCGCGCCGTGCGCGTGTGAGTCTATGGGTCGCGTCGTGTGTGTCGCGGCCGCGACGCGTCGTAGTGTCTAGTTAGCTCCGCGGTTGCTTCAGCTAGCTCGGTCCGTCCAGTAGTGTTGCCGTGCGAGTGAAGGTGCAGGTTGTACGCATGCATGGCTGCATGCAAGTGTGTTGCATGTAGGCTGCATGCAGTGATCGTGCATGTCGTAGTTAGTTAGTTAGTTAGCTAGCTAGCTTAGTTAGATGGAGTGGTGCGCATGGTTGCCGGTTCGCGTGGAGGAGCAGTGATATCCGGAAGGAGCGAGAGGCTCTCGGATATTGCGAGCTAGACGTGCGAATCGTGGCACGAAGAGGCCGGACGTCGTGGAGGTTAGCTCCTCGCAGGTGTGGCCTATATGTAGCCCCAGTGCTCCGTTGTTACTTTGCTCAGGCCAGTTCTGTTTTAAGTCCAGTAATAAAGCCAAGATACAGGAGCATCGGCTCCGCGGCGTTCGTCGTTGCAACTCCACTGTTCATCTTCAACCTCCAGCCGTTCTTGTGGGTGAGAGAAAGAGAGTTTTGTTCTTGTCTTCCTGGGCTGATTCTAACAGCACACACCGCGAGACCGGCAGCCGCCAGCCACCTCCCAGCTAAGCCGTCCAATTGCCTCGACCGCCGCGGCCCTCGCCCGGCTGCGTCGTCCCGTTGCCTCGGCGGCCCCGGCCCCCGCCCCCGCCCGGCTCCGTCTGCACCCGTGCCAGTCACCGCGGAACCGGCCACTTCCGCGAGATCGGTCGCCGCCAGCCCGGCTGCCGCGGCCCCTGCCCGGCTACGTCGTCCCGCTTCCTCGGTCGCCACAAGCCGTCGTCACCAACTTTGCTGCCACCTCGCTCGCTATCGCTTCCGCCTGCGCCAGCCTCCGCCCTCTTGCCTGCTGTTGTCCGTGTCCCAGCCTACAACCTAGGAGAGAAGAGAGGAGAACACCGAGAGAGAAAAAACCTGATGCGTGAGACCCACGGGATGCCACAGTAAAACCGGGTCACAAATTAAATCAATACTGTTTGAGAGACGTTTTTTGAACGGTTTATACGAGTTTAGAGGTACACATTTCTAGTTTTGAGATTAAGGGACCTCAAACAGAACTCGACGTTAAGTTGAAATACCTCCGATGAACTTATTCCATCAGGCAAAACTGGCGTTTTGTGCTGCCTGGCTCAGTCAAGGTCCAGCCTGATATTCGCCGAAAGCAAATGGGGGCAAATCCAAACAGACATGACCCAGATTTCCTGCCATCCTTGGCAGCTCTCGTGCTAAAAGCAAAGGTAGCTACCATAGCTTTTGGTAGTATATACTCCAGCACAGCCAAGGTGCCAAGTCACATCATTTCGAAAATTTTAAATCCAATCTAGAATATCTCGAGAGTATCAAAAGCTCCCAATGATCAGTTTGAATTGTCAAAGACCGAGCGGCAGATCGCTTCACTGTACTTTGTTTCGCTCTTTCTATTTGAATCTGTGCCGCCAATGATTTTAAAATTTAGGTCGGAATATCTGATCAGTTTGAAAATATCTACAGATGTTTCATGAAAACTATAGTGCTAGATATATTTCTAGAAACGCAGATTTGTAATCGAAATGAGCACACTGATAGGTGAGAAAACAAAGGTAGCCAGGTGGCAATTTTGCTTCACGCATCAGACATGTTCAATTATGCTGTTATGCACCGACACCTTCAGAACAGTGATCGAAGCATCAGCAGCTGGTCACGTACTGCAGCAAGCAACGAAACAAACCCAGGAACACGCAAAGCTACGCTAGAGTATATGCAAACCGCAATCTTTTCAATTCTACCAGATTTTACCGGAACATGGACGTCAATTTCTGATCTGTCCATGCGTGCATGGTCACTCCGGGATGGCGACGAGCACCGGCCGCCACGGTCTTCTCATCAGCAGCCGCCGCCGGAACCCGCTGAACATGAACCGCCGCCGGCACTGCACGGCCGCGCCATCAGGGTCGCCGCCTGTCAAGCCGTCCTGCCGAGCCACCACCGGAGGATGCAGACCCGGCGTTGGCCGTACCACCGCCGCCACAGGCTTGGAGCACGGCGACGCGCTCCGGCAGACGGCGGCGTCGATGCCACCATCACCATCGGCGTCGTCCGACGCCAGGAGCTCCTCCAAAGAGCTTCTGCTGCTGATCAGGAGCCTGCTCTTCTCGCCGTCCTCCTCCGCGGCGGCCGCATAACCTGGCCTGTAACTCTTGCGGCGGCAGTACAGAAGGCGGCGCACGAGAACCCAGAAGCTCTTCACCCTTGGCCTGTACAGCGTCCGGGCCATTTCTCCGGACTCCAGATCACTCACTCCTCCTGCCGATCTCTCAGCTAGCTAGGACGGTACAGTTATATACTGGAACTGGAGTACTACTGATATTCTGTCTCACAAAATTTCAGCTGGTTGGTAGCGCTGAGATACTGTAGCTCAGTTCGAGATGATCTGGGATTCTGGAGCTGATCCTTGGATGATGCTTTACCGTCTTTAAAATTTGCCATAGGGAGTTGTTTAATTTTTCCTATGTCATCTGTTCATGCCAATTAGACCTTAACTTGAGGAATAATGTCAACACGCCACCCTGAGCATATAGCTTGGCACTTTGTTAGACACCTAGTTAGTGCAATCCTTTTTCATGGCAAGGGTGCAATCTGTAAAATCGCCACGAGATATACTGCAAACTCTTGTATGACAATTCCATTGCTTGTGAAAGCCGCAATACGCAGCAGGCTGCCAAATGGAGGCCGCAATACGAACGAAACGAGAGGAAGACGCGGGGAGGTGTCTGCTGATCCAGCGTCCAAAAAGAAGAGAAAATGCGTCGCGATCAGCATCACCGTCAGGCGCTGACGGCCCGGGCGCTAAAAGACGCGCGAATTTTGGTGCGATACTGTTCGAATCATCGTGGGGGAGAGTCCCCTCTGCTCATCGCCGGTGTATGCATGTCACCTTCGGATCCCAGTTAATGAGATTCGGACGAAACAATGGCATAGTTTTGATGTGTTGGGTGAGATGAGGTGATTCGACCAGTGTTGTGAAAGTCGGCCGTATCAACCGTTTAGTCGTCCGTCTATACGAAAACGGTGATCGATTTGTACCGTATCGCTGAGTCGGAGACCAATAAATTTCAGTATAACTATACAACCAAATGACACGGTTAATTGGTTATATTTAGTCTAATCGGTCTAATTAACTTTAACGTTTGTTTATTAAACTATTATAGCCTTGTAGCACGGTTGCACTCGCTTCCATGGACAAGCAAGTTGTTTTAATCTGTCGTTATTTGTATTCTTTAAGCAAATAATGATGTTTTCATAATATATTCATAGAAAAATACGAATGTAACGGGTTAAAATTGTATAATATCCATCAACTATAGCCATTAACATAAAAAACATATGCACTAAAGTGAACGTATAAAATCCATATAATTCCGTTTAATCATCCGTATTCCGACTAAACATTTGACGATACCCACTCGTCCGATATCCGTATTCCGTCTTCCACGACACTGGATTCGACGCGTTCATTCGAGCAGTAGAGTCGCACATGCAGTGACTTGGTTATGGAGTGTCGTCTTGTTGAACGAACTTGTCTAACCACTGTTGAAGTTGGAAGAAGACAAGCTACACAATTTGCACGTCTTTAATATTTTGGCGCTCAATTCGGACGTTTTGTTGATAATATGTCACTGGAACTATCAATTGTTGCGAAAGAACATATTACAGAGGTTTAGCGTGCCTCTTATCTTCCATCATTGTTGAAAGAAAAACCAAATTGGTTTAGCATGCCTCTATCTTCCATTATTGTTGAAAGAAAAAAATTATTTAATTTATTTATGATGTTGACCATAATTTACTATTTTCAATTATAAGCTTACCAATGATTTCTAAATCAATTATATGTTGATCACATTTTACTTTCTAGACATAATTTGTTTTGAAAACTTATTTTTAAAATTTATTTTAATTTATATAATTAAAATTTATTTGATCCGATGCAACCACAGATATTATTTTTCTAAGTAGTAACATACTTCCTCTGTCCAAAAAAACCAATTCTCCGGTTTCCATGTCCGACGTTTGACCATCCGTTTTATTTGAAATTTTTTTAGAAAATTAGAAAAAAATTAGTCACACGTAAAGTATTATTCATAATTTATCATATAATAAAAACAAAAATATCAATCGTAAAATTTTTTTAAATAAAACGAAGAGTCAAAAATTATAGGTAAAAAGTGAAAAATTGGTTTATTTTATGACGGAGGGAGTAAAAGAATAGCTTTACCCTATGATATCCCGCCCAATAAAAAGCCCATGACTTTCACAGCACGGGCCCACTTAATCCAGGCCTAAGATGGGACGAGTTGATGGGCCTAGAAGTAGGGTTCCGTGCCCCCGGCCGGCCTATGGATTAGCACCGCCACATCGCCGGCACGCTACTCCGCGCAGCGGCGCAGGGCATAGGCCACAGGTCGCCTTGAGACCGCCCGGCGATTCCCACCCTCAGATGGATAAATTTAGCATGCCTTTTAGGGAGCGGTTGTGCGGCCGGCGCTCGCGGCCTCTTGGGCGTGGCGCGACGAGGGGCTGCCGGGCGGCTTGGCTGGGTTGGATCCAGTCCTCGCCGGCGACGATGCCCCGAGGTGGACCAGACCATAGGATGCATCTTGCACTGCATCCTGTTTTCGCAGTAGCCAGGTACGCACTTTTTCGCAATTCCTTGTGTTTTCATAGCAAAGACGCACAGTACATGTAGTTCATAGGAAAGAGGGGATGAATGCTTGCAAATTGCAACCTCTAGTTAGGGTAACAGTGTTCTGCCTGTTACCACTCACTCACTAACCTGAAATCATGGACAAATTGGACACTAGATTACACGAGATTATTTTAGCCTTTATTGCTGCTACTGCATTCACCAATTGTCTGAATTTCTGCCAAGCTCATACTCAATGCTGCTGGGTAAAAACTTTAGCTTATTACTTGTATTATGTCCAACCAAGAGGGGACAACTTACGGATCCAGACGAATCACATCATTAGCGAACTCTATGATATATACAGCTCATCCGATAGGTGCGTTATTTCGTCAGAATCAGTACAAAGTTACTCATCATCCGCTAGAATTTGATGCTACCGAGTGGTTAGTAGACTGGCTATGGAATCTATGGATAACTGAGTCAGGTGAATACTGTAGGTTGTCCTTCAGCAGATGTGAATCTTCCTTTGGAGACGCATCCTTGTTCATCATTTTGGCTGGACATTCCCCGTTCTTGATACAATGCAAGACCGCCACTACCTCCTTGATTGGTGGCCTGTTATCCCTGTCCAATTGCAAGCACTGGAAGGCTAGCTCAGCCACCAGATCTATCATCCTCTTCGTTTCGCTGTCAGTCTCATAACCGAGCTCTGGATCAACCAACTGATCAACTTCATGGTTCTGAATTCTGTTGAGCGCCATGCTAGCCAAGTTAATGTCACTGTGGCTCCTGGACATGTCTACAGCTGGTTTTGAGGATATTAGCTCTACCAACACAACACCAAAACTATACACATCACTCTTATCAGTTAGCTTGTAACACTGGTGGTACACAGGGTCAACATAGCCTGGTGTGCCCTGTGGAACAGTTGAGACATGGGTGACTTCAAGTGGGAACAGGCGTGATAGTCCAAAGTCCGCAACTTTGACATGGAAGCTGTTGTCTAGCAATATGTTGTTGGTCTTAACATCACGGTGTATGATTTCAACTGCATGAAGGTATGCCAGTGCTTCAGCCGTTTCTATGGCAATGGTCATTCTTGCAGGCCATGTGAGGCCTCGTTCTGCTGCACGGGGTCCGTGAAGATGGTCTGCAACTGTCCCATTTGGGATGAACTCGTAGACCAAGAGAAGGTCATGGCTAGAACGAGACGTGCAGCCATATAGGGTAACAAGGTTCTGGTGCAGTAGGCGGGACAAGATGTCTACCTCATTTACGAATTGCTCTACTCTTCTGTAGTTGTTCTTGTAAAGGCGCTTCACTGCAACTACTCTCCCATCCTGCAGCTTTCCTGAATAACAGAAAGGAAATAGTCATTGCTCACTTACAATTTGGCATGGAAATAAAGACATGGTTAGATGGGAGGTCATGTTAACAGTGAAGTTCTGAAACATATTTTCCCACCTTTATAAACAGTTCCAAAACCGCCATCGCCTAGTTCCCTTGAGGCACTAAATCCGTCAGTAGCCTTTTCAAGTTCCTCATAAGTGAAGATATGGGGAGAACCACCCAACTCAAGGTCTTTGCTGTATGATTGCATTGAAGATGTGCTACGCATTAGATCTTTCAGATCTCGGGACTGTTTCCTCTTTTTGTGTTTGTGCCAAACAAAACTGAAGATTATTATAGCCAATATTCCGCCGCCTGCTCCAAGTGCTGCCAATAACAAAAAAATACACGGCATTAGCAATAGAGAAAACAAGAACGAACAGATTCCTAATTTCAGTTCCAGCAGTTGGGGAAGTCCAGAAGCAAGAACGAACAACGAAGGGTCAAGAAGGGCACTTAAGGTTGATACTCACCTATTCCTATTGTCCTCCTGTTGCCTTTTGAACCTGCAGAAGAACACCAACCTTTTCTTTTAATCGTTTGCATTTAATATGTCAAGAACAGATAGAATGATCGCATTATTATTAGGGTATCATTGCTCCTCCAAACTCCCTGTTCGAACGAACTACTATGCTTAATACAACTTTACAGCCTAACATCCATCTTTTTGTTTCTGCTTATGTTCATAAGTCAAAATTTAAATTTTTAACCTTAAATTTTGATTTGATTTTGGGCTTATTGTAGTTTATTTTTCGGCCTTAGTTTTAGATCACTAAGAACACATATAAAAATTTTATTTGCAAATTATCTTTCGTTTGCAAATGTACCGTTAATCACCCCCTAATTCAACAAAAAGAAACAGATGCAAGTTATTCTTCCACATGTTTCGTACACACTAATTAAGGCTTAGAAAATGCAAGTGCATTATCAATCATATGAATGATTTCTCAGTCAGCAATCAGCAGAAGAAAACGGACCAGAGTACTGGTATGGCATCTTTATTAGAACATGTTGAATGCTTCAAACTACACGTAACACGTTTGACTAGAATTACATAACCTGCCAATGTCTCCATCAGTGAAATAATTGTTTCAGTAACTAACAAAAAAAAACAGGAACTTCAAGTAAACGCTCAAAACTAAATATCAATATCCACTCAGTATTTTTTTTATTGTTATGAACATTGCTGTGACCATGTCGGGTTTAATTATGATAGCAATCTGTACGTCATGTGCAGTCTATTACGGTTCATCTAGTTGACGTTAAGTCGCAGGGTAGCATGGAAATCATCCTGTATAATGAAATGATGCCGCATTCTTTTTCTTTTAAAAAATAAAGTATGTACTAATAAATAGAAATGCACGTGCACATAACATATGTTTTCTCTCTTGCAGAAAAGAAAAATAGTCCTTTGAGTTTCCTATACTTGGTTACTAAAAACCAACTAACTTGCATAGGAATTAATTGTTAGGAATCCAAATCATTTGCTTTTCGTCCAAACCTAATAGGTCCTCAAAGAACTAAGTTAATAGAGATTAACTGGGTAAGTTTACCGTGCTCTTTTGATTTCCCAAACTCATCACACTTCTCAGTTTGCATCCCCTCGGTGCAATTGCAGGCGAACCGGAGGTCGTCGGTATACATGCATTGCCCTCCGCTTGCTACGCATTTGGGACAATCTTCTGACACCACAGCCCACTCCAGGAGAAAGCCGCTCCTCATGCTGCCAACATAACCATCCCTACTCCCATCGGGGCGTTCAAGGATCGGCACCTCCGTGAAGTTGCAGCCCGGCGGCGGCGGCGGCGGGGTCCCTCCCTGGATGCCGTCGCCAGCGAGCCGGACAAAGGAGGTGTTGTTGGCAGCGGCACAAGGCTGGCTGTGGAAGCCTGGAGGAGCCACTGGGAGCGACTGATTACACGAGAGGAAGTGAAGCTTGGCGTTGGCTCTGCTGATGACGAACGGCGCCTGCCAGATGCCGTGAGAGATGTTGAACGACGGCGCCGGGCAGCCGGTGGCGAGCGGGAGGTTTTCGTCCACCACGCGGAAGGAGTTGTTCCCGGTGAAGATGCGATCAACCCGATACGCCCCAAAGATGGAGCGGGCGAGGTATGCGCCGCTGGCGTTGCACCTGAGCTGGAAGGACGGGGACCCGCAGAGCGGCTGGCCGGGCTCCCGTATCCAGAACGGATAGGAGACGGTCAGGTTGCCGCATGACGACGCGGGCGAGCACCCAGGGCTAGTCGAGTTCGCCGAGCTGGCCGGCGCCGGCAACTTGAGGAAGGAAGCGACCAGCAGCAGCAGCAGCAGCAGGAGCGGAGCCATCTCATCTTTTTCGTGCACTACTGCACTGGGGATGTGAAATTATGAACTATGGAGTGCAGTGCACAAATGGTCCACGAGCTTGAGAGAAAAAGGGGGCTGGGGAGCGGGACATATGTGACGCGGGGCGAAAGGGCGGTGCCGAAGCGGTTTTGACCGGTCAAGTCCACCGGTTGAACGGAAGTACCCAAAAGTTCTGTGGGTACAGTTTTTTGCATCTCTGATTTTATCTATTCTGAATTTCTGATCGTTACCGATACGAATGATACCTCATACCCAACGGATTGTTTTGAAGGCACGCCCTGCTCTTTTCGGAGGAACACGACCAAAAACAGATAATTCTGCGACCCAGCGGAACTTACCAGATGACTGCGGCACCTGCCATGTCAAGAGGAAGCCATCCCTGATGAGCTGCTCGTAGTTCCTCGCGTCCATCCCCGATCTCCGCAGCACCGGCACGACGGTCGTATTGCAGCCTTGCAAGTGAAACGCCGCGTAGTCGCCTGACTCGCCGTAACCCTCTCCTACGCGGGCAAACGTGCTGTTGCCGCAACTCGTCTCCACGAGCTCGTCTCGGTCCCGCGGCACGACCGTCTTGTCGCAGCTGTACAGGAAGAGGTTGAGATTGGTGGCGCTGATCGAGAACGGAAGGCCCACCTTGGAGGAGGTGTTGACCCTCGGAACATGGCAGGGATCTTCCCCATCGCCATGGAAGTCACGGAGCTTGTGGACGTCGGAGACGAGCAGTGATTTGCTGTCGTAGAAGATGCTGAGGATCTGGATCCGGTGGCCGAGCTTGTAGTAGCCGAGGTATGGGGTGTGGTTGCGGCACACAACCTGGAACCCAAGCGACCCGCATTTGTTCTCCGTTGCCTGTTCCGGCACGACGGCGAACGGCGTCGAGATGGTCACGTCGCCACACACAGTGCTGGCCCGGCAGTCTCCTCCTGGACGCGTGTCCGCCGCCGTCCTCACTGCCCAGGCGAGGTAGGCGAACAAGAGAAACAAGGTAGGAGGAGGCATCGAAAACTAACAGGAGGATGTGTTGCAGAGGAGGAAGACAGAGAGAGGATTAATACTGACACATTTGGTGGATTGAAAGGGGAGAGCTCTGTGGGGCTGGGGGACTGGGGGCCGAAACATTTGACTGGATGTTTGGGCGATGGACCAATGGTTTGTCCACTGCAACGCCTGGCCTCATCGTCTTGCTGTATCGGTCCCAATTCCGGCCGTGCACGGTCGTCTCGGCCATGTACGGGAACAGGATGGAAGGAATGGCACAGGAGGGCTGCTGCAGCGGTCATGGTCCATGCTTTGATCACTTTAATTCTATCTCCTCCCTATTACTCAGCCGCCAAGGTTGGGCAGGATAACGAGTTGACGACCTTATCAGTCAGTAGATATGGATTTCCAGGCCCACACGTGATGAGCGAGAACCATATCTGCTGCAACTTTGATGAAGATCAAGAAGAACAAGGCTATATACTGAAATTTCTCCAGGAACTTGATCCTAAAAGCTTCAGCGAGAGTGAACTTACCGGTCGGCGGGTCCCATGTCATGAAGAATCCACGACTAATGAGCTCCTTGTAACTGCTGGCGTTCGTCTTGCCGCCAGGCATCTCGCGCACCGGCAAGAAGACGGTGCTGCAGCCTTCCAAAGAGTACTCCTCGTAGTCGCTCCGGCCGTCGTAACGCCGTCCCAGGCGAGCAAACGTCTCGTTACGGCATAGCGTCTCCACGAGGGCTAGCTCCTGCTGCTTTGCCGGCGCCGGCGACTTGGTGCAGTTGTAGAAGACGAGATTCAGATTGTCAGGGCTGATTCTAAACTTGAGGGCCATCTTGGCAGAGGTGTTCCATCTCGGGACTTGGCAGCTGGAGGAGTTTGTCAGGCCAAGTAGTTTATGAAAATCAAAGGCGAGCAGAGTACGGTCCCCGTATGATATGTCGATGATCTGAAACCCCACATATGAAGAGCTCCGAAGAGTTGCAATCCCGGCGGAGTCGTTGCAGTCGACCTGATAATCCAGAGCACCACACGGCCTAGCCATCTGGCTTTGGGCGATCCAGAACGGAGAGGAGATGGTCAGGTTGCCGCATTTCTTGCTTGGCGGGCAGCCTGCACCATCCTCCTCAGCTCCCCTCGCCGCCGCGGCGAGCATAAGTGCTAACCACCAGGCCGAGACGAGGAAGCTCGGAGCCATCGAGACAAAAAGGAGGGAAATAGGGAAATTGCTGAATCGGCGATGGGTTTTGTGGGGGAGATAGAGGGACCTAACTAACAATATTGATTATTGAAGAGGGGAACGATTCCTCCATGTCGATATGCATGGTGTAGCCGAGATGTTTGACCTGATATGCGAGCGATAGTCATCCACGCATGCAATTTTTGGGGATGCCCAATGGGCGGAAAAATGTGCAAGCTGCCACGACCGCCACGAGCTCCCTGACGTGCCTGGATCGCTGGACCAGTATATATTATTACCTTCGTCCTAAACATGTTATTAAATATGTAACGTCGTTAACATTTTTATATAATTTTATCTAATTATCTTATTCAAAAAATTAACATAATTATCAATTATTTTTATATTATTTTATTTATTATTAAATATACTTTTATGCATATATATATATATAGCTTTACATATTTGATAAAAAGATTAAATAAGACAAATAATCAAACATATATTAAAAAATTAATGACTTATATTTATGACGGAGCACGTATATTTTTTAAGAATAAATACTGGACCAGTATGTCCGGCCTCATCGTCGTATACTCGTGTACTCCTATTGGTTCCGACTATTCCAGCTAGCTAGTGCACGCTACTGTCGAGCATCTATTACTCTACCATTGTTATTCCCCTTTTGTCTAAAACCGTGTCTAGTATCTACCGTCTTTGTTACAGACCTAAACCAGTAAGCAGAGACTAGTCAACTTTCCAGCCAGTCAGCGCTTACATGTACGGATGCAACTAAAGCAAAACAACAACAAAAAAAAAAAAAGAGTACTTTCTGAACCCAAGGAACACTAAGGAATATTAGATGTAGTTATTCAGCAAAACGTGTTGATATCTAGCATTATTATCTCTCTAACAAAAATCCTAATGCCGACTAAACGCATGCACTTGATTAATTGAATGAAACTTACCAGACTGAGGAGGAGGAGGCGGCCATGACAAGAGGAAACCATCGCTGATGAGCTGCTCGTAGTTGCTCACGTTTGCCTCGCCATATCTCCCACGCACCGGCACGATTACAGCGCCGCAGTTCTCCAGAAAGTATACAGACTCGTTGTAGCGCTCTTCAAGGCGAGCGAAGGTATTGTTGCGGCATTTCGTCTCCACGAGGCCGAGGTCACGCTGCCTCGCCGGCGCCGGAGCCTTAGTGCAGTTGTAGAAGATGAGTTTCTGGTTGACAGGGCTGATCGAGAAGGGCAAACCCAGCTTGGAGGAGGTGTTGGAATTCGGGACATGGCAGTTACGGGTGTCGAAGTCTCCGATCTTTTTGAGATCGGTGACAAGCAAGGAGCTGTTGTTGTAGAAGATGTCAATGATCTGGAACTTGGGCTGCCGGTTATTCCCAGGGTAGCCGAGGTATAGAGTGTTGTTGCTGCAAGTGACCTGGTAGCCCAACCATGAACAGGTGTTCTCCTCCTCCTGCCCTGTGACGAGCCCAAACGGCTGCAAGATGCTCACGTTGCCGCATCTCCCGCCCTTGCAGGAGCCTTCTCCTCCCTGCGCGTCTGCTGCTGCTGCTGATGCGAGTATGAGAAACAACGACCAGGCCGCCCAGATAGAAGGGGAGAAGAACATGGGCATGGCAGATTGGCAGGAGGGTGAGCCGGAAACAGATAGGAGATTTTGACGGTTGCAGCAATGGACCGAAGGGGCGAAATGAAGATAGGGTTGTGAGGAGAGTATTATAGCGATGTGTGAATGATAAGAATACTATGGGGTTGGGACATTGGCCGATAATTTTGACTTGGATATTTCTTGGGGTCCCCTATGGATGAATGGGATAATTGATATAGCTTGCAACCACCATTGTGCGGCGACTGTATCATGTCACATCGTCTCGGTTCCGGGTCGAGCACGCTCTGTCTAGCATGCACGATGCATCCATCGTCATTGCAACTTGCAACTTTCCAGATGGTGAATCCATGCATATGCTTACAAGTGTACGTGCGTAAACGAATTACTATCGCATAAAATAAAATCAGAGCACGTACTGCATCACTATATTTTCTGGGACAGTATACTGTGTATTTTTATGGAGTATAATTAGCATTTCTTAAACTGTGTTCTAATTAAGTAGCACGCAGCGCACCCATTGAACAAAACTGAAACTAAGTATACGCATATTCATAATTATTTTTTGTTATTTTTGCTACAACTTGTAAAAGTTAAATTTAAACTGGTATGTTGGTGGAGTGATATCACTCATATTAAACTATTTTGTTAAATTTTTGTTATAACTTTTTATGACTATTTAGATGGCATGCAAGCAACGGGTGTACGTACACCCGTGTGCTAAAAGATTGTTTTCGGGCTGGGGGTGATTTTTTGTGTGTTAGAGTAATTTTACAGTTTTTGAGTAGATATTGAGAGGTACTAAAATTTTCTAGTGTAAACAAAAAAGACAAACAATATATTTTATAAATAAAAATTTTATATATGTATTCTTAGTGATTTAAAAGCCAATATAAAAAGTAAAGTTCGGTGAAAAAACTTAAAAATTTAAGATTGAAAATTTAAATTTTAAGTTATAATTATAAACGAAAAAAATAGTGTGCACGTACTAATGATTACAGTGGTACCTACCAAGTGCATTAGTTTATGGACCAGAGCAGGACACTCGAATCTTCAGGCAACTATTGCTAATGTCTTCTTTCCCTGATGGATATGTGCACTAACGATAATAAATATGATTTTTCAAAGGGGAAAAGAAAGGGAGAAACGAGATGTCGAGATGGATCGGATGAGAGAGTGCCATCTCTGCGTTGGAACCTGAAAGTTGGAGGACAGTGACAAAAGGGACGGAAGCAAATACGGGATGCGTTTACCCGAGAAATCAATCAATCATGCTGCCTGCGTGGTCAACGGAAACACGAGAGACTACTAGTAGCCGCCCATGTCAGCTCCTGCTTGATTGGTCGTCGTCAAACGTAAATAACCAGGCAAACGCGCCCAAAATTACCACCATCTCTGCCGCTGACTCGCCGCCCATGACCATGTAGTTACTACCCCAAGAACTAGAGGTTGGGGAATGAAAAGCCGGGTGTTTGTGTATTATTTAAATAGTTCTAAAATATAAAAAAATTGATAAGATAAATCAATATGAGTTATATCACTCCACAAACATACATGAGTATACGCATATTCATAATTGTTTTTGTTTTTTTGGCTACAACTTGTAAAAGTTGAATTTAAACTTACATGTTGGTGGAGTGATATAACTCATATTAAACTATTTTGTTAAATTTTTTCATATTTTTTATGATTATTTAGATGATATACAAGCAACAGGTATATATAAACCCGCGTGCTAAAAAAACCAAGGCCATTGACGTGAACCCGATAGTCTAATTCAACAACAAATCTGCACGGGATCTACGACAACGACACGCTGAAAGGACGATGGGACTATCGATTGCAACGCGCCAAAACCGTCGTTAACTTGTTAAATGGAGCGGAGTGGAACAACCAGGCAAGTTGGTGTGTGTACTCACCGGTGCACTTCGGGCCGCGCGTCTTGCCGTCGGCGCAGAGGCACGCGAACGCCGCGGAGTCGTTGTTGTACCGGCACTGCCCGCCGCTCGCGTTGCAGGCGTCGCAGTCGCCGAACCCGTTCTTGGGCCACTCCAGCACGAACCCATCCTTGAAGAGCATGCTGTAGTTGGTCGCCGGCGTCAAGTTCGCCGGCGCCTCCGACCCCAGCACCGGCAGGTACGAGTACGTGCAGTTCCCGGCTTGGATCGCCGGTGGTTTGTCACGGTCGTAGCTCCCGCCGAGGTACGCGTAGATGGGCTTGCCGCAGCCGGAGGTGGCGTTCACAAGGGTGTCGACCTCCGGTGGCTCCGTGCCGTTGCAGCCGTAGAGGAAGCAGATGGCCCGGTTTCTGCTGCTGATCGTGAACGGGCTGAGGGCTAGGCTGGAGGATATGTTGAAGTCGGTGCGGCACACGCCGTCGCTGCCCTCGGCGACCCTTTTGTGGGAGGTGATGAATGAGCTGTCGGTGTAGTCGATGGTGAGGACGAGGATTTGCGAGCCCTTCAAGGACGCCACACCGTCATTGCTGCACCACACCTCGAAGGCCGGGTGGCCACAGGAGGAGGTAGCGGGCGACGACGACCGGCTGAGATCAGGGCCGCCCAGCCAGAATGGGTACCTGACGGTGAGCTCCCCGCATATCGCCGGCTCGCAGACGGCGTCCGCCAAGTCACCGAGGAGGAGCAAGGAGGTCAAGAGCGGGAAGAACAGCAAGGTCGAGCTCATCTTGCCACTCAAAATGGTGGAGATAGCAGCTACACAGTGGAGGATTGGGGAGCAGAAGAACACTGGAAGGGGAGGAGAAGGGGCTAATGCTTGAGAAATACCATTGGCATTACCTTGTTTTTTTTGCTTCAAGCCTTTCCGATTTGTTAGACTTCATTTTATCAACAGAAATGGGAAAGTCAGCATTGTCTCTGACTTGTGAGGAGGGCGAAAAGGACATATTTAATCTCATAAATCCTAATCCCGATGTTTAATTAACTAGTGGCGCAGGTCAATTGTTGTTAGCATTATGTCATTCATGCCGTATGAATCATAGTCACAGGTAGCTATTCCTTCTCCGGGGTAAGTGAAAAGTTGGTGATGGGTCTGGGCAGGAGGAAGGTCAGTCATGGCGTAGATGAAATTATCTTGGCACCGGCTTGGAAATCTAGTCCTTACAAACTAGCATTCCTCAACTAGTTAAGTTAAACTTCAGTAGTATGGATGAACAACTCTGAATACGACTGGAATTGCTGAGAGATAAAGACACTCAAACCAGAGATGGGAAAGGGAAGATTAGCAGGTGGCTTAAAATTTACCCTGATTTTGACTTTTGCAGGGTGTAAAAAGGCCGTGATGGTAAGCAACTCTGGTTAACGGATATTGGTCCGGATCAACGGCCAAGATCGGGTGGTGGAGTCATCCGTCATGATTCTGTCATCTAGTCTGTCTGGTTATCCCGGCCTAGAAGTAATCCTATCATAAAAAAGAGTTGTAAGGAATATTATCTGAACCCATCACTAACACCCCGATTATTTTTAGTCCCATTTGAATGAATTTTAGTTGATGGACCATTCCAGAGACGTCACTAATGTGCATTCTGTTGGCATTCCTCAATTGACAGTTTTAGTCAAACTGATTTGGTGTGTTTTTCTATTCATCCGAAATGGTCAAACTGGTTATGTATTCATTTCGGCTGCTACGTGTTGGCCTGGCGATTTTTCTTAAACTTGCTAGTAATCGAGCCTACTAATTACTATCCTGCATGCTGGTCTACTAGTAGAAAAAACTGCATGGCTTTCACGAACTCACCGCATGTTGCCGGCTGCAGCCGGCCACCGGGGCAGAAGCACCTGAAGGCCATGGCGCCGACGTCGTACCGGCACTGCCCGCCGCTGGCGCTGCATGCGTCGCAGTCGCCCGGCACCGTCCACTCGAGCAGAAACCCGCGCCTCACGAGCCCGGCGTAGTCGCGCACCGATCTCAGCTCCGACCCGGGCATCACCGGCACCACCGAGTACCGGCAACCCATCGTCTCCTCCGCCAGCGCTGGGCCGCCGGGATCGTACATCGGGTTCAGGGACAGGAACCACTCGCCGCCGCCTCTGAAGCCGGTGCAGTTCACCGCAACCGCCCCCGCCCCCGCCGGCGGCGTCCGGGTGCAGTTGGCGCACAGGAGGAGCTCCGAGTTGGCGCGGCTGATGGCGAGCAGCGAGAGGGCGAGGGTGCTGGACATGTTGAACCGGGTGGCGAGGCAGGGCGGGCCGCCGACCAGGCTGGCGTAGAAGGCCACGACGGAGCTGTTGCCGTAGTGGATGGCGAGGACGCGGAGGTAGGAATCGTTCAGGATCGGCGGCGTCGCGTCGTCGCAGGTGACGGCGAAGGTAGGGTGGCCGCAGTGCGCAGGCTGCCGGCCGCGAAGCCAGAACGGGTACTTGATGGTCAGGTTGCCGCATGTCGCCGGCGCGCAGCTCTCGCCGTCCGGCTGCGCGTCCGGCGCGGTGGCGAGTAGAGGCAGGAACACGAGTACTACGAGCACGTTTTTTCGTAGCATTTCTTTTACGGTTTCGGAGCAGCTAGCCGAGCAGATACCAAAAAGAAGTATAAATGTTCATTTATGAGATCTTCTCATCTTGGAACATTGGACTCTGAATCTATGGCGTTTGTAAGCTGGGATGATCGATGAGGTAGCGGTTCAAGAAAGGAGTCGATTTGTCCGTCATTTTTCCACTCGCACACTGTGTGTGGTGTCACCGGTCAGCAGCAGGTGTTAGAATCTAATTTTGTTCATTTTTAAATGATTTTGATTAATTCGGACAGCATCTGTTGCAATCGTTCCTCAGCTGACATTGATCCATGCCAACCAAGTTGTGTGTTGTGTGTCTACAGAGTATTCAAAGTTCTATAATTGTAGATGTGGTGACGGCTATAGCAGCAGTGAGATGCATGGGTAATGATGGAAGGAAGTAGAACTTTTCTCTTGTCCAGCATCATCAAATTTATAGAAAATAACAATATTTTTAGCTTAAAATAAAAGATAAATTATAATATTGTCCTCGAGGAAGTAACTCTAAGTATCATTTTTTTAATACAAATTTTGGTACCTTCGTATGTCTACTCTCTTCGTGCTAAAATAAATGACAATTCTAATTTTAGACAAATTAGTACTCAAGTAAAATGACTTGCATACCCCTTTTTTGTTAACCATGCATTTTGGTGATAGAATCATGTGCTAACGTTACTTCTCGACAGATTCAATAATTGTGCATGCCTCTGTTTACTCTATTTTCTATACTTGTACATTCTTTCTTTACTTCTACGTTCCAAAATAGTCACTTATTTTGGGATAACATTTTATTTAAAATGGTTACTTATTTTGGGACAGATGGATCGACCAGTGACCAGAGGTGTCAAAGTTTTATACTATAAATATAAAATATGGTATTTTTTAAGAAGGTAAAATTATTCAAAACAAATATACTACAAAATCATTACAATGGTAGATTTAATGAAACTTAACTTGGTGTTATCAACGTTGGTGTGGTTTTCTTTAAGTTTGGACAAACTTGAAAAGTGTCTAGCTTATAAAAAAGGTTAATTAGATCCATATCATTATAAATTTATCAGTTTTGAAATATGTAATTACTATTCGTCTAATTATAAGGATTCCATTGTAACTTTAGAATAATTAAGATATGCCATTAGAAAAAAAAAATTGGACCAAACTGTCCTTTGCAGTTATAAAGGATGTAGTGAACAACAGAGGCAATATGGTCCAATTTTTTTAAAAAAATACACCGAAAGGGTATGGAGTAACATATTTCGAATAGTTCTAAAATTATAATGACATTCTTACAATTAGTCGAATAGTAATAGTATAGTTTAAAACTGACAAATTTATAATGACATGGATCTAATTAACCCTATAAAAAAGTCAAATATTTTACTGTCTGAAACAGAGAGAGTGCAGCTTTTGAGCTGATTTATGTTGATATACTCATGATCCAATTTTTATAGGAGTGTTTTGTTTAAATGAAGTCTTCAAAATTACTCCTATTCTTTGATCTTTATTTATCATGTTGTACATCATTTCATATATATAAAAATCAATAGACTGGTGTAGATGTCATTGTATTTTGATACTAGTACTTAAGATATCAAGCTATTACATAAAATTTTGATAACTCAAGATACATTTTTAATGATGAAAGTGCATCTTAGGCCCGTCTTGTATTTTAGTTATTAATGATAATTAATCAGGAATGACAAACGTTTATTAAAAGTTGTTGTAAGCTTTGTAGTGGTCATTGCATTCACTCCTCCAAGGAGGTGGGAATTCATCCATAGTACGCACTCTTTTATATAATCTACGGGCATGTTTGTTAGGACTCAAGAGAAGACGACTGTTGAGATGGTATACATAATTTTTATCTTGTCTCGGAAATCATAAAAGAAGTTGTACTATTAAAAGAGATGTCACTCATAAACCTAGGGAAAATGCAAGTGTTCTAAGGTGTGTGATTTGTTCTTTCCATTCTAAACTAAAATATGTTTTTCTGTGTTGAACGGAATTTCCGTTAGGTAGCAATGGATATTCCGATATGAGCCAAAATCGTTCGGTTGGAAAATTAAAGGAAGTTGCGTTAGGTGCTAACAGAAGTTCCTTGATGACCCTTGAGCAATAGTTCTTGGTTATGTGGATTAGCATAGTGCATATTCCGTCAGTGCTTGTCGGAGTTCTCGTTAATATCCAAAACGGTTATGTTGAGTAAATTAACAGAAGCTCTGATATGCCTTAACAGAAGTTCCCTTGATGTCTTCAGAGGATGTTTCCGATTCTATTGGAAATATTTATGGAAGTTTCGCTAGTGCATAACAGATTTTCAGTTGGTTCATTAGTCCAATCAATCTCGATTATATTGGAAAATTAACAAAAAGAACCTATTATGGTGAAATTTCATTATGTATTGTGTTTTTGGACTGGTGCTTGCAAGTGCTTGTGAGTTGTGAATAACGGAGATTTCATTGTATACTAACGGAATATCAGTTAAATGGAATATTGGCATCCACATTGAATACTCTTCACATTTGAGCCCTTGTTCCAATAACTTCTCGCTTGTGCTTCAATCTTTTGAATCTGATGTGAATGCTGATTTTTGGATGTGTTGGTGCTCATGTATCCTTGCATCATTTATTGAGCACTAACCTTTCTCTTAAAGGTTTTCGTTATGCATCTTTTACAAGGTCGAGGACTCCTAGACGACTATGTTTCACCCCGAGCAACTGGTTTACTTCTGATGTGCTGGGAGAAGTTAGTAAAGACCGAATCTCGCCTCCGCAAGGAAAGATATACCACTAGTGGAACAAGGAGTACATTTGTGCAACAAGACTAATGAACACTATTATAATGTATTTTTTAGGGAAACACCAATGATAACGCTGATCGAGTTAAGTGGACCTCTAAAAATACAATAACACACACAGCGTAAAACTACCTGACTGCATATTATAAAAACCTGGAAATTGTGAGACCTATAGCGATCAGTTAGTTTCAACATATTTACTGAAGCAATGTTAATTTGATGCATGGCACTACATAATCCACTCGCCTAAGTCAATGTTTTTGCTCATCGTCTGCGTCGGATAATTGGGGGAAATAGTGAATGCGAATGTTAATCAAACTTGCTAGTAGCCCGGACACATCGGACGTGACTAAGAGCAAGTATAATAGCAGGCTATAAGCCAGCTAAATACTGATGTGGAAGAGAGAAGGGAGGAGAGAGAGGAGAAGCTGACTATAAGCTTATAGCTAGCTCAGGCACAAGAACCAAGACAACATGTGAGACAGATATGTGGGTCCTGCATTAAAGATAATGAGCTAACCATTATATGAGTGAGCTATAAGAAAACTATAAAAAATCTTATAACCAGCTTGTTGACTATATTACTAGCCGCCATGCTCTAAACAATTTCGCAAACAAGCTAGCGGTACGGTTGGTAGGCTCTACGCATTTATCCTTAGGGCTTGACGGTTTGTGGATCTCAATCAAATATACTAGCAGGACTGAAAAAAAAAGAGGGACGGAAAATTGAATGGTATTACGATCGAACTTACCACAGGTGAACGCCGGCGACACGCCGTCGGAGCAATGGCAGTCCGGCAAATCAGTGGTGACATTGACCCGGCACCAGCCGCCGGTCTCCGAGCAAGGCTCGCAGTCGCCAGGCCCCTGCGTGTACTCGAGAAGAAACCCACCCTTGATGAGCCGCGCGTAGTCCCTCGCCGTTGCGCCGCCGTACCCCAACACCGGCATCCTTGACACGGTGCAGTTCCCCGGCAGCGGTCCCAAACTGTCGTCAGGCTTGTACTGATCCCCGGCAAGCCAAGCAAACTGGGTGTGCGTTTCATTATCGGCACATCTCACGGACGCCCAAGATCTTGGAATCTGCCGTGTCTGCGTGCAGTTGAAGAGGAAGAAGAGCTCCCGGTTTACGGGGCTGATCTTGAACGGCGTGAGGCCGAGGTCGGAGGAGGCGTTCACAAAGCTCTCGATGTCGCATCTACCTTCCGACAACTCCTTGTTGGTGACCATGAACGAGCTGTTGTGGTAGAAGATGTGCTGGATTTGGTACGTCCAGAGCCCGTTCTTGAGGGAAGACTTGCCATGGTCGCACGTGACCTGAAAGGCTCGGTAGCCGCACTCCGGCGGATGCTTGCCGGTGAGCCAGAACGGGTAGCCGATGGTGAGGTTCCCGCACTTCGCCGGCTCGCAGAACGGCGATGCGGTCGTGTTGCCGGCATCAACGGTGGCTGCTGGGAGAGTGAGTAGCACCATGATGGCGAAGCAGAACATGGCAGATGATGCAGGAGCAGGAAAAGGATGCATGCTGCTGCAGCGGTGTGATCTGGGATGAAGGTGGTGATGGATCATGGATGCAGCAATGGAGAAGATAAGAAAGAGAGATCGGTCAGGAAGCGCGAAACATGTTTGCCGAATGTGTTGACCGTTCCTCAGTCTCCTTGTTGGACCATTCCTCTGCATGTTGTTGGTCACTGATGTGGACGGACATCAGCGAGCGCTGCCGCCCAGTGGCAGCTCGCCAACATGTGGGTCCTCGCCATATAGGGCCCACCTTCCAGTGACATCTAGCTGGATTAGAACCGCACTTGGTGGTTTTAAAATATTCGGAAGTACCCCCATATGACACGAGAAAAATAACGGTCCTTCGTTCTAACTGGGCATAGTCAAGAACTCTGAACTCTGAAGTGGATAATTCCACGCGTCCCGATTTTTACTACTTCGGCCGTGTTCGGTGGTGTGTATGTAATCCGCATGGAAAACATAATAATAAATTAATATAATATTAATTAATCATTAAATAAAAATTGATTAATATGAATTTATTTAATACAATTTTTTCAATAGAAAATTTTAAGAAAAATGTGCCGTTTAGAAAGTGTGCACGTGGAAAAATATATACCTGGCTGAACGCGGCCTTCATCTGTCTTTATATGTTTTTAGCATATATTAACGTGTAAAAACTACCATTATTTTTTTATTGAATATTGTATGGTTAGCGGCGAGGGTGTAATTTGGGGTATAAAAATATACGAGGCGTACTCTAAACCATTTTAGAATAATTTTTAAAATACAGAAAGATAACTAATTTAGGATGGATAATACGCCTATGTCTTTTTTCCTCTGAGAATCATGTGGTACTCATTCGACGTTCAAGACCTCGTGGTATAAAACTTGCAGGGGCGGAACCAGGCGTGGGGCAGCTTGGACACGAGCCCCACATCTGGTTAAAAAATACATTAAAAAATACTTAAATTTAGTTAAAATTTATTGATATATATATATATATATATTTAATCATTGAGCCATAGATCTAGGAATTTTGTGGTTCCGTCGCTGAGAACTTGCATGCTAAGTTTCTACGCATCCGCGTTGCGATTTGGGACGGGTTGAGCACGGACGGAGCCACACTAATTAACCAGTAGAGAGTCGGCACACATACGACCTTAACAACGCGTGCGTCCACACGGATGCCTAATGTAATAAATTTCCCATTTCAGTAGCTACACGAGTTGGCCACTTGGCCATGGACGGGTGGATGAAGTCCAGCACTATTTCTTCTCTTCTTCCAACCAATCCGGTTAGCCCCAGAAGAGGTTTTACTGATCCATGTCGGCCATATCCAAATTAGGTTATGGACTTATGGTTAAATGTATCTAGTCAAATACTCGAGTCACCTACACGGCTACACCTACTATGCGTAAAGCATTCGTAACAAGGTTGACGAGGGAGGCGTATGCTACGTCACGTCACGGATCACGGAATTTATGGGCCGCGAATTAACCCGATTATGGGCCGTGCCAGGCAACATTTACTTGGGCCAGCCCAAAAGGTCACGGCCCAACTCCCAACACAAAACGGAAAAAAACATGGTAGGGGAGTACCCGTGTCGCGTACCTGGGGTTGGAGATTTCGTACCAGCCCGCGTGGCGGTTGTCGCGGTGCGAAAGCACGTGAAGGTCCAGGGCTCGTGCGCCGCACGCCGGCGGTGGCCGCACCAGCCGCCGGCCTTCTCGCAGTCGCCGCACTCGCCGTCCTCCCGTGGAGGTCTCCAGCTCAGCTCGAATCCCATGTTGAGCGCCGGGACGACGACGGCGTCGAGCAGGCTATTGTTCCCGCCGAGGAGGGACCTCCTCAGCACCGGCATGCTGACGACGTCCTGGCACAGCCCGGCGTACCCGTACGGCGTCCGGTCGTCGCCGTCGCGGAAGACGTAGGAGTGGTGGCGCCCATCGCCCTCGAGGCAGGCGACCAGGTGGGCCGGCATGCCCATGAAGGAGCAGTGGACGAAGAAGGTGAGGTTGGTGTCCCTCGCCGTCAGCGACAGCGGCGACCCCGCCGGGAGAGACAGGTTGCGGCCGACGAGCGGGCAGGTGTTCGACCGCGAGAACACGCCGACGTCGAAGAGGGAGACCGTCCTGTCGCTGTACAGGATGTGTGTCACGGCGTACTCCCCCGACGGGAGCGGCAGCACCGGCGTGTCACGGCGGCATTCCAGGCGCAGGCTCGGGTAGCCGCAGTAGGAGCCGGCGGCGCTCGTGTTGTCGTCGATCCAGAACGGGTACCGGATGTCGACGGCGTGGCCGCACCGGTACGACGGGCACGACGGCGTGGTGGCGTTCGGGATCATCTCCGCGGCTGCAGGGGTGTCAACAATGAGATTGCGTAGGAAGAGAAAGAGCCAGAGAGATGAGCATGGTGATGGCATCGTTGCATTCTGCGAGACTACACACTCTGCTGCGTGGTGATTTTGGTAAGGAATTCTTTAGCTGGTGAAATCACGCACAATTTGTGGTGAGTTGGCTCCTTGCATGGAGAACGGTTCATGCAAGATGTGTGAACCGTGAAGGTTGTTACAAATTACAGAATTTGTAACAACATGTTCCAGTGACGTGCACCGGAAGAGTAGTTTTGTCACAGTAATTTGAAACGTTGTTTTGTGGCTGAATATGTAGGCAAATTCTCTAACCGATCAAACTGCTGCTGCTCTGGATGTGACACTGGCCAACAACTTAGCTCAGCTACAGAAGGTGGCAAAAACACACAAACCTGTCGCTGACAACTCTGAATATTTACATGGTCTGCAGTCAGTAGCCAGTATCAACTACTAGCTGCTGTTATTGGAAGTGGTGGATGGGCTGATCCACTGAAACATGACGCAGTCCGGCGAGCCGTCTCTGCTCTTCTTGGCCAAGCCGGCGTCGTCCTTGACGTAGTCTGCCTTGTCCATCCGCTGAGCTTCTCTCAGCGCTCCCAACACCTCACCGATCGGCGGCCTCACGTCCTGCTCCGGCTGCAAGCACCGGAACGCCACCTCGGCGACGAGATCGACCGTCCTCCTCGTCTCGCCGTCCGACACGTACCCGAGCTGCGGGTCCACTAGCTGCTCCATCTCGTAGCTCTGGATCATGTGCACGGCCATGCTTGCCAGGTTCACGTCGCCGCCGCGACGGTTCATGTCCACCGCCGGCTTGGAGGAGATGAGCTCGACGAGCACCACGCCGAAGCTGTACACGTCGCTCTTGTCCGTCAGCTGGTAGCACTGGTGGTACATGGGGTCGAGGTACCCCGGCGTGCCCTGCGGCGCCGTGGAGACGTGCGTGGCGTCCGCCGGGAATAGCCGGGACAGCCCGAAGTCGGCCACCTTCACGTGGAACCGTTCGTCGAGGAGGATGTTGTTCGTCTTCACGTCGCGGTGCACCACCTGCGGCTCCACCGTGTGGAGGTACTCCAGCGCGCTGGCCGTCTCGACGGCGATGCCGAGGCGTGTCGGCCAGTCGAGGGCCTGCCGCGCCGCCACGCCGGCGCCGTGCAGGTGGTCGGCGAGCGTGCCGTTGGGGACGAACTCGTAGACGAGTAGCAGGTCGCGGCTGTTGGTCGGGGACGTGCAGCCGTAGAGCGCGACGAGGTTGGGGTGGCGCAGCCGCGACAGGATGCCCACCTCGTTCTGGAATTGCTCCACGCTCTTGTAGCTGTTCTTGTACAGCCGCTTCACCGCCACCGTGCTCCCATCCCGGAGCGTCCCTGACAAGGAGACCAAGCAATCTTTTACTCTGGACTCGACATCCAGTTTTTTCAATTCTGCTTATATTTATTATATACCAGAATTTACTTTTTTCAACCTTAAATTTAAAATTAATTTTAAGGTTTCACTGAAGTTTCTTTTCCCACGTTAGCTTTTAGATCATTAGGAATACATATATAAAAGTTTTATTCACAGATTATTTTCCGTTTGCAAATATGTCATTTGGCCTTTTTTATGAAAAAGCAAAACAATCACCCCTAAACTGATAAAATTCGACATGATGAACATTATGGCACTAGCTTTGTATGATCCTTGTACCTTTGTACACTGTCCCGAAGCCACCGACGCCGAGCTCCCGGTCGTCGCTAAAGCCGTCGGTAGCCTCGTCGAGCTCCTCATAGGTGAAGATGTGGGTAGACGGCAATCCAGCGAGGCTCAACTCTTTCCTGAGTGATGCCAATGGCACCCCACTCCCACCACGGATGAGACCTTCCAAGGACGCAGATCGTTTCCTCTTCATATGGGTGTTGATCAGAATGGAGCCACTGCCCAGTAGGATGATGCATACAACAGCCGCTGCCGTTCCTGGTTGTCACAGTGGTTCAATCCGAAGAATGAATCAGGCGATGTGTCATATATTCCAGGTACATAACCATGCTCTACTACTCCCTCCAGTTTGATAATTTTAGTCATTTTGAACAACGACATGGTCTTCTAAGGGGTCACCTATTAGTCAATCGCTTGAAAAAAACCTAAATTCATCAATCAATTTTGTGAGACGTTGGATTGAAATCGTTTTGTAACCAAGGAAAATTTTCAAGCGATTGACAGATAGCAAACCTGGTCTTCTAAATATATGTTTGATTGTGATCTTTAATTAATATACATATATATAAAGTAATCAAATATTTATTTTTATTAAAATATTCTTTATGACTCATCTATATATGTTGTCCTAGATTTTTCAAACTAAATATTTTAAAATTTATTAATAGCCAAAATTTAAAAAGTTTAACTATAATCTTATTCAAAATGATATTTTTTTTTAGAAAATGGGATGAACCCAGCCTCTACATCCAATTGGAAGTACACATCCATCCATATTCAAAATGATATAATAGTATGGAACTAGAGGGAGCAGTTTATCCTAGTAAATGTAAACTGAATTCAGCATTACCTGCAGCAATCTTGATTCCATTATTAAGCTTGCCTGCAATGAGGGCAGAGGAGGAGAATTAGCTAAATCACGAGGGAAAAACTGAAGGCTAGCTAGCTTGGTCTGATGTCCTAACAAATATTGTACCCACAAATTTGTTCCTTATTGGGCCTTTTTGGGCTTCATTCTAAACCTACATTTCCAACCCTACCCTAGCAAATTTTAGTAACGGACATCGAACCAAATGGGTGCTAAAATTTGACCGAGACAAGAAAAAGACAAATTGGCAACAGATAATGTATACTATCACTAACTAAAAATTGTTTTGCTATTTATTGGCTCACTAAAATTTTCTAATTATCAATCATCCATTCATACATGCATAACGTATAGCTTGTAGCCTTGTACTATTTGTAATGCTAATTTAGTATAGGTTTATTGTGACATTCAGTTTTTTTAATAATTTCTATACGAGTTTATGTACATATTTTCCTTTTGTGGCGGTCTAGATTAGAGTTTGTTGGTTCGGTACATTCATTAACCGAACAAATGAAAACATAAAGCTTTACACTAACAATAGCATGAACGCTACAGAACTAACACACACATCGTTTTCCTTATTAAAATAGAAAGAAGACTTCTAGGTCGTCATGGTCCTTTTCATTCTTCCCCTGGATTTCATTTGTTACTGGGTCTAAGTTCATGTGCCGGCCCCTTTCAGCTGATTAATTTACTCTATTCCCTAATATCAAAGGCATCATTAACCTACAGATTGAACTCTTATAGATGCATATACTACAATTTGGTGTGGAATGCATGACATGACACATCGCGCAAATGGATGAACTAAGTTATTACTTGACACAAGGTTGAACAGTCATATATGAAAACGATATGCTCACAGCTGACTGAACAACTTGATGGAGCGACTTAACTGCTACCCTCTGCTTTTTTGTCGATCCCATTGCTAATGTTTGTTTGGTACAGTGCAGTTGGTGCCACGAATGAATGAATGGAAGGAAGGGAAAATTTGCCATCAGAGATAAGACCAAAGAAATTCAAGGGAAGTTTCCTTCAAAAACAAAATGAAAGGAAGCTAAAGCAAATTCAAATACACGAATTGACCATTTCAAATGGTGGAAGTCTGCATTGTGGTGCTATAGTCAAGGGGATGGCCATTCAGACCAGAGGCGGCGTCTTATTGTTAGCAGCCTTTGATTTTCTATTGCCCCTAGTCTTTATGAAAACGAACACACTATTCTCTCAGAAATAAGTACTAATGGCTAAGAAAAATTGAAGGGTTGAAGATTCCTAAACTCGTATTGAGTTCTTACCCTCGGTTTACAACACAAAAACAAAACACGAGGCAAAATAAATACATAAATAAATAATTTCAAGAACTGCCAAAGTAAAGAGATGAGTAGGAACATGAACTTCAATGTGTGTAATATGCGGAGTGCATTCATTCTCACGCCAATGCAAAGGTAGCAAACGCTCCATACCTGGACGACTTGTTGAATTGGAACAGGGCAAGCCGTTGGGGCAGATGCACTGGAACGTAAGCTGTGGGAACCTGCACTCCCCGCCCATCTGTCTGCACGACTCGCACTCTTGATCTCCTATTAACGGATTCATCCACTCCAAGACGAACCCGTCGCGGATCAATTGCTCGTACTGCAGCTTCACCGGCTCCATTCCAGCATGATGGTACCCACGCACCGGCACGCTCACAGAGCTGCAGTTCCCTGGAACTCCTGACGGTGGTGTGCTGTTCCACTGATCGGAGATATAAACTCCCATCGTGTGGTTTCCACATGGCTGTTGGTTTCGAACGCCTTCAAAAACTGAGCAGTTGTAGATGAAGTTGAGGTACTTGCTGGTGCTGCCGATGATGAACGGGTAGGGACTGAGGCTGGATGTCACGTTGAAATCCGGGACGGAGCAGGCGCTGTCGCCGGCGAAGGTCGTCTCTATGGCCGCCACCAGCGAGCTATTCTTGTAGAATATGTTGTCGACGCGGTAGAGGTGATCCCTGAACGTCTTCTTGAGGAAGGCGGTTCCATTGTCGCAGGTGAGGTCCAACACCGGGTAGCCGCAGTACAGCGGCTGGACGCCGGTGAGCGAGAAGGGGTACCTGATGGTCAGGTTCCCGCATCTTGCCGGCACGCAGCTTGCGTTGCCGCTGGTCTCGTTGCCACCGCCGGTGGCTGTTGCGGCATGTAGCAAGGTGGCGAGCGGGAGCAGCAGCACGGCAGGGTGCATCATCGCATCGCCGCAAGGAGGAAGATGATATCAACGAGACAACGAGGCTAGGGAGGCTGGTGCGCGCCGTTTCTTGTTTGCATCCGTGCGGGGTTTGGACTTTTGGAGAGATGAAGAGATCGGGAGAGAGAGAGAGCGAACCACCGGTGCCCGCTGCTTCGGTCACACGGCCGCAATACTTTGACCGTGAATTCGCTCCCGGTTTCTGTTCGCGCCTACGCTCTCTTCCTCATCCTCTGTGCTAAGTTTGCCTGAAACGATAGGGAACGGGAGAAGTTAATGGACCATATTATCATTGACCGACCCTTAGAACATGGCTCCACAAATCCTAGCCTCAGCCCTCAGGCAATCCAATCTCCAAAAGATTGTCTCTGACGCAACTTCCACGGTATCACTTCTTAGGCCTTGTTTAGTTCCCAATTTTTTTTTAAAAAAACATCACATCGAATTTTTAGACATCTAAATAAAACATTAAATACAGATGAACCAAAAAAATTAATTGTACAGTTATGGAAGAAATCTTGAGACGAATCTTTTGAGCCTAATAAGTACTACAGTAACCAACATGTGCTAATGACGGATTAATTAGGCTCAAAAGATTCGTCTCACGGTTTCTAGCCTAGCCGTGAAATTCGTTTTTTCATTCGTGTCCAAAAACCCCTTCCGACATCCGGTCAAACATTTGACGTGACAGATCTTCCAAAAAATTTCTCAATCTAAATACCACCTTAGCCTTCTCGTTTCCATTTCAGCATTCAACACACAGGCTGTATATGTGAAAACTTTTGAATGAGCACTTGAATATGATTGATGGAAGTTCTTTGCTGATACCACAAATTTTTTTTAGTTTAAAGTTTCTTATCATCTCCTTCTGCTAAAGGAAACGTACTAGTTTCAAACTAAGGGGTGTTTAGGACAAGGAGCTAAACGTGTCCCATCGAATGCTTGATACTTATTATTATAAATAGTAAACGTAGACTATTAATAAAACACATCCATAATTTTGGACTAATTCACGAGACAAATCTATTGAGCCTAATTAATCCATGATTAGCTTATGTGATGCTACGGTAAACATGCTCTAATTATGGATTAATTAGGCTTAAAAATTTGTCTCGCGGATTACCATTTATTTATGAAATTAGTTTTTTTATTAGTCTATATTTAATACTTTAAATTAGTGTCTAAATATCCGATGTGACATGGTACTAAAAAGTTTAGCCCCATCTAAGTAACCCTTAATCATTGCAAGAAACCAAGATGCCCACAGGGCAAGATAAGTTCTCCTCACCGAACCATCCTGGAGATGGAATCTGGACGGGAGCCACCGTAGTTAGCTGGGAATCGGCCGAAAAGAATCATGCCTGGAAACTTCTGTCTGCACACAAAATGGCTATATCTTTTTTTTGAAAGACCAACTGGCAATATCTGAAACTGAAAAAGGGCGCAGATGCTGAAAACTATGTACGCGAAGCTTACGTTGGCGGACGCAGTCCCCATCACATCTTCCGTAGCAGGACGGCGCCATGGCATCAAGTCCTTGTCCATCCATACGCATGGGCTCCAGCGAAAAATCTCTTCGCCGTGGTCTCTGCAAGCGTGCATTATCCTAACTGCTACATGGAAATAATATAATACTGTTCAACTTTGTTTACCTGTGGAAAATCGTGCTTCGTTATAGAGAAAACTGGCATTTAGGAAGTAGTAGTAACTTGCATATGAGGTCACCTTTCTGTTTCAGCTCTGGCTTTCTTTCATGAAAGGTACAGTCGTTGACCGGTTAGGCAGTCTAGTAATAAATACGTACATATACGTCCTCTATTTTCTTATTAAGCTCTTACAGGAGAGTGACACGTAAGAAGGCCTGCATAAGCAAAAAGGGAGCACACTTGCTAGTTAGAAGTAGATTGTATCAAGTAAACAAAAATATTTGCCAAGCAACTGGGACAAAAACTATGCAGCAATAGGACAGCTAAACTGTTAGTATGAAATAATAGACAGGTTGTTACAGAATGCACAGAACTATAGTGCCATGAAGCTCAAAGTATTTGAGTTGGTCGCCAACCGGTTCAGCTAAAAGACTTCTATTGATGAAAGGTGGAAATACAATATGCTAGTAGGATAGAGAGGGGTTTATCTTGAACTTGATAGACTCTTGCCTGTCAAATCACATCTAGAACAGGCTTGAATTGTTAGAAAACGACAGGTTGACAACAATGAATTTTCAAGAACAAGATATGCACATCCTAATGAGCAAAACCCTTGCAAGAACACGAACGCCCCCAACAATTCTTAGTGCGGCTTACATGGAGTATACATGAAGGTCTTAGACAACTTGGAAGCGAATAGGAAACAAATTCGAAATTGAGATTATGGAGAAATAACTAGTCAAGCATGGATCATTATATGACAGATTCATGAGAAATCCTTGACATATATTGGACAAAATTAGGCATCAAATGTTAGCAAGCTGCAAGCACAATTATAGTTCGTGTAAGGGACGTTCCAAGTTGATTCCGGAAATGTGTTAATAGTGGTATATGTTTGTACGAAAGAACAGTCTCAGATGACGTCTGACTGTATGAAAACCTTGCTCAGGTATTCCTTGTTAGAAAAGAACATGTTAACGATGTATTTGTCGCCAAATGATAGAATCAACACGCACGCGGCAGACAAGTCCAAACTCAAAACTGCATCAAGGTTTCACAGATTTTCTAACCTTACCTTTCAAACAGGACTACCTCACATTCATGTCTCAGATTTTTACGAGAAGCATCAATTGCACAGAAGGAAAGAAAAAATCCAAAATTTTGCAATGCATTCCGAGCTGCTACTGTTCACGATCTTTGCCTCCTTGCAGCTACTACCGAGCATCACCAATGGCGCCACCGTGGACGCAAGCTGCCCGCCGGCGACGTGCGGGAACCTGACCATCACCTACCCGTTTTGGCTGGGTGACCGGGATCAGTCCTCCTGTGGCCCGCCAGCGTTCCGGCTCACGTGCAACAACACAGAATTGGGTCCCTTCCTACGCAACTCCTACATCAAGGTCCTCGGCTTCGACTATGGCCGCCGCTCCCTCGTGGCCGTGCACGCCCTCCTCGCCGCCGACGCCGCGTGCACTGTCATGTTCAACGTGTCCTCCGCCTTCGCGATCACTGACCGGTTCAGAATTAGCCCCAGCAACCGGGAGCTCTATGTGCTGTCCAGCTGCAAAGAGAGGCTGCCGCCGGCGAGCTCTGTGCCGGTGATCAACTGCAGAGCGAACAGCAGCGGCATGTACGCGTATCTTGGGGGAAGCTATGGCACGGGGCAGGCACCGGCGAACAACGGGGGCTGCGAGGTCTCGGTGTTCCTGGTGCTCGGCTCCGGCAACGCCGCCGACAGGACGGCGGCGAACTACAGACGGCTTATAGCGGGCGGGTTTCTATTGGAGTGGGAGAACGTCGGTGACTGCAACGCCTGCACAGCAAGCGGCGGCCGCTGCCGGTACGATGCCAGCACGGCGGCGTTCGCGTGCCTGTGCTCGAATGGCGGCATGAAGCCGTCAACTTGTGGTGAGCTAAACATTAAACAAGCTCCTGAAGCTGTACAACTTCAGATTCTTGTTTTTTTAAAAGAAAAATCAGAGAAGGGTAATGTTTTTACCTAGACTCTATATCCAACCCAACCTGGTGTATCCAGCCTTTTTAATGGGAACTTGACTCACAAACAATCAATGGGTCAGATTTTTTGGGGAAAGTATTATAAACTCTTGAGGGGATGTTCCCTCATCTAATGCATGTTATCTAAGTAGTCTATCAAAAAAATTCAAAATATTTGTAAAGATAGATTAATATAAGATATATCACTACATAAACATGTAAGTTTAAACATGACTTCTACAATACATAACAAATTAAACTCTGAATAATATATGTATACTCACAGTCATGTTTGTGTATTAATCTATCTTCACAATTTTCTTTAAAATTTTTGATAACTATTTAGATAGAAATTCATGCTCATATGAAGATTTGAACCTAGAACCTTGAGTGATACTCAGGTCACTGTAACCACTAGGCTACGTGCCCTTTGTGAGTGTGTCTCATAATCTTCTTTTCATGCAGATGGTAAGAACAGGGGCAAGTTGGCATTGATAGGTAAACACTCTGCTTCGTTTTTGTTTGAAGTTGTAGAACAGCATGCACTAAACACTAAAACTGAACTGTCAGTTTCTAACCTGTAACTTTTCTTTACCTTCAGTATCTCTGTCTGCTGTGGCTAGCTTTACTTTTGCTTCTCTTGCTTGGCTGATGTACCGTAAGAGGCAAAAATTCAGATCGGCAATCTGCGGAATTTACTCTGGCAATACATCAAGTGAAGAAGAAATGTTGAGAAAATGCGAATCTCTTGCTCTGAAAAAGTATAAATACTCTGAGCTGAAGAAAATAACTAAATCATTCGAAGATAATTTAGGGGAAGGTGGTTATGGCGTAGTATTTAAGGGAAGACTACAAGATGGCAGAATAGTTGCAGTGAAGCTCTTGACAGCATCGAAAGGCAATGGAGAGGATTTCCTAAACGAAGTTATGAGCATCAGTCGGACATCTCATGTTAACATTGTCAGTCTACTTGGTTTTTGCTTAGAGGGATCGAAGCGAGCGCTTGTCTATGAGTACATGTCTAATGGTTCTTTGGACAAGTACATTTATTCAGAGAGTTCAAGACTAGCCAAAGGATGGGAGATGCTGCTAAAAATTGCAATTGGCATCGCACGAGGATTGGAGTATCTACACCAAGGCTGCAACACCCGCATCATCCATTTCGATATTAAGCCTCGCAACATCCTCCTAGATCATGAGTTTTGTCCGAAAATTGCAGATTTTGGTTTGGCCAAGCTATGCCACGTCAACGAGAGCATCCTTTCAATGGCGGAAGCGAGAGGAACCATTGGTTTCATTGCTCCAGAAGTATTCTCTAGAGGATTTGGAGTCGTGTCAACCAAATCAGACGTTTATAGCTACGGGATGATGCTCTTGGAAATGATCAAAGGAATGAAGAATCTAAAAGGAATTGCAGATAATTTAACTGAAACGTTTTTCCCACAATGGGTTTATGATCGTCTGGCGAGTGAGATGCAACGTTGTAAAGTAGCAATTGGAACCGAAGAGGTTGCAAGAAAGATGACTATAGTTGGATTGTGGTGCATACAAATGACACCTGAAACTCGACCTTCGATGAGCAGAGTCATAGAGATGCTGGAGAGGAGCATCAGTGAACTGGAAATGCCGCCCAGACCATTCCTCTGCTCTCCGATTCACTCAACCAATGTGTCATCTTGTAAATCAGACAAATTTACAACGTATACATCATCGTGATATGTTGATATGCATTATGCTACTGTATTTATATACTTATCATTTTGTAGCTGATCACTTGTAACTATTTTCAGAACTACCATTTTTAGCATCATCGTATATATTCTATTTGAAGATCTACCGATGCAATTACTTTATACAGAGTTCATGATTTGAAAAAATGCAGAACTTACTGGCAGTGGGCATAATCTGAAGGGCCATTGGGGAACAAGCGCTTCCATCAGCGCCTCCTCCGCGCGTGCCTGCGTGGATGCCAGTGCTCGTCCTATCCCCCTGCGGCCCTGCCTTGCCCCGCCCCGCCGGCCACGGCAGTTAACTTCCCATGGCACGACCGCATCGCCGCCGCCACCCCACTCCGGCTGACTTGACCAGTCTTCGCGGCTCACTCCGATGGGATAGACCCGGTATCCGCTCAGGGTTGGTCCTGCCTGCTGCAGCGCTTGCGCCGCCGCGGCGTCACATCGACGGCGAACGGCGGGTTTTTGCTCCCTTAACTATTGAGGGAGAAGAGAGAGTAGCACCTATGACATGAGTCGGCCCATGGTCCTAGTGGGGCCCAAATACCTAACGCGGATTGTAGTGGGCCTGTAAGTGCAATCCAGCGTAGCGAAGAACGAGATGCCGACAGAGATGGGAGTAAGCTTGACCGGCATGACCATGTCCTTGTTGACAATGTCGGCGCGGCCGGAGAACCAAAACCTCAGTTACACCGAACCTCGGTGGTCAAGAAACTTGCCCTTCGGGCACTGCGACGCTGAAAGGAATAACCCAACATCCTAGGACTAGGAGGAGACCATTTTGCCTCGTGTTGTATGCATCTCTGTTCTCTGCAGCTCATCGCCTGCATCTGCATGGCTGCAAGTGCATCCCCCATGTCCACGGCCAGCTTGCTGCTGCTGTGTTCATCCCTCTCCCTGGTAGCTGTTACAGCTGACGAGCAAGTCGCCGGACCATGCTCGCCGAGGACATGCGGCAACGTGACGATCTCACACCCGTTTGGGTTCGTGCCGGAGCAGGAGACGGACACGAAATGCGGCCGGCTGGGCTTCGAGGTTCACTGCAGCAACAGCACTCCGTACCTCGGCTACTACCGGCGGAAGTACCGGTTCCAGGTCCTCGACATCTTCTACGGCAACGGCTCCCTGCTCGTCGCCGACGTACACAAGCTCGAAGATTTCAAAAACTCCAGCTCCAAGGGCTGCCATGTCATGACAGCCAACACCTCCTCCAAGGTCGGGCTACCCTTCTCGGTCAGCCCCGTCAACCTGAACCTCATCTTCTACAACTGCACGGCGGAGACGGCGGCGGTGGCGGCAGCGCGGCGAGACAGTGGGCTTCTGGAGACGAAATGCAGCGGCGGCACCACGCTCGTTCGCGTCGCAGGACATTACAACGATTCAGACAGCTATGAGCAGTACATGGTGGAGGGCTGCGGCGCCACCCTCGTGCCGGTGCTGGGGCCATCGTCTGGTGAGGCGAACGCGAGCAGCTACGAACAACTGATCAGTGATGGATTCCTCTTGACATGGCAGCCACCCTCTGGTAAGTTAGTTCACTCCTGAGTTTAACGAGGTCAATTTGAATAATTGCTTTCGTTCCCAATACTAAAATCGCGGTATATTAGCGCTGGCATTACTATAAAGTGCCATAGTAAAAATGTAAGAGCGGAATGTATTAGGGAAGGGCGAGAGGCAATTAATACTACTTTTGGCATTTTTATTTGGGCTGTGTTCTTATGTTAGACGAAGATAGAAAATTATCTATTTTTTATAATTATTTTATAGTATAAACAATAAAATTAATTACTATAAAATTAAAAATATACTTTAGAAATAAAAGATGATTAATTTTTATATAGAATTTTAAAAAATCATTATTTAACTGTTTAGAAAAACCATAGAAACCAATGGATAAGGGTCCCTTTGAATAACAGGAATGAAAAAACACAGGAATCTGACAGGAATGTAGGTATAAAACAGAGGATTGCAAAAAGAGAAAAACATAGGAATAACCGTTTAATTGGAGCACAGGAAAAACACACGAATTTAAGAAGAGATATAGACTCAAAGGATTTTTTCTATAAAGTTCAAACCTCTTGTTAAATTTCCTTCAAAACTTGTATAAGAATATGTATTTCATAGAAATTTCATAGGATTTATAGGGTTCATTCTTTTGATTCAAATGATTTTGTAGAAAAAATTCCTATAGAATAAAATACTCTAAAATTTCTATGAAATTCTTTTGAAGCAAAGGGGCCTAATTGGGAAAAAGAACCCACCCATACCATTGTGCAGATGTAAACAGTAAACTCTCGTGGGCACGCTAGAAGATTCGACAATTGCAGCTCTCATCCTATTAGATCCCGTAAGGTCCAACACAGCATATTTGTCCAACTAGATCTTTTGGCGGAAGGAAGCATAACCACAAAAACTTTTATTAAGAATTAAAAAATAATTTATAAGTAAAACTTTTATATATGTAATTTTAGTGTTCTAAAATAAAAATTGAAAATGAACTATAAAGAAAAATTCTAAAAGTAACTCTAAATTTAAAATTTGACTTATAGCCATAATTATAAAAAGAAAAGATGAAAGCTATAGGCGTCACCGTGCAGTTTACACTAGAGAATTGGCGCATTGCCCATTTTTCCGAAGGAGAGGAACATTGGCACTCAAGAACCGAGTCAAGAGACTCAAGACGTACTCTTCGGGGCATTATTGGCCCGTCGCGTAATAATTGCCGCGCTCAAGTTCTTCGGAGCCCCTCGCTCGTACTACTTCGCATTGACAGGTTCATTTTTCGTAATTTCGTTCCCTGTTCTGACTTCTCAACTGCACTACGGGATTCCCCATTTATCCAGCATGCCTCCGCTCCTGCTGCTGGTCGCTTCCTTCCTCAAGTTGCCGGCGCCGGCCAGCTCGGCGAACTCGGCTAGCCCTGGGTGCTCGCTTGCGTCGTCATGCAGCAACCTGACCATCTCCTATCCGTTCTGGATACGGGAGCTGCCCGGCCAGCCGCTCTGCGGGTCCCCGCCCTTCCAGCTCGGGTGCAACGCCAGCGGCGCATAACTCGCCCGCTCCATGTTTGGGGCGTATCGGGTTGATGGCATCTTCACCGGGAACAACTCCTTCCGCATGGTGGACGAAAACCCCCCGCTCGCCACCGGCTGCCCGGGGCCGTCGTTCAACATCTCTTACGGCATCTGGCAGGCGCCGTTTCATCATCAGCAAAGCCAACGCCAAGCTTCACTTCCTCTCGTGTAATCAGTCGCTTCCAGTGGCTCCTCCAGGCTTCCGCAGCCAACCTTGTGCCACTGCCAATAACACCTCCTTTGTCCGGCTCGCTGTCGACGGCATCCAGGGAGGGACCCCGCCGCCGCCGGGCTGCAACTTCACGGTGGTGCCGACCCTTGAACGTCCCGATGGGAGTAGGGATGGTTATGTTGGCAGCATGAGGAGCGGCTTTCTCCTGGAGTGGGCAGTGGTGTCAGAGGATTGTCCTATATGCGTAGCAAGCGGAGGGCAATGCATGTACGCCGACGGCCTCCGGTTCGCCTGCAATTGCACCGAGGGGATGCAAATTGGGAAGTGTGGTGAGTTTGGGAAATCAAAAGAGCACGGTAAATTTGTTTGTCCATTTAGTGCATACAGTGGCTTAAACAAAAGGAATGTGGGCATCGTTTCACTATGGAACTGGACTAACTGGAATACCGGATTGGGTTGCCTCAGTACTCACCAAATGATTATGTTCCAGAAACCATAACCCTCAGAGCTCAGATTTGTGTGGCCAAAACTCTATAATCAGTTGAAGGTTGTGCACAAAAGCATCGGCTGCATTCCAAGCCAATGCCAGGATGCCAACTCGTAAACGCTATGCTGCACCCGCCATCTAGAAAGCAAAACTATCATTTTCATTCAATCTGTGTAATTACAGTAACTTTCAAGTTGCTATGTTTTCACATAAACTGTCATCTTGTTTTGTGCAGACTTGTTTGGACATATCCTTCTTTGAATTTGCTGGTTTTCATTGATATATCATTACATTTTGCAGGAAAGAGTAGGAGGGGGTTCAAGTTGATTTTGATCGGTATGTTCTTTGTTGCAAGTATTTTGCTTAGTCATCCGCAAAGTGTAAATTCAGGAAGATAACTAAAATATCAAAATGCATAATTGACAAGACATGCTGGAATCTAACTTAAACTTTACTCATTCTTTGTTTATTCCAGTTTCGCTGTCTGCTACAGCCAGCTTGATTCTTACATGTCTTGTTTGGATTGCATGCCATCAAAAGGAAAAAGGCACTTTGTTCACCATCCGGAAGTATGCAGCTGATGAATCAAAAATAGAGGAAGTACTAAAACAATATGATTCGCTCGCTCCACAGAGGTATAACTACTCAGATCTAAAGAAAATAACAAAATCTTTCAAGGATAAACTTGGAGAAGGTGGCTATGGCATGGTATTCAAAGGTATCCTACAAGATGGCCGCATGGTAGCAGTGAAGCTCTTGACAGGAACAAAAGGCAATGGGGAGGAGTTTCTGAACGAAGTAATCAGTATTGGTAGGACATCTCATGTGAATATTGTCAGCCTGCTTGGATTTTGTTTACAAGGATCTAAGCGAGCACTTGTTTATGAATACATGGCCAATGGTTCGTTGGATAATTATATTTATTCAGAAGAATCAAAAATTGTTGTCGGATGGGAAAAATTGCAACAAATAGCAATTGGCATCGCACGTGGTTTGGAGTATTTGCATTGCAGGTGTAATACCCGTATAATCCATTTTGATATCAAGCCTCATAACATCCTTCTAGATGAAGACTTCTGCCCGAAAGTTGCAGATTTTGGATTGGCAAAACTGTGCCGCCTCAAGGATAGTGCCCTCTCAATGGCTGAAGCAAGAGGTACAGTTGGATTCATTGCTCCAGAAGTATTTTCTAGAGGTTTTGGAGTTGTGTCCACTAAATCAGACGTATACAGCTATGGAATGCTACTGCTAGAATTGGTAGGAGGAAGGAGGCATGTTAATCAAACTACCACCCATTCCAGTGAAACTTATTTTCCCAACAGGATTTATGATTGTTTAGTTGAAGATTTGCAAACTCATGCACTCATCACTGAGGCGGAAGAGATCACCAAACTGATGACAATAGTTGGCCTGTGGTGTATACAAACTAACCCAGAGAATCGCCCTTCCATTAGTAGGGTCATAGAAATGTTGGAGAAGAATTTCAATGAATTGGAAGTGCCACCCAAACCGTTCCTGTCATGATTCATGTCTCTACCATGTATCATTTTTTTTCTCCCAACCATGTATCATTTTTTTTGTCCTAACCAAATATCTGCTCGGACTGTTCATTCCACATGTTCCATAACTGAGTACTGAAGGCAAGAAGTATATTGTTGGTGGACCGAGCTTACTAGGAATGCATGAGTATTAATAATAACTCAATGAACCACATAATTTTTCTGAAAAATAAGCGCAGGCCAATGCTGCTTCACTTTTTACACGCAATATTAGGCAGTACATTTCCACTCCAAAATTCTTTTATGTGATATTAATTTTTATTTATTCACATCCGATTTTTTATTTTATTTGTCCCGCTATGGAAAGAACATTTATGGGTTTGCTAAAAATATGGCACCGCATTTTCATTAATTTTAATCACTTTTTTTTACTATGTGATTGCTTTTTCAACTATATGTAAGTATGCTTCTCTCTTCTATCTCCTCTTCCAAGTAGACAATAAATTGCTTTAAATCCTAATTCTTTTATGCATTGTGTATTAGAAAATTATAATGTAAATATTGAAACTTACAATGTAATTACAGGGTAAGTTTTGAAATTTACAGTGTAATTACAATGTAAGTGTAGAAACGATTTGACTACTTTTTGTTGGACAATGTGGCGCCATAAAAATAGCTACTCCCAAAGTTATGGTGCATTTTGGCATGTTATTAAGTTCTTATATCGGGAGTTTAAGAATACTCAATGATGTCCAGATTGAATTACAGTTCTAAAAAGTAGGACATAAAAATATCGCTTGATATGCTTATTCAAATTATTAGTCTCCATTTTGGATCTAAACCTAAAAGGCTTCGCTCTGCACAATGATATACTAATACACGTTTGTTCGTGAAAATGGAGTTGCATTTGCAATAGTGCTTATTGATGAAAACAAAATCTTATTTCTGCAGCTAATGGTGTCAGATTAAATTTATATGTATGTATTCCTGAGCCAAATATGATTTTCCTGAGCCAAGCGCATGAACTAGCATGATTAAGTAGACACAGACTAAAATATATAGAGAACATTAGAAGATCACCGTGCATTCATAGCGTAATAAAGATGCAGGACTTACTGGGATCCTCATGGTGGTGCTGATCAATCTGCAGGGCCATTGGGCAAGCAAGCGCCTTCGTCAGAACTTCTCTCCCTGCCTTCCGTTGATGCCAATGCTATTCCTGTTTCCCCGCGGAACCGGTCAGGGCAGGACGCCGTCTCCTCCCCATAGTTCCCTGCGGAGGTGATCCGCCAGCACGACTGCACGAGGAGTCACGGCGGCGGCGGCGGCGGCTTGGGGGAGGGGATCCCGGAGAGAAGAGGAGAGAGACAGTTAAGCTCCTCAAGACTTGGGCCATGGGGCGCACGCGCTGGGTCGATTTATTGGGCCCAACGATGAAGAAACTAGATCGCGTTGCTTCTCTAGCCCACGGTCACGGGGACGAGCGCCACTCTCTTCTCGTGGGCTGAATCTGTGTGTTTTGAGTTGCACGGAACGGCCAGGAAACCAGCTGCCCATTTGCCCAGCTCTGCAGCGCTGACCATGCTGCCGCCAGCCGGAGCTTCAGCTCTCCGCCGCCTCGTCGTCGTCACACCGGCTCCGCCTCCCTCGCCGGGAACAGCGACGGCGCCCTTGCCGGGCGCAAACTTGCATGGTCTTTTGAAGCTGTCAGCTACTTGGGGTAATTATCAAGGGAATCGGAGTAGCTAAGCTAGTCTGCGTACTACTACTTGACAAACCGAGAAAGGCTAATCAACGGAAGCATGTTGCATTGTCGAGACTTTTCTCTGGGATGGATAAGATGAGCCATCTGTATCACTGTATGGTTCAAAGTCTCAGTTTGGTATCATCAGTGACTCGCTAGATGCATGCTGTATCAGACCTCCTATTCGAATTGACAAAAAAAAAGGCTGGATTTTGAATTTTGTTCAAATTGCTTTAAATTCAGTAAAAAGGAATTTAAATCTGAATTTCTCTCAGTGCGATTTTTCCCGAGATGGTGAGACCTCGCCATCGTTGGGTATACAGTGATTTCCCTATCAACGACAAAATGAACCCTGGTCATAAACAAAGTCAGCAATGTATAGCACAAGTCATAGTCTCGATAGTTTCACTCAGATCGTCGGCTATATTGTACGTACTACATCGTTTCTTGTCCTTCGGATTTTCGTCAGCTAATCTGCAGATTACTGATCATGGATCAAACCTCAGTGCTGCTCGTCTTGTCCTCGTTGCTCCTCCTCTGCCACCACGCGCGCGCCGACTGCGAGCCGACGACGACATGCGGCAACCTCACCGTCAAGCCCCCGTTCTGGCTCGGCGAGCCCGGGCGTCCGCCGTGCGGGCCGCCGTCCTTCCAGCTCCAGTGCAGGGGCGGCGAAGCGTTCGTGGCCCACAGTTTCTTCCAGACTTACCAGGCCGTCCGCATCTTCACCGACAACTCCTCCGCCGTCGTCGTCGACAGGAGCCTGCCGCTGGAGAGCGGCTGCCCGGTGCCGTGGTTCAACATCTCCATCGGCTTCGTGATGGGGCCATTCCTCATCAGCAGAGCCAACAAAGAGCTCGTCTTTGTCCACAACTGCACCACGAAGCGGCGGACCGCGCCGCCGGAGGGCTTCCGCCGTATGCCCTGCAGCCCCGACGAGTCGTTCGTCTTCCTCGGCGAGGGCAGGCGGTACACCCCGCCGGAATGCTCTCTGTCCGTCGTGCCGGTCCGTGGGTTCCAGGACGGGGACTACGTCGCGAGCATGAGGCAAGGGCTTCTCCTGGAGTGGATGCTGGTGCCAGGGGATTGCCAGAAGTGCTCGGCGAGCGGCGGGCAGTGCGACTACAGCAACGACGGCATGGGGTTTACGTGCAAATGCCCCGACGGCGTCCAGAGCCCCACGAACTGCAGCGCCGGTGAGTACGTCGACCTTGCAGGACCGCGAGTTTTTTCTCGTCGTTTTTTAAGCGCAGGAGGAGGATTTTCCTCACGTAGTCAAAAGTCAAAAGTCGTAGCTGATATTACGTTCGACAGGACATCGAGTTGGATTTTGTTTTGGATTTTCTTTGGCTATTTTTAAGTCAAATTGCATATTTTAAATAAAAAATAATTCGTAAATAAAATTTTTATATATGTTCTTCTTAATAAATTTAAAAAATATGGCTAAAAACAAACTACAGTTAAAAATATCATAAATCTACTTTTAATTTAATGTTGAAAATTTAAATTTTAACTCGTATAAACTAAAAGATGGGTCGTTAGATGACGCCGTTGTATTACATGATTGCATCCTGCTAGAGGCGATTAGTCGAGGCATGACGTACGTATCACGTGTCAATCGCATAATCAAATGGCCCGCAAATGGTTTCGGCGACTGTCGCGTGAGCGAGCGCCGCTACTTCTAAAGCGTGAGAGACTTGACATGCAGTCACCGGTCAATGGTACATTCCATACCATCTCTGGACGGTAGCAGAGACTAGTTAAGATTTTACAGCGTGATATTTTCGTTTCTATTTATATATTTATAAGTTAAATTTTTAATTTTCTAATCTTGGTAGATTTTAGGATTATTTTATGGTAGTGTATTTTCTAAGTTATTTTTAGTTGTTAAGAATACGTATATAATAGTTCATAAACTATTTTTTATTTATAATATGTTGTTTGATTTTTTTTCTAAACGAGCCAAACAATCACCGCTTAGACACTGTCGTTGGTCATAAACACTCGGAATATTCCACACGTGAACATCAAAAGCTAAGTCTAGCGTTTTTTAACCTGGATTGGTTGAATCATATAAGTCGAGCATTCATGTGTTTCTATCTGCGTCATGAGGCACCATCGTCACATTTGGGCTCGAGGGCATGTCACATGTTAGCAAGCAGAACAAATGGTAGCAACGCTCCAGCTGCAATTGCACATACATGCATACATGTAGATGTTTGGTGACCTTATAACAGCTGCAGCTTTACATACCATCTTCAGAATCAAAATCTCTCAAAATCAGCGCTTATGTAAAATCCAGAAAATAAATTATAAGTCAGTTTTTCTAGGTTTTGAGGGGTTAGCTATTCGCCGTTTTTAAGAATCTTAATTTTCCAAATAGGCCCATACCCAGTTATTACACAGCAGAATGCATCCACTCCCACCCAGGGACGGATTCACCTCCCGAGCAGATTAGGCGACTACCCGGGCTTTACGACACCGAACCATGGGAGGGTTAGTGATCTCCTTGATACAAAACGTTACCGATCAGGCAAAGTTCGCGGACAAATGGGTCATCGGCTGTACTAGCCAGTGGGCTTAAATGGTTCCCATCCAAGGTTTAAATATTTTCTTGCTCCGTCGCTGCTCTCACTGCCTGCTACCCTGTCCATGTTCGTGTTGTTGTTCACCGTGCTGATCAACCCCACCACCATTGGCGCCACCGCGCCAGCAACGCCACGTCTCGCGAGCCGGCAGAGTGCGCGCGGCAACCTCACCATCGCCTACCCGTTCTGGCTCGCTGGAGAGCACCCGCCGGTGTGTTTCCAGGCCATCACGGGACCGTCTCCCTCATGAACTCGTTATGGACGTACCAAACCTAGGTTTAAGGGACATAATTCTTCAATCTTTTATAAAAACAAGTTAGATGTGTTGTCCACACCATTCATCTGCAAAATATTGAAATTTCACACACATTAGCCCTTTTTTCTTGGGAAACTAGAATATAGCTCTACTCATATTGTTTTTGATGAGTAATGCTCTGTTCTATACCAGGTAGCAAGGGGAGCCACAGAAAGGTACTGCTAATAGGTATGTACTCCACCAGTTTTATATTATAAGACATTTTAGCTATCTCTAGATTTATCATATTGATCAATGCATACTGTTTAATATATATGTTTAGATTCATTAGCATCCATATAAATCAAGACAATGTTAAAAAGTCTTATATTGTGAAACGAAGGCAATAAAATTTTATCTGTTCTCCTTACCCAACCATCTCATTTTCAGTTATTACTCTCTAATGGATGCTATTTCAGAATATCTGCAGTAAACCTTTAAAATTTTCAGTACCTAATGTCCACATTTCTCACATGAAAATGGTACAGGTGAATTAGCCAAGAAATTTCCCGTATCATTCTAGTTTTAGTATTTCATACTAGCATATAACTAGCAAAGTAATGGTCATATGTATGAATTGAAGACTATGCCTGATGCCAGCATCTGAAATAACTAAAGAATTCTGCCTATTAGATTAGTTTGATGGAGTAGTTATTTTCTATAGTAAAACACTTTTTAAAATCAACCCTGGCTTTGTTCATTTATGCCTTTTCAACTGATGGATGTTTAGATACAATCATCCCCCAATTGGGCAAAATTTACTACAGAGCATCGAAAAAACGCGTAATTAACCGGTGGACACCGTAAGATCACGAATTTGCTGCAGGACACCATAAAAATATGGTAATTAGCTAGTAGCCACTCCGGCCATTATTTTATTAATTTCGGAGTCAAAAATTTTAAAAATGACGAAATTGCCCTCGGTGGCCAACCCGTTATGTCGACGGGGTCCGGTCGAATTAGACCCAGTCGGTCTAGGCGCCACACCACACCCGAACCCTAGCCTACAGGGCGATTGAGCCGGTGGCAGTGGCGTCGACCCAGCTGCGGCAAGGGCAGCGGCGACCCGGCCACCAAGGGCAATCTCGTCATTTTTAAAATTTTTAACTTAGAAATAAATAAAATAATGGCAGGAGTGTCTACCAGCTAATTATCATATTTTCGTAGTGCCATTCAGCAAATTCCTAATCTTACGATGTCCAACGACTAATTACGTGTTTTTTCGATGCTCTGTAGCAAATTTTGCCAATTGTCGCATATCTGGAGGAAAATTCGTGGCAGCTTAGCTTAGTCCTACTTTTGCCACCTTACACATTTTAGTTCTTTATGAAAAAAAAATAAACAAAGTATTGATATCAATAACACAACTTCTGATTCTGAAAAAGAATATAACTTCTCCTGTACTCTCAGTTTTGATATCTGCAGCTGCAAGCCTGATCTTTCCATGTATTTATGTGCTGATATGGTATAGAAAGGGGAAAATGTTGTGTTTTCTCCTCTGCAATAAGACTCGCAGCAGCAATGAAAAGAACATTGAGAAGTTAATACTATCGTATGGATGCCTAGCTCCAAAGAGATATAAGTATTCAGAGGTAGCGAAGATGACATCATTTCTAAGTAATAAGCTTGGAGAAGGTGGTTACGGTGTGGTTTACAAAGGAAGGCTACAGGATGGTCGTCTGGTTGCCGTGAAATTCCTTCATGACTCCAGAGGAAACGGGGAGGAATTTGTGAACGAGGTAATGAGCATTGGCCAGACATCACATGTTAATATTGTTAGCTTATTTGGATTTTGTTTGGAGGGCTCAAAACGAGCTCTTATATATGAGTACATGTCCAATGGTTCTCTGGATAATTACATTTACTCAGAAAATCCCAAAGAAATTTTAGGATGGGAAAAGCTCTATAAAATAGCAATCGGGATTGCTCGTGGGCTAGAATATTTGCACCATAGTTGCAATACACGGATTGTGCATTTTGATATAAAGCCTCAAAATATCCTTCTAGACCAGGGCTTTTGCCCAAAGATTGCTGATTTTGGTTTAGCTAAATTGTGCCGTACCAAGGAGAGCAAGCTTTCAATGACTGGGGCTAGAGGAACAATTGGATTCATTGCTCCGGAAGTTCTTTATCGAAGCTTTGGAGTTGTTTCAACAAAGTCAGATGTTTACAGTTATGGAATGATGTGGCTTGAGATGATCGGAGGCCGGAAAAATGTGAAATCAATGGTTCAAAAGTCTAGTGAAAAATATTTCCCAGATTGGATTTATGACCACTTTGATCAAGGTGACGGATTACAAGCTTGTGAAGTCACAAGTGAGGCTGAGGAAATTGCCAAAAAGATGACAATAATTGGCTTGTGGTGTGTACAAGTACTGCCAATGAATCGCCCAACTATAACCCATGTTTTAGATATGTTTGAGAAAGCTTTAAAAGATCTGGAGATGCCACCAAAGCAAAGCTTTTGTGAACTGCTGTAAGATACCTTATCTACGCTTTCTTACGCTGTCTGGTACAGGTACTACACAATTTTCCATGACATTCATCGATGCTATTTCTGTTTTCCAGAGAACATCCAGTTCACAAGTTAAATGCAGAAAGCACAAGCTCTATTAGTAGTGAGAAAGCACATGCTGTTAGTGAAGTACTGAAGGTTGAAGAGATTAGCCTTGTGAGTTCAGAATTCCTACAGAGACTACCAACCATGTGAACAGATTACAGATGGGCTGTGGTATTCAGAAATTAGCACAACACCATCGAAATTTGGTATTGTGGCATATAACATCTGTCAACTATTGTCTTGCTGTTGAAGGTAGCTAACCTGAAGGTTGAATCTACCGTGTTTTCCTTTTCATTTTAGAGGACAAAGTTATGAATTTTGCATCAATAGCCAACCCTACATACTACGACTAGAAAAGGAAGAACCCATATGATCTCTGAAACCGAGAGTATCAATCTCAACTTATTTAACTTCGAATGGATCCACTGGGAAACACAAGCCCCATGGTCCATCGTTTCTGAAGTCTGAAGTATACCTATTATTTCTTTGAACTTGTTTCCCTCAAAACGACATAGTGGCAACAATTAAATGGCAAAATTAACATTTGTTCCATCTACGAGTGTGCAAAGAAGCGAAATCCCAACGATTTGTGACAGAATCTAGCACGGGGTGTAGGTTACTTACTGTCTCCTCCGAAAGAACTAACGGAGAAGCTGGCGCCCTTCCCCAGTCTCGATAAGCCTCTGCCCAGTACACCAGTAGCGCCCTGTCCTGCCTCTTCATATCCCTGGCAAGGCTAGGGCAGAATGCCACACTGCCATGGCTGCTGCAATTCCCCATCCACCAGTAGCCTTACGGCCGCCATCACCGCAGCCATGGCGGGGACTATCCTTTGCTCGGCAGTTCCGTCCATGGCAGCGGCCGGAAAGCGAGGCACTTACTGCTGCAATGGCCAACGGCACTGCAGGGCATCACGGCCATGGCAGGCAGCCACCCGCCGCCGCTCGCCGGGCGCATCCACACGGTGAGCTTATACCTTCTAGGCGCACCACGCATGGGCTGTGAAGGCCATTAAGTTTGGGCCCAAAGCTGAATAAGTGGGCCAGGCCTACCTTGAAAGGAGCCTAGGAGGCCCAGTATCTAATAAATATTACTGGCCTTGAAGTTCACATAAATTTGCCATTTTGACCTATGGAACTGACAAGTTAAGCGGTATTGTGCATGGCCTATCATACGGTCACACAAGACCCTTTATTTTTTTATTTATAAATATTTTTTTTATTTTTTATAATTATTACCAATAGTGTATCAGTTATTACCACATAATATCAATTGATACCAACCACGTATTAGCCGATACTGCCTAGTGTCAATTGGTATAGCCTAAGTGTTAGCTGGCAGAGACGGATCTAGCATGGCGACGGCGGGGGCTCAAGCCACTATTAACCCCATTAAAAACATTAGAGACTCCACGAAGACCCCTCTAAATATTTATCGAAAAAAATCAATAGAAAAAAGGGGCCAGAACTCTATCTAATTCGTTTAAACCCCTCAAATCCCCCGCTGTTAGCTGGTACCGGGCGAGTATCAAAAGGAGATACTCTATGACGTTTTCTGTTTCAAAAGGAGATGTTGCGGTGTCTTCTCTTCATCATGATGATACGCATTATTCTCTCTTCCTTTCTGCAGCCGTGCATTTGTAATGATTTTTTTTGTTCAGATTTACACTCTCAACCACTTGTATAATGTTTATAGCCAATGCACCTATGATTAATAGTCACTCTCGATCATGGAATGACGATTTTCTGGTGTAGTTAAGGCTTCATTCTTCATCAAAGAATTGGACTAGACCATATATAAGTTCCTGTTCGTTGCCTTCGTCCAAGGGCGCTTCTCTGAAGTCTGAACCATACATTGGTCAGCAAATTCCACGCGCACGGCAGTTAATTCATCCACAGAACGGAGAGGGGTCAGTATGCGTTTGTAATTCATCCACATGTTAGATCACATTCACATGAATTACACAAACCGATCCGAATGGGAGAAATGTAAACATATAATCTTCTCTTCTCATCCCGCCAGCACAGCTCACTCAAATCTCCAGTTCCTACTTCCTACCAAACCTTGAGATGGCCTTGTTGCAGTTGTTGCCTGCCATCGTTGTGGTAGCTTCCTTGCTGCACGCCGCAGCGGCCACCGGCAACGAGACGAGCAGCAACACGAGCTGCGCGCCGGCGACGTGCGGGAACGTGACCATCAGGTACCCCTTCTCGCTCAGCGGCGTGCAGCCGCCGTACTGCGGCTACCCACTCTTCGATCTCATCTGCGACGCCGGAGCTGGCCGAGCCTACCTCGGCAGGACGTTCCGGGAGCACCTGTACCGCGTGGACAATATATTCTACGACAACAGCTCGCTGGTGGTGGCCGTGCAGACCACCTTCGCCGGCGACGCCGGCTGCCCGGTCCCGGATTTCAACGTGTCGTCCAGCCTCACTCCCTACCCTTACACCATCAGCAGCAGCAACAAGAGACTCGTCTTCGTCTATAACTGCTCGCTCCCTGAACAAGTTCTACTGCCAGGAACATGTGCAGACCTCAACATGGGATCTTACATCTCCGGTCAGTGGAACAGCACATCACCGGCCCCAGCGGAAATTCCAGGGAACTGCAGCTCCGTCAGCGTGCCGGTGAGTGGGTTCCAATTCCAGGGAACTGATGCTGTCCTGCACGGTGATGTCTCTGTTAATGGACCCGATGTCTTGTACGTTGGGGAAGCCCGTGGATTTAGTAATGCATCCATTGGTGCGAGGAGGCCGGCGAATCAACAGTACGAGCGGTTGATCAGTGATGGGTTCCTCTTGGAGTGGCAGAAGCCGGTAACAGGAGATCTAGATTGCGATGCGTGCAGGGGGAGTGGCGGAGAGTGCAGGTTCGTTCAGTTTTCGTTCCGGTGCATCTGCCCCGATGGGTTGCTCTGCTTGGGTTCAGCATCTCCAAGTAAGAGAATTTTACTCTCTGATAATGAAAGTAATTTCAGCACTCCTGCCCCCGACTTGCTTGCTTCCATTCCGTATTCTCTTTGAATTTATTGGTAGCAGTCCAACAACAATACCTCTCCGACTGTTCCGAATACCATGTCCCCAGCCAGCTTGTTGTTGCTGACTTTTATGACATCGCTATCAAATAATTTATATACTGCTAATCAGTTACAGTTAGCGATCTTTTTAACAAATAAGTATTTTTTTATTCATGAATAAGAACTCATCAACAATAACTATACAAAAGCAGGAACAGTCAGACATTACAGTAGTATGGAGAACCGCTATCTCACAGTTCAACTTAGCTAGTTTAAATCAAAATCAAACTGATAAATGTGAGCACTTTGGTTTTCTTCGATTAGTGTTCCTTTGCATATTTTTCACAGTTGAATTTTAGCACTTACGGATTTCTTCAATTAGCGTTCCTTTGCATATTTTTCACAGTTGAATTTTCCATTGACGAAATTGTAATTTGTTGCAGATAGGAATCATCAGAAGCCCAGAATAATTTTGATAGGTATGTCCTCCGTTGATGAATAAGCCACCTGGGCATGTAAATAATCCCATGATTCATCTGGTGCACCAGCTCCATTCCATGCTTTATTATGATAAAAAATGACTAATTCTAGCGACATTTCTTATAGTCTCAGATTGTTAAATCTCGTATTTTGGAATGCAACTAAATTAATATTTTGGCATAATAAAATTTTCATTTTTTTGTGACTAGCGCCTATACAAGCATATCTTCATAAAACAAGGATTCACCTTTTTTTTTTTGTAAAACTCTCCAGCTTCCTTGTCTGCTACAGCTGGCTTGCTTTTCACATGTCTTGTTTGGATAATGCACCGACGAAAGCGAACGCTTGGTTTTATCATTCGCCACAAGTACGCTGGAAATGAGTCAAATACAGAAGAGGTATTAAAAAGATACCAGTCTTTGACTCCCAAAAGGTACAGGTACTCAGATATGAAGAAAATAACGAAATGCTTCAAGGAAAAATTAGGAGAAGGTGGGTATGGCATGGTTTTTAAGGGTAATCTAAAAGATGGCCACATGGTTGCTGTGAAACTTCTAAAAGGGGCTAAAGGCAATGGAGAGGAATTCCTAAATGAGGTTACAAGTATTGGTAGGACATCCCATGGCAACATTGTCAAGTTACTCGGCTTTTGTTTAGAGGGATCTAAGCGAGCACTAGTTTATGAGTACATGGCTAATGGTTCTTTGGGGAAGTATATTTATTCTGAGAATTTAAGGTTAGCAATTGGATTGGAAAGTTTACAGAAAATTGCAATTGGTGTTGCACGGGGATTGGACTATTTGCATCAGGGCTGCAGCACCCGCATGAGCATCATCCATTTCGACATCAAGCCTAACAACATTCTTCTTGATGAAGACTTCTGTCCTAAAATTGCAGATTTTGGATTGGCAAAACTGTGTCACCTCAAGGATAGTGCCACTCAATGGCTGAAGCAAGAGGTACTATTGGTTTCATTGCTCCAGAAGTATTTTCTAGAGGTTTCGGAGTTGTGTCAACAAAGTCAGATGTTTACAGCTATGGAATGATGCTGTTAGAAATGGTAGAAGGAAGGAACAATGTTAAAGGAAATACAGACAGTTCTAGTGCATATTTCCTCAACTGGATTTATGATCATTTGGTGAAAGATTTGGAAAGTCATGAAGTCACATGTGAGAGTGAAGAGATTGCAAGAAAGATCACCCTAGTTGGCCTGTGGTGCATACAAACGGCCCCAAAAAATCGCCCTTCAATGAGTAAGATCATAGAAATGCTGGAGAAGAACATCAACGAATTGGAGATGCCCCCCAAGCCAATCCTTTCCTGTCCCTCAGTGCCATCATATTTTTCATCTTGTACTTAAGTAAGAATTTCCGTTTGGGATGCAGTGCATACAAGCTTGTGAAGTCACAAGTGAGGTTGAGGAAATCGTTTAATTGGCTTGTGGTGTGAACAATTTCTACCTATGCATCGTCCAACAATAACCCAGGTTTTGGATATGTTTGAGAAAGCTTTAGACGAACTGGACATGCCACCAAAGCAAAGTTTCTGTGAATTACTGCAAGTACCTTATCTACACACCTTTCTATACGCTGTCTGGTACAACCATTTTCCATGAAATTCATCTACACTATTTCTGTTTTCCAGAGAACATCTGGTCATATGTTAAATGCAGAAAGCACAAGCCCCATTAATACCGACAAAGCACATACTGTTAGTAAAGTGCTGAAGGTTGAGGAGGTTAGCCTCATGAATTCAAAATCCGTATGACGACTACACACTATGTGACATGATGGCCTTCAATATTCAAAATTAGCACAACACTGTCGAAATTGGGCATTGTGCTTCTTGTGGCATAACATCTCTCAGATATTGTCTTCTTGTTGAAGACGGTTGTGAACCAGATAGTAAGTTGCACATACTATTATACTAAGGAAAAAGAAAGTATTGTTGGAGTAAAAAAAAAAAAAGGATCAACCTAGGAGAACTAGGTGACTTTGTATTAAAAACAAAATGGGCACTCAAATTCACTTCAATGAGGACTTGAACCTAGGTAGGTGGCTTAGGCGTACATCCACACCATCGGCCAACTGAGCTAGGACTTAGTTATCAATGGATCTACCTGGAAGTTCAAGTTCTGGGGTCCTTAATCTTTGAACTTTGAAGTATGTCTATTATTTCCCTGAATATGTTTGCTTAAAAATGACATGCTGGCAACAATTCAATCTTGTTCTATCGACACAATTCGACCTACGAGTGTACAGTAGAAGCTAGCGAAACCACCGCAATTTGTGATAGAAAATCAGCACGCATCAAAGTGAAGGTTACTTACTGTCTCATCCGGAAGCCAGCGGAGAAGCGGGCACCCCTTCCCAGCCTCGATAAGCTTCTGCCCAACGTGCCGGTGCAGAGGCTAGTCCTGTATAGCAGCGCACCAATAGTACCCTCCCCTGCCGCTGCCTGTCCCTGTTCTTCTCACAACACGGCAAGGCTAGGGCAGGATGCCACTGCCCCCGTCACCTCTGCCGCAATTCCCCATCCGCCGATCTAACTGCCGCCATCACCGCAGCCAGGGAGGGGGCCATCATTTGTTCGGTGACCCCCCCCCCCTCCCTCATGGCTACGTGTCAGATCCCGGTTCTGACACTACGGCTGCGAAGTCGGCGTTTCCTCCAGCATCTGCACTGCAGGGCATCACGCCACGGCAGCCGCCCGCCGCCGCTCGCCGGGCGCATCTTTCCGGTGAGCTAGCTTCTGTGCGCACTACGTATGGGCCGTGTGGACTATCGAGCCCAAGATCCACATAGAAACCAAGATTCACATAATGGGCCACTCCAGCCAACAGCCCAATAGAACAGAACTTAGGGCCCATTGTACCACTTTATTTATTTCGAACATAAATTATAGTGTCTTTATCCTGATTATTAATGCGCATAATATCTGCAGCTATGCATGTGCAACGATTTTTCTTTTCAGAATTACTGACCCAACCTCTTGTAGTGTTTATATCTGGATTTATCGTATGTAATCGTTATGAGCTGCTTGCTTTCACGGAAGGATGCTTTCCTAATCTTGTCTAGACTTTGGGCAAAATTGGTAGCAAACCATTTCTTCTCTAACACAATATTGATAGAGCCAAAACTTATCAAATCTGGTAGTATAGAATTCTTAACAGTGTGGGTAAATTTGGTACTACTTCCGCCATATAATAACTTCATTTCTGATTTTTGTGTCTAACATTGGACCATTAGTCTTATTTGAAAATTTTGTTAAAAAACTTAAAAAAATTAGTCATATATAAAGTAATATTCATGTTTTTATCATCTAGTAACAACAAAAATATTAATTATAAAAAATTTTAAATAAGACATAGAGTCAAAACATTTTATCTAAAAACTGAAAAATAAAGTTATTTTTGGGACGAAGATAGTAGCCAAAATTTTGACATGGTAAAAGGCTAGCATCAATTAAAACAAGCCCTTCAAATATTCGGAGTACAGGTTTGTTGCCGTATTCGGAGAGCTTCTCTGAAGTCTTAACCATATGTATTGTTGGTGTTTGTCAGCAGATTCCACTTGCAGGCTGGTTGACTGACTCATGGTTGATGGGCTATACTATAGCTATCAGCTGATTCAGAATCCGAGTAGAACCGAACTTGAAAGTAATCCCAAATCCGGAGTGCATAGCACCCAAACAGATTGGCGTGTAATGAACGTAAGAGGGAACGTTTATCTACTAGCCAGAAAATCTGAGCTTCGTCTTCTCATCCAGCCAAACGCCAGCAAGAAGCAGCTTACTCCAGCCCCAATTAAACCTTTTGCGATGGCCTTGCAATTGCTACCAGCCGTCGTAGTAGCTTCCTTGCTGCATGCGGCAACAGCCACTGGCGATGGCAACGAGACCAGCCGCGACACAAACTGCGCGCCGGCAACATGCGGGAACCTGATCATCAGCTACCCATTCTCGCTCACCGGCGTTCAGCCGCTGTACTGCGGCTACCCGACTTGGACCTCACCTGCGACAATGAAACCGCCTTCCTCAAGAAGACGTTCAGGGATCACCTCTACCGCGTCGACAACATATTCTACAAGAATAGCTCGCTGGTGGTGGCCATAGAGGCAACCTTCGCCGGCGACAGCGCCTGCTCCGTCCCGGATTTCAACGTGACATCCAGCCTCAGTCCCTACCCGTTCATCATCAGCGGCACCAGCAAGTACCTCAACTTCGTCTATAACTGCTCAGTTTTTGAAGGCGTTCGAAACCAACAGCCATGTGGAAACCGCCCGATGGGGGTTTACATCTCCGATCTGTGGAAAAGCACACCTCCGTCAGGAGTTCAGGGGAACTGCAGCTCTGTGAGCGTGCCGGTGCGTGGGTACCATCAAGCTGGAATGGAGCCGATGAAGCCGCAGTACGAGCAATTGATCCGCGACGGGTTCGTTTTGGAGTGGATGAATTCGATAATAGGAGGTGAAGATTGCGAGTCATGCAGACAGATGGGCGGGGAGTGCAGGTTCCCACAGCTTACGTTCCAGTGCATCTGCCCCAACGGCTTGCCCTGCTCCAATCCAACAAGTCGTCCAGGTAAGCAACATTTTAATAAGAGTAAGTTAATCATTCCTGTACTGCGATATGCCATATTCATGCCAGTTTATCCACCCGATGCTGTACATTTCAATTCTAATTTTATCCCACATAAACAGGTGATTGTTTGATTTTTTTTATAAAAAATAACTTTTATATATATATATTCCTAGTGATTTAAAATCTAAATCTGGAAAATAAACTACGAGAAAAACATAATATCAATTTTCAATTTAAGTTTAAAAAATTAAATTTTAACTTATAAGTACGAGAGAAGCGAAAATATGGTTGAAATTCTCTACCTATACCACCGGCTAGGCGGCTATAGTAAAAACTGCTACCGCTAGGGCACTCATATTATGCACAAAATTTTTAAAAAGTCTACTCGGCGTACGTAGCACGGGCGAACGGGTTGGCCCAAATCTTTTTCCAATTTTAACATTTTGGACTTAGCCTTTATAGACCACTCAAATGTGGACTGTAATGCGGGAGGCTAAAGAGGCATTTTGATTGGTTGAACACACGTGGCTAGAACAAGTTTGTATCTTCTTTTTCTTTTTTTATTTAATACACGTATTTCTACATATAAATTTTCTTCATCAAATATTTATATGTATAAAGTTGCTATACCGAATTTTTTCTATGTATAAAGTTGCTATACTGAATTTTTTTTGTATGAATGAAGTTTTTGTTCCGATCTTTTTCCTATGTATAAAATTGCTATGTCGATATTTTCTACATATAAAGTTAATATATCGAATAATTATATATATATATATACATATAAATGTTCTATATACACAATTGCCTACATAAAAACTTTCTATGGATATCTCTTTAACTTTGTATCTATAACACCAAATTAATTTCATTAAATCCACTATTAAATATATTTTATAGCATATTAATTTTGTGTTAAAAATATTGTATATTTTTTATATATTTGATCAAATATAAAAATGTTTGACTTACGATTACGATAAATTCAAAGTGACTTATATAATATGAAACAGAGGAAGATAAATCCAGAGTGACTTATATAATATAAAATGGAGGGAATAGTAAGTTACTCTCTCACTTTTTGTAAGATAACAAAAGGTAGCTTCTGTTTTCTCCGACTTGCTTCCATCTGTATCATCTTGAATTCATAGGTGGTGCTCACAGAGACATGAATGCCTGTATTATTCTCTTTCTCACACTAGTTGAAGGTAGTAGGGCTCGCAGTTGCAGATTAGCCTTTTCCCGCAGCTGGAGGTACTAAAGTACCAATTTTTTTTACACAATTTTGTACATCGAGATACTATCTGAAGGACCATAAAATTTCCATGCAGCTGACTAGCTTCGCTCTGTTTGCCTTGCATCTTGATGCTGGACATTTATAGGCTTCAAAGTTTAAATTGCTTAAGTCAGCAGATGCCCCGGATCTCCTCTTCAGGCTTCAAATGGGGTGATTTTTTGTCTTCTTCATGAAAAAAGCCAAACATCTTTGCAAACGAAAATAATTTATAAATAAAACTTATATATATATATATATATATATATATATTCTTAGCGATCTAAAAGTTAAGCCTGGAAAATAAACTTTAATAAAAAAACTCCCAAATCAACTCCAATTTAAAATAGGGTGTTTCCTCAAATTCCTCCAGGCAAATTGACCAACAGATTTGCTGTTCTTTTTTCTGATGTCCTAGCCAGCTTGTTGCTGCTGCAACAATCTCTATGTCAAATAGTACCATTGTTATTTAGATGCTACTATATATTATTCCACAATCTCTTTCAAGAAATAGTAGCTTTATTCATGAATAAAGACTGAACCAAACATACATCAACAATAACTAAACTAAACCAAGCGTCAGATATTACAGCAGTGGGGATAACTGCTTCCTCACAGTTCAATTAGCCAGTTTACATTAAAAAAAATATGAGCACCTCTTGTTTTCTCACCTATTTTTTTTTTCTTTTGCCCAGCTTCTCACCTGGTATTCGTTTGATATTTTTTTCACAGCTGAAATTTTCCGTTGATTAAATTGAAATTTGTTGCAGATGGGAGTCACCTGAAGCCTGCCAGGCCAATTTTGATAGGTACGCCTACCGTTGGTGAATAAGCTATGTGAACATGTAGATAATCACATGATTCAGCTAGCATCCCAGCTCCATTCTGCTCTGTTATGATAATAAAATGAATAATTCTAGTGTCATTTATTTTTGTCTCAGATTGCTAAATCTCATATTCTGCAGCACTGCTAAATACACATTTTGACATCATAACATTTTCAAGATTCTTTTCGTTTATACACGGTACAAGCATATCTTCATATGGCAAGGATTCACTTTCTTTTTTCTGTAAAACTTTCCAGCTTCCATGTCTGCTACAGCTGGCTTGTTTTTAACATGTCTTATTTGGATAATGCACCGACGGAAGCAAAGGCTCGGTTTTATCATTCGCCACAAGAATGCTGGAAATGAGTCAAATGCAGAAGAGGTATTAAAAAGATATCAGTCTCTGACTCCAAAAAGATACAGGTACGCAGAACTGAAGACAATAACGAAATGTTTCAAGGAAAAATTAGGAGAAGGTGGGTATGGTATGGTATTCAAGGGTAATCTAAAAGATGGCCGCATGGTTGCTGTGAAACTTCTAAAAGGGTCTAAAGGCAATGGAGAGCAATTCCTAAATGAGGTTACTAGTATTGGCAGGACATCTCATGTCAACATTGTCAATTTACTTGGCTTTTGTTTAGAGGGATCTAAGCGAGCCCTAGTTTATGAGTACATGGCTAATGGTTCTCTGGGGAAGTATATTTACTCTGAGAATTTGAGGTTAGCTATTGGATTGGAAAGTTCACAGAAAATAGCAATTGGCGTTGCACGAGGATTGGAGTATTTGCATCAGGGGTGCAGCACCCGCATCATCCATTTCGACATCAAGCCTCACAACATCCTTCTTGATGAAGACTTCTGTCCTAAAATTGCAGATTTTGGATTGACAAAATTGTGTCACCTCAAAGATAGCGCCATCTCAATGGCTGAAGCAAGAGGTACCATTGGTTTCATTGCTCCAGAAGTATTTTCGAGAGGTTTTGGAGTTGTGTCAAGTAAGTCAGATGTTTAAAGCTATGGAATGATGCTGCTAGAAATGGTAGGAGGAAGGAAAAATGTTAAAGGAAATACTGATAGTTCTAGTGCATATTTCCCCAACTGGATTTATGATCATTTAGTGAAAGATTTGCAAAGCCATGAAATCACAAGCAAGAATGAAGAGATTGCAAGAAAGATCACACTAGTTGGCCTGTGGTGCATACAAACGGTCCCACAGAATCGTCCATCAATGAGTAAGGTCATAGAAATGCTGGAGAAGAACATCAACGAATTGGAGATGCCCCCCAAGCCAATCCTTTCCTGTCCCTCCGTGCCATCATATTTTTCATCTTCTTCTTAACTAAGAATTGTTGTTTGGGTATTATTCATTCTATATATGTTCCATCCTTAAATTCAAGCAAATGAAGTAAGTATGTATTTGTTAAGCCGCTAAATTTACTCAGCTCAATCGAATTGCATTACCACCAGGCAAACATCTTAGTACTGTACTACAGTGTGTTCACACATAAGATACATGCAAATGCAACAACTAAATTCTGCGTGATACAATTCCACAGATAAGTAGTCTTATCAAGAATCAAGGCTTACCTGGGGTCATCAGTAGCCTGCCAATCTGGAAACTCGTTGCAGAAGCACCCTCCTTCGTCTCATGCTGCTTTCAACTGCACGACACCACCGGCTTCTTGTTATCATCGTAGGGTAATCTGGCCAACTCTAGTAAATTCTCTACTACATATAAACGGAGTCATCCGTTCTATTTTCCACCCATGCCACGCAAAAACTACCACTCCCACACACACATCAGGGGAAAAAATGACTTGTTAAAAAACATTTTCTTTTCTTTATGGGATTGTATAGCCATCATCAGTTGCATTATTTTGTTGCAATGGATGAATATATTGTTAAAAAAAACTGCCGAAATATATCCCGGATGCCGCAAAATCCCCCGAGGTTGCCGTCGTATTTCTGCCTTGGCCAATCTCTCCATTACCATCAGGACTGTTGCTCAACTCTCACTGCGCTGCGCAGCGGCCGCCGCCGTACTGATTCCCTTGACGACGAAAGCCATGGTGCCTTGAGGACACGGAGAAGGCGAATGGGCGAAGTAAAAACCTTCTGGCACAGTCGTAAAAGGAGAGCAGGTTGGAGACGCCGTCGCGACGGCACCATCCAGGCAACACAACACAGGAGTGCATCCCAAATGAAGGATACGAGAGTCAACTAAACCTCGAGTGCTTCGCCGACGACAGCGGCCGGGACCGGCGGCGGCGAGGCTTATCACCCGGTGGCTGCTGCTGCTGTGTGTGTTCCTCACTTCCTCTCCGCCATCTAATCGGCCCAGACAACGGGTAGCAGCAGAAGGCCGGCAATCTTCCACCGTTCTTGGCCCACCAGAGGTGATAAGCTGTTTCGACCAACCAGAGCTTGTCGAGCTTTCGTCAAGTTTTGGCAGCTACGTATTCTGCGTTTGCAGACTCGAGAGAAATGAAAAACCATAACACGTTGAGAAGCTCGGTAATGCTATTTCATTCCTTCTTTTTGCAACGAGATGAAGTTTGTTGTTTTATATTATAAGTCACTAATATCAAGTTTTTTAAAAAAAATAGCAATACTTTTAACATAAAATAAATGTTCTATACAATATTTAATGGTGAATTTAAGAAACTAATTTGGTTTTATGGATGTTAATATATTTTTATATAAAATAAATTAAATGTAAAGATCTTGATTTAAAATAACCTATGTAATAAATTATAATATAAAATGGTGGGAGTAATCTTACTGCTGTTCTCATGGATTGACAAGAGGATAGTCCAAGGCATAGCATGCACCTGCCCGGCCGGACGCTCACGGTAGTAGAAAGCGATACGCACCTGCCCCTCAGTCCAAAGTTAGTCAAGCCTCTTTCCACAAATCCACAATTATGTGTTTTCTCCTTTGTCCTTTTCACAAAAACACATGTTATCCAAAAATTAGTTCAGTAGTACTTCAGGCTTCAGCAATGGGACGCCGTGCAAACATTCTGCCGGACGTCCGCCGGAGCTCGTCAAGGGTGGGGAAGCATACCATCGGACTGAAAGTCGCACGGTTAGTGGCGGTTTGGATCAGACATTTTTTTAAAGTCCTTTGTCATACTAGATATATGGCGTTAATTAGGTGTCTTAAATATAGATCGATAATAAAATTATTTGCATAAATAAATACTATTTTATTAGATAAATTTTTAAGTCTAATTAAGTCACAATTAGCAAATGTTTACTGTAGCATCACATTCGCTAATCATGGACTAACTAGGCTCAATAGATTCGTCTCGTAAAATAGTCCAGAGTATAAAGTGGGTTTTATTAATAATCTATATTTACTACTTCTAATTAATTCAGACATTCGATGTGATAGGGACTAAAAAAAGTCCATATGATTCAAACAGGGACTTAATATGTTTTGTTTTTCCTCGAAACAGGTATATGGGTGATTCTAGTTTACACGCACGCGCTGGGCAAGCATGATGTCGCGCTCGGCTTTCTGAATTCCGGTTTACCGAAGCCCTGCATATTAATTTGTTTCTTGCTCGTCTGTCTTGGCACCGAATTGCATTCGTGCGCTGTGGACGTGAGCATGTGAATTAGCCAGCGGGCTAGTATATTATATGCATTGCAATTTGCAACAGAATTTGAATTAAAGAAAATTGTTGTGTATATATTATCTTTCAATTACGATATATTTTTTCCCACACAAAGTAAAAAGTTAGTGACATGTGAGCCATCTGGTTCAATGTTACTCCTTTTTATTTTTATATTTGACGTTAGTTAGTTTAAATATTTGCACATAAAAGGAGTATAATTTTATTCTTTCTAAAATAACTAAGACTCTAGTGATAGAGCAACTATGGCCGTTCACAAAAGCCACAGCATATTGGCTAACCAGTGCACATAAAACATAAAAATAAATTGATCTGATTTTTTTATCAACTTTCTTTTATTTATATATATATATATATTAAAAAATACACCGTTTAGTATTTTAATCAACGTGCGTATGGAAAAAAAGAGGAGAAAAACGGCTTAGTTCTGGCGTTTGCGAGCGTGACATGGGATCTCCCATCTGGTAAGTTCACTCTCGCTGATTCACTGAGACTATTAGGATCAAGTTTTTCTTCTTCTTTTTGGCATATCTTTCCTCCAGCCAACCAGCACCCGATCTTCTTTTTCTTTTGCTCGTGGTGAGCTTGAATGAACCATGAACGACGCGGCCTGCTAGATGGCTGATAACGCGCACAGGCCTGAACCAAGACGGTCATGGTCAAAATAGGAGAGTGGTGCCCCAACCAAAAAAAAAAAGGAGAGTGGTGGTGGGTAGGTGACTTGGTGAGTATTTAAGACAAAGTTAACTCTAAATGTCCCATGTACTCACCTTTATATTCACTCATCGCTATATCCCTATCCCCCTACTCTAGTCCATTGCTGCAATCGTCTGAATAATCTTCCCTTGGTTTCCGATGCATCCTCCTCCTGCCTTGTTCATGTTCTTCGCCCCTTCTATCTGGGCGGCCTGGTCGTTGTTTCTCATACTCGCATCAGCAGTAGATGCGCAGGGAGGAGAAGGCTCCTGCAAGGCCGGGAGATGCGGCAACGTGAGCATCTTGGAGCCGTTTGGGCTCATCACAGGGCAGCAGGAGGAGAACACCTGTTCATGGTTGGGCTACCAGGTCACTTGCAGCAACAACACTCTATACTTCGGCTACCCTGGGAATAACCGGCAACCCAAGTTCCAGATCATTGACATCTTCTACAACAACAGCTCCTTGCTTGTCACCAATCTCAAAAAGATCGGAGACTTCGACACCCGTAACTGCCATGTCCCGAATTCCAACACCTCCTCCAAGCTGGGTTTGCCCTTCTCGATCAGCCCTGTCAACCAGAAACTCATCTTCTACAACTGCACTAAGGCTCCGGCGCCGGCGAGGCAGCGTGACCTCGGCCTCGTGGAGACGAAATGCCGCAACAATACCTTCGCTCGCCTTGAAGAGCGCTACAACGAGTCTGTATACTTTCTGGAGAACTGCGGCGCTGTAATCGTGCCGGTGCGTGGGAGATATGGCGAGGCAAACGTGAGCAACTACGAGCAGCTCATCAGCGATGGTTTCCTCTTGTCATGGCCGCCTCCTCCTCCTCAGTCTGGTAAGTTTCATTCAATTAATCAAGTGCATGCGTTTAGTCGGCATTAGGATTTTGGTTACAGAGATAATACTAAGGGTCTGTTTAGTTCCTAAATTTTTTCCTAAATACATCACATCAAATCTTTGAATACCTAAATGGATCATTAAACATAGATGAAAAAAATTAATTACACAGTCTCGGGAAAAATCATGAGACGAATCTTTTGAGCCTAATTAGTTAGTGCTACATTAACCTCCATGTGGTAACGATGGATAATTAGACTCAAAAGATTCGTCTCGCGGTTTCCAGATGAGTTATGAAATTCGTTTTTTATTCGTATCCAAAAACCTAAACGTTTGAGGTGACAATCAAAATTTATCTTTCGCCAACTAAAAACGGGCCCAAGATTCCTCAGTGTCCCTTGGGTTCAGAAAGTACTCTTATTTTGTTGTATTTGTTTTGCTTTAGTTGCACCCGTACGTGTAAGCGCTGACCGGCTAGAAAGTTGACTAGTCTCTGCTTACCGGTTTAGGCCCGTAAAAAAGACGGTAGACAGTAGACACTCGACACGGTATTAGACAAAAGCGAAAAAATGGGTGTGAATTTTAAGAGGATATCCCTTCGTTTATTGCATTGCTCCGCTTGGAACTTCCAAGTTCCAAGGTACTACTTTTGTCTCATAAGAGTTCAGTTTTTAAAATATTATAATTAATATTTTTATTGTTATTAGTTGATAGAATATGAATAGTGCTTTATGTATAATTATTTTTAATTTTTTAAATAAGATGGATGGTTAAATTTTAGATATGTAAATCCACGAGCGCCCTTAAATTAGGATAAAGGTATTATCCAGCTAGTCAAGCATCAAGCTTGATAGGTACCGAAGTGTCTTGACCGGGCAAGAAACCCCGCGTGAACGCATGCTGTCGATTACAGCTTTCCAAGCCAGAAAGCGGTAGGCACTTCCGGTTAGTCCGAGGCTAGCAAGGAATTCAGGATCGGGCCATGTTACCGTGGCCACTAATTGGCTTCTTCCCAGACAAGAAAGTATTACTACTCCCGATTAGCTTTACTCCTGTTCAATTCGTTACTGCAAATCTTCCCGACCTTATGCAACCAATGGTCCCGAGCTTCTTCGCCTCCTACTGTCTCGGGTGGCTACTGCTCATGCTCGCTGCGTCAGCGAGAGGAACCTGACTATCTCCTCTCCGTTCTGGATCACCCAGAGCCAGATGGCTAGGCCGTACAGTGCTCTAGACAAAATTTAAATTTTTAACCTTAAATTTGAAATTGATTTTTAGAGACTTTTTATCGAAGTTTATTTTCCAGTTTTAGCTTTTAGGTCGCTAAGAATACACATATAAAATTTATTCATAAATTATTTATAAATAGGTCGTTTGAGTTTTCTAATTAAAAAGCCAAAAAAAAATCAACCCCTATTGTCGTAGCTCTACGTTGTCATCTCCGGACTGGTTTATTGGCGGCATCCCTCCTGACCTCCAAGTGTGTCAATACGGTCAGGCAATAACAAAGTTGATGTAGCTAAAGCTGGACTTCCACAGAACGAGGCACCATCATCTCATATTAGCAGTAGCAGTAGTCACGCTCCGCTGAGTGCCATCTTCTCACTAATCTACTGCGTGTTAGATCGATTAATAGTGCGCCGACATCTTGATCTCCGTTGCAGCATGCATCCGTTTCCTCCTGCAACTGCCCTGCTTTGCTTAGCCACGCTACTACCGGCCCGGCTCTCCCATTAGATAGCTCCACCGTTGACAACATAAACACGACCACCACATCGCCGTTCTGCGAGCCGGTGGTGTGCGCGAAACCTACCATCGGCTACCCGTTCTGGCTTGCTGACAAGCATCCGCCAGATTGCGGCTACCGAGCCTTTCAGGTCACATGCGACCATGGTAATGCTTCCCTCAACAACGGATTCTCGAATCTCTTTCTCAGTGATTTCTTAGTGTTCCTTGGGTTCGGAAAGTACTCTTATTCTTTTCTCTTAAACTCCGTTGGGGTGTATATTCATATAAGAAGAAGAAAAAATCCTAAAAGGATTACAGAAGCCCTAGAAGGATTACAGAAAAAGAAAAAAAAATCCGTGACCAAGCCAACTCACACACAACCCTCCTCTCCACCACCAAGTGAGAGCAGCAAGACGAAGCACAACATAGAGCACCGATACTGACAACAGTACCCAAGGATCTGAGAACGTCAACTCATGTCATCGTTGTCAAGCCTGTCACCTCGCGACACCACAACTCCGACTCCACGGCGTGTGCCTCCTCTTTAATAAGGTGCCTCCAAGACAAACAAAACCAGCACTGATTTTTCACGAGGTGCTTCAGCCCAAGCTATCAATCTCCAAACCTTTACCTAGAGAGAGCCCACACCCCTATCTAAGAACTGAAGAGCGTTATCGTTGCCTGCCTTCACCGCACACCCAACAACGAAGCAGCTTTAACTCCACCGAGCAGGACATCGAAAGGAAGTTGGTCGCTCACCAGGGACAGGACAAGGCTAAGAAAAACAAGGGCCTCACCTCCTAGGCTCAAGGGATGACGCAAGGGATTGATGGCGACCAAAGCTGTACAGGCCAGATTCTCTAAAGCGGTGCCCCACGGAGGTCGGTGCCCCACGGAGGTCACGACGTGAATGCCAACACCGCTTGCCCGAAAGACGGAGCAAGGTTTTCACCTAGAGAAGAGCGAGGAGGACTGGAAAAACGTCAGGACGACGCCTCAAAGGAGGGAACGACGCCTAAGGCGTCGTCGTCGTCCGGTTGGCTGAGGGCCTACCATGCCTTTTGCCGACGCAAACCGCCTAGCCCCACACAACCGACCTGTGCACCCGTCATACGTCATCGAACCCAATACATCCCTACCTGAACAAGCCTATGACTTCACCAACCCGCAACTAAATCCGTGTCTGTGCCGACGATTCTCTGAACCCAAGGAACGATTACGACGGCCAAAGCGATTACGGGAGCCCTCTTTGGAAGGCCGCACCACTGTCTTCTTGCCGGTGCTCGAGATGCCTTGCGGCAAGGCGAACGCCAACAGTTGCGAGGAGCTCATTCGTCGTGGATTGATTAACACTAATTTAAACTTGTAATTACTCCCTCCATGTGTTTTTTAATAAGACGAATGATTAAGCGTAAACATAAAAGTCAACGACGTCATATAAAAAACATAGAGAGAGTACTAATTAATTACAAAATTACTAATTACTCATCCAGTGATATTCAGCTGAGAGCTAACCAACCAAACACACCCTTAACTAACACACGCCGTTGACACCTTCAAAATGCAGCCTTTAGTTGTTAGTACTTCTTTTTCTTATAAAGATAAGTGCAGTCAGCAATACAACACTAGCTACGCCACTAGTCAAACCCGATCGTCCGCTATATTACACTTGTAATCGAAGTCAAAAGCCCAGCCGGCCATTCCCAGCTAATAATCATGCCTCAAACCTCATTGCTTCTCATCCTGGCCTCGTTGCTCCTCCTCTGCCGCTTCGCACACGCCGATTGCGAAACGGCCACATGCGGGGAGGTCACCGTGAAGTACCCATTCTGGCTGAGCGGCCCTGATCTCAATCGGTCGGCGTCGCCCGCTGCCTCCTGTGGCCACCCGGCCTTCGAGGTGTGGTGCAGCAATTATGGTGTGGCGTCCTTGAAGGGATCGCAAATCCTCGTCCTCACCATCGACTACACCAACAGCTCATTCATCACCTCCCACAAAAGGGTCGCCGACGGCAGCGACGGCGTGTGCCGCACCGACTTCAACATATCCTCCAGCCTAGCCCTCAGCCCGTTCACGATCAGCAGCAGAAACCGCGCCATCTGCTTCCTCTACGGCTGCAACGGCACGGGGCCACCGGAGGTCGACAGCCTTGTGAACGCCACCTCCGGCTGCGGCAAGCCCATCTACGCGTACCTCGGCGGGAGCTTCGACCGTGACAAGCCACCGGCGATCCAAGCCGGGAACTGCACGTACTCGTACCTGCCGGTGCTGGGGTCGGAGGCGCCGGTGAACTTGACGCCGGCGACCAACTACAGCCGGCTCTTCAAGGATGGGTTCGCGCTGGAGTGGCCCAAGAACGGGTTCGGTGACTGCGATGCCTGTAACGCGAGCGGTGGGCAGTGCCGATACAACAACGACTCCGCGGCGTTGGAGTGCCTCTGCCCCGGCGGCAAGCTCAGTGGGACGACATGCGCCGGTGAGCTCCCTTTACTCCAGTTTCCTATGATTTCCAGAGCACAAATGATCTTTAAAGATTGTTAAATGCTCGTTCTTATTGCTAAATTCGTACCACTGAAGTTCGTGGTGAGATACTTTAGACATGTAGTTATCAGTCAATGCTGCATAGAGACGACTGCATTTAAAGCGCGAGAAGACTTTGGACATGTAGACGACATGGTCATAAGCAGAAAAGCTGGTACTACTTACGTTTAGTTTTAGTTTGTGAAAATTCTTGAGTTGAGTTGGTTAGACATATCATATGTTTGATCGGATGTTAGAGAACTATTTCGACAACTAATTAAACTAATTAGACAGGGTGTCAGGAAACCACGAGATGATTTTTTTAAAGCCTAATTAATCTGTCATTAGCACATGTGAGCTACTATAGCAATTGCTTATGGTTAATCATGAACTAATTAGACTTAAAAGGTTTGTCTCATAAATTCCTTCCAAACTATGCAATTAGTTATTTTTAACTATATTAGCAAAATGCACGTGCGTTGCACTGGGCTAAGTTAATTTTAATTGTAGAATTAAAATAAATTTTAAAAATAAGTTTTAAAACTAAATTACGTGTTGAGTCGGGAATAGTAAAGTGCGCAAAATAATTGATTTGGAAACATATGTTACATTGTGAATATTATAATTGAGAATAGTTAACTGTGCTCAATATCATAAATAAATTAAATAAGATGGGTGGTCTTTCGAGCGGCTAGTGTGGAAAAACAAATGGAACATAGCAGCGCTCGCTTCATCGGCAGCGACGCATTGGCTCCATCATAGTCCTAGTAGGTCCTTTCACGACCGCGATGACTCCATGGATTCCGATGAGATGAGATTGGAGAGAGAAGAGAGAGGGAGCAAGGGTGTGAAGCAAAAGAGTGTTTTGGTTTATTTTGTGATGAAAAAATGGTGAGCGTTTTTTTCAATTATTATCGCACTGTTGGGGCGCTCTATTTTATATAGGGATTGAAGGTTAATCGGGATTAACGGTGGAATCGGACTAAACTTAGGAGAAGTTGAGATTCGTGACCAGGTGATAAAGATTGATTTAAGCTGGTTCATGCACAGACAATATTCGAAGAAATAGTTCGCGAAGGAGAGGAGGAGGAGCACATGTACGTTGCTGCATGCATTCGTACGTTCAGTATCTCACATGCATGGACAAGCTTGCTGGCTGGTTTGGCTACTGATCGCATGCACACAGATGGCTTGGCCTCGGCTCAGTGGCAGGTTGGTGGAGCAGGCTGGCTCCAGCTAGCCCAGACGGCAAGCGAAGATGGCTGACGGTCCAAGTCAGCCCAGCGAAAGCAATGCATGCAGGCCGGTCACCAGTGGAGGCACGCGCACAACTCGGCGTCGCTGGCAAGTGGGGCCTGCAGGAGGGAGTATGACGCAGCGGAAGGAGCACTCGCGGAGGCAGTTGGGTCGCTGACGGCCAGAACCAGAGGCACGTGCGTGGATGCAGTTTTTGGCATCATGCGGAGAGCGCGCTGCACGAGAGGCGTGGAAGAAAGGGATTCGAGGGGCCGAGTCCGGAGGCGACGCGGGACGTTGCCGCTGCTGACGTCATCATGACACATACGGATGACGTCAGATGAAAAAGTTCGGCAGAAACATTATCGCTTTTTATAATAGTATAAATTTAATGTTATATACATGTGTCCAAATATTTAATGTGACGAGTGAATGCGAAAATTTTTGGGACTAAATAGGGCTTTATTTTAACCATTATACTTATCCTAAAATAAGTTAATTTCTGGATAATATCATATTAAAGTTTGTAAAAAATGAGTAAAATCATTGGAAATAGGCATAGTAGGGAATAATTAGCATGATGCTCCGCACATATTTTGTGGCGACCATCATTATAAATTATATTTGTTGATGTTCGGAATTATCAGTAATATATGGGGTGGCTAGAGAGACGTAGAGAATGATGGTTAGGATGAAGATGAAGATTTACTCAGGTTTAGGCTCTCGATTGATGAGATAATACCCTATTCCTGCTTGGAGATAGTATTCGATGGTATGCAAATGTGTCTCCCTTGGGGGTGACTTCTAACCGATCCAATACAGATAATGTTGTCTTCCTAAGTCGATACCCCTAACCTGTATATACATGTACATATTACAGAGACCCCTAGTACATGTATCCCATAACAACCTCTGGAGTCAAACATAACCGCGCAAATCATCCATGTAGATTGTTGATCATCAGGTGTATCTTCACACAATATGTTTGAATATGTTCGAGTGCTTCCCGAAATCCCAAGTGCTTCTCGAGTACTACATGATGATTGTAGAGGCTGTGGATGGCTCTGAATAAAGAAAAAAGATAGGTGTAGCCTGACTCTATGTTTAAATGCGAAACAATTAAATATAGAATCTAATAAAGACTATATGGAAGTTTAGGTGCATCTTTCGATGCACCTAATAGGTGTAGCCCTGACTCTATGCTTAAATGTGAAATAGTTAAACATATAGTCTAAAGACTATTATCCAAAGGCATACTTGAAATGAAATATTGAGTATCCTGACTCGAGCAGTTCTGGTCCGAGTGCTTATGAACCCGAGTGGTACCAGCTCAGGTTGTTCTCTCCTGAGCGATTTGAACTCAAATGGTTTGGTGATAAATAAATAATGTGTATCCTCAAACAGATAATTGAAAAACTACCTTGCCTAAGGAGTAGATAACGTTGTTTCAGCATAATCGTTACAACTGAGTAGTTAGCACCGAGTGCACTTTTGCTTACTCAAGTTTTAGGCACAGGCTTAAATGGCGCATTAAATGCCTTGGGTGTAATCGAACAATATATGTGTAAAAAATAGCCGTTGGCCTGTTTTTGATACCCAAAATTGTAGGAAATTACGAAATTTATGTTATCGTTTAGGCTAATCATAAAACCGTAGTTTCTATTTGACATGGTATTGAGTGCGCCAGCACTGGGCTTTAAGCACCGGCCCGCTAGACCCACGAAGGACACAACAACACTTAGACGTTGTTTGGAGAATCGAGAATATTAATTGGGCTGTAGCTTTCTCGAGAATATTAATTGGGCTGTAGCTCTACAGACCGGTAGAGCATCCCCAACAACTCATCTAAATTTGGTCATCCATATCTTTATTTGGATGATCATTTAAAACACTTTCATCCTTCGTATCCCTTTATACTACAGCAGATCATCTATATATGACATCTTCTATATCTATTTGGAGGATTGGAGAGAAAATATCTAGATATAGAGTTTCTCTCTCCTAATATGGATGACATCCAAAAATAGATGATGAGATAAAGGTTCTGCTGTAACTTAACTTTTACTCTTCATTCTATATTTCTAAAATAGAGGACGAGATAAATGAACGGTCGGAGATGCTCTTGGACCCAGGAAGCCGAAGAGCCACGGTCTTTATATCTTTGTCGTTGTCGCTCCATCTTCTTCCCCTCGCCTTTGTCGTTCATCCCGCCATTCTCTCTCTTCAACCCCGTCGCCGTTTAGTCTCCCTCCAACCCAAGGCCGCCTTGCGCTTGGTGACCTTGCTTCCGCAGCCAGCCAACTCCCCGCTGCCTAGCTCCACCATCTAATTTGAGATCCGTTAGGGTTTTAGCATCCAATTGACGTCTCCGAAGGATTCTGGGAAGGAACTCCCCCTCGCAGCGTGGCAAACCTCCATGTTCATCTTCTCCCCTTGTACTTACTGCCAAAAAAATTTGATAGACTTCCTCCCCTCTTCGGAATAGAAATAGACTATTTCTACATAGGGAAAGTCGTGTGCAATGAAAAATACAAGCATGATTTAGCGAGGGGTTTTTTCTCTAATGTAACCAGAAATAATTATCTACTCCATCCGATTCATCAGACTGTTCCGGGTTCGAGTCCCGGGCAACCCATATAGAAAGGACATGCATCATCACGTTCTTCTCAGTAGACAGCATGAGCCCAAATCTTCTGCGTGTCGATCAACAAATAGCGCAAGTCTACCTAGCCTGATCACTTCCGCTGCAGCATGCTTCCGTTCCCTGCCCCTGCGTGTCCCGTGCTCTGCCTAACCATGGTACCGCGAGCTCTCCCAGTAGCTAGCTCCGCCTTTGACGCCATAAACGCGACCACATCGGCGTTCTGCGAGCCGGCGAAGTGTGGGAACCTCACCATCGGCTACCCATTCTGGCTCGCGGGCGCACATCTGGCGGAGTGCGGCTACAGAACTTTTAACCATGGAAACGCTTCCCTCAAGAAAGAATTCTGGACGTACCAAATCCAGCGCATCTTCTACCACAACAGCTCATTCAGAGTCACCACCAAGGCGCTCGAGTGCAGCGGAACGGCGTGTCGCTGGCGTTCATCTGTGGTAAGCTCGTTTATAAGCTGCCGTTTCCTGGCAGAAATTGAGCCATAAGGTGTGGAAGTTTTGTGAATTTCTTTGGAAGCCCAGCATTCCAAATAAGCCGTACACATTTCCTTACCCAGGCACCCAGCAGCTGTTGTCCTAGCTAATCACTTTATAGTCAAAATTTTAATACCTCAAGTCTCAAGATACAGAGTAACTGGAGATATTAAATTTTACATTAAAAATATGATATGTCCCGGTGTTTTCTCAAATATGATAAAATTGATCTATTTTAAATAAAAGATTTTTTCTAAATTCCCAAAAGAATTGAATTTTCAAACATCTGGCAGCACTTCTGTCAGAAGAAGGTTCATGGTCACAAGAAAAGCAAATGAAATAATAGAGTAGTTATCCACACAGAAATTCTAATTCAGACAAGACGGCCTACATATGACCGTTCATTATCCCTTGTATCCAACATGGGTTACGAAGAATTACTTCATCAGTCAAATGATTAGTTCACTAACTCGAAGATATGGATAGATCATATACAGAATGTCAAACTTCAAACATAATACTTCATTTCTTTAGGACAACATCAAATATTCTTCACTTGATATTACTTTTGTTAATTAAGTGTGTGTTATTGCAGGAAGCAGGAAAAAGACCAGGAAGGTCATACTAATAGGTATGCTAAAAACATTTACCGTTGAATCGTAAGTTAAAAAAATTAAGCAATCATATCCATAATTTATGTAATCTTATGTCGTTCTGTTCAAAATTTTAAAACCTAGTATTGAATGTGACACAACCTAGTAGTACGAGTATGGACATATTCACTAAATTTTAAATATTTTGAGATGGATGTAGTGTAATACTGGTTGGTTTGGATTAAATTTCTATCCATTTTTCCTTGTAGATTTTGTCACCTTACACTTTTATGATTAATATGAAAATCCAGTGATGTTCATTCAAATTAAATGGTCATAGTATAACATTATGAATCTATAAAATGAAATAACATGTGCTTTAATCTCAGTTTCGACAGCAGCAGCTGCAAGCTTGCTCTTACCATGTATATATGTGCTCGTATGGCATAGGGAGGGGAAAAAACTACGGTATGTCCTGTGCACAAAGGCTAGCAGCACCAGTGAAAAGAACATTGAGAACCTAATAGTATCTTATGGATCCCTAGCTCCAAAAAGATACAAGTACTCAGAGGTCACGAAGATAACATCATTTCTTAATAATAAGCTTGGAGAAGGAGGTTATGGTGTCGTATTCAAAGGAAGGTTACAGGATGGTCGTCTAGTTGCTGTGAAATTCCTACGTGATTCAGAAGGAAATGGAGAGGAGTTTGTGAATGAAGTCATGAGCATTGGAAGGACCTCTCATGTCAATGTTGTCAGCTTATTTGGGTTTTGTCTGGAGGGCTCAAAACGAGCTCTTCTTTATGAGTACATGTCCAATGGTTCTCTAGACAATTACATTTACTCAGAAAGTCTCAAGGAAATTCTGGGATGGGACAAACTTTACAGAATAGCAATCGGAATTGCTCGTGGGCTAGAATACTTGCACCATGGTTGTAATACACGAATCGTCCATTTTGATATAAAGCCTCAGAATATCCTTCTAGATCAGGATTTTTGCCCAAAGATTGCTGATTTTGGTTTAGCTAAATTATGCCAAACCAAAGAAAGCAAGCTTACAATGACAGGTGCTAGAGGAACAATTGGATTCATCGCTCCTGAAGTTATCTATCGAACCTTTGGAATAGTTTCAACAAAGTCAGATGTGTATAGTTATGGAATGATGTTGCTAGAGATGGTCGGAGGCCGAAAAAATGTCAAACAGATGGTTGAAAATTCTAGTGAGAAGTATTTTCCAGATTGGATTTATGACCACTTTGCTCTAGATGATGGACTACAAGCTTGTGAAGTCACAGGTGAGGTTCAGGAAATTGCAAAAAAGATGATTTTAATTGGCTTGTGGTGTGTTCAAGTAGTACCTATGCATCGCCCAACAATGACCCAGGTTTTAGATATGTTTGAGAGAGGTTTGGATGAACTGGAAATGCCACCGAAGCAAAATTTCTGTGAATTACTGTAAGATAACTTCTCTACACATTCTAACATGGACTGGTAATATTTTCAATGATGCTCATCTAGCTATTTGCACTTTTCAGAGAACATCCGATTCAAATGCGGAATACAGACAGCACAAGTTGTGCTAGAAGTTCCAAAGATGCCCAAGCTGTTAGCGAAGTGCTAAAGGTTGAGGAGATAAGCTTAGTGAATTCAGAAAATACTATAGGGACTACCAACTCTGCGAAAAGATGAACCTACAGCATTAAGAAATTAAGACACCAGGATCGGATTTTGACATTATATCACAACACATTAACGGAATTTCTTAGTGTGTTTAAGGCATTTGAATCTAAGCTATTGCCGTTTCAATCTTTCATGTTTTAGTAATGATGTGGCTACGGCCATGGCTGCAATATCTGTAAGATTTAATTGGGTAATTGATCTATTTAAATCAATTAAATCAAATAATTTTCAAGGATCATTATGCTAAGAGTTATATGTGTTAAATACCTCATGGGTAATCAAGGAGAATGTGACAAGTTTTGAGAAGTAATCCAAGGATTGGTTATGGAATAATAACTAATGTCAATTATATATAATTCATGGTTGGTTCACGGTGGAGTAGTGGAGTATGGTTAATGGATGATTAATGATAAATTACTCTACTCTCTTTGTCTCCATATTCCATGAGTTCCTTCCTATTTATCTTCCATTCCTCCTATAAAAGGAGAATGGATCTGATCTCCCATGCACGTAGAAAACAAAGAAATACATGTCCACCTTAGTTGTTACCTGGTTTTTCCATCCCATTGTTTGGGTGCACATGCGCCAGGAGAGCGGGCCTCTGCCTCCCTGATCTTGCACTGAGAGGAGAAGGTGAATCAAGTTTTTGGGGAACACACTACGCGACTGCTCACTGATTCACTATTATATCCTCTTCACCATGGCTACCGGCGACAACATCAATATCAACACTGACAACAGGAGCGGCAACAGTGGCAATGGTAGCGGCTCTAGAAAGGGAACATCAACGGCAATGGTGTTTCTAGCTCTACTTCTGTTGTAGTTGCACCATCTGTTTTCTTCACCTTCTCAATTAATGTTTTGATTACTTTGCTTCTATACACAAATGAGATAGACATGCATGTTCCTTCTATTTTCAAATGGTGCATGTCTATTTGGTTTATCTCTTGTGTTGAGAGTAAATTGTTTTCTATAGTCTATATTATCTTTATGATTTACGTTGTTTATTTCTGGATTAAGTCTTAAGGAAAATTGCTAATATTTCCAACAATATCTAGCATTGACAGTCAGTCCTTTCTACTTACTCTTTACATACTACGGAAGGTCCAATGAGCCAATAGCCAATTAACCAAAAACTTATTCAAAACAATGACTATCAGCTTGAGCTTATTTAGTTTTGTACTTGAACTAATTTAATTCTTCATCTCAGAAACGGGTAACCTATCTTTTTGCTTCTGCAACACATCAAAACCCAAATAGTCAGAAGTCAGGACTGACAGAAAATCAACCAAATGCTAATGTTCACCTTCATACCACCATAAGGTTGGGTGCACAACAGAGCAGCATCTTGAATTCTTGATCACAAACACTGGGTACGGTTGATATACGCGTGGCAACAGTTTACAACGAAGTGACAAAATTACCACATTTTCCACTTCCCAAATTGATCTACCCGCAACAACTAGCATAAATCACACCATCACAGTGCCAAAAATTTCAAGGGAAAGTACTACACAATCAAAGAGTAGGTTACCTGATGGTTTCCTCGGAGGAAACAAAGAAGAAGCAGGCACCTGTTCCAGTCTAAGCCTCTGGGCCAAAATCCTGAACCTCACTAGCACTCACTGCAATCTCACTCCGGCGCATCTGCTCGACCAATGCCTCGCTCAACGCGGCAAGTCCAGGCAGGACGCCGCCATCTCCACAATGCTTGTGCTGTAACCCATCCCCAAATCCGCCGCCGCCAGCGCGGCCGGGGCTGAGACTAGTGCTGTACGGAGGCTTCCTCCATGCCCACAGCCGAGCGGACGGTGTTTGCTGCTGCGGCTCTCGACCGCAGTCCTACAGCGCCGCCGCCGTCGACGCGCCGCCGCCGCGAAGAACAAGGGCAGCACGGGCGATGGTATCACTGATGGGCCCAAGCGCCAGAAAATTGGGTGTGGCCCATATTAATAAATTTGGCCCATGCTACACGGGTTGAGCCGCAATCTGGGCCTTGACCAAAGAGGCCCAAAACTGCAAAACGACGCTGCATTCGTGCTCCGAACAATCTCCGATTAGGCCCAAGTTTCGGCCGGAAGACCATTTGATAAGCGGAATAAGTTCACTGGAAGCCTCTTAACTTAACGTCGAGTCTATCTAACGTCCCTAAACCTCAAAATCAGAAATGTATAACCCTAAATTCGTGTAAACCGTTCAAACGAGGTCCTATAGCAGTATTGACTGACTGGTTTCGATCGCTGAACTGACGTAAGGTACGTAACCGGTTTTGACCGTTAGATATTTCAGTCTAAATACTTTTTATAGATAATTTGAGCATGGTGCTTTGATCAATCAAAAGGGTATATATTAGCATGGAGAAAGAGTAATCAGGACTTAATTATTATAAGGTAGTTTAACGGCGAGTGCACGGCATACCCGCACCGCCACCGCTTCTTGCTTTGCTTCCGGGAGGGAGAAGTGCTTCTTGATCACGGTCAGGTCAGCGAGCGCCCTGGCCGGGTTGTGGTGCACACGTACACCCGCTTCCTCAGCGGCGCCCCTCCTGAAGCAGCTACGCCTACAGCTGCGATGATGACGCCGGAGTCTGCTCCCTTGCCGACGAGCTCCTGCTGCTGTGACCGGAGTCACCGGACGCTGCTCTTGCGTTGCCAGAGCTTCCACGGCAGGTTGTGACCACGGCGGTGGCGCTGCAGGTTCTTCTCGCGCTAGAACCCCTTGTTGCAGACCTCGCACACGAAGCAGTTCGTCGCCACCAGTGCGGATGTGCCCTCGGGGGGTGGCGGCTGGGCTGGGGCGCAGCCGACAGGGCGAGAGCGGCGCAACAAGGGAGAGTAGAGGCGGCACCGGTGGCTTCAACCACGTCGGCCATCATCCCCGCCGCCTAGGAGCTCCAAAACGTGCTTCACGACGTCGTCGGGCGACAACTTTGGCCGTGCGCAGGGAGCCGAATGCGATGCGACCTTCTTCTACTCGCGACGCGGTCGCCGGATGAAGCGGTTCTCTTCCGGGGCCTTATCCAACGGCGGTGGGGGCGGCAGTGACAGTGGCACGGACGACGAGGCTTTCGCAGCCGGCGCCCGCAGAGAAGGCATGAAGAAGAGAGTAGCAGAGGGAAGGGAGAGAGATTAAGAAAAAAGAAGATGAAAAAACTTAGCCACTGACTTGTGGGCCCACTATACGCCACATCAGCGAAACTGGGCAAAAATAGAGCTGATACTGTCATGGGACCTCGACTGAACGGTTTATAAGAACTTAGGGGTATACATTTCTGGTTTTAAAGTTAAGGGACATCAAATAGACTCGACGTTGAGGGACCTCTAGTGAACTTATTCCTCGATAAGCTGCTTTGAGAAACGGCCCAACCCAACTTGGATAGGCTGCGTGGTAGTATACCTGACGGTTTTGCTATAAATCACATAGTGATTATTCTTTATAATTGTACAAATGCAACTATAATATAATTATTATGATGTAATTACGATCTCTGTTCATGAATTTAGGGGTATACATTTATGATTTTGAGGTTAAGGGACATCAAATAGACTCGACGTTAAGAGACCTCTAGTGAACTTATTCCTCGATAAGCTGCTTTGAGGAACGGCCCAACCCAACTTGGATAGGCTGCGTGGTAGTATACCTGACGGTTTTGCTATAAATCACATAGTGATTATTCTTTATAATTGTACAAATGCAACTATAATATAATTATTATGATGTAATTACGATCTCTGTTCATGAATGTTTGATGTCGTTGACTTTTTTTATATACGTTTGACTATTCGTCTTATTCAAATTATTTTGTCAAATATATAAAGCTATATATATATATACACACACTAGCATATCGCTCATACGTTGCAACGGAATTTTATTCACAAATATCATTAGCATGTTAATATGTAAAGGTAATAAAAGTGATTTGATATATAGGTCTTAATTATTTTTTCTTTTAGAAAATGGGAGGGAGTTGGTAGTGAGGTAGGTGACAAATTCACCACCACCCACCACCACTACTCATATATATATATATATATATATATATATATATATATATATATATATATATATATATATATATATATATATATATATATATATATATATATATATATATATAACAATAAATAAAATGATATAAAAATAATTAATAATATGTACTTTTTTAAATAAGACGAATAGTCAAACGTATATAAAAAGTCAACAGCGTCAAACATTTAGGAATGGAGGGAATATAATATAACCAGTAGATAATTGAAATATAACGGTATGTAATCCTAATGTGATTAACATGTAATTCCAATATAATTAACACTAAGCGATGGATATTTTTTAAGACTTGCATGATAGTTACATGCTAGTTAGTAATTATATGTTAGTAATCACTATAGTTACATTCATATTCCCTCCATCCCAAAATAAGTTTAGTTGATATAATCTTTGACTCTTCATCTTATTTAATTTCTTTTGATTAATATTTTTATTACATGATAAAACATGAATAATACTATACATATGATTATTTTTATTCTTTATAAAATTTAAATAATATAAATAGTCAAACGTTGGACACAAAGATAAAAAATAAAGTTTTTCTCGGACGAGATAGTATGACTTAAAAGAAAAAAAAATACTCCCTCTTACTGAAGGTGCCCACTCACCTAACACCCTACCAGAATCTCTTGCTGATGTAATCAGTTAATCACCACGTACAGTAATATGCAGCAATGGTGATTAACATGCAGATTACACAGGAGCAGTGGCAACTGCCAACCCAAGGAGAGAACTCCATCGATCTCGATCTCGACCTCCGCGTCGTTTCACACAGAAGAATAGTCCAAGAAAGTGACCATGGAGATGACGCATCTGGTGTACACAACCAAGTCAACGAACACACATCGTTAGTACATGTGCATCCTCAACCCGACCGATCGCTTCATCTATATACGATGCCGCACCTCACCTCACCTTCTTCCTCGCCGCACCGGTAGATATCGCACCACCAACCGTGGGTGTCCGATCGATCGATCGATTCATCGGCGTCGGCGTCGCGCGCGGGATGGGCACTCATACGCCATTGCTGCGGCTGCTTTTCGTCGTCCTGCAGGCGGCATGCCTGCTCGCGCCGCGGCGGGCGGCGGCGGCCGTGACGAGCTGCGCGCCGAGGACGTGCGGGAACGTGACCATCGCCTACCCCTTCTGGCTGCCGGACTCGCCGTCGTCGGCCTCCTCCGAGCCGTGCGGGCCCGCGGCGTTCCAGGTGAGCTGCAACGGCAGCCGCGCGTCGCTGGCCCACTCCTTCCGCAGCGGGTACAAGATCCTCGCCGTGTCGTACGCCAACCGCACCGTCGTCGTCTCCAACGACAACGTCCAGACGGACGCCAGCGGCTGTCCGGTGCCCAGGATCGACGTCTCCGCCAGCCTCAGCCTGGCTCCCTTCACGGCCAGCCCGGCCAACAACCAGCTCGTCTTCCTCTTCAACTGCACCAGCAGCAGCAGGCCGCCGCCGGCGGGGTTCGTCAACGTCACGTGCCCTGGAGCGCAGGCCGTGGTCCGGCTCGACCCGAGCTACAACAACTCCGCCGCAAGGGCTGTCGCCGGCGGCTGCGACTACGCCGCCGTTCCGGTGGTGGGCGTGCCGGGCGCGAGCCCGACGGACTACCCGCAGCTGCTCCGGGGAGGGTACATGCTGGACTGGAGGGCGCCCGCCGGAGACTGCATGGCGTGCAATGCCAGCGGCGGCCTGTGCGGGTACGACGGCGACACGGAGGCCTTCGCCTGCATCTGCTCCGACGGCTCAAACCGCCCGGCGAGATGCGGTAAGTATCTATCTATTCTTTCTGCTAAATTCGTTCATTTTTTTCCCCTGAATATGATTTTTTGCAAAATTGTAGAAACATAGGATTACTTACCTAAATGTTAGAGTATTAACATTCAAATTTCAACAATCTATTACTGGTCAGCAGAAGCAGTTACGATCGAATTTGTACGATCTAAAAACCAAGATGATTAGAACCGACAAAAAAGCTGGTTTAGCTGTTTTGACTTTCAACGTGCTCCATTTGGAGATAACAATTGTTCTCAACCGTACACGGTATCTAAATTTCTCTAAAATGTTCCCTTTTCCGATAATAATAAAAAAAACTAAAGATTTGTGATTCTGGAACTGGAAAAGGTGACTTCTTTATGCATTCTTTAATTAGGTGCAGTGTACTTTCAGGACAAGGCACTTGGTATGACTAGCAACAGTGGCAATACAGTAGTGCTGAAACGACTTTTTGCACGGGCTTTGGACTAATTAACCTACTAACTACTGCTAAATGGTCAATATATAGTGGTTGTCACGATCTCGTCGTATGAAACAATCTTTTGCCGAGAACCAATAATGGGTTCCACATAATCCCCGGTGTGATCCGTGGAGCTATACTTTAGCTGCAACTAGTCGGAATTTCACGTTCTCCGTCTTCACCAACGTTTACACGTAGAATAATATGGCCGGCACGTGTGGTTAGTTGCTAGTAGTAGTGCTTACTTATCGGCTCTAATTTGACTTTGAAATCACAATGATAGGAAAGCGAAAGGTTCAACTAACTTTTGTGTTGTGTCCGGGCCAGATTGAAGGTGATTTTGTTTGATTTCATCTGATTAGTTTTGGTCATTTGAGACATGAGTTTGATTCATCTCGTGTGAGCGGAACAAGATATGTTGCCGTTAAGCGGCGGCGGCGGCGGCGGCTGTCGTCTCCTGGCTGGTTCAGATAGCTTCGAATTGTCTGCCTACTAGCTTATCAGTCATGATCAAAATTTTGATCTCAGTTTTGTTCCAACGCAGTTTATTAGTTTTCACTTTTAAACCGTAATAACATAGAACCTTTTTTGTTCTTTTTTTCACGGCCTTCCGAATTCCGATTCTTGTACAATCCTGCAGCAGGTTAGGCCATACACATGTAGGTCACTGTCCAATGCTACTTCCAACGAAATGACGTGATGTACGTACAATGTACGAAGACATCTGTCGTTACACACTTGTTGTTTATGCGACAAAATGTAATACTTCAGGCATCTTAACTGGTCCAAGTCCAACCAGATTTCAATTATTAGTCATCACAAAATCAAAGGTACAAGTGCAACTCACCATTAATCTTTCGTTTAACCGTACGTGTGTCAATAGTCTTTCATCAGGAAGGGTTCAATTAATTCAAATGCTTGGAATGGACTGGCGACATTTTGCATATGTATTGACTAAAATCAAATGATTTTTCCCTTTCAGATGCAAAGAAGTCAGGGAACAAGGCCATCCTGATAGGTATGCGTACGTACATTTCAGTCTTCACTTCTTAATGCTTAAGCTTAACTAGTCCAACAAATCTTCAGACATGTCATGATGATCAATTATTTAGTACATAATGATGTCATAATCGATTATATTTATCTGAATGGATTTTCGTCGCTTTCAGTGTCATCGTCGATTGGTGCAACTGGCTTGCTGTTGGCATGCATCCTCGTCGTCTTCATGTGTCGTCGACGGATTCGCAGCCGCTTCGGTTTCCTGGACGCCATGGACGGTTCAAGCAGGACCGATACGGCAAACGTGGAGAAACTCCTGCAGAAGTACGGATCCCTCGCTCCCCGGAGGTTCAGGTACTCGGAGCTGAAGAAGATAACCAAGTCCTTCAGCCAGAGGCTCGGCGAGGGCGGCTACGGCACGGTGTTCAGCGGCGCTCTCGCCGACGGCCGCGCCGTCGCCGTCAAGTTCCTGCACCACTCCAAGCCCAACGGCGAGGAGTTCCTCAACGAGGTGATCAGCATCGGCAGGACGTCCCACGTGAACATCGTCTCCTTGCTCGGCTTCTGCCTCGAGGGCTCCAAACGAGCCCTCGTCTACGAGTACATGCCCAACGGCTCGCTGGACAAGTACATCTACTCGACGTCGACGGCGGCGCCGGCGAGCCCGGACAGGGACTTTCTTGACTGGAAGGTGCTGCAGGAGATCGCCGTCGGCGTGGCGCGTGGGCTCGAGTACCTTCACGACGGGTGCAACACGCGCATCATCCACTTCGACATCAAGCCGCACAACGTGCTGCTCGACCTGGATTTCCGGCCCAAGATCGCCGACTTCGGCATGGCGAAGCTATGCAACCCCAAGGAGAGCATCCTGTCGATGGCGGACACGAGGGGGACGATAGGGTTCATCGCGCCGGAGGTGTTCTCCCGTGGGTTCGGCGACATATCGACCAAGTCGGACGTGTACAGCTACGGGATGCTGCTGCTGGAGATGGTCGGAGGCGGGAGCAACGTGAAGGCCTACGCCGAGAAGGCCAACGACACGTTCTTCCCGCTCTGGGTCTACGACCACCTGCTCGAGGACGGCGGCGTGCTGCAGAGCGTCGTCGCCGCCTCTGCTGCGACCGGCGGCACGGGGACCGGCCGATCGTCAGGAGGAGGCGAGGAGATCGCGAGGAAGATGGCGCTGATCGGTCTGTGGTGCATACAGACCGTGCCGGCGAACAGGCCGTCGATGGGCAAGGTGCTGGAGATGCTGGAGAGAAGCGTCCATGAGCTCGCCATGCCGCCGCGGCCGTACCACTCCACCTCGTCGTCCCCGTCGCGGCCGTCGAGCTACCCGTCCTCTGCCTCGGATTTCACGCCGCGGTATGAATCTACTCCATCAGTCTGCTGATCACTAGCTAGTTTAACGATGAATTAATTCTATATGATCGATCACTGACAAAGATAAAGTTAAAACATCGATGCGTGTTTCTGTCGAGCAGATCCAGGTTGTCCACACCGGGTAGCACGGCATGAAAAATGGCGAAGGACCAGACCCTTCCATGACAACTGACTACCATGTGATGTAGCTAAAAAAAATACAAAGTGAGAGGTTTGCTTTTATGGTGTAGATTAAACAGTGTAGGGGGAATTAGCAAGAACAACAGTATTGATTTACTGTTTGCATTATTAATTCGTTTTCTTAGGGTTTGATGTAATTATGTAATTTAGTTTGCAACATTCTTCAATAAACTACAGGTTTATTGTTTCACTGGAATTAAGCATAATCGAAGCGGCTTATTAATAAATTAAAAATAATTTATGAGTAAAAAAGTATGTATAGAGTTTTTTACCATCTTTAAAAAAGTACTTCAATGTACCATATTTTTTAGTATAAAAGTTTAGTACTTAAAATATCAAAAATTTGTACTAAAATTTTTGATACGTTGAGATACTTTTCAAGGATAATAGAAATAGCCTTATGTATATGTTCTTACTGTTATAAAAACAAAAACGAGAAAATAAAATACGATGAAAAAACTAAAGTCAACTAAACAAAAATTTAGGCTTCGGTTTATAAGTACAGAGCACAAGAATATCGGGCTAGTTTTTGACAAATGTTCCGAAGGGACGAGTGGACTACGTGGACAAGAAGCACAGCCTGTTGGGCCTTTTTTGGCCCATTGATTGATCCTTCGTGTGGATAAACTTATCCATCCCACCAATAAGCCCATTACAGCATGAAAATAACTGGGCCGGACCGCACCAAAAATCCCATTACAGTCTACATCCGCTTCACCAGCATGAATGAATCCGCCGTTCTCTTCCCTGCGTTTCGTGCTCTGCTAGGTGACTTCACAGCAGCAGAACATGCCCCTATTTCTTCAGCAATTGCCCCCACGAACTCCCGGTTTTTTGTTGCTACCTGCTGCTGCAATGGACATTTCTCATGTAGCCTTGTCCTGCAGCAGCAGCAGCTACGAATGCTTCTTGTTGCCGCTGCAGCTGCCTGGTGCCGTGCAAGCACGGCCACAAATCGAGCGCGAGGTTGTGCGAGCTGACGTAGCGCCGGCCAACGGCCACCGGCCACCGGCCTCCGCTGATGCCGCGGCGTCGGTCGCATTCACCGGGTTTAATTACGCGTCGCCGCCGCATAAACGACACCGTCCATAGCGCCCCACCATCGCCACCACCTCCGCCGCCCAAATTAAGGCGTCGTCTCGTGAGCTGCCATGCCAAACTCCATCCCAGCCCTACACGTGTCCATCCCCAACCACGCGTCGCCGGCTCCAGCGCACGGGGGTGCCACTTCTGGCCCAGCACCCAAACCAAACGACAGCTCCTAATCTCCTTATTATTAGCGTAATCGTACCTGTGTTAACGTCTAAACTGTTCTTAATTAAACTCCACTAAACCTCCCCCGATTCCATATTTTTCCATCCACCACACGAGCAAGCAAGCGACACAATTGCATCTCTTTTCAAGCCCCAATCAACACATCAGTGCTGCAGAAGGAGAGAGAGAGAGAGAGAGAGAGCAGCAGCAGCAGCACTGAGCTGAATGGCGAATCGCGGCCGGAGGTTTGCTGCTGCCGGCGGTGCTCCGGCGAGGCGGTGTAACCTGGAGCGGTTCCTCGAGGCCACCACGCCGGTAGTCCGGACGGCCTGCTCCTCCAAGGTAAATGCAACATGCTCCATACCATTTTTTTCATTTCATCGCTCCCAGTTTCCCCTTTTTTTTTTCTGAATTTCTGATTGTCTTTCAGCATTTTTTTTTGGTCTGAAAAAGCTAATGATCGTCCAGGTTCCTTTCCAAAGAAGATGATCTTTTTTAAGTTTTAGGAGCTGTCGGATTAGTTGCCTTACGGCTAATACAGAGTTTACTTCATTTCCCGGTTAAGATTACCACTAGTTCATTCATTTCAGAGCGTGTTTCAGTTGTCTGGTTATGTTTACAGAAGAGGATGAATGGCTGGAGGCAATCTGATGCAGACAATGGGCTGCCGTTCTTCACTTTGGGCGACCTCTGGGATGAGTTCAGAGAGAGCAGCGCGTATGGTATTGCTGTGCCGATTGTTCTGAATGGTTGCCGTGACGGCGCGGTGCAGTATTACGTCCCTTACTTATCTGCAATCCAGCTTTATGGCAGATTCAGGAGGCATTTTTACAATTCCAGGTAATATATTGTCAGATTACCGTGTCTCTTTGTCTACCGTTGCATAAATTCTGGTAGATAGTGAAGAACAGATGGTTAAGGGGCTGTTTGTTTGGAGGGAGTAATCCATAGGTCCTTTCATTTTAGTCCCTTTTAGTTTCTAAAATACTAAACAGAAGAGAGTAAGAGCATCCCCAACAGATTAAGACTACAAATTGGGCTCCAACAGAATGGCTATCATATCATCTGTTTTGAGATGTCATCCATATTAGGAGAGGGAACCTTCATATTTAGATAATCTTTTTCCATCCTCCTCCAAAGAGATATAAAGAATGTCATATGATATGAAGGATGAAACTAGTTTAGATGATCATCCAAATGAAGATACAAATGACCAAATTTAGATGAGTTGTTGGGGATGCTTTAAAAGAGACAAACTATCTAAGTCCATAAGTCCCTAGGGCAGATGCTAAAAGAGACTAAAGACCTATTGTACATCTACTTTACTACTCTAGGTCTATAGCCATGTGTGTGATGTGTACTATTGAGTGGGTCATTTAATGAGGTTTTAGTTTTTTTAGTCTCTCCAAACAAATATAGTAGGATTAAAAGGGACTTATGTTTTAGTCCTAAGACTAAATTTTAGTCCTATAACTTATGGAAACAAACAACCCCTAACTAGATATAGATCATTCAATGCCATTGTGTTCATAGATACTTCAGCTGTTCAGCACAATACCCAACCTAAGAAGTAGAGCAAAACTACTACTTATAATGTAGTTACGTTCTGAATAAGTACATATGCGAATACACTCCTTAAGAAGCACATTTTGTTTGCTTAAGTGAACGTTGCATCAAGAAAAGGAAACAGAAATACAAACGAATCTTGTCTTGAAAGCAATCTGAAGAGTGAGCTTGTGATCGTTGACTCAAAATTTCAGGGCCGAGTAGTGCACGTTAGGTCCCTTTGTGGATCTTCCCAGCAATATACAGATGTCTGATTCCATACTTTTCCACTGAAGTCGCACTATCTCCAGTAACGATGTGATTTGCGGTTCGTAGACGCAAACTTTGTGCTCTAAGTGCACTTAAGAGACTTCGTTGGCAGCCAAAACTCGTAACAATGTCGATAGGGGCTAACTCCGGGTGTATTTTACTAGTAGTAGAATTTAATATATACCGTTAATCTATTTTTATCGGATGACTGTGGTTAGAAATTTGAAAAGGGTAATATTTTTATTATGATCTTTATTGAAAAAAAACAAAATTACAAAATACTGCTAATCAAGTAATTAATAAAGTATAAAAATACCTTTTTATATTCGCGTAAAATGCATCGAAGAGTTGTCCATGTTAATATATATGTCCTCAATTCATCGTATAAATGCAGAAATGCACAATCAAGCAACTGTTTCGATGCATATTTGTGTCCGTTATTGCCTATTGGGCCGCCTGACCCGTACTGAAAGAAACAGATTAGAATAGTTTTAAGGCCTTGTTTAGTTCCCAAAATTTTTCTCTAAAAACATTGGATTAAATTTTTGGACACCTAAATAAAGTATTAAATGTAGATGAACCAAAAACTAATTACACAGTTATGAAAGAAATCTTGAGACGAATCTTTTGAGCCTAATTACACAGTAACCAACATGTGTTAATGACGGATTAATTAGACTCAAAAGATTCGTCTCGCGGTTTCCAGTCTAGCCGTGAAATTCGTTTTTTTGTTCGTATCCGAAAACCCCTTCCGACATCCGGTCAAACATTTGACGTGACACTTATCTCAAAAATTTTCTCAATCTAAACACCACTTAGTTCCCAAATTTTTTTTCAAAAAACATCACATTGAATTTTTGGACACCTAAATAAAGCATTAAACATAGATGAACCGAAAAACTAATTGCACAGTTACGGAAAAAATGTTGAGACGAATATTTTGAGCCTAATTAGTCCATGATTAGCCATAAGTGCTACAGTAACTAACATATGCTAATGATGAATTAATTAAGCTGAAAAGATTCGTCTCGTGGTTTCCAGGCTAGCCGTGAAATTCGTTTTTTATTCGTGTCCGAAAACCCTTTATGACATTCGATCAAACATTTGACGTGACACTTCTCCCAAAAATTTTCTCGCTCTAAACACCACCTTAGTGTTGTTCTGATACGATGTTTATCCAATCCAACCTAGGTCAAATGGAGAGGACAGCGACGGTGACTACTGTCAAGACACAGGTAGTGAAGAGATGAGCGACCTTGAACACGACTCATGTCCCAGCACCAGCACGGATGCGTTTTCGGTCCAAGATACCTGCGAGAGCTCAACCAGCGAAGCTTCCAGCGACGAAGGCGAATCAAGAAGCTCCCACGAGCAGCTTCTCTTCGAGTTTCTCGAATCTGAGCCTCCCTACCAGCGTGAACCGCTGGCTGACAAGGCATGCATGCCCACAAGAACTGATCATATCTCTTTCCTGATAAAAATGGGGCTCTGCTTTTGTCACTCTGAATCTGATGGCTAAAATTTATGCAGATTTCTGGTCTTGCCAAGCGTTTTCCGGAGCTGAATACTCTCAGGAGCTGTGATTTGTCTCCGACCAGTTGGATGTCAGTCGCATGGTACTAGCAGAATACTGTCCTTGTGTTGAATTATGTGTTTATCATTCAGAGTTCAGACTAATTACAAAGGAGAAATTTTGACTGTGAATTCTGCTTGCCTGATGATCGCTGCAGGTATCCGATATACCGAATTCCGACAGGACCATCACTACGCGATCTGGACGCCTGCTTCCTCACATATCATCCTCTATCCACACAGCTTGCAGGTCTTGAAAAAGAAAAATACCCTGAGAAAAACTGCAGTAGCTTTCCTGTGGCTGCTGACGCTGGAGACGTGACGCACGTTGAAACTGATCTTTCAGGTCACAACTCGCACTGCCAGGAGCCCAAAGGCAGCGGCGGCGATCCGCGAGCGCACGGCGGGGACCCCGTGACGACGGCGATGTGCCTCCGGACGTTCGCCATGGCGTCGTACAGGCTGAAGGTCGCAGCGTGGGCGCCGGGCGGGCGCGACAGGCAGCTGGTTTCCTCCCTCTCGCGGAGCGCCGACGCCTGGGTCGGCCTCCGGAGAGTTCACCACCCGGATCACCGCTTCTTCGCTGCTCGGCGCGTCGTGCCCAGAAGATGAATGATTTTTAACGGAGATCGCCTACTTCAGTTTGATTGGTGATGCAGCCTAGACTCCCAGAGTGCAGAGCTTCAGTCTGTGGATTGTCAGGGTCAGAAAGTACTTGGATGGCTGGAATTGGATCACAAAGCGTGAATCCTATGTTTTATTTTGCTAGAAGTATTTTTCAGAGAAAGCTGAGTTAAGAATGTATATACCATTACGAGCGAAAAGTACAGTTTGTTCTCATGGTTTAGTGCTCATATTAAAAGGCGAGGCTTTTGTTGTACTAGAATTCAGATATTAACATATGAGTTACTGTGCTTCTGTGCTGCTTCAGTGCTTCTGACTTGTGAATGACAGCGAGGTCTTAGAAATTTAGTAGTACAACTAGTGAGAGTGTGAACTGTGATAATCTTTTTGAGGAAGGTTGTTGTGCACAGTTGCGTGATGGTTACAGAAGTTGAGGTAAGCTTCGTTGGTTGAGAAATGGCGTCATCGGTGACGCCCAATGGATTTCGGACTTGCGGTCTCCACCGTGACAGCCGTACGATACAAAATATATATACGAATACGATGCACGATCGATGTGCTAAGCTCTGGACTCTGGATGGTTTTGTGGGGGAGATACGTGTCCCGATTCATTCGGTTCACTACGCCGTTAATTACAGCTTATTTAGTTGTTTGGTACTCCCTCGGTCTCTATATAAAAAGATAAATTCGAGGTTTGAATTTGAACATACACTTACCCGGATTTAAACCTCAAAAACTGTCTTTTATATGGCAGGGGTTTACTTGAATTTAAACCTAGGATAATTACAATAAGTTCTGTTCCACTATGAAACCCTGGGTCTCTCAAAACCGATCGAACCCAGACAATTGATCATTTTGAGAATTAATGTATATTCACTCTGTTCTATTCATCTGTTTCACACTATAAAACTTTATGGTATTGTCTAGATTCATATGTGTGCTAATGAATCTAGACACATATACAAAAATATACATTAATGCATGGATGAATATGGACAAAACCAGAAAGTCTTATAATATGGAACGCAGGGAGTACGTTATAAACATTATCTAGATTTATTTATATAAATATTATAAACTCAGAAAGTCTAATGTGGAATGGAAAATGTAGTAAATAAAACAAATATAGAAATGACTTTTATTCGAAATAACACGTGTCCCGTTTTCTTGGCTTTTCAGGCGCCTCAGTGTTGATGACCCCTTTGGGTTATGTTGACTCATAATCTGCAGGAGGTAAACGCTGGGTCCATGATCCATCTGGAACATTCGACAAAGGTATTTCTGGTAGGAAAAAGAAGGGCGCTTCTAGTGCAAAAGGAGGACGCTGATAGAAAAAAGTAGGGCTCTTCGGTTCCAAAAGGAGGTACTATCTTCGTCGTAAAATAATTTAACCTACCTACGTATCAATACGGAGCTAATACGGAGCTACAAAGACTAAAATATCGATCATTCATAATTTTAAACTATAGTGTAATTATTTCTTACCTTTTCTAATCCCAAAACATGTGTTTCTTATTTTATCAAACTCCTTTAAAAATAAAGTATCCATGGAATAAATAACGGGAGCAAAAATAAAGTCTTCGCGGTGAGTAGGTGAGCAAAAATACGGTGCAGCTCCAGCTCCAGCTCCAGAATTTGGTTTGGAACGTCCAAAAGGCTAGGGAGTGACCTCCCCTGGATCTGGATGCCAACCGATCGCAGGCCAGTTCAGGGTCAGATACCACCTGCTTCGTCGATCTGCCCACACGGCTACAGAGCTCAGTACGTAGACGCATGCAAAGAATCGATTAAGCCAGGGGCGGATCTAGTCTTAAAAATTGAGTAGGGTATCTTAGTGTATTTAAATTTTTTTTACTTAATTATACTACCTCCATCTCATAATAATTTTATTTTTTGTTTTTCCGTGTCTAACGTTTGACCATTCGTCTTATTTAAATTTTTTTACGATTAATTTTTTTATTATTATTAGATGATAAAATATGAATAGTACTTTATATGTGACTATTTTTTTAAGATTTTGTACAAAATTTTCAAATAAGACGAATGATCAAACGTTGGACACGAAAAAATAAAAAATAAGATTATTATGAGACGATGGTAGTATATAGTAATACAGTAAGTATTAAATTTAAGTGTCAACCCAAAGTAGATCCGCCCTGATCAAGCGATGTGCCCCATGATTCATTCCATGAATCATACATATATTTACTTGGCTAGCATATTACCCATGCATTACAACGGGATCTTATTAAAAAAATATCATTAGCATTTTATTAAAATATAGTTAATAAAATTGGTTTAACATATAGGTCTTAACTTTTTTTCTTCTAAAAAATCTATACTACTATAAAGATAAATAGTAGTGGTGGTGGGTGGTGATGGATCTGCCACCTACCCCACCACCAACTCCCTCCTATTTTTAAAAGAAAAAATAATTAAGACATATATATTAAGCTATTTTTATTAACTCTACTTATTAACATGCTAATGATATTCTTTTAATAAAATATTGTTACAACACATGAGCGATATGCTAGTAGAAGAGAGTTAGTGGTGACATGGATGACAGATTCATCAACACTACTCTCTTTTAGTATTTTATAGTAGTAGCAGATATCTCCAAAATGATCCAAGGCAGTGTATGCATCATGTCGATCAATGCATGTATGGGGTAGCTAGCGCGAGTCTCGAGCTTCCAATATTGCATGGGAGCCGGCCGATAATTAATCGCGTTCCCTAGATATCTATGCGGTCATGGTCCATGTATGGTGTATTCTATCGGACCATTCGATCGATCAATTATAGATACTCGTTGTTAATCACCTCGAGCTAGTGAAATACTGTAGTTTGTATTCAGTTATATTCTACTCCCTTCATTCCAATACAAATATATTTATAGCATTGTAGATAGAAATTAGAATGATTTAGAGATAAAAAAAAGAAATTAAAATGATTTAAAAGCTTTTTTACCCTACTTAAAAAACAACTCGATGTATTTTTTTAATGTAAAACTTTAGTATTCTGGGGTACAAATGTTCCTTAAGGTACTAGATTTTTTACTAAAATATAATTTTTGGTACCTTAATGTACTTTTCAATAATAATTAAAAACACATAATTTAAATGTCAAATGATGGGACAACCAGTACTCCATCATAGTATTCGTGATAAAAAATTAAATTTAAATTATAGAAATGCACGTGTTACAGAGGCAGTACGTCCAATTTTGTAGCGCGAGTACTAATATCTTGAGCTTAATCATGTGTAGCGTGACCCATGCTTGCATATGTTTAGTATTTGTTCTTCAATTTCTTTGGTTTATCCCAAAACAAAAATGTTAACATGAGAGAAAGACTGGCCTTTAATTAATTCTAAATGGTGCACGCGGTTCATTTCCTGTAGAACAAAATGACCACTCGAGTCTTTTCTCCAATTATGTTGCAGATCGATAGTGAGGTATATGAGCAATCGTGCGCTTTATAACCACGTTCGAAAATGCGAAAACAAACATGGAAAAAATGTGCTAAATTGTCGGTACTAACTAGGTCTAATTATAAACTGTTTTAACACGAATGGAGGCACTAAGACTGACACATCAGACGCCTGTCACTGCACGCATCAGCCTCCCCTGGATAACTACGTACCAAACACGTCGGCACAGATCGAGTACTCCACTCCCATTCAACTCTAGAGGTCAAACCTTACTACTGCTCAAAGAATTCTTCAAAATTTGTTTAAACAATGCAGCTAATTGTCACAATCAAGCCCAGGACAGTAGCACATGCTTCTTGCAAATAGGCATATGCTCGTCTTCAATTCTCCTCTTGGGCTCTCGATTTATCAAGTTCGTAGAACATATCCGAATATACGTACGTACAAAATATTATCGTGCCACTTACTACTGAAATTTTTAAACCGACAAATTGCATGGAGTAGCTGTACTGTACGGCTCCAACCAGCTACCTTCGCCATACGCAATATGTTTTGTTTAACACGAGGCCTTACATTTGCAAGGTTAAATTCTTATATCTAGCATTTCCTTTTCATTTAGTTTCTTCTCACCGCATTTTTACGACTAATGATGCACTCATAAATTCCTCCATGTAAATTCTGCGGGTGAAATGGTTGAAAAAAAAGCCAGTGCATTCTTTTTTTTATTATTTTCCTAGCTTATGGCTTCTAGTTTATTTCTAGATTCTACAATTATAGATTCTTAGAAGTTAAGTATTGTTTGAGAGATTCTGACTTATAGAGATTTTATGAGAAGCTGTAGCTACTAAAAGTTTCTCACACAGGCTCATTAACTCATATGCAACAACTCAGTACACATTCGTGTTCACTCTTTGGTTGGTACAAATTAGTATTTACCAACCAATGCAAAACGGCAATTGTCACATCAAAATATATAAAAAGATTTATGCATCAATATATTAAAAGAAAAAAAGTTGTGTTACATGACGACAAGCCTAGACCAAACTTATGCAGGGACCCCTAGGTACAACCTTGGAACAACTTCAACGCGGACTAAACGAGACACCCACGAGGAGAGAAGGAGGGGGAGCGGACAACTAAACCTAGGCCCTGTTTAGATCCTTCAAAATGATAAAATTTTTGTCATTTTAAGCTTTGGCAAAATGAATCTAATTTGACAGTCGGACTAGCAAATTTCGTTCAAAAATGTTTAGAGACGCGGACCACCTCTCAATTACAGTAAAAAAAATCGAATGGCTTCCAAGACAAAACTCAAGCATATGCATTCCTCGTAATTAAACAGGAATGTAAATGCTGTCATGCACCGTAGTGGATCGGCATCGCCAGTAGTGACGCAATCAGTCTGACAATGCATAGACATCTCTCGGGGACACGTAGCAATTTCCTATACTAGCCCCCTTTGACCTTGACATCGGTAGTTGCCCGATCTGTAACGCGGCGCCCAGACACAGTCGCACACTCGCACTCACACACGCGCGAGCAGTTGCCCATGCGCATCCGCTTCATCAATCAAACAAGAAGAAAGAATTAAATTAATTCGGTGATAAGATCGATCCCTACTAGTAAATAGTAATAATCCAGCTGCAATCCCGATTGATTTCCTGCTATAAATACCTCCGCCCTCCCGAATGCGAGCAAATCAAGAACACGAACGATCGATTAAGCAAATCAAGAACACGAACAATCGAGCGAGCGAGCGAGCAAAGATGTCTCCTTCTCCTGATCTTGCCCGGATCCTCCCCCGCGTGCTCATCGTCTCCCGCCGCACCGTCCGCAAGAACAAGTTCGTCGACTTCGTCGGTGAGTTCCATGTATATATCGATCTGTTCATGTTCATGGCGCGTGATCTTTGCGCGTTCTCCTCCATGGATTTTGTTTGGTTACGTCGTTGGCTGAAATGTGCATGGTACATGCATGGTCATGGTCGCAGGTGAGTATCACCTGGACCTGATCGTGGGGTACGGCGCGGTGCCGGTCATCGTGCCGCGGGTCGCCGGCGTGCACACGCTTCTGGACTCGTTCGAGCCCATCCATGGCGTGCTGCTGTGCGAGGGGGAGGACGTCGACCCGTCGCTGTACGACGGCGGGGACGCGGGAGCAGGGCTCTCGGCGGAGCAGCTCGACGCCGTGCGGAGCCTCCACCCGAGCGACGCCGCCATCGACCACGAGAAGGACTCCATCGAGCTCCGCCTCGCCCGCCGCTGCCTCGAGCGCAACATCCCCTACCTCGGCATCTGCCGCGGCTCGCAGGTGCTCAACGTCGCCTGCGGCGGCTCGCTCTACCAGGACGTGGACCACGAGCTCGCCGCGGCCGCGCCCGCCGCCGTCCGCCACATCGACTACGACGACTACGACGGGCACCGCCACCCGGTGCGCGTACTGCCGGGGACGCCGCTGCACGAGTGGTTCGCGGAGTCGCTCGACGGCGAGGACAACCAGCTGACGGTGAACAGCTACCACCACCAGGGCGTGCGGCGGTTGGCGGAGCGGTTCGTGCCCATGGCGTTCGCGCCGGACGGCCTCGTCGAGGGGTTCTACGACCCCGACGCGTACAACCCCGGCGAGGGCAAGTTCATCATGGGGCTCCAGTTCCACCCGGAGCGCATGCGCAAGCCCGGCTCCGACGAGTTCGACTACCCGGGCTGCCCCAAGGCCTACCAGGAGTTCGTCCGCGCCGTCGTCGCCTACCAGGAGAGGCTGGCCGCCGCCGCGTTGCTGGACAGGCGCGCGCCCGCCTCGCCGAAGCTGAACCAGGAGATGGAGAAGCAGCGCAAGGTGCTCGTCCGGAGCTTCTCTCTCGCCAAGAACCTGTACGTGTCCGGCGCCGAGGCCGGTTCACCGCGGCCGGCGGAGCAACGCGAACTAGACGCCGGCGCCGAGTTCCTCGAGGTAAAAACAAACCAAGCCTTCCGCATGCACACCGGATGCCAAGTTTGCCAGCTGCCATTCCGAGCTAACCGGCGGCGTGTGTGTGCGTGCGCGGTGCAGTCGAACACGGCGGCGCTGAGCGTGCAGCAGGAGAAGCGGCTGAAGCAGATGGGCGCGACGGTGAGGAACGCGTCGGGGTACCTCAACCGGCTGAAGCTGAACGAGGGGCGGGAGGCGGCGGCGAGGGCGCTGATGGCGAAGATGTCCGTCGAGCAGCTCTCCGACCTCGCCTCCTTCTACCACATCATGGGGAACATCTGCTCCGAGGTGCTCGACAGGAAGCTGCACTCTGCTGCCCCTGCTCCATGAATTCCTACTTCTTGTGTTGTGTTGATTACTACTGCCATTGATGGCGTGATGTTATCACAATGTTAATGCAAAGTGATCATGGGATAATCCTACGATTTAAGACGCTGTTCCAGAACTAGTTTGTGTTTTTCCTTCATGCTTGTTTGACTTCGCGTCTGTGTAAAAAGTACAATGCATCAGCTCGCTGACTTTGTCATCCCCTGAACTGACAGGAAATATGGCAAGCAGAACTGAAATTTACGTTCGTCGTTTTCGCTATTGTGTCATTCTGATCCACAGATTTTTGTCGTCCAAACAAACAAGTTGATGAGTAGTACTACTCTGTGGCAAAAAAAAAAAAAGATTTCTCGAGCGTTTGACTATTCGTCTTATTTAAAAAAATTATTAAAAAATTAAAAAAGTTTTATATTTTATTAAAAATAAAAATTTTAATCATAAAAAACTTTTAAATAAGACGAAGAGTCAAAAATTTAAAGAAACACATAAATTTATTTGTTTTAGGACGGAGGCTGTACTATACAGCCAAAGCAAAAACGATTACTTGTACTAGACACAGCGAATCAAATCTCGCTCGTCGACACTTTTTGGTCAAATCGGGAGGTGTAAGAGCAAATTTCGTAACAAAATGCTGCGTCTGGTCTCGTGTAATAGAGATGGCCAGCCGCAGCAGCCAGCCCCCAGTTTCGGCGTGCAAATGGGCCGAAGCATTAGTTGCGATCTTGCCCGGCCCAAGGCCGCAGGTAGTCGGCATCCCCGTTCCGGCCTAATACAGGGAGAGATCGGATGCGATGGCGTCCTTGGCACACTTAAAACGTTGGGTTTTTTTTATCATTCTTGTTAGGTAAGGATTGTTAAGGTAAGGTAAGGTCCTGTTTAGAGGTATTTGGAATGACAAATGATAAATGGTAAAAGTTTTGGTATTACATTTTTTTAAGTTGGTGTTTAGAGGAATGTAAAAGTTGCCATTTTTTTTGGCAAAAGTGAGAGGTGATCCGCATCCTTATGTATTTTTTGGTGAAATTTGTTGCTATGGAGTGCCAAATGCTAAATGCAAAGTTGTCATTTTCTTAGCCTAACGTTTAGATCCATTTTGCCAAAAAGTACTTTAAAATGGATCTAAACATGACCTAAATCAAGATATCAAGAATTATAGTATAAACTTTTTTACCTCAAAGTACAATGTATCTTAACCATAAAGTGTGTTATCTTGATATACCTTTTTAAGGATGATAAAAAAACTCTAAAATTAGCATTCTTGAGCTACCCGTACCATGAAACCTGGAGTAAATAGCTTCCGTCTGCTAATATATATAGTGGTTTCTCACGTATAAGGTTATTTGTTATCCAATGGCCACGTTCGGTTCTCCCATTTCCATATCTAGATTATCTCGTTTTTTTCACGCACGTTTTCTGAACTGCTAAACGGTATATTTTTTTATGAAAATTTTCTATAGAGGAGTTGTTTTAAAAAGTCATATTAATATATTTTATATTTTTTTAATAATTAATTAATCATATACTAATCTAACTACTAACCCACCTCAGCTCATGCCAAACGCGGCCATAGTCTCTAAACAACTTTATTAGGCTTCCAATGGTATTTTCGCATACAATACTAATTCTTGCTATCAGTATTATTTAAGTAGAAAATGGTTGTCCAAATTAGATATGTATTAGGGGTGTGTTTACATGGGTTGTGTTGTTGTGGAAACTCAAACAACATCGTTTAGTACACAATCTAAATATTTGTATCAAATTAGCTTGTTATACGTGAATAATTTTTATCTCCATGAGCAGTTTGAGTGGTTTTCATCTATAATAGGTTCTTCTCTACGTCCATCCAACAAAATGTACACATGACAATCCTAACCATTTCACAGTCGTTGGATCGTCTCATCGTATGGCTCCAAATGGATCGAGCTCTATCTGTCTTGCAATCCAACATAGGACACATCCCACATCAAGGGGAACACCTTCCAATCCTGTAACTGTCTTGCCTTCAGACTCTTAGACCTTGCCGTCATGGATGGCCTTCAGCCAAACTCTATATTCAATCCCCTTTTGCTTATCGGAAATGAGTTGGTCAACTTCCAGTAATTCAGGTACGAATTCCTCCCTCTCACTTTGACTGATTGTCTGTTGATTCTAATTACTGCATGGATTAGTTTTCTTTTTATTTTCTTAACGGCAACAACGGGAGAAGGGCAAAAAGCAAAGGTTCGTCAGCTCTAATCCAAAACCACAGGTCTATGTGCTTTAGCTTGTTCATGAAACACTTTGCTTGTAGTTGCCACATACTATAATGTCCATGTCCTGTTTTGTTAGGACAACCAAGAAGACATGCATATACCCGTAGTTGGATTTACAGTCATCATTTTTTTATTGCTAAGTGCAGAGAGAGAGAGAGAGAGAGAGAGTTTAGTAATTGAGTTGGCCTATTTACTGCTAGTGCCAGCGGCCATGGCTATCAAAGTATGATGTTGCACTGTTGATAAAAATAATTCCATCTTCAGATTTGCTTGGTTTGTATTCTAGATTTTTCTTGATTACAGATCATCGACCATATTTAGTGCTGAATAGTACAGCTCATTTCTAATTTGTAGGGAAGCTAGAAAAAAAATCGGAATAGAAGTGAAGAACTGACCTTTTGGCTGAACCTGGTGATGACTAATAGTATTGTTTTGTTATTCAATTTGTGATATGATGATTTAGAAATGTTTGATAAACTTGCAGGCAATGTTTATGTTTTCATCTGTTGCAAAACAAAACTTTTATTTAATTGGCTAGGTTTGGTTGCTTATATATGTGTTCATAGTGAGTTTCAGGACTACAAAGAAGGCATGCACTTGCATAAGTTCTGGGAGAAGTTGTGGACCTCCCTTTTATGAGTGAACTTATGGAGATATGCAGTTTTTTAAGTGTAGTAGTTCCTAGGAAGACCTTTTCTGCAAGTAAAAGTAATATATGAGAATTTCATTTTGTTTCAAATTGTTTTAGAGAATCTAAGAGTTTTTTTTTCTGTTTTTCTGTAAACGCAATGTATGTATGTTGGGTTGCCAATCCCTTCAATGCTTGATATTATGACTGCTCCTCATGTGAGATTTTCTACATTGGTAGGATGTAAAGAGCAGATGCAAAAGTACCCTGAAAATGAATTACCATAACTACTCTTCAAAATCCATATGATTTACTTGCATGATTCTACTTATTTTTAATCCCATTATTAAGTTTAGTTAAGAATTCTTGATAAAAACATTTAGTTCAGAATTTTTTCATGGCCATTTCTTAGGACTCATAATGGCAATGGATCGGCTCAACATGAATGCTTTCAAGTGCTTGAATGATGTTAAGTCAATGTCGTCTTATGCCGGAGTCACCTCTCTAAAGGCAGTATAGATCCAACCCTGATATCAGCATTCTTCTTATTGAAGTGCCCGTAAATGGTGTTTGGATGCCTGTGTCACTCTCATACTAGCTAAAGCTCAAAGTATTGCAATTTTGCCTTCTTGATCTTATGTTGCTTTGCTCTATATCTCTGCAAGTTTTCTATTTTTAGAAGAAGTATTATAGAAAATGTTTGTTGGTTTCAGTTACACATGCATCAGATATGGTACGGTGTTCAATTGTATATATCCTTGTAGGGTCTTAGTCTTGCATAGAAACAGGAATCATATGAGTTGTAAGTTTTATGACAAAATTCATGTAATTTTGATGGAAAACTGTAGTTTTTTTGGTCCTGTAGATCTATTGACATCTTTCCCTTTCTTTTGTTTCTATACATGGATAAAAGCACAACCCGCACAGTTGTTGGACTTTGGTTACAGATGCATCAGTGACGCATATGTATTTACTTTATTATACATTTACCTCTATGCGGAAAAGAGCAACTTATGATCATTCATGAATGGATAGTATTATTTGGCCATTACCATCTAAAGCAATTTCTCGATGCCGACAGTATTGCACTTTCTATGATGGCTGCTATGGAGAGCGTCGGTCATTACCATTAGGGGTTAATATATGTTGCCCTGCTGGAATATATTTCTTGGAAGTAGAATTGTATGGTCTTTCTTTGAATCAATAAATCTGAAACTCACATATATGTAAATAAACAATTTGGTGAATTATTGTGTATTTTATATTATCAGAAATTATAAATTGCACATCCTATACACAGATGATATTTCACTATATATTATGATGAATTCATATAATAGGGAGATGGATAGTCAACCAGGAATGGATACCGTGGGTCATTTTTTTTAATTAATTCATATGTCAAAACATGCTTTGCAGTGCACAATTACTAGTGTTCTGAAAAATATTAGTGTCTAATACTGTTCAATCCTTATTTATATTCAAATAATTGTATTTATTTTCGTATCTGAGTTGATTATATCCATTTACGTGGCAAAAAAAATATGGAAATGACAACGGTACGAGCATTATCCGCTCTGTTTGCATCCCAACTGGTAGGTAACACGAAACTTAACAATACACTGTAGTTAATCGAGGATTTGAGGTTCCATGGGCATTTTATATGGTACCTTATTTAGTAATTTATTTATTTATCGTACAATAATTACTACGGTACAGAAACAGCAGGGTGAGCTGAACGTGCCTGTTGAATATCTACCTACAGACTACAGCCTGATCAAATATTTTGGCCTCACTGGAAAGACAACAGTTACTGGCCAATTCAGTGTCTTACAGGACTACAAGTTTACAGTTACAGCTGCTCCTTTAGTTCCAACTCCACATGATTACTGTCGAAATGTGGCGAATGAACAATTGTTCATCGAACGCACCTCCGTTGTATGTGAAGCTCCCCTTCGAAACATTCATTTCTATAAGATTAAAAAAAATTATACCAATGAGTTCCAACATCTTTTTATTCACAGGAGAGACCATTTGCACTGAAACAGGAAAACCTTTATACTGGTAAATCTGAATAGGTAACCCTGTTTGATAGGAAATATGGATTTACTATGGCACCAAACGCTTACTTTTCATGATCTTACATTTTTGGTTCAGTATAATAGTTGGATACTAGAAGCAATACTAAACAGCAAGAGTGAACTGTGACTTACCAAGCCATTGTTGTCCAAGTGAAGGAAACCACCATGGCCTCGAGCATTTGTAAACTTGTACAGCGGTCCAAAAGCTGATGGAACAGGTTAGGTTGAGTAAGTCATATGAACCACATCACATTTTTTTATTTAATCTCAGCTCTCATTACAGGTGCAGTAACATTTCACAAAGGGGATTGAAAACCAATGTTTTTGTCTAAAATTACCTTCATAGCCACCGAAAACTGGATCTTCAGACAGTAAAAGAGGTGTGTCCAGGTCAACAAAACTACAGTCACAACAGGGGAAACATCAATGCCTATTTTCACAGATACAAGGTCAAGAAACCAAGAAAATTGTAACATTTTTTTTCAGTTTAAGCATAGTAATGGTTTTGTCATTGGCTGAATGAAAAGGCATGTTTCCATGATATTCACAGCAAACCTGAAACAACCAAGCCCAGCAGCAAGATGACCAGCAAAGCCCATAGCGATCCTAGTTTCAACCATACCACCTATCATCAGTGCAATGCGGGCCTTTCTTGCAGCATCAATAATCTCAAGGGCTCCAAGAATCCCTAGCTTTGCTAGCTTGATGTTAATAACATGAGCAAGATTTCCATGTATTATTTTCTGAGCATCAAGCAAACTACGACAGCTTTCATCAGCTGCAACAGCAACTCTGTATTTCTCCATGGCAACAGTGCTAACATCATGGAGGCCTTCCCAGTCATCTCGATGAACTGGTTGCTCAAACAGTACAGGAGTCACCCCCATTTCTGAAACCAACGGCAGTAGCAACAAAATAACTTAGAAGAAGCATAGAATAAGATCAAATGGCTCAGATATTAAATTGCTAAGTTGTTCAGCATACTATCTCAAAGTTATAGGAAGCTTTACAGTAGAATACAAGGTACAGGTGGTACGAACCGTTTAGTCTATCAAGAACTTCAATTGCTTGAATAGCCGTATATCCTTCATTTGCATCCAAGATAAATGAACAATCTGGATGCACAAGCCGTATAGCCTTCAAAACTTCTATATCGGAGTTCAAGTTTTTCCCGACTTTGAGCTTTAGAGTCTGAAATCCCTGTCCTCGATATTTTGCAGCTAACTGAGCAGCTTCATTGGGTGTCACAATCGGAATCTAAATTCATACATAGAAGCAATAAGCATTTTTTATAGGGAGAAAAGCTTCTTGATTCAGTGCAGACGATGCTGAGACGACCATACCGTGATATCTGTGGTCACATTGTCTGATGCCCCTCCAAATAATCTCCACAAAGGGATGCGGATACTGTTAGCAATTGCATCAATCAAAGCCATCTCCACTCCTGCTCTAGCCTTCATTGGAGAAGAGAACAAATGAATAGACATCAAAGGACAAATCTTGTAACGAACTAACAACGAGATATTTATGTAATCAAAAAAGAAACGCAGAATCATTTGATGATGCCTTAAATTATTGCAATTGTATGCGAATTATAATACGAGCAGTGAATTTCAGACAGAAACCTTATTTCTGATTTTGGATGTAAAGTAACCCTCTGGTATTTTAGGCTTGTAAGTAATTGTTCCCTACAAGTAATTTGGATTGTTCATCTAGTATTTTTCCCATGTGCAGTTATCAGGGGCATGAGGATGTAATAGCATCTAAACCACAAGTTTGTAACAAAACTATATTTTGCTTCCAGGGAAACATGGCCAGTATCCAAAACTCCAACTACTAGAGAGAATGACCTTTCACAAAATTCCAGCATAGGAATTAGGCAGCTACTAAGGAGGAAATGCCAAGAAAGTCACAGTTGCTTCAGTAGAACAAACAGCGACGGTGCAGACTTATCATCGGGATTCCCATAGTATCTTGAATCAGAGTATCAGGAGGCTACGAGGATTAAACGAAATTGAGTCAGGTGTTTGACGGAATGCCTCACCGAGGCGAAGGCGTGTCCCGGGAGGGCACTGGCGACGTCCTGGAGCACGGCGCCGAGAGGAGCGGCGGGCGCGCCCGCCAGCGCGGCGCAGGCGCGGGTGGCCGCGGCGAGCGCGCCGGGCTGGTCCTCGGCCGTGACCGAGGGCAGCACGGGCGCCTCCCCCCACCCGACCGCGCCGCTCCGCAGCTCCACCCGGACGGCGACGTTGGACACGGCCTCCAGCCGGGAGGACGCGATGGTGAAGGGCGCGGCCAGCGGGACGTTCAGCGGGCGCGCCTCGGCCGCCACCACGTCGACGGAGAAGGTCTCCTTGAGGGCATCGAACCCGAACGTCTCCACCGGCGGGGGCGGGGGCGGGGACGGCGAGGGCGAGATGGCGCGGAGGCGGGTGGCGGCCGATTGCTGGCGGCCCACCGGGAGAACCTGAGCCCTGGGGCTACTACCGCCCGCACTCCCCTGACTCTGAGACGGCCTCACAGGCGAGGACGAGGAGATCGCGGAGTCCATGGCCACTGCCGCACCGGAGAGCACCGGAGACGCAGACGCTGCCCAAATCTGCGGAGTGCTCGACGAGGAAGACGACGAGCACGAGTGCTCTCGCTTCCTTTATAGACTACGTGTTCGTGCACGGGTTGCCAGCGTCACTGACAGGTGGGACCCGAACTGTTCGTGAACAGATCATGGCTCCACCTGTGGCAGCGTTGGGCCCAGGCCGATGCCGTCGAGGCCTCGAGGCCTTATTATGACAGGTGGGCCCCTTCTGCCCGTGACTCGAGGCCCATCTGACGTGGCTCTGTCCGCGTCCGTCGCGCACGTTTCGTCGTGGAGCGAGACCGATCCTGCCGTCCAGGTTACCGCCATCCAAACGTCGCAGTTCACCTGAACACGGGTCGATGACAGGTGGGCCCCCCGTGATGCTCTCCGCCAAAACGTCCGTCTCGGTTGCTTTTTCCCCGACGGCAAACCGTCTCCTCCGCTGCCGAGTCGCCGTCGGCTAAAACAATTCATTAGCATTAGCTAAGCGTGATTTAAGTCATTAGTTACGTTGTCACTAGCGCCATGGCTGTGCAAAACCTGGCCCTTGCAAACACCCATGAGACGTTTAGGCTCAGCCGCTCAGGTGTGCAGGCCAGGTAAAAGTGATAAGAACGCAGTGATGAGTGAACCATATACTAGTGTAGTATAGTAGTGCAACTATGCAATGCAAATGACCCACGAGACGTACGGCAATAATATGGCTTTATAGTACAAAGCAAAAAAGCATCGTTTTCTCCACGATGCAACAACCGCACCCTACTACAGTCTAAACTACACCTTAGTGTGGGACCAAAAGATGACTAGTATTTCTGCTGCTACTATGCTGCTGATAGGGATAGATATCGAGCCAGCTTAACTTACTGTGGCTCAGCTCGTTAAGTCTTGTTATCCAAGCGAGCTAGCTTGGTTCGACTTGCTAATATTAATGAACTAAAAGTTTAGCTAGCTCGGTTTATGAGTGTCTGATGTATCGTTAAACTGGTTGATGAGCTATATCTCATTTAAATTATCGCTATAATTTATAAATTTATCTCTACTAAATGTCTAGCTCAACTCAACTCATTAAGACTATGAGTTTGAGCTAATCTAAGCCAAGCTTGATATAAGTCGATCCAAGCCACGAGCTTCGAGCATTTTGTCCACCGATGTATGCTGCAGTGAGTGATTACGAGGTTAGATGCGGATATTTGACGCTGCGCTCACCCTCTCGCATCGAGCATGTGATTGGGATTTGGGCACCATTAGTAGTAGTACTACTACCGCTACTTTTGTTAATGGGGAAAGCATGGTGTCTCTGTCGATTTGTCATGGTGGTTGATAATTTAAGCCGGCCAGAGCCACCAATTAGCATCTTGGCCAGGTCATGTCACTCGGAAGAATATCATTCGAGATCTAATCCCTTGCAAATTGCTGTGAATTGACATATTAAATAGTGTAATAAAGCGGACAGACGCGGTAGATGAAAACGCTTATATATTGTCTGTTGTTTTCATATCTGAATGTTCAATCAGGTTGTTGTCAGATTGGATTTTTGGATACAGTATGTAGTAAGACTTTCGTTTCATGGAGAATTTGGATGCTTTTATAGCCAGGCATAAAGGATTTCAGTACAATCATTTGAAATGAATCAAATCATCAGTAGCTGCCTTGCCTGCCCACAGTCAGAGTAAAAAGAGAACTTTGGTTGTTACTTGAGTCCTGCAAGTATCAAGAGTTCTTCATAAACATACCTGCTGAAAGAACCTTACTTGTACTTGTTTTAGTAATTTCAAGATTTATTGTTGTGCCACATCTTTCCGACTTGCACAAACTTTATTCTCAAGTTTTCAAGTGGTCATAAAGAATGTCCAAGCAGCAAACACGTAAGATGAGGGTTGCATTTGTAACAAGTCTGACAGATGCTAGTAGAAACCCCCAAGTTTGGTCAATTTTACTCCTCAAAATTTCACATAAAAAGGTCTCATTCTCCAACGGAAGAAAAGCACATTTCACAACTGAAAGAAAAGAAAAAACGAACACACAGAATCCAAAATCACAAGAATTGTATCAGATCCTAACCCCAAATGATCACACTTGGACACCAAAGAATCAATCCCGATAAGAGAAACCAGGAGCCAAAGTTATGCCTTGCTTTTCCCAGGCAATGGACGCCTTGTTCATTGACAAATGCGATGGCCAAATCCGATGCTGATTATAAGAACATGTCCTAGCGAGTTGCATTGCATATTTGCATAGCGACCTCAAATTCGGATATCAATCAAAATGGCAATAGCAGTACGAACTCACAGGACAACGAAGCTCTTCGGCAGGGAAAGGCCACTGCATGATGCCCTAGGTGGACACAAAGGTGCCCAATTCATCTAGTTCTGACCTGTTCTTGCAAGCTACTGGACTGTTCATGGGTTTGCTGAAAAACGAGCTCATTGCAGTCGATGTGAATCACTCAAAAGCATACCTGTTCTGAATTTGCATCGATGACCCATGCAGCTGCAGACATCATCCTGTGGAGGGACAAGAAGGTGTCGGCGTCCATCCTCGCCGGCGCAACGGTGGCATGGTACCTCTTCGAGGTGGCGGATTACCATTTCCTGACGCTGGCCTGCTACCTCGCCATGCTCGGCATGCTCGTCGTCTTCATATGGGCCAATGCTTCTTCTTTCATGAACCTGTAACCCACTCTTCCCCATCTCTCTCTGATCTTTCATTTTATCATACTGCTCTAAAATCTGGGCCTCCTCAAGGATAAAGCCCAACTAATTTACAAAAAGCACGGCCACTTGATACTAGTACCAAATCAGCCCAAATTTTTGTTTTACTTCGCGGGCTGTGTCGTTCTCAACCCTGGAAAGATAGGAAGCAATCAAAACATTTTGCTGAATTTAATTTTGTGGTGTTAACTGCAGGCCGGCTCCAAGAATCCCTGAGACTGTCATGTCTGAGAGAACCACCAGGCAAGTGATCCTGGCATTGCACAGCAGGCTAACCTGGTTCGTGCACAGGCTCTACGACATTGCTTGTGGAAAGGACATCAAAATGTTCATCTTGGTGAGTGACTGCTACTGCATACATATTAAGATTGACAATTCCTATATTATGCGCCCAATTAATTTATCTGCTTGTGTGCATGTTACAGACGGTGCTCTCCCTGTACATAGCGTCACTGATAGCAAGCTGCTTCAGCTCCCTGACTCTACTGTACCTAGGTAACTGATGAACATTTCTTCAGAAATCCTCCATTTCTGATGATCTCTTGGTGCGCCAGATTATATCAGCTCATGACGATCTTCTGATCATCCTTCGGTTTGCAGTTGCACTAGGCACCATGACGCTGCCAGCGCTGTACGAGAATTACGAGAACGAGGTCGACCACCTGGTCTCCACGGCCGTGCACGATCTCAAGAGCCACGTCGGCGAGATGGATTCAGGCGTTCTGAGGAAGATCCCAAGAGGCAGAGGAGCCACTGCAAATTGAGCTGATCAGTAACTAATCAATCGAGACCGAGACTCAATTTAAGACAGCATCCACGACGACTACCTTAATACATTACAAGCATTTGATGATATGTACATATAACGCTCCTTAAAACCGGATTAAGAACCCGATCCGTGCTTGTATATCTGAAGGGGAAGACTGATCCAAAGCTGGTCTTCCACTGTTCATGTAAAACACACACAGCTTTCGTTTCCGGTTCTTTTCACTTTCTCGATAGCCTTAATCGTGTCTGATATGATGAGAATTGAGATGATCGCCATGGGAGGATAGATCGACCGAGATGAGAGGTCGGCCGCATTGCATTGACCGACTGCGAAACACCATGGGCTCCACCATTAATGGCGACGCCGGACAGGACAGAGAGACACACACCTATCTGAAGATTATATTCCGTCTGCCTGAGGTAATGACCAAACAGCCATCATCTTGCCTTGGACGATCATCTATCTATCTCTCTCATACTTCCCTCTAGCTAGGGATTAGCTAGTGTACCATATGCCTGGTTACCTACTACTACCTACTCAATTCGTCCTTAAAACCATCTCCATATATATGTGGATCGATCCAAGAAGAACAAGATGCAAAACACATCGTCACAAAACCGTGACATAGGCCTCACATGATGATTGAGAGGACGGACCATGTGTGTTTCTTTATGACGAGCTCACCCGTCTGCCTATCAACCAGTACCAGATATGGTTGGCTACAGTATATATACAGCCAAATATATTGGGGTGACGCTCTCGCGACAGAAGAAACTGGTGGATCGTCAGCAGTTTCGGCAAGGATTAGATCAACCAAACCATATGCGTAGTACTCCACTCTACTAGCAATTAAGGCCAGGTATATCTGTGTGTGTATATATATATATATATCATGCAGTATGCTAGAGTGCGTGATCAACATGTTTGTAAACAAAAAATTAATGAATAAAATTTTTATAAGACCTTTTACGGTGTTTGCATTCCTAAAATGGTAAAAATCTGACGGTCCACGATTGAAAGGTACCTCATAAATAGGTATTAGAGGTATAAAGGTAGCAAGTGTAAAAAGGTAATTGATTATAGGGGCAATTATATCCAACAAATTAAGGAGTTATCGGAAGATACGGTGTAAATGGATTTGAAGGTAGCATGAGGTACCGCAGTTTTAGAAGGTCACTAAAATATGAATTACGTGGTGGAAACTCTGTAGTCCCAGACCACTTCCTTCGGGTCCTCTTCGTCCACCACCCCTCACTCCGTCAGCTCATTGACCTCCGGTCATGCCCGTGTGTCGCGCGAGACATCATCGGGTAATCACAGATCGAAAGAAGAAAAAAATAAGAAGATTTACGTACCCAACTAGCAACAAAGTAGTTTCAAAGATGAAAATTTATGAAATAAAACTATACCGCTGTCACAAATCGATATTGACAAACACATGCAGTCTCAAACTACTTCCTTCGGCTCCTCTTCCTCCGCCGTCCCTACCTCCGGCCCAAACTCCGCCGGCGCCCCTAACTCCGACCACGCGTCTGTGCTAGCCCTTGCTTGTCTTGACCTTCCGACTTACTTGTATGAGAACTAAGAACACGTAAACCCTACCTATGAACTAAAAGTAACTCTATAAAACAATACAACGCAACAAGGTAATACCTCTCCATACCTTTTTATATGTATGGAAGACACTTATACCCTTCAAATACTACCGTATTTCTATTAATGTCACCTATTACAATTTTTTCTTTTCATACCTTGCCCCTCGCAGATCAACAGCTCATGTCGTCCCACCTCTCTGTACCTCCTTCTACCTCGCAAACATTGTAAAATCTCTCAATTTTTATATACGTATTGTTAGCCATCTAAAAGTCAAGATTAGGAAATAAGCTTCGGTGAAAATTTACCTCAAAATTAATTTCAAATTTCAAATTCTATTTTATAAAGATAAGCATAAGCGAAAAGAGGAACACTTTATACGTTGCGTGGTCCAGCTGAAAGCCTGAAACTGCAGGAAGCAGGATTAGGTAGGCTGATCGCACGATGGTCTGTCAGAATTTAGATGAGAGGTAGGTCGCCGAAACCGGCGGCGAATGCACATACACGTAGATGAGTGGGTGATAATGACCATTGATCAATACAAGCTGATCCAGTAGTCCAGCTTGATGTCACTGGAACGAATCCGACAGCAGCAGCTACTGATCATACTCATACATGGCGCAGGCACACAGGATGTGTCTATGTGTCTTTGCTTTTTCTCCGACATATGGAGCCAGGGAGGCTTGGCTTTTGTCGTGCAAGTGCAAGCAGCCAGCAGGTATTATCGCCGATGGGGGTCAGGCAGTCAAAAGAGAAGGTCCGTGCAATGCAATGGATTGGCACGTACCCGCAGCCAGATTGAGATCCTCTAACTTCAAATACATGGTACATTTGTCATTAACACATAAGTTTAGGGTTTGTTGTGCCGATATGACAATTACGTCATTTTAAATATGATAAAGTATATGACCTTAACAATAAGGGTTAGTATTTATATCACCAATAGAATTACTTCTAAGATACAGGTACGGGTGGGCATGATTGATGGGTACAAAGGTGACGATTGGGTGAATGACTGCTGCTGGGGAGGGGAGGAAAACCATGCAGTGGCCGCATATCTGGGCTTTTGGGAGGCACGCTTGCCTGGCTTTGGCCTTGCAGTGCACTGCACCACTGCTCTCTCTGCCTGCCATGTCGATTGTCGAGTAGGAGAGCAAGGGCACGGAGACGGACCTGCGCCGGCCGCCTGCGTGTACTCAACTCGATGGACGGTGGTAGTCATGAAGGCCATCACGACCCTCGATCGGGCATTGCTACGAGAGGCCGAGAATGGATACGGAAGCAGCGTCCAAAACTTTGCACGCTGCATCTGATGCAGCGGAAGAACCACCCGATATGATTCACGCATGATCGATCTGGGATGAATTGTTCACAACTCACGAGGCGATCGGTTTCATGGGAGGGGGAGGAGGAGGAGGAGGAGGCCAGGCCGCGTGGGTGGGCGCAGAGACCCCTCCCACGTGCCAAGTGTGCCATTGCGCGCCTGCAGCCAGCTTGGATTGCGCACCGTCCGTCCGGAGCAGCGCCACCGCCGGCGCGACGCGCTCCTCCTCCTAGATTCCCCGGATCCAACCAACGCCCCTGCTCGTGCAGTTGCTGTAAACAACTCGCGCGCTTGTAGGAATCGGTACCAGAGTTTGCAAAGACGACGGGGGTATTGGTTTTTCTTTTTTCGTGAACAAAAACTAAACATATTTTTTATAATAAAAATAATTTATAAATAAAATATTTATATGTGTATTCTTAGCTATCTAAAAACAAGCTTAAATTTAAAAATTCAAAACTTGGCTAATATGCATAAGCATAAGAAAAGATGTGGGTGGACGATAGGTGATCGGTTTTAGTGGTTTTTTGACATGGCTCACACCCATCCATTTATCTTACTTATGCTTATAAGATAAAATGTTAAATTTTCAATATTAAATTGAAAGTTGATTCGTAGTTTTTTAATCAAAGTTTAATTTTCGGTCTTAGCTTTTAGATCGCTAAGAATACATATATAAAAATTTTATTCACATGTTATTTTTATTTACAAATAGCCATTTGGTTTTTTTCATAAAAAAGCCAAACAATTATCCCCTTGGAATCCATTCCTAGTTCAAACTGTAAAAATGTAAATTTGATCAAAATTCATGTTTGATCTATCGAAAAGCGGTCGAAAATTATCAAAAACCGTGATACCGACACAGCTGAACATCACACATTCACTGATTCACACACCACCAGTACATGCCATGCCCATCGAAAAAGATTTCTGGAACGAGAACTGAGAAGGGGGGAGGAATGGCAAGTGGAGAGATTGATTAACGGACAATGGATCTCCCTCTGAATTGAATAATGAATATATCCTTCTAGAGAAACAGTACAATGATAGCCGTAAAGTGGTGCTCAACCATGGCAAACTCTAGAAGGATTACGCATGGGCAGAGCCGTGCTCCGGCTTGGCCACCGAAGAGATGCACAGAATCATACAAACAAGGATGCTTAAACTATATAGCAGACAAGCCGTAAAGGCACGGGCGAGATGAATGATCATCCCATCGATCATATCTTTTAGCTGGCGTGGCTCCAAAAGAAAGAAAAATAAAAAAGAAGAGAAAGTGCAATCGATTAGGACCATCGCTTGGAGATCTCAAAGCGGCAATGGGGGATCTCGCTACCGAAGAAAGAATATGATCCCCCCGGGGCAAATCACACCATTTACCAACGCATAATTATGTGCTAAAACAACAGGCCAGGTTGCAACCTATCCTTGTGGCGTCTCAGCAGATTCTCTATCATGGTCTCATACCAAATTATATGCGCGGCTGCAGTGGATGTGAAAGATCAGCAAAGAACTGAATCGGTTGATCGATCCATCACGATGGCAAAACAGAGTACTGTATCATAAAAATCAGGATTGCTTCTACAGACTATAAAAACAAGGTAAAAAAAGGCAATGTATTAGCGGCTTAGTGTATATGATCATTTAACAACCCGGTAATTTTTAGGTCTAGACTAGAGGCTGCTTCAGTCGATACAAACGCAGAATCTTCCGTTTCCGATCCCACCCACAATTCAACAGAACAATATAACAATAAAACTGGATAGATGTTCATGCTGTCTAGATGTGCAAACGTGCAGTCTAAAGAAAGCGATATACATGATTGAAAAGAAACAACTCACCTGGACCTGTGAGCCACAAAGTTTCGATTCAAAAGCAACTGGACCAAAGGAAAAACACACACGGAAACAGGATGACCCGGTTGCAGGAAGATTCAAGTCAATGTATTAAACCACAAGAAACATATCAACATCAATAACAAAATACAAGGACAGGACCGATGTATATATATGATATTTTAACTCAAATGAAGTTTCTACAAGCAAAGTAATGACATTGTTTCCTGACAATTCAACCTCAATAATAACTTCCAGGTTCAAATATACAGAGGGCTACACAAATGATGAGTTCTTGATTCAGAATTTTTACCAAGTTCTTTAGACACTATATATTTATTTAAAGAAAAAAAGAAGACGGCAATTGGAATTGGAAGCCACTCTCTGCCACTAGCTCCAGCATTGGCGATTGGCATCTCCAGGACCAATCACAAACACCCTCAGTTTCACCAACACAAGAACCACCATCCCATTTCATCTTATTTTGATCCCAAATGCACAGCTGCCTAATAACATCCACCCACTGCTTGCCAACTGACTCATGTAACATGTAATAACAATAGTGATAAGTAACGACAGGATAACTACACTTCTAGGATTCTCAACATACCAGAGTTCACCAATCCTTGAGCTATGAAGCCCGGGCCTGTTTCAAGTCAGCCTGCCCAGCATCAGGAGAGCCCATGGGCTGATATTGTGGTGGCAACGTTGGCGGTGGTGCTGCCTGTGAGTAGAAGACCTGTGCCCGTGTAGGATCACCGTACTCATATCCAAAATTGCCTGCCATAGTCGCTGCAGGCTGAGGCGCTGGATGATGGTGGGATTGAATAACATGGTGGTAGCCCATCCCGGCATATGCAGGAGCAGCGTTAGACGCTGGTACAGGGGCAGGGGCAGCGGTAGTCCGGTACAACCCAGGTTGCTGCAGTTCAGGCTGCTTTACACCCATCTGAGGAATCGGTACAGTTGGTTTTGGCGTAGTGTCAACAAGGGTGGGAGGCGGCACTGCAGTGGCACCGGGAGGCATGCTATATGCCTGAGGCGCATTAGGGCGCATAGGAATGTAATACATGCCAGTATTTGGATCGAAAGCAGCTGATTGTTGTGGCTGTGGCACGGGCTGCGGTATGGGTGGTTGCGGTGCTTGCTGAGGAACAGGATGGTGATAATAGGATTGGATTGGGATGAACGTTCCAGTGGCTGGATTGTGAATGAAATGCTGATTTTGCGGCGTGACATATTGCTGTGGAACTGGCTGTTGTTGCTGCTGTGGTGGGTGCTGCTGCTGTGGAGGAGGCGGCGCATGCATCTGGGCATACACATACCCAGCTGGGGGTTGTGGGGCAGCTGCGGCCACAGCAGCAGCAGCGGCAGCAGCATCTTGGGTTGGCACAGGCACACGATAGCTGGCAGCATCGGTTCCAACCGGCATCTCACGCTTCAATTCAGCAGGAGGCGATCTATCGTTGTAATACATGGCTCTGAAACATTTGATCGAACACATAGCTGGCGTAAGGTTTCTTTCCAATTCCACAGAGTAATCCAACCAAATTAAGAACTGAATAATTTTTGCTTACCTGTTGGTGGGGTCGGCGACAGGTGGAACCTCCTGTTTGGGTGGCTGCGGCTTCCGAGCTCCACCACCGTGATCGGACTTGTCATCGTCAGAGAACACTCGGCTGGATGCGTCCGACGGCGAGATGCTGGGGACTGCCATGTTGGGGATCGGTACCTGTGGCGGCGGTTGCATGTACGCCCCCACAGGTGGAACTGGATGATCGGAGATCCCCATCTGGGCGAAGTGATCCTCTACGGGGATAGGTGCGGCGACTCGGCTATCCGGCGGCCGGTCCTCGGGCCGCACCCGTATCGGCGGTAGATTCGACAGCGACGGCGCAGACGACGTCGATCCGAACGAGGAGTTCTTGTCAATCATCGGCGAGTCCGGCACGGACTGCACATCGTGCGGGTGCCTCGCCGCAGCCACGGCCGCCGCCGCCGCGAGCTTCTGCTGGTTGGCGCGCTGCTCCTCCGCGGGGGCAGAGTTAGGCGGGCCGCCGCGGGAGTGCGTGGAGGAGTCGTCCTCGAGGCCGAGGAGGCAGTTGACTGAGGCGGAGTCAGTGGAGATCCCGCGCGGGATGCCATCGAGAGAGCCGGAGATGGCGCTGTTGAGGGCGTCGACAAACCAGGACTCGGACTTGGAGGAGTCGTCGAGGAGGGAGCCGAGGGAGGAGGAGGACTCCGGCTTGGCCGGGAAGAGGAAGAGGCGGATCCGGGACGTGCGGGAGGAGCCGCCGCCGGAGGAGGTAGCAGCGATGCGGTCGTACTCATCAACCAGGTTGTCGAGGTCCTCGTCGGTGGAGACCGAGATGAGCGAGTCGAGGTCCTCGTTGGGGAGCTGGTACTTGAGGGTGAACGGCTGTCCGGCGAGGAGCGAGCGCGAGAGCCGCGCGTGGACATCCGCCAGCGTGGCGTTCCGCTCGACGGCCACGATCCGGGTCTCCCCGCCCAGGTAGCACAGCGACTTGTCCGTGGGGCGCGGCACGATTCGGCCGCCGAAGCTGCACATGAGGCGCAGCCGCCCTGCCCCGGCCGCCGCGGCCGCCGCCGCGGCCGAGGACGGGAACTCGTCCCACGAATCGCCGCCGCGGCTGCGGGGGGACGACTCGGTGGACTCCGGGTAGCCGGGCCCCACCGCGCCGCCAACTCCGGCCGGCGGCACCGAGTCCATGAGAGAAATTGGCGCTGGGGGGGTTTTTGGGTGGGGATTTGGGGGAAAGAGAAGAAGGGGAGGAGGAAGAAGAAGAGGGGCTTTTGACGGAGTGGACGTGGAATATAACGCGGCGAAAGAGTCGGGGGGAAGACGAAGGTGGTGGGCCCCACGAGGAGGGAAATATCGCGAATTATATGGGGGGTTGTTTGTTTTCGGCCTGTGATCTAGCTGCTGGTTACACGGCGGCTCGTCTCGTCTCGTTTTTTTTTCTTTTTGGTTTTTTTGTTTTTTTGTTTTGGGGGTTAGGGCATGTTTATTTCCGAAAACTTTTCTAAAAACATCACCTCGAATCTTTAGATATATAAATAAAGTATTAAATATATATGAACATTAGAATCAATTACACAGTTATAAAATAAATCGTGAGACGAATCTTTTGAGCCTAATTAGAATATGATTAGTCATAAGTGCTACGGTAACTGACACGTACTAATGCCTGATTAATTAGACTCAAAAGATTCGTCTCGTGGTTTCTAGGCGAAACCCGAAAACCTTCCGATATCCGATCAAATGTTCAACGTGACCCTTTTACTAAAAGCTTTTGCCAACTAAACAATGTCTAACTGTACAGGGCGGTTTTCTTTTATGGTGATGTCATTTCTGTTTTCGGTTTTATTGATAAATGTTTAAATGTTTTGATATGATTTACATCTTATTAGATTGTTTAAATTTAGGGTTAAATTGGAAATGTAAAAATGGATTTATTTGAGATATGTGATCTAGCTAGTGGTTGCTCCCCGGATAACTTTTTTTTTTTGAAGCTTTGCTATTTTAGGTTGATTAGTAAATTTAGTATCCAAATGTTTGATTTTGTTTTGAGGATTTGTATCTTATTGGATAACTTGACTTTATATATTGAGCTGTAACTGATATATAAGAGATTGTTTTGCTTTTGACATGTGAGCTAGTAGTTGCCTGTTGCATGGTGGCTCATCTTATTTTTGTTTTGACGTTATTAGGAGTGGGTGTTTTTCTGTTGAGGTAATTTTTGTTTCATTGATAAATCTAGTGGCAAGATGCTTACATATTTGAGTAGGACTTGTATTTTATTGGAGTACACAATTTCAAGGTTGAATTGCAACTATTATAAATATGTTGTTTGTTTATGCCATGTGGTCTAGTTATTCGTAATATGACAACTCACCTAATTCTCCCATTAACCCCATAATCAAAGAAATATATTTGACCTGTTTGCACACACGATTAACTATAAGGAAAAAAAGACTCCAAACAAGATGACAGTCATTTTTTTCTTTTTCCCCAAAATTTGAGCTTTGGAGTGTATTTGTTGGTTGCAACCAAAAATTCAAGAATGGCATGGCTGAGTTCTTTGACTTGATAAAAGATAAAAGATAAAAGATTATCAGATTTTTTTTAATAGCTACGTTCTCCAATTTTGGTTATACCTAAATTTCATTTATTAATCGATATATATTATTTATATATGTATAGATTTATTGGCATCCATATGAAATAGGCAATGTATAAAGTTTCATATTCTAAAATGGATGTAATATTTAATAGCAAAATTATCTACTATAAAAATAAAAAATCCACTCTATAAAAATAGGATAATAAAATTCTATATTAATTTTTTTTATAAAATACTTGGTTTAACCGTTCAGAAAACACACACATGAAAGCCAAGAAATAATACGCGGCAAAAGAATGCAATCATCAGCTTATTTTTCTTTTTGAGAAGATAAACCTACAAGCAAATGAAATATTGGATTAAGAAACAAAGAAAAAAGTATTGTATTCCTTTCTTCTTACAAAGATCATCGGATGACTTAATATATTCGCGACAGCTTGAAACAACGAATCAGCAAATTAAGGTTCATTGCATTAGACACCGATGGAACAGTAGAATCGTACTGGTACAGGTTTTTAATAAAGGAGCTGATCAATGGAAAACCTGCCGCAGAATTACAAAAGAAATGCTACAAATGCAAGATCCAAGATTTGATTGGCCGGCGCTGGACAAGAGGAAAACGTTAGCCTTCTCGGGAATTGAACTACAGCCAGATGACTGATCACATCAACAGAGATCGATCAAATCGAGTTCATCAGTGGAACACAAAAAAACTGTTTATCGTGTATGGATAAATCTTTTTACACATGGAATAAAGCATATTGCAGTAGAAACAAGAAAGATGATTAAGACGTACTTGTTGAGAGCAACTAATTTCTGTCTAGAATCCAAGCTTACGTACAGTGCAGGCCAGCTAAAAACGCCTAAATTTCGAGCCGTATTCTTATATTGCGTAGTCTGAAAACTTTTTGATATAATTTGCCGTATAAGTTAGGTATCGCGTATAGAGTAGTAATAGTTCGCCCCAGCTGGAGAAAAGCGAGCTAGCGTTTGCGTGGCAAAAGCGTACGTACCAGAAACTGAACTAACTTAGTTAATTTATTTAGTAAAAAACAACGGATGTGCCTTTTGTTGGCAAAGGGTAATCTTAAATTGTTAATCCTGAGTTTAGAGCATACATACATACGTTGACGTGCAATCCTTTTACGTATTCGTGAAAAAAGAGACAGGTGATGAATATATACGGATAGTAGGTACAATTGATAGATCATCGTGATGGATTGGATCCATGGGTTAGAGATTAGAAGAAGCTTAATCAGTAGCAGTCGATTGGTCAACGAAGTTGAGTGATGGTACGTGCTGGAACTGGAGAGGAAAAACAACAAAATATCATGCGATGCGGTGTTTCAGGATGACAAAGACTGAATTAATAAAAACCATCGAGCCTGATGATCGAAACTGAGAGCACTATTTATATGGGCTGCGCTCTTTTATTGGTTCTTACGCTGCATGTTTTCTATACAGTTACCTTGTATATTGATTAAATCATATTTTTATATGCAAGTCTAACATCATTATACTTGTTAGATTAAATTTTCAACGTGCAGAAGTAAGTGCAATCAAAGGAGTAAAAATAGTAAGAAAACGATAATTTCAGCAACAAAAAGATCACACGGCTGATGGACATGGATATGTACAGCGTGTCATTCCAATCGCCAGCCGATTGCTGCAGAGGCCATCGATCCCCTCCCTCCCTATACGCGTCGCCGTGTACTAGTCCATTGATTGATGATGCATGCACACGGCTGATGGAACGATCTGGTCGCGTACGTACGGGGGGGTTGGGCGGGCGCGACACGATCGATGAATCCATCCATCTCCGGATTTCGCTTCAAGCCAACGCCTCCATCACTGCTGCACGCACACCCATCCCAACTGACGTCGCATCAAACGATCCAACGTGTATTTGCTTAGCGATCCATACTTTTTACATGGTCTTATGCTAAAAAAAACCGTGAACAATGCTACTGCCCGGCCCAGTCGCTAAAAACGTATGGTACACAACTTTTTGATCAGAGCCATGGGCGGATCGATTTAAGGCCCGGTCACCCGCCTGGCAGCACACGAAATAGCAAATGATAGACCGGCATAATACAGAAGAAAATATTCGGGATATATTTATAAATAAAAATAATTTATGAGTAAAATTTTTATATACGTATTTTTCTCTAAAAGCGAAGGCTGCTTTGGTGAAAAAAACCATAAAATCAACTCAAAATTTAAAATAATAAATTTAAATTTTAACATATAAATACAATTATAAGCGAAAAGATAGTGTTGATTGGCTCGATGACTGAAACAGGAAGAAATTAATAAATAGAATTCAAGAGGTTTATATGACCCCGTTCTCAACAAATTTTGGTGGGACAATATTTTTTCCTTCTTCTAAATCTACAATTCTTTTAGGATAATTAGCTAGCTCTACCGCTTCACTGGTACTGTAGTGTGTAATTTCCGTCTTGACTGAATAATCGGTCTCCTTAAACACGGCTCTCATCACATTTATTTACTCGGACCGAATCGACAATAAGGCATGCGCTGGCCGTCGCGTGCATTCACCTTCCATTTTTTTTTTCTCAATTTCCACACGCACAAATGCACAAGCAGCGATCGAGATGTGTGTTCGTTGAACAAATCAATACGGACTGTCCCCCTTAGTGCTACCTGATGTATTGCGAGATTCTAGTTACTGACAAGTAAGGGGTGATGATTTTAAACGGTATATTACAAATGAGTAGTAATTTTTGAATAAAACTTATATAATATATATATATATATATTCATAGCGATATAGAAGCTAAGCTAGGCTAAAAAATAAACGTAAGTAAAAACCCTCAAATCAACTCTAAATTTAAAATTAAAATTTTAAATTTTAACTTATAAATATAAGCAGAAGTTAAAAGATAGAGAACGTAAGTTATTACTACTATTTTAATACCAAAGTTTAAATCCAAACATGTACGCTAGTAATAGCACTGTATATTTATGCTTTCGGAGAACCGTCGATGCTATATTCCTATCTACTTTTTGGTTGGGTAATTGTATTTATAAATAAAAAATAATTTTTGAATAAAAGTTATATATATGTGTTTTTAGTTATCTAAAAGTAAAAAGACTGAAAATTAAATTGTGATGAAAATACCTCTAAATCAACTTCAAAATAAACATGGGAAATTTAAATTTTCCTTTATTTACAAGTGTAAAGTAGAAGCAGAAAAAATAAGCGTGTGGTGCTTCTGGCAGCGATCAAGCCATGGCCCTTAATTTGGAGCTATCAATCTATCGGCAATTGCTGCAGATAGATGATGCAACAACAACCCCTCTCTGCCCCCATGTCGCTTGAATGCCTAGGCAACTCGTATGTTTATCGAGTTGTCACTCGTGTACGCATAAAGCGAAAAGCATACGCAGAAAGCAACTGCATAACTGAATAAGAAACAAGGAAAACTAGCAAGCGTTAGTAGATAACCCCGGGAGGACAACCACATCGCCATCCGGGTTACCTCATGTCCATGAAAGAACACATTTCAGTATCCACAAGCAAAGACCAATTAATTATCGATCATCCGGTCAGTCATGCATATTAACTTACAAAGAAAATCTGGTTACATGAATGGCCAGTACTAGAACAGTGGCATATGGCAAAGACCCAGGATGAAGATATGAACAGACATTCACCAATTCGACGTGGTCATCCACAGAGTCCCCGATGGCGGCTGAATGCATGCACGCACCATGGGGAATTGCCCAACCCATAGGCTTTATCTTTTGGTATGTGTTTATAAGACCAAATTTAAATTCTCAGTTTTAAATTTAAAGTTGATTTTAAGGTTTTTTTATCGTAGTTTATTTTCTAGCATTTGCCTTTAGATAGCTAAGAACATAAATATAAAAATTTTATTTATAAATTATTTTTTATTCGTAAATATATTGTTTTTTCTTAAAAAAGGCAAACACTAGAGGTTGATAGTCGGTCATGTTCACATCCTATGCATGCGAGTGATCAACCAAAGAGCAACATACAAAATTACAGATAGAAATGTAGTCTCATGTGAAAATTCTTGTAACGTCAGTGAGTGAGAGAGAGAGAGAGAGAGAGAGAGAGAGAGAGAGATCTGACCATGTGCCGTCCGATTGCTATCCAACGGTGACAAACCAGTGTGAGTTTGTGCGTCGGTCAAAAGTCGCTACTAGCTTGATGCCGGTTAAATTGTCCGGCAATCGCAAGTAGCTTTGCAGAGGTGGCTGGTTTTTAGATCCTATGATGATAGAAATACTCGGCATTTGATGGTGAATGGCGACTATGACCACCTACCTTACCTGCCTCTCCCACACGTCCCAGTTTCTCTCTCTCTCTCTCTCTCTCTCTATATGAAAGCTACCGCTGCTTTGATATTAAAATGTTCGTATCATGAGACACTTTAACAGTAAAAATAGGAAAGATTATCTGATATTCAATAGTTATTTATAGTATATAATTAATAAAATTTAAAAAGTTTAAAAACTCACATAAAAAGGTAAAATAATGATCTTTTTATACTCTATCTGGTTCTATAATTTTTATCATTCTAGATAAGATATGATCTGGCTTTTATATAGTTTGAAATTGCTGTGAGAACATGTATAGTTGAGTCGCAAAATATACTTCAATATAAAATTATTATTTATTTATTTATATAATTTAATACCAAATCATGATCAAAGACATATTTGGAAGACCGTGTCGTTATACAAAATGACAAGAATTATATAATTGAAATGAGAATATTTTTTATAAAAAAATATATCGTTTGGTTTTTCAGTAAACATGTTCGAAAAACTAAAAAAAAAGAAAAATACGGCAAAAGAACGTAACCTTTTGCGATAACTTTGATCATGTAAAAGGAATCCATTTAACTCGTATTGCATTAGTGAATGTTTTTACCTGGACCAAAATTAGGAACATCTCCGACGGCAGCTAACGCTTTTCATCGAACTATATTAACCGTCGAGGTGATTTAGGTCAGCCTGGGATTATTATAATTCAGTTTATTAGAGTAAGCTGAAAGAAACAGACAAGCTTATTATAATGTGGAGTCCAGTTTATTATAATCTGAAGCTCATTTACGTGAGCTTTTTCCAGATTATTGGGTGAAAAATTACTCACCATGCCACTTCACTCTCTTTTTAGACTTACAACCTAATAATCCATGCTCTAATAATCTAGGAAAGAAACAACTCATAACTTATTCTACTACAGATTATAACAATCGAGCTTATAATAATCTAACTCAATAATCTAGATTATAATAATCTTAAGCCGAAAGAAATAAGGCCTTAGCCGCAGACCCACAGTAATAATACTCTGCTCATTTTTTTATTGTATGTTATTGATGGTTAGATACGTTTAGTCATTTGTATTATTTAATACTTTTATATAAATATGTAAAATTAAAAGTCATGTTTAAAAGAGAATGATTTTAGTGATGAATCAAATCATAGCAAATAACTATAAATCATGTTCAGAACTTTTATATATTTTTCTAAGCAGACTAACAGCGAAACATAAGCTAAAAATCAAATACAAGTACGTGGTAAAAAGAGTAGTAATATTTACTGCTGGCCTGCTGGCATTTATTAGGGAGTTGATGAGATTGGGTGACCGGTGATCGATGGACGACGAATGGATTAGCCAGAGTGGGGCACAACAACGGGCGGGCCCCACCGTTCCTTCTCCAAATTCTCCTCCACCATTATCCATGAGAGCCAATTCGACCGCCTCCAATACAAGTATGAAATGGAGAAGACGACTGCCTTACGTAAAATTTCCAAAATATTAGAGTTACTTTTAAGGTTTTCAAGTTTATTTTTTACTCTAACTTTTAAATCATTAAGGATAAGAGTTTTTTTTCATTCTTGAGAAGATAACACGAGATATCACTCTTTAAATAAAAACAATGATATCTTTTGATACCTTCTTATAAATAGTAAAATTGCTAAAAATAAGTATATAAAGTTTTATTTATAAATCATTTTTTATTTAAAAGCTAAACAATCTCCCTTGACGTATATATACGTGCATGAATTGATCGGGGCTCATTATTCTAAGCAACACAGGATTGTCGATTGCTGTGTGACAACGATGCATTTCTGTTGTTTTCATGCAGATCGATGGTATCTAACGTAATACACTGCACAAATAATTCCTGAAATCTTCACGCAATCATTTGAACCAAATGTACTGTGAGTTTCGTTCAGCCCCCCGTCTTGTCGGTTCAAAGATAGGGAATAACTGAAGCTAAACAAGGATATCTCGTTTCAGTCAGCATTCGTTCAGCAAAAACAGCATAAGGGATGATCACCCGAAGGTGTTTAGGTCTTATTAGCGGCCTTTTATTGTTCTTCTTATCCAAAAACTAGTGCAATTATTATTTATTTTATTTTAACAGGTTTTTTTATTACATCTAATTTAAGCTTAACTTACATTTTTATATTATTTTTAAAAATAAACGAAATGAATGATCAAAACTGTGCCAAAAAAAATCAATGGTGGATCTGTTAAATATTAGGGGTATTATAATTTATGTGAAAAGTTGCCTAGATGTCCTAGAACGTCTTATATTTAGTAAATATTTCGTAAGTGTAAACTGACTTATATTAATTTGGGATAGGAGAGGGTAGTAATTTTGCAGAGTTTTGCTTTCATTTTACGCGCAAGAATGGCACTATGTAAAGCAGCTAGCTTAGCTCGCCTGTGTGCTAGACACAAAGGTTTTGTCGATAATCAGCTGTCACAGCTGCACATGGCTAAACAGTGCATCATACTTTCTCTGCACCCTGCGTAATGCGAACTCGTACTTTTTTATTTGAAAGACACTTCAAATTTCGTACGCCTGGCTCCATCTAAATATACTCCCTTTGTCAAAAAAAAAACAAATTCTCCGGTTTCCGTGTCCAACGTTTGACCATCGTCTTATTTAAAATTTTTTGAAAAAATTAGAAAAAAATAGTCACACATAAAGTATTATTCATGATTTATCATCTAATAAAAACAAAAATATCAATCGTAAAAAAATTTAAATAAAACGAAGAGTTAAAAATTGAAGATAAAAAGTAAAAAAATGGTTTATTTTGGGACGAGGGAGCAGTGAACATGAACTCCTACTGCTAGTTTAAAATGGGGTTCATTGTCAATAATTAATGCTTTGCTCATCATAATGGGAATCTTACCAGAACATGGGTCATGAGGCCCCTTGGTTTAGTAAGTAGGAAAAACAATTATGTGAGGACATGTTTGGTGTACCAGCAAAAAACTTGTTTTTTGGGCAAGTGGGCTTAATGGACATCAGGTAATGCATCTGTGCTGATTTCTTAAGAACAAAGGGGTAAAGCACTCACATAGTGTTTTCAGCCAATCCATGTGTTGTACTCCCTGAAAATTATTGTGCTGTAATTATATTAGGACAGGTATAAATTAGCTAGCATCATGTTTCCTTTCATGTAAGTAGAGAATCAATACTGTCAAGCAGATGAGGAGAAGAATTGTTGAGCTAAAAAGATTTTTCCCTTGTGACTCTTTTGGTGGTCAGATACATGGTAGGCACAACGTAGCTAGGCTTGATGGCCCATGAACGGCGTTGACATGGATTGGATTGCATACTAAACTAATTAATCTTCTCCTTCACGAGCTTCAGGAAGCTGATGAGTGTGCAAGTGCAGCTCCTGTTTCTTCGATCTCTCATCTCATCATTGCAGCACCCCATAAACCTACTTTCTGAACCTTGTAGATCACTTAAATTATGTGCTTAGACTGTGTGCCCAGTTGTATATATGTGGTGATGAAAGCGACCGGTGTAAGATGTTTACAGATCAATCAGGATATGCATGGTCCAGGGACAAGAGGCACTGGTTTTCCTGTCAGCCCATCGATCTCTGAAGAAACTCATCTGCATCCATGTGATGCTGATGTCCATAGCTGCCTTTTTTTCGGCTGAAACTGTTCAAGATTCAGGCAATTTACATCTACCGTACGTTTGATCTGAATCCGAACAGCAACTCTGTGAAATTAACTCAGGTAATGTAAGTTAAAAGAGTTCCGGACTGAATAGTGAATAGCCGAATTTTTATGCGGCAGAATAATCTGACGGAGATGTGTGTTTGCAGGAGGATGCAAACGTGCAAGCGACGGACTCTTTTGTCTGAACGAATCATGCAATGTCAACTGACGCAACGGTGAGGTGGATCCTACGAGGAAAAGCATACCACCCATATTTTTGGCTTTTGTTCCTATATTTTTGGCTTTTATTTATGCTTACAATCTAAAATTTGAATTTTGAATCTTAAATATAGAGTTGATTTTAAGTTTTTTTAATAAAATTTATTTTCTAGCATTGACTTTTAGATCACTCTAATAATACTACGTAGTATGTAAATTTTTATTCACAAACTATTATTTTTGTAAACATGATTTTTGCCCTTTTTTTATATATAAACCAAATAAGCAACCATACATCCTGACATGGCGACGAGCAGCTAAGAATCGAATCTGTGTTGTTTGTTTTGTTGGCCACCTCTTTGATGTCCATTCTACGAGCCTTGATCTCGTTGTTATTTGGATTTGAAGCCCTAATTACAAAGAGAACCAAGCCAATAGACAATTGACACAGAAGAATACGACTGTACTGTTTGGTGCAGTTTCGCACATGAAACGGCAGGCTGCCACGTCAGAGGCGTACGTGTGACGCTGTTCGGTTTTCTTTTCGGCACAGTTGCACGCGCGAACGCGACGTGTACGAACCACGTGGCATCCGTGCCAGGACGAGCATCGCCGCCTCAAGCCAATCCAAAAATCGCTTTAATTTTCTCCCCCCTCTCTCTCTTTTTAGGATTTTCTTTCGAGATGCACTTTTGTATTGCCGTCTGAAAAAAAAAGGCACTTGTGGGCCCAAACCGTAATTAGGCCCAGTGAATAATGGGCTTGGAATTTCGGCCCATGTTGCGACCGCTTTGGCACGGCCAACCAGAGCTCACTCCCACGATTCCCGATGCTCGCGAAGCTTCTCTTTTCTCCTTTCTCCCGCACGCCGACTCGATCCAGGACGATAATCTTCTTCTTCTTCTTCTTCTTCTTCCCGCTTCCATCGCCACTGGTAAATCCACCATTGATTCTCTCTTCTTTTTCGTTCCTTTTATTTTACTATGCCCGTTGCTTCATGCTGATACGATAGGGTTTAAGCCGTCCATGGGGTTCGTCTCTCTGTCTGCTATTGCTTAGGAGTTTGGATTGAGGAGTTTTGATTGTAGCTGCGAATGCAGTTCTGAAATCTTCAGAAAGTTGCTTTGTTCAGCGAAAACCAGGGAGTTGTCCTGCCTGCTGTACAGGTCCGCGTCGGCCGTTGGTTTTCCTTCAATGCGCGGAGAGAACACGGTAAGACCAATGGGCTCTCTCTCTCTCTCTCTCTCTCTCTGCATTCTGTTCAGCTCTTTGACTGTTCTGCTGTGTTGTGCTATGATGCAAAGGTTGTTCGATTCGGCAGATGGGGATGATGCTCTCTTTAGATTGCTTGATCTGGTTGTGAGTTCACTGTTGCTTATTGCCACCAATGTCTAATCTTTTTTTTTGATAAAGGAAGCTTTTTATTGATATCAGATGATTACATCAAGTTGATACAATCACTCGAAGACCAATGTCTAATCTGGCTTTCCTCTTCCTCTAAGCTGAAGCCTGCATTTAACTTCCCCCTCCTTCATAAGTCTTGATTAATGCGCTCATGATGTGATTATACATGAAACATGTTTCTTTAGGTTACGAAATGTTCGATCTCAGTATCAAAATCGAGGTCAATACAATAGGACTCGTATTCAGATATCATGTTGCAGTTATTATGGTACACCTGCTTGTATTGTAGAATACTGATGTTCTTGGCATATGGATTAATTTCAGCAGCATGGGAGGGAGGAGGTTCAGCTGTGCTCTCACACAATTCAGACTCATGGGGTTAGACTGGCCAGAAAACACCTGCATGATTGGGTTGTTCTTATCTTACTTGCTGCAGTTGTGATTGCCCTGCATTATGCTGCTCCATTTCACCGGTTCATTGGGAAGGGTATGATGACAGATATTAGTTAACCAGTGAAACAAAGTACTGTACCAGCATGGGGCGTTCCTGTATGTATCCGACCTCTGCAATTCCATTTCCTTACACAAACTCATACGCGTTCATGACTGATTGAATACTGGTCCTCTTGGCAGATAATATCCGTAATTTGCCCCGTAATTATCTTTGTATCCATATATATTGTTAGGAGAGATGTCTACGACCTTCATCACGCAACATTAGGTGATTGATGATGTCTCCATCTTCTTTTAATGGTTCACTTCCTCTGAATGCCAAGTTCTGGATTTTATATACCAAGAAATTCATTGGCATATTGATTGTGTAGGTGTGCTTTACTCCGTCCTGATAACTGCAGTTGTTACTACGGTAGTAAAGAATGCAGTAGGAAGACCTAGGCCGGACTTCTTTTGGCGGTGTTTTCCTGATGGAAAGCAGGTACGATTTTCCTGACATGTTTCTGCACAAATAGTATTACCGTTTTGTGTTACTTGTTAGTTATCAATTTTGAAATTGACCAGCCACGGTTCTGGCATGTTTGTATCAGTTATATGATCAAGTGACAGGCAGTGTGATTTGTCATGGTGAGAAAAGCTTCTTAAAGGATGGACGCAAGAGTTTTCCTAGTGGACACACATCATGTAAGTTTGTACTACCGTGGATGCGTATCTACACTAGAGTTTTTTAATGGATAATCTTGCAGTTCTTAGGAGCTACTGAGCTAGTAGTTTGAGGTGTCAAGCAGTGATTAAAGGTTGTCAACAATTTCTGCATATCCTACCAGTAGCTAAGCTCTTTTTATAATGATGTATACCTGGACCTTGACTCAATTTTCTGGATCCTCGTGCTGTATATTTTGTTGTTTATTTGGCATGATTGTAGTTGTAGATATGTCAGGCAACACCTTGTAAATACCACTTCCATCTGTTATATGAAAAACTAACATGTAATTTGTAAAACAATGTTTTTTTATCCACGATCAGACAATATTTGACGAAAATACTTCCAGGGTCTTTTGCTGGACTTGGATTTCTGTCACTGTACCTATCTGGCAAAATTAAGGTGTTTGATCGCCAAGGTCATGTTGCAAAACTTTGCATTATGATTCTTCCACTTCTTATTGCTTCACTTGTCGGGATTTCTAGAATAGATAACTATCGACACCACTGGGAGGATGTGTTTGCTGGTGGCCTACTAGGTTTGTTCTTCTCCTCAGCCTTTTCCCCATATGTATTGTGTATTTGTGTTCTTTCATACTTGCAATAGCCATATTATATTGATATATTTCAGGATTTATTATAGCGGCCGTTTGTTACTTGCACTTCTTTCCACCTCCATACCATCATCAAGGTTGTTCAGTTTTCATCCTTAGCAATTTCCTTCACTGTTGTTTCAATGGTTGATTATCTACTTCATATTCATCTATCTAATATTTTGAACCGCCCTATTTGAAAGTGACTCTGTATTCTTCTCCATCTTAAGGTTGGGGACCGTACGCATGCTTCGAAATGCTCGACGATCTTCAAGTGGCCAACTCCCACAGTGCACAAAGCCAGCACTCTACGTTTGGGCAACATGGCATATCTGGGGAAAACCATATCAGGACATGAAGAAATGATCTGGAAGTTGGGCGCGTATAGCATCCTTACTGTATTATAAACCGAGGAACCTGCCATGTACAGTAAGCATGATTAAACCTTCTATGTCTGCAGTCAACAACTATTAGCAACTAAAGCTCAAGCCTTTCACTAAATGACAGCCTATCATGTGTGAATCATAAAGTTAGCATATACTAGTGTAGTCGTCCCCAGGCCCACCTGTTGCGTCCAAACTGTTTCCTTATTTCTTAGCGTGTTTTAGTTCCTAGTGGAAGTACTGATAGGGAACTTATTCCAGTGTTACAATACAAGTAGAAAGGAGGTATGAGAATGACATTCACATGGGCTCTCAATATTCTGTGCCAGGTTGCACCGTCCAACAGTGTAGTGTTCCAAACTCTCTCAGTTATTAGGCAAGACTGCATACATTTTTTTTTTTGGCCTCCCCCATCGAATAACTGGTTGATTCTCAGTTCTTGGTCTTATTCCAAGCTGAGGAGAACAGATCAAGATCTTAATTGCTAAGTTAGAGGCTAAAGCACTAGGCTGAATTCTCTACTTTATGCCATGAGAGCAAATACAATATGTTGTATGTTTTGTTAATCTTGTCGAAAAAGCATTAATGCTCCCAGAGTCCCAGATAAGAAATGCTGCGTGCTTTACTGCATTGTTGTTTAGAAAGATAGAAAACTTACACTGTTTTTGCCTTTCTGGTAGAATCACACTGAACTTTCTGTTTAGGCGTTCAACCAGAAAGCAGGGTTTACTCATTACCGTTTCATGAACCTTGATTTTTAATTTTTGGAAGATACTAACACTTCATGAACTATGATAGAGAGTATAACGGCTGTTAAAAATAGAAAGCAGTGAATTCACTTTCACTGTTCCACAAACAGAAATAAGAGGAAAGAAATGCTCCTTTTCTAATTCTTGCACACGCAGACAAGCTGTGATGACTGATGAGTATGAATGGTATATTTTACTTCAGTATCTATATCTGTATTCCAATGCTCTTCGGAAATGGTTAAATGCTAGGCATAATTAAAGGAATAAGTTGAAAAGGAGAAAAAGAACAAGTGACTTAAAAGGTGCTGCTATTGGACGAGCACAAGTATATGCATATAGGAAAATCTTCTTAGGATTTCATCAACAAAATTGAAGTTATCCACATGTTAAGAATCCTTAATAGAGATCATAAATAGATAGAGAGAACAAGTTTAGAAGGAGGTATTATTTGCAAATACAGTACCAGCTGCTATCTCCATGTCACATTTTTATTTCCCGGCAAAAACTTTTATCTCCCTGTAGCCTTGTACCCTCACTTTATAAAATATCCAACCTCCAATAGTGAGTACTTTATACACAGAATAATTGATGTTCTTGCTTGCTGTTTAGTACTAGTATGCTAGTTCAGGTGAATGAAAGTTGATCTGAATTAATTCTGGCAATATTCATGACCTTTTTAACAACTGTCAATAGATACTATTCCAATTACAATGTTTGCGAGAACGAGGAGGAGTCAAAATTCATCGGAGTTCAAACTGGAATTCCCACTGTCATCTGGTAGCTACTCATGACTAGTTTGTTCTAAACAAAACTGCAGTAGCATAATGCAAGTCTGTAAAGTTAAGGTGACTGAAGAAAAGCATCCACATACTAGCAAAAGCTGACATTAGGAATTGATGATGTACACAAGATCGATCCACTCGATTACATGATAGAAGAAGAAGAAGAAGAAGAAGAAGAAGAAAAAGAAGCTACAAGCACAAGCAACTACACAAAGCCAACAAAACTGGTAAAGACCTGCCTGCTAACACAAAGTCCCCTGAACCTTTTGTCACACATGACTGAACTCTGCTCCCAGGTGCCCTTCCATTTTCAGCAGATGGGAGGACCAAACAGAACAGAAAAAGGTAGTAGCAACGAGACTATCATCACTCAAACTCTCTCACTTGTCAGTAACATAACCTGTAATTAATTAGAAGCATGTAGCTAACCCAACTGCTACCGTGTAGTACTACTATTTGCACTAGTAGACACGATTCGAATACCTCGGGATGGCAGCAGCAGCAGCAGCTGGGTGCTTTACCTCCGTGTCATCAGCGACCTTGCTGTTCCTCGCAGCGGCCGCCGGCGGCTTGTGCGACGGCTCGTCGGCCGGCGCGTACCCGCCGCCGTAAACGCCCCTCGTCGTTGTGGTGGCGGCGACGACGAAGACGCTGTCTTTCCTTGGGTCGTCGTTGCTGGCCTTGCGGCCTGTCTCGTCGGCGGCCATGGCGTAGGCGGCCGTCGTCGGCCGGTAGCCTTTGTAGCTAGCGTTGGGCACCGCGGTGAGCTCCGGCCGATCGTACGTCTCGCTGGCGGCTCGGCAGTAGTCGTCGCCGCCGCCGAAGCACATGCCCAGCTTGAAGCACATACTCGATCGCTCGCCGGCGCTAGCTAATTAAGCTAGTGCTGTAGTGATCGATCTTGTTGGTGTTGATGGCTTTGACACGAACAACAGTGGCGCGGCGAGCGTGGCATATATATAGTCGCGAGCGATGTGTAAATGATTTGTTGTGAAAAGAAGCTGCTACTCCATTATCATGGCTAGCCATCCACCGGGGTCCGGTTCATACGTACTCCCTTCGTCCCAAAATAAACTAATTTTTCACTTTTTACCTATAATTTTTGACTTTTGTTTTATTAAAAAAAATTTTACGATTGATATTTTGGTTTTTATTAGATGATAAATCATAAATAGTACTTTACGTTTGACTAATTTTTTCTAATTTTTTGAAATTTTTTTAAATAAGATGGATGGTCATACGTTAGACACGGAAATCGGAGAATTGATTTTTTTTGGGACAGAGGGAGTATGGCTTTAGTTGCGCGGCGTCTTGTCGGCAGCAACCTAAACCTAGTCTTTTTATTTCTACTGCCTTTATCTTATAACTTATACTTCATCTGGTAAAAAATATTTATCGTTTAGAAATAGACTTGGTTAAATTTCTAATATTCTGACAAGTAATTTTGTGTCAAAATAAATTTATAAATATAATATGTTTATGATACTATAACAGTAATTTTCGATAAGAATTCACGTGTACCGTTTGTTTTGTATTTAAACTAAGTATTTAAGAAATCATTAATTGGTATAATTTTAGAAATTTGAACAAATTTTATACTAAATAACAAATATTTTTAGCCGAAGAGAGTAAATATACGGTTTAAATTTAATCGGCAGGACTACACGATAACGAACTGGACGTCGTGCGTTTAGCGCTGCCATGGCCGACTTGGGAGTGGGAGGATGGATAGGAATTAGAGCATCCCCAGCAGCTCATCTATTCAATCCTCTATCCTAAAAATAGATGATGGAGGGTACAAAATGAGCTCCAGCAGCACATCTATTCAATCATCTATTTTTGGATGTCATCCATATTAGGAGAGAGAGCATCCATATTTAGATGTTCTCTCTCCATCCTCCATATCTCAACTGTCGCTCGCCTGTATAGCTCGCGCCCTCCCCTGGATCCCATCGGCACTGGCGTCCTCCCGCTGCACCTCCGGCCGCCCGTCGCACCGGCGTCCTCCCGCTGCAAAGCAAGGTGGGTTCTCCATCGCCTCTCCTAGATCTAGACTTCTGTAGGCATCGCCTCTCTCCCCCGGATCTGGTGGAGGTGGTTTTTGCATCGCCGCCTGCTTCCTTGGATCTAGAATATTCTGCGTCACCGCCGCCGTCCTCCACACCCCGATCGTCTTCCTCGGCGTCGTCCTCCGCGTCGTCCGCACGCCGGTCGCCGTCCTCCTCACCGTCCGCGCGCCAGTCGTCCTCTGCATCGTCCGCGCGCAGGTCGTCTTCCTCAGCGCCGTCCGCACGCGCCGTCCTCAGCGCAGGTCGTCTTCCTCAGCAATGAATAATATGTGGGCAGAAAAAAAAGAGATTAGTGCTTTAGCTAGGCTGGAGAGAAATGATCGGTTTACTGAAGTTATTTTACTGGAAAAAGATAGATTGCAGCTAGAGAAAGATAAATTAGAATTCGCAAAAAATGAAAGAGAAGAAAGAATTATGACCATGGATCTCAATGGCCTGGCTGGGCCATTGAGAGCATACTACTTGCGTTTACAGAACGAGATTATCTCCCGAGGGATGGAATGAGTTGGTTGTATCACTACTTTTAATTGCATGAACCATGTTTGTGGACATGTTTGCTTGAGTTATGTCTGGATGAACTATGTATGTGTGTGGACAAATTTCCTTCCGAGATTGATGTACGAACTATTTGTTAAATTTGCTTTAGAGATTGATGTACGAACTATTTGGTGATGAGTATAGTGCCAACATGGGTTTAGTACTTGTTGTCAAGATGCTTGGCTTGAGCTGCATAAGTTCATGATGCTTGTGTAGCAGATGGCTTAAACATATTATCTTGTATGTCTTACTTGTGATGGCAGCTTGTTTATTCAGAATGTGTTTCTGTTGGCTAGAGTTTTTGTTGTTCAGAAACAATTGCAAAATTACGATCATCTTACAGAGATTATGATGCGGTAGATAATTGTAAAATTATGATTAGCTTATTTTGCTACGATGGATATATATTAATGCCGCTATATATGAGAAGGAAAAAAACTCACTGAATGTCAACAGGGCACTCTTTTCTTGCCCTGTTAGCTCAATTATTTTATTTGCATACATAAAGGACATTGCATACAGAAATAGCATAGCTAAAGAAGTGATAATGTGATATTATATCTTACACTAATTTCTACCGTAAAAGTGCCATAGGTGCTCAACAAGGTCTTCCTGAAGCTGAGAGTGTGTATGCCTATTCCTAATATCATGATGAGTTCTTACAAACTCATCAAAATCAGGTGTAGAGGTGTGAGATGGTGTGACACGCTCGCCCTCGTTGTCATAGTTGTAGTCAATGTCTTGTTCACCCCGCTCATTCTCTACAATCATATTGTGTAAGATGATACACGCTGTCATTATGTCCTGAAGTGTTTCTTGGTACCAAAATCTTGCTGGTCCACGGACAATTGCAAAACGAGCTTGTAGAACCCCAAAGGCTCGTTCGACGGCTTTTCGGGCTGATTCTTGTTCCTGTGCAAAGTGTTTCCTCTTATTCCCTTGTGGTTCTGATATTGTCTTTACAAAAGTGGCCCATGATGGATATATACGATCTGCAAGATAATAACCCATTTTGTAGTTGTGCCCATTGATTGTGTAATTAACTTGTGGAGCCTGTCCTTCAAGTAATCGTGCAAAGAGAGGTGAACGGTGAAGAACATTAATATCATTATGAGACCCTGGCATACCGAAAAATGCGTGCCAAATCCAAAGATCTTCCGAAGCAACGGCTTCCAAAACTATAGTAGGCTCACTAGATTTTCCTGAGTACATGCCTTGCCATGCTGAAGGGCAATTCTTCCACTTCCAATGCATACAATCTATGGATCCTAACATTCCAGGAAAACCTCTATGTTCTCCAAGTGCAAGCAATCTAGTAGTATCAGAATTATTCGGATATCGCAAATATTCATCACCAAAAACTTCAATGATAGCTCTCACAAACCTTTTCAGGCTCTCCACGGTAGTACTATCTGCAATCTGCAGATATTCATCTTGAGTATCTGCTGCAACACCATAGGTTAGCATTCGAAGTGCAGCGGTAATCTTTTGCAAAGGAGATAGTCCAAGAACACCGGCAGCATTTCTCTTTTGCACAAAATAATGATCATGGGCCACCACGGCATCAACTATGTGCAAGAACAGAGGACGACTCATCCTAAATCTGTAAAAAATAACTGAAAATAAATTACTACTATACAATATACTCTAAATAAATGGATCAACGGAACATTTTCATATATGAATTGCAAACCTCCGTCGAAAAAAAACTGGGCCATATGTAGGATTGTCAGAGAAGTAGTTTCGGATCAACCTATCATGGCCGGCATGTCGTTCGCGATGAACAACTTGACGACCATGAACAGATCCATGTTGACGTGGAGCGTTTGCCTGCTCATCTTCATCTTGCGCTACTATTGCCGCAGCAATGAATAGTTCCTCGTCAGATGAGGATGAATCATCCAGTAGAAATTGCCTCAAAATGTTGCTCATTTCTTACAAGCAAGCTGAGGCAGAACCATATCAGTGTGGATGAAGAAGACAGTAGCTCACAAACTTGTATATATACAGTGAGTTCAAGCTAGTCTTGGAAATCAAATCTTTGAAAAATAAATGCTCTTCACGGCTGAAAATTAAATGTCTTGGAAATCTTCAAAATAAAGCCAGTCAAATTCATTCCGGTAGTCAGTGTTGGAATTTACAAGTATTGGAAATTAGCATGGTCAGCCAGCGAGCGTTGAAAATTACCACAGCAGTCACTGTTCGCATTAATATCTTCTGGAAAATTACTAATCTTGGAAATTACTGGTACTGTCCCGTCCAAATTAGAGTCAACCGTAGTGGTCCAAAGATTAATATCCGTGTGCAGTCATTCCATTACATGTATTGCAAAAATCTAGCCCCTATAAAACATAATACAAATGTATGGTAGTTATATGTATCAATAAAATATAATAGAGTGGAATATAGATGCTCTAATATAGATGATCTGCTGGAGTACACAAATATATGGAGGATGAAACTGTTTTGGATGATCATCCAAAGTAGAATATGGATGACCAAATTTAGATGAGCTGCTGGGGATGCTCTTAGTAGGATGGATGCCGCGGTCGAGGAGACGGGGGAACCAGAATTAGGCAAGAATCTATCAGGGCGGCGGACGGTGGCAGCGGTGCCGTCTCGTTGCAATCACCGTACGTGCTGCTGCTGCGGCTGACCTGATCGACCGACCGCCAGGGGGATGGATGATTGCCCGCTGTTTCGGCGCTCGTTCTTGCTCCCTTCATTTCCAGCTTCACAAGTTTGATAGGAACCAGGTAAGAATTTATTCTCTTACTACTACAATCAGTTTTTTTTTTCTCACACGACCGAAGCGTAGCTTCTGACCTCCGTCCCTGGCCTATCATTACTCACCTAACAACACATTGGCATCGGATGTCGAAATAAACAAAACTATATATATATTCAATCCAAAGTGAAGAAAAAAGGAGAGACATATAGGGGGAAAAAAATCAACTTAGAACCACTTTGCACAGTCCGATGTGACCAAACTTAGGCAGCCAAAACTCGACAAACCATAGTTTCATCAGGATACTTTTGCTTAGTAAATGAGCAATGCCACAGATGGTGTCTGCACGGCCGGATGCTCTCTGCTCTTTTTTTTTTCATCACTCGGGAAATATTGTACTGCAAAGTACGGTTGAGATTAGTAGTTCCGTTGAGCTGCGTCATGCGGTTCAATCCATCCAACCACAGCTCAACTGAAGGAGTGGGTCTCGTTCGAACAAAGTTTGTGAAAAAAAGTCAAAAGTTTACTTCATATTTTAGGCTCCATCGAAACTGAAAGAAAAAAAATAAATGGTTGGGATATAGTTTCTCCTTTATTGAAAAAATATAGTAAAGGTCATGCCAAAATAGATCATGCAATGTGATATTACTTTTCGAGAGATATCTATAATTTTCTAGAATGTTTACTACGTTCTACAGTTTTTTTTCCGTATTTTTCCATTTCAGTTTCAATGAACCGTTGTTGCATATAGAGATCATAATTTTAAATTTAGACTTTAAATAAATTTGCCGTGGTTTAACGCGATAACCGTCTTATTGTTGTTGGGCGATGCCCACACCCAAAGGTAAGGCAACCCCGGTGGCAATCAAATATCTTAAGAACAACAAACCATAGCAGCATCCTTAGGAATGGCCATAAGGCGGTACTTCAACTCTAAGTAATCCATGACCAACTCTAGCTTAAGTAAGCCACCATCTTTTCATTCATACTTATAAGTTAAAATTTTGTATTTTAAATCTTAAATTTAAATGTACAGTTGATTTTGAGGATTTTTAATCACTGAAGTTTATTTCCCAGTCTTTTATTTTTAGATCCCTAAGAGCATCTCCAAGAGACTGACTATATGACTAGCTAAACTAAATTTTAGCTATCGTGTGAAAAACAATCTCAAAAAAAAAGAGCTATCTAACCTGATAGGTTGTTGGAATGGCTAAATTTTTTTCTCTCAATAACCAAATCTAGTCTCTCTCACCTTATCTCAATAGTCAAACATGGTTGGGCCCACATATCTGTTAGTATTTAGCTGATGAAGATGACTAGTCTGTTAGAGTGCACATCAATTCGGCTATGAAATCTTTTGACGTGAATAGTTAAATTAGGATTTGGAGAGGTAAATTTTGACTAGTCTCTTGGAGATGCTCTAGAAGCATGCGTACAAAAGTTTTACCCCAAAATTAATGTTTTACCATCAATAACCCGTTTCTAAATAAACAAAACAATGAGGCTCTAAATAAACTAAATTTTACCTTTTAAACTAGAACCGAGTACGAGTTATCTAAGAATCACCCCGTGTCCATTGCTCATCATCGTGGTGGTGTGGTGTGGAGGGGTTCGATGCGGCGGGGAGGAGAGAAGGGGAAGCAGGACAAGACAGGCATCTTCTTCTTTAGCTTCGCAGGCGGCTCAAGAGAGGAGAATCAATCAGAGGAGCGGAGGCCGGCGGTGTGTTGTTGTTGCCGTCTCGATCGTTGTAAAAATGCATATGCTTGCGTAATTGCTCGCTCACTTAGCTTGACAAGTTTGACACAGGCAGGCGAAAATCCTTTTGCTTATCGCTGTGTGCTCATGCACGAGAAACTGAACGGAGCATGTGAATTTATTCTCTCACCATATTTACCTTTTGTTTCTTTTAAAGATGATATGGCAACGTTAATTCTGACCCTCTCTGCCTATCGTTATGCAATGCACATATTGCCATCGACCAAAAGTTTCACAGCTAATTGGCATCGGGACGTCCAAATTATCGGCCAAGGACCTGATAAGGCTTACACTAAAATAAAAAGGAATTCTCCTGGAGGAATATTGATTGTTTCGTTTGTTCCCCGGGAAGTTATTAAGGGAACACGCTAGTAGATTCCCCAATTCATGAAACAGAGATAGTTCAAATGTATATAAAACTTTGATAGATCATTTGGGCGTGGTTTTTTTAATAAAAAAAGTTGACACGCTAATAGATTCCCCAATTCAAAAGATAGAAATACTTCAAATGTATATACACTTTGAGGCTGTTGACCACTGACCAGTGCTGAGAGGCATGTGAGGAGCTCTAGTATGGACAGGGTGCAAGGGTCAAAGCAGTTAGGTCTTGCCGTTATTCCCCCCTATTCCTTTTTGTAACATTGTACTGGCATCCTACATAGTGAAATATGACGTAATCAACATGCTAAAAAAGTAACAAAAATGACGTCGAATATCGAGCGGTCGGGTGCAAGCCATTGATGTTCTTCACACCCATTACGCCCTGCGTAGAGTATTTTAGCAGAAGATGCCGTCCATCTCGTGAAACACGTTGAACGATCTGTTCTATTTAAAAAACTTATGCAATCATTATTCGTTTTGTTATAATTGGATTTATAATAAATGTATTTTTTATTATGACTTATATTTTTTATATTTATAGAATTTTTTTTAATAAGATGAATGATAAGATATATGTCAAAATTTTAACAATGTCATCTGTTAAAATACAGACGGAGCAGTACTGCTATATAATTTGCATATGCTAGTTCAGGCGAGTGCAAGTTTGGCTGAATTAATCATGGTCATTTTCATGATCTTTAAGCACGGTTTATAAACAGTATCTTCACGTGGTTCCAACCCGGCAATCACAATTCGTGGTTAAGTCGAAGAGTAGACTCTGCTTGTTAACTTATTCGCCTTAACTAAAATTTAAAATTTTGAAAAAATGTTTTAAGTTAATTTGGGGTTTTCTCGTAATATTATATTTTTCATCGCTGGCCTTAAAATCGCTAATAAAACATATTTGGAAGTTATACCCTGAATTATTTTCGGTTGCTTCGTTCAATTTGATATGGCTCATCAGCGATAGATAGCTCAAATGACGAGAGCTTGCAATTCGTCATCGCAGTTTATACATGACTTCACAATGTTATCTATCGTCTGGCTGTTCTCAAGGAGATTGCAGGAGCATTTGGCACTTGCAACTCTACAAGGTAAAAACTGACAGCAGGAAAGGATCCACAATTACACGTAGCAAAACCTCAAATTAGGACTGAATGTACACGAGGTCGACTTCGATTATGGAGTACAGTATCATACAAGAAGAAGGGAGCTACAAGCACAAGCAGCTACACAAGCCAAACAAAACTGATAAAGACCTCAGCTAAACCAAAAAAAAAAAAAAAGTTCCCTGGAAATTAATCTTGTCACCCATGAACGATCGACTGAACTCTGCTCCCAGAGGTGCCTTCCATTTTCAGCAGATGGGAGCAATAGCAGAACAAAAAGGTTTTAACTTTGTGGAAGCAGACGAAGATATAGGATGCAAATGAGCAGGGCATACATAAGTATGATCCTAATAGTAATTCCTCAGCTAATTAAGATTGTGGAGCGGCAATTGACTGTTGCCGGGAAGTGCGATGACGAGCGACCTTGTTGTTGTCAACGGCTTCACCGAAGACCTCGTCGACGTGCTACGGCCACAAGGGCTTCTCTTGCCGGCGAGCGTCGCCGCCGCCGCCGCCACCGAAGTATGCAGGCGGACTCGTCATGGTGGCGGAGATGGGCTGGCGTATGCCGCCGGTGGTGGTCTCGCCGGCGGCGGGCGGCGGCGGGCTGTCACCTTGTAAGCTGTTGCCGCTGGACGTGGTGGAGAGCTGGGGGCGGTAGTAGCCGCCGTCGCTGCCGTTTTCGCCGTAGTCGTTCGTGGCGCCCAAGCAGCAGCAGCACAAGAACTTGAAGCACATGCTCGATCGTGTAGCAGCGAGCTAGCCTTGCTCTTGCGATACGCTACTGTACTGTAGTGTCTAGCTCACTACTCCGGCAGCTTGATCAGCTGGTTGGTGTTGGTGGTCTGATGCTTTGGCGACCATGATATATATAGCTGCTGCTGCTGCTGCTGCTGCTGCTCGCAACTTGATTGGTTTTAGCGGACAGGATTGGCTCGATCACTCTGCCATGCCAAGTGCCAAGTTGGGGATCCGGCGACCGGCGTATCAGCGGGACGGTGGTGGTGGCGTTGTCTCGTCGCCATCATCGACACCGCCAGGGACTCACTCCGCAGTCTCCGGTTCGTCAAGTAGTCGTCGCCGGTCTGGTATTTTGTTTACACTTTGGGCCTTTATAAAACCAATTTCACAAATAGGGTTTTGAAGAAAAGTATTCAGAAATTGATCATTCTTTTTTTTTCCTCAGTGCCGAGATCCCACGGGCGGATTCGCAACTGACCAAAGATAAAAACGTTTCCCACTTTCGGAGGCGCACGCTTCCAAAGCTATTAAACGGTGTATTTTTTAAAAAAAATTATATGAAAGTTGTTTTAAAAAATCAAATTATTCAAGTTTGCAAAAGCTAATACTCAATTAATCATGTGCTAATAACTTTCTTCGTTTTACATGCGTTGATTAGACCAGGTGGCCCCATCAACTTCGAACGTGCCCAACGTCTCGACACTGATGATGCAAGCGGCAACACCCTCGCATCCGTGTCCGCTAACATAGAGGGGATCAGTGCCAATCTTTTGGCAGTAACAAACTGTTTGTAAATAACCAACGGCGATGACCTAGTCGTAAAGTAATTTAATCTTTTGACTTTCTTAAGGCTATATGTGTAAATAAGATATTTACAGATAGATCATTGGCGTTGGCGTTGGTATCTTTGGTGACGATTCCTTCGTGTTAACACTCAGCTGTTAAAAGGGCTGCCATTGTGTATTATTATATCATTTATCTAGCTATATCAGCTAACTTATAACATAGCATAGAGAACAAGTTCCAACCAGAATAAAATTCTTTTCTAATATAACATGAGTGTAATTTCTGATCTCTGTACCTACCGTTTTACATGATGGTGCATACCAAAAATAATTGGCTTAGGAATGTCAAAAGAAGCAGAAAAATACTTAAACTTTGGCTCGCGAATCATCCTGGATTTTCAAATACAGACCTTTTCTCAAGTTCCAAGTTTGGGTCATCATGGTCTATCTTAGAATAACTCTGCAAAATCCGGCGTGACCAACCTTAGGTAGCCAAAACTCGGCAAACCTTAGCTACATCCAAGTAAATTTCCCAGTAACCGAGTGAGGCCTGACAACGTTTAGACCAGATATATGTTGGTTGTTCAATTCCTTTTTCTTCTTTTGCAGATAGCTTGCAAAATATTGTTGTATGTTCCCTAAAAGTTAAGAGGACAATGTTTCTTTTTTAAAAAAAAAAGTTAAGAGGACACGCTGATAGACCCCCAACTTTCCCAAGTCCTACATACTCAGATGTATAGCTGTATGGTGCACACTTTTAGCTCATTTGACCAACTCTTTTTCCAGTGAAGACTGTCTGACCACTGACTGACCAGTGAGTGTAGCATATCTGAGTTCAAGATTATCTTCTCTGATGGACAGGTCAATGCAATCAGGTCTTGTATTCCTTTTAAACCTCAGTTGTCCCAGATCATTCTACTGGCCATCCTACTGAAAAATGACGTAATTAACATCCAAGAAAAAGAGCTGAAATGACGTCAGAACAGGAAGCCGGACGCAGGAAATATAGAAAAGAAACCGCATGACTGCCACGAGTGCATATATTTAGCATATAGTATATTACACAATTTTTTATATGCAAGAACAAGTAGATAATGACCAATTCTAGCCTAGCTAGCCGCTGCTTGCACCTTAATTTCCCCACAAGCTTGGAATCTGCTCACTGACTCACTAGGCTGAAATGATTGATCCGCAGCCGTGGTGCTCTCTTAAACAACAGTTTCGTAATATTTTCGTTTATACTTATACTTATAGCTAATATTTAAATTTTTAATTTAAATTTGAATTCAATTTTAGAGGTTTTAATCGTAGTTTATTTTTTATCATTGACTTTTAATAACTAAGAACACATATATAAAAAATTTCTTCATATTTTTTTATTTATAAATATTTTGTTTGACTTTTTTTTTCAAAAAACCAAACAATCCTCTAAAGAAACTAAAGGCCGGCAGGAGTATATTCCTTAGGCAGAAAGGGAGAACACCATATGGATTAATTAGTGGCAAATTACAGGATGCCATGCCAACAAGGATTGGATATGCACTGGAAGTATATAAAATCTCTGGACAAGGTGATTGTCCACCGAAAGTCTTGTAATTATTGTAGATGCCCTTGTAGTTTATTAATTAGGGCTTATACGAGAGCTTGCGTAGATCTTCCAAGAATGAGATCTCTCGGCCATCGATTCAGTAATGATGATACAGAATTAGAGCAAGTTTTTTTTTTTTTAAAAAAGGTAGTAGTTACCTCTAAACTCGTTGATTAGGAGGTAACATATAACTCTAGCATATCCTCCAATATACCATAATAATTTCATTTTATTTATTTCTTATCAATTCATTAGTCTATTTCTTTTATGCTCTGTAAGTTTGTGTGGAAATTACCACTTGCATAAGACGTGGGTCGCATTAATCTATTTTTTCTCTTTTTTTTCCTTTTTATCTCCTCTGTCTCATCATTTGAATCTTGCTATCATAGTACTCGGGTTGTTTTCTTGTATTCAGTGGTGGTTGGATGGATGGAATATCGTATAGAGATCAGTTCAGATCGTAATATTCTAAAAGGAGGTGCTAGTTTCATTAAATTTTTAATATTGGTTTAAACACTTTTGATGATGTTAATTTCATGGATACTATTATTCTTCCAAGTGAAGTACAGGTTTTGATTGTGTTAACTGTACATCTCAGAAAGAAACGCAAAGGTAGCTCTTGCATTTATTCTCGAATTTATTTTTGTTATGCCAGCATAAAGAGCTAACACTTTGTGGATACGCATATAAGTATCACCCAACTAAAACATTCTAACAGAGTAACGAATTAACGATCGATGGTCCAATATTGAAAGACTTCAAGCCATATCAATGATCTGTACGTACTAGTGTAAATTAATTATAAAAACAACGTATCACCACCTTGAAAGATATGGAACCATGCGATTAGATGATCTTTATAGAATTGTTAAGATCTAGTAGTATCTTTCGCTACATAAATGGTTCGACAGAAAGTACACAATAGGCTAAAAGAGCTCAAAGCTGGGATATAGGAGGTGAAAACCATTAATCCGGTGAAACTGTGAAAAGTAAAAGAATAGTCGTTGATGGTTTATTTCTAAGTTGTGTTCGAGATATTTGAGATTGAATGATTTAAAAGGTTGTCTGATTTTTTATAGCTACTTGAAAGTACAAAAGAATTGAATTAACTAAGTTAGAAAATTATGATTTAGTAAAGTTGGATGAGGAACTTTTATATAGAAAATTTTTTTGCATGAAACTGTCGAAACACACCATCCTATAGTGAAAACGAATGGAGCCCTAGGAGTTTAAAGAATTCCACATATAAAACTCAGAAATGTTATCACATGCAGGGGACCTGTTACACAAACATATAAAGTTTCATGATCTAACTATTTAGTTCGTAGGATACGAAATTCACAAGCAATGAACAGTTTGTGTTCATGACGGTTGGGAGAGGAGGCATTGACCATTTATAAGAAAAATAACGAAAAGAATATCTAGCCCACAGGAATACAGGTGGTTGCTACCCCGGAATACAGGATGTGGTTGCTACATATATATATTGGCTTTAATTGGATTGTGCCGTGCAAAGTGCGTTTATGCTTTACACTTTATAGAGAACTTGGCTTGTAAGATTCTTGTCCGGACTGGTTGTTGCTGATTTATTAATTTCCATAAGCAGCATGTGGGTATAATTAACTTTCTTGTGTTAGCCTAAGAGCACTCCTATGTGGTAAGAGATTATTGTACCTTTAGAGTTATTACCATAATATACCCAGCAACTATTTTGGAATGATCATACTATGGGTAATACGTAGTTGGTTAGAAAAAGTTAATTTATTTAGTAAAAATATAGACGCTATGCATAACCCATGAATCGACCCGCACCCATCCCTATGCAAGCTACATTGGAGGAGAGCCCTTGTTTATCCTCGATAAATAATAAGAGCAAGGTTAATAGAAGAGCTAACTATTAGCTTTAAAATTTTTCCATATTATTAAGAGCTAATTTATACAATAGTTACGTATAAATATATATTATATTATTAATGTATGGTCCAACTCGCATACAAACTCCGTGTCTTCGAGCTGTAACTGGCTGTATATCTATAAATCGTTTTTTTTCTCTCTACTTTTCTTTCCCCTCCATATAAATATAAATATAACATATTTTTAGTACTCGCTTACATCACTTATTATTATGCCTGCTCTAAACGAGCACCTTGATAAATGAAGAACAAAGTTGCGATAAGATAATATTCTCAAGAAGAAGGAAAGTTTCGTTCTTTACCAAGTTATCCGTACACTTATTGCAGAGATTTTTGGAGTAGGCCTGTTTCGGGAGCCCACGATCCTCCCTGGCCCATCCCGGTGGGTGGGTGGCCCTGAATTTTACTATACCAAAACAAGCTTAGTTGCAGGACCATCAAGTCACTGTAAAACCAGAGAGTAAGAAGGATATTACAATCATTTGTTGTGTCCCACAAAGACAAGTAAAATCGTTGATTGAGGATAAGTGGTAGTTTTTGGCAGCCAGCAACAAAGCAGGCTATAACTTGGAAGGAAACTAGATGTACGCTATACAGTAGCAATGGGAATTCATACACAATGGATGTGTTATTTTGCAGCCAAAAGATGAAAGATAAAAAGGTACATGATTTTTTTATCTATTTAATAATATAAATAAGAAAATTATTTAGTATAAATTTAAAAATCTACTTTACAAAGTTGAGATGATAAACTTCTGTATGTTTTTTTGCAAAAAACACATTAGTATCTTAGGATACATACATGCAAAAACCGATAAATAATCTATACTTGGCATAGCCAAATGAATGTACAATATATGGTGATCCATCCTTCTAAAAAAATCATTTTCAGCCTGCCTCATATTAGAAAGGCTAGAATATTATTTATTCCTTAAATCTTAATGCATTCGATTTCTTACTCTTCAAACTTCAATATATTCATTCTCTATTTTATCAAACTATAATATAATAATTAATTAAGAACTCAAGTTTTCTGTATTCTTTTTTGAAATGGAGGTAGTAGGTGGGTGGAGGAAAGACAGGAGAGCGGACGTCTCCCGCATCCATGCACGATCCATGTCCGAATTTGCTCCTAAATCGGCGGCTTTTATTGTCCCCTGTGCAGATCGACACGATGATATCCTTCTCCTCTCCTTCCTTCACTGTGCGCTGTGGTCCTCCCGCTGTTGGTTTTGCTGCAAAATTTTACAACTACGACCAAAGCAAGATACACGACCGACCTAACGAAGGCTCTCGTTGTTTGGTTTTTCTATCGAAAGCCAAACGATTTATAACCAAAAAATAATCATTTATGAATAAAGTGTTTTTAACCAAGTGCTGAGAAATAGAATATAACGGGAAAACCTTAAAAAAATTAAATTTTAGCATAAGCACAAGTAGAAGTAAAAAGATAATTGTCAAATATTGAAAGAAAAGATATTAGAGGAATAGGACCCATCCATAGGAATTCTTTTTTTTTGGTAAGAGATTAGAACGGACGTAAACTTTATAACTTATAGGTGGAAACCTTTCCTTTTTCTTAGTATATTTTATTCCTACCAGTCGAATAATGCTAAGAGACATTAATCCTTGAAAAACTTCTCCAACCGAATAAGCCCTCGTGAGACTAGACTTGTTTTAGTACAGAGCGAGTACAAGTCTGAAAACGAACTTATGTTTACAGTGAGAGTAATTTGTTACCTAAATCGAGTACAGTTGTTAACCAACTTTACTGATACTCTAGGAATAATTAAATTTTTCCCCTCTTATAAATATTGCTAACATATTTACCACTGGGCCCACATGTCATATAAAGCGGGTAACAAAGGGGTGTTTTAGATGAGGCTAAAATGTTTTAGTCTATGTCACATCGGATGTTTTAACACTAATTTAAAGTATTAAACATAGACTAATAAAAAAACTAATTTTATAAAGGAGAGCTAATCCGTAAGACAATTTTTTAAGCCTAATTAATCCATAATTAGCAAATGTTTACTGTAGCATCACATAGTCTAATCATGGATTAATTAGGCTTAATAGATTCGTCTCGCAAATTAGTTCTAAGATTATAGATGAGTTTTATTAATAGTCTACGTTTAATACTCTAAATTAGTGTCCAAACATCTGATATGACATGGACTAAAAAACTTTAATCTTTCCCAAATATCACCAAATATGTTAGATGTTATTTGTAAGAGTGGCAAAAAAGTTAAATGTCCCGGTACCCCGTCCGTGTGTGGATTGCAGTGCTAGCTGCTGTTGCATAATTTATTACAGCACATGCTACATTTATTTACTGTACGTCTCACGCCACGGTAATTACTGCCCCACTAATCAAAGTAAGTTTAATGGTAGAATTAAACGCCCACTGTGAGAGCATGTACGACAGTATATGTTTTATATATGATCAGATTTATTATTATCCATATGAATTTAGATATAAAAAGAGTATATATGTTTTATATATAATCAGATTTATTATTATCTATATGAATTTAGATATGAAAAACTAATACTCCATCTCATTAATATGAAATGGAAGTAAGGCCTTGTTTAGTTTCCAAAATTATTTTGCAAAAAAATCATACCAAATTTTTGGACACCTAAATAAAGCATTAAATGTTGATGAAAAATAAAACTAATTATACAATTATGGGGGAAATCGTGAGACGAATCTTTTAAGCCTAATTAGTGCATGATTAGTCATAAGTATTACAGTAACCAACATGTGCTAATGACGTATTAATTAGACTCAAAAGATTCGTCTCGCAGTTTTCATGCGGAATCTAGAATTTATTTATAATTATACTACATTTAATACTTTAAATATACAACCGTATGCGTCGATGTAACCATCTCTAACTAAACGGGGTCTAATTAATAGTTGCTATTGCACTACGGCCGTTAGGCAAAGTCCTATATTTTTTTAACAAACAAAGCGAGGAGAAATGACCCATGCACGCACTATCTATCGGCCCTTCTATTCTTGTGCTGCTGATGCTGCTGCTGCTGGAGTGATCAGTCACAGGCTCTTCTCCAGATATATTCTCCTCCTGCCATGTTTATGTATGCCTAGTAAAGTAAAACGCTACTCTTAGTAATTCCCATCTTCCGAATATGCTAATGTACATGGTGCCACGTCGGGTAGAAGCAGGTTTCCCAACCATTTTTTGTTGAGGTTAAAGTTACGGTGCTAGTAGGTGGTATCATGTTTAATTACCATGATAACCATGTAGTTAACCAAGTAAAATTCTGAGGTTTAAAAAATTCAGAAGGTTATTGCACAAGCTTACCGTGATAACCGCAGAATAATCGTGAGATAACCAGGTGATAGTTAAACCATAGTAGAAGACATGAGGGCAAAGCGGTCGATAGCTTATATTTGTGCACGCCCGTTTTTTCGTTTCTGGTTATTCTTAAATGGAAAAATTTTAATTTTTAACCTTAAACTTAAAATTAATTTTAGATTTTTTATGCGAAGTTTATTTTCAGTTTTAGTTTCTAGATCACTATGTATGTCTGGATATATGGTTATTTTTTTTCTGTTAATGAAAATGGAAGGAGTCATTATCCTTCTTTCTTAGAGAAAATTTTTAGATCGCTAACGATACATAAATAAAAATTTTATTTATAAATATGCCGACAACCACCCTGTAAGGAGTTCATCGGTGTTTAAGTACAAGAAAGACTGTGTGTTCATTGCATGGTCCATGAACCAGATTGGCTACTTTGGCTCGATCTGCAGCAGAGCAGATCAGTGATGCAAGATCAATTAAGCTTGATGCATGATGAGTAAACCATCGTAATAAGTAAAACAGTAGCAGCACAAGACGACGACAGTGTGATGCTTTAGAAAAACAAAACTGTTCGTAGGTGACCATCAAATCAACGATGCACACACATGTAGTTGGCGTTTTGTCTTTTCACAAACTATATATAGCTCGTGATAAGTAACAGATATTAGTATACTGTTAACTGATAATAACGCTGTGTAGCGAAGCATCCGTGACTGACTGATGGTATGTATATGTAGCCAAATACTATTATGCGTCGTTAGTTAGTTTCGCAACACACCTGGCGCCACGCAATTTTCAATTGCTCGCATGATTTCCTAATCCTATTCACCTCGTCCATGCTCGCATCTTGTTAAGTGTTAACAATGGTGGTCGATCGATTTAGTTAAGAACGGGCATCAATCGTACTGTTGCTAGTTAGTTAGGTTTGGTTAGGTTTTTAACCTGTCGCCATGGATGGATCTCGATTCATTGCAAGGTGAAGGAGAAGGGCTCAAGAGCAGCTGAAGAAGAAGAATGACGGGACCATCCATTCGTTCGTGCAGCAGCTTGACTGGCTGACGCCGCTTCGTCTCCCTTAAATTCGTTGCCCTTCGCTCTCCTCCACTCCTGACTCCTCCAACCACCAGCTTGTCTCCGCCACCAGCAGCGGCAGCAATGCGGCCTCCTGTCCTCCTCCTCGTCTTCTTCTTCCTCCTCCTCGGCGCCTTGCCAAGAGCGGTTCTTTGCCGCCGCCACGCGTCGCCGCCGCTCGCCACCGAGACGCTCGACGTCGCCGCCTCGCTGTCCCGCGCGAGGGCCGCGGTGTCCACGGAGGCCGTGTCGCTCCACCAGTCCGCCGCCGCCGTCGAGGTTGTGGGGGAGCATGAGGAGGGGCTGGGTTTGCGGGTTCACTCCAGGGACTTCTTGCCGGAGGAGCAGGGGAGGCACCAGAGCTACAGGTCGCTCGTGCTGGCTCGCCTCCGCCGCGACTCGGCGCGGGCGGCGGCGGTGTCGGCGCGCGCGGCGATGGCGGCGGAGGGGCTGACCCGGGCCGACCTGATGCCGGCGAACGTGACGGCGTTCGAGGCGTCGGCGGCGGAGATCCAGGGCCCCGTGGTGTCCGGGGTGGGGCTGGGCAGCGGCGAGTACTTCTCCCGCGTCGGGCTGGGCAGCCCGGCGCGGCAGCTGTACATGGTGCTCGACACCGGCAGCGACGTCACCTGGGTGCAATGCCAGCCGTGCGCCGACTGCTACCAGCAGTCCGACCCGGTGTTCGACCCCTCCCTCTCCACCTCCTACGCCTCCGTCGCCTGCGACAACCCGCGCTGCCACGACCTCGACGCTGCCGCCTGCCGCAACTCCACCGGCGCGTGCCTCTACGAGGTCGCCTACGGCGACGGCTCCTACACCGTCGGCGACTTCGCCACCGAGACGCTCACGCTCGGCGACTCCGCCCCGGTCTCCAACGTCGCCATCGGCTGCGGCCACGACAACGAGGGGCTCTTCGTCGGCGCGGCGGGGCTGCTCGCCCTCGGCGGCGGGCCGCTCTCCTTCCCGTCCCAGATCTCCGCCTCCACCTTCTCCTACTGCCTCGTCGACCGCGACTCCCCCTCGGCGTCCACCCTCCAGTTCGGCGACTCCGCCGCCGCGGAGGTGACGGCGCCGCTGATCCGCAGCCCGCGCACCAGCACGTTCTACTACGTGGGCCTCTCCGGCATCTCCGTGGGCGGGCAGACCCTCTCCATCCCGCCCTCGGCGTTCGCTATGGACAGCACGGGCGCCGGCGGCGTCATCGTGGACTCCGGCACGGCCGTGACCCGGCTCCAGCCCCAGGCCTACGCGGCCCTCCGCGACGCGTTCGCCCGCGGCACCCAGTCCCTGGCGCGGACCTCCGGCGTGTCGCTGTTCGACACGTGCTACGACCTCTCCGACCGGACGAGCGTGGAGGTGCCGGCGGTGGCGCTGCGGTTCGAGGGCGGCGGCGAGCTGCGGCTCCCCGCGAAGAACTACCTGATCCCGGTGGACGGCGCCGGGACGTACTGCCTGGCGTTCGCGGCGACGAACGCGGCGGTGTCCATCATCGGGAACGTGCAGCAGCAGGGGACGCGCGTCAGCTTCGACACGGCCAAGGCCACCGTCGGCTTCACCTCCAACAAGTGCTAGCTAGCTACTGCTCCAGTGAGTGATTAGTACTACCAGCTAAGACGGATTAGCGCTAATTAGCCTGATCAAGGAAGTAGTAATCTCGGTGATTAAAATTATAAATTAAGAGCCGCCGCGTGTGTGGTGCCCAGCGGTCAGGGTCCTCGGCTTCGGGAGAGACGAAAGGCGAGCGAGGACGGGACAAACGCCAGCCTGTCCTGCTCTGCTTGTCGCTGCCTGGTGCTGCTGCTGGCTGTGGGGCCCCTCTCCTCTCTCTACTTCTCTTCTTCTCCAGTAGTCCAGTGTGCTGCCTCTTTGATGTCTCGGCAAAGACGCAAATTCGAATCTGTTCATTCATGTGCATGTTCCGTCGTGGCCGCTTCGTTGGTTTTCCGGTTCGATCGAATTTGAAGACGCAAATGTGCCCGAATTTGGGTACATTTTTGAGTTTTGAGGAGGATTTGGTAGGTGGTGGTAACCGAATCACGCGCATGACGTCGCTTCCAAACTTTGTCACGCACGCACGGCGTGGCATGCGATTGCATCGTTGGGAGATGTGAGATGGAGGAGGAAGGATGGTGTGTAGGGCGATTTGCGATGGGATCCACCCGCTTTTTGCTGCTTTTATCCGGCAACGCGATGTTGGGGGCTGTGGGGACTGGAGATGATCATGGCGGTGGGTGAGGAGAGGATGCTGCTGCTGGTGAGGTGAGGCTCGTTAACTGCAGTGCAGTGGTGCTTCGATTTATATTTATGGAGGTTGGTGTCCGTTAACTGTGGCCTTCTTCAATGCACCTGCACCATGTGACCCAGATGCTGAACCAAACCGTAGCGTCCTCCCCTCCTCTGCCGCTCGGAGTACCATTTTTCGTTTTCTCTTGTATTTATAAACTAACATTTAAATTTACAGTCTTGAAATTTTAAAGTCTATTATTATAGTATTTTTTTCCATCTTCTCTTTATACGGTTAAGCATAAGTATATAAAAGTTGTATTTATAAATTATGTTTTATTTCAAAATATAACAGTCTTTTTTTTTTGGAAAGTGAAATAGATTACCCTCTAAAATTTCGCTAATGACGTAAGTAGCTATGCTCCAGGTCGGTGACAGCATCGTCTTTTTATTTGGCTTAAATCCAGAATTGATTTTTAGATTCTTTTTCATATAATTTATTTTTTAGTCTTTGTTTTATAATTGTTAAGAGTATGTATCCAAAAATTTTATTTATAAACTATTTTTTATTTACAAATATATCGTTTGACTTTTTAAGTCAAAAAACCAGAATATGAATGCCCACGGTAATCACTCCGTCCCAAAATTCAGCTTTATTTCCACCCATTACATACTTACCCATGCAAAAAAAAAAGATCGAAATATTGTCCATATTATTAAATCCAATGCAATTATCTATTATTTTATTTTAGAGGGTAAAATACAATGGGAGCCCAGCGATCAGAGAGATTCTTTATACCTTTTATCTTGATCAGAGAGATTTTTAGTACCGCTACTGTAATGGTAGTGTGCTACGTATGCATGCAGCCACGGACAAGCGAGTCACAGACGGGCGAAATTTAGATAGCAGCATGTGCATGCATGGTGCTCTCTTGCGTGCTTCAATTTGTCGTCATGCGTCTCTCAAATGGAGTAGACACCGTGATGTTTTCGTTTCTGATTATGCTTATAAGTTAAAATTTAAAATTTTAATTTTAAGTTGATTTTGGAGGCTTTATGGCAGTTTATTTTTCATCATTTGATTTTAGATCTCTAAGAACATATATAATTTATTTATTTAAAAAATATTTTTTATTTGTTAATGTGTCATTTAGCGTTTATAAAAAAAACAAACAAGAGGGCCCTGATGCATAGGTGAAAAAAAAAAGAAAGAGAAGTAGTGAACAATGGATTAGCTGATCAAAATGGCGTTAGTTGGTGATACGTCGGTTTCAGAGAAGAATACGGCAAATGCCACATGGAGGGAGGAGCATATGTGCTGCTGTGTATCCATGCATGCGTCTTGACCTCAGGTCTCGAGGAGAAGGGACAATATGGCACAAGATTCTCGAAGCTAGTGGTGAATTGCTCCGTCTAACTCGAATCTGCTTATTGGTAGAAGTAAATTTCTTGCTGATTTTGGTACTAATTTGTTTGGCTCTTCGTTTTTTTTTTAAAAAAAAGAAGTCTTGTAGTTGTTCTGCTCCCAACATATATATCAGTTAATAGTCAAAAGTGACAAGGCCAAAACGAGTAGTAGGTCGAAACACTCAATTTCGCACATGAAATTATCAGGACGAAACAGAGTAAGGTCTCAGAATATAATTACTGTACTCACGGGCTTTGAAAAAAAAAGGAATATCTCTAATTCCTACCCTAACCAAGTTATGTACTACATGCAGTACGTTACAGCGATCGACGCCCAGAACAACGCCTAATATCTCTGTACGATTGAAGAATCATATGGTTGTTTAGTGTCTGGCACAAATGACAACCAGTTTGAGGTTGTACATGTTTGAAATGGATACCTCAAATTTACGCAGTAAGCCGTGGCAAAGGAGGTTATCAATTCATGTTTGAAATGAAAAAACATCTTTCAATGGTTTCTTTTATTTCACACTTATATCTTATAATATAACAGAACATAGATAATATATAGTTATCCCATAAACATTTTAATGATATTGTTGCTCGTAGAGAAAAGGCAGAGAGACGAGAAAAGAGACATCGGTGATCGATCGACGTGGGCTGATGCCAGGAATCCGCATCGACACCGGTCTCCAGGTTGGCCCCACCACGTGGACACCTTCTTCTTCTTCGGCGGCGTTCCCTGGCATTAATTAACATATGATCAATTAATTATTAGCTATAAAAGCTTAAAAATAATTTGATATAATTATATAAAAAATACGTCGATCTAGAAAATAAAACGATAGAATCTAAACTAGTTAAGTTGCATAAAGAACGTGTCCTTTCTTCTTCCGTTGCGCCTTTCTCCATGGACCATGCTTGTCTGCTTGACCATTAGCTCTCGATGCTAATCCGCTAGTTCCACTTCCATCCCGGCTATAATTATGGCGGTCGTGTCGTCTCTGCACGCTATCCAAGGCTCAAAGTCCGGCTTGAACCTCGCCGGGTGGACAAAAAGAGCGAGCCTTCCTTTTCCCCTCTTCCTGCCGCCTGGCTCGGCTAAACCAAACCGCCTTTGGACCAGGAGATAGGGCTGGGTTGGGCTTTATCTTCTTAGTAGCTAAGGCCCAACTTATGCCATGAAAAGTTTCATATTTTTTGTAGGGCCCATGTATGCATGCCTTTGATCTCTGGGCCTTGTTGTGCTATGCTTATTTTGATAAAATTTGAAGTAAATTTTATAAAACTATACATACCTTATCAAATTATCACAAATCTACATATTGAGTGCTGAGACTAGAAATGTAGGTTTTGGAGTTCCACTGTTATATTTTTTTATAAATAAAAAAGTTATAGTTTTGGAATAAAATAAATGTTAAATATGTAGTTTTACGATAGTTTGATCGAACTATATATATAGTTTTATAAAATTTACTCTAAAATTTAAATGTTAAATTTGGTGTTGATTATATATATATAGTTTTTATAATACTAGAGGTTTATTTCTAAGAATAAATAAATGCGCGCGCTTACGATGAGCTTTTTGTCTGCAAGTAGACCAGCAGGAGTGGCCTGCAACAAACTGTCATTAAGAGCGCTGTTTTATTCTGGTGATAGTTAAACCTAAACCATATGACTATACAGTAAGAGTGTAGTGTCCTACAGTACGGAGGAAGGCACGAGAGAGAGAAGCCCTTTGGCGTCTTCCGCGGGCACCATGGCTTTGCCTTGCCCCCTACCTCCTTCCTGTGCTCTCGTGACCCTACTTAAAAAAATCAAAGTGTGGGGATCCCAAACTCTCATATATATTGTTTTATATAAATATATGCAATTGTATGTCTGGGAAAACATTATCTCTTTCTGCGTGCTACTCTATGTGGAACATCCTCATATGTGTCCCGTTTCTTTAGGACCATTTATTATACATCGAGATCGATATTGATAAGTAAGAATGGGAAGAACATATGGACGGTTGCAACGTCCTTGTCCGAATGTTTCTTTAAAAAATAATACTTCATCTATCTCTAAATATTTAATGCTATTGAATTTTTATATATGTTTGATTATTCGTATTATTTAAAATTTCCATATATATATGCATAAAAATATATTTAACAATAAATAAAATGATATAAAAATAACTAATAATTATGTAATTTTTTAATAAGACGAATAGTTAAACGTGTATAAAAAAATTAATAACATTAAATATTTAGGAACACCATTTATTTAAATAGAAAACCGTAGAATAAGAATTGGGCATCGAAAATTATAAAACTATGCCTCTATCCAAGTGGGCCACACCTGTCAGTTACTTATCATTGGCATAAAAGCATGACCCTATTGAACTAGAGCACCTCGATATTTATTTCTTACATTACATATTATGGCCTAGTTCAATAGAGACGAGGAAGATGAGGAAGTATGTTGTACTTGGAGAGTTCCATGTGGCACTTATCGAGTGTATTCTAGTTTAATAAAACCCTTTTGTTTACCCTGTTATCAATAAAAGTCCCATCGTCCACGTAAAGTTTGACATAGTTCTATTTTTACAATTTTTCTAGCCGGTCATAAATTAATACAAAATTTCAAACATTTCTATTTCTCAAAACAAATTCTCCTCGTCCTGGTAAGCCATTCATACCTGCGTTAACTTACATTATTGTTCATGATTGATCCCCAGGCCGCGGTAATGGGCTCTGCACTGAGTACACGGTCATTACCAACCAACAGTGCCAATTCACCGTCTATTGGATGGCAGTACACGTATCAGAATCAATCGGGAGCAGCACCTGCTGCATTTTCTGATGTTTGGGACGGAGATGTACCGGTACACGAGTAGTTTTGCGAGAGGGGAGATCAGTGCCCGCCGGACAGCGTGCACTGCACAGGTACGTCGCCGCGGCGCGGGCGTGTGCTGATCGGCGGAGAACACGGGCCCCCCGGGGGGAATCGACTCGACGCCCGTTTCTTGGCGCTCGATCGATCGGTTGGACGCATGCAGGTGGGTGGGCGGATCGAATCGAACGTGCGGCGCACCACCACACCACGTCTCTGTGCAACGACCTGCGCAGCCTCAACGGGGCCTTTTTTTTTTTGTGGTGGTTTCGGCTGTGCAAATGCAACAGTCATAATGCGGCATTTAGACCATGCGGCGCTGGCGGGAATGCTGCCCCTGACCCTCCTGCTGCCAGTGCCAACCCTTTCATTTTTCTCAAACACGACCGAATCCGCACGCATCCATTACGTTTCAAATGCAGCAGTAAACCAGTGTTCTCTGGCACGCACCTGGCTGAGAGTGGAAAGCACCAGCACCAGACGCACCAACATGTACAATCCAGTAGTGTGCATCCTGTGATGATACTCTAATTAATACTATAATTAGCATATAATTAGTTAAGAGTTATCAAGTACTAAAAAAATTCATAAAATTGGATTTGCTAAGCTTTTTAAAGAAACGCCTATATAAAATTTCTCGCACTATAAACACATCATTTTATCAGCTAATAAGCGCAAGTAACTAATTAGTCGTTAGGACCGGTCCCAGTTTTTCTCGAGAGTGATGCTAATGGTAGTTGTTGGCACCAAATTATTATTTTTACAGCGGTCACGTGAGATGCCATGCATGATACTCTGCTGTAATCCACTTCTGAGGCGTGTGAATCGGAAGGGAAAAAAGCTGAGCAGATTCGCTCGCATCGTCGTCTCGTCACCTCGCCTCCTCCTCGTCGCGAGCCGGCCGGCCGGCCGCCGCCTCCGTGCCATTACTGCTGCCCCTGCCCGCTCCTTCCCGGCGCGGCCACTCCGTCCGCCGCGCGCGGCCGGACGAGCCGAGCCCGAACCCCTCTCCACCGTCCGATCAGATCTACCTACCTACCTTGCCACCTCGCCCCCCTCGTCTCCTTCCTACACACACCACCGCGTCCGTCCGTCCTCGCCCACCACTACGCCGCCACTACTACCGCCACCACCACCACCACCCTCCGGGGCTCCTGCGAAAACCCCAAACCGCCGACCGGACTCCGCGGCGAAGGTGGAATCTCCAATGCGGCTCCGGCTGCTGCTGCCGCTGCTCGTCGCGGCCGTCGGCCTCGCGCGCGCCTCCGACGACGACCCGTTCCTCTCCGGCGGTAAGCTTAAACCTCACTTGGAGCTGGAAATGTTTTGCTGAAATTGAGCTCGAAATGGTAATCGTTTGGGTTTGCCTCCGCCAGCGCCGGCGAACCACAGCTACAACATCGACTGCGGTGGCGCGACGGACTTCATCTCGGTCTTCGGCCGCCGCTGGCTCGCCGACCAGTTCTTCTCCGCCGGCGGGGCCGCGGGCATGGTCGCGGAGCCGCACCGCTTCCCGCAGCCGCAGGAGCGGACGCTCCGCTTCTTCCCGCCCTCCTCGGCCGGCAAGTCGTCCTGCTACTCCCTGCCGCTGCCGCCCGGCCGCTACTACCTCCGCCTCTTCTCCGTCTACGACAACTACGACTCCAAGCTCCGCACCCCGTCCTTCGACGTCTCCGCCGCCGCCACGCTCGTCCTCTCCTTCCGCTCCCCGTGGCCCGAGCCGGCATCGCGCTACGGGGCCTACTCCGACCTCATCTTCCCCTCCGCCACCTCCCCCACCTCCGACATCTGCTTCTACTCGCTCTCCACCGATGCCCCCAGCGTCGCCTCCATCGAGGTCGCGCCCGTGCACCCGCTCGCCTACGATGGCGCCACCACCGGCGCCGACCTCATCCTCGTCAACTATGGCCGCCTCACCTGCGGGAACAACCTCTTCGGCCCGGGCTTCACCAACGACTCCGACGCCTTCTCCCGAGTCTGGCAGTCCGACATCGATTTCCGGAACAATGACCTCAACTACGACGCCATTACGGCCGGCGGGAGGAAGGTTTTCGGCAGCAACCAGCCGCCCAACTACTTCCCCACCAAGCTGTACACGTCGGCGATCACCACGGGCGGCGATGCCTCCAACGAGATCGAGTACCTCATGCCGGTGGACACCAGGATGTCGTACATGGTCTGGTTGCATTTTGCCGAGATCGATGCAGGCATAGGCTCGGCTGGGCAGAGGGTGTTCGACGTTATGCTTGCCGGGAAGAACGTGACGAGGATTGACATTTTCAAGCAGGTGGGAGGGTTCACGGCGTTCAAGTGGACCTACATTGTGGACAATTTGACGAGCTCCACCATGAGCGTGAAGCTTGTGCCAGTAGTAGGACGACCGATCCTGTGCGGGCTTGAGAATTATGCAATGGTGCCACTTGAGATGAGGACAGTACCAAATCAAGGTGATGGTTTGAAGATTGCTCTCTCAGATGATGAAATTGGAGACTAGTAAAATTTTCCCCTTGCACCTTCTCTAAGATTGTTTCATTCGTCTCGGCAGTCGCTGCAATGAAGGCATTGAAGAATTCCCTGAAAATTCCAGCAAGGATGGGGTGGAATGGGGATCCATGTGCCCCAAGGACATGGGATGCATGGGAGGGAGTCACTTGCCTCCGCAAGGACAAAGGGCTTGTGATCACCCAACTGTAAGTACCATTTGTTGGCCCAACGCTATTCATATCACCAACTGTTTTGTGGGGATGCTCTACTTAGATGTGAAGTACTTTTTTTAGGAGTTTGCCGTGAAGTAGTTTTGGCAAGTACAGCCACCCTTTTTTCCTCAATATAGTTGATAATGTTTTCCTTGAAATCAAACAATGATAGATTTTTGAGGATGTCCAGAAAAAGAAGATGCACATATACCTCAATTTGACAGCTCAATACTAGTTTCCACTACACAACAGAATCTGACAGAGAGCTTAACTGTCAAATTCAAATTTACATTTAAAAGTTTCTTTTTAATTCCTGTTTGGTTGCGATGAGTTACTAATCATTCAAGTGGCCAAACTTTAGGGTCTGTTGGTCATAGTTGCACATTTCTTGATACCCTTATAGTAATTTACGTGTGTCAGCATTGTTATGTGTAATTGGATGGGACAGGATGGAAGGTAGTGGACTTTCTTTCTCATAAAAGCATTATTGAGGAAACACGTATAATATATTCGTGAAATATTGAAATTTCTATGGTTATAAAGTTATAACGTGTATGTATGTTGTTTTCTTTCCTCTACAGGGATCTTGCAAGCCAAGGACTAAAAGGTTACATTACTGATGAAATAAGTCATCTGACAGACTTGATAAGCTTGTAAGTATCACTTCACACACTGAAAGTCGATTTCAATTTGTTCCTGATCTTCTTTGACATTTAAAGTTTTTATATATAAACAGTTCTTGGTTTTTTTTATTGGTATCTTTTGCACTACAGGAATATATTAAACCTTAAATTATCAAAATCAAAGCCCACATAGCTTCATAGACTGGTTACATTGCTTAGGTAAAAGTAAATAGAATTGTATTTATGATATAGCCTTATAAACGAAAAATGTATGAATTAGTGAAGTACTTCCCGTCTTACCTGTCAAACTAAATTATAATGCTTGCCACCATACATTCAACAAGAAATAGTAGTACATAGTCCACCTGGAAATAAATTGAAAGCATGGAAAAATCTTGCGGAAAAACTAACATTAGGAAGTTCTCTCATTTTTACATAGGGCTCGTTGAGACTGCAGCATATGCATTAGGTTCTGTTTTTATGGTTATTTCCTCTATTTGGAGAAATTGATTTGTGGACTTATGTCCAAAGCATATGAGACAAATACAATCATAGTGAGTAAATGATGGTCTGATGGCCAGCATGATTATCATTCACTTACATGAATGCACAGATCCTAATTATGGACAAATATTACTGTCTCATTGCCTGATTTCTCCAGGATACTTTTTTGTTATAGATTTATTAGTGTCTGTATAAGATTTTACATCATTCTTCTTTTCATTTGGAGATTGTGCGGTCGTGGCTAAAGAAATGCCTTTTTTTTCCTTTTTTCCAAGTTTGATACTTTTTCATCCTTCCTTGTAAGTTACGATACATTTGCTTCACCAGGAACTTGAGCTACAATTCTTTGACTGGAAGCTTACCTCTTGGCTTAGGCCAACCTTCACTTGCGACATTGTGAGTATAGTTATCTGTTTCACAACATGTAATCTTTTGATTCCAGATTAGAAAATTCGATGTGGTATCACCACAGTTCAAATGCTCATGATATATACATTTTTGTTAAAAAATAATTTTGTTAAACCAACATTCTTTAGGCACGTATCATTTGCATTGAGAACTCATGAACCTAGCAGCATTATCAAGGGATTTTATTCTCATGAGATTAATGAGAAAGTGTCTTTCATTTGTGGAACATATTTGGGAAAAGGACAAGATACAAATTACCAAGTTGAAAAATTTTAACTCAAAATTCGACCTACTCATTTGGAAACAAAAAGAAAAAAAAATGGAATTGTGTACTTTTATTCTTGATCTTTTATTTTTCAATGAACAGATAAGATTTTGGGTTGAAATTTTTGCAAACTGGTCATGATGTCATCGTACAGTTCTAAACAGTGTCTGGAATTTTTTTCATGTCTAAAAGAGCATGTCTCTGAAGAATGATAGCATTTTAATATGTTAACATTAGATATTCTCTCTTCCTTATAGATAATGCATTAGCTACTACATCCTCTATAAATTTGAGTGATGGAATGGTGCTTTTCAGTTTGCAGCTCCCTAAATAATACCCATGATCAATTTGTAATTCTGGTTCTCTTGTGAGTAACTTTTACGTCTTCCTTTAGGGATCTGTCATCAAATCAGTTTACTGGAAGCATTCCTGGCACCATAGGTTCCTCCAAATTACAAACTGCGTGAGTACATTTCTTTTTCCATTACTGCTGACATGTTCAGCAATTGTTGTATATTTACATACAATACAAATATACTAATTACTATCTCTTGTACAGTTTACTGAACAACAATCAACTTGATGGGCAAGTTCCAGAAAGACTTTACTCAATTGGCGTACATGGTGGTGTGATAGAGTAAGATACCTTTAGTATTTTCACATAAACAATCTTCACTTTTTCCGGTAAAATTTGGTAGTGTATCCAGTTGTCACATTCAAAGAGATATTATGCTCAGGCTTAGAAATGATCGGCAGGCTCTATTTTGTCCCATGCTCCTGCACCTGCCCTTGCTGTGGCCCACCAGTTAAGATTTTAGGTTTCATCATGCGATTAGTTATGATGACTATTGTTTTGAATTGTAGATATAACAATACCACGTTTACAATATGAAAATGCTGAGCAATATAGGTCCGTGATCTCCGAGCTCCTGGTTGAGATAGGGATAAACTGAGTGAAAGCAAGCTGTTGTTAGAAAAGGGAAATGTATGTACTAGGCATTGACTAGCTTCAATGAAGATCTAGCACCTGATGGTGCTAAATTTGGCATATTTTAGTTTCTTATCAGTGGAAGCAAATGAGGGAGTCCAAGCATGCGCATGGTCGCTGTACGAGTCAATAGTAGATATACTGTGAACCATGATATATGACTTGTAACTCTTGTATTCATTTTGTCTCATACAAACATCCTCTGTTTTGACAGTCTGTCAGGTAATAAAGGCCTGTGCGGGGTGCCTACTTTACCTGCTTGTGCATTATTCTGGGAGAAAGGAGGGCTGAACAAAACTGGCAAAATTGCACTTGGGGCCTCGCTTGGCTTTGTTCTGCTTGTCACACTCATAGTGGTCTACATACTGTGCATCAGAAGAGGACCGTATGATTATGATTTTGAGTTCCCTCAAGATTTGACTTGTGAGTATACCACTTCTCAGCTTCATACTTATCTCTGGAGTGATCATTGCTTTCCATCTTAAGTTAGTGCTACCTGTTCTTTTCTTAAACCATACCTAAGGCCATCCGTATCAGTTGTCATGCCATTTGAAAAATTTCAGTGTTCCTATTAACGCAAATAGCAATGTTTCAGGTTATCAACCTAGAGTATATTCCTGAACAATAAATCACTATTTACAACCCTTTCTGTCTTTAGCAAATGTATAAGCTCACATTCATGAGTGCACCATGTTTAAATTCATTACTTTCTCATCCTTCACAGCGATATCAGCAATCTCTGCTAAAAGGAATAGGTACCAGAGGGCAAAGTCTGTAATGCTTGCTGAGATGGAGGCGCACAGTCCAGACGGTTATTATACCAACGGGGGTACTCATTAAAGTTATGGGCAATGGAAATGAACTTCTTTATACTTACAAAGGAAACACTGGCGACAGTTGCTGGCCTGGAGCAAGGACAGTTGTGGCTCGTGAACAAACTTCACCGGCATCATCAACATGACGTCCTAGTAACTTCAGTCAAGCATCCATGGCATTCTTTTGCAGTTACATTCACAGCTGAATTCCAAATGTAACATATGTGCATGTTTTATGTGTACTATATATGAGGTGGTGGTGGTGGTACTTTGGTAGTAGACTGGTAGTCGGAGGGGTGCCTTATTTTTTGCAGAGGCTTTGCTGTCTCGTGTTAGCTTTAGCTTTAGGCGTGTGCACTCCATCAGCAATGTAAATGCAACCAGGTTGGGTCAGGACAGATTCAGGCGTTTGAAATGGTTGGGGATAAAAGCTGTGTACTGATAGGTGTATTCTTTCTGTATAAAACTTGACTTTGATGGAACTGTCTGACTTCAGGAGATTGAAAGCATTAGGTATTTAGATTTGCATGGGAATGGTGTTAGGCTGAGCCACTGACCACTTAGATACTCTGTTACTCTCATTTTAATCTGGATGTAGCTACATTTTTTATATCCTTTTTAAATATATGAACTTCTCTTATATGAAACCTTAAGATGACTGTTAAATCGTGGCTGATCTCTTTCTCACGGATTATCCCCGTCTTTATCTTTGGTTTTTGCACGCACGATTTTTCAAACGGCTAAACACACATGTTTTCTGAACGGTTAAACGACACGTTTATTTAAAGTTTGTATGTATAAATTAATCATCTCATATTTCTTAAATATTTTTTTAACTTTATAGTAATTAATTTCATCATTTATAATATTAAATAGCTATGAAATAATCGAATACTCTCAAATCGAAAGAAAGCAACCTCGGGTCATTGAAAACTTATTCATCAGATTTCGTACTATGCAGTACTTATCGGCCCAAACAACAATTATAGGCCCAACAGAAAGACCAGCGAGCCCAACTGCGCTTCAAATGTAACAAATCAACACCGTTCATTCCTCATCGAACGCCTTCACGCCGCCACGTAGCGGAGAACAAACAAAACCCTAGAGCCACACCAAGGTATAGATGCGCCCTCCCACCGCGCCGCCCCCGCCGCCTCCACACGCTCGCCCACCAAACCCTAGCCGCCGCCGCCGTCGACCAGGTAAGGAAGGAGAGCCGCCGCCGCCGACCAGGTAAGGAAGGAGAGCCGCCGCCGCCATGAAGCGCAACCCGGGCGTCACGAGCTCCCGGCGGAAGTGCCGCAAGGCGCACTTCACGGCGCCGTCGTCTGTCCGCCGCGTGCTCATGTCCGCGGCGCTGTCGTCGGAGCTCCGCCACAAGTACAACGTGCGGTCCATCCCGATCCGCAAGGACGACGAGGTGCAGGTGGTGCGTGGCACCTACAAGGGCCGCGAGGGCAAGGTGGTGCAGGTCTACCGCCGCCGCTGGGTAATCCACGTCGAGCGGATCACCAGGGAGAAGGTGAACGGCTCCACCGTCAACGTCGGCATCCACCCCTCCAAGGTCATCGTCACCAAGCTCAAGCTCGACAAGGACCGCAAGGCCATCCTCGAGCGCAAGGCCCGGGGCCGCGCCGCCGACAAGGCCAAGGGCAAGTTCACCGCCGATGACGTCGCCGCCGCCGCCGGGGGTGCAGCCGCCACCGGCGCCTCGCTCCAGGAGATCGATTAAGCTCGTGGATCTGCTGGTGCTCGCACTGCCCCTCCATATCTAGCCTTTTGTTTTGCTATCAGCTGCTTCTGTTAGGAGTTCATTCTACCTGAAAACTGCTACTTTATCATTGAAAATGTCTCCATGAGAGTTTTGGATCCTGATGTTGATCACTTGATCTATATCTATGATGATGTGGCTCTGTCTGGGATTTTGAGTTATGAAGAAATGATTATAACCTTAATTGCTCATGATATATATTTTTCACCCAGATATACCGAATGCTTCGTCTACTTATAATATACTAGCATGTATTCTGGATAATACTTACTGCATCTTTAATACCTGTGCCTAGGTTGATAGCTTGTGGATTGCTGTATGATAACCAGTCTCTCAATTTACTCGAATTCATGCACATAGTCTATTTTCTCAGTTTCATCCTGAAGCATTTCAGGTTGTGACAAACCATGGGAGTTTGGTAAGACAGTGTTGCCGTATTGTATTGTATTGCTTTCCGTTGCCGCACCATGTGGTCGACTGTTGATGCCGCAATGCCATGTTACGAGATCAAGAGTATTGCTTAGTCCATTTTTATAGTATATTGGTTTGGAATGATCTGAATTTTTAGTATGATATGATGCATCCAGCGTATGCTATTCCTATTTCTAGCTTCTAGCTTCTAGTTAGTAGGCTGGTAGCATCTTTATTAGATATGATGTCTTGTTGTCAAGGTTTATCTGTTGATGTGTTAAATTTTCTACTCAATCATTGAGCTGCTTGTGTTGTCTATAGTGGGCGTGCTTGTTTTCTGCCATATAATTGTCTCTGTGATTGTTGGACGATTATTATTGGGCAGTATAGGCCTCGTTTGAAATGTTATAAACTTGAATGTGGTTCTGCCCTTCCAGTAGGATTATGCATGTGTTATGTTCTGTTTGACTTACCCATATAAGACATCAGGGTTTATTAATGGAGTCTACACTGCTAGCATTTTGATCGATGTGGATGCCATTCTGGTTTTAATGCTGCTGGAGTGACTTCCCAGTTACCATCTTTCCATTTGTGTTGTTCTACTTGTACAACATTTTCAACATTTCTGTGTTGATTGTGGGTTCCAACTTAATTTAGCGCTAGATTCAGGAGTTCTGAGACACCGAATAGCCTACCAGATAGTGAACCTGCTTTCATTTAGCAGAGCATGTTACATCATGTGAAGGATTGTTTTTTTTAATAACTGTGCCTCCGTGATCATTTGTGTGGGAGATCTGAGAAGGAATTTTAATTTTTACAGCTGTGCCTTTTGTGCTCATATTTATGGGTGGAGTGAGAATTTGAGTTGTGATTCCTCAGCAAAGCTGGCCTTGTTTATGAAGCAGGTATATTGTGGTATGGGTTCAAGTGCTGCGCACTCCGTCGAATTGGGTGCTGTTGGGCTTGCTTTTGTGAAGAACCAAGAGATGTTGGGTTGTATTTTCACTGAATGGTAGTCGAGATGTTCCTTCAAGTTAGGAACCGTTTTCTACTCGAACGTATGAATGTTGAACCTATCTGCTAATCAAATAACGTACTACATGGTGGAGGCCTGTTCTTTCAACGTATAACATGGTGGAGGCGTTTTTTTCGGCTAGTTCAGTAACCAGCGTGTAAAACATAGCAACGGATTAGCATATGACTGATTAATTATTAGCTACAAAAACCTTAAAATTGGTTTATATGATTTTTAAATTTTTTCATAGAATATTTTTATCCGTTTTAACAGTTTGGGATGAAAGAGTGACTGCATCGCTTAACATTTACTCTATCTTTGTTTTGCAGATGCCACATGGTTCTCCTAGGCCTGCCTCGGCACTGATGGCTGAAATGGCCAGCTCGAGGCAGGCAAAAGAGGCCAGCCCAGCCCAGCCCCCATCCATGTAACGCACTGCAAGGCCCATAATTTACACGTGGCCAGCGTGCCTGCTCGAGTGGCACGGACCGACTCTTGTTCAGCCTTTTCCCTTGGAGTGGCAGTGACAATGTACACCACTGGGCTACTACTTTGGAGCAAGTTCAATAGCATAGTCAATGGATAGCTACAAATTTTCTATAGCCAATTTATATATAGATATATACTACATAATTAATATACAGTCCTACCTATTATATATATATATATGTGTTTTAAAGTCTGTGCTATAGCTGGCTATAAATCTATTGTTCCCTGCTCCTCTCTTATCTTCTAGCAAAAGACCATGTTGTTGATCGAGCAGCCTCTGCTTCTGCGTCTGTGCATTGGAGGACTGTACGCGTACGCCTCCATCCACGTAGCCACGGTTGTACAGCAAGCTCTGCGTCACGCCACGGGCTCATGCATGTGATGTACCTGCCTACCATGATTTTCGCCTGCCTCCATCGGCATTCGCTCATCCTCATACTGCTTATCACATCGAGCATTATTTATTTTCTTTTTATTTTCAGCGTCCTACTTTTATTTTTGTTTATTATTATAAGTCAAAATTAAAATTTTTAACCTTAAAGTTGTTACAGTGGATTTGGATTTTTTTAGCGTACTTTATTTTTTAAGCCTTAACTTTTAAATAGCTTAGAACACACATATAAAAGTTTTATTCCAAATTATTTTTCTTTACAAATACGTCATTTAGTTTTTCTAAAAATCCAAACAATCACACTCTTTATCTCCATCTCCCTCTCACCACGCGTATCTATTCTTTATTTATTGAGGTACACTATAATATTTTTTTCTCAACCTTAATAACGGCTAAACAATCTAGAATTACTTAGATTATATTTTAGAACATACGTAGCAACATATATGAGTCTGTTAGCATTACTAATTGACAGAAAAAAGAATCTAAGGATAGTAAGAATTTTGAACCATTGGATCTCTTTTCCCGCTGTCGTGCCTTCTCCTCCGGCCTTCACGTACTCCCTCGCCGCTACTAGCAGGCCTTGCTGGCGATGGAAGACGGGAACGACAACGGCGAGCCCCCCACCCTCGAAGCCATCTTGCTTTCCTAAGCCCACTCTCCTCCTTTGCATGGTTGCGGTAGTAGCGAGAGTGGCCTGCCCCGCCGACCATCTTCTAATCCTTCTCGCAGCGAGTTCAATAGTATAGCCAGCTACTGACTCTAAATCATCTATAGTTAATATAATATGCAATTTATATGATAGTTACCTACAAAAACATATACTACACTATTAATACCTGGTCCCACCTGTCATACACACATTGCGTCTTGGAGTTCGTACTGTAACTGGCTACAAATCGATAGTTCGCTGCTCTTCTCTCTCCTCTCTTATGTCTTTAAAATATATTTATAGTTGACTTATAGTCTGCTATTGTACCTGCTCTTATTCACTTCGTCCCTCGCTTTCAACGCCAGACCACCGTCCTCCACCATCCTCATGGCTACAAAGACAACCACACATGTACTGTCCAATGGAAAATGCTATACATACGAACGAAATTGTACGATACGGGTACGATTTTAGTCGCTGTCGCCATGATTTATCGCTGCGTGCTGATCCGCGCTCTACACGTGTTGTTACGCTACGCATGCCGCCGTTAATCGTATGTACGATCGTCGTACGCACAACACTGCTCGTGTCCAATACCAGTTTGACCGCCACCGTAACCGGCCATCCTCTAAACCCTGATAACCTCCCTCTTCCCTCTCCTCATATATCCTTTCTGTCCAGACCCTAATCCTACAATCTAATCCCGAGGTCTTCGGGCGCGCGGGAGAACAAGAGAAGTCGTCAGAGTTGTATGAAAAGGATACTAGAGCATGAATCGTGAAGCACATCAGGTGGCCAAACTATGCAAAAATTGGAGACAGATTTTTTTGTTGAATCAAGGTTAGTAAATTCCTAAATAGATGGAACATATATAGATAGCGTTCGTTCTCCTTAGCTAGCACAAAAAGCAGACGACGATTTTAGGGCATGCATCAGTCGACCTCCGGGTAATTTAGGATCTGCTCTTGTTTAACAAAATAAAATAAATTTTACTATAAAATAAAATTTAGTTCATTTCATAAACTAGAGTCGACCCTAAAATATTCGTGAGTCGACCCACGGCCCTACCTAGACGATTTTATGCTTGTCAGGCTATCAAGTACTGTGCTCCCTCTCGACGTATCATTGAGGCATTCCATCGATCCCCACTATATTCGTGAGTCGACCCATGGCTCTACCTAGATAATTTTATGCTTGTCAGGCTGTCAAGTACTGTGCTCCCTCTCGGTGTATCATTGAGGCATCCATCGATCCCCACTGGTCCCTTGTCCCCACACCCCCTCGTTTGTTTTAGCTTCAGCCGCCGCTGCAGATTCTACTGTACTACCACATGCACGCAAGCTAGCTTGCTTCTCATCCGTACGCCCATCCGTTGGCTAGCTGCTATAAGCTGCTGGACATGTACATGCATGCCGATCGATGATCTATCACACATATTTGCTGATCGATCGATTGAGGCCATTGATAAATACAATACCGATCATCGATGAAGCAGGAGCACGAGCGTTCTGTTATTTCATGAGTCTCTCTCTCTCTCTCTCTCAAAGTTGGAATATGCACAAACAAGTCCAAGTTTCCAGGACCAATACATTATTAGTTTATTGAACCTTTCTTCTTCGTATTGTCTTCGTCTCATAATAACTACGATACGCTTTACTTTATCAAATTTCAATACAACTTAGACGATGCTCTAGCAAGCACCCTTGCATCGCTTGTCCAAGGTTAAATTAAGACGATGCCCTAACCGCTAGCAGTAATAGCTAATTAAGCTACACCGACTGATATGTTTTCAATTTTTTTGTAGGCGACCACTGATGAGTAGTAAAGCTGAACTAGCTTATTACATATCATCTAGCAATTTTTCATATTTTATTTTTTGGAAAAATATTTTCTCGATTTAAAAGATATCCACAAACTATAATGATTTGTTAGGATGCTAGGCAAAAAATTTTATAATTTTCTCGATCTTCTAACATGATAAATTAATAGTCAATCTTGTATGTTTAAAGGGTATTTTGGATATTTATTACAAATGTATAGGATCCAAGGGTATATTGTGGAGAAAACTGCTAATCAAGAGTAACTTAATAGAGTCAATGGCAGATCGTTAAATCGATGCGAATGAATAGATTTTCTCTAGATGCAAATACTAGTACTCCTAACATGGATGGACGGACCTGGACGCAGCTCTTACGTACGGAGCACAACATTATTTGGGCTGCAGCAGGCAAGTAGCCCCATGCAAATAGCAGAGCGTCGTCGTTAATACTGCAGCTTTCCATGTTGCCCCTGCCTGCTTAGCTTAGTGTACGATAGGGCCGGGCGCCACTGAGCTCGATCGCAAGCAAAAGCTAGTGCAATGGAAGGAAAACCATGGGCTGCTCCCATCCGATCCGGTGGGCTGCACTGTGCCCTAACTACTTGGAAGCCTGTCCGTTTCAAACGACCAGACTGATCGTTGCTAGTATCAACTTGGTACTAGAATTGTAGCCTCCACTGTGTGTATATATGTGTGTGCGTCTGATAATTGCTTTCGTTGCTATCAACAGAGCCAACACTGTCCAGCACTGTCTAGATGTCGACACTCCCCGATCGATTCTAAGCTAGGTACACCATGCATACTCCTTGTCAGTATTAATCCTCTGCTTGTCTGCAATATTTCAATATAAGAGGAGTTTAGTTGGGGAAATGAAAATTTTTAGGTATCACATCAAACGTTTGACCGGATGTCGGGATGGATTTTCGGACATGAATGAAAAACAAATTTCACGGCTTGTCTATAAACCGCGGGACGAATCTTTTGAGTTCAATTAATCTGTCATTAGCGTATGTTGGTTACTGTAGCACTTATGGCTAATCATGGACTAATTGGGCAAAAAAAGATTCGTCTCACTATTTCTTACATACCTGTGTAATTAGTTTTTCGTTTCATTTATATATAATACTCTATTCAGGTATTTAAAGATTGGATGTAATGTTTTTGAATAAAATTTTTGGGCTGCATTATGTATGCATGCATGCAAATGGTTCATCAGAGCCACCAGCTAGGTACTGGCCGGTAGTACGTTTCCCATTTCTTTGCTCGGGAACTAGTTAAAAAAATTCAGAGCTAACGAACGTACAGTAGCTAGCTAGTTAGCCTGATTAAGTTAAGTTAAGGATCATCGATCGGTACTGTACTTAATTAGGGGCGATTCATAACAACTCATGATCGATCAGCATTTTGTGGATGGATCGGATGACTTTGATGAACAGGAAAATGGCCTCTCTAGACTTCTGGGGACGATCGATTTCATGTGAGAGCTAGTAAAGTGGCCGGCCGGAAAAGCTGCCGTCACCGTGCCGGTGTTCTTCACAGATCGATGCACAAACATCTCATGTCTCTGGCTGCACATATAATAACAGTGCTCCTTCCTTATGGTGGCCCAGACCTGAATTTGTCCCAACTCGATCCCCTCTGCTGCTAGCTAGCTATCGGCTGCAAGCAGTACTGCAGACCATAAAGTTGCTCTCGTACGAACATCCAATCACCTTCGGCAATGCTTCTTTCATGTCCCCTGTGCGCATGTTATATGGTTTTATATTTATATCTAGTAGTAGTAGAAAGTAGAAACCGTTCCTGAAACACTTCGGTCGCGTTGCTTTTGTCTGCTTCTCAGAACTACAGTGTATATATACTAGGACTGTAGTAGCTAGTGGTATTCATGCTGGCTCTTCACTGCATTCCCAGCTACCTCTGCTCTCGCTCCCACAGGGACCCGACCCCCCAGGGTGCCGAAAGATATCCAACAACACTATATCATTGGCACCAATTACGTTACTCCGGCCAGATTGAGATCCTCTCGTCCTAGAACACATTAATCTTTCGGTTTCTCTTTCCATGTCCAGTGTTTGACCATATGTTTTATTTAAATTTTTTAAAAAATAAAAAAATAGTCACACGTAAAATACTGTTCATAATTTATCATCTATTTAAAACAAAAATATTAATCGTAAAATTATTTTAAATAAGACGAAGAATCAAACATTATAGGTAAAATGTGAAAGATTGATTTATTTTATGACGGAGGGAGTATATCATACTTGCTAGTACAATACTGAGGCCAGAATATGTATTCCAGTAGTACATCAAAAGGTTATCTTAATTAAACACCTTGAAATATCATATCGCAGATCGAGGACTACTGCATTTATCTGTACCTGCTGTATACTCCCTCCATCCCGTTTTGTTTGATGCTCTAGTTTATTTTGGAAACATTCTTTTTGTTTGACGTCATAGTGTTATCTCTAGCACTGATTCCATTTTTGCCCTTCTCCACGGCTTCTCCTCCACTACGCTTGGCTGCCAAACTATGCGGCTGAATGGCGGCGGCGCTCCACGTACGAGGACGTCTCCGAGGAGGAGAACTTGATGAACAAATAAACCAGCCGGTCTGAAGTAGGTTTTCCATCCACATTCGTGATTATTCATGATTACTCAAATTCAGAGCAAAACTAAATCCAGACACACTGTTATATGTCTTCCCAAACTAAATTCAGACATAGTGACTTACATCAGACATACTGTTATATGTATTCCCAAACTAAACTCAGAGCAACCAACCAACAAGCTTGCTGCTTCCATGGAGACCGGATGTCACTAGCTGATCAGCTATCTGATCAGATTACTCCACTACAGAATCATCAATCATCAGAGTTAGCAATCTTGGCTAAGTGCAGACATGAACCAAAGAGCTTTCACTCCCAACTCCATGAATTCTTCAGGGTTCTGATTCCAACAGGAACAACACTTGATCTTACAACTCACAAGCAGCAATTAATTAAAAGGAAAATTGTCTGAACAGATGGAGCACAATATCAAACATAATGGGTATCATAACACCAAAAAGATAATCTAGTATCTACCTCCAGCACACCAAAAAAAACTCAAAAGTACATAATTGTGCTTCTTCGATTGTACTCTAGCATGCATGAATTTAGTGGTGCTATTTGAGCAAAATACAAGCAGGTGAACCTCCAGCAGCTAGCAACAGTTAGTAGCACTTCTAGCAACAACTTCCAAAAATTTCAGACCAGCAACACCGCGAGCATCTTCAGGTATCTGCCATTGTCCTGAAAGAGAGTCATATAAATGTCACTAATCAACACACATCAAGCAAGTTAACCTATGAGTATTTCACTGAGAGCAAGGCCTATAAAGCGAGTCATTACCCCAAAGAAAGTCTAGCATCATTTACTGACTTAGCATCACACCTTAGTTGCAAAGGAAGGTGACATTGCCTTTCAAGCACTCCTTTTTTGATGTGTGGCAGATCAAAAGAGTTGTCACCATGTACTTTTATGATTTCCCTCATGCATGCATGAAGAGACAAGAAAATCATGTTTGATCGCCGCACTAGATAATCTTGAAATGCTCGATCAACGGCGGCTACAAGTTCTTCTGTTGTTGTTGAGGTTGATTTATACTGGATGGCCTGAATGGAGTTGAACAAACCTAGATCCAAGACATTCAAATCTGGGGAATTGGCCGGTTGGCAAACAAGTTGGATGTTAAAGTTGTCTTGCTTCGCAGCCTCACAAAACATTCTGTCATCGGGTGCAATATGGGGCCGAGCATTATCCTGCTGGATGTATATAGGTTTGTCAGCGTCTTCACGAGGCCACTTAGCATGAACTGCCGGCAAAACCTTTTCTATCATGAAGTTTCGGATTACTTCCTTTGTGATTGACTCGATGGGCTTCATCTCGATCGTTCCTGCAGGACGGTTCACGCTTGACCTCTTTGCAGCTGTGTTTGTGCTACAGTAACTAACGAACCTGAAGAATAGAGAGGAGACATAGCCTTTTACCAAATTACTAAATATAGTGAAATTTACTTGTGCCTAATTACTTCATTTGACTATAAATGTAACATACCAAATTACCAATGCAAGACTTCATTTTGACCATAGTATTTACTGAACCAGACTACAAGTGAACCATAGTATCTTCTGTAACTGTAACACTCCAAACAAGAAATTAAAGTACTCTTGAACTGTTAGCACCAGCTAGTGATCCTTGACAAACTAGAAATTGCTTTATCAAACAAAAAATTGATGGCTTAATCAAATAAAAAACTTCATGCTTATGACTTTAATTTATGTCTTCCAAACATGGAAAAAAACATGTGAAGAATGTAAAACAACAGATGGACAGCCCATCCAAAACTAATTTCCAAAATGTGAGCTGCAGCTACGTTCTAACTGAAACTGAATAACTAAAAAACTGAAAACCAATTAGACCACTTCTGAAATGCGAACCCCTTGTGAACGCAGCACGAGCCAAGCTCCAGTTTATTTGAGTAGTTTAACTATAAACAACGAGATTATATTCATCACATAAGACAAAGGGTAGGCTCTGGATTTGTCTAAAATTCTGAATTCTAGATAAACAAGATAACAAACAAATTCTAAAAGACGGAACGACACAACAAGCAGAACTCCATGTTAGCAGCAATGCATTTCTTGAGGTTGTAGTGCCATTTCACTTGATAATAATCACTAAAATTTATTCTTGAGCAAGATCAATCTAAGACATAGTGTACTGATAGAAGACAAACCTTGGGGAGAGAGTCATCGAAGACGAAGCTACACCGGCTCGCGCGGCCATGGCGGCGGAACGATGGAGGCAGTCTTGTACATGGCTGTGGCTGGGATTGCCATCGCTAGCCTGCTGCGTGTATGTCGCCACCACCTGAGGATGAGGCTGCTAGGGGAATGGTGTCGTGACATTGGTCGATGATCCACCGCCGCTGATGCCTTCGTGTGCCATCTTCTTCCATGGCATGACGAATTTTCGCTGCCTAACCACCCCGCCATCCATCGTTAGTGTCAATGGGATGTCGGGGCTTGAAAGAACGCCGCCGGTGCCACAACAGCGTCGAGGAAGAGCGTCGGTGGCTCAAGAGAATGGCGCAGCTGCCAGTGGCTCCAGCAAGAAGGGGTTCCGGTGATGGCTCCGGTGAGTACGGGTGGTGGCGAAGGCGTTTACCGGCTCAAGAGGAAGGCCATCGGCGCCGCGGCAGTGTTGGGGGAGGGCGCCAGCGGCTCCGGTCAGTTGGGATCTCGGCGACGGCTGCACTTTCGTTTTCTTCCGATGACGAAGCTGATGGGGGATCTCCCTCCTCCGGGGTGCTTGGACCAAGAGGATGGCCTCACCAGTGTCTTGGGGGTGAGCCCCGGCGGCTGGCGCGGCGGCCGACGTTTCCGGCGTTTCTTCTGGTGTTAGGGATTTCTGTATTGACGAGGAGAAGGCACAGGGGCAAAAAAATCATTTCATAGCTTCCTTAATTTTCACATGGTTGTCGGAGACGACAAATATAACGGGATGGAGGGAGTATATAGTAAATTAATGCGCAAAAGAAGGGTCACTTCTTCAAAGACAAATTAACCCGCAATTAACATTAAAGCTAATCTAGCGCATGCAGCAGCCAATCTAGCGCGTTAACCAGCGACCCACAGTCCCACCTAATGCACATTTTAATGCATGCTTCACTTTGCTGCTACGGCTAAAACAATTACTTTAAAATTCTTGTCATACTTTATAAACTTTTCTGACACTATTAGCGCTACTAATTGTTCCATCAACTACTTTTTTACTTAAAATCCTTTCTATTTTATTCACAATCGTACCTTTTCACTCTCATATATTTCTCATTTATTAAATAACATCGTAATCTTTTTATTTTCAAATTGAATACTTTATAAACAACTAACCTAGCTAGAAATATTTATGTTTTGAGACGAATATTATAATTAGTACCGGTCTATGGATATTCATATTCAATATGTACGTATAGAATCCAGAAATGAAAATCTCGAAATTACTCCGGTTTGGATTCATAAAAGTTTACTGTCCTTGTGCATTACTACCTCTGTCCTAGATTATAAGGGATTAGAACTATTCACTTTTAATTTTTGACCATTCGAAAAAACTTAGTGTAAATATAAAAAATTATAAGTAATACTTAAACTACTTTTAATAATAAAAAATAATAAAAAATAAAAAATAATTTTAATTTTTTAAATAAAACGAGTAATCAAATATTATAAATAAAAAGTCAAAATCTCAAATAATTTAGGATGGGAGGGAGTACTTCAAGTTAATTACACTGTTGTCTCTGAAAGAAAGGACTAAAGTTGCGTGGCCGTTTCAGGCATGAGGTGCTGACGTACTATTTTTGCCAAAAGGAGTATACAGTACTGCGAATAGTTACTAGGGAGAGCCTCGGATTCTGTACTATATATAGCTGTCATTGGAATCAGCCATCGTCGTGGGCCTTTGGATTCTTTTGACGGTGCAGATTGGATTTGATTGGTCGAATATCTTGTGGACACTGGTCAATATATTCAGAACACTGACCAAATAGTTGCACTCTCCACTGGGCGGTAGACCGCGTTTGGCGTAGGCTAGATATCGGCGTGAAACCATGTTAACAAATTAGTATATGATTAATTAGTTATTAATTATAAAAAAATTATAGAATTGATTAATATAGTTTTTAAAATAACTTTTCTATAATTTTTTGAAAAAATATAAATAAATCTAGATAAGGTCAGAAAGTCTTATATGTGGATAAATCTAGTTAAATCCAGAAAATTTTACAATATGAAATGGAGAGACTATATTTAGCAGTTCAAAAAAATGTGCACGCGAAAAACGAGAAAATCTAAGGGATAGTAGTGGGGAGCTGAATTCTAGTATATGATATCACTCTTACGATGTAAACAATACTACTCTACACGTGAATTTAATATTACCTATCTCTCATTATACCTTGGTGTTACGTAGAAACCATGTCTCATGTAAAACATGATTTTCTCTTTCTCTTTAATAACACACTTGTTACGTCATCTTTTATTCTATATGGTAGCTTATTTAATTCTATAAAAATCATTCTACTCATTATATCGTGCTCCTTTTAGCTTCTTACCCAGCTTCAAAATTACTATACTCCTACTTTGAAGTGACTATCAAGTGAAGCTTGTAGTAGTAGTACAATTTTTCAAACAAAATCTTGGGGTACAGCGGTGGATATCATTGATTTTATATATTGGTGTAAAATTGCATAAGCATGAGAAAAAAAATCAAACATACAAGCAACTAATATCTATTATGGTACTCCTACTAGATAGTTAAACTGGAACTCCTGTTTAGGCTGAATTAGTTTCACCGATGGATTTTCGATTTTATTTCTTGCGTATCGCTTTCTAACTACTACAGTAAACAATGAATCTCGTGTATAAATCTAGCTTATATATAAAGGGTCATCATCGGACACTTTTAAGACAAGACTTACACCTTTCACTTTATGTAATAGTTAATTTAGTCATTTATATACTTAAAATAGCTATAAAAAAATAACAAAATCAATCCTTCTATCTCAGTTATTTCAATTCTCAGACACCACCTTAAAGTTAAGTGTGGCATTTTTGAGAATGACCTTACATTAGATTAATGACCTTACATAAGTTGGTTACTCTACAGTTACCAACTTGCAGTTGCCCCTCCCACTATCAAGTACTGTACAGTATCAACCAAACTAGTTGCTCTACAGTTGTATCGATCTTGCCATATCAATAATCCAAAAATGATCCAAGGTCCTTTTCAACATGTGTGACCACCCACAATTTACCGGTCCCGTTCAGTGCACATATAAATAAGAAATATGCATGGCGGAGAAGAAGGAAATGATACTTTCCAAAATATAAAATACTCCCTCCGTTTCATAATGTATAATATTTGACTTTTTTTTAATGTTTAAGTATTTATCTTATTCAAAAAATTATGAAAATATTATTTATTTTACTTGTGACTTACTTTATTATCAAAAGAACTTTAAACACGACTTGTCATTTTTTATATTTGTACTAAATTTTTTAATAACACGAATGGTCAAACGTTACAACAAAAAAGTAAAACATCTTACATTATGAAACGGAGGTAATATATATGTATGTGAAGACAAACAATATATTTTATTTATGAAGAAATTTGAAACTAAATTGGATGTTTGAGTTTAGTCGTGTGTGTGTATATATATATATATATATATATATATATATATAATATGCGCGTGCATACATAATTTACTTTTTTGATTTGTATGGGAATATATACACCAATTTAACTTTTTTCTCCACTGAATTTTGGTGATCGATAAACGTCGAGATCAATCACGTTATATTAGGATGAAAGGGTAAACATATAGTGTAAACAAACTATCATATATTCTCAATATATATTTCAGATGCTTCTCTTAAAGAAAACAAAATTCCATATGAATAAGGTTCCAATACTTTTTTTTTTACCAAACTCTGTAATTTCGGCCACATATTTTCCCATACGGAAAATACACTAGCTTCACAAATGGAACGGGACTGATCACTATTTTGGAGTCAGAGATTCTTTGTGCAATATATTTATTATTATTATCTCAGTTGCACGTTTACCATGCATGTAGAGAGATCGATGAAGCTATCTAGGTCGGATGACGTGCTACCTAATTAACGTACTCTTCCTTAAAAAGAATTGGAGAAACAGGAAATATATGTGTATAAAATGTGACCACCGGTACATGAGAAAGGGGCCCAAATTAAAGGCTCCTTGTACGTAGGGGAGATGAACCATTGGAGCCCTCTTGTCCATTAACATCCAGGTCACACTCCGTCCTCTGATTCCACTTGGCCAAATTGCTTCAGCAAAATTCAAGTGCACACGCTGCTGAATCGTTATTGGTTATTGCAGCCCGTGCCCATTGATTTTAAGGCCAATACAGCTGCTTCTACTGTCACAAAAACACATGGTTTTGGAGTGGGGGGACCGATAAGGTTTCCAAATTGTCACTTATTTGACAACTAAATTTTTATAAATTATGATAAAATTAACACCCTCTCCTCTCCCTTTAAACATGACAAAAAGGGAGTTCTATGTTCTCACTCTCCAACTATAACATTAATAAAGATGGACAAAGATGCATGCTCGATAAAAATAACAAAACGTAACACATACCTGCCATATTTATATGAGGTCTTTTAGAGTTCTCCACCTGCTAAGAATTATTCTTGACTATTTAATTATTTATTTTTTACCTATATTTTTCAGCTTCTAGTAATTAATCACTGTAAAAAAAAGGAGCATTAATGACCATAATTACTCTGTCCAAATTTCAATTGTCCACGCAACAAATGTGCAAACAAATATTACACTTTAGAAGCATAATACATCAAACCTAATCGGAGGTTGACCCTCTCGGGCCATCGGTTTACCGATCAAACCACTAGTTTTTTATTTATTAATATTATACTTAATATATATTATTTTTTTTATATAAAACCATCACAAATTAGTAAACATATATATAAACAAACCAATATGTATTATTTTATTGCTACAACATCAAAAAATTATAGCATGGTAACCAAATAAATTTATAATGTAATACTGCCATAGGATAAATTAAAAAATCTATATGATTCTAAGAAACCAGCTGGTTCACCAGTTTTTTACCGGTTCGATTGCAGGGGTGGTTTTTGAGCGGAACCGACCCTCAAGATTGCCGGTTCCAGTTTTTTCCGGTTCAACCGTCGGTCTAGTCCGATTTTTTATACTATGTTTACAAGAGAAATACATGTCTGTTTTGAAACCACACATTTTTTGATACAAGAAGTAAAATTAAAGTATGCTATGAATTTCAAAATATTTGAAAATTTCCATAATCACTTAAGCAAACATAGTGCTAATATTTGTTGGCCCAAAACTGAAGACATCGGCCCAATCAGGAAGAAACCTTTCTACACCCTAAAAGCTAACCCTTAAGATGAGAGACTCCTCACCTTTTAAGTTGGTGGCACTCCTCCTAAACTTTCAATGTGAGACTATATTCCCTCAGCACTGACCGGCTCCATACATGAGCACATACGGGCCTCACACTCGTGGTCCATTGACCGGCCCAACACATAGGTACATACGGGCTTCACACCTATGGTCCACTGGGCTTTGGGCTTACACCACCCGAGTGTGCACCACACTAGAGAGATTGTGGACCCAGCTCTGATACCACTTGTTAGCCCAAAACCGGAAGATGTCGGCCCAACCAGGAGGATGTCTTTCTACACCCTAAAAGCTACCCGTGAGGTGAGTGACTCCTCCCCTTTTAAGTCGGTGATACTCCCCCTAAACTTTCAGTGTGGGATGATTTCCAATAATATTGATATTCTATGTTCATTTTAAGTTTACCACAAATTTAAATTCCTATTTATGTATAGATATATACTATTTTCAATATCTAAAAATATATTTTCTCATGATAATTCTAATTTGGAATAAAACCCAATCAACGTTCCTAAACAATACATACAGAAGCAGGAGTAGGAGCGGTGGCACCTTCAGCCCGCCCGAGTAGCAGAAGCAACTGACAGTAACGGGAGGAGCGGCGACGGCGCTAGCCGGATCGAGATGCGGTGATGTTATTTAGTTTAATTTGATTGGATTTGTAGCTGATTCTGGGACTCGAATGATTATGTGACTTGAATGATCTTAGTCTAATTTGTGGTTCTTCGGATCCACTAGCTTGTAATGATTATGTATTTTGGAGATTTTTGTAAATGATTTTGGTTCAGGTCCACAGCAAGTTGGCTCGGTGCTATTTTCTTTAATTTATGAAAATATATATTTGTGCCGGGTCACATCTCCAACATCGATGAGCACCCTTTCATCACTGCCGAGAAATTTGTGTTGGTTCGATCCACACCCACCCAACACACATCGCATAATTCTCCTTATTTGTTTGAGACTATTTATTTGTATGGGAGTCTTGTTTCTGTATAGGATTTGATATGCAGTATGCAGAGAAAGATCGAAGTAAGCATAGAATTAGGAGGAAAAATATAGTTGAAATCGATGGAGATGTTTGGATTTTTTTCCCACATACACACGTGCGAAACAATCGAAATCATTCATAGCGCTTTTGCTATCGTCACCATGTCCCTGAGATCTCAATTAATTCCTCGAACTCAACTTGAGTATAGGAGGCAGCACATGAAGGGTACAGTGTACATATAAGTCCAGAAAAGTATAGCAGAACTTCAGTGTCGTAAGGACCCCATATGGGCCCGTACTGCACAAGTATATATATGTGCATGACTTAAAACATTAACCTAATCAACCTCTTATATTATTCCACCAAAAAGTATTATCTCCTCGACTGCTGCCATGATTGTACGGACAGTGAACAGGCATCGATCCTGCATGTATGTAGTAAAACAATCACCCTCCCTGTCTTATCTGCAGATATATATTATTAATTACTCAGCAGTCGTCGGTCAAGTACTTCAATTTGACCAATCAACTAACTGCGAAATTATTCTTCTCCGATTTCTCGTGTTTTGACGTAGGTAAGATTTAGAACCCGTTTGTTTCCATCTAACTTAAAGTTAAGTCACTGTCGTATTGGACACTAATTGAAAATATTATAGGTTATTGATAAAACTCACCCTATACTCTGGACTATTTCGCGAGACGAATTATTAAGCCTAATTAGTCTATGATTAGCGAATGTGTTGCTACAGTAAATATTTGCTCATCATGGATTAATTAGGTTTAAAAATTTGTCTAATGAAATAGCATTTATTTATGCAATTAGTTTTGTTAGCGGTCTATATTTAATACTCCTAATTAACGTTCAAACATCCGATGCGACCAGAACTTAAAAAAGTTCTTAGATCCAAACAATCCCTTAGACATTAAATTATATATATATATATATATATATATATATATATATATATATATATATATATATATATATATATATATAAAATTGTAAGTCATGCTCAAAGCTAACTTAATGATAAAATATATTATATTAATTTAGTATTTTTTGAGTAACATAAATGATCAAACATAATTTCAAAGGTCAATCACATCTAGCATAAAAGAAACGGAGAGAGTACTGGAGGGAGTATTACTCGATCGCTGTGTTTACCCGAGATCGACCTACCTACTTACCCCATCGATTTTTTTTAGAGAACACAGTACAACACAGACGCTTATAACGCACGCACACCTACCCCTGAGAACGCACGCACGCAAACCCTACCCCTATGAATACCTCCGAAGCCTGGCCGGCATATCCTGGAGAGATTGACAAAGTTACCACAGGCGCCTCGCTGTCTACGCATACCCCATCGGTTTTTAATATTAAACATCATTAACTTTTGACCACATGTTTAATTATTTGTCTTATTTAATAAATTTATACCATTATCGTTTGTTTTGATGTGATTTAATTATCATTATATGCACTTCAAACATAACTTATATTTTGCATCCTTATCCACATATTTTGAATAAGAGTAATGGCTAAACGTAGCTAAAGAAAATCAACGGTACGTGTCAAAATTAAATTAGCAACCAGATGGAGGAACATCTTCAATGGCTTAGTTAATTTAGACTCTTGGTAGAAAAATATACCTAGATATATAGATGAGCACTCCATTGTGAAACTAGAACAAGTTGGTGTGGCCTGTACGTAGAACAGAATGCATTATCAGAATACACAACCAAATGGACGTGTATAGGAAAAAGCTACATCAATTAAAATATGTTCTATCCGGTCAAAAATATTTGTGATTGAGAACAAGATTTGATTAAAATTTTAAAATTCTAACCATCAATTAAATACTTTATAAATTTATTCTAACAAAAAGTTGGTTATCGAAATTTTAGAAGTCTAACCAAACTGTTTCAAAAACAAATATTTTTGATCGGAGAGAATATATCATCAAAATACTAAATTAAATTAGGTTTACTTATATGTATGCTCACGGACCATTTCTGACCATTTCTGTGGAAAAAAACATGCCCACTTTGCACGGATCAAATTAAATACGGTAGTCCAAATTAAACGAGCACCAACCAATTAGCTGATTGCTAACAGAGATTCTCGTAACCACATGCCTGAACAGGAAGAACGTCTCTCATACATGAAAAGGCTAGACGACAAATTAATATAGCATAAAATGACAGTCCCAACAATATTGTAATTAAAGTTACAGGCATCTGTAGAAGCTAACATAAACACAAAATTAAGTAGCATATATACAAGTGAAAGGCTGGAATTAAGAAGCTTAATTAACTAGCTAGCTCCAAGCCCAATAATATACATCACTCTACACGGTCACTCCAAGTCGCATACTCCTTCCATTCGTCAAGAACTACCAACGACGTCGACATCATAGCTAGTCGTCAGAAATCGATCAGAAGCTCGAGAAATTTATAGTATTTCGATGCAGAAGATGGAGCAAGAAGGTATGGTCGTCTCCTGCAACTCCGGCGGGTCGTCGTCGACTGAATCCAAGCCAGAGGACTTGGTAGCAATGGAGGAAGACGAGTTCCAGGACTTGGGCGGCGGCCATCAGGCGGTCGAGCTGCGGGTTCGCCCGTCGTCGCGGTACAAGGGCGTCGTGCCGCAGCCGAACGGGCGTTGGGGCGCGCAGATCTACGAGCGCCACTCGCGGGTGTGGCTCGGGACGTTCCCCGACGAGGACGCCGCCGCACGCGCCTACGACGTGGCCGCGCTCCGCTTCCGCGGCCGCGAGGCCGTCACCAACCGAGTCACGCCGGAGGGCGCGTCCGCCGGCGAGCTCGCCTTCCTGGCCGCGCACTCCAAGGCGGAGATCGTGGACATGCTGCGGAAGCACACCTACGACGACGAGCTCCAGCAGGGCCTGCGCCGCGGCGCCCGCGCGCAGCCGACGCCGCGGTGGGCGCGTGAGCCGCTGTTCGAGAAGGCCGTGACGCCGAGCGACGTCGGCAAGCTCAACCGCCTCGTCGTGCCGAAGCAGCAGGCCGAGAAGCACTTCCCTTTCCCGCTCCGCCGGAGCTCCGACGCCGCCGCCGCGGCCACCGGCAAGGGCGTGCTGCTCAACTTCGAGGACGGCGACGGCAAGGTGTGGCGGTTCCGGTACTCGTACTGGAACAGCAGCCAGAGCTACGTGCTCACCAAGGGCTGGAGCCGCTTCGTCAGGGAGAAGGGGCTCCGGCCAGGCGACACGGTGGCCTTCTCCCAGTCGGCGTGGGGGACGGACAAGCACCTGCTCATCGACTGCAAGAAGATGCAGAGGAACCAGGAGACCCACGCGATTGCCGACGACGAGGCCCGTGTCGTCAAGCTGTTCGGCGTTGACATTGCCGGAGACAAGGGCGTGCCACAAAGGTAACACACAGCTAGCTAGCTGCATCGATCATGCATGGCACCGTCGTCTTCTTCTTCTTCATCTTCTTCGGATCTTCTTCTTCTTCTCCTCCTCCTCCTGATCGATCTTCTGGTGCTACCCTAGTGTGATCGATGATCCGCCTCATCTATCGACCCTTCACATAAAGTTCATCGTTCTCTACATCGATATATAGCTTTTCAGTGCCGTACTTATAATTTGATGATGGGATGAACTTCTTTAAGAATTAACTAGGCTCTGATCAAGAAATCGACGAATTAGGATCGGTGTGCTCTATGTAAATTATTGTTTTGGGAACTTTAAGAGTGGTCCATGTAAATATATTTATTGCCAGAGGCAAAAAGCTAGGATTTTGCCTTGGGCTTTAGCCTTTAATTTGAGACCCGAAAAATCCCACGCATTGGGATGAACACCGGGGTTTCCATGCTCACAGGAATGTGCCATGTGTATTGCTATTGCTATATAGTTTTTAGTCTACATCTCCAAAGCACATGTTAAATTTGTTGTTTTCAGAATAGATGCTCTAGTGTCAAGAGTGGTTTTCCGTTGGAGATGACTGTTTGTGAAATATTATATTTTAAATTTTAGCTTATGTTTTTGTCTACCTCTAACTTATTGTTTAGGGTCATACAATAAAATTAACTCCCTCTTCATAAACCACCTTCTAATTACAAACGATTCATCAAACATAACAGTTCGGACTCATCCAAATCTCCTTAATTCACACATTGCAAGCCACTTATTCCCTCTGCTTAATTTATTACGAGGAGGACACATGGCCTGTTTGGGGAGCTTTAGATTCTGAGAAGCTGCTGCTTGGTAGCCAGCTTCTGTGAATCGGGAAAAGCTCCTAAGCCCAGCTTCTTCAGCTTCTGGATTCTTAGTTCATTTTTCAGAATCTGTGATTCTCAGAAGTTGCAGACCGTTTGGGACAGCTTCTGGCAGAAGTAGCTTTTGGGAAAGCAGGCCCACAATATCTCAATATCCAGTAGGTTTGACTAGCAGATAGACTTATATATGCAAAGTGGTACCGTCTACTGTTAAAATGTAACTTCAAATTGCAATATGAATGTATGGTTAGAGTTCAGTATAATTCAAAGAGGATATATGAACTCAAATGGACATGATTTGGTTGTAAAAATTAAGCATCATTCATGTTTAACGATACAGTGATCCTTTATAATAGAGATGAAAACGGATCGAATACGGTCGGAAACTAGTTCTACCATATTCGTTTTCATATTTTTTCGGAATCGAAATCGGAATCGGAAACTCGGATATGAAAACAGAATCGAATATTATTGAATACAAATACGGAGGGAATACAAATCGAAACGAATATGGTGATGAATATTAATCGGAACATAAAAACCTCTTAAACTAAGCTTCATATATCATTGAATAAATATAACTTGTTATTTTTTTTATTATAAGTATATAAATTATTAATATTTTTAAATATAAGTGATTACTAATACCATAAAAAGAAATATCTGTGGCGGTTGTGTGGTCGTGGACACTTAGACTGCTTGAAGCCAATTAGTTAGAACCAGCTAAGGTTAACACTAGTTGGACCGTTGGGATGAACTTTAGGTCGAGCTAATTTGATTGAATGGTTAATGCATAGGTCCAGATATCCGAAAAAATCCAGATAGTATCCGACGGATATCCGAATCCGACGGATATCCATCGTACCGTATTCGTTTCCGTATCTGAAGAAAAATATCTGAATTCGATTTCAAATCCGAAAATTTCTGAAACTATCCGACCGAAGTTATCTGAATCTGAAAAATGATCCGGTTGGACGGAAATTATCCGAATCACTTTCAACCCTACTTTCTAGGTATATTGAACGAGATTTGCTCCAGTCCAACAAAAAGTACCTCGAGGTACCGGTACCTCATGGTACCAAATCATTTTTGATCGTTGGATCTAATAATGCACATCCTGCTCAGCTAGATCCAATGGTCGGAAACGATTTAGTATCTTGAGGTACCGGTATCTCAAGTTACTTTTTGTTGGACCGGAGCAAATCTCATATTGAACTGATCAACCATATTGCTTGCATGCTAGTTTTCTTTATCTCCCAACTAGGTTGCTTCTACAGGTAAATAACCATTATACTTCCTTCTGAGTTCAAAGTTAAATATGTCAATCCCAATATATAGATGAGTTGAAGAATAAACTACATGCTCCCTTCATTTTTTTGACGTCGTTGACTTTTTGATTTACGTTTGATCATTCATCTTATTCAAAAATTTTGTCCAAATATATAAAATTATAAATCATACTTAAAGTTACTTAAATAATAAATCAAATCATAATAAAATAGCCAATAATTATATAAATTTTTTGAATAAGACGAATGGTCAAACGTGGATAAAAAGTCAACGATGTCAAATAAAAAATAGGAGGGTGTATATTTTTCTCTAATGTGAGTACAGTGTGTTTTCAGTCTGTTTTTTGGCCTTAATTACTCAGGTAATATTTTGTTTAGCTCGAGCACAGTTTTGTTAGTTGCATTTTGGGTATATTCGAATATTCCTGCGCCGGCAATGGAGGACGAGGTTGCCCACGTGTGGTAGGGTCGTCGCCGGAAAAAGAGGGCACGTGTGTAGAATGTTCTAGATTTTCCAAAAATAAAAAACTAATATTTAAGCATGCACAATTAATCGTCTACAATATGTATGTAGTGCCACAGATTACTTGGAAGCTAGCATAGATCGACCATACGAAGGTTGCTAAATTAATTAGACGTAGATAATTAAAGATCATGCATGCAAGGTCCATGATAGTCTCACTTGTCATCTTGAGGTACAAATATGTACACTCCATGCTAAAATGTCACCAAGTGAATTAATTAGTACTCCCTTCATTTTACAATATAAAACTTTCTCTAATCTTGTCTAGATTCATATAGATGCCAATGAATCTCTATATATATATTCATCAATAAGATGAATTTAGACAAGGTTAAAAAATTTTATAATATGAAATGGAGGTAGCAGTGAGCTTACTCCTTTAGTCCTTTTTAAGGCTAAATACCTCTCTCTTAATCATATAAATTTTGTGTTTTCTACCCCTCGACACAACCCAAGGTTTAGCTCACCCTTAATTAATTGGTACGTACAATTTTGTGAGATTAATTTATTGTCTCAGCCGTGACATGAGTGGAGATCTTCCAGTATTTTTGTTTGAGGTTACACTACGCTCACAAACACAACCTCTCGGGAGTGCACCCCTAACACATGCTCAAAGAATACTGCAAATTAATGCTTAATTATAGCCAGGGGTGGAGCTAGAATTAATAAAATAAAAAGGGTGCTACTCATTTCCTTTTTAGTATTTATAATTGAGTTTAGGTTGCTACGAGTGCCTAAATTCAGATCGAGTGTGGTGCCTCTATGGTGAAAATAGATAAACTTTAGCTAAAATGTTTCTAGACTTTTTATTTGCACAGCTATCATTTTAGCTTGGGTATTAATTAATTGACTAAATTTATTATAGATCTACACCCCTATCTTTTCGCTTCTGATTATGCTTATAAGCTAAAATTTGAATATTTCAACCTTAAATTTAAAGTTAATTTTGAGGTTTTTCATTGTAGTTTATTTTCCATCCTTGACTTTTATGGCGCTAAAAATACGTCTATAAAATTTTTATTAATAAATTATTTATCATTTGTCAATATGTCACTTGACTTTTTTCATAAAAAGCCAAGTAATTGTAACCCCTGTTTCAAAACATGGAGTAGCTACATGTGCTCCATGGTATCAAAAAAAAGTTATATAAGTGAGTTGAGCACTACTTTATGTTAACTTTAAAATATCGCAATGTTGTACTTGATTTTACAACTATATTATACTTAATCTGCTATGAGCTTGATTACAGTACTCTCTGCTGGTAGTATTTTACTACTACTAATATTATCATCGATATAAAAACCTCGACTATTGATTTAAAGTTCTATTGTCCATAGAAAAAATATTCTACTACTAGTAATTGTTGCGGTAGTATAAATAGATCCGATACATTAGATTAGAAAAATAAACAGTCTAAATTAGTTTTACTATCAGTAGAGAGTAGAGAGTACGGTAAAACACATAATCCACTATATATCCTTCTACCCTAGTAAATCCCTAGTGATATTCAATCTAAATCTAGCATTAATAATCTGGAGGCACGTGCTTTTTGGACTAATTCCCCTTAGGTGTTTTCACCGGCTCGATGCCTCTGGCCCTTTGTGGCCCAATAATCTAGTGTTGGTAGGCCTGGCTCAACCTAATCCAATATTTACAGTACATTGTAATTTTGCTGACGACTGAATGCAAGCAAACCGGCCTTGGCTTTTATGCTTGCAATCGATGCACATTTAGCTGAATCGTCTGCCACACGTACGATGGCCTATGCGTAAGTTATGTTGCAGGACAGGACAAGAAAGTTTCATGATGTAAATGGTGTGTATCAATGCTAATCATGATTGGTAGTTAGCAGATTGATGAGCTGCACATCATTTCAATTCTGGGCACTCAATTTTCATCAAAAGTGATGCATTTAATTTTGTGGTGGCACAGTCTAGTGATATAATGTTTACGAGATTTTACTTTACATCAGATATCGCCGTGAGATACTCATCGTCCAAAAACATATCAAATCACCTCTAAATTTAGATTTATATGCCTCAATAAATTTTTTATATCAAAATCTTATAACATACAAAATTTTTTTATTTTTGAATATTTTGAAGTATTTGTTTGAGATTTTTTAAAAATGACTACACAATATTAATAAAATAATCAATGTTATACTTAAAAATCTCCAAAAATGATTTTTGTTTGCTATAAAAGTTTGATACAAAGATTTTATCAAGTCATATAAATCGAGATTTGAAGATGATTTAATATATTCTTAGATCATGACGGATGGAGTAGCCCGAGAGTCATGACTCACTGATATATACCACAAATTAACAGTAAAAATACTATCATAGTTTTTTTAAGAACGGTATATATCAAAACATGTTTTTTAATTAAAAATACCAAACATCTAAAGTTTCAAATAAACAATTTCTTTGCTGTTTTATGGTGTCTAGCTAACCACTGCCCGGAGACATTATATATCATATATATTCAACTCCTTTGGGAGCATTTGGTTTCATTTTCAGTAAAACAACAGTAGTCAGCCTCATATTTCATACGTCCAGATTTTTATCCTGTCCCTCTAGCCTCTCTATCCCAAAATCCAAACATGTCAGTATATTTTTTTTCGTTGATGTGCTACAATTTTTTCAGTACTATAGTATCATAAGGAAATGGTATACAATTTATTTCAATTAGATGTCATTTTAATTAGAAGATATAAACTGAATTTAAAAGAGAAGTATTTACATATATAGGTGGTACAAGTACCAGTAGGTCCTTTAATTAAGGAGGAGATAGAAGTAACATATATAGCTTCATCTTCTAAAAGCATATCACAATTAAGGCCTACCCATGTTTTTGTCCCTGTGTTTAACACCAATGACGATTTCTCTTACCTTTCCAACTTCTGTGATTCTGCCTTCATTCTTTAAAAGTGAAGCCTATGTTTGCCTACTCCATTCCATTAAGAGGAATTGACTGTGTTCAAAGACATATAGGTGATGTTTGGTTTTTTAGTCTAGGACTAAAAATTAGTCCGTAGACTAAAATTCTCTTAGTCCCTACTTTTTGGTTAGAGGGACTAAAAGAAACTAAAAGTATATTATATAAGAAATTTTGGTTAGGAAGCAGGTGTGGAAGAAAGTTTTAGTCCTAATATGTACCTCTAAAAGGAACTAATAGACTAATATAATTTTTATCCCTTCTATTTGGATTTTTAGGGACTAAACGAGACTGAAATTGAAGGACTAACAGATTAGTCATTTGAACCAAAGAGGGTCATAGTCTGTTGGCTACGAATCTTGAGAGCCCCTATCTAGATTCGTATCCAGAGCCAGTAATAGCTCCATTTTAACTAGAGGAAGGCTTGCAAATTTGACCATACATTTCTGAGCACACTGAGTTTTTGTCCCAGTTTTGACAGTGAGCATTTTGATATATGAATTCTCATACCATAAAGGCTGCGATCGGCAGTTGTGCTGTTAACCGGCACGAAAAACATGGTAATACACTAGTAGATGATTAATCAATTATTAACTATAAAAAATTAGAAAAATGGATTAATCTGAATTTCTAAAGTAACTTTCTATAGAAATTCATAAAAAACGCATCGTTTAGCAATTTGGGATGTGTGTGTGGAAAATGTGGGTAAGGAGAGGTGAAACGTATGGGGCCTAAGTTGTCTTAACATAATGGTTACAAGCAAAAGATTCAATAAAAAGTGGGGGCAACATAACGAACTTCAAAAGTTGGGACTAAAATTAAAATTAGAATAAAACTAGGAGTAAGAATGCAATTGCCTCCTAAAATTCTAATTGTTGTGTAAGAGCAATCCTAATGCAAGACACTAGCTATGATTTTTATACCTTTCATGTCACAAAGAAACTAGTATTGAACACCACTCTAATAATGCAAACACTACTAATTTACATCTAAACTTAATGTTATTTATCTCATCTCATGTCTTGGGTGTTGTGTGGAAACCATGTCTCAGACAAGATATAATTTCCTTCTCTTTCTTAGTTAACTCACTTACCACATTATCTTTTATCCTATATGTCAGCTCATTTATTCTATTGACACCACTCTAGTCATTACATTGTGAATACCCTAATCATGCATATGGTACATTCGGCCAGACATTCGTTATCAATTATTTTTTGCTTTTAATTTTGGTCACTAATGGTCATGAGATAGGAGAGGTAAACACAATATTTCCAAGGTGAGAAGGGAAACCACCGTATTCACCGGTTTGTCAACTAGTACCCCACATGTTGCCACAAGAAATTAATTAGAAGGTAATAATTAGTGTGAAAAACTACAAAAAATGTAAATACTAGTTAAAGAAGGTGTACCCATTAGACCTTTGGCTATTCTGACTTGTCATATGTTTTGACTAACACATGTGGGTTCTGTTTTTTAGGCCAATCTCAATGAGATTTCAATCTCATTAAATGACATGCCATACAGATAAAAATAGTGATGTGTCATAAATTTATAATGAGATAGAGGATTTGAGTTTCACGGGGATAAAACTTGGTGTACATAGTTACCTCAACCATAAAACTGGATTGAAACCTTCACTAAAAGTAATTTGTTTCACTCTGCACATTTAAGTAATATGTTAACATATGAAACCGTGAAATGAAATTTTGCATTGTGAGCTCATCCACTCAAATATATTTCGATGATGTCGTACTATTGGAAACCGCACGATGAAATCTTGACTAAAAATGACTTTAGGGGGGTGTGTGTTGTTCTTTAGGGGGGGGGGGCGGGGGGTGGGGACTTAGATAGGCATGGACTAAAGTGAGAAGGCCATACTGCAAAGGTAATGGTGAGTGGAGTTCATTTGATAATTAAAATGATTTTTTACTAACCGTTAAGTTACATTAATTTAATAAAATGAGAACAATACTTAAGAATACGACAAATCAATCCAAGTACTTAGAGCTAATTTGTCAGAGTTGAAGTGATTTTTATGACATCAAAGTCACTTATAGACATAAATATAGCTAGTGGATTGTATCGACAGGTAAGATATGGACTATAGTATTATAAGGATGTAGGGATCATTTGATACCAAGTTATTCATGAAACAAAGAAAAAACTCACAAGGATTTACACTAGTTTAGATCACTGGTTTGGGTAATAATCCTACTCCATTTTATTTATATTGATCAAGGGTGCAACATAGTGAGTAAAAGATAGAAAAATAAGTTGTCTGATCTAGCCTACCAAACTAAGCTTGGTAGAATATATAGTAGGCGGCTAGCTAAGGGCTTCTTTCTGGCTATAGATTCAATGTGGTGTGGATTATATGGCTTGTGAGTTGAGCACCTTTTTTTTTTCCTAGGAGACATTGTATTTACAATAGAGATACCCCTTATCTACGTAGTACTCAAACTCATGATATCTAGCTGTGCAGACTAAACATATAGTCTCCCCCTTGTCATACTGCAAAGTTCATCCTTTGTTAGATCATACATCTATCCATATGTGTCTTTACCACATCTGGCTATCAATTTCTGTTTAATCATAGGTATGTTATATTTTAGGTCATAGTAGAAGCGTTCATGTGGGCTATGTGATATTTACTACACTGATAGATTACTTAATAAAAAGAAAGAATTAGATAGCTAGCTAGCTAGATAGATGACGTCGAATTTATGAGAAAATAAAGGATTGTCCCCTTTGGGTCTAACCAATGCATCAATACATATACATAGATTATAAAGTAGGAGTGGAAATGAGTTGAGCCATGGTTCCATAAAGTGTTATATGTAGCGGCTTGGCTCTATTGGAGATACAAGCTAGCAAGAGAGTGGCTCTACTCGGTTTGTTTACCGACTCGAACTAGCATATGGGGGCTTGCAAACCTTCCATCAAATTGACATATTAGTGAAGTTCCACTAGTGGGAGGCATCAAGCTCGTCTCAAGCAGTCGGCGCAGGTGGCAACAAAGCAGGTGGAGAAGTCGATGGCGATGACTTGAACATGAGGCAAGCGGGCAAGTAAGGCTATAAATATGGCAAAGAGTGGCGGTTGACATCAATGACTTGCATTGAAGGTATAGGCTACTGATGGATGAGCCAACGTTAATTCAATTTAGTGGTCGGTAGCGGCAAGGTGGACTAGAGATGGAGAAGGCTGGAAGGATGGATGAGGAAAACACCAGGGCATTGGGGTGAGGTAGCAAGATTAATGGCCGATTTATATAGAGACGTGGCAACCGTGATGTTGATAAATGCAAGCAGTGGGAGTGTGTGATTGGGACTAAAAACATGTCAGAAGATGGTTTTACAAGGATAATGAGATGCATGTAGCAGGTTGACCTAACACTCCACCATGTCAGTTAGGCCACGAGTTGCATGTAGTAGGTTGACCTAACACTCCACCAAGCTTGGCTCATTTAAGTAACAAGTTTTGAAGGAGGCTTGGGCTCTGCTCATTTGACATACAAGCAATGAGCGCAAACTAATTCGCTGTAGATCTTATGAGACAAAGATTGAGGGTGGAGATATGTCCCTATATTTTCCATATCATTTACATTGCACTCGCGAGGTAGTCATTTGGATGTTAAAACGTATATCCCAAGGTATACATTTTTCTGAAATATAATCTCAAGTTATATTCTAAGAGCATATCTCCACAACATATTAGCTTAAGGACTCCATTAGTCTATCCTATATTCAATGACTTGATTGGAGACCCTAGGATGGCTAGGATATGTGGGTGTATATCCTCTAAAGGATACATGGATATCTAGACATCTATTGTACCTTTAGGACTTTTGCTAGCTCATCTAGGATATAGGCAACCAAAGCAAGGTTGGTTCTTCAAGATTGAGCTCAGTGAAGGTGAATCTTTTTAGCTCTCCCGTGCGAGGTAGTGTATAATTTTGTAGCGCGGACAGTAAAGAAAAGCAAGTATTTTAAGTGGTTACAAAATACACATCCTAACCTACCTTTAAGGAGAGAAAGTTTCTATACTATGATACAAATGTACCCCTAAGTGCAGTCACATACGACAGTCCTACAAGTGGTCTCAAAGTGCCACGTAGGTTGAGGGCACATATTTCAAATACATTTTTATCACCGTGCAAAGTGGTCGTAGGAGTGTATTTTAAGTTTTATTTCAGCCCTTGATGTTTTCTATTTATCCTTACATTTTTTTTCAATTTACAAAGTAGTACAATGGTTTACAATAAATACCCAAAAATTTTAAACAAATCCAAAACTTACCCAGTCGACCCCACTCTAACCCCAATCCATTCTTCTACCCTCTACATCTCTTCCGACGACATCCTGCCTCCTCTCCAGCAGCTCCACAAGAAGATCAGCCCATCACCATCACCAAACTCCTCCCTTAGTGACGCGTCATCCTAGCCATCGCCGAGTTACTCGCACCATCCCCTTCATCCGCCACTGCCGACATCTCCCCTTCCACTTGTGCATTAATCAGAGGAGTGCAATGAGTTCCACCCACCACGATCACACCTCACTATACGTCTAACTATCACTCCCTCTCGCCTCAAGTGGCAATGACATGCTAGGAGCGGCGCAAATCATACAAGGAAAGGGCAACAATGCATCGTCGAGCTCTCCGGCAGGGCATCAATTGTGGATTTGCTTGGGATAGTGGACTTGGCAACAATGCATCGTCGAGCTCTTGATCTAGGACACCACAATCACCACTAGTTCCCTTTCCTCATCACAAGTCGAAAACGACGAAGATCGATGTCATCTCACCCTGTCCTGCCATGGGTCGATGATGAACGTGAGTGTATGGAAGTAGATCATCACCTTCCCTGTGGTTGGTCTACTCCTATCAGTGGTCGACCATGGTTGCAGTGGCCTCAACAGGGGAAGCGGAGGCCCATGGTGAAGCAAATTTGAGAATCGTCATGGGCTTCCCTCTCTTCGCATATTAAAGACCACACATAATGACACAGGGTGATGAGGTCCCTCCAATATGGCCAGCGTTGTGGCTTCAGCTGCCTCAGCTGTAGTCTTAGCCTAACGACTAACGAGGCTTGCACAAGGCATGAAGATCCCTACTAGGATGCGTCATCGGTGAGTTGTGGCAGCCGCACCGACATGGCAAGGTGAGACCACTAGCTACGTCAATGCACTGTGAATAGTCATGTTCAACCCCAGGCCGGCCCTAGGAAAAAGCACAACCAATTAAGAAACATAAGCCCGAACCTGACAATTCACGAAAATAGAAAGCACACACCCGATCACTAGCTTTCTCGGGTCAGATCAGGCTTTTTTCAGTTCTTTAAGTTTTCTTAGATTTTTTTCATAAATTTTAAGCTTTTTTAGGCTTGGCTTGAACATATGATTAACCTAATGACTTTAGTTATGAGTACATGTAGTGCCGACTGCCGACATGGGGAAATTAAGCTGGCTAGCTAGATAGAGATGCAGGTATACGTACCGCGACGGCGACGGCCGACGGCTAGCTGATTCATGCATTGAGTACGGTTGATCGAGAAGCGACATGCGTGTACGTACACCTTGGCTAGCTACTTATATATGCTCACGAAATTAATCTCGATCGGCTATATATGGCTGCTTCGCTGACCTGCACAGCTCATCGATCTCTTGACCATATCACAGTGAATTAATTTAATCTCTTTATATATCTAGATTGATAAGATAAGATATCATTTTTTTTTCTTTTGTTTGATGCATGCATATATCTATCAGGAACTCAAGATCAACCGTACGTTGGTGATTAATTGGTTCATGAACCTGAACCAATATATAGTAGCATGGAGTACCAGGCTACCGGTAGCTTAGCTAGTGATCGATGGAATTTATTTGGCTTTAATTAATTAATTCCAGACAATTCCTTCCATCTATCTATCTTGTGTGACTATCTACTTCTTCCAATTAAGGCCCCCGGTCGGCAGATGCAAAGAGTAATTAGCAAGTTCCACAGTACTGATCATCATACTACTAGCTACCTAGGGATCGATCGAGCTATATACCTCAGCTCACTGCTGTTTGTCGTTGTTCCGTTCGATACCAAAGTAGCTAGGCCCAAAACAGAAAACTTTATATTCATTCAATTAATTGAAAATTAATGCATTCCATCAGCATTGCAGCTGCTGCTGGTCCAAACAGCTAAAGCAGCTCGCATGAATGCGCACTAGCTAGCTACAAATTAACCCGGCCGGATCCTCTCTCTCCCGATCGAATATGCAAGATGCCAAGATCTATCTATCGATCCTATATTATCTAGCTGTTTCTTGCAGATGTAACACGTACGCATGCATGCTTGGGTGGCAAATGGACCGAATTGAATAGGGGTAACTCGAATTAATCTCTTTATATATTTCTCTGCAGAAACGGTAATAGAGAGACAGAGACTTAATTACCCCAGTTAATGCATGACTCACTAAAAGGTTCAACAAGAGGTTTTGACATGGACAAATAAATACCCTGAGATGTTATTTTCCTTCCATATTTCTCTAGCTAGGTGGGTCAAGATGATCGTTCAGTGTTATGACTTTATGTTTTCATTTTTTGGTTGCCCTTGCATTTGCACGTACATTTTACCACTCCATTTTTTCGCTTCTACTTATGCTTAATTAATTATACGCTAAAATTTGAATACCCAATCTTAAATTTAGAGTTGATGTTAGGCTTTTTTACTGAAGTTTATTTTCTAGCATTGATTTTTAGTTCGTTAAGAGTATATATATAAAAGTTTTATCTATAAACTACTTTTTATTTGCTAATATGCCGTTTGATTTTTTTCTATAAAAATTCCAAACAATGTATTAATGATCATGATCGAACTCATGGTTTGCTGAAGGTCTTATGGAGTCCCATGGGGGTGAAAACAGGACCTGTAATTCTTGCGGGTGTGTTCTTTTCTGCTAATAATATGGAATGGAATTTTGAGTAGCTCAATGATTTACCATAATTGTTCGAGGGTTCAAACGAATGGAATAGTTCCATTGCTTAGAAAAGAATACACCGTAGTGGAAAATAAAAAGTCTGAATGCCATTATTTGTTAGAACTCACCTTCACCTTTTTGTTTTCCTTATGCTCATAAACCAAAATTTAAATATTTTATCTTAAATTTAAAGTTAATTTTGAGGTTTTTACATCATAGTTTGTTTTCTAGAATTTTCTTTTAGATCGCTAAGAGCATTTATCTAAAAGTTTTATTCACAATTGTTACTTTTCGTTTATAAATATTATTTGGTTTTTTTCACGGAAAAGCCAAATGACGATATTTCTTCTTTTGCTCGATGGTATGTATATATATACACACACACACCCACCTAAGGACATGTCTTAGATACATATAAATTCTTTATCTATTTTTATATGAAGAATGATTTATTTATATTAGACAATCACATCAAGCTGATACAATTACTTTAAGACCACTTCTAACCTTTATACGAAGAGTATGATGACACTGTTGATCTTTTTATTATATGTTTGACTATTTATCTTATTTAAAAAATAGAGGTTGTACTTAAAATATATTTAGTTATAAATCTAATTACAACAAAATCAATCATAATTATATAAATCTTTGAATAAGAAAAATACGAAAGGAGTATGTACCCAAACTATAATCACAATCGAAGGGGTGAAAAATGATAAATGAGAGATCTTGATCTTCATCTGCATCTTTATATATAAATACATATTTATATATGAAAATTCTGATGTTTCAAACTTTTGAGAGGGTTATAAGTTGTGCGACTAATAATCGTACTCCTTTAAATTACTATTGGTAGGGTTCTGGAACAGTCACTGATCGCTGAGATGTGCCAACGGCAGCGCAGACCGGCAGCGACAGTTTATGAACGTAATTAAGGGACAGTGACCACATGTACGTTCATCTGTTAATTCTCTTGAAGTATTGCATGAATGCACACTCGTGTTTGTGTAGAAAATAACCTTAAACCACTACTATTATAACAGAAAAAAAGATTCGACATACATGCAAAAGTGATACTCCTTGTATAAATGTACCTACCTGGTATCCAATATATATACCACTACCTACCTCTACCTATAGTGCCTCATCGTATACTAGATGGATATATTTTTAAATGGATAAAATATTAATTAGGACATTTATTTAAAAATGATATAAATGTGTACTCTCCGTCCCAAAATAACTTTATTTTTCACTCATCACATACCTACCAATACGAAAGACAAAATACTAAAATACTCATCACTTTATCGAATCCCGATATAATTATACTCTGTTTTACCAATTCTCAATGTATTTTTTTACTTTTACAAACTCCTATGGTATGATTCTTTAAAAATAAATTTATTTTGAGACATAGGCCGCGTTCGTTTGGAGGCATGGTAAGTTAACTTACCTGGCGCGAAAAACGTAGCAATAGATTAGTACATGATTAATTAATTATTAATTATTAAAAAAATATAAAATAAATTAATATGATTTTTTAAAACAACTTTCGTATAAAAACTTTTTGCAAAAAGTATACCGTTTAACCGTTCGGAAAACGTGCACGTGGTAAACGAGGAGGTAAGTTAACTAATGGCAAGAAACGAACGCGGCCATAATAGAATAACTTAAAAATAACATTATTTTATAACGGATGAATACAATATTATAAAAGGCGATGGTAAAATATGCGTACTGCGGAGTGAATCATCGTCAATTCGCATCCTAAACGACAAAAAAGTGTAAGGCTATCCGTAATCCTTTCAGACAAGCTACGAGTACGTAGCTGGGATCGAGCAAGCTGGCAGTCAGTGTGGCAATCAATCTTCAACCATCAAAACTGACTTTCAGTTCCCTGCTCTGTACTGCATGTCTCCCCCCTTAATTTGATCTACAATCAACTTATATCCAGCGACAAACTTATTAAGAGGGTGTTGGTTTGTGTGGACTAAACTTTAGCCTCTAATCACATCAGATGTTTAGATATTTATTATAAATAGTAAACTAGTCTATAAATAAAACACATATATAATCTTAGACTAATTTACGAGATGAATCTAATGAGCCTAATTAATCCATGATTAGCCTATGTGATGCTACCTAAACATTTGCTAATTATAGATTAATTAGGCTCAAAAAATTCATCTCGCAGATTAGCTCTCATTTATAAAATTAGTTTTTTTATTAGTCTATATTTAATACTTCAAATTAGTGTCTAAATATCCGATGTGAGATGGTGCTAAAAAGTTTAGCCCCATCTAAACAACCCCTAATTACTACTAGTTCTTCGACGAAGAACCACGTCGACTGATCGATGGACACGCCTCGATCACACATTTCATTAGAAATGAACTCGAGCCTGCCTGCTTGCCTGCCTTTCTGAATGACCAGCACAATCTGTCATCCCTATCCACAACAAACGTAACAGGCTAGCTAGCATATGCAGTGCACAGGACATATATGATCGATGCAGCAGCGAATGCAAGTAGCTACTGATGCGATGTTGTGCGCCAGCAGATCGATCGAAAAGAAAACTTATTGGAGATAATTATATGCAAATGCATGCACTGCATCTGGCAACAATGGCGACATAAACTGCCTGCCCAGGAATGAATATATCAGATCAGAGAAGTTGCTGCTAGCTAGCTGCATATGCAACAAGTTGGCCAAATGGCGATGCAAAATGAATGGCTCAGAATGATAGCCACCAACTGTGTTGCCGTATATATATATACATATATATATATATATATATATACATATATATATATATATATATATACATATATATATATATATATATATATATATATATATATATATATATATATCCACTGTTCCAGCTAGGCTACGTACCCTGCCTCCTCTTGCTAAGTTCGAAGAAAAAACAAATTAATCTGAAACTAAGTATATGTATATTCATAATTATTTTTATTACAACATGCAGAAGCTGAACTTGAACTTATATGTTCGTGGAGTGATATAACTCATATTAATCTATATTATCAATTTGTATTTTATATTTTTATGACTATTTAGATGATATGTAAGTAACTGTGTGTTTAAAAACTTCGTCCAAGTTGGTGTGTCAATATGCTAGATATTTATACAGTATACTCCTAAAGATGACACCATCAATACTGGCAGCTGAATTGCACCTGGTATTGGTCACTACAGTAGACCACTGCTCTACTGCTGCTCCAATTTTGACTGTTTCCAGGGACCTAAGTAGAAAACTACCTGACCATTGGTTGGATGACACAACACTTGCAGGGATAGGTAGGCCCAGCCCATATGGCCATATTGATCTCGGTCCAGACATTTTCCAACTTTGCAGTGATAATTTCTTTTCTTTCTTTCACTTTTAACAGTGGCATGATCATCAGTGCCCTTTTCTCGCTTTCACTGTACCTTTTTTTACTGCGTTTTGCGTACGAGCAAGCACACCTGTCCTCCAGCACTGTGCATGTTCCTTGTCTGCTTGCTGTGGACCTCTTCATTTGGAAAGAGACTTGCTGACCATCCTTGCATTTGCATGCCAATCTGAATCTTCAGACCTGCATCTGCAACTGCTTTATGCAGTAGTAATATTTTCATGCCCACAAATTGATACACAAGATATTAATTTTTCAGGACACTGTACCTGCTCTTGTCCAATTGGGTAAAAATTGACCTCCTAGCCGCTAGCTGGGTATCCCTAAATGTAAAAGCCTGGCCTTTGACAGTTCCAAAACGTTGAAAAAATAATAATCAGAAGTCCCTTAGTTATATTATGCAGAGTATCACGATTTATTTGAATTTTGTAATAGACGAAGGGTTATACACTACGGTCTTTACCACAGACCACGCATATATGGAAGAAAATGGTAAAAAATAATAACATTTCTTTAAAAAGTAAGTCTCAGTGGGTTGATAATTTTTTCTACAGTACTCCCATTTTTACTCACTCTGTTCCACATCTTAAGACTTTCTAAATTTACGTAGATACTAATAAATTTAAACTCATATATTAATGAAAAATCTAGATAAGGTAAAAATATATATACAATCTTATATATGTGACAAGTAGTATCAGTTAAAAAACGATACCACTTCTACTGGAACATTGTTAGGTCAGTCAGGAATTCCGGTGTCATTTAGTCATGCAAGGTGGCCATGTCCTAGTCGGAGTTACTGTATCATGATGTTGCACGATGCACATATATAGATTTTACAATGCTTGTATTATATCCACCCAAAATGGAAAGTGACTCATCTATCGATCGCCCTACCATTCATGCCAAAAACGATGCTGATATGGTGTAGCCGCCGTTAATTGGCTGCATGCATGCATGGTAGAAAGTTCTAGAATATAATTAATATTACTCATGCTAACCTCTACGCTAATTCTACACAGATATATATATACGCCCTCCTATTTTTCTGGATTATGTTTAATTATACTTAGAAACTAAAATTTAAATTTTTAACTTTAAATTTGGTGTTGATTTTAAGGTTTTTGTCGTAGTTTATTTTATAGTCTTAATTTTCGAATCGCTACACATATAAATTATTTTTTATTTACAAATATATCGTTTGACGTTTTATCTTAGACCCAAAAGATATTTGTATATATGAATGTTCAAAAGGCTTTGACTTTGAACGCGCCGGCGCATGGGAATTTTGACAGGAGAGAATTATATTAGACCAAACTAATTAAAGTAGTACTCCGTATCTTTTAGGTCTTGATCCAATCATCAAGACACAAAAAAAAGGAAGTCATGAAATTACTAATCATTAATTCATCTGTACTGGTGAGCATATATGTGCATGCATCTGCAGAAAGTGATCTTAGCATCTTCTCCCCTATCTAACAGTATTTAATTCTATTCCATTTGCTTCAACACATATATACTATACCCTAGCTAGCTATCGCAGTCAAAATAAACAAAAATATGCACGATTCAATCGAGTATTGTACATGTTTAGATGATGATAGAATAACCAGTGTGCGTAAATATTATATAGTTTCGAAGTTTATCGTCCAAGCATGAATGCGACAAAGAAGAATGGACCAGGCATACAGAAACATGATGGCTGGTTGCAATGGGCAAAGGTACTAGCTAGTGCTGGGCATCCATTTGTATTTCTGTTCTGTATGCTCATTGTGACCTGGACCACGGCATCACTAGCTAGCAGCTTCCTTGGAAAACAAATACTAGGTATTATGCAACAGATTTTGCCAAGCATTAAACACGAGGTTAGATTTTGATACTGCTATCAGAAATGTGAGAAGGAATATAATTCGGAAAATGTACATACATACCATGTATCCTAATAGAGAATATAATTAAAAACTTTTTTAAATCTTGTGCTAAATACAAATACTTATGACGGAATCTGTCCGTTTGTAAAACACAATCTTCCATGTTTGTTTCTCTTTCTCTCTCTTCTTGTTGCGTTGCAGACAATGGATAATTTACAGTGACGAATCTAGTAAATAATATTAGATGAGACTTAATAAATTAGATAAATGTTTAGTCTTTCTTTCCATTGATCTTTCTAATTTTAGAAAGATCTATACGGTGGCTCTTGTGGTCCTAAGGGAGGAGTGAGGGCTCGAGCCCCAACCACTAGCATTACCACACCCCTGACAAGTTACGAGCAGCGCACTAGCATCCATCTTCTTATTTATTTGCCACGAAATAGAAAAAGCATTTGTTTCCATTCAGGTCCCCTTTGATTTGTAGGAAAAACATAGGAAGTTTATAGGATTTTAATCCTATGGAAAAAATTTCTATAAAAGTCTTTGAAACCAAGGATTAGCCAATTCCTATAGAGATTTCGGAGGAAAATAAACATGAGGTCCTACCTCATGTTTCTTTTTCCCATAACTCAAAGGCCCCCTCAAATTCCTGTATGTTTTCCTGTGGTCCAATCAAACAATCATTTCTACGTTTTCTTTGTGTTTTGCAATCCTCTGTTTTACACATGTACATTCCTGTCAGAATCCTATGTGTTAGAGATATGATCCGAATTATTATCTGTAATATATTTGGATTATATTACTAGTTTTCTACTAGCTTTCTTGTAACCGTTTTCTACTTGGAGTAGGAGTAGGATTAGTTTACTAATAGAATTCTGTCAGCCTTTTTCTATTAGGACTCCATGATTTATCCTTATATATATCTCTTGTAAGCTGCACGGGAAGGGTGCAACGGCCCGGTGTATTCTCATATTATTTTAATCATCATCTCATAGTGAATATTGCCGGTTGGCGCCCGTGATTTTTCCCGCAAGGGTTTTCCACGTTAAATCTGCTACTCGGTTATGCGTCAATTTCCCTAACAAGTCTTGGTCCTGCGAAGAAAATCCTTGGCATGGAAATTCAGCGTAACCGTAAGACTAGTATACCGTTTCTTTCTCAGAAAAGTTACATTGAAAAGATACTTGAGAAATTTAATCTTGGTAATTGTAAACTTGTTTCTACACCGTTTGCTTCACACTTTAAATTATCTTCAAGTCAGTGTCCTGTTAATGAAGATGACAAAGATTACATGTTCCGTGTTCCTTATGCCAGTGTCGTTGGCAATCTTATGTATGCTATGATTTGCACTCGACCCGATTTGGCTCATGTTGTTAGTATGGTTAGCAGATTCATGCATAATCCTGACAAAGAACATTGGAATTCTGTAAAGTGGATTCTTCGTTATTTGAAAGGTACTTCTCATTTTGACTTGATGTTTGATAAGAACAGAGAGGTCCATTCTGGATATATCTTTTCTTTGTGTGGTTTAGCTGTCAGTTGGAAAGCTTTACTTCAGTCTGTTACTGCTCTTTCTACTACTGAAGCAGAATATATTTCAACTACTGAAGGTGTTAAGGAGGCTATTTGGTTGCGAGGTTTGGTTTCTGAACTTGGTATTCGATAGGGCACTAATGTTGTTTATTGTGATAGCCAGAGTGCTATTTGTTTGACCAAGAACGACATGTTTCATGCCAAGACCAAGCACATTGATATTAAGCACCACTTTATTCATGACATTGTTGCTCAAGGGCAAGTAACTGTAGAGAAGATACACACTGAAGACAATCCTACGAACATGCTCACGAAGTCACTTTCCAATACTAAGTTCAAGCATTGCCTGGACTTAGTAGGTATTCATGATGCTTAGCTATCCTTCGGGGCTTTGGAGACATCTTCTTCTGGTTCATATTTATAGAAATTTTGATTCAAGGGAAGGTTTGTTGGGTTATGACTCAAATAACCTAATCCTAATACTAGTACTAGTCCTAATCCTAGTCATAGTACTAGTCCTAATCCTAGTGCTAGTCTTATTCAATGCATATAAATATAGGTCACCCTTGTACCTGTAATCCCGTACCGTTATTAGTGGATTTGTCTCCCGTGGTTTTTTTTCTCTCTACTTAGAGGAGTTTTTCCACGTTAAATCATGTGCCTCGATCTATTATTCCTAACACTATGTTTTTTCTATTCCTCCGTTTTCTTATTTATATGATTCAAAGGGGTCCTCAAGAACATCTCAGCTCTCATCGGATACTCCACTTATCTTGCTACGAACTTATTTCTATAGCTCTAACTTTACCATAAAAATATAGCTATTCTCTCACGTCGTCTCAACCATACATAACAACTATTTATTTTATTTCTCCAACTACACTCTCTCGTCAAACAATCACAACTTCACTCTAATTACTTTTTATTTACTTTCAATAACCCTGCTAAACAACATAAATATTAACTTTCTTGAACTAAGGGTGGTACAGTAGACAGAGAAGCAGCAGCAGAAGATGACAGGCTTGGGACAGTGGGCCCCAGCAAGCAGTAGCTTGCGCTGCTATCAATTCATTGGCGGGTGATCTCTTTTTCAGGAGGACCAGCAGCAGCTGAAATACTGATGCAAACCACGCACACAAAATATGACCCCTCCCCTTCCCAAAAAAACCACCCAGCCGCGGTTTTCGCCCCCACGGGCTCGTTGCAAGGCGATGCAACCACACGGCCGCCGTGGTTTTTGTGTTGGGGGCATCGAACAACTTGCACACGCACACGATCGATGCAGCTAGCTAGCGTGAGGAGGGGAAGAGCTTTGTGTACGACGGCTACTATATATGAGCAGCAACGTGACGTGTGATGCTACGGGGCGTGGACGGATTTTTTTTTTCGGTCAGGTGCCTGAGGAGGTTTTATTATAAAACAGCTCGATTTTTTCAGGTTTCGAGGGGACCATTTTAAAGACGTCGTGGTTTAATTTTAGGGACTATTTCAAAAACGTCACGGTTTAATTTTGGGCTCTGCTATATACTAATATTAATAATTATTAGTAATTATGCAGTGTACCATGTCAGAGTTTTTTGAGCAACTTGTGTGGGTGAAATGAAATTACGTGATTGCATTGAGCCTCGAAAGATAGTAAATAACATTTTTTTCCTTTTTAGTTGTTTTGTTTTACAGGGATAATATGGTACTTACTAACTCTAATATGTAATAAATATGTTGATAAATAGTACATTTTCACTTAATTGGGCATTTGTCGCTCAACTTGCTTGCTGGTGAGGCCTGTCGGTATCTTGTCCCTGTAGACTCTATTACTTTAGCACCATTCTCTTCCTTTCACCCTACCGGCTCCTCTGTCCACTCGTTTTGCATCTTTATTTTCTCATCCATTATGTATTATAAAACATTCTATATTTATCTAGATTTATCCGTATCTCAATATATGTGTTTTATATATGTGTCTAGATTCATTATTACATAAATAAATTTAGACAAAGATAAAAGATCATATAATATAGAACAGAGGGATTAACTTTCTTGAGAAATATTTGTGCTTTTCTTTTCTTTTCTATGCTGGGTACAATATCTTCTACTTATGGAATGATATTATCACTGTGATGTTGATCATAGTAATAATATAGCCTCTGTATTAGAGACATATCAATAAGTAAGTGCAAGAGAAATCACTCTTCCATGCTTATCGGACGTGTTGCACTTCTCTCTCATACTTTAACGTGTTTAGGGAAAAAAAATTCGATCTGCACCGTATCTTCCCTGTATCTGATGGTTGACAACACTGGCTAAACTAATTGCTTGACATCATCAATCGTAATGTTGATTACAACTAACCATCCGCACCTAAAAACAGCTATCTTTTTCCCGCTCTTCACGTCCAAAATTGGTTTTACTGTTTTATCATAATAAAACATATTGTTGAAATTACGTATGTATACCGTTGTCATCGTTAGAGTTTGGTATCTACATCCTTTTCACTTTTGTTTATACTTATAAGCTAAATTTTAATTTTTTTTTCAACCTTAAATATCAAGTTGATTTTAAGTATCTTTTATCATAGCTTATTTTACAACATTGTCTTTCGCTACTAAAATTAATATGCATATAAAAGTTATATTTATAAATTAAACAATCATTCCTTGAGATCAACTAATTGATACTCTAGTCCATGTTCGCTAACGATGGGTGTAAGTTAACCCGACATGAAAAACATAATAATAGATTAGTACAGGATTAGTTAATTATTAATTATTAATAAAATATAAAATAAATTAATATGATTTTTTAAAATAACTTTCTTATAAATTTTTTTAAAAAAATATACCATTTAGCGCGCGTGAAAAACAAGAGGTTAAATTATCTTACCGGAGAGCGTACACGGCCTACGAAGGAAGCCATAACCGAAGGCTCGAGACTCACAGCCATAACCGAGGGTGGGTTGGATAAGCTTTTGTGTTTTTGTTGGGACGGAACAACAGGCAGGCGATAAGAGTGTTGTCGGCAGGGCAGCAGAAAATACCAGGTGCAATATGCCTGCCTACCACAGATGGATGCATGATGCAGTGGATATAGCCACCATCGATCTGCAGCTAGTTGAGGATCGGATCGATCCCGCCGTAGCCAGCGGCGCAAAATATCATCGTTTTCAAAACGTAAACCACTTTTTTAGTAAGAACCGCCGTCGTCTCAGTATAAATTCATATCCGATGTTTAACTATTTATCTTATTTAAAAATTTTAAAAAATAGTTAGATATGGAATATTATTTATATTTTATAACACGAACGATCATAAAACATACGCAATAAAAAAATGCACTCATTATGGAACAAAGAGAGTAAAGTTTAAGGTTAAGAGTAAATTAAAGAGCTTACTAAATGAGTAATCGGGATGACAAGAGGGCCGGTAGCCAGGGATAAAACAAAAATAGTTATGAATAACAACTATTTTATATAATAAAAAGTGCAACAAATAATATCAAAAATACTTATATTTAAACACACTCTTTTGAAACGGATGATGATGATCTATCTGTGTTTGCCCCACACGATAAAGCCGGCCGGAGAGGGAGAGAGAGCGATATGTGAATATGATGCGGGAGGAGAGGAGAGGAGAGGGGAGCTGCATTTGGCCACTTCCGTGTGTGCAGCTGGGTACTAGTACTGCAGCCGCCTGTCACCTCTCCCGCCCACTTGCCCATGTTGCACCACCACCAGTAGCACAACCACCTGCTCCTCTTGGCCATAGCTACCACATTTCTTACATGCACACACGCCTACGCCCCCACCACCACCACCACGCACATAACTAGGGATGGCAATGAGACGGAGCGGGTTGGATAGAAATAAATCTGAATTGTATACCCAAACCTGGACCTGATTGGAGAAACAGTTAATCCCCGTACCCGACCCGACCGGGTGAGCCGCTCACCCACATTGAGTAGTATCTAACACTTCAATCAACACAATAAATAAAATATAATGATGAATAAGCTTGAACAAAAATTGAATATTTCATGCATGATCCATCAATCCATCATTTGGAATACACAATAATCAAGATCCATCACTCGCCGGTTTCTGTACCTTGCTCCTTGCCATCTTAGGATTGGACTTTTGCATATTTTATGGGTTGTAATTTAAGGGATTATAGTCTAATATAGCCCTCTCGGGTGCGGGTAGGGCTCAATACCCGGCCTCTCACCCGCCCATATACGAGGCCCCGAACCTAGTTATTGCGGGTCAAAATTCATATCCGACCCCGTACCCGTAAGGGCGGGTATCCGCCGGAGACCTGAACCCGCGGGTGGAATTGCCATCGATCCCTACACACAACACCAAGGGTGGTTTGTTTTTTTTTTTTTTTGGCTTTCTAGCACATGCAAAATGAGGGAGGGTGAGGACCGTTGTAACGTTGTTTGTGAGATCTTATTTTTTTAAAATGGGTTCTAAATTAATTAGTGGCGGGATGAGTTGAAATCAGACTGCACACGTTTCTTAAAAAAATCAACATGTACAAAACGGTTACTAGTTATGTGGTTGATGATCGGCTGGTTTACTTTCCTAAACTTATCTTTTAAAAGAGATATTTGTTTTTGAAAACAAAAGAGATTATTTCTTTTGCGTGTATTGTTTTATTATGGATAATTACGACTATCTTGATACATGTTTTTAAACATCATTTATTAATATAATATCAAGATCATGTATTTTATAGGATTTAGCATCCGGAATGACCTAATTAATACTTTATAATATTAATATTAATATTAATATGTACTCTTTGAAGACAAGTCCTAAGTAGATCATTTACTGGAATACTATTTATGATTCTCCACTTTTAGTTCTATATGTCCGGAATTATCCTATAGAGTTTAATCATGTTGTCACAAACTATCTAATCAAAACATAATACTCATGTAGACCTTGATTTAAAGGAATATAACGATCTATAAATTAGGGAGCTTAAATTTTATTAGTGGTTAAGTAAACTTTAATATAACAAATTTGATATGCACACGTCAATTCAATTCATTGTCTCTCATCTCATGAGAAGTTTCCTATTGGACGCTTATCCATCAGAATATAATTATGCCTACTTGTTGCCTAAATGCTTGACGCACCCATGATTCATTTCTTTCTAGGAAGAATTTTCGCCTTCTAAGAACCTTCTTCCCCTTCCCAACAAAAAGATGGCCTTCGCTTTCTTCACTCGTCACAATTCTGTACATACTTTTAATTTTTTTTTCCTGCTAGAAGTTGTCTCTTTCCTCCGCCTTGAATCATTACATATTACGAAAAAACTCAATCAAAAAATAGGCTACATATTACACATAAATATAATATCTCAATTTCACGTTGTTTGGAACTTCTTTTATACTACATATGTTCTTTCATACAATCCTTTATATCTATATAAATGATAGAGTAGTATACGTAGATGCATGCATTCAGTTAGATTCTGATTAAAATTTTTAATTGCTTGTTTGTTATATATGCAGCCGCCACATGTTTTTGCAGCTTGGTCCAACAGTTTTTGTTCTAGATAGATAATAAAGGGGTGTGTTCAGATATATACTCGATCAGATCCAAGAGATTAAAAAAGATGACGCACACGCCAGTTCCTCAAGTGACGACACAATCCTTGACTTCCTTGGAGCACGTGCACGTCAAACCGGTTATTATTATAGACTAATTCCTTCTGTTTAATTATGTCACTGCTAATTAATCTATATTAAGGTATATTAAATTATACCATAATTTAGGGGGTTCATTTGTTTAATTAGATGGGACTGCTTCACCGGACGATAGCAATTCTTGTCATGTTGCGCAACAAGAAAACAAAGTACAAATTTAACCATTTTGTTTTAAAGTCGTTGTGCGTGTGCAGTGCAATGTCACTGTGCTTATCCTGCCAATGTATGGTTTTGTTTCCCAGTACAAATTCCTTTTCACGCTCTCAAACTATTCCTGGCTTGTTTTGGACAAAAATGGTTCAAACAATTTGCTCAAGTAAAACGAGGTAAATCATGATATATATTAATTATTATGTTTTGCAAAAGCCTTCTATAAAATAAGTTGCTCTATAACCACAAATAAACTCATTGTTTAAGCTTAAAATAATTAATCATGTGGTACCATGTTTTGAATGAGAAAATTATTTCGATCAGACCACTTTTGACCAAAAGAATTCACCCTTAATTTTTTTTATTCTTTAATTAGTAAAAGTGGACGAGAACTTTATTGTATGTTTTTTCCTTTTACATAAATGGTATTTTAAGTGGGAGTTCTGATGCATTGCAGATTGTGTTTTAACTTTTTTTCGTAGGGAATTGCAAATTTGCCATTGATTTGAATCGTTATTGCAAGAATATTACTAGAAAATTGTAAAATTGCCCGCAAAAGTGTTACTCAAGCAGCAACCTTGCAATATAGAAAAATCTGTGATAAATTTGTAAAAGCACTTTTTTCTTTGGTATTTGCATAATAAACTACATGCAAAATTAACTTTCATGACAATATTTGGAACTATTTGCATAACACAGGTTATATTTTGATTAATGGTTCTATAAAATAAACCAAAATATTATAGAAAGTAATTGAACAGAGGAATAGTTCAAGAGCGAGTTTTTTTTTCTATTTTATTACAATCAATTTATTCGCTTCATAATCCGAATGTACAAGCAAACTTTTCTCTCTTTTTTTTTTCTCCTTCTATATATCTGGAAACAAAGGCTACAAGAAAGTGTGAGAAATAATTTAGCAGTGATCCGATTCTGTATCTACCTACCTAAATAACATATATCTACAAGTTGTAGAAATTAATCAAATTAAGCTAGCTAGATACTCTGGATAAGTCCTGCACGAAATTCAGTTTGCAGAACAGTCAATACCGTTTGTTTCCTCAGTTCTTGTACTGGTGTGAAACCATGCCGCTGCAGGACCAGGAAGGTTTTGCAAAAGAAATTCCTGGCCAGATTGAAAGAAGAACATGCATGCGTACGTCTGAAACAATGATAATGATAAAGAGAGGTTGAAAACAAAGCGATTAATTAATTAATTAGTGCATATGTATATTTTTAGGAATGAAAGAAAAAAGAAAGGAAAAATGAAGAGAGTACATGAAGATATTCTGCTATGCATATCTGTCCAGTACTGGTTCCTACGTATAGTACGGACAGGTAACATTGTAACATGCATCAAGTACATTGCATCACACCCCAATAAAACTTCCACATCACCATCCAGCAATTTAATGAAATAAATCAATTAATTAATAAAAATCTACTAGTACCTCCCAACCACACATGTAAATATGAAGCTTTGACAGGGACCAAATTAAGACACAAAAACAAAACCTCCAAAAAGACATGGCCACTTTGCATAAAAGCACACATATGCCTTGTTTTTTTTATTATGTTTGATGATGTGGCTAACCTTGGACATTGAAAATAAAAAATGTGTCATATTTAAATATCTTAATGATAAAATTAATCATAATAAAATAAATAATAATTGTATTAATTTTAATAAGACACATGATGAAATTAACATACTTTCTTTGTAAAAGACCCATCTTCCAAGATAAATCTGGACCACTAAAAGTTGATTTTTTTTCTATAAAAAAGTCTAAAACTCAACGACAATAAATATTTAAAAAAAACCTAAAAACTCGAGAGAGGGCTTTTAGATTATTGGAATCAACTTGGCTCAAGATAGATAGACGCCGTCTCCACACATGCATACATATCTTTGTCCAAGCAAAATAAGCAAGGAGTATGCTAGTAGCAGCAAGAACACGTTGAGTTTTGTACAGATGCTTCGTTTGGGTTGGTCCAAATAAAATACAACGACCAGAGTCTATATATACACACCCACAGCAACGCAACACAACCCATTTCCAGACCACCTCCTCATCTTCTTTGGCTCCACTAGCTGCCCTAGCTAATTACAGGCTACTGCTACAGCTACAGCTATAGCAACTCTCTCTATGGGGGTGGACACCATCTCCTCCTCCTCCTCCGACTCCTCCGGCGCGTCCACGGCCACCACGGAGTCCGGCGGGGGCGCCGTGCAGCTGTTGTCTGTCGTCGAGCCGGCGGCGGCGGTGGATGCGCTCCCTGTGGTGGTGGGGGGTGACTCCTCCACCGTGGATGATGTCGTGACGTCGAAGCCGGCGGCGGCGCAGCAGTCGTCGAGGTACAAGGGGGTTGTGCCGCAGCCCAACGGGCGGTGGGGGGCGCAGATCTACGAGCGCCACGCGCGGGTGTGGCTCGGGACGTTCCCCGACGAGGAGGCGGCGGCGCGGGCCTACGACGTGGCCGCGCTCAGGTACCGCGGGCGCGACGCGGCGACCAACTTCCCCGGCGCGGCGGCGTCGGCAGCGGAGCTGGCGTTCCTCGCCGCGCACTCCAAGGCCGAGATCGTCGACATGCTGCGGAAGCACACCTACTCCGACGAGCTCCGCCAGGGCCTGCGGCGCGGCCGCGGCATGGGCGCGCGCGCGCAGCCGACGCCGTCGTGGGCGCGGGAGCCCCTGTTCGAGAAGGCCGTGACGCCCAGCGATGTCGGCAAGCTCAACCGCCTGGTGGTGCCCAAGCAGCACGCGGAGAAGCACTTCCCGCTGCGGCGCAGCCCCGACTCCGCCGCGGCGGCCACCGGCAAGGGCGTGCTTCTCAACTTCGAGGACGGCGAGGGCAAGGTCTGGAGGTTCCGGTACTCCTACTGGAACAGCAGCCAGAGCTACGTGCTCACCAAGGGCTGGAGCCGATTCGTCAGGGAGAAGGGCCTCCGCGCCGGCGACACCATAGTGTTCTCCCGCTCGGCATATGGGCCGGAGAAGCTGCTCTTCATCGACTGCAAGAAGAACAAGACGGCGGCGGCGGCGGCCACCACCACCACCTGCACCGCCGCCAACTCAGAGAAGCCAAGCGAAGCCCGCGTTGTCAGGCTGTTCGGAGTCGACATAGCCGGAGGCGAAGGCCGGAAACGGGAGAGAACGCTGGAAATGGCGGCGGCACTCGAGAGAGGGCAAGAAGCGTTCTTGCTCAAGAGGCAATGCGTGGTTCATCAGCGCTCTCCTGCCCTAGGTGCCCTGCTGTTATAGCAACGAATTCTTCATATATAGATTATAAATCTCCCATCTTTTGTTGTTCATCATCTGTTTGATCTTCAATTAGAGCCGGTGTTCTTCGTTTTTTTGCATAGAACTTGTCAAACCAGAGATTGCAAATGATCGATCGATCCAGCTGTGTGTACAGCCTTTAATTAGGGACTCTAGATATCATCATAATCCTCCTGAGATCATAAGTATGTACAATTATCTACTAGTACATAGCAATGAACTTCTGTTTCTTATAAGTGGCCTCCTTTTCTGTTCATCTGATGTGAGTTGGATTTAATTAGATTCTCTACATAATTTTACTCTTGGCAAGATTAATTGGTTGTGCTGCACTGAGTAATCTGTACTATTAATTAGCTGATGCTACGCGCTGAGTGCGGGTAATAATATTTACATGTATAATCTACCATCAATCGAAGATGATATCCAAATACATGGGTCGAGCACTTCAGGGATTCTGAACTTGCACATTTTTAGATAATATTCAGACCTTCCACATATGGATCCTTTCTCTATCGCTTCTTTTTGCGGGGAATTTGAATTCTCTTAACCTATTGATTCTTTTGTAGCTTACCTTATTGAGATTTTGTTAAAGTTGATTTTAGGCCCTTTTATATGAGTTCTCCTGGCAGCTGTTCATTTGATATTTCTTGGTTGAACATTCAGATTGTTCGAATCTACGTTTGCTATAACAAATAATCAAGCAAAGTGTCTATATCTATGCAGCTTTCTACTCCGTTTTGTTTTATTGTATGTTAGTGATCTTTAATTTGCATATGTGGCCCATATTTGAAAATCTTAATTAGCTTTTGTCATAAACCAATTCCTGTACTGTACTACGTAGAACTGGGAATTCGCATGGTAGCTGGCCACCTACAGTGTTTGCCCCAAAATCTATAACTACAGTGTTTTACTCCCAGAATCTAGTTGTCTTTTTTTTTGTCATTGTTTTTCACTTTTTCCTTTTTATAGTCTGAGTTATTTGGCAATGTGGCCACACTGATACTTTCCTCCCAAAAAAATGAATGTTATCTTCAAGACAACTGTAAAATGTACCGTGTTTCAAGGGAAAAATTAAGCTTCTCGGTGAGAAAAATCCTTTCATGGTCTTAGGCTGTGTTATTTTCATGGGTAAGTAATCGACGTGGAAAAGGTAGTAGCATTTAGCATATGATTAATTAATTAATAGCTATAAAAAACGGATTCATATGATTTTTAAAGCAACTTTCGTGTAGAATTTTTTTATAAAAAATACACCATTTAGTTAGTTTGGGAACCGTGCTCACGAAAAACGAGAAAATCTGGGTTAGACAAACGGGAAATTTAACTTTTTGCCACTCTTACGAGCGGCCAAAACAGATTTGCCACTCGCTGTCTATGATATATGGACCCTCATAAGTCTGTAACAGGTGGGTCTAGTGGTAAATCTGTTATAAAAATCCGTAAAAAGTGACAAAAAGTTAAAAGCCCCCTCATGACTTTATTAACGCACAATATATTTTTGAAATTAATCTTACAAGACCAGTTCAATGTTTACATCACCTAACTTAAAGTACGGTCGGTCTATATAGAGCTAGACCCGGTCTCATAGGTATTATTTTACATATATTTTAGGATAATTTCATGAAAGCTACTCACTCCGCTCTAAAAAGACTTCATTTTTTAACATTTATTACGTGTTTCTCAAAGACTTTCTTTTCTGAGCAATCATTGCATTGGGGTTCGTAAAGCGAGGATTGAATGTCTTATGATTTAAAATCAGGAAACGTTGTATTGAAGTGTCAAAAATCATGAGTATTTTAGTCTCTATAGTTTTGTAATTATATGTATAAAGTATGCTAAAAAATGAAGTCTTTTTTAGACGGAGCGAGTATATTTTAGTGTTAACAACAAGGTATGTAATTTATTCTCATGATAATTCATGTGTACATGCCCTTCTATGCCGTAGACATGGAAGGAAATAGATTCTTTTTGGCAATTAATTAAAATATATTTGCACGTGACATATAATATTTTGGTAATATGAGGTAATATGTTGTAAAAAGTACGGTGCCACCTAAAGTTTGAGGAAATAATGGTTTTAGTTCTGAATAAATTGTTTTATTTTTAATCTTTTTATTTGAAATGGATCACGGAACAAGCACAGTCGAAATGGATAATTGCTATATATACATATACATCGTAGGTACTAACATAACAAAAATGTGCAATAATGTTGTTATTATCTATATATAATACTATCACGTTAAGGCTCCTATGAAAATGCCTGTGTGAAAATTCCTGTTTAAGTTTTACTTTCCTGCTTCTTATTAAGTTTGATGGGTAGAGAGAAGAAAAGAAATTATCAATAGATCAATGTTTCATCTCTACATATGTTTCCCGATCATCACTATATCCCTCAAATCCCAAGTATCATAACTTTAAAAAAGATGAAAAATAATATTCACTCTTAACTCAATTTATTCAATCATAAGGAAGCACTGGTGTAATTTACTATGCACGCATGAACATTGAGTTTAATTGATCTACCAACTATAGTTCACTCTAAAAGTTTAGGCTAAGAGGCATGTCGAATTTTAATCCGTCCTACATAACCTATGGCAAGGGATTGTTACATCTAATAATTAAAATTTTGTTTATTTGTCTAGAGTTAAAGTGCACATTATTATGGGCCACGGAATGCATTACCTTAATTACCGAGTTAATCTTATGAGCAATTTATCATCCTTGAGAAGGTAACATGAGGTACTACTTTTTTCTATATAAAATTTATTATCTCTTGATATCTTAAATATTAGAAGGTACCAAATTTTATATAGAAAACAGTGGTACCTCATGGTACCTCAAGGAGGAATGCTCTAATCTTATAGAGGCATTAGTCAGATTTGTTTGTCACATATATCGACCAACCTTTTAGGGTTCCCTCAAAAATCAAGAATTTACATGATTTTATTTAATACCTCAAAAAATCGTTTAAATTTCCTCCACAATGTTGGCCTTAAATTTAATTATCTGGCAGAAGGTAATTACTGTGTTAATTTGTAGAATCATATATACACCAATATTGCAAGGGTAGAATCATAGTTTGGCTATTCAAAGTCAACATAATGTCATCACTTTTATCCACTTGTCCACTAGATTTAACACAACATGTTCAGAATAAAGTTGTAAAGTGTGCAATATCATTGAAAAGCTTTTCGACAAATTTACTCATACCATATTCATTCCCAAACCATATACGGGATACAGAGTTTCAGTCAGCAAACCAGGCTCAAACATTTAGCCTTGTTTGAAACAGACTAATATTCGTCAGCTATTACTGCAATCGATTATCTACTTGATTATAGAAATAACCTAGATATTTGGAGAAATATACTTAACAAATATATAGGTTAGAAAAAGAACGGTCTAAGTAATACAGAAGAAGAAGAAAGTATTTTTAATAAAGAAAACATGCTGGTACAGATAATATATGGTGAAAAAGCTGAAAAGAATTGAAGAAACCAGTTTAGCAGGGTAATCGTTTCTATTCTAAAATTTATTCGCAGATGAAATAAAAAAACACTCCTTAAATTAATTTCCCATTTTACATCCATCTCAATTCTCAAGCCTGTAGTGATTAATAAAAAATTTAAAAGCAACAGCACTGACATTTTTTCGAGAAAAAATACCATATATGCTCGATCTCCTTGGGTTATTTTCTGGAGATGGAGCTAATGGCTACTTGGCCAAGTTGGACGAAGGACAGCAGGCAGCAGGGCAGGCAAGTTGCACCATGAACACGATCGAAAGGCTAGCAAGGTTCACTGCACTGAACATTTGCTGTTTCTCTCATGTACTGGCGTACTCACCCCAGCTTGCAATTTTCATGGATCACATTAACCGATCGATCAATCCATCGATCTTTAAATTTTTCGAGTTGCTGTGCTTCGTACAAGCCACCTAGCTGCAAGTTGCATCAAAACGACATTACTAGCTGCTTGTGCGATTAACTATTAGTCTGGGTACTGGTCATCGATATCGACGTATACTTGTCTCTCTCTCTGACCTGTAAGGCAGTAGCTCTGTCTATATGTATTCATGATGCAGAGACTAAAGGTAATAGTGAAATTTGTCGTTCTCGGCAACCCAACAACTTTGTAGTGGCAACATTGTAAATTAAGGCAGTGTTGCGGCTTTTATTTAGAAACAAAGGAGAAAAGACCTTACACATTTTAATATTATTTTTTATTATGATATCACGTTATTAAAATAGTAGCCCCTTGGAAATAGGTAGTGCAAGTAGCTCAGCCTATGTGCATTCATGATGCAGATGCTAAGGTAGTAGTAATTTTTTTTTTCTTAGCAACCCGACAACTATGTGGTGGCAACCTTTAAAATTGAAGCAATATTGTATTATTCCTTTTATAAACAGTGGAGAAAAAACCTATACATAGTCCAATATTATTTTTATAAGGGAGTATTACAATATATTTATGGCTCCTTTGAAATACAAAACACGTGAATAGGAAAACTTTATGAATGGAACGATATGTCCATTGAATTTCTACAAGAGTTAAAAACACGTAAGAATTTTAAAAAATGTTGTTTGATTGACGCGTAGGAGAAATATGGATTTAGAGTAATAGGAAGAATAAAACATAAGGCAGAAAGTCATGCTTATTTTTCTTTAAAATCTCTATATTACATAATTCATAGGAATTTCAAAGAAGAGGATATAATTCAATCATCTGTTTCAAATATATTCATAAGATTTTTTTTCTATAGTATTAAATTAAGTCTTTCAAATTTCCTATGTTTTTTTTCGTTTGAATCAAAGGGAGACTTTAAACATTTGTAGTTGATTTAGGTAGCTTTGATTCTTTTCCAACCTCAATGGGAGAAGAAAGACCTGCTTGTTACAATTAACATCAGTTTCTTTTAATTAATTACATTAGTGAGCACGTTGGCCATGTGGTTAGCTGCGCATTCATCTTAATCTTAAACTTGTATAGTGGTATCATTAACTGTTATGGCATTCGACCGGTCCTGAGACGACTCCAAAGACTTTGAAAAGTCGTCCTGGGGGAGTTTCTAGAAGATTCTTGGCAGACCATCGCAGAACGTCGCCATTAGCTAGCTCCACTTTTAGCGATCGATCGAGCTCAGCTTGGCATCTTATTAATCCATGTGTTAATACTTTTTTTAGTACGTATATGTGAAAGCGATTATACAGTATTATGCATTAATTAACATTAAATTATAGTAGGACAGTCCTCTAGCTGGTAGCTGTGTGCAATACATGTGTGTGTACGGTAAGATCAGATGAATTTGATCAATTTTTCTTTGATAAAAAAAGGGACGCATGCTAGCAGAGATGCAGCTAGCTATCGTAGTACGTGTTGTCGCTTCATGTCCGAATAATTTATAAATAAATTTTTTATACGTGTGTTCTTATGATCTAATTAAAGTTTGAAAAATAAATATTGATAAAATAACTCTAAAATCAACTTCAAATTTAAGGTTAAAAGATTAATTTTAACATATTAGTATAAGAAAAAACGAAAAGATGAGGCTACTAGTGCAGTGTTGCGACAAAGGATATGAGTATATATATTCTAATGCACAGTTTGCAAATACTTGTCAACTTTCATTTATCAAGGTACTGTGGTATATGTTTCTGAAAATATTACTGTACAGTATCTTATAATTAAGTATAATCCAGAATATACAAGTGGCACTACTAGATTTATTTTTACTTAAAATGCTTAATTTATCAACATCCATATTCAAAGTTAACTCCTCTTGTGCTGTTTAAAATGTACCATCAAATTAAGTTTAATCAACCTTGATCAGATTGAAAAGTATTTTATAGATGAAAAATTTTATGGCCCTACCAAAGTACCTAGATGTACCAAAATTTTGTGCTAAAAATTTTGATACCCTGCAAGTTATCTAATGGTGATGAAATTATCCTCCATAGATATGTATACTTAAATTCCCAAAGTATATATGGAAGCTGACTGTAGTACTCATCTGCATTGCGTGGTATATAGGAGTATATCATGGTAGCTTAATGAACAAACTATAGATGTGTCACAAAGAACATTTCTTGGCCGGGTTGGATTATTGTCGATCTCTTGCTTTCTAATTCTTTCTAGCATATGCATGCATGCTTCAGCCAGTAGCTTTCCAGGTATGGTCATTGGTCAATGCTCACGCGCGTTGTATCAGCAATATATATGCATGCAAATTAACGATTGAATCAAGTCTTGCATTGATCGATTGTTAACCAGAAGAATGGCATGTGCACAGACCGGCCACTTGTCTTATTTTCCCTTTAGCTAATACTACTAAGTGGAATTTGTGGAAATAGAGACTCCATTCAATCAAACATCCAATTCAACCAACACAAGGAACATGACTAGTACAAGAGATGATTATTTGACTTCAAACATAATGTTTAAATGCATACAAATTAAATTTGGAATATACTCCTCTGACATAATGCCTAAAATCCACATTTGTCCGTTTTATATGTTGAGTGGATCCATATTCACACAATACCCCACTTAGGGCTCTACTGAAACATGAGATTGAGAAACCAGCTTATATATGTGAAAAATACAAGATTTTGACATGAATGCAAATGCAAAACAGAGGGTTGCAAAACTCAAGAAAATACATAATTTATTGTTTAATTAGACTGCATTAAAAACACAGGAATCAGATGAGAGAGCTTGAATCAAAGCATTTTTTCAAGAGATTCCAGCTCTTACTGATTTTCCTCCTAAATCTACCTTCAATGAACCATTCCTTACAAATGTCATGCAGTTGGACAAGACCAATCATTTGTTTCAAAGGACCAAATAAGAAATTTTCCTAAAGGATTTGAATCATGCAAAATTCCTTCACAAATCCTTTGTTTTAAAGGGGGTCTTACACTTTTTTCATCGCTTCGAGTAAAAGAAATGTTTTAACTTTTATTAGAGTTTTGTTTTCATTTAATCATATAGTTTGACTTGCTTACCATAGTACATATTAGTACTCAAAAAATTGCTTATTTTTTACTATGTACACACCTTCAAACATCAAGGCTTCATTTTTCAGTTATTTTTTTACCCCTTTTAATTGCTTGTTATATGTCGTCAAATGTATACCTGATTTCGCGTAAAATTGATCAAATTCAACATGAGACTTGATTCAGTTCAACTCCTCGTTGTTATACAAACACGACTTTCCTAGTTGCGACAAAGACACATGCAAGCAAGCACCCCAACTAAGACCGGGTTCGATCTCTTTTCCATCACTAGATATAACGCGGTATGACCACGAGAACGCGGAATGACTTGGAACGCCCTTTAGTTTAACATTTATTTGAAATTTAAATTAAATTAGCTAAAGATGATCTTTAGTTTTAAAGGCAATAAATATAGATCTTTGTAACCCTATCGTTGGGGAGGAACTTATTATTATTATTTTCTCTTTTCTTTATCCATCTTTCCCTCCTAACTCTCTTAGAGCAGGTACAATAGAGGTGCTAAGCTGACTTAAAAAAAATATTGCTGAGTTGGCAAAAACAAAGAAGGAGAGAGAAAATGGATGGATGCTTAATTTAGAGCCAGGCTGTACACACAAACCAAGAAAAAGTACTACTTACAAAATAAAGAAAGAGATATGATAGGGGACATAAAGAATATAATATTATTATTATGATAGATAAGCTGAAAATTAGAGTCTTTTATTGTATGTGTGAGCTACAAGACATGGAATGAAATTGGAGTAGACAACAGATGCTACTATTGATCTTGCTCTTAGAAAGGCTGTCAGAAACACTGTTCTTTGCTTCAAAACTTTCTATTGCATAGCTAAACCATATCCTGTAATAAAAAAACATATCATTAATTGTTCTGAAGATTGATATGATTTTCAAAGCGAAACCTTGCACTATAATTTATGTTAGAAAATATTTTTGCAAACTTAAATAAAACTGTAGCACAATAGAATTATTTTTCAAGATAAAGGTTAGATAGTATTTTCAACCAAAATAAAGTTAAGAAAATGTTATTTAATTATGTTCATAAAGTTTTGAGATGATTTTAGACCGTAGGGGAATCGGATGTGCTCAAACTGGTTCAAAATAATCAATTATTAATCCTCGCCTTGTGTAAGGACGCAACATATCGACGACCACAAAATTAACAATTTTTCATGGTTTTATCGACCGAGCACGACACTTCCTAGTTGCGACAAAGACGTGTAGTAACACATGCACATCATGATCAAGCTAGTCTAGGTACGTAGCACCCCAAGTATGACCGACAGGATTCTCTCTCGTTGATGGCTCAGCATAGACACATATATATATCTGCACGGTCCGGAATTAACCTGTAAAAACCACCAGAAATTCAGATTGTGCATTTCTGCAGGCTGCAGCATGCATTCAGATATACCATTTCATGAGTATATGCATCGATCCATGAAATGGATGAGCACAAAAGCCAGTCCCAGCTGCAAGTTGCAAGAAGCAGCTTTCCAGTGGAAAACCACAAGCTGCCTAGCTTTGGTAGAGAGGCAGTTTGAGACGTACAGCACACAGTTTCGTACCGTGTGCGTACCAAGTTGGCAACTAGCCGCCCAAGCAGGCATTCTAGCTGCAGTGACCGGCTCAAGTTTCCATTGCCATCCATCCATCCATTTCCAAACCCAATCCAATCCAATCCTTCTTCTTCCTCCTCCTCCTCATTTGTGTGTAGACCTAGCCTGCAGTTTTCTTTGCAAGTTGCTGCTACTGCTGCTGCTGCTGCTGCTGCTGCTGGCTTGTCGTCCTCTGGCCCCAACTTTAAAGATGGATGGATAGACGGTTCAAAGAATGGAGCTTGCAACTTGCATCTCTGCGTTTCTGGTGATCATATGCAACATGGACTAGCTACTTGGATTAGTTCAAAGGAGCTGCTTCTTGGATGCTGTCCGGCCACGTTGCCATGCATGTCAATTCTGTGGATGGCGTCAAGCCTGCATGCAAGGAGCAGATTTAATTAACTTGCTGCCACCTACCTAATTGAGCATTTGGTATTAGTCTATCATTACTTTGCTCTCTCTTAGTCATGACTTTTGTATATGTACGTATGTCATTAATTTTTTTTTATTCCAAGCTACCGGGCATGCATGCCTTAATTTGTCAGAGAGAAACCGATGCTTGATTTGTTTGCTGCTTATGTATTGGTGGCTTCAAAAGTCCATGCACATATGCAAGCTGTGGACGCAGTGTTTGGTCAAGGGAAACGGATCCATTTGGAATTCTGGAGTATAATTTAAGTTGCTTTGACAGGATCAGTATTAGTTGTTAATTGATGTCCGTCTCGGAATCAAACTACTTTTTCTTGGTTAGCTGATGCTGTGTGATCTTGTGCACATGTATCTGTTCATGCATTCATGGACTCCAAATTATTTGTTTAGTTGTGCACTTGTTATGCTAGCAGTGTTTTGATTAATGATGAAAAGTGCACAAATTTTATATAAGATTGATGCTTACTTCTTCCTGGAAGGAAGCTAGGATCATGTATATATATTATATATGTGTGGCTTTGTGCATGCATGTTGCCGACTTGTTAATTGATTAGCAAATGCATTTTTATAGTACATCAATTTGGGCTGTGTCATTGGCGGCTGAAACTTTTTGGCACGTTATAATTAGAATTGGCACTTGATCAATGGGTATATTTAATTTTGAAAACTCCATTGGTTGATCTGCTGGTCTTGATATTTTCCTGGGTAAAGAAGAGACTAAGACTTCCACTTGCCAACTAGTTTTTTTTAGAGCCTCTACGGAGATGAAACTTTTTGGAAAGGTGCTCGAGGTGACCAAGTTTAATTCACCAACTGAAATCATGCACTCACTTGATTTAAATGTCATTATGACAATGCAACAAATGCAAAAAAAAAATCGTTTCTTTCGGTTCTTCATTAATATTCTGGACCATTTGGAGGAGCAACATGTACATATGCATGCATCACACTTCAGCATTTTTGTCTTCTTTTCTTGGAGTTTTCATAATGATCATGATTAGGATATACAAGTTGATCCATTGGCATATTGGCAATATTTGACGATTTTCAATTTAAAAAATCTATATTTATTTTGTCTTGGTATTAAAAAAATGTCGCTTATTTTATGCCGAGATTATTATGAGCCCAGAGTTGGGGTGCTAATAATTAACCAGAATCATATATTCTTTTTAATTTGTGATACGAAGGCCGTGTTCGGCAGTAGCATAAATAACCCACACGGAAAACGTTGCGCTAGATTAGTACATGATTAATTAATTATAATTATAAAAATTTTGAAAATAGATTAATATGATTTTTTATTGTAATTTTCAAATAGAAATTTTTCATAAAAAATACACCGTTTAGCAGTTTGGGAAATGTGCGCGCGAAAAAAAAAAGAGAGAATCCAGCTTGCTAGTCTGATGGAACGAACACGGCCGAACATGGAGATGGGAGATATATCCTATGTGAAAAATGGCACTGCAGGTAGATTTTGTCTAAAACACTTTCATGATACTATGATTATGACAACAAATCAATCAAGTCAAAGTTAAATTTTAGGGATTATGTCAATATCAAAAATATCAATGAATATTGACCAGAGGGATTAGCAAGGGTCTACTACTGTCCTGTCATTTAATTAATTAATGAGATTAAGTCCCAGATTCCCGGTATCCTTAATTGGTCTAAGAGAACAGACAAATTTTGCAAGATTGGAGGATGGTGGTAGGTTCTTCTCCAACTGTGCCTCTCAAGCAGCCATAACATATTAACCAGCAACATAATTAAGCACTAATCTGCCATATGACATTTTGATCATCCTCATGACACATTTTTTAAAAGATAATGATCTCATGGAACACATAAACCACCCATATCACGAAGAGTCTCCTAGGCCAGTCATCGTCCACGTACTCCTGACAGCAAAGCCAAGCTAATATAATGCTGAAAAGCCCAAATCGTTAGGATATGATAGAGGCTGCTAGGAATTAACTATGCAGATAAGCACTTAGATTAGCAAAAGAGCATTACCACTGGGTACTTGATTAGTACAGAAGCATCAATCAAATTGAGACTATTAGCTAGAAGACCGGGCAAGCAAAGCAATTAAGCATTGAATCCAGAGAGAGAGAGAGTAGGAACGAGCTAGGCAAAACAGTAGCTTGCATTGTCCCGGTCCTCCTGACCTGTTATATGCATGCAAGTGTTAACTGTACTTTTGCAGTACAGCGACGAGCTAGAGCCGTCAGAAGAGGTGCGTACGTAAGTAGTACCAGGCGTACTACACCATCCCAAATTCAGCAGCATCGGCCAATGGGTTTGAGACGCAATAATTGGCTCATACTATGTGTACATCTGAATTTCTTGTCATGTTCAGAGAAAATAATGCTGGAGTAATCGTCCTACATATCTCTTGAATTCAAATACGCACATCTGAATTTCTGGTCATCTTCTCGGAGAAAAGGCTCGAGTAATCGTCCTATAACCTTGGCTTGGATTATCCGGGGGCACAAGATACGGTGTGCATTTGTAGCTATGTGCTCTGAATTTCTGACGGCTGCAGCCTGCAGCCACAAACATGCAGGCACGGCATGGCTGTCGCTCCATGGATGATCTATCTATATCGAGCAGCACCGAATCATTTGGAAGAACAGTTTTGGCCTCTAGTCTGCACGAGCACCAGCAGTGCCGGTACTACGTAGTACCTGATCGGCTCGTGTCCATGCCTGGATTGGCTGAAATTTGGTGCAGCACACAGACAGTGCAGGCACGTACACGCATGATTCATCCATCGGCTTTGCACTGCACAATCACGGGCCTCCAGCAACATACTATACTAGTTTGGACTCTGGACAAAAGCTGTTTCATACATGTCAGCTGAAATGATGACAGTTGATTCCACATGAGAAGTTCAACTGATCAGTGTGTGTCGCGTTGAATAGTCAGGCAGTAAAATTGAAGGAATCGCTGCTACTTGGTCCAGCACCAAAATTACATGAACAAAAAATAGGTCCTTTGAATGTTGAATGCCTGATTGGAGAACATGTAAATTTGGGCCAAAAATATGGCACTGTATAAAATGAGGGGAATCAAAAGGCAGAGATGAACAAACTATACAAGCTGCACCACAAGGGCTCCACGTTAAGTATTATTCCTTAATTAATACATTTGTGGAAAATTTCAAGTATAAGTGACAGTAAAAATTAAATAAGTTGACAACAGATGCACAATGATAGCCCAACGCAATAAACAAGTTGTAATCAGTCATAGTTAGGCTACCGATTATACGAATCTGCGAATCCAACTTCCAACCAGAACAATCAGAGTCATAAACAATATACATTTCTGTGGAGCAGCTGTGCACAGGTGAGTTTTCATGATCTATCAACCCTCCTCGCCGAATTCTTTTGTAAACCTTTCGTGCACCTCTAGGTCTTTCTTGCTCACTGTTGGTCTCTGCCTGGCGAGGACTTTCTCGAAATCTGTCCTTGATATTGGTGGTGGAAGGATCTACAAACAGGAAATACACCTTATTAATCGAAGAATCCTCTTCTAACATGTGCAGTGGAGGAAATGCCATCATTCTTTACCTTTGCAGCAAGACCTTTGGATGCGAGCTCCTGCATAGTTGTCTGTACTGCACCAGCTTGCTTTGGTCCACAAGGCATCCATGTATCACCATCCGCCTTAAAGAAGAACATGGCATCCTGTGTTTTGCGCACAGGTTCAAACAACACATCCTTTACCTGTTGGGAAAAAAGTAAGATCTGAGTACATGTTAACGAAGCACAGATATATGCAAATTTTGCAGGAAATTACTTACACAAACAGCAATATCCGAACCAGAAAACCCGTCTGTTCGACGAGCCAAGCTCTCAAAATCACTTTCATTTAAGTTGTGTGGTGTATCCCCAAGATGGACCTGGATAAAATAACGTTAGCAGCCTCAGACAAAGATTGTAACAACAGAGCATGATAATATTCTAGAAACTGAATTGCACAAATGTTTCTGCACCTTAAACATATGCTGCCTTGCTTTCAGGTCAGGTAGCGGAATGTAGATACGCTTATCAAAGCGCCGGCGCACAGCCTAAGATAACAGATTTAAGTATAAATTGTCCAATGGGTATCAAGAGAATTTTGAGAGACTTATAAATGGTGCAATAAATCTTCTTTAACCTGGTCTAGAGCATATGGTGTATTTGTAGCAGCAAGAACCAATACTTTGTCATCATTATGGCCAACACCCTGGACAAACAAAGCAAAAGGTAATTCAAGTGTTTGACATAAAACCCTCTAAATAATTAACAAACCATGGAATGCATATAAGATAAGAGAATTAATATGTCACATGTTCTAAGAGTGGACTGTATTTGAAGCCCATCAAATGATGTGAACTATTATGGCGAAGTCATGTATCAATATTGAATCCATGTGTCTAGAAAGCAACTAATCTACCAGTTTGCATCTGACCTACATGGAAAGTTAGCAGATTTTCATTTTTATGATTCCAAATCTGGATGGAATAGCATGTATTCATTCTTGTGGTAATAGTTTCAGATCTGGAGAGGCTAATATTCCTAACTAGTTTGAGACCTGAATACCTGATACAAGTACAACTCTGTTTGGATTTGGTACTAGAATTAATACTCTACCAGTATTAGAGGTGGTAACTGGTCTAGTACCCCAGTATCAGCCAAAACAGTGGGGCAACAAATCTTAGGACTAAAATGTGAAATGAAAATATGCCATGATCCTTTTTGCCCCTTAGATATACAAGTACTTCATAACGAGTTATAATTGTCAAATATAACAGCACTTCATGCACCTCCTTCAAAGCTCTGAACATTCATCTAAGGATAACATACCCAAGTAAACACTTAAAAGTAGCTATTCTGATATTCAGGCTAGCAGGCACCTGATTTTGAAAAAGTTAATAATGCGAGCACAAGAACTCACCTGCATTTGCACAAGAAGTTCGGTTTTGATTCTCCTAGAAGCTTCACTCTCATTACCCTCTCCACGTTGACCGCATAAAGAATCAATTTCATCAATGAATATGATGGAAGGTGCATTTTCTCGAGCCATTTGGAAAAGGTTTGCAACTAGTTTTTCACTTTCTCCCATCCATTTTGACACCAGGTCTGATGAAGATATACTACAAGAAAGCAAACACATTTGATCATTGGCAACATCATGGAGCAATCAGGTACAGGAAAAGGAATAGTGCAGTTTCTCCTTTTCTCACAAATGTCTGCATGTCATTGTAAACATGCATAGAGCTGTGGCATGACAAACCACATACATAATCATGGAAGTGTGGCCACAACCATAACTAATCACATAATGATCACATGTGGTGTTGCTAGATAGGTATCGCATGAAATTCAATCTTTGGATTAGGGTGGTCAACAGTGACTACAAATTGCTGTGTGATCTAGCTAACTCACAACTCTAGTGGTAGGATTAGCAAAGAGCTAGCTTGTTTAATTACTTTGGATCTGCTACCAAAATTGCACTAATGCATGTATGATAGACCATGACTATTACAGGACTATATGTCAAATTTCCTTTTAGCATGCAGTGGAAGTAGCTGTGTAAAATGGTCATTGGTCTAATACTACACTAATAAGACTGCCATATCATGCTCCAAACTAGACTCCATTTTGATATCAGAACCCGGGCTAGAAAGTATGTCAGAATTAACTGGCTCTGACATTTCCATGTCAAACTGTTGATTTCTGGGCAGACATAGGATCATCTGCCTAGCTTGAACATCAATCTGTCTCGGATTAAACCAACTTTTGACTCATTCTGAATTTACTCAAAGATATTGACTGATTTCTAGCTTTACAGCTAAACTCCAGGAACTGGCGAGTTTCTGGCGAACAAAAACCAGTGGGGGCTAGCAACAAGGTTGATTATTCCACTTTTATGAATTCTGTTTTGATTGGAACTAGGTAAAAACATGAACTTATATCCGAGCAATGTCCTGTTACGCAGGTCACAATTCATTTTAGGGCATGGATAAGGACCTGCTTCTGCTCACTGAATTTGATGTTACAATGATAATCAGAAGGCCGCTATATTTGAAATATTCACTCCGTCCCACATTATAAAACTTTCTGGCCTTGCTTAGATTCATATGTGTGGTAGTGAATACACATATACAAAACATATACATTGATACATAAATCTAGGCAAAAACCCAGATTGATACATTGATATAATATGGAATGGAGGGAGTATGAGAACTTGCTTTTAGTATTCAATCTGCAACCCATATTGGTCAATCACCTATAGTTCAGTGATGACTGACAGTTATCACTCAATTGCTGTCGCTGAAGTGTAAAGATTCAGCTCCAGTCTGTACTGTTGTTCTCAATAAAGGTCGCTATGGCCTTCTGAAAGGCAGGTAAGTATAGCCTTTCCACTGTTAAATTACATTTCAAGGGAACTAGGAAATCCTGGTAATGATATAAAAGGGCATTAATATAGTTTAGGCCAACAGGCCTTATATGTTTATTAAGACCATCTATAGTAAAAATCTCTGCTTCTAATGGTCTCTGTGGTCTTCTGCAAGGCAGGTAAGTATAGCCTTTCCACTGTGTTAAATTACATTTCAAGGGAACTAGGAAATCCTGGTAAGGATATAAAAGGGCATTAATATAGTTTAGGCTAACAGGCCTTATATGTTTATTAAGACCATCTATAGTAAAAATCTCTGCTTCTAATCTCAAATATATCATGGAACTTCTAGTGTCAAGTATTAAGCAACCAGAATATATAAACTCTTCTCATTTTGCTGCTGCCATGGACAACTGTTGACATTCTCTTTCTAAAATACATGAAATATGCATTGCATACTTATTTGACTACTACATGAACATGTAAGCACTTGCAGTAATTTTTTTAACAGTGTTACTGTACAAGGCCATGCAGGATTACTGTTACACTGTATAAAGAGTAAATAGTAAATTTCAGATAAATGCAACTATTTTGTCAAAATTATAAGTTTGCTGCAACTTTAGCTAGACATTCCAGATAACTGCAGCAATAGTATATGATTTTATCAGAAAGCTACAACTTTATTTGTTTGAAAAGTTTGGGCCCATATGTCATACACACAAATGGGGTAAAGTTGTAATTTTATGATAAAATTGTTTGCTATTATTGCAGTTTTGTGAAATACCAATCTAAAGTTGCAGAAAAGTGATAGTTTTGACAAATAATTGCAGTTTTCTGAAATTTACTCCAGGATTAAAAAAGGATCACCATTCATTAATATTTTATGTTTTATTTGAAGGTTGGTCTCTATAGTTCCACCAAGGGATAGGCTTCTTGTTAAGGACAACTGATGCTAGCAGCGAAAATTAACACACACAAGTTATTCAGATGAGGATTAATGATTAAACATATTTAAAAAAAGCAAAAACATCGCAGGGCATCATGCCATCAAATCATACCAGTGCTTCCATAAATATAGGTGTTAGCAATATGTCAAGGAAACCACAAGTACTCCCAGAAAAACAAGTGATTTTACAATATCATTGCAGGTGTTGGATCCGTACTAATGATCAAAAAATCTATATAAAGACGAAAAAAGGTGAATAAAACTCAGTATACAACATGTCGTAACAAGTATCACACATAAGGATTTCGTCTGCTGATGGCTTAAAAGTTGCTTATTTCACACATGAAAAGTGACCAAACCAAATGTAGCTATGTAAGAGCTGCTTTATGAGGAGACACCTTGCAAGGAACAACTTTCCTAGTTTTCCATAAATGTTTTCTTTGAGAAAAAAGATAACTTGCCTGCATCAATTATACAATTTTCAGGAAAAAGGTAGCTTCCTACAAACATTATTATAGGCTAGACACCAATATTGTCACTGCAGCAATGGAGCAACAACTGAATCAGGGCATGAGCTCATGCAAACAGAGTAATCAATTCCAATACTAGTGTTCCACGCTAATTAATTCTGTTCATTATCCATACATTGCATACTGAAGGCATACAGCTGTGTAAATATTGTTGATAACAACTACATAACTAGAACTTCAAGTCTTAAAAAAAATCATAGAAAAAATTGACAGCAGAAACTGTTACATGATGAAACAAAAATCTAAAAAAAAAAGAGTAATTGTTGCTGCTGAAATAAGGAACTTTGTTAGTTTTTTAGAGCCTTATAATACCCGGAAACATGAACTGCAAAACTAATACAGTAACAGTGTGAAGTATCTTCAGCTCAATATAATCTTTGCAAAGGAAAATGCTGGATGAATTTTAAATAGCTCATATTAGTACATTAAACCCTTGAGTACACACAAAAGTGCAAAAAGAAATCACAAATCTTATTTATGTTTAAAATTACAGGAAAAAAAGAAAGAAAAGTATGCTACAAATTACATTTCCGGAACAGGCACAGAAAGTGAGGAAGCAGCGAAAAAGGTCAGAGATGTTGGGAGGTTATTAATTTGACACACAACTCCACAGAACAGATAACTAGGACACAATGTAAAAGGCACCACATGATTGAAAAATTTAGTATTAGAATTAGGAAAAGTGAAGAATTATTGTCAACTATGCAGTTAATATATAGATATATAGTATAACTACCTGAAAAATGTAGAATCTGCCTCAGTTGCAACAGCTTTAGCCAAATAAGACTTTCCAGTTCCTGGAGGACCATACAAAAGAAAAGCCCTCCATGGTCTCCGTTTACCTAAAGACAGAATTCTCCATTAATATAAAATAGCTAACAGCACCAAATCTCTAGAGATGAGTTCATGCACATGTTTTTTTTCATTAAACGTTGTTTAGCATGGAGTACATTATCATGTAACAAAGAAGATACATAACATGTGAGTCATGAACAGTTGAACAGTGTTTCGAGAACAATGGTACTTATATCTTATCAGCTGCTTATAAAATGCCCTTAGTTTTATGTCAAATTAAAGATGGGCAATAGATGCAAAAGGAAAACAGACCAATAATATTTGAAACTAAGTTTGTTTGCCAGATTAAACAATTGAATGTATGTCAAGCTAATAACTTGGTGTGGGGTTATATATTATACTGTAAGAACAAATGCACTTATCATTAAAGCAGATTTTTTCCCTCATTTCCACAACCATCTTCTTTATTCAAATTATTAGCTGAAAATTATGTTTTCACTCCAAATTGCTGTCTGATACCAGATCATTGCTAATTTCACTTATAGCAAACATTTCGATAGAAAATGGGCAGTCGAAAATATTCTAGGGTGCAACTTTGGAGATTTCCCTGCATCCACCGAAACTGTAATATATACAACATAAATAGTTACACCCATCACCCCTAGATGTGGATTCAAAACCATGGTCGAGACTAAAATCGCCCTATACAAACAAAATCAAATAATTATGTATGCTACTCTGCAAACCAGGTAACCATGGAACAACAAACATTTCAGCCAACCCAAACTCGCCCTATCCATTTTGATGAAGATCAAGATCCATATGGCATATACTATCCATGGCAATCGCAACCATATAATTCTCGGGAAATTCGTCGCAGCCGCTCACCTGTAAAGAATTGCGGGAACTTGACAGGCAATATGACGGCCTCCTGCAGCGCCTGCTTGGCGCTCTCTAGGCCGGCAACATCGTTCCACTTGATATTGGGCTTCTCGGTGATGATGGCCGAGTTGAGGCCAGCCCTGAGCTTGGACTGCTCGGAGTCATCCCCACCTCCGTCCCCGTCCTTACCCTTGGTCTTGGGGCGCGTGGCGACGGCCGCGTCCCCGCCGTTGGCGCCCGGGCCCCCACCCCCCTCATCGAGGACGGCCCGGATCTCCTCGGCGCGACGGAGGTACTCGGTGAACTTGGCGGTGATGGCCTCCTTGATCTTAGGGTTCTTCTCGTACTTGAGGTGGGTCTTGAAGTACTCGAGCGCGTTCATGTAGAGCGGGAACGCCTTGACGTAGTTGCCGGCATTGTCCTCCTGGACCGCCTGCTTCACGTACTCGATCGCCTGCTCCTTGAAGTTGCTGTACATCGGGGGCACGGCAAGGGGGGGCACGCGCGCCCCTTTGCGGCAGGGATTCCGGCGGATCGGAGGGGGGATCGGTCCGGGAAGGCGCGGATTGGGCGCCGCGGTGGCGGATTCGTGGGGGGGCGGGCGGCGGCGGTTGCTTCGGCGTAGGGTTTGACGCGGTGGGGAGAAGACGAAGGGGAGACGAAGAGGAAAGGGGGACGAAGACGAAGATGTGGGGAACAAAACCAAAAGAGGTCATGCGTGTTTTCTTTTCCCCTTTTTCCCCTTTACCTACCTAATTTTATTTTATTTTTTTATTTATTTACTGGATCTTCTAGGAGAAATATTTATGGTGTTTGGGAATTTTAGGTGTAGGTCCTTCCTTAGCTTCCATTATTATTCCAGAGATGCCCTCTAGTAATACAGGTAATTCTGTAATTATGTCATTGTTTGAGTTTGTTTAAAGTCTAAGGTCGTATTCAGCGTGGGGAAATCCAGCGCGAAAAATATAATAATATATTAGTACATGTTTAATTAATTATTAATTATTTAAAAAAATATAAAATAGATTAATATTATTTTTAAAACATCTTTTCTATAGAAAATTTTTATAAAAATATACTGTTTAGCAGTTCATAAAGCGTGCACGGTGCACGTGAAAAATGTTAGATAGTGGAGTGCCGAACGCGGCCTAAGTAAATTAGCTCATCTCCTTGTATAGACTTATATTTCCTCTCAAAAGAATTAATTTATATAAGTATGGTTGTATCTGTAATGGCAAAAGGTGATCCAGATAATGTCTATTTATATAGTGTATGTGTTAAATATGTCATATCTTCAATCCGTTGTAAACATTTGTCACATATATCCCTTTTGCATCAGAGGTTGCTATAGCAGAAGTATAGGCATAGGTTGCTCTTCCTTAGTGTTTCATTTTTGAGGGAATGTTCATCCACAAGTGTTAGGCCAAAATAACTAAGCATCCCAAACTCTTACATGCGAACAATTCAACATGTGGTTATTGGCATGGCATTAATACCAATGTATGTTACAGACAACTTATTTTGTATTATTTGTATCTTTTTCACTTCTTGAAAGAAATAGGAATAAAGGCTATCTTTCTTGTTGATATTTTATTCCAAAATAATCTATAAATTTAAGGTTAAAAATTTAAAATTTGGTTTATAAGCATAAGAAAAACGAAAAGATGCGGCTGTCAATTCTTCAAAATATCCCTATGTTGGTTACAAAAAACATTTAGATGGGTCACTCTTAAGTGGGTCCTTCTTTAAGTGTTTGTTTACTATCTCCCTTCAATGGTGGTGGATAGAGGAATATTATGATGAATATACAAAATTGATTTAAAAAAATCAATACAAACTCAATATTATAGGTTTATGTAGAAAAACTAAAGAGCGATCAATATATGCTTTAAACAGGCTACAAACTATTGTTTTTTGGTAGAAAGATAGCTTGTATGGCGCCAAATCTACATTCATTTAACAAAAATAGCGGTGTGGCATCGAATTTGTCCCTCACCTATTCCATAGTATATTTTACTAATTACCCTTTGAACTTCTAAATATCCAAACAATCAAATCTAAATGAACATATCTTTGTAGTTTTTTCATTTTACATTATTGGGAAAAAATGAAAAAGAAGGCACCTTTAGCACAAACGATGAACAATTGGAGTGATCAACCAAAATATTGCGTTATTGAGCATCTGGATATATTGGGAGTGGATTTAATTTAGGTACCATTGAGGACTAGTTTTAGACTTATTTCCAAAATTTAGCTTTACTGAATATATTTAGAGTACTCTTCGAGATAAAAAAATTATTAAATACTCTTTGAGATAAAAAAATTATTAAAGGTCAACAGTTTGACTCTTAAATTATTTGGTGTATTCTTTACTAGTTCCAAAACTAGTGAATCAATGCATATGCCACTGGAAGCTAAATAAAGAAAATGAGTTTTATAAATTTATCACCGATTATTTTTCTAATTGTAATGATGTCAATCGAATGATAGCGCGGATGGTAATTTTGTAATTTTTCAATAATTTTATAATAACGACTTAAACCGGTTGTAAATTTATAATTGTAAAATAAAGAGGTAAACAAAAAGAATTAGCATCAAAATACAATACTAGTGGAGGGGCTTATATAGCTAAAAGAACACACGAGGATTCCATTCACATGAACGACCACACGGGAACCTACACGCATACAAACCGTGTGGTCGAACGGAACCTAATTAATTAACGCAAGACCGATCAATGGAGCAGTGAAAGAACAAGTTAGGAGTGATCAGTCCCATGTTCATGTTAATGTTTATAAATTAAAAAAATAAATTTTAAAATTTAAGTATAGTATTGATTGATTTTCTTCATAGTAGTTCATTTAGCCTTTATTTGTATAACTAAAACCATGTACAAAAGTTTGATCAAACAGGAACTTTAAATATCCTATTATAATTTGATTTATTATTCTAGGAACTTTAAATATGACATATAATTTTGCATATTTGAACAAAATTTTTGAATAAAACAAATGATCAGGAATATAACTATGAGTCAACGACTTCATATAAAAAAACATTGAGAGACTATTATAGAAGGCCAATTTCTACCTTCGCATCAAATGATTTAGGAAACATGTGGTCAAGAAGATCACCACCGTGCAGGGTCCTTCACATGATCATGATAGAAAGAGGAGTGTAACACTTTCTTAATTACTAATGACGTGTGTTATCATCACAAATTATGCTGTCACATAATTACGCTTGAAAATATATGGTGAAAACCCCAAATTTGGTAAAATACCTGTGAAAATGTATGCGCGTATGTTGCATCGGTTGGTGAGATTCAGTTAATTCATGTGAACTGAAAGTACAGCTCTCTCCCTCTATATATTCAGCGAACAGAGAAGGCTCTGTAGCTAGTACCAATTCTTCTCACTCTCGGCTCAGCCACATCTTTTGGGTTAGGGTTGTGGCCATAATCTAAATTTTGATTTTTTCACTTTAAATTTAAAATTAATTTTAAAGTTTTTCGCTAAAGTTTATTTTCCTACTTTGGTTTCTAGAGTGATGCGAACACTTATATAAAAAATTTATTCGTATTTTTTCTATTTATAAATATGATGTTTTGCTTTTTTCACCGATAAGCTTCAAGACGAGGGTGATTATATAAAGATCAAAGTCAGTTCAGTTGCTATGATTGATTTAACGGTAGGTTTGATAGGTATCGGGAATATGGTCATAAAGATCTAGGCAGGTTGATCCGCACGAACATGTAAATCACCTCGATGCATGGTGGTGTACTGGTATGTAAAGAATCCAATCTTGAAAGTATTGTGATGTGGTGGAAACTAGTACCAACCATGCAGCCTAGGGGCGTTGGGATCCCTCCTACTTTTTCTAATTTTTGTCACCTCAAATGTTTAGATACTAATTAGAAGTATTAAATATAAACTATTAATAAAACACATTCATACTCTGGACTATTCACAAGACGAATCTATTGAGCCTAATTAGTCCATGATTAGCGAATGTAACGCTATAGTAAATATTTGCTAATCGTGGATTTAATTAGGCTTTAAAAATTGTCTAATGAAATAGCCTTTATTTATGCAATTGATTTTGTTATCAGTCTATGTTTAATACTCCTAATTAATGTCCAAACATTCGATGTGACAAGTGATAAAAAAAGTTTCTGAATCCAAACAGCCTCGCAGTCACTTGCACTTAATGTGAAGCTTACCTATACGTAAAGTTTCTAATTAAGTTCCATCATATATACATGTATGAATGTGCTCAGAAAATGTTTAGAAAACCAATTCAAGTATTTCTTTATCAATTGGTCGATCATCGGGGAGCAGAGTACAGCTACAAAGATGAAAATGCTCAGGGCTTGATAAATTTATAAGCATTGCCAACTTGTTTGTATATGTCATCCCTATACACTACATCCTTCTTTTTTTTTTCCTTCATAAAGCTCCCGATTTTGTAGTTTCACAAGTGCACCGGTCTTGTGCAGTTTTCATGCTGTAGATTGACATATAGATACATATATATGAGGAACATATATATTTGATATGCATGGATGACATTATCTGGCTAGGGCTGAGAGCTGGGGCGGAGACATGAGTAAGACAGCTAGGGCCGTAATCCTATTTATGATTCTAAATATGCATTAAAGTTCTAGTTCTATTTTAAAAACTAGAAGATAAAAGCAAAATTATATAAATTCATCTCATTGAGCTCTATGTTTAAAAAAATTCTGACTCCGTCACTGGTTGGGAGGCATCAAAAAATGAAGTATGTGGCCATAACGAAGCTTTCTCGACGCTGCCATTCCACTGGAGCACATTGCTTTCAAAGAATCGACCGATAAATTTTTTTTTGTCACAGGCGATAAATAGACCTGTGTAAGAGTTTCTTAATGATGACATTTCAAACGGGTTCTCTTAACATTGACGGGTGTTAATTAGCACAATGGTAATCCCATACCAGCATCAAGTCATAACAAAGCCACAAGATACTATTTATAATATAAGAGTTTTTTTACCATTCTTGAAAAAAATTATCTCGATGTACCAAGAATTTTAGTACAAATTTTTGATACCTCAAGGTACGGTACCATACTTTTTACGCTAAAATGTGGCACCTTGAGATATTTTTTTTAAAAATGGTAAAAAAAACTCATAATATAAAGACGCCAGTATACGATGCATACAGTAACTACTTTGGAATTAGATGTCGTGTTTTAATATTTTTTTCTGAAAAAGCTTGCACAGCTACAAGCGTAGTGTTTTCACCCCTATTTTTTGGATTTTGGTTATGCTTATAAACCAAATTTTATACTTTAAATTTTAAATTTAAAGTTAATTTTGAGATTTTTTCATCGAAGTTTATTTTTTAACCTTGGCTTTTAGATCACTATGATCACACATATAACAATTTTATTTACAAATTATTTTTTGTTTGCTGATATGCCATTTGGCTTTTTCGTTGCAAAAGCCAAAAGATGGCTGAATGTCACCGGCATCTTTATAGTTTTTGTAGGCATTCAAAGAAGCAATTAATCGTGTAAATTTACTGTACATTCTCATCAGTACTTATGTACTGTATATTTCACTACTCACACATTTAGGAGATTGCTTGTTATTCAGACAGGTTCACGTATATATAGCAATGGCTAATTCATTTGGATGGGTCGGTTTCAATCATTCTTCTGAGTTAAATTGTTCTCATCTCTCCCAAATTTCTAGTTTCCCAATCAAGAGCATGCTCTATGAATAGATATGAATTCTGGTCAGTCATCTCTCTCCTATTAGGTTTGGGAGGTACTAGGAAAATAAAATATAAACGGTCTATAGATCAACGTTCATTTCTGGTTAGGTGTTCAGCGATGTTTCTCTTATGAAGAAGATGAAATGGTGGTTAAAACGCGTAAACCTGTGAATTATTCCGCTTGCACTCTCTACTCTACTGATCATGCCTAGGTAGTTCTCAAGAGATACAGTTTTAGAAGATTGAGTTGACTCAAGTTTATCTGGAGTTCCATCTTGACTTCTAACAAAATGTTGAGGAACACGGAAATAATAAAATGAGTAGAGTAATTCATATATCCCCAGTTTTGTTCCTTCGAAGAATTATTATTAAAAGGCCAATTAAAGTCTTGGTCCAGTTTCAATGAACTATCTAGCGCCAACATAATGGTAAATTAATAGACTAGAAGACATCACAGATATATTGACAAGATGGTCGAGCTTCATAATAGAGTTACATTTTGTTATGGGGACATCACTAGATCCTGTCATCAGCCAGCAAATCGAAAGACCACTAAACTATATGTAAACAATTACAGCATGTAGAGTTGTAGAGTGCTTCAAGCAACTAGCAGGTAGCTTTCAAGAAACTAGATCACACTTTTTTTTGGAGGGGAGGGGGGGGGGGGGGGGGGGGAGGGCTCTAATTGATCCTGTACTCCCTCCAGCTCCATAGTTTTTTGTCATTTTGGATAAGACTATGGTCAAACTTTTAAAACGCTGACTATTAATAACTTTTAAAATATATAGTTTTAAATTCCTACGATAACATGTATAGATGAATCATAATATGTACTTTAGTGAAAGTAAATATTTATTATATATTTTAACAAAAAATCATGGTCAAAAATAAATTTAGAAAATCATCACATTGTTCAAAACGACAAAAAATATTAAACTCGAGGGAGTGTTAAATCTTGTTGTATACATTTTGCATGGATTTGTTAGTTGTTACATAGGCCGTGTTTCTCCGTCTAAGTTAGTAACATAAATTCTTTCATTTTCCGCGTATATATTTTCCAAATTGTGAGCATGCCCAACAATTCATAAATTTGGTCATCCACATTTCTATTTGAATTACCATCAAAAAAGATTCATCCTCCATATATGTTTGTACTTCAACAGATTATCCGTATTACATCCTCAGTATCACAAACAACTACATTTTATTAATATATTAACTACTTATTCCCCTTGATCATATACTACACAAGAAAAAGTTTTGCATCCCCATTTAGAATAAGAGTTTCTCTCTTCCCATATGGACGATGGCTAAAAATAGAGAATACTCCCTCCGTCCCAAAATAAGGCAAACTTTTGACCATCCATGTCTAGTGTTTGACTATCCGTCTTATTTGATATATTTTAAGAAATTAAAAAAATAGTCACACATAAATTACTATTTATAATTTATCATCTAATAGAGACAAAAGTATTAGTCATAAAATTATTTTGAATAAGATGAAGCGTAAACATTGTAACTAAAAAGCGAAAGATTGGTTTATTTTAGAACGGAGGAAGTATGTTGAAGGAACTGCCAGACCATATATTTTTTATTTTTTATCATCTATTTTATAGGTGGAGTATGAGATGAAAATATGCTCTTAATTCTAGGCCACCCCTAGCTATCTATGCATATATGCATTCACCTGAGAGGGTGGGACGGTATATACGGAGTGCATAGTTTCTAGCTAGAGAAATTTGCTGTTTATGATATGATATGGCTCATTTAGCTGTTTATCGGTAGGTTGGAACCAACGTTGCGAATGAATCTGTTGCTCTTGTTCATGGTAATAATAGGCTTTGGAGACACCAGGAATGAGGAACATAGCCGGATGCCAGTTTTACGATAATCTAGGTTGCTAATGACTCAGCTGTCAAGTTTTCACCCAGCGAATACGTGATCTTATGCTAACAGCTCATAACCAAACTGTGCAGTATTGACGCCAACTTCAAGATTAAATTTCTTCTGGTGGAGCTGAGATATATGATTAATCTTCATACAATGAGTTATTTTAGAGCGATTCATCTTATCTTGGATAAGACCTACAAATTAATCTATTCGTTTTATATAATTTTTAGCTCTTAATAAATAAATCACATTAAGGAAAATAGCATTAATAACCCAACCATTACTCTTTCTAACTTTCAACCACACGTGCAAGGAATATGCAGACAAACATTTCGCTTTAGAAAATAAACAAATGATTATTTAAAATCATATATTTTATATACAAGGTAAAAATATATTTCAAATATTTGAATTACCATCATCATTTAAGTGAAGATAAATGAAAATTGATATTCTATATTAAATTTAAATATGCAAATTTGAACATGAATTTTAAATTCTTATTCATTATGGGTAGATACAAATTATTTTGAATATCTAAAATTATATTTTTCTCATAGTAATCCTAATTTGGAATAAAAACCTAGCAATATTTCCTAAATTATATATAACTAGAAATTTTGACTTAACAATTTTGTTACAAACAGAATAATTATAATTTGGAGATAGAAAATTTTAATATGCAACATGATTTTTTGGTACGAATTTGATTGAAGAAAGAAATATTGGTGAATTCCATATTAGACCATAACATAACTACCTTTAATGTCCAACTAAACATCACGTAAAGAACAAGATCTTAAAGTCTTGGGCTTCACGTCTCTTGGGTCTCGACCCAAACCACGTCTGTCTCGTGCTAAGAGCAAGTTTAATAGTATAGCCAACTATTAGCTATAAATTATTTACAATCAACTTAATAGATCATAGTCATATACCATATAATTAATATCTGACCCCGCATGTCATACACATGTGTCTTAAAGTCCATGCTGTGTAGCTGGTTATAAATCTATATCCCGCTGTTTTTCTCTCTTATCTCCTAAAATATGTTTATAGCTGACTGTTTTTCTCTCTCTTATCTCCTAAAATATGTTTATAATTGACTTATAGTCTGCTACTCTACATGCTCTAATGTCATGCAAACCTAGTCTGCTACTCTACATGCTCTAATGTCATGCAAACCGATGAAAGATAGACGTGCTAACGTCACGAATTTCCGGATTTTGCATATCTCGTTGCGTTTGGACTGCGTTCGTAAATTAATAATGTCACTAGCATCTTGAGAAATTTTGCAGGCATTCAGAGAATCACTAATAGCGTAAACCTACCATGCATTCTCATCAATACGTATGTACTGCAGATATCACTCTTCACACATTCAGATTCAGGGGACTGCTTGTTATTCAGACGAGTTCACATATAGCAGAAGCCAATTCGTTTGGATGAGCCACCGTCAGCCATTCCTCTCCTAGTTCAATTGTGTTCCCATCTATCAGGAGCATGAGTCATATATATTCTTTTTTTACACTTGAGAACATGGAACATGGCTTCTTCTTCTAACTTGCATGGACAATAACATGATACTGCATGCATATGTAGGTTTGGGAGGTGTTGGAATAATGAAATATAGGCTGGCTAGGGAACGATGTTCAGTTCCGGCAGATTGTCCAGCATATACATTCAACAGGAGAACAACATGTTATGTTTTCATAAAATCAGTTTCAGGGATCAAAGGCTTCTGGAAAAATCAAATGACTAGAATGATCCATGTTCCCCTATGCCTAGGGTTGTCTTTGAAAAGATTATTGCATACCAAAGCCAACTCAGGCACCTACAAGAAGGGAGTAAAGCAATATATGCTACATTCCATCTTGTTCGTCGATCAACAGAATCAACACTGTCACCCTGTCACCCTTCCGGGGTTTAAAATCTCTCATGCACAACAAAAATAAAAAAGAAAACATACAACAGCCAATTAAAATCCTGGTCACAGTTTAAATAAACTAGCTAGGGCCAGTGGTATAACTCGTAAGCTTGTAAGGCATTAGAAACTGTGTTGACAAGATGGTACTGTACGGGTAACTTCATGTTTCGACTTAAGGGCAGATCAACATTCTTATTATAAAGCAACATTTCTGCAAGACTCTTGTTTTAACAATGTATAAGGGCACGTACAAAGGTGTCTATTAGCTGACTCTCTCAATCAGCACATAAGCAAATTTAGTGACATAGAGAAAAGAGAAAGAAGAAGAGATAAAAGCTGTTCCCATGCATGGCAATTGCTTAGAGTCGACTCTTAACATTTATTAAAGAAAACTTTTTTGCATGAGAATATATAAAAATGAAACTAGCTTAATAAAAAATATTTTATTACATTAATAAAGAAAACACACCTAACCCTACCTTTGTAGGTATCATTATAAAATGGACTCTTCTTGCTGACGTGGCTTGAGATAGCGCCCACAATGCGCTCTACTGTTAAACATGCCCTAATGCGACCTGCAGACTGCTTCAAACAAGACACAACCAGTTTTCAAGATCAAGAGTGTTTTTTTCGCTTTAATTTTCAGTATAGTACTTTCTTGCATCCTTATGGATGCTAATAAATCTAGATCTTGACAGGACCACGAAGCCTTAATTACCATATGGAACAGGGTAGTACTTATTGAATACTCGTACAAAATCTTCTGAATCACTTGGCGTCCTTAACAATCAATGAGCATCTTGAACCTCACATGCATATTTATTCCATCCATAGATGCATTCTGCTTGACTTGTTAGCTGCTATATTCAATCCTGTTAATTCTTAGCCACCTCCCTAGCTAACTGCACATATAAAACTCAGCCACCTCCCTAGCTAACTGCACATATAAAACTCATTTACCTGAGGTTGATTCATACATCTTGAACTTGTGCATATTTTCTAGTAGCTAGTATGATATGACTCACTTTGCTGCTTATTTGTGAGAATCAGAATGAACTCACTTTGCTGCTTATTTGTGAGAATCAGAATGAATCCGTTGTTAGTTTGTGTCCATGATAATAGGCTTTGGAGACACAAGCAATGCAAAACATAGCGGTAGTGTCATGTGGGAGGCGCACGTACACCATGTGCCGATGGACCCGCGACATGCACCGTGCAACAGAACACCGCATGGTTCTGCTGCGGTAGGCGCGTGCAACGCCACGCAGAAGGAAATCGCCATGAGTAACTAAAATAGTAAAGCAACTAATTTATCCTCAACCAATTATTTCTAAACTTAAGGAACTAAAATAGTAAATCAATCTCTCTTTCCTAATTTAGTCACTCGTGTCAGTTTACTTCTGCGCGGCGTCACATGCATCTGCCGCAGCAGAACCACGCGCCTGCCGCGCATTTTGTTGCACGGTGCATGTCACGAGCCCATCGACACATTGCGTACATGCCCAAAACTAAGCTGCACAGCTTTCCAAATAAGGTGTAGTCCAAGTCATTTTGCTGGAACACAGTTTGTCAATCCGTGTCATTCAAGCACGTTGGTAGAATGAGTTATTACTGTAAGAATACATTATCTCTAGAGCTTTTCAAGTAGGGTGTAGTCTAAGTCATTTTACCGGAATACAACTTGTCGACCTGTGCCATTCGAGCTCATTGGTCAAATAAATTATTACTAATAGCTGAATTGTAACACAGACATTTTTGATGATTTGACACTATGCATTGTCATTTTGATTATGCTGACACTTATATGTGCACGTAGTATATCTGAGTTAGACAATAGGCTAGGGTGTCAAATAATTAAAGCCAAGCCCAATTTATAATGGCCTTTTGCCTCTAAAATATCAGTACCACTTGAGACCCTCACACCAAGCGAAGCAACACTCCTAACTTTGCCTCCGGATTAGGGGTCTTTGACGGCAGCCTGCAACGATCTTCAGGCATAATTCAATGTAAAAAAAAGGGCCCATAAAAGGATAGCTAGTCCATGCTTTAAGACGGTATCTTAAGCTAACCTCAAGGACATCGTCATACCTTGCACAAAAGATCAGAAATAGTGTCATCATCTCAGACCACTTACGAATGCTAGAATCAGAAGTTGCTACAAGTAGTCATGCGTACCAGCCAAAGAAGCTGGAAACGCCTGAACCAGATCAATAATAAAATGTGAGTTAGAGACAAGCAGTCAATACAAACAGTACACTGTAATACATAGTTGTACTTCTATGAAAGCATTAAAATACAAACAGTACACTATAATATGCAAATTCTGTCATGCATTATTGTGTATATGAACACAGAATGGCCACCAAATAATCTGTGTTTTTTTTCTCTAAAAAAGAACCACATAGAACTTGACTAATGCAATAGTAGAATGGCTCAGAGAACCTTTCGCCGAACTGCGTCATGCTACTACCTTCCCATCCCATGCCCAGAGGCCGATGAAATGAATCATTGAACACCGGAGGGAGTGGGAGGCAGCCGTAAGACCGGCCTTTCGATTTCTCCTCACTGCTGTAAAACTAATCACAACCCGCACAAATACACACTGAAAGAACAACTAATTTAAGACATGCAGTAAGAGAAGGGCGTCACAAAATATGATGCAATGGATTTTCAGCAGAAGAAAAATGAAGTAACTATCTGAAGAGCATCAGGAAGCAAAAGATAACCTAGGTTTCTTCTTCTTCTTTAGGGGCTATCCCCTTAATTAGGTGGATAGTTTATGCTTTGCGACGATACATTTCTCAAGTCATCACTCCAATCCTTGACAATGCATTCATAGAAAAAGGCTCTCGAATTATGCGAATAATATTTCAACAAACATTAAAAACAAAAAGGGTCTTAGACTTTGGTAGTTTATCTTGTATAATGTGCTCCACAATTTCCAAATCCCAGCACAGTGAGTTGGCCCTAGCAGCGAGAGATAAGATTAGTTTCTACAGGAAAACAAAAAAGATAGACGCTAGGAACGCGAAATCTCATCACGACTACGGCAGGACGCAAGCGACGAACCTCCGTAGTTGGAGGAGACGGAGCAGTCGCGTCCTACCGCGCCAAGACGCCCCTGCGCCGGCGAGGAGGAAATCCCCACCGCCGCTCCCCTGCATCGGCGAACAAGACATTGCTGGGCTAGGGTTTCGAGTGTCTAGTACTCTTATAGGGCCCGGCACGGCCCAGCATCGTATTGGGCCGTACTTGGCACGTGGGCCGCTACAGCCGCCGTGCTTAACGGGCCGTGCGAAATCAGCTTCCCTATCCGTCACGCCTCGATCTGGACCGTGGAATGGTGATCGGATGGCGGAGGACGGACCGGGCCTGTGCACTAGTACCGCACGCGGTGCGGTTCGCGGCTACCCTTCCAGTTCCACTCGCTGGCGATAGCTAGCTAGCACCGCCCGCCGCGTCCGTACACCGGAGGGAACATGCTCTCCGCCGCCGACGCCCGCTGCCACGGCGGAGCTGCCCGACGACTACGGCTCCGGCTCCGGCTCCAGCCACGCTCCTGCCTCGCTTCCCCGCCGGCCTCCGGAGAAGGAGGCTGCCGCGAGTCCGAGTCCGTCACTGAATTTCGCCGCTCCTTTTCTCCGTTTCCTTCCGCTCTCTCTCTCTGTGTCTTGTCTTGAAGGAAATCTGTGTGCTTCTGCAGAAAAGCGAGACCTTTGCTCGTGGAGAGATACCAGGATGGGATTTCCAAGAGGTCTGTTCGCTTCTGAGCTCCGATTGCTCAGTTGTCCATTTTCCTTTTTTTTTCCTGGCACATCTGCACTTTACTTGAAAGAATTGCTGTATCAAAGCTTGCAGCTTTGAGTCGTAGGTATTGAATTGCAGGATTGTAGCTAAAATTTCTTATCGTATGGTGAATGGGTTGAATAGGTATGTACTGGATGGAAACTCTAAGGTACAGGTTCAATCGGAGAAGCATGAATCTCTGGTAAACAGATTGGAAAAAGAAGATGATGCAAATTCTTTGATTCCCCGGGCTATTAAGGACTTTGTACTTCCGGCTGGGTTTCCAGGTGAATGTTTCCATATCCATATAATTACTTAATAATCACCTCGCCATTCAGTTGGGTGAAGTACAAAAGCAGAGGGTTCAGTGAATTCGTGCTGTTTAAAGCTCAGCAATTAAATTCGGAACCTCACTACTCTTATCGAATGTAGACCTAAACTCGGGCATTGTTCTCTGTGTACATATTTCAGGGTCAGTTTCAGATGATTACATGGAATACATGCTATGGCAGTTACCAACAAATGTAACAGGATGGATCTGTCACACGCTGGTTACATCAACACTTCTGAAGGTATGTTATGACTTAATCAAGTCTTTAACAAATATAAATAAGTTCATAAATGAATAAAGTAAATACACAGGCATCTCTCTTAGTTTATTATTTGATATATGATCTTATGGAGATTGTTGCAATTGCTCCGGGAAAAAAAAAAGGTAGATGATAGGAGCTTTGCCACGTCCTCCCAAATAAAGAAGGGAACAGGAGAAATTACCCTGCTTCCAAAATTCCTGTATTTCCAGTCAGTCTTTTCCTTTTGATGATGATTATGATCACTATGTGATATGAGGGGCAAAATTACAAGGAAAAATGTAGCCTAGTTTTGGTCTTATTGACATGTTATACAATTGAGCAGTTCGATTCTGCTCTTGAGTTTTTCAAAGCATATTCTTCAGTCATAACCTTATGTCATAATTTATGATTAGCTGATTATAGATTGACACAGGCTGTAGGTGTTGGGTCCTTTACAGGAACTTCGGCAGCTGCTTCTGCTGCTGCTATAAGGTCATTATCATCCTTGCTGCGTTATATCGATTATTAAAGTAGAGACCTTGGTATTGTTTCTCCTGAAGAGAAAGAATCATGACACTACTTTTCTGCTGTTTCATTTATATTCTGGTTACCTTAACTCTACCTGTTTATAAATTAGAAAGAGTTTTTCTAGAGTCTTCACCAAGCTTTGCAAGAATATAGTTAGGCACATAGTGATGTGTTCATCATGCGCTCATAATTAACACAGGCCTTTTTATTTTGTTTGACTTAAAATCCTCCTAAGTCAAAGAAATACTTGTTTGTAGATGGGTTTCGAAAGATGGCATAGGGGCTTTTGGGCGTCTTCTCATTGGTACAATTAATATGCCTGCTCTTTTTTTCAGAATGTATTGTCAACGAAGGTTCATGAATACTTTACATTGTGTATGAACTACATGTATAATCTATGTTGTTTAGGAATATTTGTGAATGATTTCTTTAGGTGGAGGATTTGGCACTCTTTTTGATGACGACCCAAAGAAGTGGCGGATGTATGCCGATTTCATTGGAAGTGCTGGAAGGTTCCTTGACTTACTCTCCTAAAATAATAAAAGCATATATGTAAATCATGTGGGCATGGCTACTTGAAGACGCAAATTTCACTTGCAACATAATCTATACGTATGCAGCATCTTTGAGCTCATCACTCCTCTCTATCCTGGATATTTCCTCCCACTTGCATCATTGGGGAATCTGGCAAAGGTATATATCCGATGTAGTTTCACTTGTGACTTAAGTCTACCTTGAAAAGGCACCTACATTTTTGTATAGAAAATCTTTGATTCCAGACTTCTTATGCAGGCTGTAGGAAGAGGATTTAGAGATCCATCTTTCCGTGTTATCCAAAATCACTTTGCGAAATCTGGAAACTTAGGGGAGGTTGCTGCAAAGGTACCTTGTTCGTTCCAGTACTTTTTAGCAGTCAGTTTAGTGTCACTGTGCCATTTGACTGCACAAGAAAGATACTGTCACAAATTTTCAATTCTAGTTCAACCAATATACTGTTGCCTTTATATGAAAAATAATGCAGTATTATAATCATTGAACAGTTTTTCCATGGAATATTAGTTTCAATTTGACTTGAAACTTATTCACTTTATCTTGTTTTTTTTGCTTCAGTGAGTAAGATATCTTATGAGAATAATTTTGTTAAAACTTTCACCAAGAAACTCTAATGTATTTTCAGGAGGAAGTATGGGAAGTAGGAGCTCAATTGTTAGGCCTTTCTATTGGTATACTTATTATGGTATAACTATCTGTTCAGATCTTGGTTATTTATTTCAGTTTTTCAGTATTCCATTAACCATGGGTTCTCCACTTCTCCTTAGTGCATTAAGGAACACAAATGTCACCTTTGATTAACAATCCATTTGCTGGTGTATTTCAGGATACAGCAGGTATAAAGTCATCGTACTCAACACTTGCTTCGACATGGCTTAGTATCCGTCTTCTACATCTTTGGTTCCGCTATCAGTCCCTATCAGTTCTCAAGTTCCGCACAGTAAGGTGCTTGTCTTAAATGATGTTTTGCTCAATTCGGTATATTTACATGTTAGGCCGGACCTTTTCAGTAATATACATAAATATGGTCAATCACTGTCATTCTCATTCCCAATGCATGTTTATATTGTTAGGTAATGCATGTTTATATTGTTAGGTAAACCTGAAACGTGCTCGGATTCTTGTGAGATCACATGTTGCACATCACATGGTTCCTGGTGAAATATTCTTCACTTGATCCTTTTGAAGATATTTTGCTTGCATTCTTAAGAAATTGTTGATTTTTTTTGGTCATGTTTTAGATTATAAGACTTGCAATGAGGAGGAGAATATTTTAACATGGGAAAGATTCTTGCATCCACAAATTTCTTTTGGTGTTCCCATGGAGAGAATGCTTTGTGGAGAGGAACCCAGTGACATGGTATGAATTTTCAACATTTGTCCAAAAATGCAAAGTTCGGCCAACTCCTTTTACTTATATATACAGTTTTTTGGAACTTCATATTTACAATGCCGTTTGTACTTGAGATTCCTCGACAGTTAGAATTAAGGGGATAAGAAGAAACGTTCTTCTTTTAAGCCATAACTGAGATTCCTTGACAGTGAACAACGGTCAGTCTGCAGCCAGCCTTAGAGTTGTTTTTGGCCTTTTTAGCTGAGTTTTTTTAACCTAATATTGTTCAAATTTAGCTGTTGATTTATTAAATCTTCTGTATATAGAGTTGTGAATATTTTCTTCATCCAAGATAATAGTTTTCAATTTTCAAAGCAGTGGGGTTTAGTTATAGTCAGCTATAGCTTAAACCTGACCCAGTATAAGTCAGCACTCAGCAGTCGTTTGTATCTGGTAGGCGTTGTCTTTTTTTTTGAGGGTATGGTAGGCGTTGTCTCAAGTCCTCACCATGGCATCCAGGAACTGGTTTCTGCTGACCATGCATGTTTCTAACCTATTTACTCATGACTCTGCAAGAATATTTACATCTTCATTTTGATATATCAGTGCCAATCTTGTAAATTGATGAATAGGTGGATAGAATACTAAAGCTGTACAGGAATGAGAAATACGTCCTCTTTGTCAAGCCGTTTGGATCAAGCGGAACAGCATGTTTTGTTACATTCAAGGTAAGCTACCACATAAAATTGCTGCAAACAGACAGTTAAGCATAAAAGATCAACATTTCCATACCATGTGTTTGTCTTCAAGTGATTGTATCACCTCTTTATCTAAAAAAAACACCATGTGTTTGTTCCTATTATTTCCAGGAGGCTGCAACCAGCATGTCAGTCCTCAGGAGCATATGGCAAGCGCATTGGCTTCACAAAAATCAGCTAAGACAGGATGATGTTTTTTCTTGGCTAGAGGATAGCGTTCTTGCGTTGGAAAAAGGATTTACCGACTTCCTGAAACAAATGGAAATAGCTGGCTGGGATCAGAATCAGGTCATTTTGAAGGTGCCAAAAGAACCTGTCCTGGTGATGGAATACCCTGATCAAGAAGTGTAATATAGTAAGATGACAATTCCAACTAACTAATCCATTATAGCAATTTTGATGTGCAGCCGGTTCTGACTTAATAGTACAATCCTGTAGTTTGCTTCCACTCCTAATGCTGAGTGATGAATCAACGTTAACCGAACAGTAAATAGAAGCCAAAACCTCTGAGGCTAACTGTCTGCACTGGAAGCAAATATTGCCTGGCATATGGCCAGGTTTTCATTGTGACATAAACAGATATATCACTGTTAATGATTAAATGCATCAGCTTGTTCTGCTGCTGCTACTGCTACTTCTGAGCTAATGAAGAACTGTTTTAAGTTCTGGCCTTTTGGGCAGGTACTGCATACTCTGCTTTCTGCTTCTCTGCGTTGCTCAGAAAGCAATTATAATAGTATGCACACAGATAAAATAGTTATACACTAATCACTTGGCAACGTTGTAGATCAGCATATTGTCATTCAGTAACTTCATGTACATAGCTCCTGCATTAAGTCAACTATATTAAGTACTATCGGCAAGGCTATCATGACACTATTCAAAAACCGAGTCTACCACTTCTAAACATTTTACTCCTTAAGGCTGCTGCAGTATACGACTAAGGGCCTCCAGCATTTCAGCAAAAGAGGCAATACAGTACAAAAATGATGTTGCAGCAGCAGGCAATGGGTAGTTTATGTCAAAAATTGCTGGTGCATCAACTTCATAAAGTATCAAGCTTTGGATTTGCCCTTTCCCTTCACGGTATGAGTGAAACGTGTCTTCTTTGGTTTCTTCTTTCCATCAGGACTGCCATCTGAGTCATCATCACTACTGTTTTCATGCTTGCCATTTGATTTTTTCTGGCTACCTGATCCATATACAAATTCTTTTGCCCTTTCTCTGTTCCTCTCTTCAGTGGCATCAGCTTCAGTCTTTGGTTTCCAAATGAAAATGGACCTGCAAGGACAGACATAAGACTGAAAAAAAAGGCAGTAGCATATGATACAGATGCTGGGTAGTGAATACAAAAGATATCCGGCAGTCTACCTAGAACTTCCTGAAGCCAGGATATCATCTCGTGGATGTAGCTTGTTCACTGGGCTGATAGTTGTTATGTCAGGGTCCATCACCTCAGCCAAAAGCTTCCCAGTACTGGTGTCTATAAAATCAATGGGATGTAGAGCAATCCCATTGTAGTTTTCGCTTATGTAACGACCAATAACTACAACTGTTTCCGAGTAATCCTACATAGCAATAATATTCCATTTTAAAACTGATCAATGGTGAAGTAATATAAAAAAAATCTGACAAACAAGTATGTGTAGTTGAGACTGAACTTTTGGATCCCACTCGGCTTTGAAGGGAGTCAAGTGACGATTGAAATCATGGCTGTGAACAATTTCTCTACTTGGAGATTCCAGATTACCGAAGATATAATCCCATACACGGATTCGGTTGTCCTGACATGTTGTTAAGATCTTATTCCCACTTTGTGGAGAAAAATATCCTGAATTAACAACTCGACCATGAGCAAGGCTCGCAAAGGGAGAGTTGGGCTCCAGCTTCCTTGTATCCCAAATACGGGCCTAATAATCAAATCACAGAGATGTTGAAAGATTATTATTTACAGAACAGATATTATAAGGAACAAGCACGTACGCGGAGCAGACTTACATAGTGATCATTTCCACTACTTAAAAGAATTTCAGGCTGAGCAGGGTTGCAATGAAGGCTGGTCACCTTGCTACCCTTTTTATGTATAAGAATTGGATGCCCAATTCTTGTCTTCAACCGCCTGTCCAGCCTGCAGATAGAAAAGTGTAGTACATTTATAATAGCCTACATAATATCGTTAGACTATAACTCTAATACGGCAGATGCATATAAAACACGAAGTGCCACACATAATACATAAAACAATCTGTAAAATATAACTCATCATTCATAACAAACTATATGGAACTGGTTCCCAAGCAAATGCACTGAATGAAACATATTAATATCCAAGTAGACTACTCGACGGAAGCTGCTAGCTGCATATAAGCATGGTAAGCTATTTTTTTATTTCAGGAAAGGCACCAAACCACTTCATAGGATACTCACAAGTAGAGAAAACCAAAGTTATCTGCCACCAAAAGAAGACCTTTCTCAGCATTAAAGTCTATACCATAAATCATGCGCCAAGTTCTCGGGCCCTGGTATTGGGGAATAAACAGAATTTGTTGTGTAAACTTGTTCAGAATAGTGCAATTCAATAGTTATCTAAGTACAGTACAAGAAGTAGAAAAAAATGCACAAGCTTTTCTGAAATAGCTTAAGCCTGGCTGAAAAGCAGTGGAAACTTACAGTCCAACCATTTGGATTTAGATTTAATAGAGAGGAGCCAATTCCAGTTTCAAGGTCTGTGCTACAGATAGTACCATCAGAAGAGGCTGTGTATAGTAATCCATCATTGCCGGTGTCAAACCTGGACAGGATAAAGTCAAGTTGCAATGTTTCATCCTTGGACAAGAGAAACAACAAGAACTATCAAGGAAAAGCTCTTACTTCATGCTGTTCAGAATGCAGGAGTGAACAGAATCATAAGTAGTCTTCTCGTGCAATTTGATGTAATCCCAAATACCTAACAACCCTTTCTGTATGGACAGAACAGTATACTATGATTAGTACCCGCATATGTTCCGAACTGCAAGTGAACTTGAAAGGAATTTAAGTGTACAAAAAGTCCCATAGTAGGGAGTAGGGACTGCAATACCTTATCTCCTGATAAAAGCACATTATTCTTAGTTGGATGAAATTCCAAGCAGGTCACACGCCTCTCGTGAAACTTTATGTTTCCACACTCCAGTTGGTTGGGTATCAGAAACTGAGGCTTAACCTAGAAGTTGGGAGAAGAAAAAACTGAGCAAAGATAGGGAAAATAATTATTGCAATAAAATACTAGTGGGAAATATAAGCATTTGGTGAATCTTATACCATGGAAATCTTGCCTTTAACTTGGCTCTGAAACACATAATCCAATGATGTGTTTGTGTTCCTTCTAGAGGCCGGGATAACACCATGCTCCATTGCTACTCTATGTGGGCAATTCAAAGTTGTATGGCCTGTAAATAAGGAAAATATAGTGGTGTCAGTGAGTCAGATAACCACCATTCGTATTGTTTCTGTCAAGGGATAAAAAATGTTTTTGCAGAGAAGTGGACTTATCATTTATTTGGTAAGACTGTCAATCAAGCTCTCAATGTGTAAATGGTAAAATAAAGATTCTGTGGACTTGTGGAACAATTTTTTTTTGAAGGATTTGTGGAACAATTTTGATCTTAAGATGGGTTGGTTCATCAATAACAAGCTATAAATCGTTAATCTCCGTCTCTCTTCTGATCCTAACTGGTTTGTTTACTTACTTGTCCCTCTAACCTTGATAGAAGAGGAAAATTTCAGAAACTATCTAGAGCAAGAAGTTGCCTAAACAGCCGTGAGCATGAGTGTGAGCAATTACGATTTCACCAACACCAGCACTTGCCATTGCCACTTCCCCATTTGGGAATTTCAGTTGCTCGCTCAGCTATCTCAAATTAGTGTACTGACTGAACACTTATGCTTGCAAAAGCACAAAAACACAAATAATGCAGTGTAGGATTTCAGAACCTGGCATCTTGCATAGGAAGCAAGGCTTCCTGGGGCAATCGATATACACTGCTCCTTTAAACCCGGCCTCATGGCCCGATCTCTTGCAAACCTGTAAGCAGACATGAGAACGCACACATCAACTACAGTTAGAAAACATTCACTCCTTAGAAACGTTTCAGACACCATGAAGGAAGGAAATCTATCCAAGGAAAAAGGCACACACTTTTGGTGAATTGAATAGAAAAGAATGAGTATTTCCCTACCCATACCACAATTTAGCCCCCAACAAATACAAGCGAGTAAGCCTGCATCAGCAGCAGCGCCTTTTCCTATTCCAGAATCAAGAACATACGAAAAACATACCGAATTTGCATCCTCAAATCCCAAAAAGCTGTCGGAATGAAATTACTAGCAAAGAAAAGAAAGAAACAAGGTGAAGTTTTATTCATTAAAAAAATAAACAAAGAAACAAACAAGATAAAGTAAACTCTTCACGCTGCAAACTCTCCAAGCTGCCAAAACTACTTAAGAGCAAGCTCCAGCGCATAAATTAAACTCAAACCGTCAGGACGAAACATTCTTTGCTAACGTTAATGGATGGATATAGCAAAATATATTCAGAAGTAAAAAAGAACTGCAACAAAAATCCCCAAAAAAAAAAATCCTGGCACCGACCCACTCACTACCTTGCACACTTTCTTGAGACTAATGGTGATCGAGGCCTTCCTCCCGCTCCTCACCGCCGCCACGGGGGACTCCTCCTCCTCCTCCACCTCATCCTTACCCGAGGGTTCGGCCGCCGCCTCATCGTCGTCATCGGCTTCTCCGGAGCCCTCGCCCTCGCCAGCGTCCTCCTCCTCCTCCTCATCGTCGGAGGATGAGGAAGACGAGGAGGCTTCCTGCTGGTCCTCCTCGTCGTCGGAGGCGTACGGCCCGGGCCGCCGGCGGCGGTTGTGGACGAAGCGGGCGCGGGTGGTGGGGCCCATGTGTCGGCGAGGGTGTGAGGCGGGAAAGGGGAAGGCGTGGCGAGGCGAGGGAAGGGGAGACGAAGCGCTTTGCCGCCTCGGCTTCCGCTCTGTTGGGTTGGTTGGTCGGTCTGGGGTTTTGCTTTGATGTTCGTGCTGGCCTTGCATTTTTTTTTTCTTTTTCGCAATGTTTGCCATCCATGGTTCATTTTGTTCTTTCAATGTATTTTTTAGTTGATCAATGACTAATATACAGTGCGAAAGCACCGCTAATAACAAAGTTGACTACCGACTATATTATCGTCCTATTATCTCAGTATGGTTTCTTTCCGTGTTTTACAATGTTTAAAGGTATATGTACATACACAATATGGTGTACATATTTACACGGTATTTCTGATGATACGTTATTCTAAATATATGGGGTATGTCATTTTGAGTGTCATATCATCATGTTTAATTTTTTGGCATATCATTTATTGGTAATGAAACCTTACTGGGATTAGTATAGAATATCCTATTTTCTAAAAGCAAATTTAAGATTGACATGTGTAAAAGCGAATATATGTATAAATAGATCACTCCCAAAAATCTCTAAAACTTGCACAAGACCCACTAAGATATACTGTTAATATTGTTAATATTGTGAATCATTAGAACAAATATAATAGAGTCATGTAAGCAGTTATACGAGGTGACGCCTTCGGTTTACGGTGAGTTGGAGAGGAACGAAAATGGTAGAAAAGAAAAATAAGACACGAATATTTAGCCAGTTGTAGTACATATTTCTATGAGCTTTCTAGGAGATAGAACGGATCATGTTATTAATATATCCATAGTTAAATGTTATATGAGTAATACATTATTCATTTTACTTTTTTATTTAGCGTCATTTGACACTATTAAAGTTGTTGTCGTCAATGTGATGTTTTAACCTATTATAAATCGATTTTAGTCTAGTAATCTAAACGATATTCATGTGTGTATAAAAATGATTTTTGATAGAAATGGTTTATAACTAATCCCTCTATGTATTTTAATTGACACGATTGACTTTTATATCTATGTTATTCGTCTTATTCAAATTTCCTATATAAATATGTAAAATTATAAGTAATTCTTAAAGTTTATTAGTAATAAATTAAACTATACTAAAATAACTAATAATTATATTAGGTTTCTGAAAAAGACAAATAATAAAATATAAACGTAAAAGTGAATGACCTCAAATTTAAAAAGTGGATTGATACAAGTAAAGTAGGTTGATTTGTATCGGGGCGGAGATGATACAGAATGAAAAACACCCGTACAGTAGCCGGACGATTTGACTACGGCGACATGTTGTCACGATCAATTGCTGCGACGCTACGTAGCAGCGGTACACACCACGACTGCTCCTTGCCCAGCATTAACGCTCATGTAGCTGATATCGGCCCTGTTTGGATCAGCGACATTTGTAGTAATTGACGCTCATGTAGTCTTAAAACTCTCCCAAAAAGTACTCATCTTAATAAAATTTGTAGTAATAGAATACAGAAAATGAAACTAGAAAACAGAAGCGGGAAAAAAAATCAGTTGTTCCAGATTTTATCATCTGCTTCTCAAATTTTAAGCTTGTCAAGTTGAACCACAATTGATTCAGATTTCAGGCGTCTTGTGCTCTTCTCAGAAACTTCTTATCAACAAGGCCCGTCTGAGAACCGGGCCTTCTGAAACGGCCACGTTTGATCCCACGGGCTGAAATCCTCCTCTGCAGCCGGCCCACTTCACCGCATATGGGGACATATATTTACACAAATACCCATGGGAAAACATGAAGCAAAACTTGAATTCTAGGGGGCATCAGAGACAATTCGCGTGGCACGAATCTCCACGCACGCTTACGTGGCACGAAAGGACGCAGGAGGGATTCGGTGTAGCCACAGCAGCGACCAAGACTCCCTCACTGACATGCGGGGCCAATCGCGGCCTCACGCGCGGTGCACCGGAAGGGTATACGCGGTGACTGGTACAAAAAGGATTCGACCCGGGACGAGGCGGTGCGTCACGAGTGGGGACCCCACCCACGCCCGCTCGCCGATGGCGCTGGTGCCACGTGTGCGTCTCTGATAGGCGGGTACGTGGGGCCCACGCTCCATGGTTGAGAGGACTAGTCGTATTCAGGTTGAACAGAAAACACAAGGAAAATGTCTTGCGATTACCAGTGGTATGGTACGATTTTTTTTCGTCAAATTTCGATCAGATATTTGGTCAAATTTTACTGTTACGAATTTTAGTTCTCGAGATCCATTCAATATTTCTTTTGGAATTAACGTACTTTACTACTCATTCACTTAAATATAAAATCCCTCACAAACTTGCTCTTTCGGAAAAAATAAGTCAATTTGATATTGACACCATCGCTCTACCTTTAGCTTATAATTTAAATATAAATTTTAAAAATTAACTGTAATAATTTAATTTTTGCATTTTTCATCGTATTCACATTCCAAGTATTCCAGACACCATCTCTTTTAATTCTGTTCCATGCATCTAGTTTCTATGTAGCACAGTGTGCGAATGCAAACCATAAAAACATGCATGCACGTCTCTTTGTTTGCCTGGGCTATTCTAAATGTCTCACTTTCTAGCGTAATTGTTACTACCACCCTCTCATAATAACTTCATTTTTCGTTTTTCCATATCTAACGTTTCACCATTTGTCTTATTTGAAAAATTTGTAAAAAATTTTAAAAAATTAGTCTTATTTTAGGACGGAGGTAGGATGCGAACACAACTATTTTTTTGCAAGGCGCGGAGACTGATGAGCTCGCATGTGGTTTCTATCCCTATGTCCTGGTTGATGCACCTTAAGGGGTGTTTAGATGGTAAAAATTTTTGGCAGAAATATCACATCGGATGTTTGACCGGATATCGAAAAGGATTTTTGGACATGAATAAAAAAACGAATTTCACAGCTCGCTTTGAAACTACAACACGAATCTTTTGAGCCTAATTAAGCCGTCTTGACTAATTAGTATTAAAAAATTCGTCTCACAATTTCTCTCATAACTGTGCAATTAGTTTTCTAGTCTATGTTTAATGCTTTATTTAGATGTCCAAAAATTCGATGTAATGTTTTTGGGAAAACCTTTTGAAAACTAAACAAGGCCTTATTACATAGGACATAGGGAGTATACAATATTTATCCAATTATTTTTTTAATGGCTAACAGTACATTTTGTTACCATAAGTATAAGTAAACGATGAGGCTATGCCTGTATTCTTTCCCGTTTCTGGATTTTAGTTTTCTTTAGGCATGATTCTCTAGCTCTTAAGCGTTAAGTGTCGTATCTTGTACAATAAATTTATATATAAAAATTCTTCATCTGACCTTGTAAGATAAGAATTTTAATTTATAGAAACCAATTTAGTCACTTATATCCTCAAATAGCTATCACAAAAATCGGATACTCTTTCAACGCTAAAATCTTAACTATCTCATACACCACCTATATACCAGTAGTAAGCATTACCTACGAGGAAAAAGTACAATTCCAGAAATTACTCAACGTGTGTTTCACCAAATATGACTTCACCATTACACTTTTTTGTTCTTAGAAACAAAGGAACTCGCTCGGAGGCGATTGTTATGAAAAAGGACGAACGACATATTTACAAATAAAAATAATCTATAAATAATTTTTTAATATATGTATTCTTAACGATTTAAAATCCAAGGTTAAAAAAATAAACTTTAATAAAACAACACCAAAATCAACTCAAAATTTAATGTTAAAAATTAAAATATGGCTCATAAGCATAATCAGAAACGAAAATATGGGATGTCAGTTTGCTCAAGTAAAAATAACAATTATATATATACGGCATACACACATAGATATACACACACTTAATGCTCATGCTCTCTGGGTGATTGTTTGGCTTATTTGGGGAAAAAACAAACGATATATTTATAAATAAAAAACAATTTACGAATAAAATTTTTTATATATGTGTAATTAGCGACCTAAAAGTCAATATTGAAAAACTATAGTAAAAAGCCTCAAAATCTATTTTAAATTTAAAATTGTAAATTCAAATTCTGATTTGTAAGCATAGGTAGAAGCGAAAATTTATGGTTGTATGCGTTTGTTTTTTCCCTTCTCAACACGTCGTCGAGTCGTATAAGAGTACTCGGTTAGTCATGTCAGCGAAATACAGGTATGATATTGACAAAATTAACAACTGGCTTCATTTGTAATCTTGAAAAATCGTGGACATAATAAAACATCCAAAGTCACATGTACCTCAAGCTCGTCCCTCGTGTCATTAATGTGTTGGTACCGTGCAAGACAAGAATAAAAGGCTCATATGGAAAAGCTCTTAATTACCCACAAAGATTCACACTGTTTAAAGGACAAAAAATGCAGGCACTACTAATCTACCATACTCTTAAACACCCATCCCCACCCAAAGTGAAGTAAATTTCACGAAACTACAAGTCATTTAATAAAATTATCCTAGAGCTATATATTTAGAGTGTTACATCAAAAAACTATAGACTTAATGGCATGTTTACCACAAAAGTGCATATAATATACTCCATTGCTTTTATCTAGTTTGCTGTTTGTGATTTAATCGTCGTTATAACTAATAATTTGATTACAAAATCTATAGTTTTGCGATACATGTCATAATTTATTTTTTTATGATACAACATCATAAATCCGCAGTTCTATAATAGTTTGGTAAAAAAAATTACATAGTTTCATGAAATCTATTCCAAAAAATTACTATGGTCATTGTTATAATACCTATGGACCATTTGGTTCCATCAGTTAAAGAGTGCACCTAGCATTTACCCCTATTCAAAGTCCCCCAGGCCCCAACAGTGGGATCCCAGACCAGACCAGATTAAACACAAACAACAGTCCAGCTTGTTCGTTCAAATCTCATATTAAAATCCCCAACCATCCATCTCCAAATTCAAACTGCTCATCTCAAAAGCTCCTCCTTTCTCAGCTCAGCTGCGCCTCCTCCCCCACTGTTCCGCTTGCTGCCACTGTCCCCATCCACCTCCGCCTCCACCTCGCTGCCGTTTGCTTCACTCCCACTCCCACTGCTGCTGCTGCTGCTGCTCCTCCCCTCCCTTCCGCTGCCTGCGCGCGCGCGCTAGATCTCGCCCGGGACCCTGGCAGCCAATGCCGCCGGCGGGCGCCGCGGGACGGTGAGCTCTCTCGGATCGATGCACCGGGTGGCCATGGCGGCGGGGGGTGGCGGTGACGGCGGCGACGCCAGGGGGCGGACGCTGGGGGCGGTCATCAAGGAGAAGGACGACGAGCTCGCGCTCTTCCTCGAGATGCGCCGGCGCGAGAAGGAGCGCGGCGCGGCTGCCGCGGCTGCGGCTGCGGCCGAGCAGCTGCTGGTGTCCGGGGATGGGGTGGGCGTGGCGGGGGACGGGGTGCTGCTCGTAGACCGACCGCCGCCGCCTCCCGCCGGTGAGAGCTCTCCTCCGTGGGGGTGGGGGGAGCGCCCCTCCAGTTCGTTCGCTTTCTCTTGCTCTTTGTGTTTCGCGAAACCCTAGCTTACTTGGTCTGGGTTTTTGGCGCTGTGTGGTAGAACCCAAGGCGACGGCGTACAAGATGGCCGGCGGATTCAGGAGGGCGCCCGGTGGAGCCGACGACTTCCTCAATTCGGACGGCGGCGATAAGAACGATTACGACTGGTGGGTGCTGTTGATTTCAAATTACAAGTTTTGACGGTTCTGCTATCTCGTAAATTTGTGGTGTTTTGGTTGTGCGCAGCAAATGCATTGGTGTGAGAGTCAGTTGGAGCTAATTTCGATTGTATTTGCGTGAAATGCAGTTTAGTTACCTTTTTGTTTTCTAGCCGAAAGTGCAAGAATTTTGGGAGCTTTGAAGAGTTTTTGGGTTGTCTGCCCAAAATTTTGATTTTTAACCTCCATTGCTAAATGCATAGCTAAGTTTAACTGTGCTGTAGCTTTCTTGATGATAAAATTTTGAACGGTGGAGTGCCATTTCTAAATTGTAATTACTAGTACTAACTTGTTGATTATCTGTGAGGTTTAGGCGATTTCAGCTTATGCTTCATTCTTCAATTGATTAACCCCGCAAAACGTAAATTTCCCCTTTAGTTCATACTTCTAACTGCGGTCCATGATCAATTTGTTAATTTTTTGACGTCGTACCATAAAGATTGCTTTTGTGTGAATCTAGTGTTAGTTAGAATTTAGCTGTTGTTACTGGAAAAGCTGGGTGAGGGTGGTACCGGTTGTTGAGGAAACACTTGGGTCTCTTGTTGACCCTTGTTATTGCTTCTTTCTTTCTGTAATTTCCCTAGTTAATGCTTGCACATAAAGTTGTGCTATTTGCTTTTGTTTATTGCCCTTCAGGAGGTGTAATCTGGTAACACCGCTGCAGGCTTGACCTCTTGAAAAGCTCTGTTCGTGGAGCTGCCAATTTGTTGGGTTTGTTGGTCTCAGTTCCTTATCTTTGCTTTTTGGTTGGTTAACTAGTTAGTGTGTCTCTAATGTGGTGTGCTTCCTGCAAATTTAGTGTGAGTATTGGACACATGTTTCAACATTTGATGCCTTACTATTAGCTCCTATGAGCTACTTATCATTTTCCTAATTGATTGAGGTTTATTTGATTGGTGCAGCTTCATTTGTTTGCTAAATGGGTGTCCTTCTGTGAGTTCCATGCATCAATAGGCGTGAGAAAGTTAGGCGTTTTGGGGGCAATGAGACTTTTTTGGGTTCTAATTGATTTCATATTATTTTAGTTGATAGGGTGTAGAATCTGAGACTATTTGGGTATCAGATAGCTATGTTAACACTTTAATAAGATTTTGTCTTGCTATGAATTTGACTATTTGATTGCTAGGTGATGTTTGGTTGGTAGGTGACAGTTAGATTGTCTGATTGTGGAACAAATCACAGGGTATTTGTCAATTATTGTATGCTGTAGAAGTGCTCGTTTGGCAATACAGCTTTGTTAAGGTGCACCGTAATTGGTCTTGAATGGTGAAGTTAGGTAAACCGAGTTCCAAAATGGGTTTAAATGGAACTAATTTGTAACCATAGAGTGCTGCATATTTCATCCAAAGTGCTCAATCAGACTATGTGGGAGGTAGATTTGAAAATGATTTCCCTTTTTGAATGATGGCATCTGGCAATCTGGCATGTTGCATTTTTTTTGCCATTTTGTTGCTTGCATCTTCTATTCAAAGTTGAGGTATTTGAAAGAAATTATGCAGCCTTCTGACTGCAGACTCGTTTACTTTCAGGCTTCTGACTCCACCAGGAACTCCACTTTTTCCATCTCTAGAATCTGAGTCAAAAAAATCCCCAGGGAGCCAAACTGGAACCCCCAAAACTCGTCCAACTGCCTTAAAATCAAGGGTGAGTCATTTGAACATGAGCTGCACTTTGGTTTAACTTCATATACATCTCAACAGCAAAATTTCCTTTCTTGGTGGATATCAAATGATTTGATATGAACAAATCTATGGCCCAAAAGTGGTTTCACTGTATCTTAAAGTTGATTTAAATTTCCGAGTCCATTGCCTCGTAGACCTGTCAACATATTTTTCTCAAAGATAGCATTTCATTTATGTTGGGCGGCGAGTTTAAAGCATACTTGTAGATTATCTTTTGACTGAAAAGCCTTTCACTTGTCTGTCATAAAAAAAGCCATTTCTTCATTTATTAAAATGCATTTTAGTTTCATCGGTTAATTACTTCTCTTAAGGTATGATTCTTGTTCCTGACTGTTTACATCTTCATTAACTTTCTATTTTATCTGTTTGTTTATGGCATTCTAGCTGGCCAATCAGCCCGATCCTCCATCAAGAACAACCCTTCCATTGAGAACAACATCGTCAAACAACTTGAACTCAGCTGCCACAACACGTAGGCCCTCATCTTCTGGAGGACATACATCTAACTCATCAAGGCCTTCAACACCAACTGGGCGTCCTGCACTGACCAATACATCCAAAGGTTCAAGACCTTCAACACCAACATCTCGAGCAACTGTGCCTTCTAAGTCTGGACCTCCTGCCCGAAGATCATCAACGCCCACATCCAGGTCAACACTTACTTCAGCAAGGTCAATAACACCTTCAAGGACGTCTGGCCCTGCTACCAGGACATCAGTTCCTTCAGGTAGAGCTTCAGCACCTGTTAGCAGGTCATCCACTCCTACAAGATCATCAATACCTGCTACCAGGTCATCAACACCATCATCAAGGCCCTCCATACCAGCACAAAGCAAGCCAGTATCAAGGTCATCAACCCCAACAAGACGGCCTTCTTCCACTTCCACTCAGCATGGTAGCTTGGCTGCACCAGTTCGATCTTCCTCAATCTCCAAACCAGCCCCTACAATATCTAAAAGTTCTTCACCAGCAAAAACAATAGCATCAACACCTTCCAGGGGCAGCTCACCTACTGTCAAATCAAGACCATGGAAGCCATCTGAAATGCCTGGCTTCTCACTTGATGCCCCTCCAAATCTGAGGACATCACTACCTGAAAGACCAACCTCTGCCACTCGGGGCAGACCTGGAGCTCCTAGTTCTAGGTCTTCTTCTGTGGAGTCTGGGCCAGCTGCTCGGCCAAGGCGGCAGTCTTGCTCTCCCTCTAGAGGGAGGACTTTAAATGGTAGTGTGCCTTCAGGGAGTTCAATGCCAGCAGTGAGAAGATCGCATCTTAGCAATGGAGGTGACAGTGTCAATCCTGTTCAAATGGGTAATAAGATGGTTGAGAGGGTAGTGAACATGAGAAGATTAGTTCCTCCAAAACATGATGACCAAAGATCCAGCCTCAACAGTCTATCTGGAAAGTCATCAAATTCTCCAGATAGCTCTGGCTTCGGTAGGACATTGTCAAAAAAATCACTGGACATGGCTCTTCGACATATGGTACACTTACTCTCTCTTAGATAGTCCATAAAATAAATTTATATGCTCCATTAACTTAAATCTGGGTGTATTATTTTACACAGGACATACGGCGCAGCATTCCAAACAATTTACGACCTCTTATGACAAGCATACCAGCATCCTCTGTGCATAGTGCACGGTCAGGGTCTACAAGGAGTAGACCAATTAGTGTTTCTGACTCTCCTCTTGCAACAAGCAGCAATGCCAGTTCTGAGCCGAGCGTCAACAACAACCTGATGTGCTTGGACAGTATCGATATCGATGATGAGTTGTGCAGCGATAGGGCAGGGCAATACAGGCGATGATTTGCTTCTTAATAGTATAATAGTTATGGTCCCTGCGAAATTTTACGACCTTAAAATGTTCAGAGCAGTGGGAGGATCATCTTCAAGATGATCTCTTGGGTTCAATTCTCATATGTAGTTCATTGGTTGTACAATATTTATCCGGTTTATTCATGTTATGTTGCGAGCTGCTCCATGTGCAACTTTATTCTGGACCTTATATGTCATTGAAAAGCGTCTTTTATGTGTTCAGTCCTTGACTATCATCCTCAGTACTTTGGGAGTTTTAAGTTAGGTCTTTTTAGCCCCTTGAGTCTTGAGACCATTTTGTAGCGGATTTCATGCTACACCCTGGTAGTCAAATGTGTTTTCCCTGCTGAACTATATGGCATTTTTCTCTGTTATTGTATCAGCAATGTAAATTTAGTACAGTAGCATTTTTCTTCCTGGAAGTAATATTCTCAGGGGACAGTCAATGCTTCCTTAAAAAAATGTTACTGTAATATTGTAAATTCGAAATTGTGAAGCCAATTAGCTAAATGTACATGTACATGGAGTAATGAAAACTAAATAAGATCACTCTCACATTCTCTGAAGGTCAATCGCTGCTGAATTTTCCACATTTCAAGGAACCCTATAATAAGGTGGCACTCATTTTCTTCCCACTATACAGATAAAATTACATACTGAATGCAATTATACCTGTAGCTCAGTTAAGCTGATGAAAATTACATCCAGGATCATGTGCCAATATGCTCTTCTACTTTAATACACATGCTACCAAATACTACAGCAACAAATGAGCTACCACAGGAAAAGCTCCTGCATTTTATTCTGCTACTGCAAGGAGCAATGGAGCTCATAGGCCCCAAACCCTTATGACAAAGGCTAAGACAAACAAAATAGGGAGCCGACAATGTTACATACATCTCAGTATCTCACAGAAGCAAGCACTATGGAGGATGATGAGGCTCGTGAGTTGTGACCTGTGACTGTTTCTTTGTCTTCACAAGTCAAAATCAGTTAGTTGTGATGCATCAAAGGGGAATGGGTAGGGTAGGCAGACTAGAAGTCCAAAGAGCAAAATGGCTACACCAATGCTGATGTAGTTGTTCTCAGGTTCTGTTATTTCTTCAGAGAGAGGAGCTATTGGTCCCCTCTGCAAGAAGAAGATCAGCACCACCCAGTAGAACGCGACGTCGTTGAAGAGTGCTGAGATTCCAAGCAATCCAATGGAGAAGCTGCTGATTCGAGTTGCTATCTGTCACAAGATGAGGTTGAGATTGATCACAGTTGCCAGATGGGTGGAACCAGTAATTTTCCAAAACTAGGGCTCAAACAGTAGAGCATAAATTTTAAGTACTCCCTCCAGTGCAAATGTGAACTAACCAACGTCAAACAAAAAAGATAGGAGGGAGTATTTTCTTAATGCATTTTTTTAGCCAGGCGTAGGGCTCAAGCTCAATTGCCCCATGCCTGGTTCCACCCCTGGTTGCCACAAGTCAAGGATGAGACACTGAAGTTCTTCCCAGCTTCAGGTAGCCAATAATCACCTCTATATATTGTACAAACTTTACAATAGTAACAAATTTCTTTACCTTTCTTCCCCACATGGAAAATGCTATGCGGCCGCCATCAAGCTCTCCTGCAGGGATGCTATTGATGGCATTAATCAGGAGACCAGCCCAGGCCCATAAGACCAGTGGATTGACGGACAGTTTTGTTCCTTCTTTTAGAGCATCTCCAAGAATAAGCTTCGCTGTACCAAGCAAAAATATATCAACTACAAAGTTTTTGAAGTTCATAAAAATTCTATATGTGTTAATATTCCATCCCATCTTCTTGAAAAAAAATGCTTGATTGCAAACAAGTACTAGAAAATCCAGAAAAAAAGAGGGTCCCATGTGTAGTTATGATCTTAGATAAAGGCGCCTACCAAGACCGCCAACAAGAAATGACTCATGAAATACTGAGGGATCTATCACAAGACCAAGGCCATCACTTGGAGGTAAGATGAAGCCCAGCAGCAAAAGAACAAATCCTAGGGAGAACCCTGCCAATGGTCCAGCAGCTGCTACCTTCAGTAGGTCCTCACGATTGCGGACAATATTGATAATTCTGGTAATAGCACCAAAAGATCCTATCTACAATAAATATAACAATTTCAGTATGACATGATGTGTCAAGATTAAGTAATTAGTTAAATGATAACCCATTATGCATGCGCACACACACACACACTGACGCACAAAACCCCACAACGCCATGACTTTCAAAGTCCCCAAATTTAAAAAGAGGCCTATCATATACTACTAAGTGTATCTCAGACCACACAGTTTCTTTTTGCTAGCAAGTTTTTATCAAAGGAAATAAGAAAGGAAAACATCCGGGGTTAAGAAATGTCAAGTTTTAAACATAGAAATATTTTCTGGTAGCTAGAACATATATATTCTTCAAGTGAAATTGTAGACTAGCCATCCAGCTTACCTGCCAGCTAGGAACAAAATATGGTACGGCAAGCTTGATTCCAGTATCCCTAGCAGCAAGAATATGTCCAATCTCATGAACGCCTATTATGACTGCAGTAACTAGGGCGCCATAAACTCCATCTTTTAATAACTCAAGGTTGTCAAATGTTGATCTGGAAAACAAATACCCATATACATGTTATATGGCCTTTTTTTTCTCTTTCCAAATAGAAATAATAGCAATCTTTAGCTACATGAATCAGGATATAGAAGTAATGGAATTGGAAAAATCAATGCTACATGTAAAGGAAGACATGAGTTTTACTGTTATACTGTCAAGCTCGTATCGAGCCTCTAGACTCTAGGTGCATGAATATTTTGGTTCAATACAAACTTCAAAGTTTAATTTGAGAAGATTTTGACACAAAATCATATGCATATGTTGTAATTCGAAAATGATATGAGGCTAGTCACAGGAAACGAACAACCTATACTTTTTTTTTCATTTAAAGAAACAATATACAACATCATATGAAGGGCAGTGGTGAATAAAGGGAAGAAAAACCTCATACAGCAAGTTGTCCTGTAGTACAGGTACATTTCGGAGCAACAGGGTGAAGATGGTAACTACTCCAAATGAAGCAGCAGCAAACCACTCTGGGACAGCTGGACATTTAATTTATAGAAATATAATCAGAAATCTGAAAGGTAAATAAATGTAAATACCAACAAGTTTACAGGTTCCTAACAATTAAGCAATATACTGGTTCATTCTCAGAGGCAACTAATACATACTACGCTAAAAGTACAGAGATTATTTTATTACCTGTAGTTTCAGGCTGCAACGTTTGCCTAGGTACAACTACTGCAACTGGCTTCTCATCCTCTGGGTTAATGAGAAGAAAAACCTTATATTGATCACCAAATTTGTTCTGTTGATAACCAAGGATCAAAAATAGATTAGACATTCAATCATCTATACAATCTTATACTTCTGAAGAAACCATCTTTTCATGTGTCCTAATACCTGCAGCCGGTTTGTGATCTTCTCATAACTTTTCGCTGGTTGGCCACGCAAATTGCCCTTAAACAGTATTCCACCCTTATGTCGAAAAGACAGTAAACCAAATTAGTTGTTCGAATAGTATTTAAATAGAAACATTTCAAATCAGTATAAAACAGATGCATCGTTATTCTGGTATAACTATGTATGAGTTGAGAACAGACGGAACTTTGGAAACGCAAGTGATATGGTATTCTAACAGAGTTGTAAATAAAATATTTTAACAGAGCCATATTCAAGTGATATGGTATTCAAACAGAGTTATAACTACAAAACTTGCGCATAATATGTGGTAGACCATAAACCATGATATTGCATATAGTCACCTCATAAGGCTCCTGGCTGGTCACAAAAAACGTGTCAAAACCAAAAACTTGATCCTTGAGAATGTCTATTGTAGCCTTGGGGATCCTAACAGATTCATCAAGTTGTTGCTGCATGTTGAGATTTAAATAAACCATAAGCCTCATTTAACAGGCTCCAGAATTCAGTAATATAAGATCAAAATAGTATTACATATTTTTCTATTTAATAGCCATTGCACATTTGCACTACTGAAAGTGCAAGAAACAAGAGGTATCAATATTTGGTTCTGAATTGCTGCTGAAGTTACAAACATGTTGACCATGAATTAGTAAGGGATATTTACCTTCATTCCTGGCAAAGGTGAACCGACAGCAACATCAACAACTTCCACCTTGTCCTATTCATAACAGAATATTTTGCAGGAATGGTTACATTTTCAATGTATAGCGTGATAAAGTTGCGTTGGCATCAACTAGAAGCATACCTGTGCATCATTGGCCGCAGTAGCATCTGCATCAATGTTCTGAACTGTGTCACTGGAGTTCAGAGTTTCGTCTTTCGTCTGGCGAAGCATGGGAAAGCTAAATATTATAGTTCAGTTACACGCTCATGTAGCTAGGACTACCAGGCATATTAGCATAAGTAACACAAGTGACAGTGTTAGTGCAAGTATTGGGCTAATCAATACATCATAAAGGATAACCTACTTGTGCATTGTAAAATTTGAGCAACTGCATAAGAGTAAGGAGCGTACATTATCTGCATTAGAGTCACTTTCTGCATATCCATTTTCTTGTGTCGCACTATCAACTGAAGGTGATGAAGCGTCATCTCCAAGCTCTTCTTTCTCCTGAAAGAAGCAAGCAAGCAAACAAAAAGCTTACCCCAGGATTCATACTAAGCTCAACCTACTCATCAATTCCATGTTTTTCTTCAGTCACTTTAACACTACATCAGTAAACGCTACTGAATCAGAAAGCGCACGCAGATATCGTGGACAGATCATGGAAAACTGAAAATGTGACACTTAAAAACACCAAATAAAAATAGGAATTTGCAGATTTCCCACACAACAACAGCTCGCTTATGATTTATGGCACGTCACTGTCTAAGTTTCTGAGGGGAAAAGCATGCACTACCTCGTCGCCATTGCCATCAGGCTCAGTCTCAGTCATTGCTTGGCACGCAAACCTTCGATTCCTGATCCTGTACACAACACGATGACCCATTGAATCAACGGAGAGAGAGAGAGAGGAAATAAAAAAAATAAAAACTAACAAGCCCAACAACCAAAACCAAGAAAAGCAACTGCATACCTACGCCCAACGAGAGGGCGGGAGGAGCGGAGCGTGAGGCCGAGGCGGGTGCGCCTCCCCGTCGCCGGCAGGGAGGTCGAGGCGAGGAGGATGCGCTGACAGCATCCGTACGCCGCCGCTGCGGCGGCGGCGGTGGCCTGCGACGGCGGGGAAGCCATGGCGGGTAATCGCGGTCGCGGGCGGTGGTAGAGAAGCGCGCGAGCGCGGCCTTATCTCGTTCTCCTCGCCTCGTTTCGGAGGGAAAAAATAGGAAAACTTTTCTGCGGCCAGGATTCCAATCCAGCACGGTGCACGAATCTCAACGCCCAAGATACGAGAGGGGCGTTTCCGTCATTTGACCGTCGCCTCCTAGACTTCTCCCGAAGAATAGGGTTCCGCCGCCGCCGCCGCCGCCGCCGCTCGCCGGAGTCCGGACCGAGAAGGGTTTCTCCCTCATCGCCGGAGAGAGCGGCATGAAGAGCTTCCCGGTTGCGGGAGGCCGCAGCGTCTCCCTCGCCCTCTTCTCCGATGTCTCCAACAGCCGGTATGCCCACTCTGGGCCTCTGCTCCCACCCTCCTCTCCTCTCCTCTCCTCTCCACTTGATTCATTGTGACGTACTCCTACTACCGCTGCTACTTCTCCTGTCTCCACCGAGTTCTTGGTCGCAACTACGAACTGTATAGCGAAGCTCGCTGAAAAATTTTGTTTTTTGTTTTTCTTTTTTTTTTTTTGTTTCTGTACTCGTTAGGGAGCTTCTCGAGCTGATGCAGTCAGGGAAGCTGGAGCCAGAGGTCTCCTTTCTCAACGCGTCACTGGTACGTCGCCATTGTCCTTCTCTGCGTCTGCGCCGCATCAGCAGTAGCGCTCGATCGCTTGACGCTTTGTGTGAACGACGACAGGTGCCGGATGCGTTCCCAGTTCTAGCTGCGGCTCACAAGGCGCTGCTGTCCCAGGGGAGGGAGTCGCTGACCACGCGAACTCTGCATTCGGAGCTCGTTTATAACTACTCCGGGTCTAAGCATGTAATTAGTCTGGTTAACTTCACTTCTGCATTGTGAGATTGTTCTGATGCGTCATGTGTTGATCGTGTATGATATTTTTGGTTCCAGATAACAGAGTCTTTAAAGCGATGCGGAATCTCAGACGACACAACTTATATCCTCGCAGCTCGTTTTGATGCTTCGGATGAGGAGGTTTGACATCGATTTTAAGGACTTATGTTCTCAATGCATTAGCAGCTTATTGTTGTTCTTATTTAGAAGCTAGAACACATAGAGCTGATAGGGGGCCTCTCCTTTTGAGTTGGCTAGCATTGGTGAAGCATAAGTGGCTTCAGAGTCACAATATACTTTGAATGATCATATCTTATGTGAATCTATAACATGTTGTTTCCATTATTGTGGGCACAACAAGCCAGAGGTTTTGAGCACCTTCTTAACCATGGGGACAATTATGGTGTCAGCAGTAGCACTCTCCGTATAGGAACTTGAATCATAAGGTTCTGGTGCTGATTTTCTGGTGGCTAGCTTGAAGCATTTTTTTTTCAATTGTTTATTTTTTGCAAGTACTGAAGCATGTTTTATATATATTTGTATCCTGTTTTTAACTTTTAACTACTATAGATGACAAAACCGGCATTTTTTACCAGACTGAGATTTTCATGACAGGTTACTCTGTTTACTTCCCCGTGTGAGTTTTTGTAATTATGTACTTCACAATCTGAAAGAGAGAAGGCATTTTGGAATTCAATTGCGTTGTCTAACAGAGATTTGAACATATATGGAAATTACATATCCTAGTTATATGCATGTCAGTTTTGCACAAAATTATTGTCCCAATGCGCAAAGGGGCGCAGCCTTTTTCTTACCAATTCATTTCTGCTTCGTATGCATTTTCTGAGTCTGTATCTTTCTGAGTGAAGGAACTCAAACAACCCTTAATGTGGCAATTTTTGCAACATGGCAGATAAAAAGTGTGGAGAAACTCATCCATGGAACTGAGATTGATCTAGCAGAATTGGAAACAAGGGCAAACCAATCACAGATCCTGAAGGTTTTTAGTTGAGCTTGGTGCTTGTTGTATGCTAATATGGTTTTCATATGAATTGCGCAGAGAGTAATTTGGTTTCAATTTCTGTTGGCAGCATTATAAAATCACTCCTCAGGAACTATCAATTTCTACGCTGCCTGACGCAATTGTGTGCAGGATTGCTGCTCGAGATGCCCTTTGAGGTCTTAACACTCATCATAAGAAAAATTTCCACCTGTTCGCATTCAATTCTCTGGTCAGACACTGCATAGATTGCACCTCTCCTTCATATTTCCGCTTGTAGCATGTTATTTCAGGTTGTAGCTTATGATATGTATACTAATAGCATGTAGCTCTGGATGTTGTAGCTATTTAAAACTTTATGCATATGAATACAGCAACAGTTTGAATATTTATAATTTCATATTATTCCGATTTGCGTGCAAGCAATCTGCAAGCATCTTACGTTTTGTTGACTCTCAAAACTTATCTTTCAGTGACATCACGGATCAAGATTGAAATCTGAGCTTCTATGCACAGAATACATGATGATGTGGTACCGATATGTTGGTTTCTGCATGATGGTTGCAAGTACTGCCGCCCTGCCGGTGCCTTGGGTTCACGTGCTGCTGGGGCACGTTGCAGCTATTGTTTTGTCCAGATAAAGCTTATGGGCAGGAGGAAGCTGGTAACCTGCCCGGCATTGCAGCTGTTCCTGCATCTGGCAGTTCAATGTTTCTTTGCATGATCTATCAATCTATCATGCATTTAATTTTTTTTCAAGAACCCCACTCTTTTGTTTTTTGGCCAAAATACTATACTGTGTTCTGTTTGTTCTGTTGCCTGTATGGTGGTATCTGTCAGTATCATTATCTTGCTCATTAAGAGAACAGCCACCAAAATTTTTTATTTGGCACTTTTCTTTCCCTTTGCTGTTGGTTCAAAGGGGAATTTAACTTTTTGCGACTCTTACGAGTGGTTAAAACAGATTTGCCACTCATTGTTTATAACATATGGACCCTCATAAGTCTATGACATATAGGTCTAGTGATAAATCTTTTATGAATATTTGTAAGAGTGGCAAAAGTTAAATGCCCGGCATCTTAATTTGTCTAAAGGAAAGAGGGCATCTTAATGAAATCAGGTGGTTGCTAGACCAAAAGGCCAGTTGTGATGTTGTCTTGTAGCTGTATGTTTTGGCGCTGCCTTTTCAGAGATGCCATGCCACATGATGTGATCATCTCATTATGATATAAACCCTTCATAAAGTATTCCTCTGTTTTGCTCTCAATTACGTCTCATACTAATCTGAATCCACCATACAAATCAAATACACGAAAGAATTATTACTTGTAGAACCATACCATAATATTTTTTGGTGTCGATGACTTCTTCTCATTAGCAAAAAAATTGTAATTTATTTTGGTGGGGCATGGTTCTGCTTCTGCCACAAAAGGACCTTACGTTTGTCTAACAAAGACTTCCATTTCTTAAGTAATTATTGTAGAGAGTTTGATAAAGTAAAGATGTACTGTGATTTGAAAAGGCATGAGACAAATGGATTGGTTTTTTTTTTAAAGGGCGTTCTAATCTTTTATAGTTTTGTGTGAGATATACATAAGTTAGGCTAAAAATAAAGTTTGTTTTAAAAATAAGTTATTGCCATAGGATGATTAGCTGATCCATTGGTACCAAAGACCTCCCGAGAATATACCTCGCACAACATACATAGACCACATGAAAATTTAGCAGGATTCTTCTCCCTTTGGTAATAAAAAAACTATGAAGCATTCCGATTCACATACTCTCCAATAAACTCCACATTTATTGGCGAAATTGTAAAAGAACACATGTGAGTCAATTTATCTTCAGCATAAGTGGTTATCACTTGTGGAGCATTTTCTTCCACAGTCACTCTCTTATCCATTGATAAATTCTCACCCCACAAGCATCTCACAACATAAGCTATCATTTTGTACCCCCTCTATTTATAAATACTTGTCACCAAGCACTGTTTATATTTATAAACTTTGACCATTCTTCTTTATTGCAAAAAAAAGAATTAAATACTTAAATAGATGTCATATTATCGAAGTGTATTGAACTTTTGTTCATCATAATTTAACCATTTAAAAATTATTAATGGTCAAAATTACCGATCAAGGGTAACAAGTATTCAGAAACCAAGGGAGTAACAAAATACCATCATTGGCCATACCAAGTTTGCAACAACATTATTATCTAAAAAGGAGACCGTTTTGAGCATTTGCCTATATTTAGCAAAACAGCCAATGTTATAAGCCAGGTAGAGAGAGACACAGACACTTGCTTTGTACTCCTACATTACTGCAGAATTTACTTGCATGTCAACGGGAACCCCCATCCAATAATTGCAAAAGAAAACTGCAATTTGGTTTGGTTTAGCACAAGTGAGAGGAGATGTTGCAGAACACAAGAGGAGGAAAAGCATATGCTTTGCAAAGTTCCCAGCTTGGTTCCCCTTCCCTCCAATATTCTCCTCCCCTCGGATGGAATATCCTCCAACTCCCCAACTCTACACTCCAATCTCTTCTTCTTCTTCTTCTTCCTCCTCTCGCCTATATACGCCACCGCGCGAGCTCGTCCTCCTCTTCCTTGCTCCACCACGACACCGAAAGATTGCTCTTTTGTTTCTTGTTTTTTCTTGAGGGGGGTTTGGCAATGGCGATTGGCGCCGAGATCAAGGACGACCTGGAGGAGGCGCCGCCGCTGCTGCTGCTCGACGAGGCCGCGCGCCCGCGCCGCGTCGCGCTCTTCGTCGAGCCGTCGCCGTTCGCGTAAGGCTCCTCACTCTTCTCTTCTATTGGGTTTCTCTTGGGGGCTGATCCTGTCCCGACCGATGAGTCTGTTCCGTGAAAAAGGCTGAAGATTCCACTAGAGTACGCTCTGATGCTGTGTTCACTGCTTTGTGCTTTTTTTTGGTTCGTTGGTTTGTCGAGAAGGTTTGAATCCTTCTCGGGTCTTGGGATGTGTGGAGATAGGACAAAAAATGGACTAAATTTCAGGTGAATTAAACGTGGAGATTAGGGAAAACAACCCCCAATTAGTTGATGAATTAGTAGTAGCAAGGACGGGAAGTGTATTATCTGTAAACCCATTCATCATTTATAGGACGTGTCAGCACAGGATTGCATTTTGTTGCCTATGAACAAAGAAACGGGCAAATGGTTACACTGTTCATCCCAATAGGGCTGATTTGAATGTTTGCTTTCGTGTTTTGAGCAAGTTTTCATCTTTCATGTATGCAGTTACATCTCCGGGTACAAGAACCGGTTTCAGAACTTCATCAAGCACTTGCGTGAAATGGGGGATGAGGTAATTTGGCAGAAAGCTAGAAAGTTTGACATTGTAGATTGCTTCTAGTTTGTGACACTTAATTTTGTATTCTGGTGTCTTCATGTCTTTTGCAGGTGATTGTTGTGACCAACCATGAGGGGGTTCCCCAAGAATTCCATGGCGCCAAGGTTATTGGTTCATGGAGGTGAGCTCAACATACTTCTTTCTACTCTTATGTTAGGATATTAGTAACAATTTAGGCAGGATACTGCTGAACGTCTCAGACTTGTAAAGGTACTGTTTCAAAACGAAAATGGGGACCACCTAATGAGTACTGACCCTCCAACAGAAACCTTAACTACCACAGCTACGGCCTACTTCATGAGCAGTAAATTTCTTTTAAGTTAGTAGTATATATATATAAAAGATCTTTTTTACCATACTTAAAAAAGCACCTTTAGATACTATGTTTTTCAATGTAAAAATTTAGTACCTTAAGGTACAGTGTACTTTGAGGACACTAAATTGTTGGTATCTTACTTTTCAAGAATGATAAAAAAACCTATATATAGCATTCACACATTTACTGTTTAGGTCATCCCGTTAGTTATAGCTCAATACTTAAACCAATGCAATACCAGTTCTTTAAAATACTCTAGTTGTGCTTGTATGAACTACTAGTAAATGCAGTATAATAGATATCAAGCTTTGTAGAGTGGAAGCATCGGAACCTTTTTTATTGATCATATGATCTGTAGTGCCTTTTGGTGGCAATATTATTGTGGTCACAGCTGTTTACTCTCCTTTCCAGCTTTCCATGTCCAATGTATGGAAAAGTTCCTCTCTCGCTGGCACTCAGTCCTAGGATTATTTCGGAGGTTGCAAAGTTCAAGCCTGACATTATTCATGCATCCTCACCAGGAATTATGGTAACTTCATATTGGCAACCAAGTTACTCATCAAATATTCTCTGCTACTTAACCACTAAGTTGATGCCTCTTTGTTGGCCATTCAGGTTTTTGGGGCACTTGCTATTGCTAAACTGCTCGGTGTCCCTCTAGTGATGTCCTACCACACTCATGTCCCAGTGTAAGTGAATACTGATGAGCTTTTTAACCATCCTTGAAAATGGCACATTAAGCTACCACATTGTCTAGTGTAAAAACTTAGTACCTTCAGATATTAAAATTTTATATTAAAAAATTGATACCTCCTGATACTTTCTCAAGGACCATAAAATTTTCCTTGAATTGTACATTAACAATTTATTTTCTTTCCTAAACAAGTTCAGTACTTTACTAGTTATATTCCATTTTAGTATCTTTATCTTAAAGTTCATGATCAATGTAACAAAAAAAAAGGATTTGCATATACTATAGAGTACATTTATATTTGATTGCCATTTACCAGTAAAAGCAAGTGGGTGGCAGATACTGGAAGCCTTATATGAACTATTTTGAGCTATTCATCATAGCTGTAAAGTCATCTTAATGTTGCTCCCTGCAGATACATTCCAAGATATACATTTAGCTGGCTTGTAGAGCCAATGTGGCAAGTCATAAGTAAGCATTATACCCCCTCATTTGTTTACTTTCATAAACAGTTAGATTTTTATGCGATGAGAACATTGATTTGGTCCTGTTGTTTTGAACAGGGTTCCTTCATAGAGCTGCTGATCTAACATTGGTGCCATCTGTTGCTATCAGCAAAGACTTCGAAACTGCCCATGTTATATCAGGTTGGTCCATATCTGTATTACATATTCAGATCTTATTTCCTGCCTTCCTAGCATGCACGACATACTCATGTTAATAATATACATTACCTCCTTTTCAGCTAACAGAATACGCCTTTGGAATAAAGGTGTAGATTCAGCCAGTTTCCACCCCAAGTTCTGCAGCCACGAGATGCGAGTTAGACTAAGGTGGTATCACACTTCATTTCTCTCTGGATTTTCCGTGCACAGCAGGTTGAGATTAATTGCTGATGCTTCTTCTATGTCTATTATTTTCAGTGACGGTGAACCTGAAAAGCCATTGATAATCCATGTAGGACGCTTTGGGCGCGAGAAAAACTTGGATTTTCTGAAAACGTGAGCTATATACTTACTCTACACTTTGTGGTGGTTGTAGTCTTTGACTTACTTTTGACAAACATGATTCATTTGAGACTCTCCTATGTGCTTTACACTAAATGATCCTGGAACTAATATTGAATCATGACTGAGCAGGGTAATGGATAGGCTGCCTGGAGTAAGAATTGCATTTGTTGGAGATGGACCATACAGGTATATTATGTATCAGGCCTTTATTTTTTTCTACCTTCCAATTTGTCATAAATAGCAGTATTTCAATTTTTTCCTGCTCATGCTTTTCCTGTACCCTGAATCCCTGATCCTCATCACTTTAAGCTAATATCGCATTGTGGGTTAAAGAAAATTTTCGTTGGAGACCTTCTTTGTACTTTCATGTGAACCAATGATGTTGAGATTTTCGCCACTAGTGTGCCTTACATGCTATCTGCAATTACATGACAGGAGTGAGCTGGAGAAGATGTTTGAAGGGATGCCGGCAGTGTTCACTGGAATGATGCAAGGTGAAGAACTCTCACAGGCATATGCTAGTGGCGATGTTTTCGTGATGCCCTCTGAGTCTGAAACACTCGGCCAAGTAGTCCTGGAGTCCATGTCATCTGGTGTCCCAGTAGTTGCAGCTCGTGCTGGTGGAATTCCTGACATAATTCCAGAAGATCAGGAAGGGAAGACCAGCTTCCTGTTCACCCCAGGAGACCTCGAAGATTGTGTTGGCAAGATTCAGCTATTGCTGGCAAACAAGGAATTCAGAGACAACATGGGGATGACTGCTAGAGCTGAGATGGAGCAATGCGACTGGAGAGCAGCTTCCAAGAAGATCCGCAATGAGTTCTACAATGCTGCAATCTGGTACTGGCGGAAGAAGCGTGCAGAACTGATCAAACCATTGCAGTGGCTGGCGCAGATGTTCCTACCAGCACCTGAGGCCAACAGAATTACACAACACTGAAGCCTCAGGGGGATGCTTCTGCACCCATGTGATCCAGACATGTGATGGATGCATTCCTTGTAAATTTCCTGATTATAGTGCAGTGTCAATAGGTGAGATAGGTCTTGTTTTTGTATGGAATTGGAATTGTGAATGGTATGGCAAAAGCAACTGATTGCTTGTATTGCTGTAGTGGAAATGTGTTGCCTTGTTGGAACATGATGTGAACTGTATTTGATTATAATCCACGGCATCAATACATCAAGATGCTATTGTGCACGCAATCAAAGCCTTGGGGTCAACTCTTGAGATGCTATCTGATCTGTTACTCTGAATGTCAGAGCACATGTCAGATTATTTTGCCTGGGGAACGGAATGACAGGAGAGAACAGCATCGTGTGCATATCTACGGGGAACTTTGTCTTCTGTACCAGTATATGAACTTTGATGCCAATGTAATGTGAGGCTGTGACATGCGCTATCTTCCACACTAACCAGCGTTTTACTGTAACTTTTATTGTTTAAGTTTTGTTTCTGCTGTTTGTTTTCTTCAGATATTAATTATTCTATCAATAATATACATTATACATAGTTCTTTTGGCTAACTGTCAACCCAGTCGTTGTAGTATAGTGGTGAGTATTCCCGCCTGTCACGCGGGTGACCCGGGTTCGATCCCCAGCCACGGCGTATTTTTTTAATTGAACTTTTGTTTTCATCTCTTTAAATGTACTTTCCTTTTGTACTCAACCAAGATATTGATTCACCTTTCAGTTTTCATGTTTTTTTAAAAAAATATTCACCTTTTGTACTCAACCAAGATATTTCTTGGCTGCTACAGAATGGATAGAAGCATTCTTCATCATCTTCTTAAACTCAAGTTGCACTTTCCTTTAATCTTGTCCTTGATGGTTCTAGTTGTTCATGACTCATGATGAATCATACTAAGTTCCTATTCTATCTCCTACATTTAAAGTTGTACCTGCCAATGACATGTTTCCCATGGTTACAAATGAGATTTTAGATTATGATTCTGAAGCAATCTACAGACAAACAGAAAACACACACATCTAATTTCAAGTTGCTAATGACAAGTTACTGTACCTGAGGAGTTACTGAACAAGGAAGCAAAAATCATTGCTTGCTTGCTTTCTTGCACATGACATGTTCCACATCTTCATGTGCCTGCTTAACCTAAAGCTTGGCTTTCAGTTCCATCAGGTAACAGTGGTGTGAACCTGCCTTTTTTTTTCCCTCTCTCTCAGCCCTTCCTTGATAAGATTGCAGGGAATAACCAGATGGCCTCCCAAGTTGCCCTTTTGAGCATCGAAGCCAGGCATCTTAGGCCTTGTTTAGTTCCTAAAAAATTTTCTTAAAAACATCACATCGAATATTTGGATACCTAAATAAAACATTAAATATACATGAATATTAAAACTAATTATACAGTTATGGGGAAATCGTGAGACGAATCTTTTGAGCCTAATTAGGATATGATTAGCCATAAGTGCTACAGTAACCAACATGTGCTAATGATGGATTCATTAGACTTGAAAGATTCGTCTCGCGGTTTCCAGGCGGAATCTAAAATTTGTTTTTTCATTCGTATCCGAAAACCCCTTCCGACATCCGGTCAAACGTTCGATGTGACCCATTTAACAAAAATTTTTGCCAACTAAACAACCCCTTAGCATCAATGACGTCCAGGGAGGGCCAGGAAAGCAAATCTATCTTGTAGCTTTGTGCAATCATGCATTGCCACTACATGCTATTAAAAATTATCTCTTGCTCTTATGTGCTTTGGCAATAACTGTAATCGGCCTAGATGGCAAAGAGGAAGCAGAACAGTGGAAGCTTAATCTGTCTGCCAACATCTGTGATTGTTCTGAAACCTTGTGCAGAAATGCAGACTGTGGGGAATGGAATCAGTCAATCAGACCCACAAGTCGTGTGAACTACTATGCATGATGTGTTGTTTCCATCACCAAAATTAAGGTTAAGAGATTGTTGGTACAAATCTTGTTTCAATCAATATTTTAAGGAGAACAAAAGGAGGAAGCAGATAGCTGAATAGTAGCAGTGACAAACTGTGAACGATATTGCGCCCTGCCACTTGGATTACTGATTGCCACCACCAATCTTCTTTAACAACTTTCTTCTTGTTAAACTCAGTCTAGATGGCCAAGGAATGATCACCTCTTTAATACAGCTTTAGTTTTCTTAATCTGCATTTTCCAGCTGGCAAAACCAGAACAACAAATCAGTGGCTCTTACTGCATCTATTGACTGTCCAATTTAGATTCTGGCTTCTACAGCCTTGACAGCTGCAGTTCTACAAAACACAGGATCACCTTGTTTGTATCACAAAGGTTGCCACCTTTTTATCTGAAGAATGGATGCAAAGGTTCTGTCTGACACTGTAGCTGTTGTTCCTGGCAATTTGGTGACCGGTGATTGTGACCATTCTTAGAGAACTGATTCATTCTAGGGAAGGTGGTTTACCTTACGAGCTTTCTTAACATTCTTATAAAAGCACCTCAGTACCTATTTTTCAGTGTAAAAATTTAGTATATCTTAAAGTACCAGAATTTTACACTCTATTTTTCAGTATAAAAATTTAGTATACCTTGAATTACCAGAATTTTACACTAAAATTCTTAGTGTCTCAAAATACTTTTCAAGAATGATAAAAAAAACCGTTACCTTATACACAACTCTCTCCACAGTTTTTTTTTCTATCACCTTTTTTTTTTCCTACATCGTAGAAATTGTTCATTGACTCACAATGCAAAGTTCTGACAACCTGGGATTGCCACACAAAGCCGTCTCAGGGCTTCGCTGGTTTTCCTTTAACTAAAATTATGCCTCTGTAAGGTTTTTGAGTTCGTTTTTTTCTTATTAACTGATCAATTCTATTCTTCTTCAATGAACTGCACGGATTCCCTGCCCTTTTGAAGGTTCTTCAGAAAAAGAAAAAACAACAAAGCTTTGACGGCTAACAAATATCTGAAACTTAACACGGTAAGGGTCTGAAGGAAATTCAGAAAAAGAGGCGCTGCTAAGTCACTTCCAATTGACACTAAGGTGAAGGGATGTTCTGCACGGCGTCTACCAATGATCATGCTTCCGTGACACTGAAGATATTGTTAAAATGGCAAAGTACAAGCCAAAGATACACCCTGTATGGCCAAAAGATCAGCATCAGAAGCTGTGTGTTCCATTCCATGGGCGAAAACTAGGTTGTTAAGTGTTTAACTTAATCATGTGATGCTGGAGTGGAGCATCAGCGACATGGAACGTTCTGTATGAGCCTGAAGAATAGAATTCCTACTTGAGGAAGCAGAAGCAGAAGCAGCCACATGACACCAGAAGGTTCTATGCAACAGTGCTTTTCCATCATCAGAGAGTGAGTGGCCACTTTGTTTTTGCTCTGCAACTTGCAAAGGCAGGGCAGGGCAGGGCAGGGAAAAGCACAAGCACCCACATAAGTAGGCAACATTTGTGCCTCTTCAGTGCTGCTCCCTGTTCTATTCTTTACTGTTGTCACAAGGATCTGTCTCATATCTGAGGATGCCTTTCTCAAGGAGGGAAATAACAGGGCCAAAAAGAAGGGGGGGGGGGGGGGGGGGGGGAAGATGTAAAAGTTGATGGAAAGGGGGGCAGGGAAAGCATGAGATGCCAAGTTAGTGCAACTCTGACTCATTACCAATCTCATTTTTGGTGGAAGTAGCATCATCAATAGAACCATAGAAGAATACAGTATAGGACTGAATTGCATACAAACAACCACAGGTCAATCAACAGAATTAAAATAGTTATTGTTTTCCTTTATAAAAAATGAAGCTACAAACAAGAAAAAGTTGACTAGATGAGCAACTGAAAGTAGTAATAATGCTGAATGACTCGGTGCAAACTAATTTTCGTTTATCCAAAGGAATTCAATGAACACTTCAGATGGGGCAAGCACCAATGGGCAAAATTGATGATAAGTGTGAAGCACAGCATGATCTCAATCCCTCAATCAGATGGAAACATGTGTTCTCAGTGCATCACTGAAGAACATACAATAGAATTCTTCTCATCCACCTCAGAAAAGCTGGATCCATGATTGAATTCAAGTCCACTTCATAGAATACATGCATGATCAACGTTCAGCACTAGCAATCACTGTCTGAAAATACCATGGCATCAAGTTCTTGACGTTCTTTTCGTTACATCCTCAGTATTGCCAACAATTATGGATCACAGAGCACCAGTCACCAACATGACACAAAGATCCCTCCCCCCTCTGCTATGTTCCGAAAAATTCCCATAATTAATTACTTCAATACAGGTAGTGAAGCTACAAGCAAGGCAATATTACACTAGGCATCTGACCCATGGTGCAGCTTGGATTGGTTGCATCTAAAACAATATGCTTCGGCTGGCGGCTAGTTGATCATGTAGAGGACCACCACACTGCAAACCTTGATCTTGCAATCCCATCCCGTAAGCCGGCATCCCAAGTGTCCGGCTAGGTGAATTGAACGACGCATTCGCTGCGTTCTGTGGCTTAACATCGGATGTCGATGAGTAAGGGGCAACTGCTGTGTTGGACTGATTGGTGATCAAAGACTGTGACGGCGAGGGAGGCCGGTCATCTGTCAGGTTAACCGTGGTAATGTCATGGATGCTGGATCTCCTCTTGTCCTTGCCACCGGAGTTGAGCCTGATGAAGTACTTTTGCGCATGGCTGGCCACCTGCGTCGGTGTCCTCGTCTGCACAAAATTGCGGGAAATGTTCCTCCAATCCCCTTTCCCATATTTCTTCAATCCTAAGAGGAACAACCTGGCAAAGAACAAAGCAGGATCTTGATCAGTAACTATTCATCAATCCTTGCTCATCCTGACCGGATGGATTGTACTAAGATCTAAACAATTACATATCAAGCTACATGACTGTTTCTCTGATCCTACCCAAGACAGATAAAATTGCTCATAGTTTGAATGAATAAACACAAGTTGTAGAACTGCCATAGACATCAAATGATGTAAACCCAATCAAGTGATGGTGAGTCCAAAGAAACAAAATTTCCCTTCTCTCCCTACTTAAATCCCCAATAGTTCATGGTTTGAATAATTCCAACTTGTAAAGTGCCATAGCCATCAGATGATGTAAACCCAAACAGTGATGGTGAATTCAGCAAAGAAAATTTCTCCAGTCTTGAGAGCAATCACTCTCAAAACAAGTGTTGTAAACCAGTACTCACTTGTGCTCCTCCTCCGTCCATGGCACGCCCTTCTTCCTCTCCTGCTCCGGCGTGCGGCCGAAGTGGCGCTTCCCGCCGCCGCCGCCGAACCTGTACGCGTTCCTGAAGTCCCCGACCCCGTGGCCGCCACTCCCGTCCCACTGCAGCGTGAACGCGCCGCCGCCGCCGCCGCCGCCGGGGGCGTACACCGGGAAGGGCACCATGCCGTTCTCGATCTGCTGGACGTCGAGCTCCAGGTCCTTGAAGTGGCTCATGACCTCGATGACCGACCTGCCGGGGATGGCCCGCGCCACCTTGTCCCAGTCCGGGCAGCGCAGGTCAAGCCCGGCGAGCGCCCGCTCGAACTGCTTGTTCTCCTCCGGCGACCACTTCCGCGGCGGCGGCATGAACCAGTTGCCCCTGGAGGCGTAGTGGTCCATGGGAGGGAGCACCTCCATGTACGCGTCCCTCATCATCTCCAATCCGCTTCTCCTTTCTTCCCGCAGCTCAGCTCAGCTCACTGATAATACAAAGTGAGATTTTTTTGGGCATCAGAACAAGATCGGATTCTAATAACATTGCGAATTTGCAAAAGCACATGAATTTGCCAACAGGAACTCCGGCTGATGCAAATCAGACAAGATATACACGGAATTTGAGGGGAGATTTGGAGAAAAGACGGAATCTTTATGAGATTACTACCCAACCTGAACTAGTTGCAAACACCCAGATGAGATTACTACCCAACCTGAAATCAGAGGCAACTGTCCAACAGATTAGATGTAGTCTAAGAACAGATTGGATTCCAACCCCCAAATATCTCCAAAATTCACGTCTTTTTTCTCAATTTGACCCACACGCATCCAACACATACACGGCACCGTTGGAATCAGACCATATCGCATTACAAGAACCCAAATTTCCATCCCAAACACCATCATCAACAACTGAGACCAGACCACCAAAATTACCCACCTCCAATCGATCGATCTCACCAGACGGCGCAGTGACAAGCTCAAACTGCCCCCTTTGGCACGAGGGACAGACAGGAGGCGATCTCCCTCGGTTCTTGCTCAATTTCTCTGAGGATTTCTTTTCCCCCCTCTTCACCTCTATGGCTTATTTAGCTTAGCTTTCCCTGAGCACTAGAAAAGGGTTAGCGATCCAAAGGCAGCTTCTTGAGAGAGAGTGGCAGCTGGTGATTGGGCCTTGCCTCTCTCTCACCTCGTGGCCGACTTTTGCACTATATATATATACTCCTAATTACCATTACCAGCACCCGTCCGTATGGTATGATGCCTAGCTAGGCCGCATATGTGTCAATGTGTGCGTGTCTGTGTGTGCGCGTGCGCATACACGCATGCACACTTGGGCTTGTTCTTCTCTTCCTCCTTGCTTTTACCTCCACTACAGGCTACTTGGCCAGAAGCTTTTCTGAATTTAGACATCCTTAGTTGCAAAGCTTGTATTCTTTTCTCTTATCTGATTAACAAAACGAAAGAAAGGGTGAACGTCGAACGACATATTTGTAAATGAAAAGTAATTTTTATTTTTATATACGTATTCTTAACGATATAAAAGATAACGCTTAAAAATAAATTTTGATAAAAAAAATACCCCTGTAAAATCAGTTAAAAAATTTAAACTTTTATATATAAACATAATAGAAGCGAAAAGATAAGTTGAGAGTTTGCAAATGGTAGTATTAGTGGTTTTTGTCGGCAGCAAACGGTCAATCAGGCCTGAATGAGACGCTACGAGCCAGTGACCCGTCGTGTCAGTGAGTGAGCTCTCCTAATGATTTGTTCTAATACAATTTGTGTACAGCTATTAATAATCATTAATCAGAATATAATAATACTACACTTGCTGGTGTTGCTTTAGGTGGCTGTGAAGCTTTTGATTAATTGGAGTTGGAGATAGCTTGGATTGGAAGAAGTGGTGGAGTTGTGGTGTGAGATGTTGTGCTTGTGCAGGTGCAGAGGAATTAAAAGAGATAATTAGTCGCCGTTGACAAGTAGAGATCAAGAGGGTTTCATCGACATGTTGCTGTCAGCCGTTTGGTGAAAGAGCATATGATTTGCTGGCCACGGATTGGGCGGTCATTGATTTATCGCAGGAGAAGAAAAAAAAAAGGAGAAATTATTGGCTTTCTTGCAGTAAGTGTCATCCGTTTTGTTGGCAGCTTGCGTGAGTCTCAACTGAACCGCTTGGTTTATATGGATTTGTCAGACTCAACCTTGGGAAAAGATTATTGGTGCTTCACACTAATCACATCATTTCACTCCAAATTCAGCTCCATCATGATTAATTTTATTGTTTGGGCATGCATATATAAAGAAGTATTCTACTTGCTTTGTAAGACTGTTATTTTTTTTCTAACTCAACAAATCGTAGATATTTATATTACCAACTCAACCGCTGACAGAATAATATGCATGCAAGGAGCCTTAGTTCTTGCATAGGAGTACAACCTAAAACTACTTGGGATCAGATGCTGAGATGTGTACTAGAGTGCACGTTTAGAGAGATGCAGTACTACCCCAAGCCAGCGACTGCCAACTAGATCTTAAATGAGCTTCAAGAATTTGTGATCTGTACTTTGTTGAGAGCACTAAAGCACCTCCTCCAACTACCAGCTAATTTTGGATTTGATGCATGTTGAACACATGAATAATGTTCAGAGCTCTCTTCAGATATGCCTTTCTTGCAGTGCACATTTGGATCTCCTCCATTTCAATTTTGGGATAATATTTCCACTTTGATGATCCTCCCAACACGTGTTAGTATTAGTTTTTTCAGGGATTTTCCCCTGCCGAAGTTTTGTAGCCATTAGACGCTCTCTTGCTGTCAGCCTGTCACAGAGTTCTTTTCAAGGGACAAAGCCTGAAAAAATTACAGTACAGTCAAGCATTCTGTAGTCACAATTCGCAGAATCTAATACTACAGGTGACATCTTCTTTGTTGAAAGCAAAAGGAAGAGAAAACGAAGTGAAGAAAAATGTGGGTTTCACTGCTTTGACAGACCATTTCCATATGATTCCCCAGGTGACTGAGAAAGAAAGAATAACCAAAGAAACTCTTGTATATTTGTTGACTAAGACTGAACCCTTCCTGACAGTTCTTCCTCCCTGATAATTAGTATACGTTTGCAGTTCAATTTGCATCAGAACACAGCTGACTTGTTCTCTCATTTTTTTTTCTGGCTTTCATTTATGTTGTGGCACATGGCTTCTTGGCTGCAGAAGCAGATGAGATCGCCACAAAAGCAGGAGCTGGAACCATAAAAAAGACTGCGAAAGTACAACCGAAACAGGGGAGCTTTTTCTGAATCTGATGAACAAGCCCACAAGCATGTCAAGATCTGCACAACAAGAAAAGCGAAAAAGAAAGAAAGAAAGAAACAACAGATCCCAATTAAACAAACTACTGTACCTCGCTTTGAATCCAAGCAACACAGAACTGTAGAACCTGTCTGCAATCTTTAATCCTACATGACTTTGACTAACCATACATGCACGCAGCAGCGTGTACAAGCTAGCTAGCTAGCTAATGTAAATTGCTGTCGAAAATCAGTTAGGAAAGTGACACTGGTTGAGAATGAAACCATGTACTGTATGGCTCCAAATTTATCGGATGCATGAAAGGGACGAAAAATGAAAATGTATGAGATGCATCCATGATTAAATTTGTCAGTACTGAAAGAGTTGTTTTTTTTTTCTTCTGAACCTGAAGACGCGGAGATCATATGTTATTTGGGTCAGAAATGATTGATTCAGGTGATGCATAGCGTATGGCTTCAGGTACACAATAATTCTTTTCTCGCATGAACACAAGAAATTTATTGTTTTCATGTTCATTTTATTACAGATGTGAAAGCTGGATGCAGGTTCTCCCTTCCATTATATAGTATAGTAAGGCATCATAACTAAATGGCACCACAGTATCACATTCACATGAATTGCAACAGACCTGACTTTAAACTATGACATTTGCATCTGATTATTTTATAACAAAAACAGTATTTTTTTTACCAGCAAAACTTAATCTAACCTTAGGTACCAAAATATACTATACAAACACCATCACACTCATCTATACAAAAAAATAAAATAAAATGCTAACTCATCATCAAGATTCAAGAATAAAGAACACAAAGTACACTAACTAGTTTGTTTAATGAAGAAGCTGGGTTCCATGATCACCTGAAGTTGGAAAGAAATCGTGATGGTCATGGCCGAGATTAGGGGTCAAATAAAGCAGCCGTAGAGGCGTTTGATCGCTTCCAGGTAGGAAGAGGAAAGAAGCTAAGCAGCAGGCAGAGTCAGGGTTGGCTCTTCCCTGCGCCATGAGCCACTGTCTGCTGGTCGCTACAAGGAGTTCTCCTTAACCATTCTTTGATCCATGTCTTAGTAGTTAGCTTAGCTTAGCTTATTTTTTTAAACAATTGCGCCATCTGTTTGGAGGAGGCTTTGGGGATTTGTTTATAGGCTTGCAGTGCCCTTGAGCTCCAAGAAAACGGCAGGTTTTCAACGTCGATGGGTTTCTTAATTTGGATGCCAAGTTGGCAGCAGCAGCCTCTCTCCTAGCTTGATTACATCAGTTAGGGTTGCTCTGGCTGTGCGTTTACACATGAGATTCCGGTGAAATATAAGAGCTCATCTGATCATGTAGGCCTGTTTAGTTTCTAATTTTTTTTCTATAAATATCACGTCGAATTTTTGGACACCTAAATACAGCATTAAACATAGACGAAAATAAAAACTACTAATTGCACAGTTATGTGGAAAACCGTGAGACAAATCTTTTGAGTCTAATTAGTCCATGATTAGCCATAAGTGTTATAGTACCCATATGTGCTATTGACAGACTAATTAGGCTCAAAAGATTTGTCTCGCGGTTTTCAGTCGAGCTATGAAATTCGCTTTTTCATTCGGGTCCGAAAACCTCTTTCGACATCCGGTCAAACATCTAACGTAATACCCCATCCAAAAATTTTTGGGAACTAAACAAGCCCATACATATGTTCATCGCATATTTAAGCCAAGACAAAAACATTTGTTTTTCTAACATAAAAAACATAGGCTGTGTTCTTTTAGTTATATTATTTATCGTTTGTTGCACGCCCACTTTTATATGTAGAAGTTGTTTATGTTATTCTAAACTAGAATTTAACTTTGTAGTAGTTAATTATATTGCTTATACCATAAAATAGATATAAAAATGAGATACTCTTTCATATGTCTAATAAAATAACGCAGCCATAGTATATGAATGGTTTTACATTTCATCAAATTGAGATTTTTTTAAACCTTTTAATAAAACAATTTATTACTAAATATTTTAGGTAATTTTTACCATATGAACTTTTAACCACGACACCCTGCCTAATGTGGTAAGATGATACTGTCACGCTAAGTAATTGACGTGGCAATGTGTTGTGCCTGTCACACCAAGCTTGTTAACAACCTTTTTTGCCACGCCAGAAATGGTGGCATAGCAAAAAATGGTTTAGATGGTGAATTTTTTTACATAAAAGATTTAGTAATAAAACATATTTAAAATATTTAAAAATAAAAATATTGGAATTCATAATGGAGTAAGTAGGGATGTGAAAAACAGGTGTACTATACGTATGCACCAGGCAAAGCTATAATACAACTGTCGGGGTCAGCCGACCCCGATGACCTCCAATAAAATCCATTGTTATATTATTTAGACAGCTAAGATGATATAAAAATTAAGTAAAATTAGTATATTCTGACCCGATATTCCTAATAAACTAGGTCGCTGCGTATGCAGGAATCCAGTACAGAGGTGAGAGAAGGAGAAGAGAAGACGATGAAGATGAAAAAGCCTGTGGTCGCCGCCGATGTCAGCCATGCGCAGCGGCATGTCTGCATCCGTGCACATGCAATGCAACCACAGCCTCACATCACAGCAGAGAGGCAGGTACCGCCTGGGCTTGGTGGGCCCTGCCAGCCTACTAGTATGACCATTGGGACATATTCAAAGGTAGGGAAGCCACATCAGTAACAAAAGTTTATTTTATAGTAATACAAGGTAGAGTTAGATGTGATTTCTTCATTAATGCAATAAAATATTTTTTATTAAGCTAGTTTTGTTTTTATACATTCGTATGCAAGAAAATTTTCTTTAATAAATACTAAAAGTCGACTCTAAGCCGTTGCTATGCATGACAATAACTTCTTTTCTCTCTTTCCTCCACGTTACCAAATTTTCTTACGTGGCGATTAAGAGAGTCAGCTAATAGACAATTTGTACATGCCCTTAACGTAAAAAATCTAGCCCGGCTTCTTTTATGAAAAAAGCAATTATCTAAATTTTTATAGTTATTTAATAGTATAAATTATGGGTACTGTAATCTTTTTTAAAAAAAATCTGCATATAAATACGTCGCGTGGGCCTCTCGTCACGGGACCACATCGCCGCCTTTCCGGCGATGGGCCGTTCTGCTTTACAGCTGGCGTCTCGCAGACCTTGGGCCTGAACCTCTCCTGGGCCTTCCTATCTCTACGTACGGTGTCATGGGCCGGCGTTGCTGTTGCTCCACGGATTCTTGTGTTTTGCTTTGTTTCTGCGGATAAATTGCTACGGTTTTTCTTATGTTAATTCTTTGTGTTCAGAGAAAATACTTATATCTGTAAATATCTCTCTCTTTTTTTAAGGCGTATGTACGAGAATTGTTGTAAAGCAGTAGTAGATGATGGTAGGCATGGATGATTTAAATGCTGTAGAGTCAGTTAAGGCGTATGAGAAGGCGTGCCATACCGTTGCTGTTCTGGTCCCGTGCCGTGCTACTGCTTAGGCGCTAGCTAGCGGCGGTGATGGTCAATATATCATCTATCAACTTTATATAATTTATTATCATATATTTAATCATTTATCTTATTTAAAAAATATGTAAAAAGTTAAGTTATAGTAACTAAAATATATTTAGTAACGATTTTAATCATAAAAAATAAATAATAATCACATAAGTTATTTGAATAAGATGAATAGTCGAACGTGCGTCGAAAAGTCAACATTAACATAAAAAAATATGAAGGTGTGTATATATATATATATATATATATATATATATATATATATATATATATATATATATATATATATATATATATATATACACACACATGATCTTAAATATCAACTATTTCTTTGTGTATAGAATATTATAAAGTAATTCTATAGTGGTCATATTTTTCATCAAGTTGTTTCAAATAATAATGACATATATATATATATATATATATATATATATATATATATATATATATATATATATATATATATAATTCATATTTTTTTGGTAGCATAACACGGGTGTTTAGACAATAGATAGATGATAGAGCCTTAAGTATCGGAGGCACAGGGGCAGAGCTACAGGTACGCTAGGTATATTCGGTATATATTAGCATATATACGTATTTTAAAAAACTCATATGAATGCAAATATATTGAATCATGTTATCAATTTTACAATTATTATTGATTTGCTAAAATAGATTTATTAAATTATATATGACAACTTTTAGACATGGATATCCTTAACTAAAATTTTAGATCCCGGCCAAACAAGTTCAACCTGGTGTACCTACGTTTACGGCGTGTAGGTAGGCTACTCGACCGTACCGTAACGCCGCCCGTAAAAAAATCTCACTACTGTACGTGACCATGTACAGATCGCACGAACGTATACATGTATACTATATTGCATAATACTACGTACTCCTACGTGCGTACGTGCACCGCTGTGTAGTATTGGCAGCAAAATGAAGAGCTGTACAATCGGTGATGAATCACAATTAAGCTAGCTAGGCCACTCGTAGAGAAGAGAAAAAAAATACAGGAGCTGGTTGGATGGGGGCTAAATTTATCACAACTCAATTTGTTATAATTATGACAAAGTGTGTTCAATAAATGGTTGGCAAACTTTCAATAGGAAGCAAAAGTATAACGTGTGACCTTATACGTTACCCCCTTGTTTCATAGTACCAGACTTACTAACTTACCTAAATTCATCAATTAATCTACATATAATTCGTATATGTGCATAAATTTCATTAACAGATTTATAAATTTAAATAAGAGTTAAAAAAAATTTACATTATAAAACCGATGCACCCTAACTTTTGACTTATATTTATGTTTATAAGAAAAAAAATTTTAACTTTAATTTAGAGTTGATTTTATGATTTTATTTTTTCATCATTAACTTTTTAATTGCTAAGAACATAAATATATAAAAAATTTATTTATAAATTATTTTTTTATTAATATATCTTTTTCTCTCGAATACCCCCGAAGATGACGGGGAGTACCGTAACAAAATATGGCTCTACAAGTACGTAGCCGTGACCGAAACATGTAGCTAGGTGGGTAGGCCCACACGTTCCGACGCGTCCATGGGCCCGCCCGCCTGCTCCATCGATCGTCCCTATAAATCACCGGGGCTCAAACCTGCGTTTAGTTGCCGCTGCAAATTCTTCCTTAATTCGATTCGATTCGATTCGTCCTTCTCTCGATCGCCGCCGCCACCACCACCACCGCACTGATCGAGATCGCCGCCACCACCGCACGCACGACGAGGAGGAGAAGACACCAAGGCGTGCACTCCCGCCGCCGCGCCGGATACCACGAGGTACGCCGCCACCTCACGCCGAGACGATCCATACTCCTTCCAGCTGTTTGATGTGTCGTTGGATGCATGTATATATAGTGAGCGGCTTTCGCTGCCCATGCACTGCATGCCGGCAAGGCCACCATGGACAGCAGCAGCAGGAGAGATCGCCTCGCCCTAGTGATCGTCGCCTCATCTAACGATCATATGCCACGTGTTGGTTATATTTAGTTCCTTAATTAATTAGCCTTCATGTGACGCCAAACCATCCGCCTCGATCGCCTCTCCTCTACTACGGACGCACAGAATCAAATTAATTGTGCTCTCAGTAGCTGTAGCAATATCATAGATGTGCTGCTCATAATTTCACCGTAACAAAATGCACATTTACTTAAAAAGACTTATGTTTTAGTATTAGAATTAATTTTTAGTACTATAACTTATACAAACAAACAGCCCCTTAACCACATACCAATATGACTCATGCCGCCGCCCGTGCTTGTTGCCTCTTATCTCTCCTAGTATTATATTGCCTCAAGTCCTCAACAATGCATAACTAGTGTTAGAGTTGTGTTTCCAATTTTAATATGCAACGAAGTCGGTTATGTTATTAAATTTCTAATATGATTTGTAGCATTTTTTATTAGGTCTTTTAAGTTTCTTAATAAGGCTTGCACTCTTATATTTTTTCTTTTATATATTTCTCGAGAACTACATGGAAAAGATGTGATGGCTCGTTGAATTCTCTTATATTGTAATCTTTCTCATAGTGATTATCGTTGGTTGATGTCTATGGTTTTTTTTTCTCTTTGCCTTCAAGAGGTTTTTCCGCATTAAATTTTGTGTCCCTGTTTTGTCTTATTTTCCTAACAACTTGAATTCTAGAATTGCATCAATACTTATTTAGATCTATAGTTACAAAATTCTAATTTCTATTGCCTAGGTATTTGTTCATATAGTTATAGCTAGTACTAATTCTTTTACTTTATGTTTGGATTAAAGCAAGAAATTTTAACACATGTTTAGTGAGATGCTTATAGTATATACGAAAACCATATTTTTTTTAAAGATGATGAAAAGAAATCAGATCTCTATATATCTCATAGTTGATAACCAAGATTACACTGAGTCATACTCCCCCAATCCCAGAACTAAAGTACTCCAAAAACACAACCAGAAAAAGCTAAACTTCAAATCTTTTCCTCCTTGCTTCAGCCATTAGGGAGATACAGAGCTAACCCATCTTTCCACTACTCACCCCATATTTTTGCTTTTGCTTATACTTATATATCAAAATTTAAATTTTTAATCTTAAATTTAATATAGAAAAATAAATTTCAGTGAAAATAACCTAAAATTCAACTCAAAATTCAAATTTCGGTACAAGCTAAAAGATGAAGGTGCCATTATCGCCATAGAACCTCACTCCTGTCGAGCCACTGAAGCCATATGGAACCACCATCAAATACTACCTCCTTTCTTAAATGTTTGATGTCGTTGATTTTTTTATATATCTTTGATCGTTCGTTTTATTCAAATTCTTTTGTAAAATATGTAAAGTTATATATATGCATAAAAGTATATTTAACAATAAATAAAATGGTATAAAAATAATTAATAATTATGTAAAATTTTTGGATATGATGAATAGTCAAACGTGTATAAAAAAGTCAACGGTATTAAAAAAAATTAGAGACAGAGGGAGTATGAAATATATATTGCTTTTCTTTCATATATACCATCTCATATCATTAGTGCATACTAGATAGAGCTAGTTATCTTGCTTTCCATTCGTCGATTCAATCATTCGTCTCCAAACAAGAAAATCCATTTTGTTGTTGCTTCGTGGGGCTCGCTCCTCATGCTTGCATTACTTATTATCATTATCATCATCATCATCATTCATCACGCAATCACGCGTGCCTATTGCTTGCTTTGTTGGTAATTGTCACTGTTCAGCTGATGTACATTCTGCATCTGATTTACACGTGAGATTTGCTCCAGTTCAACAAAAAGGATCTCGAGGTACCAGTACCTTACATACCAAATCGTTTTTTATCATTGGATCTAACTGAGTAAGATTTATACTGTTAGATTCAATGATCAGAAACGATTGGTACTACGAGATACCGGTACCTCGAGGTACTTTTTGTTGGACCAAAGTAGATCTCTTTTACCACATCATACGCATCAAAACCAATGCATAATCCGAGTAGCAGAGACCTCTCGTCAGCTGCTCATTGGCTCATTGCTGAAGTTGATGAGTGTCAGCCACTGATTGCATTATTGAATCTTCAGCTATAGATGGGCTCCTCCAAGATTCCCTTTGACCATCACCAAAATATTATTAGTTGTAAACATCTCGCCGGTATATACTGGTACACCAAAGAAATTAAAACAACTGAACAAATACTATTAGTATATGAATGCCGTAGATCACCCGTCATTTGGGACGACGCCATCCGAGATGTTAATCCGGAGTATGCCAGTAGTTTTCTTTTTGTTTTGAAAGGAGCGTTTTGGATTTGAGCTTCAGAACACGGAGAAAATTACAGGCAAGTCGCCAATGCGAGTCCATCATTTTCTTGGTGGCGAGAAGTGCAGAGCCTGTTGTTCTCCTCCGTGGGAACGATGAACGCTGCGCCGTTTAGTTTAACCAAATCATGGACGTCATTGTTGCGTGAGCCATCGAGACTTCCCTCTGTCGTTTGCACTAGTAATTGACCAGCTGATTACTAAGATTAGTAGTAATATTCTTACTACTACGTGTTAATCAAATGTCATAGAAGGAACAAAGTTCAGAGCAGCGCAAGCTAGATACTTGGATTACATCGTCGTCACTGATACGGTATGTCTTAGATAAACTACTAGTCTGTTGTAAAAGCACTTCATTTTCACGGTTTAACCTGTAGAATGTCCTCATCTTTCTGGTCTGAGCAAAAGTGAATATAATATTCTGATAGTCTGAACAAAGTGTGATCACTGTCTGAAGAAATTCAGCAGCGAAACAAAATTGTAGAAAAACAAAGTTGTCTTCCAGATGCTACTGTGCTTGGAAGAAAAACAGGAGAGCCCCCCAAATGGTGACGAAGATGCCAAAGTGCTACTGGTCCAAAGCCACACAATCACACAGTATTCTCATATAGTATAGTAGTAGTATTCATGATCTCATCATCAACTCTGAATTCAATAGCATGCACTGATGCAAGTCAGCAACAATGAATGATTCTTAGAAAAAAAGAACAACATTGGAAAGAAGGTCACAACAACCAGATCCTTTTTATCTGAGGATTCCAATAATAATCCAATGACCCTACACTCCAAAAGATCAGTGACACCTTTGCACTCTCCTCTCTGGGTTCTTCTACGCCACCAAATGGTCACTGCAGCTTCAGGACAAGCGACCAGTCCTACCTGCCAATCACAGCCACATGGATTGCCATAGCTCCTGGATGGAGAAGAGGATCCCTGAAGGCCAAAGCTTAGCAGCCTTTCTCTTCTTCTCTAGTGGGAAAGTAGGAAGCAGCCATCAGGACAGCACACTCTTGTTTTTGACCCAAAGTTTTGCTGCTCACTCTCCTATCTGGAGAGGATCCGGAGATACACGCATGCACTCATCGCCTTCTTCTTCTTCAGCTTGGTTGCCGACCTCATTTGCAGATATCTGTACATGAGATGCTTATCTACAAGTATCGTGTTTGCCTGGTGTTGCTTCTTTGATTTGAACAGGAGGTATGAGCAAAGGTGTCTCATTTTGTCTTCTTTTCTGAATCTTTGGTTCCTCCTCGGTTCTGTAGTGGAATATCGAGGGGGAGCAGTGTGATTTACTTTTGAGAAAGTTTCGGATTCGTTGATTTCGTTGTGATTTGTCAGGCTAAGTTGCCTCCGGGCTCTGGTTGTTTAATTGATACCCAATTCCTCTGAACACTAACTGGGAAACTATTTCTTTAGCTGATGCTCATTTGTTGGCTGAGATTGCCCCTGAATGCCAACTATTGATTTAGTTTGTTAGGGGAAATGTGCTCCGAAGCTCAGTGTCTGAAATGTTTAATCTTTGGTAAATTAGGATATTAGCTATTGTAATTTGCAGGGCGATATGCTCTATGATAGATATTATGGTATGCCTGTTTATAATGCTGATGCATACAGGGAAACTGAGCAGCTAGTACTATTTTGTATCTGAATATATAACTGTAGTTGACTCGATTCGATTGAGTAATGAGATCAGATAGCTTTCTGAACCTACCTAACTTGTGCATTTCTATTCTGAATTTCTGATGGATATATTCAAGTCCCCATCATACAGAGGATTGGAACAATTCCTGATTATTCAATGTTGATATTTTGGTCCTAATAGTGTTTCATCAGAAGCTATATCTATCCACACATATATATATAACCCATTGCTTCCTCATCGTCGAACTTGCAGGTAGCCACTGTGAGTGTGAGTGTGAGCAAAGCAGAGCAGCAGCGCAGAGCATCAGGCATCGCCATGGGTGAGGTTGCAGACATGTACACCCAAGATGGCACCGTGGACGTCAAGGGGAACCCCGCGGAGAAGAAGAGCACCGGCAACTGGCGTGCCTGCCCCTACATCCTCGGTACGCACAGCCTCACCTCCTCCTCAAATTGCCATGCTTTTGAGCTTTTCCATGTCCATTAATGGCGGCATGCGAGTGACTGTCCATGAACGAATGGTTCAGCTAACGAGTGCTGCGAGAGGCTGGCCTACTATGGCATGAGCACCAACCTGGTGAACTACATGAAGACCCGGCTCGGGCAGGAGAGCGCCATTGCCGCGAACAATGTCACCAACTGGTCCGGGACGTGCTACATCACCCCCCTCATCGGCGCCTTCCTGGCCGATGCCTACATGGGGAGGTTCTGGACCATTGCCAGCTTCATGATCATCTACATCCTGGGCCTGGCGCTGCTGACGATGGCGTCGTCGGTGAGGGGGCTGGTGCCGGCGTGCGACGGCGGGACGTGCCACCCGACGGAGGCGCAGACGGGGGTGGTGTTCTTGGCGCTGTACCTGATCGCGCTGGGCACGGGCGGGATCAAGCCGTGCGTGTCGTCGTTCGGGGCGGACCAGTTCGACGAGAACGACGAGGGGGAGAAGCGGAGCAAGAGCTCCTTCTTCAACTGGTTCTACTTCTCCATCAACATCGGGGCGCTGGTGGCGTCGTCGGTGCTGGTGTACGTGCAGACGCACGTCGGGTGGGGGTGGGGGTTCGGCATCCCGGCCGTCGTCATGGCCGTCGCCGTCGTCAGCTTCTTCGTCGGCACGCCGCTGTACAGGCACCAGCGGCCCGGGGGCAGCCCGGTGACGCGCATCGCGCAGGTGCTCGTCGCGTCGGCGAGGAAGTGGGGGGTGGCGGTGCCGGCCGACAAGTCGAGGCTGCACGAGACGGTGGACAAGGAGTCCGGCATCGAGGGCAGCCGGAAGCTGGAGCACACGGAGCAGTTCGCGTGCCTGGACAGGGCGGCGGTGGAGACGCCGGAGGACAGGGCGGCGGGGGCGGGGAGGAGCCCGTGGCGGCTGTGCACGGTGACGCAGGTGGAGGAGCTGAAGAGCGTGGTGCGGCTGCTGCCGATCTGGGCGAGCGGCATCGTGTTCGCGACGGTGTACGGGCAGATGAGCACCATGTTCGTGCTGCAGGGGAACACGCTCGACGCCAGCATGGGGCCGCACTTCTCCATCCCGGCGGCGTCGCTCTCCATCTTCGACACGCTCAGCGTCATCGCCTGGGTGCCCGTCTACGACCGCCTCATCGTGCCGGCGGTGCGCGCCGTGACGGGGCGGCCGCGCGGGTTCACGCAGCTGCAGCGCATGGGCATCGGCCTCGTCATCTCCATCTTCTCCATGCTCGCCGCCGGCGTGCTCGACGTCATCAGGCTGCGCGCCATCGCCCGCCACGGCCTCTACGGCGACAAGGACATCGTCCCGATCTCCATCTTCTGGCAGGTCCCGCAGTACTTCATCATCGGCGCCGCCGAGGTGTTCACCTTCGTCGGCCAGCTCGAGTTCTTCTACGACCAGGCGCCCGACGCCATGCGGAGCATGTGCTCGGCGCTGTCGCTCACCACCGTCGCGCTAGGCAACTACCTCAGCACGCTGCTCGTCACCATCGTCACGCACGTCACCACCAAGAACGGCGCCGTCGGCTGGATCCCGGACAACCTCAACCGCGGCCACCTCGACTACTTCTTCTGGCTCCTCGCCGTGCTCAGCCTCATCAACTTCGTCGTCTACCTCGTCATCGCGAGCTGGTACACCTACAAGAAGACGGCGGATTCCCCCGACGACGACAAAGCCGACCACCACGCAGCGAATTGAAACCGATCACACACTTGCACAAAGCTGATCATCACACAACACAAGGTGAATTGAGCTGAACTGAAGCTGCTCTGCTGCTGACTTCTCTGGCGTGTCAATGTCAGAATGCGTGTGTTCTAGACAAGTTCTTGGAAGATAAATGGGAAAAAGGATTAGTGTCATTTGTGACCTTCAAAGATGTTATAGTGTTAATTGTGTTACGTCTGGTAGAAGAAAGAAAAGAAGAATTTGGGGGTGTTAATTAGTTTAGATTTATAAATGTCTATGTTTAGTTTTTTTGTGCAAATGCATTGGCCAAATTACCCGTGCAAGAAATAAGGGCTTGTATGTGTGGAGACTAGAGTATATAATCAGAAGTTCATTCAGGTTGCAGACATGTCATTGTTTACCAGAAAGACTGCAACTTATGGACTAAATCCTCTTCATGCATGAAGAATGGTTAATGTGCTAGTAATCCAGACGAAGATTATTAATCATTGTATTTTCATCACTACCATCCAAAGCTGCTGACAAATAACGCCTTAAAATTACTATGATATTATGAAAAGGTAGTGAGTAGCACAGTGTCTTCAGGCTCAGATTATTGGATAGTATTTTTTTTTTCACAAAACTTGTTTCCAGACTATTAATATGTTTCTATTTTTTGAGGAAAAAATACACTAAATAGTAAGGTGGTCTTTCCCAGCTGTGGAATTCATTGTAAAACATAAAGCATATGAAGTTTTGAACAATGTTAGTGCTCTTAAATTAAGGCTCCTGGTTTGCTATCACCAACCTTGGGCCTAAATAGATAGGCATAAGTTCTCAGTCCTAGAAGAGGTTGGCCCAATATAAGTCCTACATTGCTAAAGTTCTTGCCAATACACTTATCCTTGTCCACTTGTCTAACCTCTCATCTCTCTATGCAATAACCCAACAATACTAGGCTTGTTTTAATTTGGAGCCAATTTTTTTCATAACGAATGTGTATAAATTTATGGGGTTTGACAACTTCTTGGTCAAATGGTCAACCTTATTTTCTTTTGTCGTTTGTTGTTTCTGGGTGCAACATTCTTCAGCTGATTTTTTTTGTTGAGATCTATGTATAAATTAACTATTAATGATGACAACAACGATAAAGTCTAGTCACAAAAATAACTGAGATAAGTTGCATGCTTTACTACCTCACATGGAGATCCTCTGTTGATAAAACACTAACTGTGGACACCAAGATATGTTTCTTACTCTCTTAGTCGATCCTGCATCACACATTCACAACCCTAGCAAACTCATACATCATAGGGGGCACTTGCCCTTCTGGGCTCCCTCTCGTGCTTTGCCTGTAGGGGTGGACAGAAAGCTCGTGGCTCGTTAGCTCGGTCGGCTCGTGACAAACTCGGCTCGGCTCGTTTCATTTTTCTAACGAGCCGAGCTAGCATTTTAGCTCGTTAAAGATAACGAGCCAGCTCGAGCTGGCTGGTGAGCCTAACGAGCTAGACCAAAGACACAAGATTCACCGGTGTTCATTGATTTCAACCTGGAATACATGTGTTTAGTACTTCATAGGTTCACCATGTAATTTGTTGGTTCAAACTTTAATATTTAAATACAATTTCATATGATTTGCATGTTTGAAATAATAATTTGCTTGTATAACCTATTAAAAAATTATTTAGGTTAACTTTTTATGCATGACTCACGAGCCTAACGAGCCAGCTCGAGCTTTATAACGAGCCGAGCCGAGCTAGGTTTTTAGCTCGTTACGATAACGAGCCGAGCCGAGCTGGGTTTTTAGCTTAACGAGCTGGACCGAGCCGAGCTAGCTCGTTATCCAACCCTATTTGCCTGGAACCTTGCACCAAACTCCACAACACTCAACTCTTTGTTGGAGGACACGCTGTTAGGGTCTAATTATGATGATCTACACTTGGCTTAAAACATTGTAAACTTAGCAAAATTTAGTAAAAGTCTGACTAGAAAAGACCATGAATTACTCGTTAGTGGCGATGCTCAGATCCCATGTCACACATCCCTTAGGATGCATGATGTGTCTATCTAAGTAAATATGCATGGATACCACCCGGGAGTAGGGTTGCCAAGAGTATCAAAGGTAGGTGTCAATGCACATTAGCTCGTTGTACGTCAACATGGTACTTGTGAAAAACAAAGCACAAGAGGGTGACAATAGTATGTATTGTGGCTTACCTCCAAGGGTCAACATGCTAGAAGACGGCAATTCTAGTGGCTTACCTTCAAGGGCCAACATGTTAGAAGAGGCAATTCTAAAAAAAACATAGAAGTTACTTCACCCACACAAAATCCACACTATATTCCCTATACGATGCACTCCTTATAGAACTAATTATTGATCGGCTAGTAGGTTATCCTAGTACCCTTCTATCTCACATCCGAAGAAGACAGAGTGATTGGAGTTGATAACTATTTCTTTCCTTGTGGCTATGCCTTAAGTACAACTAGATCTAGGTAGTTAGCTAAAATAAACCAACAATTATCCCTCAGGTCATGTCTCATTGTTCCTAAAGTATTTGTGCTTCCTCCTTTTTTTCACCATGCACCTAAATTGGCAACATGCTCAATGTGAAGATAATTGGTGGTGCTGATAATGAATATTTGACGCTTTAGTTTAGTAATTGAAAATTTTCAATCAATTAGTTGCATAATACACGTTTATCACATAATGACTATAGTTTAGATTTTTGCCACTTGACATGTAGTACACCATGGCGAAGCACATTAGCACAACATACAACATCAAATAGCAACACCACTACATTTTGAGCCATTTTTTGTCCACCCTGAGGAGGTGCATAGGAAATAAAGTTTAGAACTGACACATATAAAAAAAATCTAGTACATTATTAAATGCTAAATTTTGTTTTGTGTACAAATGCATTAACCAAAGTATCTGCAGAAAAAAAATAATAAAAGGATAGCATGGAGTATGTCATCGTAACCTTAGTTGTTCATTCAGTTCACAAAAATTTCAATGTCTAGCAGTTAGAAGACTGCAGCTTATGGCAAGTATGGTTAACATGCCTGGTAATCCAGATGATTTGTTACTTAACAGTTGCAAATTTTGACAATAGATTAATCCATGTAATTTCATCAATGAGAAATTTTATACTCATTGAGAAAGTATCTGGAGGTACCAAAATTTAATATTACCTCCAGAAAATATATCATTGAAACTGCTGACTAAGAACACCTTAAGGGAGTTCTGATATTAGGAATTATAACACACATAATTCAATCTTAGATTATTGGCTGGTTTTTTTTCACATAGCTTGTTGCAGGTTATTGGCAGAGTACACTAACTACTAAAACTCATTCTTTCTAGCAAGATTGCTGAATAGGATGGCCTTCCCCCTTTGTAAGGCCCGATGCAAGCATATGAAGTTCTGAACAGCTTTAGTGCTCTCAAATCAAGGCTATTTTGCTATCACCAATCTAATTGGGTGTGAAGGCTGAATTGATAGGCCTACAAGAGGCTGGCCCAATATAAGTTCTACATGGATAAATTTCTTTCTAATACATTTGTACTAGTTTCTCTAATTGCTAGCAATCTTCATTCAGTTGAATTCTTAGTTCTGACTGGCATGTTCTTTGAGGAATGAAACCATTCTATTCAGCGGCACACTTCCCAAACTCATAAACAATACAATTTTCTTATAGAATTTCTATATATGAATCTCTTGGAAAATTATTTTAAAGCCATTTTTAACTTTATAATAGTTTATTCATTCATTTGTTCCCTCGAGTCATCACAAAATCATCCAGCTATTTAGCTATTCAGCACAAAATAACATGCTCATGTATTGGTCAAACTTCACTTTCAGCTAGAACATCTGCCAAAGTTATATCCAAGTTAAAAAGAAATAATGGAGGAAGTACCGATCAGCTACATGTGGAGCCAGCCAACAGTCTGAATTAACCAATTAACTGCGAAACATTCAACTATATGAAGCTAAAACCGCATCAATCTATTACATCTCAATTTGCATGAATCTTCAGTAGTGGACATGCGTCACAAAATTAGACTCCACAAAGCTCTCGGATGCTGCAACAGATCATCAGCTTGTTGCATGCAGATTGGCGACGATGCTCTGGCTTAAACAAAAGAGCAATTTTACGGTACTTGAGAAAGTACCATGAGGTACTAAAATTTTAGTGCAATATTTTGATATCTCTTGGTACCTAGGTACTAAGATGTACCAATTTTATGCTAAAATTTTGGTAACTCTCAGTACCTACTCAAAGACTGTAAAATTGCTTTAAACAAATATGGTTTTGCGTGTCTTCTGCAAAAACAAGATCAAGATGACGAATACTACATTTAATTACGATGGATATGAGCAGGCACGCTTTTGGAGATGCTTCAAAGTCTAGCTTGTGGCTATAATTTGCATAATAAGATGAGTACATTTCCTCCATATACTCCCTAATAGTCTTTCATCTTTTGTCTTATATAGCTAAATCTTTTTTTTCCGAATATGCAAGAGAATTGTGCATCTTTGCGTTAAGAAGGGAAATAAGGAATAGCTAAGCAAAAATTATTTTACTCTCTTTTTTTTTGAAAGAGATGTAAGGAAACTCTCAATCTTGCTGGTATTTTCTGTCATGTAAATAAAAGAGTAACATGCATGCTAACAAAAAAAAATGCTTCTTTTTACACACATGAAAGTTGGTCACCTGTTACTTGTCGCACGCACCTCAAAGCGCCCACATCACACCATGAATCATTATTTATTATATGAAATTCCAATGGCAGAAAAGGCGAGCGAACAACTTGATCAGCAAAAATTCCTCGTGTAAAACATGTATTCTCTGTCCAGGATCAATGCTCAGAACCTCACAGATTAGTTATGCATTTGAGTTTAAAAAACTAGGAAAAAATAATTTTGTATAACCTTTTAGTACATACAATTGTATCAGCTTTGATGTACTTGGCCAAAAGCAATAAAATTTCCATTATCTAAAAATAAATAAGAAAAAAAAGATTAATTGTTTGCATCTTGTCATATATTCAGGATCATATATAAACTACATATATTTTGTATGTTCCATATGTATAAGGAGAAATGCATATTTTAAGCACTTAGTTTGTGATCATTTGTTGGTCGTCAAAGGCAAATCTGTAAAACCTAATATATCGTGTACACCAAACCAACTATATAGCGTTGTGAATAAAATTTTTATTTTCATGTTCTTAGCCACTAAAAGATTAGACTAAAAATAAGTAACCATAAAAAAAATCCTAAAATCAACTTTAAATTTAAAACTGAAAATTCAAATTTTGGATTATAAGTATAAACAAAAGCGAAAAAAATGATGGTGTAGATTGTACAGCATTATATCCTCTGAAGTGTTACTAGAGAGTTGTTAAACTCCCCTTTAAGATAAGAGATTTAAGCATATATATTAGCATTTCAAAACACTAACCCGAACATATATAGCGCGTGCATTATACGAACACGATGCAGAGATGCCAGGATTTTTACTCTATTATTACAAAAAAGTATGTGAAGTGTTTGAGGCAAAACTTTGCCGCCATAGTACATGAATTAATTACTTTAATCCTTAGCTCTCTAGATATGCACTTTAATATTTTACAGTTTTCGAGACTAAAAATTCAATTTAGAAATACTTAAGAGCCAGCTGCTAGATCTCTATCACAAAGTTATATATGTTCCAAGAAGACCAGGATAATCCCACTTTACGTATATTCCAGCCTAAGCTACAATTAATAACATGGAAAAAAAATGTAACCAATTTAGCTAGCAGTGATAACGCTAGAAGGATTATTGGAAAGGGATGATCAACTGGAGCTTGTTGGTGAAAACACACAAATAATTAATTAATTAATATAAATGCAGACACAGAACAATATACTAATAAACATGTTCTTGGATTCGGTGATTAATTTGCATCAATGACGGCGCCAGCTGCTACCTAGTGATCTGCAAGCTGAGAAGACTGGATCAGGAGGGTCAAAGAGCATGTGAGATTGTACAATTAACAAGCTGCAGCTATCAAGCATCGATCCGGTATTTCTGTTAGCTATCTACTAACTAACTATAGTATATATAATTAGTGGTGATGTTTGTTATTCCCATGCATATATAGGTCATGTGATGTGCATGCAGTGTGGTCTTAAACCAAGATCTAGCTTAGCTAGCAGCTCAGCCTAGCTAGTTATCATGACTCTGAACTAATCTTTAATTATATTAGTGTCTACCTGCATCTCATATCAGCTAGTGAGACTCGTCCTTTCAACCATTACTTTATCTTGATGCATCACCCATTATTTCCTTTTTTTTACAGTGTAAGGAATTCATTGCCAAGAGGAAAACTAGTTTTTCTTGTCATAGATAAACTTAGCTACTAGTACTTAACAGGATATGTACTAGGATCTGATACCACAAAAAAACAGCTTAGGAGTTTTACCATTCATCCAGCCCATTGATAGTTCTACTCCAAATTCATTAGATAATTAAGAACACAAAACCAGGCACCTTCACTGCTTGCTCGACCGGCATGTAATCACATCCTGAAGTTGATTTGCGCAGTGTTTTTCCCATGTAATTAGCAACCAAAAGCAAAGGATTTATATAAAAAAGCAGCATGCATATACTAAGAACAATCAAGAAAATTTAACTGCATACCTTGTAGTTTGAGCTATGGCAATAATCATATGGGAGATAGGAAGAGCTCAGGCTGCTGATAAGAACGCAAGAGAAGTCTGAACTCTACACCCAACAATGAAATACTGAAGAACATGCACCTGAGTACCAAGAATTCAAGATGGACATCGAAAATTAATGGCTAGAGGAAGCCTCCAAAAGGATCGCATGATCCGTCGAGCTGCCTGTAGACGACGACCGCCATGGAAGCTGAGCGAGGAAGGATCAATGCGATCCCTTTGGATGCTTCCCCAAGACATTGCTGCTATACCTGCACTCCTCTCTCTCTCTCTCTCTCTCTCTCTCTCTCTCTCTCTCTCTTACTCTGAAAGTCTGAAGGCTGCAGAAGCATGGAGAGGTGTTGTGCAAGAAAGCTCCAGTGAGGTCCTTATATATAGGTACGCAACCTTGCTTTGCCCATAAGTTTATTCATGGTTGCTTTGATTTAATTTCTTCCAAAAAAATGGACCAGTATTTTATCCTCTTGCAATTTAAATTTTCACATTCCTCCATGGATTTCTCTTAACCATAATAGTTTGGCGCGTTCCTATTAACGATCCTATGCCCTTTTTAATGTAGACTTCAAACCGGATATTCGACAATAAAGGTCGGTCATATATATACTATCTCTGTTCTAAAATATAAGTATTTATAGATTGTTCAGCACACACTAAGAAGATATTAAAATATTTTCTTTTAATCACTTCACTGATTAATTTTTGAATTTTGAATTGATTAGATTCCCCTTCTAAGCATCGGATTGGATTTGGAATCATTTTAATGATTGAAATCGTGTGAATCATTGCAGAAATAGTTATATTATGGTACAAATTTTGAAGACTACATATGCATACATTTTAAAAGGATGGGGTACCTTATAGTCATAATTAAATTAGGCTATAATTACTGTGTTTTATTGTACTAGATGGTACGTTCAATTCTGTAATCATCGAGAAAGCCGTTACTAGTGGACACCAAAATCAGATATATGCAACTCTAGAGGGAGCATATGAGAGATAACATTGTTAATAAGTACATGTTTATGGTTTGTTTATGCCATAATCAATTATGGTTGCATCATTAGATGAAGCGTAAACTGAGGGGGTTCTTCTCAGATGCCTTTAACTTTCCCCTAATTTTGGTTCTTTTCTAGCTAGTTTGCAAAATGGGCTTTGCAAGCAATGCATATGGGGATGATTGATTATGAAAGCAAATTAAGAAAGTTGGATGACTGTATCAGCACCTGCCAGATCTTTTGGTGATTAGGGACTCCATTTTTTTACTTAGATTAGAGATGCATGTGGCCCTGGGAACAACTAATTGCAGCCATTCAATCATTAAATCCAGCCATTACACTGATTCCCCCTACCTTCTGCTTATGTGCCCCCTAACTGCTTTCTAGCTGCTATTCTCTCATCAGTTGAGACCCCTTGAGCATCTTTTCCCTCTTATCTTAATGACAAGTGCTTACTAGCCTTTTGCACAGTAGCTAGGCTAATTGGTTAAGATATTGTAAAAGGGTCCTAGATTGCAAGTAGAATTGGCAAATGTCCTGCAGATCTGAGTACCAATCCAGCACCTATATGTTAATCTTTCTAGTACATTCGCCGTTTGTCATGTTACAGATGTTGTTACAGTGTTGTAACATGCTTGAATAATGTCTTTTTGTCCTCCTGCTGCTTTCCCAGTTTTGCTACAGTGCTGTAACATGTATCCAAAATGCACACAATCTAGCAGAAATAGCAGCTGTAGGCCAATATTCAGACAGTTCACAGATTGCTGCTGTTACATATAAACCATATTGTTCTGTTCTACTTCTATGTAAATTGGAATTGTTGAGTCCTTCAAAAAAAGATACAGTAAATGCTGCCCAAATTGAACAAACAAGTAGAGGGAAATTGTTTGGCTTATTCAGAAAAAAGCCAAACAGCATATTTGCAAATAAAAAATAATTTATGAATTTATATATATATGTGTGTGTTCTTAGCGATCTAAGAGCCAATACCGAAAAATAAAGTACGATGAAAAAATCCCCAAAATTTACTCCAAATTCAAGGTTGAAAATTTAAATTTTATCTTATAAGTATAAAGAGAAGCGAAAAGAAGGATCGGTAGACATTTCAGCATGGTAGATTGGTATAGTTGTGGACTTGCTTCCTTCTTACAAGATCAGCATGGGCACATTCACTAGCCAGAAAAGAAAAATACTCTCTTATGTGTATGTCTATACTGCCTTTACAGATGTCTTCAGGGAGATGTACCCATCATGCATGCAGGGAAGCTCCTATTATCAATGGTCCAAAAAAAAATAATGAATACTCTTTGAATAATCAGGATTTCAATGATGAATGAAATGCAGGTACTATATGTTACACTTTCTACCAAAGTTAAGAAGGTTAGAAAAAAGATTTACATGATGATGGTGTGTCATATAATACAGTACAGTGATACCTTGGCATCTAACAGTGCTGATTTGTTTGTCTGTCTTGATTTGGCTCTTTTGTTTGTGCCGAAAGAGGAGACGTGAATATATGATCTGCCATGTGCATCCATATGATTCCTCCCTGACAAAGTCCAAACATTCTTTTTGTGTGTGATCACCAGATGCAATCTTATCTCTGAAAGCAAGCTCATCAGCAGCAGCAGCACCAGGACCCCCTTCTAGGGCATTGCTCACATGTGCTCAATCCAACCAGAGCCCCTCTTGATCCCTATACTCCTCCATTCACTACAGAAACTAATAATCAATCTTGCTGCAGTGACTGCCTCAACAGCATGTAAGCCATGCACTCACTCACATGTAAAGATCCACCAAATGGGCTTGTGTTCTACCACTCACATGCAAAGGCATACATGCCCATGTTGCTATCTCGTCGCTCATGAATGTGTGAAATGTGAGCTCCGATTCATAGAAGGAGCAGAAAAAAAGTATCCACGCCGACTGTTCAGTTCTTCGACGCAACAATTATTGGAGAAAATTCAGGGAGTTCAGTACTGGTAGATGTGAATGCTCTGGCACTGAAAGTCTGAAGAACTGTTCACTCTGAACTGATGGTCCTAGCTCCTGTCATATGTTGTTATGGCGTGCACAACTGCACATTGACATTGCTGATCTCAGTCTAAGTACACTTGAATAATCCTATTTCGGTCAAACAAACATGTGACTGTGATTATATATTCAGTCATACCTGAAGCCCTAACCCTACCAACATTCAGAAGACTGGACTGCACATCATCTGAATTAATTTGATCTCTGGTTGATCAAACCGTCATAAACCGAAGGAAGTTACCATCAAATATAAAATTAGCATCTACATGATTGAAATTGCAAGGAGGAGGATCCTGTTGGCAATCTGAAAAACAAAGATTTGGCTCACCTAAAAGGGCGGCCGTATTCAGAGATGTTCTTTTTTTTTGCGAGAGCGGCCGTCTGCTCTCAGTCTCACCTCACATGCAGCTGAAGCTGCACCAGAAAGAAAACTATGAAACAAAACCAATACGTCTCTCGTTGAGCACATGGATTGCAGCACGCATGAAGCAGCTAGGCACCTCGTGAGCATCTCTTCCCTAGCTTTCTTTCTTTCTTTCTTTCTTTCTTCCCCCAATCATTGAAGAGTACACGCCACAGCAAGATCGCCGCCCAAATTTGGTTTCAGAGATTAATTTTATTTTCTGTTCTTTCTTTCTTTGTTTCTTTTCTTTTCTTCCAGCTTGCTCAGCTTTATGGTCATTAACCAAACAAAGGTGCCCTCAATTAGTAGCACTAATTGGGAACCTGATCTGATCTGATGACGGGTTTAGATAGCGGCCCAATCATTTGCGCCGATGATTAGCTAGCCGGCCGTTACGGCGTCATGAAATTTAATCAAAACATTTGCAGCTGAGTTGGTTAATCATCATGCCATATGATGATTTGGTATGTGATCACACTAGCTTAGCTAGCTACACATTATGGTTCAGCCGGCAGAGATATACTAATTCCATGGCAAATTCAAGTGGGGCAACTGGCCATGTAACACTTGACCTGCAATGTACCATGATCAAGCATGTCAGTTGGACTGTCATGTTTGTTGCTTAAATTTTATGCTTAAATTAGTGAGGTAATTTTTTAAGAAAAAAATTGTAGGAACTCAACTACAAAATTTTACTAGGCCTACATGACCAAGGCCCAACTACTCACATATGGCCCATTCCAGGCGGAATCTTCACATTTTCAATTCAAAGTGGAATAAGCCAATTTGAACTATATTTGGAACAATGAACAGAACAGGATTTGAATTGGATAGCTGAAGTGTAGCGTGTTACATAGATTCAAGCTCCTTTGCTTTGACTACTCACCGAATCGCCTGGTAAATTACTGGCAACTCAATATGTTTTACCCAAAGCTAACCTATTTCTTTTTGCCGGGAAGGCCCAGGAATGGACTCCCAAATTTCATCAAGATTGGAGAATTTACAAAAACAAAAACAGCATTCAGCCAAGAAAACTGTAAAAGTACAGCTGTAGGAAGGACCGAAGCCCTAAAAAACTGAAAAGCAAACTAAGACCATTGCAAATTAGCCGATTCCTGCTGGTTACCTGAAGATTTCAGGGACAACTCCTCTCTGAACTCCTGAAACCACTGAGCCGCTGATTTGCTGAGTGATTGAAAACCCTCGCATTTCGTTCCTTCCATAATAACCAGCATACCAGGGCAACCAGCGAGTCAAAATTTCTCCTGTGTAGCTCTTCCGGCAAGATTTCCTTGCCCTGTGCCACCAATCCGCAAAGGAGCTAACCTATTTCAGTCAAGTTTTACTTTTATCCTTCCTTTTGTAACTCGAGATACCGGTACCTCGTGGTACCAAATCGTTTCTGATCGTTGGATCTAACAATGCACATCCTACTTAGCTAGATCTAATGGTGAGAAACGATTTGGTACCTCGAGGTACCAAAAGGAAGGATAGGAGTAAAACTCTAGCTGGGCCTTATTAATCACCAAAACAATACATATTTAATCGTGCTCCCTTCTGTTTTTCTTTTGACAAGCTACCTATCTGCAGACAATATGTATAAACCAATTTTTTGTTCAGTTGGTTAATATATCCTCTTATATACTTGTATGTAATATACTGTCTTACTATGCTTAACCAACTGGAAATCTCTCCGTGTTCTAAACTGGGATGCATATGAACACATGGTAGTAGCATGCATCTGGTTCTGGAGCAAAGAATGATAGGTCAAACAATTTTAGCTGTATATATAGGCAAGGAGAGCAATGCAGTCCCTGCAGTGATTGCACTAAATATACACATTTATGCTACCTGTAAATGAATAATATGATCCAATTGATTAGGTCCCGTTCTTTATAGCTTATATGGATAATGGGGTATCATGGATACACTCCTTAAGCTTGTAAACATGATTTTTTTTTGAAATGATATTATTTTAGTAATTTTATTAAAAAAAACAGAGGCCGGTCGGTTCGAAATGGTGCTAGTTTTACTATTTCGGCCAAAGGACTTATATTTTTACAATTTTCAATTAAAAACGGTGCGATTTTGGTAAAAAGAAATTCCATCTCGGTATGTCATAAAATACCTTTTAAAATCGATGTTTTAACTTTTCAAATATTTTGCAAATGAAAAATAATTTGCAAATAAAAATTTTATTTATGTATTCTTAGTGATCTAAAAGTCAAGTCTGAAAAATAAACTTCGGTGAAAAAACACCAAAATCAACTTACAACTTAAATATACAATTAAAAATTCAAATTTTAGCGTATAAGAATAAATAGAAATTAAAAGATGGAGGTGCTACACTACATGTCCTTTTGCTTCTAGATATTGCTTAGGAGTATCGCGTTTTTTTTTCGAACATGTTAAATATATTAATCAGAATAGACCATAATTTAAATCAGCGTGATGCCTATCGTCAGCCATGGGCCATGGCAATCTCGCGCAAATGGAGATTCTAGATATCAAACTAAAAGAAAAGAATCGGCAAGAAGATAACTAAGAGTTGTGTAATCCTATGAATTCGTGACCTCTGTATTCCTGATGCCTCCGATTGCCATATGTAAATACTACGTAGAGAGATGGAAAGATGAATGCATGGACACCACCCTGCAGCATTTCCTATCCATCGCTATGGCCTCAAGCTCCCAAGGTGAAGTTCGTGTGTTTTCCAGCTACCTATGGTTTGTCTCCTCTCCTTGGTTGATGGAGTGGTCCAGGTCGTCACTCTGCATGTCTAGAGATATATGTGCTACGTACCTCCGTATCAGAATATTATTTTTAAATTATTTAACAGAGATTAATATTAAAAAACTAACTATGATGCCCCATAATAAATATGAAATAAATGAGTATGGTAGGGTAGGTGAAAATAAATGAGAAAAAATTTAAATGAGAAGTGACTGATGTGATAAATAGTATCATGGATAGTATCAGAAATATTTATATCCTCTTTTTGTGCTTATGCTTTGTTTATATGCTAAAAATTGAATTTTGAACCTTAAATTTGAAGTTGATTTTGAGGTTTTTTCGTCCAAATTTATTTTTCAGCATATCAATAAAAAAATATAAAAGTTTTATTCATAAATTATTTTTTTATAAATATACTTTTTGTTTTTTTATAAAAATTGATCTTAGTTTGAAACTAAGGGAGTATACATGAGAGAGCTTCCAGACTTAAAGTTCATTCGGATAGAAGAGTACAGACTGCGGCGGAGGAGAAAACAACTTTCAATCCAGCTATTACATATAGATCGACTCCTCAATTTTTCTCAAGGTTAAACTATACGTTATATTGGATAAGCAAAAGGAACTAATAAACTCTAATTTTCTGACGTCTCCGATTCCTATGTGTGCCTACACACACAAAGAAAATGGACGAATTTATGGATGACATGCAAAGAATGCTGAATGATTAGACATTTCCTATCACAACTAGTTGGCCTGAAGCTCTGAAGGTGCAGTTTGTTTCTGCTCTAGCTAGCTTATTTCTTGGTTGATGGAGTCATGGAAGAGAGGTTCAGAGAACTTCAGACATCGGCTCATTGATCTGCACTCCTCTCGTTGGCATTCTACCGCCTAACATATCATGGATGATGATGTAATTGGCCATGTGTTCCAAGTACATATATAACAAATAAGGTGGTTGTGCTGGTGGCAATTGAGTTCTTTTTATCCGGAAGCATGGATGATGATGTAGTGTACGGATTGATAGTCATTCAAGTTTTACCCATAATTATTTTTAATCGTTAATAAATATGTGCAATACTCCCTATTCCCAGCTTCTACTCCTTCGCTTTCTGCACCCACATTTTCTAAACTACTAAATGATGTTTTTTGCAAAAATCTATATGGAAATTGTTTTAAGAATCACACTAATCATTTTCAAGCTTTTAGCTAATATTGTCTCTATATTTTAATAAATGGCATCATTAATTTTTAGCACATATTTGACAATTCATCTTATTTAAAAAGCTTATGTAATTATTATTTATTTTTATTATTACTAGATTTTATTACTAAGTGTATATTAGTTATAACCTATATTTTTTGCATACTTACACAAAATTTTCAAATATGGTCAAACATGTACCAATAATTCAATGGCATGTATCATCTATTAAAATATATTGAATATATTGGGAGTACTTAAATATTCATGTGGTAATGAGTTTCTCTATTTTATGTGCACGGGAGATTAGTTCTCAACCTTAACAGGTGAACACAGACCAAAACCTTTTTTTTTTTAAAATCTGCAGCTCTGCTTTTGTTTTAAATCTAAAGATAGATAGATAATCACATTACATTGCAGTGACCAAGACCGAGTGTAGCTGACCTATAGGTAGTCGAAGAATAACATGCATGTGGTCTATTTATCGCACGTCTCATGGTTGGACGTGGTGCTAATGCATGGATCTGTAGCTAACATTGTTGTTCTAGTCCATGTCGTCCATGTCGCTCGAGCTAGCCCAAGCTGAAATTTCCCAATAACTCTCGTGCCTACTTACAAATTTACATGTCCAAATGCATGAACACAAAGCTATCAGCTTGCTCCTAAATAATCGCCAATGTAATATGTGCTTAAACATGCTGCTGCTTCGATCTACCCTTTCTCTGTGTGCTCACTTAATGAATATATCTAACTAGTAACTATATACCTTGTCAATCTTAAAAAAAAACTAATATACACTTAGTAATTATATTGATACTCTTTGGGACAATATAATTTGTCAAATCCCGTGGGTAATTCTTGGGAAATTATTGGTTCTTGTGTTCTACCTCCGTCCCAATATATATCGGATTCTGACTATTCACTTATAGCTTTTAACTATTCGTCTTATTCAAAAATTTAGTGCAAATATAAAAACTTATAAGTAATAATTAAACTACTTTTAATAATAAACAAAATAAATAATATTTTCAAAAAACTTTGAATAAGATGAGTGGTCAAATATTATAAACAGAAAGTCAAAATCTCATATAACGTGGGATAGAGGGATCACTGGAGTGTAGTGAGCAGAGAAGAAGTGTTCAAAGTAACGTAGATGTGTATATATAGATAAGGAGAACAGTAGTCGACTAGCACGGTCTGAGTCCTCAATTCAATTAATATTGTAGTTCTAAATTTGTGTACGTATTAGCGTAAAGTATTAATATGAGTATCATGGTACCACCTGACTGGACAACAATAAGTGCATGGTTAATTCTGGGATAGCGGCAATGAAAACTTTATTTTTTTTCCACTTCATAAAGTTTTAATCTTAAATTTAGAGATTAACCAAATCAATCAAACATATATGCATGTGAGGGTCTGGCAATTCAAAGCTTAGAACTACAAAATAAGTTCTTGCTGAGTAAATGGCTGTGTATAAGCTCATTAATGAAGAAGGGGTGTGGCAAAGCTTATTTATGAGATACCTATAGACATATAGTTATTTCAGTAGGAGCATTACATACCTACTTGTATGAGAAAAGATGTCACATGCCTATGGACAGAGTACCGAGCAGATAAGAAATGGGACCCAATAAAAAAAGAAATATAAAATCATGATTGATTCCTACCAACATTGTTGGTATAATATTCATAGTTGTCTCTCTTATCTAAGGTATAAATACAAGACACTCGAGAGGGGAAGGAAGTGAGCCAACAAATTCTGAGGAGCAATTAGAATCCAACAAGTCTTCCGAGGCTAGTAGGCTCTAAGGGACAACTAGAAGGCAAACAAGACAGTCCCACGAGTTAACATTGGAGAGGCTTGATATTGTCTAGCTTATATAGTTGTAGACTAGACTAAGATTTTCTCCTCATATGGTATACAAATGTGATATCGATGTAATGGCAAAACAAGCTTTGGCTGATTCAAGTAGGTCAAGAAAAAGGAATTAATTGTGACCTCTAATTTCCTAATGCCTCTGAGTTGTGACCTCTAATTTCCTAATGTCTCTGATTAGCCTATTTCTTGGTTGATGGAAGAGAGGTTCAGGGCTTGAGGCATCAGCTCATCTGCACATATATACTTGCCTACTTGGGGAGTGGCTCTGTTTGGTACTCTGCCTACCTAACATATCATGTCCTATTTGCATTTTTGCCAGCAGATTACAATTACTTTGATTCACCATGTGCAACAATTGTGGCTCTGAATTACTTCCCAGCTGTTACTTAATTAAACCCTGGTTCATTTGTACCGAAAGAAGGAAGGCCAGATTTCACAGTGGCTAGTAATAATTTGTTAATGGTGGAATGATGATCTACAACTCCATGCATTTTTACATGACGGTTAGGACATAAAAAATGGAAACAGTGTTCAAGAAAAGGTCAGAGTTACAAATTGTACAAACAAAGAAAAGGTCAGAGTTACAAATTGTACAAACAAAGATGGAAAATAAGTAGTTCTAGCAGTGAAAACGATTGATCCAGGCGAAAGAACTCAACAGCATGAACTGGTAAGTTCATCCTCTCAAAAGGGAAAACTCCTGATGTCTCTCATGCTTAACTATGCATACTAACATATATGCTTGAGCATCTGAGGTAGCTTGGATTTTGTAGTGTGCATATGAACTTATGAAGCAACATCAATCTCAAGTGCAAATATGTATGTTTTGAGTAGAACAGAGCTAGAGATGAGATCCCATCAGTATTCTTTAGGAGAAACCAGAGCTACATATGTAGAAATTAATGTAGGCCCAGCTGGTTCTCAATTAAACAATCACAACATAGGTACGTACATTGGAGCCACATAACCATATATTTTTTTAATGAAGAACATCAGATAGTGTTTATATTGATATAGCAGAAAAAATAATAACCCTAGAAAACTATAATTAGAAAAAGAAAAACAAAGCCACCTATATAACTGACAAAGATTACATGTGTCAAAGAACTAGCACCGCACCTACTGCTGCCTGACCTATGATGAAGGCATGAAGCCACCGTTGAACCACCTACCAATGTCTACGGATATACTTCCTCTTCCTCTGTCCCAAAGAAAACCAATTCTTCGGTTTCCGTGTCAAAAGTTTGACCATCTGTTTTATTTGAAAAATTTTCAGAAAATTAAAAAAAATTAGTCACACATAAAGTAATATTCATGATTTATCATCTAATAAAAACAAAAATATCAATCATAAAAAAATTTAAATAAGACGAAGAGTCAAAAATTATAGGTAAAAAGTGAAAAATTGGTTTATTTTAGGACGGAGGGAGTACACTCTTATCTTTTTGTTTTTGCTTGTGCCAAAATTTAAATGTTTAACATTAAATTTAGAGTTAATTTTAGATTTTTTTCATAGAAGTTTATTTTTCAACATTGGTTTTTAGATCACTAAGAATATGTATATAAAAGTTTTATTCATAAATTGTTTTTCGTTTACAAATATGTCATTTGACTTTTTCTATGAGAAACCCAAATAATCACCCTGTAGTTGAAGAATGACCTTCTGTGCATCAACAGCAATAGAGGTTGCAGAGAAAGAGGGCAAGAGCGAAGAAAGATCGACTCATCCCTTATACAGACCTGCTATTCCAAAAGCGCTAGCTCAACTATCTATTGGCAAAAAGGATAGCCTTATATATTTTCAATTCTTTAGAGACGGTAAAAAAACTACTAGCGATTTTCCGTATGACAGACCAACCAGGGATCTGAACCATTTCCATTTTCTAGAAAAAATATACATTTATGCAATTACCTAATCACATACTTATTTTTATAACATCGATTTGGAGATACATCACCAACAAGTCATCTATCTTTTTAATGATGAATAAAATCTGCACCACTGACAAAACCAATTATGCAAAGTGAGACTTGTGTACCGAATGTCAGAGATAACCTTATAGTCGCGTCACTAAAACTGGAAGGAGCAAGTCGGTACACAAAGAAACGATTCTCGCTGGAGCCTTCTACGGGTTAGTGGAGTGCTGCACTTGTTTCAAACTGCCGAGAAAACTGCAATTGAATGGGAGAAAAACAATATGAAGTTTCAGATAGATATTCAGAAGAGAGCAGAGTGCAAAGCTACTACATGAATACTGATCCTAATCTTGCAAGGAAAACTATATCGGACCTTCAAGTTCCCAACGTCTCCCAGTCCGATGTATACACACGCTCATCGACGAAGGCATGCATATGTGCTTCGTCCAGTACACAATTGTACATTTCTTGTGGAATCTCACATCAGTAGATGAAATTGTTCTATTACTTGATACTGATACTGTGTGATACAGGATCTCAGAAAAAACTCAAGAAGAAAGCACGATAGGGATGACAAGAAGGAAATGGGAAAACATGAACCATATGGAGGGTAGGAAGAACAATGTGATCTTTATATGCTGGACTATCCTTGTTTGTATAAAATACGAAAAAAATGGGCTTTTATTACCACCTCAAGTACTATGCTATCACTCACATCTTTTTGCTTCTGTTCATACTTATAAGCTAAATTTTAAATTTTTAACCTTAAATTTGGAGTTGTTTTGGGTGGTCTTTTCACCGTAGTTTATCTTCAACATTGGCTTTTAAATCGCTAAAAATACGTACATAAAAGTTTTATTTACAAACTATTTTTTGTTTGCAAATACGATGTTTAGCTTTTTCTAGAAAATAAAAAAGACAAACAAGTATAGGAACTCAGGATTCAGGTGCATTTACTCATGCTCATAACTACCGTTGAGTGCTCTCTGTTTTGGAAAGTATAGCCTTTAGATGAATCTGCTCTCAGTGTTGGGTATATCACTAGCCCTGCCCCTGCTTCCGGTGTCTCTCGATTTGTTTCTTTGATAGTAGGCTAAGGAAGCATCGAGAATGTAGTATCAACTATCAACTATCAAGAGTCGCAATACTGTATCTTTTCAAGTTGTTTAACATACGGGAAAGACCGTAGAAATGGCTGAGCAAGAGAGTACAGCAACACCTTTGTTCAGCTTTGTTGATTGACAATCTTGGCAACCTAGAGGTGAATCACACCATTTTCTTACAGCACGAGGTGAATCACAACCATTTTCTTACACCCACGAGGTGAAGAAAGGCAACGTTTGTTCTAGCATCTTAACACACTTGTTGCCAACTTTGTTGGAGAGTCATTAAATTAATTAGAAGGAAGCCAACTTTTTAGAACATCACATCCCTATGATTTCACTACGGTTTGTGCCAATAATTGAATCGCTATCCGTCATCAATTTGTAAGTTCAGTCGTCACAGATTCACAGCCCGTCTGAGTAATCGTTGACGATCCAATTTAACAGAGAAATTTAGCATTCCCCAACGAACACGTTTTCTTGAATCTTCATCTGGATTTGAACAGATCGCATCAGGCCATGCAGAAATTTGATTGTAAAATGTTTGATACATACGCGCATTAAATGGATGAGATAATTCTGCGGATGGAAAGTGATGCATATCTTTTAAGCAGCAGCGCCCACATTTGCTTCAACAGAAACGTAGAATCCGGTGATACAAAATATACAAAATCATTGACCTTAAGATTTCTTCTCCATCCTTGCAAATGACAACACAAAATTAGAGCATAATGCTCGAAGGGATACACGGATGGAATACTCATTTTCTCTTCTTGACCTATGATACAACACAAGACTCATATCAGGTAAAGTTTTTATCCTATCAACACCTACAAAACTGCCTGGCATGTAGTCACTCTGATACAGTTCAGTCTCACAGTAACCCATGGCCAGAAATATGTTTGAAGTGTAACCGGTTTTGTCGAATAGAAGACTTCAGCTCTCGTCGTCTTCGTCCATGCTGGAGAGCAAGCCCTTCAGGGTCTCATAGGTCATAAAGGCAATTCCGACACTAGGAACAACCTTTAGGTACTCAGGGACTATCCCTCTATAGAAGCCGCGTAGACCTTCCTTCTGAAAGATTTGGCGGACAGTTCCAGTTATGCTTGATTTACAGACAGGTGTTGTCCCAGCTGCTCCTTGTAGTTGCATCCGTCTCTTTATGAGATCAAGGGGAAATGTGGCTGCAAGATTTATAGCATTTTACCAATGGAATTGCTGTGAGTCAATATTTAAATTACAGAACAGATTAAGTGACAGCACGTTCCAGAAGCTCATTTAAATATAAGTCAAGGCTTTGTTTAATTCAATAAGACGAAATAATGAAAATGAAGGTCCCAAGGAGTTAAACGTGGCTTACCAGTAGATGATGCAATACCAGATAGACTCCCAGAGAACAAACTAACAACAGCAGTGGAATCCTGGGGCCTGAAGCACGTCCACAGCCATCAGTTGGAAATGACCAAAATAGATACTCGGATATTATTCAACCAAGAGAAACAACGATGTTTACCTTTCCATTTGCCAATGAGACCTCAGTGATTCATATACGGTAAAGCTGATTGCTATGCTAGGTCCAACTCCCTGTAACTCCAAATATTACTGGCAGCCCATTTTTTATTAAAAAAATGACATATCTCAGTAAAAGGTTCATGGCTTACCAATAACGTGGCTCCAAGGCCCTTGTACAATCCTTTGACACCCTCATCTCTACAAATTGTAGACACTGCATGAAAGATGCCTTTGTAATACCTGGTTGTTTTCTGCACAGATTTAAATTAAAATGCTAGTGAATTCCAAATATCAAGCTGCCCAATAGTTCAAATAAAACAAAATACACAACAAGCCCGAAGCCTTTGTTCTGTAAGGCTGCATCATGAAAAAATAATACTTTGGAAATATTAGGATGGTGTTAAATTCATCAATCAGCAATGTTTTATTTTGGAAAAGAATATCATTACCTGTGTTGCCAAACGAGTACGAACAACATCCAAGGGGTAAGTTACAGATGCAGCAGTAATTCCTGCCAAACCACCACTAAGTAAACGTGCAACACCAACATAATTTGAGCCTTCATCCAGGCCAGGAATCCTTTGGAGAAACTGCAAAGATTTTCAAATCATTTAGCTAATGATAATAAAATTGCAACTCCCTCGGCGATCCTACATTAAGAGCTAAAGAACAGCTTACCTTTTTGTAGCGCTCATATGAATAAAAGCTGATGGCAGAATAAGGCAAACGATGCACAATTGTCACCAGATTTCCTTTCCAAAATGCACCAAACCCTTCTTCTCGAACTATTCGTGAAGCTTCATGCCATATGCTGTACTTCTTTAGAGCTGCAACATCTGAATGCATACCTGCCACCTGTCAGATCAGTATGTCAAGCACATGTAATAACAAACCTTAATTGCCAAAAGAGGTACTGAATATTAGTTATAATTTAATCTAAGACCAGGCACACAACATGTGTTATATACTAACAGCAATAAATAGCTCTTATCATAAAGCACGAATCACAAAATTTGGACGCATAGTAATGCATTAACTCTAGATATAGTAAGAGAAGAGGGGAACTCCAGATGATATGGTTTGCTGTTCTTGATGCATGATTGGATCAATTGATATTATTTTCCAGTGATTAACTATACAAAGTGAGGTGAGGACACTTTATATATGTATAGAAGTAATTTGAGTACTTGTCAGTACGTAACATAAATATTACTTCCATTTCAGGTTATAAGATGTTTTGGTTTTTCATAGATTCAATTCATATGGAAACTAATGAATCTGGACATATATATACATATATATAACATATACATTGGTTCATAGATAAATCTAAGAAACCCAAAACGTCTTATAACCTAAAACAAGAGGGAGTACCAAACTAAATCCTTTTTGGCACCTTTATAGTGAATGAACTAATACTTAATGCACTTAAATCCATGTTTATAACAAAACTTTCTTTCGCAACATGCAATGGTATGTTCCTTGCCTCTATAGAATTCGCTGGCCGCCAGCACATTGGGAATCTATTTTTTCCTATAAACCATTGAACAATAATAGACTGAAATTAAAGAAACAAAAGGAATACTTGCCTTCTGTTCCTGTTAGATTTCAGTCCCTGCTAACCGGAACGCCTACAATGGCATGAAAAGGATCGTTCCAAACTGCTGTTAGCCTTGTGCGTGCACAAATTGAGGCACATATATAGTAAAAAATTCTATAGGTGTTCAAATCCCCTACATGTCTAACCCTACTAAGAGAAGAAAATTATTCTTCAATGTAACGTTTTGTATCTCAGCCTACATACACAAATTTTACTGGGGTCTTGATCACCTACAAAAAAAGATACATCAAAGATGCCCTTTTAGCTTCAATACACAACTAATGGTCTAACAGCAAGATGCTTCACTTTAGTGCCTAACTATTAGCATTCAATTCCTTTCAAGATGCCTTTGCGCCAAGAAGCTACAGAACTCAGAAAGGAAGAGACACTTAAGCTTGCACTTTCATCAGTCAGTACTCCCATTACTTTTTTTAAGTGGTAAAAAAGGTCATATTTGTCTTATGTTTTCACCAACCTGGAGAAAAAATCCGTATCTGTTTAAAATGGATTTTCCTTTACGCTCAAATCATTTATTAAACACACATTACAGCAAAACACAAAAGGTAAACAGCAAACAAAGATGCATCCTTTCTTAAGTTCGCTTCCTGCTGCTCCTCATACAACCCAATCCGTACCTCCAAAAGGGAGCAAAACTTCTTCCTCCCCTAATTCCACTTCCAAGAACAAAAAAAAAATCACAAGTAAATAAACAAGATTTTGCCTCCGCTAGTCCCCTTAGCTCCAGTCCCCTCCGCGCCGCCCATCGAAAGGAACCCCAACGAAAGGATGGTTTTTTTTAGCAACAGGATGCTGAAGAACACTCACCTGGAAGAGAATGGTGAGGCGGGCGAGCGGGGCGGTGCAGGTCTTGCTGACGGCGCCGGCGAAGCCGCCGGCGGCGAGGTGGGCGGCGGTGCCGATGTGGCGGTGCTCGTGGCGGCGGCCCATCGAGGCGCGGCCGTCGACGACGACCCCGACCCGCGCCTCCGTCTGCATCGGGGACCGGATAGGGCTAGGGTTGGTGGTGCGAATCGAGGAAGCGGATGGTGGCTCCGACTCCGCCCCGCCGCCGCCGCCTGGAGGTGAGGAATTCGAAGCAGAGAGAGGAAGGCTGGGCGCGTAGTGTGCTCCACCTCCTCACGTTTATTTTACCCCCTTAACTTTATTTAATAATATTTTCCCATTGTACGTATTAGTAGTACATTTATGTGTTTTTTATTTATTTTTCTGGAAGTGGTACAAATTGGAGGGAAATTTTGTACAATAACTTACTAAATCTTGAAAAGTACCGTTTTAGGTAGGTTTTACAAAACTACAAATAATTCGAACAAATTATTCTAGAACTATATATTTAAGTTTGTTTATCATAAAACTACAAATTTAGCACTAATCTTATCAGAAAACTACGTATTTAATTTAAAGTTGGATCATAAAACCACAGATTTAATGGTGAAACTATAAAAAAAATATAGGTTTTAGAGTTGCACTGTTGTCTTTTTTAAGTTATAAACTTATAACTTTGTGATAAAATTAATATTAAAATTATAGTTTGACACAAAAGACTTAAATCTCTAGTTTTATTATACACTTTTAAATCTATAGTTTTGTGATAATTTAGTTAAAAATATGTATAGTTTTATAAAGTTTACTCTATTTTTGTGCGAAACATGCCACCTATAAATTGTGCATATTCATCCTATAAGAGCACACACATACACGCTGTCTGTAAGCACATTTGAAAATTGGAGCAATATATCTTATTGTTTTATAAATTATATGAATTATTTCTCAGCATTTCTTTTTTTTCTTCATATTATATGAAAGACGCATGCGTACACATGTCGCACTCACGCACATGTGAATATGTCCTCCAATATACGATCGAAATCTGTGATATCACTATATTTATGTTGACAGTGTAAGCGTAATATTTTAATGTTGCAAACGAAAAGATTATACCATGCTTTAAAATTCCAAATAACTGTGACAAAACATTACTCCTATCGCGTGATTAGTGTGGCCAGATCAGTGGACTGACGTGGCATGACCGGATAAAGCCAAGGTTCCTCATCAATCGTCAGAGTCTGAGCTACGTATTATCATCTCAACTTGTGCTCTTCTTCATGGAAAGCAAACGGATAAACTTAAACCAAATGGCACAGTATATATTTCCATCGAGTGAACCATATTCCGTAATGTTGTTTACATTTCTTTTTAAGTCGAAATGGCTTGCTGGTGCAAGCTAAGCTACCAAATTGATGCAGAAAAGATGTGCCAAGATTAATCAAATGTGGTAGATTCACTGAATTGGCAAGATATGGTCATATATTTGGGGCAAGTCTAGCTATTGGCTAACCAATGAGGAAGGAACAAATCCTATAAATTATTATCTGGATCGATTACATAATCTCTTCTCCAACCCCAAGTTGCAATGCCATTAATCCATCATACAAATTTAATGAGCAGGAACAGGATAGGAGTAGGACAGCCTGAAACACAGCGACAAAGAAAGGGAAGCCTGAAACAACGTGAGCTGCAGATGGCCGCCCCTAGTTTCTTCAGAAAACCAGCTGAAAACTTCTCGCAAAAGCATTGCCGATGTCACCGGCTAGCTACCTGAGTGTCACTATCACTTGCGACTGACAGAGATGCTTGAAGCTTACAGTATGGAGTAGCCTCGTTAATCATGCCATTAATATCGCTATACTGAAGTCACTAAAATAAGAAAAACATAGGCGGCATTTGCTTGAGAGGGCATCTAATGGTTACAGTGACCAGCTTTCAGGTGCTAGATTCAAATCTTTATAAAAGCATAAATTTTATATTAGATATTTGAGTATAAATTTCAGATTTGATATTTGAGTAAGCCTAATAGTTACAGTGACCTTATCAGCCCTAAGGTGCTAGGTTCAAATTTTCATAGAAGCATAAATTTATGAATTTCAGATTGGGTATTTGAGTAGCTAAATCTCCTACTTGGGATAAGTTCCAAATTAAAAAAAATGATACATATACCCTTCTCTAAAAATATATATAATCGATTCTGGAATTTAACAAAATATAGAGGCTGTTAATACTATTTATAGTGCTACTTAACTCATTCGTCCCTTCATGTTTAAAATTCTTTTCATTTTATCATCTTCACCTAATCTCCGCTTCTATTTATTCCTCATATATCAAGAACACTACTTTTTCTCAATATGAATCTCTGCTAAACAATATATAAAGTAATTATTGCATATTGTGGCAAAGTTAGTAGTTTTAAATATCATTACGTAATTTGATAAACACGTGTATCATTGTCAATAATTGTTTGTTTATCTGCACTGTCAATAATTACTCATAAAATTATTTTTTTAATACCAGTAGCAGATTAGAGTGTTACAATGACATACGTGTGTGAGTTTGTGGCTTGCCGTGTTTATGTCAATGTCATGCTAGCCGGGTGGTAATATCGCTACTGGGTACCCATAAAATGCATAACTGTATAGATAAAAGTAGCTTAGATATAAGATATATGAGATAGAATAAAACTTAGATAATAAGGGAAGATAATACTAAGGAAACCGAAGAGTATTTGGCTACTTTTCCTAACTTATTAGCATGTAAGCACGTATACAAGAAAAAATAGACAAACCCTCGAGGACATAATATTCAACACTCGTCAATACATACCGTTAAACCTTAGTCAATAGGAGTATAATATTAGTTTGTATTCGAAGTTCCAAACATGAATAAATCCTTGGCTCCTACGTACCACCATGATTTCGGTATCCTATGTCATCTCTTTTATTTATTGTCGATCTAAAACATGACCGATGGGTTCTCGTTACCACCCTACTCCCTCCGTCCTAAAATAAACCAATTTTTCACTTTTTACCTATGATTTTTGACTCTTCGTCTTATTCAATTTTTTTTTGCAATTGATATTTTTGTTTTTATTAGATGATAAATCATGAATAATATTTTACGTGTGACTAATTTTTTCTAATTTCCTGAAAATTTTTTAAATAAGACGGATTGTCAAACGTTGGACACAAAACCGAAGAATTGATTTTTTTGGAGGCCAGAGGGAGTACATGTTAGTATTCTATTTGGGCTTTTCATGACCCTTATATATTTTCGGCTCAAGAATTTATAAAATTTCAACTTACCCTTTTTGGATCAAGGAGTTCAATTTTGTAGACCAAAAGATTGGCCCATCGCCTGAGGCCCGCAACTCGGAGTTCAAACGAAATTTCGGCCCATAGGTAGCAAAGGATAGTAAAGTAAATAGCTGGCCCTGGGAACGGGATACTGGCATACGTGCGGGCCGAATCGAATTTGGGCCTTGCTGCTGCCTCCGGCCCAAAACATCCAAAGCAAACTCGAAATTTGGCCCACAACTTCGCATAAGGGATTCCAGCGTGCGTGCGGGCCGGTATATGGGCCCGGCCTGCTCATGGCTACAAACGGAGGAGTGAGGATGTTGGGCCCTCAACAAGGCCCAAAATGCACGATGCGAAGGCAGAATCCGGCCCATAATTAGTCGAGGTCATCACGGGCAGAAATGTAGGATCCACTAATCTAGTCCATGACAAGTTCTAGTTCTTGCAATATGCACTAAACCAAGTCTTACTTCACAGGAAGTTTATATGATAAAGGTTGGTCAAAAGAACTCCATGATGAGATGAGTTTGTTATCTCAGATTCACAGGTAGGGGGTAATTGTTTGGAGTTTTCGTTATAAAAAAATCAAATGACATATTTACATATAAAAATAATTTATATTAGAATTTTTATATAGGTATTTTTAGCAATATAAAAGGTAAGGCTGAAAAATTGATAAAAGACTTAAATTTTAATTTTTAGTACTACCTTACCACCATATATGAAATAAATTCATCATTTATAATTGATTGTGTGAGTGCACTAGCGATGCTCCACGTAGGAAAATGCCACGCAGGATTTTAGACAACGTGTCATGAATTATAAAGCAAAAGAAATAAAAATAATGCCTACATACATATATAAAATTATATTGTGGAGAAAATAATATCTTTAACATTTTGTAAAAAAATATGTAGTGGTGAGATCAAGTAGATGGAGCCAGAGAGGAGCGAGAGCATGACCCAAGTGACCAGAGGAGAAGAGCACGCTCCGATGGACCTGATTGAAATGGATAGGGCTTCTATTCTACTCTCTATTTCTCTAACATGTCTAAATGACACGTTGACCTCCTAGGTATGAGCTAATATATCAGTCACTTAAACTTAAAATCCAATAAGTCAAAGATATGTTTACAATCAGAGGGAACATGATCGGTTTGAGGAGGCGAGGGCATGTTTGATTGACGAGGCTTGCGTCTCACATGGTTCATGTTGAATAATTATCCTAAAATAGAAGTATAGAATAGTAAGCCTGTCCATATTATGAAATATATTTTGCCTTTTTTTTCCATGTATTGTCCCTTCTTCGCAGTCCTCCCTCCCTCTCATCCAAGTAAAACTTAGGTCATATTTTGGGTTTTTTTTATAAAAAAAATCAAATGACATATTTACAAAGGAAAATAATCCATGAATAAAACTATAATAAAAAAATCTTAAAATCAACTTCAAAATTTAGGCCAAAAATTTAAATTTTAGCTTATAAATATAAACAAAAGCTAAAAGATGATATTCCTCGTTCAACTGATAAATAATAAGCAAAAACAAGCAACTAATAACAAAAAACAAAACTGAATAGATTGCCTCTTGTTGTACTCAACTCCAGCTTCTTCCTGCTTGTACTCAACTCCAGCTTTCTTCCTCGTAATCCTTTCCCTGCACATAAATGGCGCCACCCATGAGAGCACTTCTCCCAATCCATATAGGATTAGAAGAACGTTCGTTAGTTGATACCTTGCATGAATTGGAACACACAACACGGCCTCGTCGAGGAAGACGGCCAAGGTTCGGCTCCGGCGACGTCGATCGCCGGCAACCTCGTCAACGAGACCGTGGGCCTCCTCGATCACCGGCCGCTCGCCGGCGCCCACCGACGACCTCCTCGCCGTCGTCAGAGCTATATACATATGTAAGTATCGTACTAAAAACAACGAGGGATGATTCTGAAAAAAAACAAATAACATTAATTTGAAAATAAAACATAGTTTATAAATAAAACTTTTATATATGTTCTTAACGATCTAAAAACAAAGGCTAAAAAATAAGTTACAATAAAAATATCCTAAAATCAACTCTAAAGTTAAAATTACAAATTTAAATTTAAGCATAAACATAAGAAAAAATAAGGGTGACATATTAGAGCACACTGAATTTCAAAATAAGACATGTCAGTATAAGCTCAGGTCCCGTTTGCCAAACCGAAAATTTTATGAACTTCTCCGAGTCGGTCTGTTTCAAATTCACACATTTTCGATACAAATCCAAATCCAAATCCAATTCAGGCTTACATTGATCGATTGATTCCGTGTACGTCTCCAACTCGGGAACAGGTCAAGCATGGCACGCGAGTTACAAATAGCTACGCAAAAGCTACTATTTAGAGAAGAGATTAATTAAGCTGGTAATTAACGCATCAACGTCAGGGCGCCATGGTGACCACCCAGAGCATGGCGGCGAGGGCGAAGCGGATGAAGAGGAAGAGCTCGCCGGCGCCGGCGCCGGCGACGAGGAAGGAGCTGGCGCTTTGCCACGACAACGCCGTCCACATTGCCTGCCTCGTGGCCGCCACCTCGCCGGACCCCATCACTGACCTCCTCAGTCTACGTGCCACGTACGTTAATTTAAACTCCTCATTATGTATACGTATAAAAGTACATTTAGACGACACGTGCGTATTTTGTGACGTACGTACGTACGTATGTGTACACTGCAGGTGCAAGGCCATGCACGCGGCGGCGAAGGAGCCAGACGTCGCGAGGCGCGTGCCGCTGGGGAGGCTGGACGGGATGAAGTGGCTGGACAACCGGCGCTACCTCGCCGTCGTCGGGCACCTCGTCGGCGCCGGCAACCCGGACGCCTGCTTCGCCGCCGGCGTCAACCTCGTCTTCGCGCGCCAGGACATGGACCGGGGCCTCGCGCTCCTCGATAGGGCGGCCGCCGCGGGCCACAAGGCGGCGGCCTACGTGCTCGGCCTCCTCCTCTACGCTTCCGGCGAGGCCCGCTTCGCCGGCGAGAAGTACATCGGCCAGGTCGAGGGCGACGGCGAGGCGGCGGGGAGGACGAGGACCAACCGGGAGTGCCGGCGGTGCCGGAAGATCGCCGAGGACGCGGTGCGGGAGGCGATGTGGAAGGTCGGAGGGCGACGGGGGAGGGCGCTGGTGATGCCGGAGGACGGCCACCGGTGCACGAGCTCCGGCGGCTGCGGCGTCGAGTCGGGGTGGGGAGGCTACGGGGTCTTTTGTAGCGACGGCTGCAGAATCAGGCATGAGTACTACATGTTCTTCACAGAGGTGATGAACTACATGCCATAGTTTTCCAGATAGAGGAGCCATGAGAGCTACATGCCATGGTTTTCCAGATAGAAGAGCCATGAGCCCATGAGAGCATACAAAGTTCTGATGAAATTGTGATGTAAATTGCAGACAGCAAAATTTTGATGACTATACAATGGTAGGGAAGAAGATGCACGAAATGTTAACTACTCCCTCTTTTTTTTTTAACGTCAGTTGACTTTTTAATTTTCGTTTGACCATTTGTCAAAAATTTTATCCAAATATACAAAATTATAAATCATATTTAAAGTTACTTTAGTAATAAATCAAATCATAATAAAATAATCAATAATTATATAAGTTTTTTGAATAAAACGAAGGGTCAAACGTAGATAAAAAAATCAACGGCGTTAAACAAAAAATCGGAGGGAGTATATGTTTCAGCAGATTAGATTTTTCAATTATTTGGTAATAGCGGTGCACATGGGTAAAGGGGACGCAATGAAGATAGCGACATCGCTGTAGACGAAAATTGCAGAATATACTAAATGAAGAATTTCCATGGGTTCCAATTTCCAGGTTCATGTGCCATTATGATACTGCCCAAAAAAAACTTCGTCACGAAAACGACCTCAAAAGCCTAATCAAGCATAACTTGATGGTCCATGTTTACTTCTCTAGAAAGGAGCAGTTCATGTTTCTCAAAACTAATATTATGGCAACGAAATGATAGCATTAATCACTAGTGCCTGACAAAATCCTTCAGCTTTCTCAGCCAGAGGAGGTATTCTCGGCTGTCCTTGTTGATCATGTACTCGTGCAAGAAGTTTGTAGCCATGGGTGTGAGCCCACGCAGCTCCAGGTACTTGTGGAACGCCCTTTGCAGGTTTTCATCGAGGTCACTGCAGCAGTAAAAGGGCAAGGCATTGAACATAAGCAATCGGGGATTAATTGAAGAATTAGACTATTCAATAGATTGAAAATCCTAGCTAGGCGGCTTTCTTACTTGAAATCAGGACCCTCGTATGTGATCATTTCACCGTCTTTGTTCTCTGGTGGCATCACGGACAAGGCGTCGATTATAATCTCATCAGGATAAGCAGTGCAGATGAATTCAAGGCTTGGTCCATCTCCCTTTGAGATGGTGACAGTGAGAGGAATGCTAGACTTGTTGGAACTCTGAGTTTCCTCTTCCTGACCATCCTCATCGGACTCATTCTCGTGGTCAGGTTCATCACCAGTCACAAGGCTGGGCATGGAAACCAGAACCTCAATCTCCTCACCCTGGTAAGTCCTTGTAAGAGTAATTTCCTTTGAGCCCTTTTCATCACTAATTTTAAAGGGAAAGTTCTCAGGTATCTCCTCGACCTGTATCAAGATGAAAAAGAAATGAGGCCCTTTGCCAGACAATCACAGCACATTGCTCCTAATAGGAGGATGAAAATTGTTCAAAACAAATATGAATGTAAAAGACAGTGTTCTCAGCAAGAAAAGCACAATTGGGAATTCAATTATTTTCAACATCATTGTTTCCTTTTGCATTATATGTGTACAATTCTACACTAAATCATGCCAAAATTAAAATATTGATGCAATACCAGAATGAGAAGCTTGACATGACTGAACAGCAGGGATTGCAGGTAACAGTTGTCACACATGACTTGATGATCAGACGGACAGGAAAAAAAAAACCCATCCCAGCGTTCTCAAACAGAAATACAGGTTAACAGGAAGGGATAAAGCTTTTCACAACTCTGTGTGGTAGTAACTACTTAATTTGTTCATTTTTCTTCCCTGCTAAAAGCAAGAAATACCTGTGCATGGTGCATAACCATGGATTGTTTTAGAACGTATCCAAAAAAAAGTCATTAGAACACATTTTTTCCAGCTCTGGCCTCTGTGCACATAACATTAAATTGACCAGAACTTTAAAGCATTAAACTTATATATGATTATAAAATATAATATATACAGAGTAATCAAACTGGCATGAAAGCTTAAACTATATAGTTCAGGAAAAACAATCAGGGCACTGTATTATAGCAGGAAAAAAGGTACAGGAACTAGACAGAACGATTAAAAAAAATACCACCAGAGTTTTGAGCAGCAGAAAATTTCAAAATAAACGATTTTGGATACCAACATTAATAGAACAAGACTACAGGATAAAAGGTAATAAATAACATAAGGCACAGGAGCAGCATATTGACAGGGGATGATCCAACATGGGGGCTCAACCCCCCCCCCCCACCCCACCCCCAACCCTCACTCTGGATCCCCATGTAGATAAGGATGGAGAAGAGGAAAAAGGAGCATATTGAGTTCTTATACATAGAATTAATAAGTACAGTACAATAATGATCAAGCACTAAAATAGTGCGTACTCCCTCCTTTTTTTTTTGGTTTGATGCCGTTAACTTTTGAATCTACTTTGATCGTTCGTCTTATATCTATTATAATCAGGGGATTTAGTTAAAATGGGCATGAAAAATGGAATAGCAAATATATGTGGCGCAAACCACCAGATGAACCACCTAACAGAGACAATTTGAAAAATTGCTACCTTGATTCCGTGCTACTATGACTAAAATTACACCAACAGAGGGATTCAACAAATAAAAAGGATTGCTCCTTGATGATAGAACGAAATAGCAACGCAAGTGAGATTCGGGAGCCCGCGCACGCACCCGGTCGTGGTCGTCGCTCTCCTCGGCGTACTTGATCTCGGAGTCGATGATCCGGAGGAGCTCGCCGTCGGAGCTGGGCTTCGTCGAGGCGGCCGACGAGAACGGCATCGAGCGAGGCTGCGGCCGCGCCGCGGCGGCTGCGAGGGGGCGGAGCAGGGCGGCGGCGCCGCGGGTGGCTCCCGGGGCGGAGGCGCGGAGGAGGGGGAGGCTTGAGGTGGCGGCGCGGCGGGCGGCGGCGAAGAGAGCCATGGCGACTGTGCGGCGGCGGACCACGGCTTAGGGTTTTCTGGGGTTTAGGAGGAGTTGCGGCGATGGAGAGGAGACGAGAATTTGTAAAGGAAAAGAAAAGGAAGGGGTGTGGGCCCCACCTGTCATTCTCCAACACTTGTTTAATTATGTTTATTGCGATCTAAGCAAATATCTTTTGCTTCTTGGAGAGGAAGAAAAACAGCTCTCTAGCCAGAACTTGTAGAACCCCGTAATACTTTAATATACAGTGGAGCCTAACTAGCAGAATTTTGAGGTGCCAAACTGACAATGACTCTATGACTTTAACTCGATTTGTTTTTAGGATTACTTCATATTCCAGAGTTAGTTTTTGAAATGAATCTACAGTTCTAGACATGATCCCATCTTCTTGGTTCTACTTATTTCTCGATTTTGCTAAGCTTCCCAAATTATTAACAGTGTATTTTTCAAAATAAAATTATATATAAAAGTTAATCATATCACGTTTCTAAGATAGATTCTTAACTTTATAGTTGCAAAGTCTATCGTTTATGTCATTAAATAGCTATAAAGTATAGTCTTTCGTCCGCAAAAGAACCCAACCACATATATATTTCAGATGTCTTTTTATAATGGAGGAGTATGTGGTAGCTATAAGCATATAGAAATGGAATAACAACAAATTTAATCTATGCACTTTTGCAATAACAGGAGAGAGGGAGCACAACAAAAACAAGCAGCTACAGCTAGGGTGATGTTTGGTTGGGCCAAATCCGGCCCGTGTTACTCCTAGTGCAAACGCAAGATTTGAGGTGGGCTGTAATAGGATGCGGGGGCCCATTACCGGCCCAGTATCAAAATTGATACCGCTGAAAAAAAATCGGCTATATTCTTTGTTTTATCTTTTGAGATGAAGATCCGAACATTTTAATGCAAATAATCAATGTATGTATCAAGATGTAAGCACCGTCTCAACTCCTTGATCCGTGAATAACTTTAAAGCTCAGCCATGTGCTACCTAGGTGTTGGTCTTTGTTTTTTTTTTCCGTCATGGTTGTGCTTCCCCATGTGCTATACCCACTGGGTACCTAGATCATTTCGTTTTCATCAGCAAATAATAAAGTCTTGTTTATATTCATTCCAGATTTGCTCTAGTCTAACAAAAAAATATCTCGATGTATCCGGTATCTTACGATACCAAATTATTTCTGATCGTTGAATCTAACGATGTTCATCTCGATCAACTAGATCTAATGGTGAAAAATAATTTGTTACTGTAAGATACCAGTATCTTAAAGTACTTTTCGCTGGAAAAAAATAAAGTTTCATTGACTGAGTTATTAGTCTTTTGTTTTTCTCTCGCATGGTGTCAGCTCCTTGTTAGAGCAAGTATAATAGCAGGCTATAAGTCAGCTAAATGCTAATGTGGAAGAGAGGAGGGAGGAGAGAGAGGAGAAGCTGGCTATAAGCTTATAGCTAGCTCAGGCACAAGAACCAAGAAACTGTGTGAGACAGATATATGGGTCCTGTATTAAACATGAAGAGCTAACCATTATATAAGTGTGCTATAAGAAGACTGCAAAGAGTCTTATAGTCAACTTATTGTCTATATTATTAGTCTTGCTCTTATTGAAATATTTAAAGCAATTAATACTCTAGTTAAAAAGATAGTAGTGCTTCGAGTTTCGTGGAGTCAACCATATTAAACTTTAATGGCAGAATACCTTTTATATGTTGCATTTGAATACTTGAAAAATGATCCGATCGTCTCGAAAAGTAGTTTCCTGACAACATACTTTTGAGTGCTCTTATATTTTTTTATCATCCTTAAAAAATATCACATGGTATTATAAATTTTTGGTATCTCAAGGTATCAAGTACCTCAAGGTATCACTTTTTTACACTAAAAAAATGTGGTACCTTGAGGTACTTTTTAAGGATGGTAAAAAAACTCTATATAAACGTAAAGCAGTAGTCTAATTTATGTTGTTTTGGGGACTATCAATATTAAAAAACGAGTTTTTTTAACATTCTTAAAAAATAAAAAATAATAGTATCAAACTTGTGCAGCTTAAAAATTTAGTAGTTTTTTACCATTCTTAAAAATATATTTTGAGATATCACATTTTCAGTATAAAAGTTTGATATGTTGAGGTACTATCAATATACCGTAAGATATCAGAATTTTACACTATGAGTTTTTTAACATCCTTGAAATAGTTTTATTTTATCATCCTTAAAAATTTACCCCTGGTGCTATAATTTTAAGAAAAATTTAGTACCTTGAAATACCATAATTGTACCTCGAGTTACTTCTCAAGGATATTTTTAAAAAAACTTTCTTAAAAACTATCTTGAGGTATTTTTTAAGTACGTTAAAAAAACTCTTACACTAAAGTTTTTGTTACCTCGAGAAATTTTTTAAAGGATTATGATTTATTTTACCATCATTAAAAAATACCTTGAGGTATTATATTTTTCAACCTAAAAATTTAGGACTTTTTTATCATCCTTTTTATATTGAAAAATATGGTATCTCGAAATATTTTTTTCAAGGATAGTAAAAATGCTCAAAAATTAACCTTGAAATACATTGTACCTAAAATTTTTGGTATATCATAGTACTTTTAAGGATTATAAAATAGCTCTAAATTTTTTACTTTGAGATACCATGTACATTTAAGATGTTAGAATTTTGCACTAGAATTTTTGGCACTTCAATTACTTCTCAAGGATAGTTAAAAAAAACCCTAAAACAACACTTCTTTATAACCATAAAAAGTAATAATGGATTAAGAGGTTGCTCTTCTACTCTTGATTGATCCATGAATAATAAAAAGAAGTATGATATAATATTTTTTAATAGTCGACAAAACTAGGCTTAATGTCAGTGACGGTCAACATCCATACATTTCTCATCGAGTGACTAGCTTACCAGTTTACTGCAAAATCTTATTGGCTGTTAGTGAATTAGCATATGATGCAGACAATTATAGCTGATCATGATCCGTGTACACACTTTTTTTTTTCTATTGCATAACTGACTCAGTTTTGAAAGCCAACTACGCATTTGACCCTATTTTTTCCACTTTACAGATTTGACCCCGTTTTTTAAAAATGAAGACGCCGACTGATCCTAGTTTGTTAAGTGAGCTTAACGGTGTTAAATGAGACATGAATGGACGTTTTTACCCTTGCATATTTGACCCTACTTTATAAATGTTTATGGCACATTTGACCAAATCTTGTACATCTATCCATGATAACAAACAATTTAATTGTAATATTTGATTTATTTGCGTTTAATATTTTTGACAAATTTGTTTGATATTTTAGTGAAGTTTAATTAAATTGATGGATTGTATTAAAATTTGAACTAAATTCAGCTCAAATCTAAATTAATTTAAACAAAATTTTGACATTGTTTTGCCTATTTTTAATGAAATTTTGACAGCTTTTGTCCAAAATTATCAAATTGTGAGGTAAATATACCATGTCAAAATTAATCAATCACAGCACCAACAGCACCATGCTGTTTTAAGTACTAGTGATGAGCTAAAATATCTTCCACATAACTATGCTTCTAGTAGGCCTGAAATTGAATGGAATCACAATCAGACATGCTGCTCTCATGTGTGGTCGGCCTGAAATTGAATGGAATCACAGTTAGCATATGCATTTTTCTTACAAATTCATCTGTGCAAGTGGACTTTCATGTGTGGGTCAACCTTGATGAGGTTGCAAAATACGATTTTGTTGGGCTGAGCCCCGAGGTATGGCTGCCGCTCGCCGCCGCCGCCCCGCCACGCGGGCTGCCCGCGGCCTCTGGGCGCCGCCGCAGCCCGCTGCCTCCCGCCGAACCTCCCCGCGCGTGCCGCCGCCGCCGCCGCCCTGCCAGTCGCGCACGCCCTGGCCCGCCGGTCGCGGACGTCCCGTGCGCACGTGTCGCCCTGCCCCGCTGGCCGCCGCCGCTCGCACCCTGCCCCTCCGGCCGCCGCCGCTTCTCTCGGCCTCTCTGGTGTCTTTTCTTGTGAGTGAGAGAAATAGTAGATAGGGATTGAGAGGGGGTATTTTGGTCTTTTCACTTGTCTTTTTTCTTTAAATTTTTTCACTCCCAAATGATGGTAGCCTAACTTCAGAGTCAAACGGCGTCTTTATAAAAACGGAGTCAAATCTGTAAAGTAAAAAAATAAAGTCAAATATATAGTCGGTTCTAAAAATAAAATCAGTTATATAATAGCCTCTTATAATAAATATATCAATCCGCAGTATGCCCTAGAGATAGAATCAAACTTTCATTGCATCCGCAATATGACTTCCCTCCCCCAATAAATACCAAGCAACTTAGTTTAATTGGCAAACAGAACAGCGAAAGAGCAAATCCACGCCATTGTCGCTAGATTTTGCTTTTCCCGTTGGCTTCCTTCCGCCGGCCGCCGTCGTTGTCTTCCCGCCGTCACCGCCACCTAGGGTCCTCGGCGCCGTCGTCACCGAACCCTCGCCGTTGGTGCCGCCACCCTCGCCGCCGTCCGCCGGTACCGCCGCCGCCGCCCGTTGGCCTTCCTTCCTCAGAAAGGCTTTGGGTACGTTACAACACATCTCTTCCTCTTATTTCCTGTTTAACATATCGATTAAATTTATAATAGCATATATATATATCAGTAGAGTTAATAATAAGCCTAGAAATTACCACGTTAATCAGAGAAAAAAAATAAAAAAAAAGACAAATAGTACCACGTTAAATAATACCCGCAATATGAAATTACCAAAATTACAACTTTTAATGGTCAAGATTGAATAGCAGATATAAATAGAAGAAAAAAATGTTAAGAGTTGTAGAACTAATCAAATTAACTACTATTTCTAAACGGTACTGTTTGATGTTTTTCTTTACCAAAAGTCGGATAAAATTCCAAACATTATTTTTATGCAAGTAAAAAATAATTAAATTTATGTCGACCTCTTATTTCCTGTTTAACATTTATATTAGCACATATATATATGTATATATATGATTAGATGTAATAATTTTGATTAATTTTGTATTTATTGACTGTGTAATACAACATAGCATATATAATATGATTATCATTTGTTTTAGGATTGAAGGTCAAGCAGCTATGAAGGACAGACATGGACTATCCAGGTTAAAGTCATGAGATTATGGGACTCAATAAATCTGGTCACAAATCTGGTCACAGACGAAGTCATGAGCCTTAGTATGATCCTCATGGACGAGCAGGTTTTTCCTTTTGCTCCCTCACTTATGTAAACAACTTGATCAAGCATATTTTATACAAATATTAATTGATCTTTCTTTATCCATAGGGAGATGTACTTCATGCAACTATATGGAAGAACTTGATTGACAACTACAAAACAAAGATAAATGAGAGCTCGGTCTATATATTCAGCAGTTTCAAGAATCCTAAAGATATCGTCCAGTATGCAGTGACATGAAAATTACTTTCATGTATAATACAAAGGTCAAACATGTTAAAGAATCAATTGAACATAATAAAAAAAGTATTTTTACGTGGAATATGTCACCCATCTTCATGGAATATTTACCTTAATTTAATTATTATGTGGCTATATGTTTAGATTTGATTTTTTCTAAATGTTAAAAGGTCCAAGATTTTTTTAAAAAAATATAAAAGTAGGTAACATGATGAATTCACTGTCACCAATATTATATTATTTTAGACGAGCGTACTATGAAATTACTTTTAGGGAAGAATCTCTTTATATCATTTTTTATATATTCAAATGCGACGAACGGAAGGTAATCTGCTATTAAAGTTCAGTATGGTTGGCAGCACAAAACTCGAAACGACATTTATTTTACTGGAGGTAGTACGTCCTTTGGTTTTTAATTTTGATTTTTATGATACATATTTGTTTATTTATCTTATTTAAAAGTTTTATGTAAATACATAATAGTATTAGTCATGCTTAGAGTACTTATAGTAAAACATAGCACAGTTAAAGTAAATAATAATTATGTAGTTTTTTTAATAAAAAGAACAATCAAAAAAGTGTATCTCTAAATTAACACCGTCAAACATTAAAACTGAAGGGAATTCAAATATTAAAGGAACCGATCAGCCTAACACCACTCCTCTTTAACATTTACGGAGTATACTTTTGTATTTTTATTATATGTAACTTTAGAAAAGAGAAAATTAGGATTTTAGAGGTGTGCTTTGTATGCACTTTGTAACATATAACTTTTGATTTACTTCTAGTGCATTTTTTAGTTGTGTTTTTTGGCGGTGAGGCAGTGACGACAGAATTAGGTTAGATGGTTCTTTTTTATTTTCACTAAAAAGATTTAGTTGATTGGTTTTTTTACCATTAAACTCCTTTTAGTAGGATTGGTTTTTGTGCTTCGATCCTGTACTTTTCATGCACTTCCTATATATGTTTGTGATATAGGCCAAAATTCGTGGTTGCATCCTTACCAGAATTCTCATAAATTCCTTGTATGTCGTTTGAAAGTGAGTAGATCAGATCAGACCAGTTGGTCGATATTCATGTATGATGTTCTATAATAGAGCATTGATTAAGAAAACATGACCAAAACATAGGAAAAGAGCCATGCAAGAGCTGCATACTCTTTTCAATCATCAGTTAATCCTCATATCTAAATTAATATTATAAATCTAGACTTTATATTGAGGCAAAGGGAGTAGCAGATATAGTTGCGTACGTATGGAGTCTACCAACAGCAGTTAATCCTCCAAATGATTAATTCATCCATGCAACATCACCAGAAGTTGTCATTGCCCCATGCCCAACTGAGAGTTATCGAACCAACAAATCTTGGTGCTGATGAGATCAGGTCAAGAGGAGTGGACCTGGATCTGGACGGCACTCCTCTCTTGCTCTTCGCGCATCCTGCGCCACCTCTCTTCCCTGTCCTGGCGAAACCTCTCTCGCTCTTCAAGCACCTTGCGCTGCTTCTCTTCCTCTTCAAGCAACATATGCAACCCCAAGTTAGCGCCACCCTCCTGAAGCGGGTTTACTACGTTGGCGTGTGTCAGCAGGGCCCAGATGATGGTCATAAACTCGCCGCCGGTGGCCATCTTGGCGGCGTGGGCGGCTGCCCTATTCGATGGGGCAATGTATAGCACCATGTTCGCCCAGAAGGCAGCGAGCACCTTCCACCTCTCGTTGACATCCTTGATCCGGTCAACGAGGTACACGGCAATATAAGCGCCCCCGGATAGGTACAAGCCGGCCTCGTTTAGCACTGTGGGGTGGGTGAAACTGTGTAGCTCTTTCAACTTCCGGTCCTCGTCCTCCTCGGACACGGAGCTCTTACGAATGTCTTGCCACCTCTTATGCCCCTCGTGTGATCTTGATATTTTCAATCGTCCTAGATCGATCAGCTTCTTGTACTTGTCCTCACGGGACTTGCAGCCGGCGAGAAAATCCCGGGCAGTTTGCAGCGTGCCGTGAGCTATCGACGTGGTCTTATACGTGTTGTCCGGCACCAGCTCTGGCTGGAATGCCAACAGGTATGCGCAGTACCCCGATAGCTTCATGGCGACATCATGGTCTTGGGTGACAGTAGTGGTGTCCTCCATGTCACATATGCTCGTAGCAATGTGCCACTTCATGATGTACCTGGAGTACGAGTTGCCGAGCAACACGTCACGGTCGAGGTCCAAGTCAATGATGCCCATTCGGTACAGCCACATCCTCCCGTCGGTGATCTTGCGGCCTTCATAGTTCTTGAGCTTGCGGAGAACGGCGTGACTCACCTCCGGCTCCAAGCTGATGGAACGAGTCATTAGCCACGCGTCTAGGGCCTGGGCCTCAATCGAAAACCATGAGAGGAAGGTCTTGATCCAGTGAGGACGGATGTTGTCGAGGAGGAAGTACTGGCCGATGGTTCCCTTCCAGTACCTCGTGACATTGAAGTGGAACAACACCATGAGTGGGACCTCCATGAGCACCTTGTGCCATGACTCGTTGCGCACGTACCGGCACAACATCTTCACCTTGTGCCAGTCGGAGAAGATGAAGGCTAGGAAGTGGTACGACTCGAGAAAGATGTACCAGGCAATGACCAGACGTGTGATGAGGAGGTCGAGATTGAAGCCATGGATGATGATGTTGCTGGCATTGCCATTGCCTCCAGGACTAGGAAGTGGCTGGTATCGAACAAGGTCTGGGGAGAAGAGGGTGAATAGGCTGGTTGCGAGGATCGCGGAATACACTGCCAGGTCAGGAGCCAATGTGTCCTTGATCGATGGGTACCGTGCATAGAAGAAATCGAAGAGGAAGCCAAGCTCGGCATTGACCACCCGGAACGCTCTGTCGAGGTCTTGGTCGTCGGCGAGGAGCCCATTGACGACAAAGTCCCAATACTTCTCATCCTGGAAGAGGAAAACCACCCAACTAACATGATCAGGGGCGAACCTTAACATGAGCATCCTGAAGAGGGCGAAGGAGAGGCATAGGTCCCGCCGCCGTGCCGCGCCGTGATCCCCGCCGCCCAACCGCAGCAGCTTCCCTTTGCATTGCCAGACCTTGGAGACGTCCACCGTCTCCGGGACGCCGGTAGCCACTTGAATGATCTGCTCCCCGTCGCGCACTTTCTCCTCCTCCTTGCCGTCGACAAGGTAGATGTACTTATCCATGGTTTTGGTGTCCCAGTTGCCCGGGCGAGGTGGACTGCTTCGGCTCTCCCGCTCGGCGCACATCGTGTACTCGTGCACGATCTGGTTGTCCCGGATGAGGCCACGGGTGCGGTTCGTCGACAGGTACGCCTTGACCCGCAGGCCCAGCCGCACGACGCTCAAGCTCCAGAGCAGGAACAGGCTGACCAGGAAGCTCCCACGGAGCTGGGATTTGTAGTAGAGGATGAGGAAGATGAGGTAGACGACGTGGAGGGCCTGGTTCATCATGGACCTCGTCAGCTGGCTTTTGTCGTCGAAGTTGAACGCCGTCATGGTGTCGGAGCTGCCGAGGAGGAGGAGGAGGAAGCAGGCCCAGACGACGAAGAGCTCGTTGTGGATGGACGACGACTGCATCAGGCCGATGGTGTAGGAGATCACCGGGTAGTTGAACATGAAGGCTCCCCATACGAGGAGTCTGAGCAGGGCGCCGCCGTCGTGGCGCCGCCTCGAGTTGCAGATGACGAGGACGCCGACGAGGAGGCAGCTAACCGTCACAAGGCCTTCGATCCTCGCCAGCTGCCCGGCGGAGCTGGAGGCGAACTGCTTCCCTGCCTGGGTCGCATTCCTCGCAGAGGCAACAACCTGATCCATGGAGATGGTGGGCGGCGTGCGTACAGCTAGGCAGCTAGCAAAGGAAGGTCATGAGCAGATGTGGGAGATGAGGCTAATTAAATGGCTAACGATCAACAGGGAGGAGGACATGGAGTGCTGGTTTTAATTAGTTATTAATAATAGCAAAACTGGACGCGCCGATCACGAGACGGCCCTACCTCGATCGACCACTTCACACCATTGTGGAAAAAGAAATGACCAAAGCCAAGTCCATAACTCCATATGTTTATAAATGCACATGGACAGATGGAAAAGTCAAACTCCGATCCAAATCAAATACATTATGGTTCTGTTCTTTCCAGCTATTTCATCTAACCAGTATTTGTTGAGTTATGATTTAAATTTTTAATAGAACCGTCGACTTCGACGGAGCGAAACGGACCGTCCGTCGTCAAGAGGCTTGGGCCGAAGTTTTGGTTTTTAGGGTTTCATCATATATATACCTCTTGTAAGCCGTTGTCACGTCCAAAGTTTTATCCTAAGCCTAATTCGTAAATAATAATTGGCTTAATTAACTCAGAAAAAATCCCTCTAAAGAAATTAATTTAATTAAATCGTGGTTCTAAATTGATTAACATGATTTAAACTTAAGTTACAGAGTATAAAATTTTACCAAACAAATTAATCTAAAACTCAGCAAAAGTAGGACTTTCCTTTTTCCCTCTTGTTTTCTTTCTTTTTTTTCCTTTCTTCTCAAATTGGGCCAAAGTCCAATTTTTCTCCATTCTCTTTTTCTTTTTCCTCTCCTCCTTCCCGGGCCGGCCTAGCTGAGCCGGCCCGCCTCTCCCTCCAGGCCGGCCCAGCCGAGCCAGCCTTCCTGCCGCGCGCGCCCCCCCTCCGCCTGGGCCATTGGCCGCTCGGCCCAGCTAGCCGGCCCAGCGCGCCCGCGCCGCCTCCCCGCACCGGCCGAGCCGGACTCCGCCCGCCGCCCGCAACGGCCGCCGCCGAATCCGCCGCCGGGGCCGACTCGGTCTCCATCGGTCGTCCCGCCCTAGCCGACGCCTCTCCCCCTTTAAAACCCCCTCGCACGAGCGCCGCCCCCGCCGCCCTTTCCCCGTCTGCCCGAACCGCTGCCGCGCCCTCCTCCTCCGCCGCCGCACTCGATCTCGCCGCCCGCGCCTCGCCACCCTCGCCGCCGGCCGTCACCCCGTGTCCCGCCGTCTCGCCAACTTGCCGCCGCCGTCCCCGTCGCCGGTGAGCCGACGCCGCTCTCCCTCTCCCTCCTTTTCCTCTCCGGGGGCCGACGCCGAGGTCGTCATCGACGCCGCGGGCGTGCACGCTCCGTCGCGCCGTCGTCACCTCTCCACCCGCCGTCACCGCCGCCTCCCCGACGCCGACGTGACCCCGCCGTCGTCGAAGCGTCACCGCGCCCGTCGTGTCGTCGTCGCCTTCCCGAGCGCCCGGCGCCCGTCGCGTCACCGCGGTGCGCCGCGCTCGCCGCCAGCCGCTGTTCCTGCCGTCGCGGTCGGTCGCGTTGTCGCCGCCGCGCTGGTCCCGTCATCTCCGCCGCCGAACCCGCTCCGTCGCCCGCTTGCCGCTGGCGCCGTTTTCCCTCCCGACCGAGGCTACCTTCCCCTCCTCCTCTGCTTTGGGCCGCTAACGAGCGGGCCCCACTCGTCAGCCATCGGCCTCCCATCCCTCTTCCTCTCTCTGTGTCACGCGGGTCCTGCGCGTGAGCCGGCCCCCTTCCTCTCTCTTCCCGGGCCTGCTTGTCAGCCCCCTTTCCCTCTCTCACCCACCGACAGGTGGCCCCCACTCGACAGCGCCTCCATTCTCCTCCGCTGACGTCAGCATCCCTATTAATTGCGCAATAATTGATTGAGAACTTTTCTGTTTAGTTAAAAAACCCAGAAAACTTGTAAAATTCATATCTAATTTATCTAGTCTCCGTTTAGGCCCATTCAAATTTCATAAAATTCATAAAATTGTCAAGAATCCATTAAAAGTAGTTTCTTTCTCTATTTTAGTAGTTTTATAGCCTGTTTTGCTTGTTTTTCTTTGTTTGTCGTAGGTTTTTCGCTCGTCGAAGCGCCGATCGTCCTTGAAGTCGTCGTCGAATTTCCTCGTGGGTCAGAGCAAGGCAAGTGGCACCCTTCTTTGATCATATTGAACCTATGTTTATAAAATTCCCCAGCTTTACATTCAAACATGCATTGTTTTAATCTATTTATTTTATTTACCTATTGGGCAATTACTCTTATTTATACCCATTGATTCCCACTCATTATTATTGTCATCACAGGGTTAATTTGACTAGAATTAGGGTTAGTCAATGCTTATCCATGCTTAGTACAACTAGCTCACCAATTATTACTTAATTATTGCTTAGACTTTGATAGACCTTTAATGATGTGATCATGATTAATCTCCCGTTGTGGATTAAATACAACTAAAATATTGCTTATGGTGGGCTGTGGGGGTATGTTTTTGAGATTCGCACCCATGGCTATCTCGGGAAACCCTGGAAGTCTTACCCGTACTAACCACAAGCCAAAATGGGTAAGGTGGGGGTTTGGAGCATGGCTTCGAACTATTTAACGTACCAAGGCAAGGGTAAGCGTGATGGAGTATGGAGTATGGATGGGCAATCGTGGTGTAACGAAAGCCTCTGCTGCTTCCGGATCTACCAAGACACAAGAGGGGACTGCCCAACTTGGTGTAAAGGAGGGAGTGAAACCTGAAGTGCGGTGCGATTAAATAGGGATGGTTATGTGACGGGTCCTATACAGTTTCCTTTCCGTGGCATCGTGGTGATACACCGGCGCACGTTCAAGTATAGTGTAACTGTGTCTTGTGGGTAAAGTTGTACACCTCTACAGAGTAAAACTATTCAAATAGTTGTGCCCGCGGTTATGGGGCGAACTTACAGATTCACTGGTATTAGTGAACCTTTTAATAACTTGGTGAACTTGGATCTGGTTTGACCCTGTCAACGTGGTGTAACGTTGGCAGTGGTTTGGGTCTGTCGCAACGTGGTGTAACGTTGGGCAGAGAGTTGACCCTGTCGCTATGTGGTGTAACGTTCGACAGCGGTCTGGGCCTGTTGCAGTGTGGTGTAACGTTGGACAATGGATGGTTATTTTAACTGTTTACTTTACTATTATCTCGGTTTATTTTATTTACTGCTTTGCTAAATAAATACTGCTTTGTGCAATTTAACCTCAGCCTATCCTTATTCCCTATTGCATTTATTATTCTTCGTCTCTTGGGTGGTACTTGTTGAGTACGGTGGTTTGTACTCAGCCTTGCTTAATTTTTCCCACCAGAGCAAGTGCCAGAGCAAGTGTCAGAGTTCCAGTCAGAAGGTCGTTCCCAAGGTTGAAGTGAGGTTCAGTCCGCCGTCGAGAATGCCTATGGTGTGGAGCCGTCATCGCCAGCTGAAGCTGAATATTAGATGGTTTAGTTTGTTTTCTTTTTCCACTGCATTTTGATAGATAATTGTTTTTATTTGTTTTTAAGTCGTGGAAATGTGTATTAATTTGTCATAGTGTGCAGTCGGGCTGATTCCTAGACCGAGATTTGTTCAGAAATTGACGTAAATTTTTGGGCGTGACAGCTGTCATACGGTGTTATAACCTCATCTCGAAATAGTAAATATTTTGCTAGTTGGTGCTTGTGGTTTTTTCTCTCCTGCTTTAGTAGGGTTTTTCACGTTAAATCACGTGTCTTTTGTGATTGATCTACTGTGTTCATTGTTTATTTGCTCGTCGTTTCCTAACAGTAGTCTTGTTCAATGCACTTTATCTACGATATATATTTTAAGGTCTTTTTACCATTCTTAAAAAAATACCAAGTATACATCAACTTTTACACTGAAAATTATGGTATCTCAAGTTATTTTTTTAATGATGGTAAAAACTCGTATTTTAAATATACAAAACATAAACGTGTGTTTTATTTGGCGCAAAGTAAGACTAAATTAATTATAATGAGATGAAAACTCACAAAATCAAATAGAAGGAATTTAAGCATTAAGAACGAATTTAGCTTGAAAAATCTTACTGCTGGCTCAGGGAAACAAACTTCGTAAAAACAACAGTTCAATCAACAAATTACAAAGAAAAAGTATTTAAACCACCTTTAATGAATAGGACTGTGATAGGCATTGTGCCAGATGTAGAAAAAAAAATAACTGTTTAACTTTTGGATTGGACGTATAATAACTTTTGAAAGTTCACACCACCCAGGGCAACACTTCGTTCATTTTTTCAATATTACAGGGAGAATTCAATGAGAGATTGAGAGTTGCGATGAATCTTTTGAGAAAAATTTAGCATTCAAGTGGATGATTGAAAGCCAAACTATATATTTTGCAAATAAAAAATAATTTATGAATAAAACTTTTATATACATGTCCTTAGCGATCTAAAAGTCAAGCCTTAAAAATAAGAGCAATTTTACGGTCTCTGAGAAGGTACCAAGAGGTACCAGGTACCTTCTGAAGGACTGTAAAATTCATCTAAAAATAAACCAGGACACAACAAAGCCCAAAATCGACTACAAATCAACGGTAAGTTTAAGGCGACGAGTAGCGATCGCGACTAGGCCTGCTAATGGGTTGGATGGAAATGGGTTAAATGGGTTGGTTTTAATTTGGATTGTGTTTGGTTGGGTGCAAATGGATTGTAACTTCAAATGGTCTGGATTGGATTAGGTTATAGAGACAAATGGATTGGTATGGACTGGATTTGGTTAGGTTATTTTAGGTTCTAAATAAATTTAACCCGTGAAGGGTAAATGGATCCTTTAATTGGATAGCTAATGGATAAGATAATAGACATACGTGGGGCCCACATGTATAAATCGACTAAAATTTGAACAAAGTTGCTTTTATACATAACAGATCATCCCACTAAAGTTCAGTCAAATTTGATATACTTTTATAGTGTGAATGCGAGTTTTAAAATTTTAGATCCAAGTTTATACATATCAAATGGTACATCCATTTTGCAAGAGTGGGTTGAATCCATTTTAACCAAATGGGTTGGTACGGGTTGAGCTAAAATCAAAGTTGGATTGATTTGGTTGGCTCCCAATGAAGAATAATTGGTACGGGTTGGTTTGGTAGACTAATTAGCAAAGAAATGAATTGGAGCGGATTTAGATTGGATTACAATCCGCTGGCAGGTTTAATCGAGACCCGGGCGGCGGCAGGGGTAGTAAGTGGTAGCTTCACATGGCGGCAGAGCAGCGGTAGGTGGCGCTAGGGCTTAGGAGAGGGAGCGAGCGGCGGTTACCAGGTTTGAGGGCTTGAAAAACAACCCGTCGGGGTTGCTTTTGTAGGGGAGGTTAGAGATGAATTAGGGATCCGGTAGGGATAAGGAATCAACCGAATTGAAAATATTTTCTCGTACAACAGAAAAGATTAGAGATAAAACAATGATATAGTTTATACGGATTAAGGAATCATACGTGACAAAGAAAAGAGATGGAGAAGTTGACGCAAGGCAGGAGAGGGCGGGTGGGTCTAATCCACGATCGGTCGCGATCTGTCTGCGCGAGCGAACGGATTTTGCCGCTTCCTCTCCTGCGCGAGCGAACGGAGTACGTCTCTTGTTGCAAGCCCACCGTCCACGTGCCGCACTGGCCCAACCAAACCCATGAACTTTACACGCATAAAGTTTAGACATAAATTTCATACGTACAAACTTTTCACATGTAAACTTTATACCTATAAAAGTTAAGACCTCTATTTGTAAATTTTATACATACAAACTTTTCATATGTAAATCTTTATACATGTAAACTTTATACCTATAAAAGCTATGACCCATGTTTGTAAAGTTTACACATATATGGAAAAATCTTTATATATAAACTTGTACATGTAAACTTTATATATACAAACTTTATATAATATACACACAAACTCTCTGTATAAAATCTACGTAGATGTAAAATATTATATATACACAAAAATTATAGATATATAATTAGTATAGAAAATTCTTTATATATATAAATTTATACATGTAAACTTTATGTAAAACACATATTCCTAAAGTAAAAAGAAGCAAAGAAAAGTACTGCGTACAGGCAAATTGGGCCGCAACAAGGGTGGACGGTGGGCCGGCCCAGTGCCACGCGGCGCGCGCATTAGTCTTTTCGGGAGAGGGTACGTCGGCGCGACCACGGCCAGACTGCCAGAGGGGGGACACGACTAGGGTAGTGGCGGCTTGCGGCTTGGGTTGTAGCCCACGGATGCGAACACCGGCCTTCGGCCCAAGAAAGGAGAAGGGAAGCCCAAGACTAAAGAAAAAGAAAAGAAAATGAGGAAAATTTTGACACATTTTGTTAAAAACTTTAGACGACTCGTGAAAACTTTAATCCATTTTCAATGTAATTTTTATTGCACATTTTGTTAATCAATTTCGACACAACGAATACAACAAAAATATTCATGAACTTTGGATCTAATTATTTAAATGTTTTTATTTTTACTTGGTTAACTCTTGACTTAAGTAAAGATAATTTCTTTAATTCCTTTCGATTTCAATTTAGGCCGGAGGAAAAACTCGTGCCATTACAATTGGAGATGCTCTAACGAACAACCCATCTGCCCACCTTGGCGTCGGCGTCTTGTCATGACCAGAAACACCATTTCCCAATCGCTAATGTATTGAACGATGTCGCAGAAAAAGCCAGATGTAAACCGCTACAAAATTGATTCAAGAGGCATCTTTATTGCATGACAATATTTACATTATTATAAAGGTAGATAAGACCTAACAAACTAAATTAAATAGCTGCAGACTAGCGAGCCTAGGGCTCCACGACACTCAACTGTCACATTATGTTGATTGTTTATGATATATTCTCTCGGTTCCAAATATAAACATTTTAGATTGTTTAAGTAAAGATTAAGATTATTAAAAAAATACTATGGTACTCCTAATAAATAAGGAATAGATTGATAATTAGAGTAAAGGTGAGTATAAAATGAAAAAAATTAAATACAAAGTGATTGATAGAATGAGGCCCTGTTTAGTTGAAAATTTTTTAGATAAAGATCACATCGACGTGTATGGTCACATATTTGAAGTATTAAACGTAGTCTAATTATAAAATAAATTTTAGACTTTGCATGGAAAACGCGAGACAAATCTATTAAGTCTAATTAATCTATCATTAACACATATTGGTTACTATAACACTTATCGCTAATCATGTACTAATTAGGTTCAAAAGATTCGTCTCACGATTTCTCCTATAAATGCGTAATCAGTTTTAATGTTCATGTATATTTAATTCACGATTTTTCCCATAAATGCGTAATCAGTTTTAATGTTCATATATATTTAATGATTTATTTAGGTGTCCAAAGATTCGATGTGATGTTTTTTGAGAAATGTTTTTGAACTAAACATGGCCTAAATAGTACTGTAAATAATATCGTAAATATTTATATTGTACTACAAGATTCAAATCCTTCAAATGGTTGCATTGCGGAGCTGAGATAGTATGTGCGTCAAATGGTCCATAAAATATCTTTAAGTAGGAGAAAATTAGAAATGTTAGGAATTTTAGTAACACCGGAAAACATGCTAGAAACTAAACAAATAAAGTACTGACACTAACTTCATAAGAGCCATGCAACGCAATATTTTCTCGTGAATTCAAGATTCCATGGTCTTAAGTAATTTATACATTCTAAAGTTACTTAAATAAAATCATAACCAACTTTGAGAGCAGTCTCAAACTATTTATCGAGAAAAAGTTTCAAATAGAATCAACATGTTTTTTTTTTCAAAAAAAGGATTACCGATGCATACATAAATATTATGTCAAGCAACCAGATAAATAAAAGAACCGCGCATGCGGACGAGTTTCCTTAATTATTATCTTTTATAAAATTTTGACCATCCCTGAATATATGTATGCATATATAGATAAATTTAGATAAAATCAAAACATCTTGTAATATAGTCTCTCTTTTTTTAATTCATATCATTGACTTTTCTATCTATGTTTGACAATTTGACTTATTTAAAAAATTTATATAATTATTAATTGTTTTGTTATGATTTTATTTATTACTAAAATAATTTTAAATATAATTTATAATTAATAAGACGAAAGATCGAATATAAATTCAAAAGTCAATCACGCCAATTAAAAAAATTCGGAGGGAGTAAAATGAAATGAGGGGCAGCTCTTACAATTAAAGGCGGGGAAGTAGGTTCATTCTGATTACTACTCATTTCGGAGTTTCCGACTTTGGAGGCGCCTCGATAATGTGGGCGTGTGTGAGCAAAGCCCATATGAGGGTTATAAACTCGCCGCCGGTGGCCAAGCCGGTGGCATGCGCGACCGCCCTATCCGATGGGGCGATGTACAGCATCATGTTCGCCCAGAAGGCGGCGAGCAACTTCCACCGCTCCCCGGCGTCCGTGATCCGTTCGACGAGGTACATGGCGATGCTTGCGCCATCCGCCAGCAACCTGTACTCACGCACCGGGCTGCCGCGGCACGGGCGCGCCACCTCGGACACCTTCTTGAAGACGTCCTCGCGGGACTCGCCGCGGGACTGGCCGTCGGCAAAGGCGGCCCGTTCTCTCCGCCGGTTGTCGTGGGACAGCAGCCTGCTCAAGCGCCCCAGATCGATGAGTTTCGTGTACCTGTCCTCACGGGACTCGCAGCCGGCGAGGAAGTCACGAGCGTTCTGCAGCGTGCCCCGGGCCACCGACGTGCTCCTGTACGTGCTGTCCGGGACCAGCTCCGGCCGGAAGGCGAGCAGGTACGCGCAGTACCCGGACAACTTCATGGCGACCTCGTGGTTCCTCGCGAGCTCGTCTATGGCGGCAGCGCCGTTCCCCGTGCTGAGCCCGTAGTCGCAGATGCTCGTGGCGATGTGCCACGTCATGATGTACTTGGCGTAGATCAGGCCGTGCATGCAGTCCCTATCGAGGTCCGGGTCGACGACGCCCCTCTGGTACAGACACATGCTTCCATCGGTGATCTTGCCATCGCAGTTCTTGAGTTCCTGAAGCACGGCACGCCGCACCTCCGGCGTCAAGCGGGCGGAGCGAGTCATCAGCCACGCATCGAGGGGTTGGGCCTCGATGGAGAACCATGAGAGGAAGGTCTTGATCCAGTGAGGACGGACATTATCGAGGAGGAAGTACTGGCCGATGGCCCCCTTCCAGTACCTCGTGAGATTGAAATAGCACAGAACCTTGAGAGGGACCTCCACGAGCACCTTGTCATGCCACCACTCGTTGCGCACGTACCGGCACAACATCTTCACCTTGTGCCAGTCGGAGAAGATGAACGCCATGAACTGGTATGACTCAAGGAAAATGTACCAGACGATGACCATACGGGTGACGAGGAGGTCGAGGTTGAAGCCATGGATGAGGATGTTGCTGGCCGCACCGCCTTCTCCGGGCCTGTACCGGAGAAGGTCCGGAGAGAAGAGGGTGTACAAGCTAGTCGCGAGGATCATGCCGTACACGGCGAGGTCAGGAGCCAGGCTGTCCTTGATCGACGGGTACCGAGCGTAGAAGAAGTCGAAGAGGAAGCCGAGCTCGGCCTCGACAACCCGGAACGCCCGGTCGAGGTCTTGGTCGTCGGCGAGGATCCCCTTGAAGACAAAGTCATGGCACTTCCTGTACTGGAAAGGGAAGTTGATGTGACCGACATAATCGACGGAAAACCTCAATCGCAGCATCCTGAAGAGGGCGAAGGAGAGGCACAGGTCCCGCCGTCGCGCCGCGCCTCGATCCCCGCCACTCAACCTCAGCAGCTTCCCTTTGCACTGGAAGACCCTCTCAACGTCCACCGTGTCCGGGGCCGGCCTGTAGGCCACTCGTATGAGGTGCTCCCCATGATGCACCTTCTCCACCTCCTTGCCGTCGACGAGGTAGATGTATTCCTCCATGGTTTTGGGGTCCCAGGAGCCGTTTCGGACACTGGCGCTGTTGAGCGGCTCGTAGTTCATGTAATCGAACACGACCTGGTTGTCCCGGATGAGGCCACGGGAGCGGTTCGTCGACCGGTACGCCTTGGCCCTCAGGCCCAGCCGCACGGCGCTCAAGCACCAGAGCATGAACAGGGTGACGAGGAAGACGCCGCGGAGCTGGGATTTGTAGTAGAGGATGAGGAAGAGGAGGTAGACGACGTGCAGGGCCTGGTTCATCATGGACCTCGTCTGCTGGCTTTTGTCGTTGAAGTTGAACGCCGTCATGGTGTCGGCGCTGCCGAGGAGGAGGATGAGGAAGCAGGCCCAGACGACGAAGAGCTCGTTGTGGATGGACGACGACTGCATCAGGCCGATGGTGTAGGAGATCACCGGGTAGTTGAACATGAAGGCGCCCCAGACGAGGAGCCTGGGCAGCGCGCGCCCGTCGTGGCGCCGCCTCGAGTTGGAGAGGACGAGGACACCGACGAGGAGGCAGCCCACCGTCACCAGGCCCTCGATCCTCGCCAGCTGCCCGGCAGAGCTGGAGGCGAACTGCTTCCCGACCTGGGTCGCATTCCTCGCGGACGCAACAATTTGATCCATGGTCGCATTCCTCGCGGAGGCAACAATTTGATCCATGGTGTGTGCGGCATAGAACAACGGAAGCGAAGCTAGCTCAAATGGAGACGATCTTGGAGATATGGAGTACAGAGCACTGGCGAGTCATAGAACATTTTTATAAAAAATATCTCGAGATACTATATTTTTTATATAAAAGTTTAGTATCCTAAGACACAGTTAATGTACAAGAATTTTGCACTAAATTTTTAATATCTAAGGTATTTTTATGGTATTTTTAAGGATGATAAAAAAACCCGTATAAATATATCTTGATGAATAAAATTTGACGCGCCCAAGTACCGTCTCGACCTCACATCCATAGTGAAGAAATAAACGACTCGACCACTAAGCCAAGTCAATTATTAATTATATATACGGGAAACTGTTTTAACACACAGATAGATGTCCATCCATGTGCTTGCATGTTATTTAAATAGTAATAAAAAATATGAAAAAATTTAATAAGATAGATTAATATAAGTTATATAACTCCACAAGCATGCAAGTTTAAATTCAACTTGTAGCAAAAAAAACAAAAATAAACTGAAACTAGCATATGTACATTCATAATTATTTTTGTTATTTTTGTTACACATGTAGAAGTTGAATTTAAACTTGCATGTTTATGGAGTGATATAACTCATATTAATCTATCTTATCAAATTTTTTATATTTTTTCATGCAACGAGTGGACATCCACCTATGTGCTAAAAAATTGTGCTCCCCCGTTAGGTCTAGGGCCCGAGCTGTCGCATGCACGACAGGCGCACGAACACGTTCCCAACTCAATATCAAAATAAAAATAAGAATCCATTTATAGATGCAGTTTATACAAATATTGAATTAGGGCATGCTGAAGGGTAGAGTATACTAGTACTTTTCTCTCGTCCATATCATCAATAGAAATTTATAAATTATTTTATAAAGTATGTATAAAGACAGAGGTTAGTTATGGTTTCTTCATTAACGCTACAATATAATTTTTATTATTCTCTTTCCTTTTTCCACCCAATGGTACAACATAATTTTCTAATAAATGCTAAGAGTCGATTTAAACCATTGTCACACATGACGATTATTTTTTCTTTTCTCCTTTCTATGTTTACCATGTCATCATATTTGCTTTCGTGATAATGGAAAGAGACAGCTAATAATCGTGTTTTTATATGCTCTTGTACCCTTTCAAGTTGGCTCCTAATAAATTAATAAGGAGGAATGAAAGCAGACAGGGGAGGGGAGGGTTGTCGCCCTTTCGTGCGCCTATTGGGTAGGTCCACATGCAGCGATAGTAAGGAGATAGGCATGGGTCGACAGTAGGTAATTTAGGATCATTTATAGTTTAACAAAATAAACTAGATTTCATCATAAAATAAAATTTAGTTTATTTAATTGAATTATAATTAACCCTAAAATACTTATGGATCGACCCATGACCATCTCATGAGTCAACCCATGACCAAATGCTACACGAGTATTCGCAAGGGTGGGTATAAGGGAAGGTGACTTGGATTTCTTCCTAATATCTAACCTAATCTAGTGGATCTGGTGTATTAAATGAAAACGGGGAGTTCGATGTATTTTTAGAATTTCTAGGATTTTTTTCTAATTTATTAGAGTGCCACTTAAGAGCACTCCATTTTAATAAACTTTTAATATATAATAATAGATAATCAGTTAAATAATATGTTCCAAATGGGATTTGTATCAATTAAGATATAGTTAACTATATTTGAATTTTCAATAATAAATTTGAAGTTAATTTTGTGATCTTTTCGTTGTACTTAATTTACTTTCCAGCCTTTGTTTTGGATAAACAAGAGCGCACGCATATATATATATATATATATGTTTTATTCATGGTTTATTTTTCGTTTATAAATATATTATTTTATTTTTTCCTAAAAAGTCAAACAATGAGATTCAACGTATAAAAGGTAATAACCCCTCCATTTCATAATAACCACCATTAATCCAAAGACCAAGAAAGAGTTATAACTGCTTTCTGGTTAGATTACCTAGGTGCATATATATTTGGTATTATATTATGAGACAAAGAAAAAAAGTGGTTGTGCCATGTATTATGGAATGGAAGAAGTATATGATTAAAATCTAATAACGTTGACTGCACGAAACTCGAAACATCATTATTTTTTCTTGGATGTAGTGATTGGTTCAAATATTACAATGAGCTGACACCGATGCGAGGTTCAAAACAAAGACTAATAACTAAGTCTATATAAACTTTCCTTCCGAGAATCAATATAAAATATATAGGTATCACATGGGGAGGAGCTGACACCGTCGTGACTGTAATTAATTAAAAAATAAAGACTGTACAGTTAAGTCATTTAAACCGTATTATTTGCTAATGAAAATGAAGTCGTGTGCACTAGCGTACCTGCATAGGGGGGAGGAGCTGACATCATCATGACGGAAAGAAAAACTAAGACTAACAGCTAAGTCATATAGACTTCGTCATTTGATAATGAATTGAAAACAGGCTGACATTGTAAAATAGATACATTGATTATTTGTTGCTTGACATGATCCAGTCTTCATCTCAAAAGATCACTATGGGTTCCTCCGTTATCATTCTCAATGATACGAAGCACATTAGATTATGGAAAAGATAAATGGTTAGGCGATACATCTTGTTGGAAATTTGGTTATTTTCAGGCATATTATAATCTAGAAAAATATATCAAAATAATCATGCATGCTAGAGTGAGATTAAGTAATCCTAAAGCAGTGCTAAACATGATGATGCTATTAAGCAAAATAGTATGGAGAAACACATTTAACACTAGCTAGAGATATTCAAATATACCTAGAAAAACGCTCTAGAACCAAAAGCGTTAGTGTCGCACGTCGTCGTTCACTCCAGTGCTGCCGACGCTACCCACTTCCTCCACCGCCATTCTCATTCCCTTGTTTGTCGCGACGCTACCCACTTCCTCCACCGCCATTCTCATTCCCTTGTTTGTCGCCTCTAATGGTCGATATGTCGATGCAGGAGAAGTAGAGAGTTGTTACAAAGGAAGCGGTGTCATGCCTGACGACGAGAAAGCGAAGAGCAATCGCGTGAAACGCTTCCCAAAAACTTGATCACACATCTACCCATGCAGGTACTTAAGCGAGTGGAGTTTCGGAGGCCTGCTCATTCTGATTACTTGTGTGTGTAAGTATTAGAAGTGAGAACAACAATAGTAACATAGGAGCAAACTCGGTGTGGATGTTAAGAGTGAATTGTTTTCTCTCTTGCATTCATGAGAGATAAACATCATTCTCCTTTTATAGGAGAAAAGGAACATGAAGATGAATGGTATATGTGTGGGGAAGTAAATGTGGTGCATGCCATATAGTTTGTTGCTAACAGGTGGGCCTGGAAAGGGGATAATGGGAGTGGGCACTTGCGTGGGCATGGCACGACACCGGCGACCGCTTGTAGCATGATACACTTGATGGGGTCGTGATTGCAGAAGAGGAATAAGGCAAGTTGAGGGTGTGGCAGCTCCGGTTGTTGGGTCGTCTACACATGCAACGTCTAACGTGGGAGAGAGGGGGTGGCAAGTTGGGCCAAGCCAAGGGGAAGGAAGGAATTAAAAGGGAGAGGTGAGGTGGCCAATGCATTAGGGGGAGAAGGAGAGTTAGGATGGGGTGGTAGGGAGGAGAATAAAGGAGAAAAATTACCCTAAGTGGTGAGAAGATGGGGAAAGAAAGGAAGTAGCTAGGCAAAAGAAGAGGAATCAGCCCAAAAGACCGGTGGAAAGGAGAAAGACGAAGTTGTTGGGCTAGGTCAGGAGAGATGGTGGGCCGATTGGGAGAAGATCTAAGGTGCGATGCTAGTTTAAATCGGATATTTGAATTCTGAGAATTAGGAGAAATCAAGGAGGGGCAAGAAGGTGCGAATTTTGATATTTGGAAGAGAGGAATCAACGAGGGGGCAACAAGGTGCAAAATTTGGAAGGGAATGAGTTAAAGAGAGAGAGAGTCAAAGACTCGGAGAGAAAGCTTTGAGTTGGATATTTGGAATATTTAGTAGAGAACATGATTTGAGTTTGGATGGGATCTGCGGATAGGGTTTTAGTAGAGAATTCAAGTACGGGAATTTCAACCGTGAGATTATTTTTGAGATAATCGCTATTTTGGCCATGAAATTGAGCGATTTCTCTAAAATGGCCTCGGAACCGTTGGCTTCGCTAAAATATCCTTGTATCTAGTGTCTTTGCTTTAAAATGGTCATTACAATTATCTTTGTTCACCAAAAATCAAAGTCAACCAGTCAACACAAATTGTGATCAAATTGCCCCTCAATGAATTACAAACTCATTTGGAAATTCTTGCTGCTGTGGCGGCCGGCAGCGTGGTATTACTAAAGAGTTTTTTTATTATCTTTAAAAAAATACCTCGAGATCCTATATTTTTCGGCGTAAAAAAGTATCTCAAGGATGATAAAAAAAACCCATTATTAAATGTAAATATTTAAATTGATGCAAATATTCGGTACATCGTAAAGTATAAATGTCAAAAGAACCATGTAAATAATGTGATGGAGAATCATAGGAGTTTTATTTTGCCATTGGAAACAAAATGCAGATGTATAGAAAACCACGCAAATGAGTTACCATGTACTGAGATGAACAACTTGTACTGCCATGCATGGTACCGATTTTACTCTGATACAATTCTGTCATTTATCAAATTTATATTTAAATAAATCGTTCCTGTGTAATTATCTATACTAATGGAATTTTTTAAGGTACACCCAGATTATTTTGGACCATCCATTGGGTGCAAATCAAATGGTTAATATTAGTCTTACCTTTCATAGGATAAGAGCCATTTATTATACCATTTAAAGTCAATTGATATTATTTATTATATAATAAGGAATGTATTAGTGTTTCCTTATTTAAAAATGCAAACATTTACTATTGTTAAAAATATGTACTTGTAATTTTCAGATTTGCAATGTTTAAAATTTAGAGTATCATGGCTGTAAAATAAAATTTATATTCTTTTTAAAATCTAGAACAATAATGATATTATTTTATCTAAAAGAGTCAAACATTTTAAATTTTGAATACTATAGTAAATAGAAGCTTCAATATAATCGTACTTTTTCTCCAAATTTGAAAAATATGGTTAATATATTTTATATTATTTTGGATATTTAGGAGATTTCATTATTTAGAATTTTGGAGGAATCAAATGACAGGTATGCGATTTGAAATTAGGCATGGATACTATGCGTGATTTGGTAAATGGTGTGCAGGGACAAGGTAGGCTAATTATGTATTTTTAGTAGTTTACTTATTTAGCTATTGCATATTAATTAAAAGAATTGAATATTTGTTATTGAATAAAAGAAAAACTAATAATCAACAGTTAGGATTACATAAGAGTGTCTTACCTCTCAAGAGGTAAGGTAATTCGATGGAGCACTCTGAAACACCTCCTATACTAACACTTTTGATATTTGCTTCATGTAAGATTTGCTCTGGTCTAACAAAAAGTAACTCGAGGTACCGATACCTCGAGATACCAAATCATTTCTCACCATTAGATCTAGCTAAGTAGGATATGCGTTCTTAGATCCAATGATTAGAAACGATTTAGTACGACGAGGTATTTTTTTGTTATTTTTTGTTATAGTGTAAAATTGCTCATCACATGTAGCGTCGGATTTTTACCCTTTTCGGAACAGGAATACCGCGAGACTTGTTGGAAGAGCGCTCTGTCATGCGTTCTTTCTTTTCCTTATCAAGCAGCGTATGCAGTCCTGGGTTACCACCAGGCTTCCCAATCTGGCCTACTACGTGGGCGTGTGTCAGCAGAGCCCATATGATGGTGATGAACTCGCCGCCGGTGGCCATCCTGCTGGCGTGCGCCACCGCCCGATCCGACGGCGAGATGTAGAGTATCATGTTCGCCCAGAAGGTGGCAAGCATCAGCCACAGGTCGCCGGCGTCGACGATCCGGTTGATGAGGTACCGGGCGATCCTTGAGCCCTCGCACAGGAACAGGACCTCCGGGTGCTCCATGTGAGCGGAGCTCCCCAGGTCGATGAGCTTGTTGTACTTGTCCTCGTCGGATTTGCACTTGGCGAGGAACTCACGGGCGTTCTTCAGCGTGCCGCGGGTGTACGACGTGCTCGTGCACGTTTTGTTCGGGATCAACTCCGGCCGGAACGCCAGCAGGTACGCGCAGTAGCCCGACAACTTCATGGCCACCTCGTGGTGCCTCGCGAGCTCGCCGTCAGCGGCGGCGGCGGCGGCGGCGTTTTTCTCCATGCCCAACTTGTAGTTGCATATGCTCGTGGCGACGTGCCACTCCAGGATGTAGGAGGCGTACGTGTAACCGGTCTTGTCGATGTCTAGGTCGATGACGCCTTGGCGGTACATCCTCATCCTCCCGTCGGTGATCTCCCCGTCGCAGTTCTTGAGCTCGCGGAGCACCGCACGCCGCAGCTCCGGCGTCAAGCGGACGGACCGAGTCATGAGCCACGCGTCCAGGGCCTGGGCCTCGATGGAGAACCATGAGAGGAAGGTCTTGATCCAGTGAGGATGGGCGTTGTCGAGGATGAAGTACTGGCCGATGGTCCCCTTCCAGTACCTCGTCACATTGAAATAGCACAGAACCTTGAGCGGGACCTCCACGAGCACCTTGTTCTGCCACGACTCGTTGCGCACGTACCGGCACAACATCTTCACCTTGTGCCAATCGGAGAAGATGAAGGCCATGAACTGGTACGACTCGAGGAAGATGTACCAGACGATGACAAGACGGGTGATGAGGAGGTCGAGGTTGAAGCCATGGATGACAATGTTGGCCGCCGTGCCGCCGTCTCCTTGCTGCCGCCCGCTGTACTGGAGAAGGTCCGGGGAGAAGAGGGTGAACAGGCTGGTCGTGAGTATGGCAGCGTACACGGCAAGGTCAGGAGCCAGGCTGTCCTTGATCGACGGGTATCGAGCGTAGAAGAAGTCGAAGAGGAAGCCGAGCTCGGCTTCGACCACCCGGAACGCCCTGTCGAGGTCTTGGTCGTCGGCGAGGAGCCCCTTGACGACGAAGTCACGGCACTTCTTGGACTGGAAATGGAAGTCTATATTACCGACATGATCGACGGCGAACCTTAACCTGAGCATCTTGAAGAGGGCGAAGGAGAGACACAGGTCCCGCCGCCGCGCCGCGCCTCGATCCCCGCCGCTCAACCGCAGCAGCTTCCCTTCGCACTGGAAGACCTTCTCGACGTCCACCGTCTCCGGGACCCTGTAGGGCACTTCTATGACATGCTCCCCGTACCGCACCTTCTCATCCTCCTTGCCGTCGATGAGGTAGATGTACTCCTTCATGGTTCTGGGGTCGTAGGAGGAGCCAGAGCGAGGTCGGAGGCCGGCGCTGTTAACCCACTCGCCCTCCATGTACTCGTGCACGACCTGGTTGTCCCGGATGAGGCCACGGGAGCGGTTCGTCGACAGGTACGCCTTCACCCGCAGGCCCAGCCGCACGACGCTCAAGCTCCAGAGCAGGAACAGGCTGACGACGAAGACGCCGCGGAGCTGGGCCTTGTAGTAGAGGACGAGGAAGAGGAGGTAGACGACGTGGATGGCCTGGTTCATCATGGACCTCGTCTGCTGGCTGCTGTCGTCGAAGTTGAACGCCGTCATGGTGTCGGCGCTGCCGAGGAGGAGGAGGAGGAAGCAGGCCCAGACAACGAAGAGCTCGTTCCGGATGGACGGCGACTGCATCAGGCCGATGGTGTAGGAGATCACGGGGTAGTTGAGCATGAAGGCTCCCCATACGAAGAGCCTGAGCAAGCCGCTGCTGTTGTGGCGCCGCCTCGAGTTGGAGAGGACGAGGACGCCGACGAGGAGGCAGCACACCGTCACCAGGACCTCGATCCTCGCCAGCTGCCCGACGGAGCTGGAGGCGAACTGCTTGCCGGACTGGGTCGCATTCCTCGCAGAAGCAACAATCTGATCCATGGAGATGGTGGGCGGCGTTCGTACAACAATGGAGCAGATGTGGGAGATGCGGCTAATTAAATGGCTAATGATCGACGGGGAGGGGGACATGGAGTGCTGCACTTAAATTAATAGCAAAACGAGACGGCCTACCTCGATCGACCACTTCACACCATTGTGGAGAAAGAAATGACCAAAGCCAAGTTTACTAATAACAAAGTCAATGCAAACTTTCTTTTCGGAGAATCGATATAAACTTTAGGACAATATTATTATTTTTTAAAAAATATCTCTAGGTACTAAAATTTGCGTTTAAAATTTTATTATATCAAGGTATATAGCAATTTTGCACTAGGTAATTTTCAAATGGTAAAAGTGTCTAAACTTTATTAATTACTAAGGAAAATGAAATGATATACACTTACATATATACCACATGCGAAGCGTTGACACCATCGTGACGGTAATAAGAAAAACAAGGACTAACAGTCAAGTCGCTTAAACTGTATTATCGTTTTGCTAATGAAAATGAAGTGATGTACACCTAGATAGCTCACTGCACATGGCCGACCTTTAATTTATTCGCTGATCAGTGAGTCGAAGATGGTGCTGACATCTTGATGCATACATTGATTATTTGCTGCTTGAAATGCTGGAGTCTTTATCTCAAAATATATAAAACAAATTACTACTTTGTTTGCTAATATAAAATATTTGACTTTTTATGTTGCAACGTTTAATTATTCGTCTTATTTAAAAATTTAGTATAAATATAAAAAAATAACAAATCGTGCTTAAAGTTGTTTTGATAGTAAAGTAAGTCAAGGCAAAATAAATGATATTTTCATATTTTATTAAATAAGATAAATGGTTAAACACTGCAAGCAAAAAAAATCAAACTTCTTACATTATAAAATAGAGGGAGTACAAAAGAAATTAAAGTAAAATGATATATGAGAAGTTGAGGCGAGTGAATTTTAAACCCTCGAGTGGATGTCCAGAGTTAAGGACACAAAAGATGAGGACCGTTTGTATTCGTGCTTTGCTTTATGTCCTCTGTCTCCAGGCTAAGCTCCCGGTTGCAGGCCTTTGTTCAAACACAGGCTCAGGCCCCATTCCTATAGGGTCCAGTCCATCTCAGTTTAACGGAATGAATTAACTTTTGGATTTACATTTTGACATGTTTGTCTTATTTTAAATTTTTTTCTAAAAATATAAAATTATTAATTATACTTAAAGTTAATTAATAATAAATCAAATCATAATAAAAGAATCAATAATTATATAAATTTTTTGAATAAATGAATGATCAATCATATACCTAAAAATCAACAACATCAATTAAAAAAACGAAGCGAGTAATAAAATAAGCACTGATATAATAGGTGGCAAAAACTGGCCACTGGTCATCAGAATTCGCACATTGCCGGTAAGGCAGTGTACTTGGTTTGGAGTACAGTAGTACACAGCAGGGCTTTACATATGCCGAAACGCTAGTACTAAGCTACCAAAAATTCTGCCAAATTGCTTGGCCATTTCTCATTGCCGGACGAAGTCCTTCAGCTTGGTCATCCACCCAACGTACTCCTTGGTCTGCTTGGTCACCATGTAATCATGCATGTAGTTGGTGGTCGGCAGAGTGATCCCCCTTTGTTCCAGGTACTTGAACAGGCCCTTCTGCACATTCACTGGCAGCTCGCTGCAGTAGAAACAAGAAATTCGATGAGAATTTAGTAGAGATGGTGCTCAAGAAAGATTGAGATGGAGACTGAATCTGATGTTCTTACGTGAATTCAGGGCCCTCGTAGGGGAATTTCTCCTCTCCTTCTGTGGCCGTGTTCTCCACTATTAACATGTCATCGATGGTGATCTCCTCACGAAACGCTGTGCAGGTGAACTCAAGTTTTGGTCCAGATTCCTTGGAGACGGTCACCTTTAGAGAGACACTGCTATCTCCAGCGCTCTCGTCTTCGTCTTCGTCTTCATCGTCCTTGCTGGAATTCTTGCCCTCACCCTCCTCTTCTTCATCGTCAAACTCAGGGCCCCCTTCTAAATTAGGCATGCTGACAATAACCTCAATCTTCTCGTCTTTATAGTCCCTTTTCAAAATAGCTACACTCATCCCTTCTTCATCAAGGATTTCAAAAGGGAAATTTTCTGGAACAGGTTCCTGTTGCAAGAAACATCTCAAATATTTCAATAACAGATGTCAGGCGCCTTGATGTCAAAGTGTCAAATCAGCATGTAAATTTTATGGCTAGATGCCACACCTTGCAGGCAATAAAATTTCGTTCATTTTCAGCGTTATGAAGAAAGAATTATTCAGACTCAACATCAGTGGAATAGCTCTTGCTTGGAGCCATGGAGCCACCAGTTGATCAAATCTAAAGTAGCGAAAGCACTAAACATTCTCAAAACCACAATGTGCCATGTTATTCAAAAATTAAGGACCGCCGGTTGCAACGGTGAAACAAAATGTACTATTGGATCTAGTAATATTGAAATCAAACTATCACAAACTCAATCAATGGTCCCACTATAGCAAAGTCATACTCCTTTAAAAGAATCATTTAGAATGGTTTAATGATTGGATACAAGGAAAACGCTTAAGAAACGATTTGCTTACATAAGGGTATAAGACTTCTTTGCAAGCATTCATGTCAAACATGACAAAATGATGCAAGCAAGCTATAGGATCCAAATTCCAGATGAGCATTGCATGGCTGATGCCGGGAATAAATCTAACTGTTAACAACTCTCTGAATGACAGTTGCAATAATCAATAGTCAATAGTCTTCCTTACAGGCATCTCATCTAGTGACTTGATATACAAAATTAAACAGAATAAATCGATGTACCAGTAAGATGAACTTCTCTTCAACATCTAATTTAGCGCAGCAAATCGGTCCAGTTCGATGAAAGCAGCACAGTGTTTAACCAGCACAAAATAATGGCGGGATTCGACCAGGCGTTTGCTCAAAAGCGTCTCACCTGCTCGTCGCTGGAGAGGTACTCCTGCGCCTCCCTGATCTCCAGGTCGATGGCTCCGGGGAGGTTCCCGGCGCCGGATCCCTTCTTCTTCTTCGCCTTGACCTTGCTCTCCATCACCACCGCCCCCGAGCTCGACCCCTGCGCCGCGCGCAGGGGGCCCGCGAGCGGGCGCCGCTGCAGAAGCAAGGGAGAGCCAGCGCGGGCCGCGGACGATGCGGCGGGGAGGAGGAGAAAGGCGGCGGCGGAGGCGGCGGTGACGGAGATGAAGGCCATGGCGAACGCGGCGCGGGGGGTGAAGCGAGCGGGGAGAGGAGAGCAGAGGATGGGGATAAGGAGATGGGAAGAAGAGGGGGTTTGGGTTTTGGATGGTGCTTATACCCACTGTGTGGTGGGACCCACCTGTCCGTGACAGTATCTGCCCCTGTTTGGAGACAAAATGGTGTGTTTTCCGTCTATTATGGTTTGGTTTTTAGATTGGCCTGCTATCGTTCAGTATCCTGACCTAAAACAAGATGATTTTTGAGATACGAATTATGATATATCCCATATAATAAATATGATAACGCATTAGTATTAGCTAATACTACCACAGTACTATCAGCTAATAATCGGTTGGTTATCTGATCGGTAATATTGTCGGTATATAGATGATACTCTAAAATATAAATAATAACTTAAAATATTTTAATTCTAATAAAAGATAAAATGGAAAGAATGGAAAAAAATCCTACTCAAGTTAGAATCGAACGATTGTTGGTACTAAAAAACATCCCATCATCAACAGCATAACTACAGAGCCTTCTCATGCTGTCATGATGGCCTAGGATTAAAGAAGCGTGCTAACTTCTACGGATACGGATTCAGTGACATTGTCGCGTGACATTCTCGATGACATTGAATCGCTGACGTATGGGACCCACGTGGGTCCAGACACATATGAATACTTCTGCGAGCCCAGCCAACACTTTGATGCTTAACTTCTACAAGCGTGCCATAAACAGTTAAACAGCATATTAATCTTGGATATGTTTATTTTCCTTCGATACACTTTGATGTGGATACTAGATTGATCTCCGTCATCTACAAATGAGAAAAACAGGCCGATCGCTATCCATCTTGGAAATATTCTGTCCATTTTCCTTTTGATATCAGGATTGGAACATTAATTTCATCAGGAAGTAAATAATTAGTGCATGTGTATCAAGATGTATTTTGCGTGTACCATTACCCACCACCACCGCTGATCCCTTGGTCCACAGAGTAAGCCAGAGGAGACTAATCCTTGTGTTGAAACGAAGAGGAGAGGAGGGGGTTAGCCGGTTAGGGTTTTGGATGGAGCTGGTACCTACCATTTGGTGGGACCATTGTGTCAGTGATAAGTATATCAGTCCCAATCTGGTGCAACATACGTGTCACGGCGTGCAGGCCTCTGCACGGAGGCAACAGCTTCAGCCCGGCCGCTTCTCTCAAAAATCACAAAATGGGCGTGGTTTCTTCTAGTACTTGTGAAAATTACATTGCTCCAAACAGTTAGGACACACTATGATCAGATTATTCTTGACGTAGAGGATACTAGATTTGATTTCCATTATCGGCAGGATGAGAAAAAAAAAACAACAGCGATTACTATCCATTCTGCAGTGAAGGAAGAAAGCTGCAAGAGATTGAGAGCATGATACAAGCACAAACTAATGGAGGAAGATCATCATGGAGCAGCAACAGGAACATTTACACAGAAGCCTTTGCTACACATTGGAAGCATGTGCTTAATTTACATGCCAGCAGTAACAGTATTTTGCAATTTTGCATGTTACATGATAATAGTATATAGTATTGTCATGCTTACTGTTTCTGATTTTGATTTGAGAGCCTGCAATTTGGCAGGAACAAGATCGAGCTCCTATACAACGGCAGATAGAGACAGGGCCCCGTTTGCAAGCCCTGTCAATTCGCCTTTATTGATTGACAATTGCATCAAGAAAAAGAAGAAAAAAGAAGAACAGAAAAGAAAGAAAAAAAGCGAGAATTTTTACTGTAATAATCCTCCATGAGATAAGACGATCATCAGCAGCAGCAGGCAGGGGAAGAAAAGCTCGGCGACCGATCACAGGGCTCAGAACAGCTGCGCGTCGCGGCTCGCCGGAGAAGGGAAGACGGGCACCTTGGAGAACCGGAGGCGGCCGGAGTCGGCGCCGCCGGCGAGGCGGACGTAGTAGGGTGCTCGCGGCGACGCCGACGGCGACTCGTTGATGAAGGGGTTGCCGATGGGCGTCTGCCCGCCGTTGGCGTAGTGGATGATCGCCCTGTACAAGAACGGCAGCAAGCCCTCCATGCCCTCTTCTTCTTCCTCCTCTTCTTCTTCTTGCCAAGAAAACAATGGAGCTAAGCAAAGCAGGACACCGCTTCTGCTACCTCTCAATCTCTCTGTGTGTTTGGTGGTGCAACTAGCTAACTGCAAAGGATAAAGAGGAAGAGAGAAGCGTGTGGGTATATAAAGACTCAGCTACAGAATACTATAATCAGGTGAGCCAAGAGATATTTGACTAACATAATCAAACTTAATTAGTGGATAACAACTGGCTCAGCTAAGCCATAGCTTGCACTATGAAATAGTCAACGAGGAGAGCCACATCAATTGGAGGAGAAGAAGATGATGGAACGCATGCACGCATGCCTGTGGAATATGGAATTTTGTAACCAAAACACAGATGCTGTTTACACTTCAGGGGGAACACAAGGTGCATCAAAAAAAGGGTTTGTGAAACAGCTATGGAAGAAGAATGCAGGTATCACACCAGCACGAACAAATCAGGGGGTAATCTGGGTTTGTGGTGCCTGCTGTTTTCTGATTGGAATTCTGATAAAAACAGGACAGCTGCTGCTGATTCTGGTCTGGGAGTTAGGGGAGGGAGACCAATCCGACCAATCCAACATAAATAAATAAAGATCAGTGGCCTTGTGGTAGAAGGAAAGGAGAGCCACAAAAAAATTGGGGGAAAAAATATTCTGCACAGATGTGGTTTGAAGACAAGGGACATCTTACCTTACCTTGGGAGCATATTGTAATGGAGTTTGTTGTTTTATTCATGTTCTTTTTATATGTTTGTTAGTGAGCCTTGCAATTGAGGCTTCAACTAATCATATAATTAAGACAAAAAAATATACAGTGTTAATCCGAAGTCTGGTGAACCATCGTTCTCAGGGATCTGAATAGAGAATTGGGTCGACTTTAAGCATCATCCAAGTCGTGAAAACGACACCCTACTTGGTCTTACATATATATCTTTTTTTCTTTCTCTTGAACCGAGTACATTACAAACTGCACACGGAACTGCAGCTGATTCATCAGGAATAACTGTAACACCAAGAATAAACAGGGTACAACAGTGTAAGGGTTCTTACATATATATCGTCAGGGCCCCAATTTGCAGCTCTTCGTAACACATAATTTAACTTTCCAGGAAGGAAGAATTTCTAGCAACCTGTGGCAAAGCACCTCTACACAAGCTACCTATGGCAGACGGCTGGCTAGCTCTTACTGTGACAATTCCTCCGTGTAAAAGATGAGCGAGTCAACGAGGATAAACAGGATATTGCTTACAAAACCGGCGAGGTAACGATCAAGTGTCATGGATACAAATCACCTTGATCAGAACAAGCCTACGAACTAAGATGGAAGATTTGACAATCTGGTTTGTATTTGTTCTTGGAAGCAGCCTGCTCAAACTTCTTCAATGGCCCTTCATTCTCTCTCAAGCCTGTTTGGATAAAGTATCGCGACCACCATGAAGAACTCCGCAGCTTTGCCTGCAGAAGAACAGTCCATGTCACCAAAATTTTAGTCTTCGTTATAGCTCAATTGTTTATATTGTGTTCTGGAAAATACTAATGCTTGCATACCATCAAACAAACCAACAGCTATTCCATTCCTCTCCAAACAAGTAACCATCAATAGAATTTGGACAGCCTAACTGACTAAGCAAAATCGACAGTATTTCATAACAGTCAACATAGAGGATGCAATTGAAATTAAATTATGTGATGCATGCATAATGAAAAGAACATATATGCAACATCACTACAACAGCAACAAAGAGCTCAGAATGAATACCCAGAACAGCAGTAACCTATAAAAGCATAAAAACATTCTAATTTTTTTTATCAGCTGTCTTTCTGGATCATGGACATAAAGTGTGTCAAATCAATCCTTTTCTGGTTGAGTTCAATGTATCATTCACTTAAACCATATGGCAAATAAATTTGCATGGTAGCTATTAGAGGTCATCTGTACATACTGGTCTTCCAAATTTTGGTAGCTCAGAAACCTTAGCCTTCTGTTGACCTGGATTGCCTGAAATAGGTGAATCAAAAATTAATATCCGTTCAGACCTGATACAGCATCCATCATTACAAATACTGTGTATATATACCCCAGAATAAAGCTAAAGAAACAGGAACTACCATAATAGCAATATTGCAGAATATATATTTATGCTAATATTGTTTTACCATTCTCATTTAATAAAAAATATATCACGAGTAGTATAAGCGTTTTAAGATGCATCCAATTGAAGTGTACTGGCAATACCAAAGATTATTGCACAAACTAGGAAAACCTACGAAAATGAAGAATCAGAATGAGGAGAATCATCATGAACATCTACAAATATAGCTGTTTACATGGCAATTATGATAACCAAGAATAGGTGATTGACTTAAAGAAACACATACCAGCAAAGATAACAAGACCATCTGTAGAAATCCTTGCTAAATCTGGAAGTGTTCTGTTCAGATATCTTGGGGTCAAATAATCCAATGCATCTGATACGATAACAAGGTTAAAAGAATCTTGGCGGTATGGAAGGGGGAACTTGATATCAGCCATACGAACAAAGCCCTTGCGCACAAGGCTTTTGCAGCTACTATCAGTATCCTCCAAATCATAAGGCTCCACTCCCCATGCTTCAACCTTCCCTTCCTTCAACAAGTTAGAAACTACTGTACAGCTATCAGGGCCAACATGGAGAACCTTATGCAACTCATTGCCATAGGCCTTTTTAAGATAAGGAAGTGCTTGCATGACTTCTGGGGTACAAGAACCTGGATGCAAATGCAAAGGAAAACTTGAGCTAATGAGGAGCATGAAACTTCTCCCTCTAATACGTGTTATAATGGAGATGCCTAAAACAATCAATTACTAAAAGTTCCACCTGTTTGGGACTATGGTCTTCTCTGCAGCATAATCTGATGCAAAAACCCTGCCAGAGAAGACCTTTTTCTATCTATTTGGCTTCTATCAACCTTATAAGTTATAACTATCACCTTCCACTATATTTCATCAAAAAATTTATTAGAGGGTTATCTATCAGTCAATCATGAAGCCTATGATAATGCAGTAAACTCTGTTGCTGTTTTTACAGCATATCAGACAAGCAAATTACATTGGTAATTTGGTATAATTCAGCAGGAAAAAAAATATCACATGGTCCATGTTGATCAGGTCATAGCAGTTGAATTCATTTTAGACTATTCGTGCACTAGTGAATATGACACCAAGGCATCAACAAGGAGAGGAAGACAAAAACAATCATGAAGGAAAAAAAAATCAAAATGCAGTATCTCCAGTATGCTGCTATGAAGGATTCAACAACACTTTTTTATTACTGCAAAGAGTATCAGAAGAGCTTGAAGAGGCAAATCAGCAAAGCATGAAGAGACACTAAAAAATGACAGCAGCATATGATTTGGTGCAAAAACAATAATATACCTTCAGATCTGCTTACAGCTTCTCTGCTTGTAACTGTTACACCTGACCATTAGAGAAAAATGACAATTAGAAGTATGAGTTGGTCTACAACATTTGACAATTAGAAGTATGAGCCCGTCCACTTTGCTATCACTGTGAGCAGAACAATTCAATATCTAAAAATCACAAAATATACTCATACAGTAGAATGAGAATCTCACTTAACAATTGGGTATATAATATTGAGTTTGTTTTCTTATTTCAGAAAATCATGACAGCAACAATGCAGTACGAACAAGAAAAGCAATGTCACTGTGCACTAAATAATTGTCACGACAACGATAAGCGACGGAATCTAGTACATCCACCTCTACCTCCTAATTAGTTATTTAAGTAACTACTTTTAAAATAGAAAAACAGAGGTAGTACGTATGACAAATTACGGGTTTTTTCACCATTTTGCAATACGAACTAAACGGAACACAGGTGGAGGAAGCTTTCAAGTGGGAGTTCAAACTGACCTGAGCCGCTGTTGAAGTAGGCGATCAGAATAATGACACCCTGAAACCAAATAAAAATGAATAACCCCGTCAGCTGACCACATGGGAGATCTTACCAACTAAATTGACAACGCCCCGAAAAAAAAATTACCAGGACCACGAGGGCGATGGTGAGCACGGGCGGCGAGCGTGACTTGGGGTGGAGCAGCCCACCGACGGACGGCAAGCCCCCATCCGCCACCCGCCGGCTCGGATTCACCGACCTCCTCGACATCCTCTCCTCCTCACACCCACCCCTCCCTCCGCCGACCCCTCTCCAGCCCACCTCCTCCCCCCGCTCGATCGATCACCTGCTCGCACCACCAACAAATCACCCCATCATCAGCCAAAAACAAAACAAAAAATCACAGCGTCCAAAATCCCCCCACAATGCAGCAGAAACCGAAAGCGTCCCTAGCAGCGGGAGGAGGAGGGAAGCCAGATCCCCGCGCCGCCCCCCTACTCCGCACCAGCTACAGATCGGAGCCCCTAACGCAGCGATACCTCTCCGATGATGGGTGGGGGGGCGACGCGGCCGGCGGGAGGCGGGAGCCCGGCGCCTAGGGTTCGCGGAGGAGGGGGCGGATCTGAGGCGAGGCGGAGTGAAGCAGCAGCGGCGACGGCGAGCGAGCGAGTGGGTGGCGATCCGACGCGATAGGGACGACGCGTGTAAATAATGGTGGTGGTGGTGGATTTAGCACGCCATTAGCGAGGGATTGAGGAGGAGTGTGTTTAGTGGAGCGCGACCCGAATGCCGAGGCGGGGGGATTTCGGGATGTCGGTCGTCTCGTCTCTGCCTGCTGTCTCGCTGACAGGTGGGGCCCCTCTCTTGCTTCCTCTGGCCTGTGGCCCGGCTGGCGGTGGCCCAACCCGCCAGCTGGGCTCCAGGGAGTGTTTACATTGATGGTCAACGGTCAAACAGGTCTAAGGAGAAGTCGATGGTCGTTCAAAACAATGGTCTACTACTAGTTTTCTGCTTTTTTAGGGTACCTAACACTGAGAACGTGGTAACTGAACTGATTAGCACCTAGGTGATGGTTGACATGGTCGAGATTGAGTATTAACATCTTGTTTGTATGATAGTTATTTTTAAAAAATGTTGAATCACCAAATTGACTACTATGAAGCGAAAATCATATTTCAGAAGTATCAAATCAGATACTTTAATATAAAAAACTTTTGCGCGAAACATCCCGTTCAAGAGTTTGAGAAACGTTCCGTGAAAATCCAAAATCCCTAGGTGAATTAGAATGTGTCCTTAATACTAGTATTTCTCAGCTTTTTCCTGGAAAGGAAACCAAACAGTCAAATATGTGTCACATTACATATGACCATTTACTCAGAGTCATTTCAATCTTTTTTATTTATTATTTGCATATTTATTCATGTCATCTAATTGTGTACTTCTCTCTGCACTTGGGGAAAAAAGAGAGAAAATGACGGCAAGATACCAGTACTATTCAGTAACTAACTTAATCAGCACCCTGAACTCTACCGAGTCTCTTCCTCTCTATAGATATTGTTCTTCACTTGCAGAAAAGAGTCTCCTTTGTGGCGTTTCCAGTGGTTGGATTGACCCTAGTGAAACAAATTAAATTGGAAGTACTGGGATCAATGTCATTTAGACACAGACAAAATAAATGTAATGATACCTATCGCTGTGTGCAACTGTGCATATTGCAGCACTGGTTACTTACCCATCAGCAACTTTGCAGAGGTATTCTCGTTGATCGTCTCGGAGTGGAACATCTGTAAAATCTGGAAGGCCGAAAAAAAGTTAAAAAAGTTACATGTTTGATGATCCTATGAAATGATAATCGATTCAGTTGTAGTGCAATTCTAGGTAGCATCTGACAAAATCAAAATTGTTCCTGAAACTCTGTAGAAACATTTGCACATGAGTAAGAAATCACCGAGAGAGTCTAAAATTTGCCATTGATCACACAAACTGAGGAAAAATGAGAATCATTTAGTTTGGCATGGCCATCAGAGAGACAGAAACAGTAACTTGCCTGCTCCATATATGTTGGATCCTTTGAAGGTCGTGTTTCCTGTGGCAAGTGCCCCTTCCAAGTTGGCATTTGTCAAATTTACCTGCAAAATGATGCGAGAGGAACCCTATCACACGATTGTCACCACGTTATGCAAAGCTAACAAATTATTCGTCCAGCAAACTAGGCTTGTGTTTTGCAATTGATTGTCCAAACTGATGCTATGAATTTCTGAACAAAATGAATATTTTTGATAATGACCGATTCTGTTATGAAACATAAGCTTGTTCGCAGCAATGATGCCAAATTGCTACTACCAATGTTCTCCTGGTATAACTAGTAAAAAGCAAAAGAAGATTCAGGCTTTCTGAACAATAGATGTCTGATGCAATCAATGGTAAGTTGGTCACTGAACAAATAGAAGATGATTTCAAGCTTGCTGTCACTAATGCTTTTCTTTGAGCAATATGTACCTTGGTTACATTTGCCAGTGAGAAGTCTGCTCCTCTAAGATCAGCATCGGAGAGATCAGCACCTGAATTTATCATCAGAAACCTCTCAATAATAAATACAACTCAAACCAAAACATCAGTTTGCCTTTTCAGAACTTAACGTCTGGACGGATCTGCTGGAATGAAAAGGCAGAAAATTTCACAACCTGTCAGGTCTGCATCAAAGAAGCTCGCGCCGAGCAGCTTCGCGCCTTTGAAGTTCGCTTGCCTCAGTATGGACTGCAGCAAAAAACAGAGCAAGAATTCACATAACCTTGCATTGCAAAGGACCCTAATAATTCAGATGCTCTTCTGAACATAAAAAAAGTTCAGAACTTTCTTGCCATTCCCCCAGAAGGATAGTCATCATCCTTAGAAACCTGATCGAATCCAAGCGTAAGAACTGAAACAGAAGGCAAGGGGCACGATCGGAGTACCGTCTTGAAGTCCTGCCTGATGAGCGTCTGGCCACTGAAGTCCTTGCCGGTGAGGTCCTGCCCCCGCGTCACCTGCTGCCCGTACGGGCCTCCTCCCTGCACACAGACGGACACAGCCCAACCGAATCAATCAGCGGCGATACCATGAGCAGCTGAGCACCAATATTTTCAAGCGAGATAATCGCCGACGAACCTTGAAGGCCAGAGCCGGGTCGGCGACGAGGAGCGAGGCCGCGACGAGCGCGGCGGCGCCGGCGTTGGCGAGGTGGAAATACAGGGAGGAGCGACCGGGCGTTGCCGAGGCGCCGGCAGCGACGGAGGGCGGTGGGGATGGCGTGAGCTTGAGGCTGCCCAGGATGGTGGTGGCCATGATCGCCGTCGATTCTTGATGCTCTCCGGCCGGTGGTCGGAGACGGTTTCTTAGGGACGTTGTGTTTATCCGGCTTATCTGTTTGTGGGGTGCTTGCTCAAGCGGCCAATCGCTTGTCGCCACGTCAGCTACTCAGAGCCACTATTTCTCCCATAAATAGAAGAAAATTGTTTTTCAACATATGATCTACTGCCTCCATTATTTTAGGTTGGTTAGTAAATACTAAAGGTTTTAATCAAAATATTATGTTTATTTATTTTATTATTAAATTTTAAATTGAGTAGATTCTCTTTTTAATCATTTCAAGTATCTAATTGGTTACTGGAGGATCATTGTGGCAGAATTTAGAGTACAAATGTTTATATTTTGGTGTGAAAAATTTGAATCGTATACATAATTAAATTTCAGGGGGTACCTTCTTAAATGAAAAAATATATCCGCTTGCTTACGTGCCTACGGCCTCTCTAAAAGAATGTTAATATTTTTACTATCGAAAATCTTGTGCTGGGTTCATCTTAAAAAAATAGTGTACATAAAAATTACACACTCCTATAACAGAAATATAAAAATGAATAACTTGTACTAGGAACTCGTATTTCTACCCCAAATTTAGGATATATTTGAGGTAAATTTAGGTATGGGTGAATATAAGGAATGTATTTGGTAACCTGAGATATATTTTTTAGTCTAATTTCTAAATTTTTATTTTAGAGATCAATTTTAGACATCTCTTATATATATACGCTCTTATGGCTGTTTGTGGAAAAAAAAAAGGTTTCCCTTTTCCGGCAATGGCTATGATGTTCATGTTTTTAGAAAGGAAATATCCTGTTATTTCATACTACATCTCGGAATTTTTAGTATCAGGGAAAGTGTGTAGAGTCATAATTTTACTAAGATATAACCTACTCGTATTGAACACACTATATGCACCACTCAAATTTTATCCCGTATGTTAAGATAGAACTATTTCACAGTCGGTGATGATTTTGCGAGAAGATTTCCGAGCACTCATCTATAATAAAGAGAAATAGTGTCTTAAGTGCATCCCTTTCTCCCTCTCGCTAAATTCTGCTCTTTCATTTTTTTACTCACATATTTATCAAATTGTTAAAAATCATATGTTTTTCTCAAAAACATATAAAAAGTTATAAATCATATTAATTTATTTATAAATTGTTTATAGTCAATACTTAATTAGTCACCGTGTTGAAAAAAAGAGCCATAACTTCTCTCCCGCTCTCAAATACTACCTCCGTCCATCACTAAATGTTTGGTGTCGTTGACTATTTTATATAGATTTGACCATTTGTATTATTTAATTTTTTAAAAATATGTAAGGCTATATATACATAAAAATATATTTAACAATAAATAAAATAATATAAAAAATAATTATTATGTAAATTTTTTAAATGAGACGAATGATCGAACGTATATATAAAAGTCAACGACGTCAAACATTTAGTAACGGAGGGAGTAGCTAATGTCCAATTTGTCCAAAAACAACTTTATTTTTCACATCTTATATGTACAAATACAAAACTAAAATAACTAGATTATCTCTATTTATAGTAAATCATAATACCATTTGTCTTCTATTTATATAAACTTCAATATAATAATCGCTCAAAATCCAAGATCAACTTAATTTGGCACAATAACAAGTGGCGAAAATAATCTTATTTTGGTGGGGGAGTACTTCAATTAATCTTTCTGATAGGGTGTTCTCTGTAATGTGCTCTCACTCGGTCTTGACGAACACAACGGTGGGCCCCATCCTCCAGTCTCAGCGCACCGAACCGCCTCTCTTTTCTTTCTAGAATCATCGAGCCAGCCTCCTCGCCGCCGCCGAGGATGCCGGTGAGGGTGGTCGACACCGCAACCCCTTCCTCCCAGACCTCCTCAGGTTCGCCCCCCCCCCTTCACCTCCTCGCCCCTACCGTCTTTCTCTGTGCTATGCGCGACTGCGACCCCCCTTAATTTGGTTTGCCATCCCAGTCTTAGATCTAATCGTGTGCTTTCTGGGGCTTAATCCAATTTGAAAGGTTTGTTAGTAATATAGATTGGTATGTGTGGGTGTGGATGCGATTTGGTACAGATTTTTGGCTTTGATGATGTCTACTTGAGTTGCTATAATTTCTGGCCACTCATGCGATGCATCTTTGTGCTTTGGATAACTAGGATGTTTTTTGTAAATAGGATGGAAAATAATTGTAGATTCTATGTTGCTTGCAACTTTGGGTGAAGTGCTGTTGTGTTTCAGGAGGCCTCCTAGATAGCCAATTGTTGTGTTGTTCACCTGCAATTGGAAATTGGAAATTCATTAGTTATCTGCATGTAATGAGTTTCCTGCAATACATACCCCACCATGCCAATATGTGCTATACTGATTAAAATGTTGCAGGTCAAGATGCAAATGCCGGGCATCCGTCACCTCCTAGCTGTTCCCTCTTAAGTGCTGGAAGAGTAAGTCTTTTTGTGCTGTTATTTGAAACTTGACTAATTATTGAATCTTCATATATCATATTAGTATGAATTGTGGAACTGAACATATGCTTGTATCTTTCTTTCAGTGTTTTGCTGGAACCCAGAATGTCTCTAATATACAAAAGGATGAAGCTTGGAAAGTTAATGTGCGTATCCATGGCTGTGATCTTGAACAGGGTTATTTATGTGGAACAATGGAAGCACTTAATGTTCCCTTGGCTGATACACCCGTGAGTAACTTGCTTCTTCTTCTACTTTGGCTCTTTAAACTTCATATGTCAAAGTTGTTCACTGAGAAAACATTCGTATATTCAACTACGCAAACAACTTATTCAATAGAATTGTAAAATTTGCTACTTTTTTACTTCTTGGTATTATTATTTGATTTGTGTTGCAATTTGCAAATAATTTCCATAGGTGGTAACATTCTGGGAGGGGGAGATAGTGGATGCTAAAAATTATACATTCTTCACTGGCAAGTGGGAGGCATCGTGAGTATTTAACTATTTATATTTTGAGCTTATATTATCGTGTACTTGTTTTTTTATAGATGTCCAAGTGCAGGATAAACAATTCAAATTTACTCATGAAACATTACTCCTACTTCTGCTTTTGTAGCCCAGAGGATGATATTAGACACTGGTCCAAGTTCCCATCGTTCACGCCTCTTCTGGTATTTTGTTGCCTAACTTCATGTTATCAGTCACCATGATATGGCAATATTTTAGGATACATTCCTCACTTATGTTTTTCCAGAGTCAGATTGAGACAGATGGTGGAAAGTCCTTGGACCTCAGCAATTATGCTTACATATTCATGGTACTGCACCATCTGAGTTTTCATGTACATGCATCACATATTAAAATACAAAGCTATTACAACTAAGCATTATTCTGATGCTACACGTAGAGATGGAAAGAGCAGTACTTTGTCAATGTTGGAGTGGACTGCGGATTGACCATAGCTGGTTTCTACTATGTCTGCTTTTCATGTAGCGATGGTTCCATTAGTGGGTTTTATTACGATCCAAACAGCAGGTAATCACTACCACTTTTTGCTGCGATGTTACAACTATATTCCATGGAGGAATTCAGTTGATATAAATATGCCCTGCTCTCTCAATTTGCAGTCCATTTCAGAAGCTTGAACTGAAGTGTACCAATGAGAAAGATTCTGGATTTACCTTTTCGTCCTATGAGCTGCAGTGACAGGCCTGTTGCCATTAGAGTGCTTCGATGTTAATATACACAACGTGTGTACTGAACTCAAATTTCTGAATGGTGTCCTATTAAAAGAGCTGAGATGGCATGTTTGTAACGGTGGTTTGGAGCAAGACTAAACAATTATGTATTTTAGTCTTTGTAATATGAATATAAGCTGTCAAACTTTCTAGTTTGAAGTTTGAATCTACTTGTATTTCTTTTTGTGCTAATCATGGTATGGTTATATCCAAAACAATAAGACATGAATGTCAGGCTCGTTGCTCGTTTAAAGAAATGTATCGTTCTTTCCAGAGTGATTTTGGTTCTGCAGTCGATGATTTTTTTTGCTTCAATATTTCTGTATTGCCTACATCGTGGAATTTGTTGTCACTGATTGTGAATGTAATATCTTATATGGTCAAGATACTGTGCTTTAACTGAAGAGATACTTAAAATTGAAACCTTGTACATTAGTTTCTGGTACACAGCCACAGGTACCTCCTTTTGGTTTCACAAGCAGCCACTGTAAGGTATAATGCAATTCTATGAACAAAGTTTACTTGGGGCAAGCATTCCATCTTCGCCTCCGGTGTTCACATTGTAAGGTACATCTCTCTACTTATGTTGTTTCATAGAGCCTTGATCTCGTGCTTCAAGACAGTCAATTGTCTAATGAGTAAAATTCTTCTGCATCTGCATTGCACAGGCTTCAAGTTATTGCTAATTTCTATAATAATTTTCTGCGGATAGGACTACCCTTGCACGCTCAGTGAAGCTTACCTTCATACACACAAGGATTGGTAGACAGTGGAACAGGAGGTAACTCTTCTCTCCTTTTCGGCACAAACCAAGAAGATACTTCCTTTGCCCTCTGTACCAAAGGCATCTCTACATTCTCGCACCAGGCATCAAACAGATCGAGGACAGCCTCAGTAATGACTTCTGAGAGTACGTTATCACCTTCTCCAGGTTCCAGCTTCAGCATCAGGTACCTATTGAATGATATGATCTTCTCTAACATTTTCCTTCTGTCAATATTATATGTTGCTATTGTGTCTTGGATTATAGATACCATCCTGAGGACAGCCTTATAGACTATAGCATATGCATTACTGAATATCTCGGATGCTGTTTCTGACAGTTCTTTGCTGTTCCATTCATTTTTTACTGGTGTTGGCCCCTGTTCCAAAATTGGTGCAAATGTTACAGTCTTCTGTTTGGTTGTGTTGACACGGAGCTGCTTTGATTCCCGAAGCATTTCATTGGCTTCCTTCATTTCTGACTCAAACCTGCTGCTGACCTTGAAGTATGGTTGTTCCTTGTGTGTAGTTGGGCTTGGAAGTGGCGAATTTTGCCTTGGTGATGCTTCCATGTATACCTCAGGTACACGCACTGATTCACCTGCCACATTTCATATGAAAAAAAAAACATGTATTACTCTTCGTCATAATAAAGCCATTCTAGGATTGATAACCTGGCCAAATTTAACTGAAGATATGGTGACATTTTTTCATTTCAACTAACAGATTGTCCAATGCTATGCAATGTTCTGACGACATACAGGAATGTTGTTGAGCTGTGCTTGGTGATCCATGGTCGGTGTCATTGTGCTCCTTGCTGCTGCTGTCTTCCGCACTGGGTCCTGCCCTGGGGGTCCACATCATGTCCTCCTGCATAGGCTTCTTCTTGTGATGCAGCAGGTGCATCCATTTCTTAGCCTTGCTCTTCACCTTGCCTAGAACCGGCTTCTTCTGGCTCCCATTTGGGGTCCGTGGTGATCCCATCGGGCTCACTGGCGGTGCCCGTGGTGAAGGCCAGTATCGTTGTTGCTCCTCCCATTCATCGAATGGATTTTGGCCTGCAATGTTCAAGCTCTGAGATGCTAAGGAGAATGTCAATCAAGCATGTTCATTTTACTTCTAGCAACATTTCAGCACTGAACATCCCAGCATGTGTACTTCCCAGAAGAATTATCTGAAACACATTTATAGGCTAAAACATTCTCATAAGATCGAAATATCACGAGAAATTATATAACATGCAGGAATGGTGAATTTTCAGATAAGAAGAGAAGAACAGAGACCGGTGAATCTTTTACCATTTTGGACGGGGTGGTCACCTCGTTTGGTGCTGATCCCGCGCTTCAGTTTTCTGATTTCGTTCATGATTTGCGCAAGCAAGAACAGAACCAAATCCAAGAGCTTTGGGAGGAGCTGCTGAGGGAAGAAATGGAGTCTTATCCTAAAGTTGGCAACCCTGAGGGAGCCATTTCTGAGTTAATAGTGGTGACAGGGGCTAAATTCTGGTAGGTCGGTTAAGTTTTGGCAAGCTATTCTGGGGGGTGTTTGGTGGTTGGAAGGAGGCCACCACATTCTTGGAGCCATCTCATGTGTAGGGGCAGATCATAAACGAGCTCCATGTGTTTGTTTAGAGCAGCTGCTGAAAAATGTAAAGGGCATATGCATCGTGCATGTGCAGAACGGTTTTGAACTGAGCAGGTTTGAGAAGATTTTCGATCAAAATGCTTCAGGAAATTTGAGTTTCAGTGAGGAAACGGAGCTTCAGGAAATTTGAGCTTCAGGGAGGAAACGGAGCTTCAGGAAATTTGAGTTTCAGTGAGGAAACGGAGAAAATTTAAAATTTTTCTTGTCAAGAATGGGATTCGAACCCATGCCCTTTCGGACCAGTACCTGAAACTGGCGCCTTAGACCAACTCGGCCATCTTGACGTTTCTGATATGCGATTACCGACAATTTACAAGAAATATCCTTCATGTCAACAAAAACTTTGAAACATCCGAACCAAAAGTTCTGGAGGAGTCTTACCCGCTCTCCATAATATGCGGGCTGTTGCATCAAAAATTTCTAAAGCTAACGACTCAATAAACATAATAAACAACAAATTCCACGGGAAAATTACGCTGAACACTGAGTCGCTGCAAAGCTGTTTACTGCTATTGGCTGTCAATAAATTGCCTTTGGTAAATATGATGTTTGTTCACAAATATGTAACAACAATACGTGTCAGCATACTCATGTTAGCTAATACTGCTAAAGAAGTAAAGATACTACAATGAGTAAACAATATTGTACCGATGAAACAAATTTTCTCCATGCTCTCTATAATCTGCTAAGCTGAAGGTATGTCTCCCAAACTTGCTGGAAGCTGCAAAGGCAGCAGCGCCCTTCCATGCATCTAAAAGGGGGTCAGCTGCTCTTACAAGCTTCAGGGGTGTTAGGTATGGCCGAAACTGCCGGATTCCAGATTCCAGCCGAGGGATCATGCCAGGGATCAGAGAACACCCTCCAGTGACAAGGATGGACTGGCAAAGGCGCTCCTTGACAGACTCGTCCTCCATTAGTCTCCTAAGTGAAATGCTGACCATCTCATCGATGCCAGCCTGGTCGATTCCTATCATACCAGGCTGGAACAATATTTCAGGGCAGCGGAATCGCTCGATCCCAATGGAAATTCTGTAATCTTCTGCTGTAAGAGTCCGAACCTTAGGAGGCTCTGGAGTCTGTTGAACAGCTTCAGTTTTGTTCACAAATGTAGGGTCCATCTCCTGCACAAGGAAGCATCAAATATGATTGTAAAAGAAACTACTGAATAATGAAATCTAAGCAAGAAAAAACAGCCACTACAACTCACAACCAAGATAGCTTGCAGCCTTGAACATGTGATCTTACCTGGATCTTAGAAGCAATTCGAGCAAGTTCTGATTCATCATCATCATTCCCATCATCGTCATCATCATTATCTTTGCTCATTTTTTTGTACACTAACCAATCTTCATCTCTCGTTCCAAAAGTGTCCTCACCTTTCCCCCGATCAAATGCAGCAGAAGTGAGCAGCCGCATCCTTTCTTTCTGGGCTGCATTAAGACGTTCCCCACGGCCTACACCACCAGATGAATTATGATTACCATTGGTCTTACCACCGTTAAGTTTCTGCCGCTTCCTTTGATCAACCTTATCAGAAAGTTCCGAGTATCGAGCACGGAGCTCTTCAAGGTATAACTCTGGGTTCTCCCTGCATATTCAAATAAAAACAGATTATAAAAGCAGCATATAGAGCACCTGGCAAATATCTGATAGATTTAAGAATAATTTACCACCTTTTACAGGGTGATTTCATTGATAATTTGAGAATAATCTGTTGCCTTTTACAGGGTGTATATTTCATTGATATGTAGCTCAAAAACTCATGTAGCTCAGTGATATGAGTCTGCTAGAATAGTAAATTAAACATTGTTTCGAATTGCAAAATATGCCTGGATTCAGGGTTTTTATCAGCAGAGTGCATCACAAGAACAAAAGTAAAGAATGGCTCTGAAATAACTAATTTTGTAAACAACCAAGTGTACTTGAAATTTGAGAAAGGAAGATCTTAAGCTGAAGTGCTGAACGCAAATAAAGTATGAGGGCAATATGGATGATAAATTTCAGACTCGGATATCGAAACTTACAAACGCCTCTCTTCTTCTTGCTTCTCCCTCAATGCTTCCTCCTCAGCACGTCTCTGCTTGGCACGCATTCGGCCCTCTGTTGTGGTTTTGAGTAGTATCTGTTTCTTCTTCTCTTTTAACTGAAAGTATATGGAAGTAAAGTAAAAATAAATAGTTGAAACATGAGAATCTCTAAACTTGGTGTAATAGATGTGTGCTCAGGTTACACAGCTGCAAAAGAGCCCCTAAAAACACACAAGCAAAAACCCCTTTGCTATAGATGATAAATGGACAAACAAACCTGCTCTGGTGTCAATGTCTCATCTGGGACATTCACAAGTGGATATTTATCAGCCGCAGAAGCATCTGTTTTATCTTCATTACCATTGGTCTCCCCCTTTGCCTTCCGTAAGGACTGTGTTGCTTTCAAAATAGCAGATTTGATTTCCTGTTGGGAAAGATAGCCAGATCTACCTAGAATAGCTGTTGCTTCTTCTTCCTCGGCTCCATCAAGTTGCTCCATTAGCTCCTCCAAATAAGAAATCTGCTTTTCAAGTTCTGCTATCTTCTGAGACCTTTTTGCAGCAGCCATTTCTCGTAAACGCTGGCCAGCCTTTTCCTTCAAAGCTGCTTTTCTTGCCAGCTCTTCCTCAGATGGTGGTTCCTCTATAGGTGGTGGGACCCACGGTAGCTGCCAATACCTAGTTTTTTCTTCAGCTTCTTCCTTATTGTTCTGCAAAGTGGAGCAATCAATTCATAGTGTTCAAAGAATGAGCTAGAAATGTAAGAACCGTGCATTCAATAGAAAAGCCTTCTGCATTCTTTGGATGAACTGGAATTGGATATTTTTACATTGGTAAGAAAATAAACGGTACATAAAAGTTTCTCACCTTAAATATCTGCAACTCTGACATATAATCAAGGGCTATGTAACAATGTTCCTTCTTCAACTCTTCAGCCTTTTCCCATGTAATGCTTGCACTATTCAATGTAAAACGGCAACAGTTAGACATGGTAGGGGGGAAATAGCATGAAGCACTTCAGAAATATGCTGCTGGCACCAACCTGTGATAGGGATATTTTAGAGAGAGGAGCTGCCTCAGTAAATCTGTAATGTGAAACCCACCAATGTTGGTTCTACAGCATGCCCCCAACACAGGTTGTCCCTTTAAGAACTGAATACATATCCACAACAAAGAATTAATTGGAAATTTGGTATACATATGTGGGAATGAAAGAAGATTTTGTTTCAGAATACAACAAAAAGATGTTTATTTATCGTTTCAGGGATCATGACAACAATAAGAAAAATACACCAAAGAATAGTCTAACTTGGAAGAATTATATGCAGTCTACCATGCAAAAGTAAGCCTAATCTCAAACACACAATACTCATAATATGGAGGAACAGTTTTACCAACATAGTAGTCTGGAAGCATCAGTCTCACAGAATTAGATGGAAAGAAAGCAACATGCTGTGTCTGGAGATCAAGAAAATACATCCCGACTTCAGATACCCATGAGCAAACAATCTAGATTAAGGGCATTATCGCTCTCTGTTTTTTTAGTTTATTTAGCATGTTATACTGTTATATAGTATTACCTGTTACAGATTATCCGACCAGAGTTTCAGAGTCTACAATGCATTCAACAATACTGTGTTCTTCACACACATACTGCATTAATTTTCTGAACATCTGACAAGATAATGAGAATGCAATGCCAAAGGATTTTGTGGCGCACAAAGTTAAGAGGAAGGCATGTCCAACGACAAAAACTTACTGGAACAACATGGCATGTTCCGTGTTCACACGAAATGGCCAGGCCATCTTCTCCACAATTTCCAAGTTTCTGATTGTACTTGTAACTAAATGCATCATCGATGCCAAAAGCTGAAATTCACATAAGAAACACATTTAGCATTGCCATTTTTACTTCAAAACTACTGGGTGCAGTTGATAACAATTGCACATAAAGATAGCAGGTATCACTACCAATGGATGGCACGCCATATGTCTCAAAAAGTAGTTCTGACATTCTGGCTCGAGAAAAGGATGGATTGCATTCACACTCTGTCATAAGAATGGGATGGCCCACCTGCCCAGCATAAATGTTACTTTCAGCAGCATGAAACAAACCAATAGTTTATGAGGGAACCAGAAAATTTTAAGGTCAAAGGAGGCTACAAATATATTACTATATAACCAAAGACACATAACCATTTCTGTTAGAACTATATGAAACTAATGAGAAAAGGCTGTTCAGGAATGACAGCTATTCCTGGGTTGTTTTTTCACTGTCACCTACCACACACTGGAAAGGAGAAGAAACTTATTGATAATAATTGCCCATGCCCGTCACATGTCTAAGATGAATATGCTTAATATGCAATTCACTAACTTGCCTGTTTTAGAGGCTGAGAACCTGCAACTGGAATTCCCCAAATATTTTGAAGCACTATGTTCAACTTGGGAACGCCAACTGTGTAACTATTCAATATACTCCTAACAAACTTAATTCTGAACCCAAAATCATCTGGCCATTTTGAAACACGCGTGCTAAAATCAAGTTTTAACAAACACTCTGCAGTCTCAATCAATCATTACGCCCTTCACTTATACATAGAATTGGCATATATAAGAACCCCCAAAATTTCATCCTTTTTTATTCAACAGGGACTACCCCACATTTACTAGTTTACTTATGCATCAAGTGCAAAGTAAAGCAAAGCTATCAAACCAGGGATGACAAAAATTAACTGCATTTGGAATGCATTCATAGTACAGATGATGGCAGAGTGCAATTTACCTCTGAAGTGGCACCTAATCGATCAAAACCATAGTCAAGAATCTGCAACCCAGACAGCAACAATACCAGGTCAAGTAAAAGGTAAACAAATACTTAAAACATGCTTGTTACACAGGCTTTAAAGACTGGAGTGCAAACATCGACTCTCTGAAGTAAGCAATCATGTGGTGCTCTGTGAAACATAATAATATGCATCGGCATATAGTGCCATAAAAGAATATGTGAACTATGAAAGAGACTATCATTCATTAGCTGTAGAATAGAGCTTATACTCATAGAAGCAAGTTTCAATTAGGCGTTTTTAACTTCAGGCAAAGTTTTTCTCGGTATCAGTTAAATACATCTCACAACCACAGGTGACACACATATCTTATTCTTAAATGTTTCATATGCGTTATTCTGGTGAGCTTAGCAATTAACGAACATATTAAGACTGTATTCCAAATCAAAGATGACAGACCAGACTGATCAGTTCAAGCTAATCATATGTAGTAACAAACCAACTATAGATCTTGCTGACGATTCAAAGAAAAAAGTTAAGATCGTTTCATAGGAATAACTAAGTAAACTAACATATTCCATGTACTCGAATTGGTAGACAACGTCATCATCAAATGGTGATCGAATTGATGATCGTGTGCAATCAAAATATTTCATCAAAGCAGGATCAGTGTCCCCAACAACTGTGACAGTTTCACCTGCATCATAGAAAACAACTCGCAATCAGTTGAATTATCAGACTTTGTCAAACCCTGTTATAATAGATTTACACGAGGAATAACCATGCATGGTTGAGTTCCTCAATGGTACATTCATACAAGCATTAACGTTACAGTGCAGTTGCACAAACATAATGATAGCACTAAGGCATCTGAGTTTGATTTTTTTTTCCCTCAGAATTACTCACAGCACTTAAGAAAATGAGTAAAATAGCATGAAATCGCTGAAAGCGTTTTAAAATTGAAGCTGATTGGAACGTAGAAATTTCACATGAAATTGACAAGAGCAGTTTAGTTCCCATTGCAATCGAGTAAATTCTGAGTTCCGAAAAGGGCCTAGCACGGGATGATGATACACACAATTTACATGCTCCACCCAGTTTCCGTGTGTCAAAACAAAATAAATTTTCACAAACAGCACACAATTATAACGAAACGTCACTGATTCACTGAACTTCTGAAAACGTACAGTACCCAACCACCAAATACGATATCATTCAGCATTCCTAAATCCTAAGCGCAATGCGGCGTACCAGAGCTGCGGTGCCGCGGCCTCTGCACGATGTTGCGGAAGGCGACGCGCGGCTCCTCCTCACCGGCCCACCTGCACGGAGACAGAGAGCAAACCACCTCGTCACCACTGAACCCATCCGGAAGCGCTGCTAGGGTTAGGGTTCGGGGGGGAGGAAGGTTTCCGGGGCGGCCGTCGTACCCGATGCGGAAGGTGGAGGCGCCGTTGTCGATGACGATGGGGGTGGCGTGCGGGAAGCTGGCGAAGTCGGTCTCCCGCTCGGGGCGGTACACCCGCGACATGTCAGCCGGTGGCGGCCGCGCGGGAGCTGCCTCGCCGGAGGCGGAGGCGGAGGCGGAGACGGAGGAGGGGGAGAGGGGTTTGGGAGCTTTCGGTAATTTTTATTTTTATTTTTTTGGCTCCCTCTTCGCTGCGCCGAGGTGTTCTCGTCGAGAGCGAGAGATCGCGAGGGGAGAAGAGGGGTGGATTGTTTGCGCAAAAGCCCCTGCGATGTACTCCTAATTCTTATTGCATCCTTTGGATCATATATTACTACTAGTTGAAATAGGCGAAGTGAATCGAAAATATCGTCAGGTCGTATCATCCGATGATAGCATATCATAGGAATCTACGGATTGTCCTAGAGATTTTAGGAATTTCATCGGGTCGTATTACCCAGAAAAATTGGGGTAGTTCCGTTTCTAACGATGAGTCAATTCGAAAAGTACGTTAGTTCATGAGAATGAGTCAATTCGAAAAAGTACGTTTGTTCATGAGAATGTATGAGTGACAAAACGGTAAAAACATAAGATTCTAAAGAAATTTTGTTAAACAAATCCTACAATTCAAATAAATCCTATGAAAGAGTGGAAGTCCTATAAAATCCCCCTTTTCAAAAGGAGCTCTATAACTTATACTACAACTCAAACGAGTATAAGATTCTAAAGGAAGTTTGTTAAAGTTAAACCAATCTTACCATTCAAATAAATCCTATAAAAGAGTGTAAGTCCTATAAAATCCCCTTTTCAAAGGAGCCCTATAACTTAAATCATACAAAATTCCTCCAGAAATCATGTTGTTCTAAAGATTGCATTTCAACTAGCTTAAATTTGCATAGTTTTACGTTTTTTCTCTCCTTTCATTGCTAGCAACCTTCACTTAGGGTTGGAGAGAAGAGAAAAATCTGACCAAACACATCCGTAAACAGACAGCAGGTGAATGTTGTCTGAAAACCACTAAGAGCAAGTTCAATAGCATAGCCAACTACTGGCTCTAATTCATCTATAGTCAATCTAATAGCCAATCTATACAATAGTTACCTATAAAACATCAATATATAGTCCCACATATCATATACACATTTTGGGAGTCCGTATACAGTTGCCTACAAATTAATAGCCCACCTTCCTTCTATCTCCCCTCTTATCTCTTTAAAATATGCTTATATCTGGCTTATACCCTACCTGCTCTAATAAGTTAAATAAATATTTCACCACAAAAAACATGAACAAATGTTTGATGCTCGTTGGAAATTTACAGTAATAATACCAAAATCAGCGAACCATCAGAGATACAAACGTTTTCCTAAAACTCCCATTATTTCCATCTCAATCAATCCTATTTTTTTTCATCTCAATCAATCCTAAATAGACGTTTTGATGCTCGTTAGAAATTTACTAGAATCGTACCAAAATCTGTGAACCATGAAACATGACAATGTTTTCATAAAACTCCCATTATCTTCGTCTCAATTGATCCTATTTTTTTATCGGATATTGTTGTACGTACGATCAATGATCTAGCGTACAAATAGACGGACGCACGCGTTGGCGTGGACGGACGGAGCGTGGCGTGCACAGCGCACGTACATGTTGGGCCGTCATCCTACAACGGTAGTACGGAAAGCATCGTATGTATAACATACTTCGTTTTATATCTCAATCAATCCGATGTTTGATGTTCGTTAGAAAATTCACGAGAATCGTACCAAAATCAGCAAAGATACAAACGTTTTCATCATTAAAAAAAACTCATTTGTTCATCTCGATCAATCGTAAAGAGAATGTTTCTTCCCGGTGAAGCGCTTGCCACCATCATCTTCATTGACGCTATTGGCAGGCACCGAGGGGCCAAACTGGAGCCCCGTCTTGGGCCTCGCGTCCGCCGCCGCTGAAGACGGCGTCATCGCCTTCTTCGCCTCCTCCTCCACCGGCTTGCCGTCCATCCGCATCGCGGCGCCGGTGAACCGGGCCGGCGCGTCGTCCTCAACCTGCATGGCGGCGCCCAACTCCGCCACGGGGTGCGCGTGGGCGAGGGCCAGCTCGAACTCCACCTCGCAGTCCGTCTCGATGGTGCACACGGCGTTGGCTGGCCGCGTCTCCACCACGTCGAGGTAGTACGTCCCCTCCCTCGTCGCCGCCGTCGCCGTCACGGCGATCGTCTCGCCGGTCGTCAGGCACACGTACTTGCTGAGGCTGTGCTCCAGCCTGCACGACGAACATACATATCACAGCACGTGTCAACGAACGCACATGTATACAGAAAAATAGTTTTTTCATCAGAATTATACTTACAAGTATTTTTTGTCGGATACGTTGAAGAATCGATTCGTGTGAGGCCGCAGCTTGACGAAGGTGGCCCTAGGGAGCGACGTGCTTTGCAGCAGCACGAGATCACTCTCTTTCAGGCCCAGGTGCTCCATCATCTGAAATATTTTCAGAGATATAAAAAAGATAATCAGTTTATGTCATCTTTGAATTCGCATCTGGCCAAGCTAAGTTGATTCTTTTATGGAGAGTAGCACTAACCATGGCCGGGATGTGGACGAAGCCCTCGTCGGCGGTGAACTCGAGCACGCCGCAGTGCGAGGCCTGCAGCGTGTTGGCGTTCTGAATCTGGAATTGCATCGGGTACTCGATGTGCAGATACCCTGGGAATCAACCACAAGCAAAAACATGAGTAACCAACTAATTAAGTAGATCATCAAGTGCGAAAAGATCGTTTTTACTGAAGATTTTGGGAACTTACCGAGCCTATCAAGCGCAGACTGAGGCATTATGACTGCAAAATACAGAGTAAATTATCATCAGCAACAAGTCGTAATATTCAGAAAACTTACAAGGAATTGAGAATCTAATGAAAGATTAATTTACCCCTGTTGCCGCCGTTGTCGTCCGCGTTCAGAGGCGAGATCGGCAAGCAGCGGTACAGTTGCGCGAACGTCTCTGACTGCAACTCCAGATACTCCTCGAAATCCTGCACACGAATGAATTCAACACACCAACAATTAGATTAAACGAAGCGCTGTCTAAAACCTATTTGTTTGAATCAAGAATTAGCATGAGGCATGTATGCAAGAACGATAGATTGGTTTTGCTAACAAGAACATAAAAGACTAGAAGAGAAAAACAAATGCTTAAATTAAAAGATGATTTCTGATCAATTAACATACCATTTGGATGAACTGAGGAACTGAATTCTTCCTTTTTCTTGCCGTTCTTATCGTGTGAAGATCTCTCAATTAGATTTGCGACGAGAGATAAAGAACACAGCAAATCAAATCAAATTGAACAAAAATTTCAAAAACAACGTATCAGGTGAGGTGAGAAAGGCTTCTCGTATATAAAGCTTACAAACTGTGCTATACGAATCTAGCTCGTATACGTGCAGCAAACCGTGTCCTAGTCCGCTGCGCCGAGTATGACATGTGGGGCCCGCATGGCACCTCGCGCACCGTGACGGTAACGGGTTCGGAGGACGCGCCGTGGCGGTAGGCCCGAGTCCGACTCGAACCCGATCTCTTTCTCTCTCTCTCCTCGTGCGCCGCCCTCCTCCCCGCGGCGCGAGCCACCTAAACCCTAACCCTAGATCAGTGGGGGAGAGAGTGGAGGGGGCCGACGGGTGAGCGAGGAGCGGGGCGACGATGGCGGCGAAGCGGGAGCTCTCGAGCACCCTGAGGAACCTGAAGGTGAGGGGGAGGGTCCCCTGGAATGCCGCCTCTTCCATTCACATGTCTTGTTTGCTTGTCTGATTTTGATTTTGATTTTGATTTTGATTTTGTGTTTGTGTGTGTGTGTGGTGTGCTGCAGTTTATGCAGCGTGCGGCTGTTGCACAGAAGATCGAGGAGAAGCCGGGGGTGGAAGTGGAGGTGGAGGCGGCGACGGCGGCGGCGGCGGCGGAGGAGGTGACGGTGGCTAGTGGAGGTCCTGGCTCGTCTGTTAGAGTCGCTAGGAAGTGGTATGGGGGTTGAAATCTTAGTGTTTTTTTATCGTTCTTGCTGACTTAGTGCTTTTAGGATGCTATTAGAGAGAGGTTTTGGCTCTAGAATAGCATGAGATGCTTTCTGTACTATAATTACAAGCTGCTAGAAAGAATCGGAGATATATTTTGAGTTATTAAGTAGTATAAGATTGATTGAATCATCACTTGGGGTAACTCGTTGAAGATTGTGCTTCTTTGGATTGCAACGCTTGTTAGATGAGATAGTCTAGTAATACCCTTATGCAATTTACTTCTTACCTAACTACACCGAATTTAGAAAATACAAATGATACTTTATGCTTTTCAAACCATAGCACTGCACACTAATAAGATAAACATGCATTTTACATGTATGACGTTGTCAAGTGAATATACTTTTTCTGGTCTAGTTTGGACACACAGCCTTTGTTATAATCAGCTTTGTTTATATTAGATTCAATCTGTCAGTGTAGACTGTAGACTGAACCAATACTAATTCCTTCTTCAGCATAGTTATCATGGAGGGTAATCCACACCCTGGAGCTGTGAAGGGTCGAATGTCATTCCAGAATTTTAATCCATCCATTGATGTGAGCTTATAAGATTGTTCTTTTTACATCTTGTGGTTGCAATGTTATTGTTTTCCTTACACAAACCTAGACCTGTAGAAATTAACTCAAGAGGCAACTGGTGGTCGCCAATCACAGTCAGCTTCGCCTAGTAATTATCATCAATATGGTGCAAATCCCAGCAGGTTAGCTATAGACCAGCTCCTTTTCTTTATTGTAGCTGTTGTTATCTTAGATTAGCAATGACATCTGTTATGAATAAATGGCCATAATGCTAGGATTCATATCTTGATTCTGCTAAGAATTATTTAGTTTTGACTTGTGATGTTTGAATTGCATGTCTTAAGGCAGAAGGGCCTGAAGCTCTTGTAGAGTTGCCAGTAATTGAGGTTATTAATGATCCTTTAGTACACCTCAACCTCATAAAAGATGAGTCATCCATCGGTAGAAGGTAGAAGTCTAGATTCGAAGTGATTGATTTGTTAAAATTATACTTGTGCTTGGGCTAATTTTGGACGCATAGTTGCCATTTGTCATTAGCCTGTCTACTGATAGCTTGCTCTGGGCAGTTCATATATTGTTGATGTATTGCTGTAGTTAACATATTTGCTAAAAGTATCCTGCAACTTATGTGTTGCTGTATATTCACAAACGAGAACTGATGGATGAATCAACATATTCAGAGAATCAAAATTGGAAGGTCATTTGAACATTTCCTGCTTAATGACATGAAAACCTATAATGCATACATGTTTGCCACCAAAAAGCCCTTAATTTATTTTACAGACGCATGGCATAATCAGGTTCAATTCAATCAGATGAACGATTTAACAAATCACTACTATGCCACACAAGGTGTAGTCTTATGAACAGTTGAACACAATATTCACCAGGTGAACACTTTCATCTGTACGTTTCATGAAATTGCGTATGGAAGCTACTCAAAATTATTGGGAGGCAATTGAATAGTTGGATGTATAATTTTTATTCGACATATGTAATTTTAAGGCCTTTGAATAGCTTGTATGTACTAAATTCTCACATGATCCTTTTTATAATGGAAATGCAGAACGGATGGCGTATCAAGAACAAGATTTAGTGACTTCAACATTGATGGTTCAGAAAGCATATCTGTGAATGAACTAAAGAGGAAGCAGCCTGAACTTGACATGGAAACACCGTCGTCTCATAGGCAGCCCAAGACCACAGGTAAGAGTGTTGACAGTGAGTCAGCTTCGCAAAGCAATGGCCGTGGGTCTCACAAGTCAAACAAGCGTGAAAAGCTTGACTGGAATCTTCTCAGGCAAAGGAAATCAAAATGAGATTCAAGCTAGTGACTTAGCATAGCCAAGACTTTCACTCGTACCGATTTGTACTCTGTATCTGATTGGGCATCTTGTCATGTTTCTTGAGTTATATATAGGGAGATGGTAACAGTAGTTATTTTCAGTGACATGTTTGTCCTAGCTTAAACTTGGTTTCTACCGTTCTCCTTTACTTGTTCTGTTGTTTACTCCATTACTTTGTAAGATGTAAGATTCTTCAGCAAATGAGAATTACAATTTTGGCCGTGCTTAACATATTGCTTGCGTTACGGTACTGCATCCTGAGTATCTGCTGGACCTGGATTGGATTGAGATGTGAACTCCCAACTTATAAGAAAAGGTGAAACGGCTTATTAGCAACGTATAAATATTTTGTGGGTAAAGCTTTTTAATGTGTTCATAGCAATTCAAAAGCAAATGCTGTAAAATAAAATACGATAAAAAACTATAAATTAACTTCTAAAATTTAAATTTTGGTTTAAAAGCAAAAGAAAAATGCAAAATGATGGGAGCCCATTGCTGTTTTCATACTTTTGAAAATGCTAAACTGTATATTTATGAAAAAAAATAAATTGTAAATAAACCTTTGATACGTGTGTTTTAGCTCAGAGACTAGAAATAAACTTCAATGAGAAAAATTCCAAAACTAACTCTAAATTTAAGACCGAAAATTTAAATTTTGACTTATAAGTATAAATATAAACGAAACATTGTTTCATCTCATATGATTTGCATACGTGCAGATTTGCTTGCATTCATCTCATTAGGAGATGGAAATGATGGGTAGTGCTTGAGAAAGCAAGAAACATCCACAAATATGAACAAATGCTACCGCTGGCCCCACCTGTCATTTACAGTAATACGGTAGACGCATCGTCGTGAAGGTGTCTTCCTGCCTTTTTTTTTCCCCACGCTTCCAGGTCGCGCCGCCGTTAAACCCTAGTTCCTTCCCCGGCGAGGCTGCGGCGGCGGCGGGAGGGTGCAGGAACTCCGGAGAGATGCCACCGGCCTCGATACTTGCGTCGTCCGTGGAGAAGCTGCAGGCGGCGGCGGAGGACGCGGCGAACTCCTCGTCGCGCTCGGCGGCCGCCTTCTCCGAGCAGGCGGACCTGGTCCTCATGCCCAGGGCCGCAGGGTATGCTCTCCTCACTTGCCTCAACTAGCTTGAACATTTTGGCACCCTGGAGCTCTCACTTCAGCCCAATAAATTTTCTCGCTTGCGTTGAATTGGTTTGGTGCTGAATTCGCGGTGACAAATTGTTCCAATTTTTACCCGATTTGTGCCATGTAGCTAACATCTGAAATAACTAAAATCTAATTTAGACGTACTACGAAAACTTTTCAGCATTTGAGATTGTAATGTAAATGTGTGTGACCGGTGAAAAAGATAATGATTGAGTAATTGCACGATTGCTTGAAGTCGAGAAAGTGCTCGTACCAACTAGGGAATCCTCTGGTTATTTTGGCATCACTGGTTATTTAGGTATCAAGTATGTGTGTATCTGCATCACTATTTGCATACAAGTATGCAACAACGTGTGTGTGTGGAATTTCTTGGCTTATCATGTATAACTAGAAGAGGAGATCAGGGGAGGCACATGCAAATTCCTTTCCAAACAGTGCTGCTAGATATTTTTTTTTCTGGGGGAATACGCAAAAGGATACTGTTAAATAGTTAATGAGTTCCAACTCCCGAGTAGTTACAAACTTACAATACCATTGTTTTGTCGGATTTAAGCTCATGAGATATTGAGTTTTATTTTTTTTTGGTTTTAACTGACTTCCAAAATTCAGTCAGTGTGCTGTACAATGCACTGATTTAGAGCTGTCTTTGCATCAAACCAAAGTTTGGAAGAAAAAGGGTGATTACAGCATTGATAGAGACTTGGTGGATGGTATGGAAGGAGATGAATAAGAGGGTTTTTTCAGGTTCAAAGCTAAACCGAATCACAATAGCCTAGTGGTGCAGGAGTTAAATCAACTAGAGCTAGCCTTGTAACTAAGGAGCCATGAGGGCCATCCTTGCTGGCTCCACTTTTGCAGAACTGTTTCCTCCTTGAACTTTAAATTGGCAGTGCTCCTGCCTTTGCTCAAATTTTTTTAAGCACAGATTTACTGAACTTCTGATGAATAGCAGAATATACATGAGTTAGCGCATTGTGCAACATTGATCGAGTCTGAAATATTGTCAACAAGAGCTAGACAAGGTGATGTACTCTGTAATTCTATATGTTGTTCGGTAGATGTGTAAGCTTAATTTGTACCGCATCAGGAAAAATCTATACGGTACACCCAAGCTTTTCCACATTTGCTAGACCATGTTACTACATAATAAAAGGCAACCATATGTTCGTACCATTTCGCTCATGTTCAAGTGTGCTCTACAGTAAAATTTGACACCTGCTAACCTGCTATGCGTGTTATGATTTGTGCATTTCAGTCGGGTAGTGTCGCTATCGACTTGCACGAAGATCAGCGCTGTGAGCTTTGCGGTTGGTGTGGTGGTGGGGTTCACGCTGAAGAAGCGGCTACGCCGGTGGGCTGCTAGGCTGCTGAAAAGAATTAAGGATGATGACTAGCTGGTTCTTTTCCAATCATTATCTTGTTTGAGAAGTATGTTTCAATTCCCAGAATAGCGCTCCTGAGAGTTGAACTTCTTTTGGCAAATATGATGAACTGCAAGCAGGCAAAGCTGCATGGCTAACCGATAATTAGCCGCTGCTAACCGATAGAATCACAGACAGAAAATAAAGTTTGCCAAGGCAAAGAGCGCGTGCAACAAAATGGAGCAGAGCACCCCGTGCCAAAAATATTGATCGACATCTAATCTCTATTTACCCAAGCATGAAGGAAACAATCATCAGTAGTAGGAAAATCCTTCTCCGATGGAGGAGGATAACCAGAACACGAAAATCATTCTCCGATGGAGCATCTAAGTACTACTAAACTACTATAAGCAATACAATTAACTTCTCTTTGTTTTGTTTGATCTCTCATCATGCTCTGCCTTTCACTTCCACCTTTTTAAGCCTGCAATTTCGTTTTTCATGTAGATACGTATACTACTCCATGAGATTTTTTATATTGTGATATGGTTTTTACGAGCTTCCTCTATTTGGAGAGTAGTTGGGTGCCTCAGATCCATCGTCAACTACTTTTTCTTTTAACCCATGACTGCTTCAAATCGACTGGCAATGCGGTCTGTTTTCACGCAGCCTCGTCTTATACTTATAAATTTTAAATTTCTAACTTTAAATTTGGAGTTGATTTTGTTTTTTTATTTTTCATCTTTATCTTTTAGATCCCTAAGAATATATATATATATATATATAAAAGTTTTATTTATAAAATATTTTTTATTTGCAAATACAAACAATCACCCATCAATTTTCTTTGCACAGTATATATAACAATTAATTTACATATATATACCGACGTACAAGTATTTGGGTGCTAGTATTAGTTAGTTTATGAGCTGAGGCTGCTGAGCCCTTATTAAAGTCGACGATTGCTATATTATGTTTGTTCTGCTCCGTTTTGTTCCCCCGTGCTCTTTGCCGTGGCGTAATTTATCATTGTAATTTATTTTTATATTTTTTATATCACTAAAAATATGTATATAAAAGTTTTATTTATAAATTTTTTCATTGTAATTTTTTTATATTTTTAATATCAAGAAGAATACATATATAAAAGTTTTATTTATAAAAAAATTATTTACAAATATATTGTTTCATATTTTTTTTTAGAAAATCAAACAATTACCACTGCATCTTGTGGGGGGCAAATTCATGATGGCGTTAATTGAACAATGTGGGGTGGGCGTAGATGACTCAACGGCAAAGTCTGACATCAGCCTCAAATACAGAGGATACGGACTCCTATCAAACTGCTAAACAGATTATTTTTTATAAAAATCTTATATAAAAAATTGTTTTAAAATATCATATTACTCTATTTTTAATTTTTTTATAATTAATAATTAATTAATTATGTATTAATCTATTTTATAGGTTTTTCGTACCAGATAACCTATGCCAAAACTATTCGAACCAAACGTGGCCTTAACTAGGTTGATAAATTAAATATTGGAGAAATAAACTTTATAATTGCTCGGAGCAAGCCGTATAATCAATGCAATAGAATGAATCCTTTTTGGGGGAAGCATATTTTTAGAAGCGTGAAATTAAACAATAAAAGTAGTTAAAAATAGGCTTCGTCTACCAATATCTCTCAGCAGATCGATCGATTAAAAGAAAGAGAGAAAACTCGTACGCGCACAAATGGACAAGGCTGTGCATCTCCCCCGCTACTGATAATACCGAAAATCCTTTCTTCCCATTTTCAACACATCCTTTGTTGTTTTTTGTGCCGAACTATTAAATTATTAAATGATGTATTTATATATATGAGAGTTATATTAAATAATCATATTAACACATTTTTAAATTAATTCTTGACTAATAACATACTAATCCACCACTTTTATTTTATGAGCGAAGAGTTTCCGGATCCCAACACACCCAACGAACACAGCTGGGCACAAAGCGAGACGAGGCCGGCCAAGTAAGGAAAATATGCAATATTGTTTGGCTTTTTAATAAAATAAAGTCAAATAAAACATTTACAATAATTTATGAATATAAAACATTTATATATTTATTCTTAGCCATATAAAAGTAAATAAAAAAAATTACTGAAAACTCTAATCAATTTTAAATTTAGAATTGAAAATTTAAATTTTAGCTATAAGTATAGAAGTAAAAAGATGATGTCGCCATCTGATCATATATATGGAAAATTGGCGTCGTCAGAAAGTGTTACTCGTATGTGCGATTCTGCGAATCGTCAGGGTCTCAGGGAAGAAGAAAGCTCTGTTCTATTACAGCTAGCTAGCTGGGTTCAGCGACTTTTAGGGGGTAAGTAAACGGATTGGCCAAAATGTACATTTATAAATAAAATTTATACACACGTGTGTTTTTAGCGATCTAAAAGGGTAGACTGAAAAATAAACTGTGATTAAAAGTCTCAAAATCTACTTAAAATTTGAAATTAAAAATTTAAATTTTGATCTATAAGCATAAGCAGAAGAGAAAATATGTGGCTATTAGTTTTTTATGAGTATGTTTTTCAAACTAGTAACCAATATATTTAGTCGTATTCGGTAACACCATATTCCCAACCTATATTATTTTTTTTAATTGCACTTTTTCTGAACTGATAAATAATATTTTTTAAAAAACTAAAATTACTTTAAAATATCATATTGTTCTAATTTTTTAATTTTTAAGCTTTCATAACTAAAAGTTAATTGATGGTGCGTTGTCCGTGCCGAGTACTTAATCAACTATGGAAAGCAACCGAAGTGAAAAAACTTTCTATATATAAGCTATGTATCCCTTTTTAAATTCAAGATAATTAATATTTAATTAATTATGGTTCTCATTTTGCGTACAGCTAAATAGTTACTTCAAACCGCTAAAAAGAACGGAACTTTCGTCATGAAACCGCGGGCTGTTCGCGTTTCGCGCGTTCAGAGTTCAGAGTTTGTTCGTGTGAGGGGAATGAAGTACTAACTAGCGTCACAGCCACAGGACGAAGTTTCCTCGTGCAATCTCTGCGCTCGCGCCCGGGATGGCATGTGCCGTTGTGCCTACATCCGCATTTGTACTTCGTTCCCACTATAATTTTTTCTCTCTTTTTTTCCGGTTCTCTCTTTTTTTTTCCGGACAAAGAAGATAAAGATGTCACTGTCCGTTGGTTAACTAAACTATATTTTCCTCGGGCCATTTTTATTGCAAATTTTATATACACGATTAACTAAGTGATATATCATCTAAAAATATTTAAAACTATGATAAAACATCTCTCTTTCATCTATTATTGTTTACTAGGTTACATAAAAGACACAGACTATCTAGGTAAATATACATACAAGATTTTATCTCTATGAAATTTATTTTATCTCTCTTCATTAATACATTGCCACATGATCAAATATTACTATATGTCACCCTATTTATTGCCCATAAAACTCCCTTTAAAACCGAGCCTTAGGCTAGTCTCAATGCATAGTTTCTTGGTATGGTTATCAAGATTGTAAACTAGGTAACCGAGTCAGATAAGTTTTATGGGATGATACTCTTCTCTTATCTCATAAAACTCCCTCATTTAGGGGGTGTTTAGATTGAGAAAATTTTTAAGAGAAGTGTCGCGTCAAATGTTTGATCCGATGTTGAAAAGGGTTTTCGAACACGAATGAAAAAAACGAATTCACGGCTAGCCTGGAAACCGCGAGACGAATCTTTTGAGCCTAATTAATCCATCATTAGCACATGTTGGTTAATATAGCACTTATGTCTAATCATAGATTAATTAGGTTTAAAAGATTCGTCTCAAGAATTCTTTCATAACTATACAATTAGTTTTTTGGTTCATCTATATTTAATGCTTTATTTATGTGTCCAAAAATTCGATATGATATTTTTGAAAAAAATTTTAGGAACTAAATAAGGCCTTAATAAACTTAAATTTTACTAATGTGACACTCTATTTAATGTAATGTGTATAACATTTTCATGAAATATATATCGATACTGGACAATGACATCTGTCTCGCTTTATGAAACGCACCCATTACTTTCTGTTGGTTAACTAAACTATTTTTTCTTATGGACAATGACATGTACGAATCTCTTATCTCGCTTTGTCGAACATCCATTACTTTCCGTTGGTTAACTAAACTATTTTTCCGTGCGGGTTATTTAACTCTGCTATATGTACTCATCGTAGTTAGCAACTCAGCAAGCCACCCGCCCTCTCGGCGATCTCTCTTCCAGTTCAGCAACGAACTCAACGAGCAAGTCGAGAGATTAAATGGCGGCACAGCTACTGGTCGAGCCGGAGGCCGACTCCAAGATCGCGGCCGCGTTGGGCGTTGTCGGTGTCGCCACCATCTCCACGGCCGCCACTTTGTTCGCAGCGTTACAGCCAGCGCCGGGTGACCGCGCCGCCACCGCCGCCTACAACCATGTCGCCGTCGCAGGGGGCTTCTTTGGCGGTGTGGCCCTGGTGGGAGCTTCGGTGTGGGTGGCCGACAACCCAGCTGCCCGGCGTGCCGCTGGCAAGAAGTTGCTCTACGCCGCCGTCCCGCTGCTCCTTGCCGCCCTGGGTTTATCGGCGGCGACGCTGATCTAGTAAGTACACTCTGGCCGGAGACAGCGCCCGTGCTCTGTCTGCCAATAAAATTAACGCTGCTTCCATTTGTATTGTTTGTTTCTTGTTCGATGGCTTGCTGCGTCGTGGCTGAATCTTGTGGAGTTGTGGTATGTACTAGTACTTGTTCTAGCCCATTGTGTGTATCACCTATGTATGATCACCTCTCGTTCTGTTCTTGGTCCGGTGTGTCGTTCGATTAATCGCCGGCGTAATCGACAAATGTTTGTTTGTAAGAGTGGATATCTCTCAATTTCAAGTATGCTGCTTACAATTAGTACTAGTAATTTTCACCTTAATTACATTCTGGATGCACATTGCTGCCGCCGCGGCGATCATAGCGGCGTTTCATTACCAAGTTCATCAACAGTTGCCCCCATCACCGCCCCGATTTCGGCGGCGGTGGGGGACCGCGTTGCTCTGGAGGCGGCGCCTGGCCTGTGGCGTCTCTCCACGCCGCTCGCCGTCGGTGTTCTATTCGAGAGCTTGCCTCCTCGCCGTCGTGTCCTTGCGGCGCGAAACAGCTTCCCCCCCGCCCTCTTTTCCTCTCGTGATTTCGACTGTTACTGTTGCAACGGGAGAGGATGGTGTGGTGGTGGGCCATAGAAGTGGGCCCACATCCCGCATCTTGTCGTTGACCTTGCCGCCGTTGTGGCCAGTCGGCCATGGTTCGGTGAGCCGGCGGCGCGGCGCGACGCGGCGCCTCCGCCCTCCCCTCGCTGGTGACCTGGTACGGCGCCTTCTCTCCGCCTGATTGATCCCCTATTCCCCTCTCTATCTCAACTTGGCTGTCGCGTTTTCATCGGTGGTAGCTCGTGCGGCGGGCAAGATTCCTCTCGGCCACAGATCCGATTGGTATCGCCGGGACCCCTCTTCCGGGGCCATCCCCCCCTTCGCGAACATGCGCCAGCCGGGCTCCTCGACCTCGGGCACGATCTGGTCGCCTGGTCGCCATCGCTGAGGTCGATGTACGCAGGCATGTCTGTGTGTTAGGCATTCCGGGTTTAGAGGGCAGCATCCTCGATGTGCTTTGAGGTCCTGTTCATTGAGTTCTACCTACTTCGTGAGTACCAACATCTTCATTTACTAATTATATATAAAATAACCCTCATAACCCATGTAATCCTACTTGCCAACTTGCCTGATGATGCTTTTGAACATGCAGATTGTTCTGAATTTGTGTGGATATCTATTGGATGGTAGGTTCTATGTTGCGAGCTCTACTGATGATAAATAGTCTTAGGGAGATATAGAATCAATCGATATTAATCCTAACATCAATTTAGATGTCTTTTTCTCTTTGCTATATACTCATTGAATTGGTTTCCTGTTCTTATGTTTTCATATCAAAAAACAGTGTAGACTATCTTCAGTTATATATTGCTCTTGTTCATTGCACCAGTTGATTGATTGTTACTATTGGTGTATATATAGTTATAAGACATTTAAATTTAGTTAAATTGCTGAACCATTCAGAGCATCTTGTTATGTTGATCTTCATATGAGTGGTTCAAGATGACTAATTTTGTTGTAATGGATGTGGAGAAGGGATTTAACCCCTGGTAAACAAAAAATATGTATTTCAGCACCCGTGTGCTACAGTACAACCCAATTAGCTCACCAAGCTTTTATTTATGGATATTGTATCCTCTCTGAGCATTTGTTTGATTCATTAGGAAATTTTGGATTGCTGGCAGTAATATACATGCTGTGTATTCGACCATATTCTGGCCGCTGCTATTGGCACATAATTAGAATTGAATGGGAGTTTGGCTAAAATGACATCGATTCATTATGAAGCTTTAGATTGCTTTGAGAGCATCTCGATATGTTGATCTCTCATGAATTGTATAAAATATCCTTTGGTGTATTTATAAAATGCCGTATGACAACCTAAGGCCAGGGCAGTAGGTCCTACAGACATTCATATTAACTTAGGAGCAAAGAATCAAAAAAGAGAGAGAAGAACAGATGAGGAGCATTAGGAAAAGAGATGATAAGGAGTTAAGGACATGTGGTACCCTTCACACCATAATACACCTTGTAAAAAAAGTCTTATTGTAAATTTGTCTTACATGTATGTAACAGAGTATTGAATGCTGTTATTCTAGTTGGGTAGAGTTGTAGACTATGATTCAACTACTTTAGTTCTCAATACAAATATGGTTAGATCGTTTGCATGTTTTTTGTTTGACAGTTGTGTGTGTTGCCCCACGGGGCGACCGGGGGAGGGGGGGGGGGGGGATAAATAGGAATGCCGGGTAGGGTTCTGAAGCATAAGTAAAACAGAAAAGCATGTAAAGTATAACTTTGAAAGGAGCATTATTTATTCATTCCTGTGTCTTATCTGTTTCACGGACCTAACAATAGATTTTAAACTATGTTTTTTAATCATCAGTAACAACCCTTTATTGACAGATACTATGGTGTTTGTGTTTTTTCGTAGGAGGGCAGTTGACTTTTAAGAACACAGGAGCCATCCATTCTGATTTTAAAGGTCCATTCAACCTGTCAAAGAGCAGCAAAAGAAATGCCTCAGAGGCTTGTGACAGATACAACTTTGCCAGGAGATCTCGCTCTGTCTGATGCGCACACCCTGCTATGGTGTATCAGCATCTGCTACGCGCTTGGCCCATGCATTCTATTGGCAATGGTTAATTGTTGTATGGCGACAAGTGATGCTTAGAAGAATTTCATATGATGGTACAAAATTTGACAGAGCAATTTGATATGTTCAGTAAAAACTTGATATACTCGAGTGATTTTACCGTTTGCCAAAACCTGAGTAGTGATCTGACCAGTTCTTTGGTGTGGTGTTTTCCATCTTCAGGTATGGATCTCCTGCATATTGAGGAATCGGGCTATGCTTGCCAGGGTCTGTATTTTTGTATATGTGGAGACTGGCAATTATGTATTTTTTTGCTTCGGCCATGGAGAATCTGCAGGCGATGGTGCCAGACGCAGCAAACTATTCGTCGCCCTCGGCGTACCAGGTCCTTGTGCGCAGGGCGCAGAGTATACTCTCCCGAATTGTTTTTTCACCTTGGATTTTGCATTTCAACTCAATATTCTCTTGATTGTCTGGATTTGGTTGTGTGTTGATTTCTCGCAGCACTGAGTTACTCCAAAATGTGCCATGTAGCTACCATCTGAAATAACTAAACTGCAATTAGATGTATTCACAAAAACTTGTCAGGGTTTGATGGGATAATTTGTTATGTCGTGTGAAAACTCATACCAGTTGGTTGATTGTACAATAGCTCGAAGAAGACTTACCAATTATGTGGGGCAGTAGTAACCTCTGTATCTGGAATTTCTTAGCTTATCATGTATTTCTAGAGAAGGATATACAGATATAAAGAGCATCACATGCAATTTCCTTTCCAAATGACGCAGCTAAATAGTTAATGATTACCAAGCCCCATGTACCAGGCGGATTTAAGTTTATGAGGTATAAATCTGACTTCAGAAATCATAGTTCAGTCAGTGTGTTGTACGATGAAGTAAAAGTAAAGTGTGTTTTGGATTACTAAGAAATATATATGAATTGGCGCACTATGCAGCCTCGATTGAATCTGAAAGCTCAACACGAGAGGCGTTGGGATGTACTATTTAATTTTATACTACTTATTTTAATAGATAACGATATTAAGTTTTTATCACATGTTTGATCATTCGTATTATAAAAAACACTGTACAAATATGTGAATTTTAACTTGAGCCGAGGAAACAGAGATAATCGAGTAATTAAGATTGTACTTTCTTTGGCCTCTAATTTCTTTTTTATTTATTTTATAGTAGTCGAAGCATGCCAGAACCTTCTTTAGTTGTGAGCCTCTTCTTTCTGGTGAACCGAGTGACTTTGCTTAAACAAAATAAGATGCCTATCTTCATCAGTGTGATAGTTTCCATTCCCTATCGATAGGAAATGAAACCTATCTATGTAATTCAGATACGAGCTAAGTCAGAAACGAAACCGGGGTCGGTGGCACATACAATTCGTCCAATTGCAGATTTTATGAAAAGATTGAATGATAGTGAGACTTTTCTCATTAGATTAAAGGATGCCAGGGCCATAAAGGTTACTTTAGGAACTGTTTAGAGAAACAAGTTTACTTCTTTTTCTTCTCACGAACAAAAACAGAATTGGCTACTTATTTTTAAATGGATGAAATAAAAATGAATGTTAGGTACGTAGGATATGGATATTCTTGAACATATGAGCATGATGTGGCTGCGAGTTACTACAACCTTGGGCCGGTCTTGGGTGGTGGTTGTCACTCGCTGTGGCCGTGTGGGTGCTGGGCCTCGTCACCATTTCCGTGGCCATCGCCGAGGTTGACCAGGTGGGCGCTTGGCGTCCGACGACCTTTCGCCTTTCGGCAGCAGGTTCTTCTATTCTATGCCTCCGTCGCCTCGCTTATCGTTGCCCGCGGTGTTCTGGTAGAGCATATATAAATTTTCGATAACCACTAACCAGTAGTATATATAGTCGTACTATATAAATAATCCACGGTGCATGCTTAGCAGTTAGCACCTGCCTGCGTCTCTGTCGATTCAGGGGGTGTATCAGCGTTATGTTATGATAAGTTACTATCTAGCTAGATGAATATATATCGGAGTGCGCGTTTTGTTATTGATTCTACGTGTCAACTTAAGTAGCAAAATGTCCGTTTGTGCACCGGGTCAAGTTAAATTTAATTTAGTTGTCTAAATTAAAAAATATTTTTAAATAAATTGCACGTTAAGTCATAATAGGTCAACATATAATTGATTTAATTTTAGAAGCATATGTTGCATCGGGAAGCTTATAATTACAAATAGTAAATTATGCTCAATTGTGTAAACTAATTAAATAAGAAATATGGTCTTTCGACAACGAAAAGAGACAGATGAACAATATACACTGTTATGACATTTTTAACCAAATACTCTAAGTCCTATTCTCTTTGACTTTTTTTTCTTTGATGCAAATATCCAATTTTAACTGTGCATAGTGACAACTACTAAGACCTTTTTAATTTTCAGTTTTTTAGTTATTTTCTTACCATGAGCGGTAGCGAGTGGTGGTGGTGGTGTTAGGTTGTGACTGGATTCCAAATTGGACGTGAATTTCATGTTCTCTTTAGGCAAAACATCTGCTTATATTCTTTTCAAAAAGTAACATAATCCTAACACTATTACGATTTCATTTTTGTTGTTAATTGTATTACTACTTGGATTCTTTTAAAAAAATAAAAGTATCATATGACACATGTACTAGGGGTATCCGAAATATGTACATGTACGTATAAGTTAGGTGGTATAGAATAAGAATGCAATGTTATCTGTACATGATTAGTCATGGAGTCTGATAATATTCGGATGGTATGCCGGGAACACCGAACTCTATCATATCCGGTTGAGCTTGTTAGATTAGGACTCTATCTATAAGTTATATCCCCCACTATATAAGAGGACACGGGACACCCCGCAGAGAAGACAAATTGACACATCTACATACCACCGAATACAATCGTCAAGCAGAATTAGAGTATTATCTCGCTAGCCGAGAGTCTAAACCTATGCAAACCTTCTTCTTCGTACTAACCATCATTCTCTACGCCTTGCTAGCCACCTCATATATTATTGCCGAACTAACCGTCGACAAGTATTATGCATGGACCTCTTCTCATGCCATGACACTGGCTCGTTGCCGAAGTCAAATGATTTGTCATTCTAATAAATACGGCATAAGTAAGATTTCTCCCTCAACTAAGATGGACCTGGTTGTGCGGTCATGGACTCGGATGGGTCGATGTAGGACGATATCACCTTTTATTAGTAATGATATTATTTATTTAAATATTTAGACAACTATATTTTTTATAGAGTTATAAAAATCTATACCCGACCCCAACCCATTGTGACTTGACATATGCGCCAACTAAAAAAACCTATAAAATTGTAAGGTATTTCATAAACTTAAAAACATAGGAATAGAAAAATCAACAGAAATTTTAGCAATAAAAATGAAATTTCAGATCGTAGAAACAGAAAAACATAAAAAGAGAAATTTGAGAAATTAGCAATAAGAAATATGTATGAAAATAAAAAAATAATTTGGAGAATGAGTTGGAAAACAAAAATGTTAGTTTTATAGGCCCACAGGTTTCAGACCTACAACCTCATCATTGAAAGCTTGGCAGTCCAACCCGTCGGCCGAACAGCTCTACTTGTTGTAATTCGGCAACTACCGAAGCAGAAATTTCATACGGATTCTGAGGCGGACGGTGGAAGGACTATTATATACTCCGTAGTACTGTAGTAGATTGGCACCAAAAAAAAAAAAATTGACAAGAGGTCCGCACGGGCGCCGTTCTGTCCGAGCGTATTGCTGCCCGTGTTGCTTTTGAATTTTGACGTTTGTGTCCCCCCATATATAACTGCCTATACGGCATATACCCATCAGGCCATCACTCTCAAATCTCAGTTGCGCGCGCCTCTCGGCCATCTCGACGAACATGTGCTGACGCGCATGAGCTTTTCTTTTAGAAACGATGACGTTCGTGACCGGTGAAGCGCTGAGTCGGCCAAACCGGCGACTCCCACGTCCATCTTTTGGCTTTTATATTTATAAATAAAAATAAAAATTTTTAATTTTATAAATTTAAAGTTGTTTTTAAGATTTTTTTATTATATTATATTTTCTAGACTTAGCTTTTATATCGCTATGATTACGTATGTAAAATTTTTATTCGTAAATTATTATGTCTATCGATATTTTTATAATGGCAATAATATACAGGATAGCACGTTCGATTGAAAGTACGATGGCGTGAAAGAAAAAGGGCTACTCAAGTTTTGACTATTAAGATGAGATAGTATCACGCTGGTATATTTAGCTTCTGTAGTATCGTGGTTAAACCAGAGACAAAAGAGTCCTTTCAAGTTGCCTTGTCAAATTTAACATGTCACTTCACCAAATTTCTTATTTGACATGTCACTTCACCAAATTTCTTGATTTGTTTAAAAGAATGGACGAGCTGATGATTAACAAAATGTTCGAACCCTAGCGCAAAACTTTGGCGATATTGACTGTTATTCCAAATTATTCAATTGTCATGTTAGTCCTCCTCCTTTATATACTCGTCACTGGCAGACGACAGTTGCACATCAGCAAGCTACCAAACTTGCCTCACCGCCGATCTACTCGAGTTTGTAGTTCATCAAGGAGAGGATCGAGCAGCTACGAATCGGTGGGGAGATTAAATGGCGGCACAGCAACTGTTGGTGATGCTCCCCGCCAGCCGGAGGCCGACACCGCTGTGTCCAAGATGGCGGCCGTGTTGGCCGACAACTATTGTGATACAACCTTCTTGGCTGCGTTTATTTGGGGTGAGACGGTGTGTTATTTATCCGGCGCGAAAAACATAGTAATATATTAGTATATAATTAATTAGTTATTTATTATTTAAAAAAATATAAAATAAACTAATATGATTTTTTAAAATAATTTTTTATAGAACTTTTTTTAAAAAATACACCGTTTAGAAGTTTGGGAAGCATGCGTGTGGTCGCGCGGAAAACGAGAAAGCTAAGATAACTTAGAGCAGGTACAATAGCAGACTATAAGCCAGCTATAAGCATATTTTAAAGAGATAAGAGGAGAGAGAAGAGAGGTGAGCTACTAATTTATAACCAGTTGCACACGGGCTCCAAGACAAAATGTGTGTATGACATGTGAGACCACGTATTATACGTGATGTTTTGTAGAAATTAGCTATTAAATTAACTGTAGATGAATTGGAGCCAGTGGTTAGCTATACTACTAAACTTGCCCCCCCCCCCCTCCCCCCCGGGAACACGCCCCTTATTGTTCTCAATAATTCTTTAACGATGCACATTTCTTGTTAATTTCTCCCGAATCTTCATCCATCCCAGCTGATCAGCTTATCGATAACTAGAGGAAATGCTGTGGTTTAGCAACAAGAACAACCAGGTCATGCGCATACTTTAGCAAACGTCTAGTTTATTAAATATCAGAATACATAACCAAGGACGTCACGCATGCTTTACCAACCGCCTAATTTGTTAAGCATCAGAACACCATGTCTTGATTTGTTAAACATCATAACGCCATGTCTTGATTTGTTAACACATCATAACACCATGGCCTAATTTGTTAAACATCAGAACACCGTGGAAAACAATATCATTACAAAGGGAAAGACTATCGGCCAAACACAAGAACAGTGGAGCCAATTCACTGCCCATACAATAGTGAGGAAACAGATACTCACGTTGTTCTAGAATATAAGGTGCAACTAGCACAAAGATCAAGACATATTTATAACCATCAGATTGACTTAATTCATGTATATAACCATCAGATTGACTTAATTCATGTATGCATGCGTATATGTAGCGTGGTCGAGTGCTTTGATGGTGATAAACTTAAATAAATCAAATTTAGTGCCAGAGAGATGTGCTAGTAAATATATACTTGCATGTACATATTATTATATTATGGAACAGATTAATTTGTTCAAACTTCTAGAGTTTCTTCAAACAATTTTGTGCTATAATTAAGTTTTTAGTTTATCAAATCTAATAATTTTATAATATTATGCTAATATTTTCCAAGGAGAATCTAAGTATATTTGTTTTGCATTTAAACTAAATATTTAATAAATTATCGATGGTCAAAATTTTAAAAATTTAACAAAATTTTATCCTAAGCAACAAATATTACTGGCCCTATTGTAACGGAGGGAGTACAGTCACCTATGCCTCAATCGGTATAGCGCCATGTTTAGTTGCAAAAAATGTTCCAAAAACATCACATCAAATTTTTAGACACATAAATAGAACAACAAATATAGATAAAGCAAAAATTAATTACACATTTACATGAGAAACTACGAGACGAATTTTTTGAGCATAATTAGTCCGCAATTAGCCATAACTGCTACAGTAAACTGTATGCGGTAATGACAGATTAATTATGCTTAAAAGATTTGTCTCACGGTTTTTAGATAAACCGTGAAATTCGTTTTTCATTCGTGTCCAAAACATTCTTCTAACATCTAATCAAATTCAAATTTTTTTTATTTTCTCGACAAACACCCCCTACGTGGCTACGTATAACACAGCCGTCGGGGTGACGACAGCGACGCTTTTAATCAGGCAGGACAGAACGGCTTCTCCCGAGGAAGCTTCCGTTGGATTCATTTCCACTTCCAGGCAGACTTGATCCCCTGAAATTCCACCCACTCGTCATCATCAACGGAATGGCTAGATAGAATGAGCATACGTGTATATATTGCCCATTCTAAACTGCTGAATAAGATTTGGTACTTTCCTGATATTCATTGTTTTCTTTTCACGTTTTGTGCGATCATTTTTCAGCATAAATATTTTTTTAAAAAAAATTAAAAAAATATTTCAATATTCTACTACCTCTGTTTTATATTGTATGCATAAATTCATCAATTTGAATGCATATAATATATTTATATGTCTAGATTAATTAATATACATATAAATTTAGACAAAACTACAAAATCTTACACTATGAAACGGAGTGAGTAATACTTAATTCATAGTTAACCATAAGCTAATTACGATTCTATATTTAATTGGCTAATTGTAATAGCCAAAAAGGATGCAGCAATTCGACGCCGCGCGTGATAATGAGATATATATAGCGCCTTGGGCTGGGTGTGTGGTTTTCCTTGGGTACATATATTAATTAGTTAGCTTAACTGGGAAAGCATCTTGGAACGGCTCCCGTCCCATTCGAGACAATTTTTGCATTTCACCAGCCGGCCACCCCCCGGCCGCACAGGCGCACGCGTCCGTCATGCTTCTCTCACTCGACCATCCGTTACGGTGGGTTCCTCCGCCCCCGGCTTCCGCTCCATGGGTGGTGGGTTCACTCCTAGCTGTATATATATTCCATGTTGCAGTTTCGTTTCAAGCGGGGGAGCGCACAAGATTCCTTGCTCCAACCTCCTAGATTTTCGCTGTTCGCTGACGATGGTGAAGGTGGTCGTTGCTCGCCGGGGAGGGGAGGCCTCCACGTTATTTTAATAGAAAAAGGAGGCTCCACGTTGTCTCTCGCGGTATAGAAATTCTGATATTAATTGAAGAAAAATAAGAGAAAAAAAGAAAAATCAAAAAAAAGAAAAATTCAATCGGACTAATCAGGTTTATAGAAAAAAAAAGAGAAAAGATCCATCGCGTGATTTGATCGGACAGATTAGGTTTATAATCGCATAATATACATTCATATGGCAACCAATTAGCTTCAAGCGCATTATAACAGGAAAAATATAAGATAAGAAAAAGATAAGATGTATACATGTATTATTATACGATCGTGCGTGAGAAGGGGGCAAAATTTATCTACGATCCAACGGATTTGGTCGACAACGATGAGGTGTACTATCACGAGCTGAGCTGGACCATACTTGTGGAGTCACAGATTAGGAAAAAACAAAAATTCAGATAAAAATTAAAAAGATTATTTTTAGGAGAAGAGTCCGTCCACGTGGAAATACGAGAACACTAGAAATTTTATGGACATAGGATATAATAATCATATATCAAACATATACAATCATACCGGTCAAGTTAGGCAGAAGTTTAAAATCATCATTGTTACTAATATATCTTAGTAATACAACATGAAATTATATATGCAATTTTGTAAAAAAAAAGTAGTGCTAGCTGCGCAATTTTGCGCAGGCCACCATGTTAGTTTGTATTATAAATTTTTTTTGTAAACACAAGAAAATAAAATTTACAAAATTATAAATAATATTTTTATATACGTGTTCTTATCGATCTAAAAGTTAAGTTTGAAAATAAATTACGATAAAAAAACTCTAAATTCTTAATAAATTTAAGGCTTAAAATTTAAATTAAATTTTAACTTATAAACATAAGCATAAGTAAAAAGACGGGCCGCAAGTTAAGACCCTGGAGCGGTGTCGATGGTGGCTGTCACTCGCTGTGGGTGCTCGGCCTCGTCACGCCTTGTCCATAAGATTACAACGTCCGAGCCATCGTTGCAGAGTCGTAACGACAGCGCCTGTTATTATCGTGAACAGGCACTGGCAGTGGCTTTCGCCTGGGCGTCCGAGGACTTCTCTGCCGGCAACAGGTTCTTCTATTCTATGCCTCCGTCGCCTCGCTTATGGCTGGGCCTTGGTAGCTTCCTTTTCCAATCTACTATTTTCCCCTTCTCCCGAGAAAACGACACACAAGACCCAAAGGACGGCTCCGAACACGCACGGTAGAGTCCCTTTCCATTTCGACGGCAGGGTCCCTCTCCATTTCGATGCCCTAAACTATTAATTAAAAATATATTTTAGTAATTTGGTAATTAATTGATTAGTAGTATATTGTAATTTAGATATTTTTTGCAAACAAAATAGCAATACAAAGACATCCGTGCCAGCGAGGATGCGATCCATGGCGGTTTTTCAGGCTCATAGTTAAAAAAATGATAATACTTCTTAAAAATTTTACTACTACTAAATATTATTAGTAATATAATTTAATCATATTTATTCAATAAAATTTAATTAAATTCTACCGTCAGAGCAGGGGAAGGAGACTCAACAAAATCCGTAACTTCGCGTCCGTCGTGGGTGGCCTATATATATGAAGTTCCCAGCGGGGGTGAGTAGCACACTCTCGAGGCGCGCATAACTGCACGGCACAACACTCTCCGTACGAGTAGATATTGCATCTGTACCGCCACATTCCTTGCTCCAACCTCCTAAATTTTCGCTGTTCGCTGACGATGGTGAAGGTGGACGTTTCTCGCCGGGGAGGGGAGGCCGACGGTGCAGCCTCCAACATCCCGACGGTGCTGGGGGCGCTCGGCCTCATCACAGCCTCACTGATCGTCAACCTGGTGGCCGCCGCGTACGACCCGCTGCTGGCCTTCGGTAACGGCATCTACTACCTCCTCGCCCTTGTAGGTTCCTTCCTCGCCGGAATGGCGCAGGTGGGCGCCGCCGTCTGGGTCGCCGACGACCCACGCGGCCGCCGTGATGCCGGCGACAAGTTCATCTACGCCTCCATCGCGCCCTTCCTCGTCGCCGTTGGCCTTACGGGGGCCGCGCTGCTGCGGTAATTCATCATCACGTGCCCAAGACCGACATCGCCGCCGCTCACGCTAGCTATCGAACACATAAAGCTAATGTTATCATCATCTATCTTGTTTTAGTTAAGTGATGCTGCTTGCTTATGCTTAATTTCACTTGGTCTCTTGTAGCTTGCCGTTTGGATCATGTCGTTGTTGTTGTGTATCTCACCTCGACTATATATGCACATCGATTTGATCACTCTCTCTCTCTCTTCTTGCTGCTGCTGTTGTAGAGTTAACTAATGCATGGATTGATGAATTTCCTGTCGCAAATTTTGGGTCTACACTGCGCAACGTTGTTCTCCTTTAGGAGATCATCTACTCGAAAGACGATTCTTCTTTTTTCCTGACTCTCCTGCGATTTCCTCTCAAATTATCATTTCATTACCAAGTTGATCAACAATTGCCCCCATCACCGCCCGATTTCGGCGGCGGTGGGGGACCGCGTTGCTCTGGAGGCGGCGCTGTGGCGTCTCTCCACGCCGCTCGCCGTCGGTGTTCTATTCGACAGCTTGCCTCCTCGCCGTCGTGTCCTTGCGGCGCGAAACAGCATTTTTTCCCCTCTTTTTCCGCTCGTGATTTTGACTGTTACTGTTACGACGGGAGAGAAGGGTGGGGCCATAGAAGTGAGCCCACATCCAGCATCTGACCCTTGACCTTGCCGCCGTTGTGGCCAGTCGGCCATGCCTCGGTGAGCCGGCTGCTGCTTCGCCGGCGGGGCGGCGCCTCCGCCCTCCCCTCGCTGGTGGGCTGGTACGGCGCCTTCTCTCCGCCTGATTGATCCCCTATTCCCCTCTCTATCTCAACTTGGCTCTCGCGTTTTCACAAGTGGTTTACTTCGAGGCGGCGGTAGCTCGTGCGGCGGGCGAGATTCCTCTCGGCCCAGATCCGATTGGTATCGCCGGGACCCCTCTTCCGGGGCCATCCCCCACCTTCGCGAACATGCGCCCGCCGGGCACCGATCTGGTCGCCATCGCTGAGGTCGATGTACGCAGGCATGTCTGTGTGTTGGGCATTTGGGGTTTAGAGGACAGCATCCTCGATGTGCTTTGGGGTCCTGTTCATTGAGTTCTACCTACTTCGTGAGTACCCGCATCTTCATTTACTAATTATAACCCATGTAATCCTACTTGCCTGAGGATGCTTTTGAGCACGCAGATTGTTCTGAACTTTGTATGGCTATCTATTGGATGGTAGGTTCTCTGTTGCGAGCTCTAGTGATGAAAAATAGTCTTAGGGAGATATAGAATCAATCGATATTAATCCTCACATCAATCTTAGATGTCCTTTTCTCTTTGCTATATACTCATTGAACTGGCTTCCTGTTCTTATGTTTTCATATCAATAAACGGTGTAGACTGTCTTCAGTTATATATTGCTCTTGTTCATTGCAATAGTTGATGATTGTTACTATTGGTGTATACATAGCTATAAAACATTTAAATTTAGTAAAATTGCTGAACCATTCAGAGCATCTTGTTATGTTGAGCTTCATATCGATGGTTCAGGATGACTAATTTTGTTTTAATGGATGTGGAGAAGGGATTTAACCCCTCGTAAAGAAAAAATATGCATTTCACCACCCATGTGCTACAGTACAATCCCATTAGTGTTTATTTATGTATATTATATCCTCTCTGAGTATTTATTTGATTCATTAGGAAATTTTTAGATTGCTGGCAGTAACATACAAGCTGTGTATTTGACCATATTCTGGCTGCTGCTATTGGCAATTCATATAATTAGAATTGAATGGGAGTTTTGCTAAAATGACATCGATTCATTATTAACTTTTAGATTGCTGAAGTTTTGAGAGCATCTCGATATGTTGATCTCTTATGAATTGTTTAAAATGGCCTTTTGTGTATTTATGAAATGCGGCATGACAACCGAAGGCCAGGGCAGTAGGTCCTACAGACATTCATATTAACTTAGGAGCAAAGAATAAAAAAAGAGAGAGTAGAGCAGATGAGGAAGCATTAGGAAAAGAGATGATAAGGCGTTAAGGACATGTGGTATCTTCCGCACCGTAATACACCTTGTAAAAAATCTTATTGTGAATTTGTCTTAGATGTATGTAACAGAGTATTAAATGCTGTTATTCTAGTTGGTGGAGTTGTAGACTGTGATTCAACTATTTTAGTATTCAATACAAATATGGTTAGATTGTTTGCATGTTTCTTTTGTTTGCCGGTGGTCTGTGTGTTGCCCCATGGGGAGCCCAGGGGACTGTGTGTGTATGTTTGTGTGGGGGTAAATAGGAATGCCAGGTACGGTTCTGAAGCATTAGTAAAACAGAAAAGGCGGGTAAAGTATAACTTTCAAAGGGGCATTATTTATTCATTCCTGTGTCTTATCTGTTTCATGTACCTAACAATAGATTTAACCATCAGTAACAACCCTTTATTGAAAGATACTATGGTGTTTCTATTTTTCCGTAGGAGGGAAATTGACTTGTAAGAACACCGGAGCCATCTATTCTGATTTTAAAGGTCCATTCAACCTGTCAAAGAGCAGCAAAAGAAGTGTATCACAGGCTTGTGACAGATACAACTTTGCCAGGAGATTTCTCTCTGCCTGTGCGCACAAATTGCTATGCCTTATCAGCATCTGCTACACGCTTGCCCCATGCATTCTGTTGGCAATGACTTATTGTTGTGTGGTGACAAGTGATGCTTAGAAGAATTTCATATGATGGTAACAAATCAAAATTTGATAGAGCAATTTGGTATGTTCAGTAAAAACAAGATACACTCGAGTGACTTCACAGTTAGCACAGACCTGAGTAGTGTTCTGACCAGTTCTTTGGTGTGGTATTTTCCGCCTTCAGGTATGGATCACTTGCATATTGAGGAATCAGGCTATGTATGCCAGGGTCTGTATTTTTTTGTATAAATTTTTCTTCAGCCGTGGAGAATCTGCAGGGAGCGGTGCAGGACGCAGCAAGCTCTTCGTCGCACTCGGCAACCATCTTCTCGGAGCAGGCGCATCAGGTCCTTGTGCCCAGGGCGCTGGGTATACTTTCCTATTTTTTTTTCAACTTGGATCTCCCATTTCAGCTCAATACTCTCTTGCTTTTGTATTGATATGGTTTTGTGCTGAGTTTGCAATTACTCCAATTGCACTCGATTTGTGCCATATAGGTACCATCTGAAATAACTAAACTGCAATTAGATTTATTCACAAAAGGTTGTCAGGGTTTGATAGGGTAATTTGTTATGTCCTGTGAAAACCCTACCAATTGAGTGATTGCTCAATAGCTCGAAGAAGAGGAGTGCTCTTACCAATTATGTGGGGCAATAGTAACCTGTATCTGTGGAATTTCTTGAGTTATCATATATTTCTAGAAGAGGATATAAATTATAAAGAACATCATAGGCAAGTTCCTTTCCAAATGATACAGTTAAATAGTTAATGATTACCAAGCCCCAAGTAGTTACAGTGTCATTGTTTTGCCTGATTTAAGTTTATGAGGTATAAAACTGACTTCAGAAATCATAAGTTCAGTCTGTGTTGTACAATGGACTAAAAGTGAAGTGAACTTTTGGATGACTAGCAAATATACATAAGTTAGCGCACTATGCAGCCTCGATGGAATCTGAAAGCTTGTCAACAAGAGAAGACAGTGGGATGTACTATTTAATTCTATACTACATTTTTAGGCAGATGTATAAGCTTAAATTTTACTGCGTAAGGAAAAATCTATGTAAACAGGGCGTCACTACTCTAGACAAGGATCGTGTGATAAAAATACGAGAATAAAAATAAAATTTCTGACAAAGGGTAATTGGTACTTTAACGGCTGATTTAACACCCTTAGTGATCTCTCGATAAGAGGATAACTCGATTAAAGAGGAGATGTTGTTCATGGCCTGACTACAGCTGTCCAAGAATGCTGCGCCTTAGCAACCAATACACCTCCTCCAATGGTCGTCACGATCTTGCGTTGCGCGACGTCAGCCACGAGGGCACTTGTCCTGTGAGCAATCGAAGAACTAGCAAGAACAAGTAAATATGCAACTTAATTGCGAGATGAATAGGAAACACAAAGATGAATATTATTATGGTGGGATTCTGTGAACAAGTATCCGAATGGTTGCGCCAACACACACGTGTACAAGGAAGTAGCAAAAGCTAACTTGCAGAAACAAAATCCGACTAACCCTGAAGGGGTAACTCACTATTTATAGAGGTGGGAGGACGACCAAGTATGCCCTAGGGTCGTGCTCCATCAGATTGGGGCACACCCCACTAGGGTCCCTCTTAGGTCGGGTCCCAAATAAAGTTACAAGCTCAAAGGTCCATGACAGGTAACACATCACTTTATTTTTTTATCTGCGGATGACTGGGGATCGAATTTGACGATGAGGCTGGATCTGTTAGAAAGATAACTTCAAGATCTTTCTATCAAGTATTCATGGACCCAAAATGGAACCCGTATGCAAATTTGACAACAGTATGAAGTCAACAATGTAGCGGGTGACCGAATTGAATTCCAGCATTTGATCATCTTGATCTTGATCACATCACTTAGTACCGTCCATCTAAAATAGGGGCGGACTTTCGATTAAGTTAAAAAAAAGATAAAAATAAAAAACCCTAAGAAAAAAAAAGTAAAATCCGTATTAGAGATCAAATTGTCCGTCATCCGTGCGTCTTGCTTCTTCCCCACGCACGCGCATACTTCTTCACAGTGGGCGAAGACTATGTACTCTGCCTCTTAATACTTTAAAGCTCTCCTATATAAAGGAGGCCCAGCGGTCCCTGCACATTGCACAATGCGATCTGTATAGGAGTAGATATTGCATCTCTGCCACTTTCCTAGGCTCCAACCTCCCAAACTTTCGCTGTTCGCTGATGATGGTGAAGGTGGTCGTTGCTCGCCGGGGAGGGGAGGCCTCCAACATCCCGACGGTGCTGGGGGCGCTCGGCCTCGTCACAGCCTCACTGATCGCCAACCTGATGGCCGGTGTGTATGACCCGCCGCTGGGCTTCGGTAACATCTACTACCACCTCGCCCTTGTAGGTTCCTTCCTCGCCGGAATGGCGCAGGTGGGCGCCGCCGTCTGGGTCGCCGACGACCCACGCGGCCGCCGTGACGCCAGCAACAAGTTCATCTACGCCTCCGTCGCGCCCTTCCTCGTCGCCGTTGGCCTCACGGGGGCGGTGCTGCTAGCTACGGTAATTCCCCTATAGCTTCATCATGCACCACGCGCCAACACCGACATCACCGCCGCCGACGCCAGCTCAGCTCTTACATGGATCGAGCATGAGAGATACTGTATCATCATCTATCTTGTTTCAGTTGTGTGATGCTGCATGCTTAATTATACGTGTAGTTTGCCGTTTGGGTCATGGTGGTGTTGTGTATCTTCTGGCTGCTGCTGCTGTTGTAGTTGTAGAGTTCATTAATTCATGGATCGATGAATTTCCTGACGCAAATTTTGAGTCGATACTATGCGACATTGTTTTCGAGATCGTCGACTCGAAAGATGATTCTTCTTTTTGCTGAATCTTTTGCGATTTCCTCTCCAATTATTAATCAAGATTATGATTGGATTTGTTTGGATGAAGGGTGTGGGCCACATAAATTGGCCCCACATTTCCACCTACTGCAACTAGTAGGAGACTTTATTAGGAGGTGAGGAGACGGCATGAGGGAGGCTGCTGCCGGCGGCTACGGGCCACGGCCATGGCGCCGGCGCCTTCCCCTTCGCCCTGCGCTCGCCTCGCCCAAGCCTCCATCTTACGCTTCTGCGGCGCCTTCTCTGCACTCGCTTGCCGCCCTCTCCCCGCGTGGGGCGGCGTTAGAGCGCGCGAGATTTCACTCGGCGACCATCTGATCGCCATCGCCGGGATTCCATCGAACCTGCGCCGGCGGAGCCGAGCAATGGTGGCCATCGCCGTCGCCGCAGCTTTGGAATTAATTACATCAGATTTGTGGCTTTGCTTTCCATGAGGGCCCCGTTGACTTTTAAGAGCACCAGAGCCAATCCGTTGTGATTTTAGTTGTTCTGTTGTTGAAACTTGAAACCTTGGATTGGCAACAGGTGATTTGAAGAATTTCAGCAACCTACCACAATTTCATAGGGCAATTTGGTATGTTCGGTGAAATCTAATGCACACATTTCAGCAATTCTTTGGTGATGTGTTTTTTTTTTCTCTCTCCATCGTTTAGTAAATTGTGGATCACTTCCATATTCATATTGAGGCTTCAAGCTTCTGTACATTTGACAGGGTCTGTATTTTTGCACGTGGTGACTGGTGAGTACGGCAAATTTCCTTGCATGCCATCTAATTAATCACAAGTCCAGAGCTCGGAGCTCGGAAGAATTGTTAAGTAGAGGGATGTGAAACTCCCTTATAACAGGCTTTACAGTTGTTTCAGTTCAGTTCAGTTCAGTCTCTTCAGATTAGTTATAACCTTGTTATTTTCTATATCAATATTTAGGATTGAACGGAATCCTGATGCTATCGTGATTCCATTTTTTACTATTAACTGTATTTCTACTTGGGCTTTTTTACAAAATAAATGTAAGTTGTGTTATCATTTTACTGATTATAGATTTATATCGGAGGGATTGAAGCTAGCATCTTTGGTTTTGTGACCAACACCATATCCACTGGACTAGGGAGTTTTTTTTTATTATGGTCGAGTGTGAGGTGTATTGATCCAACGGTTTTAGTTGGATGGATCGAACTAACGACGGAAGCGGTCTTTATGTTTACAATAGTAAAGATATTATGTTATTTAATTATTTTAAAAACTATATTTTTTATAAAGTTATATAGATCTATACTTAACCTCCTATAGCAGGGCATTTTAAAAAAAGCGCAGGGACATTTACATGACGTGAAATATGGTTATTGGAGACTTAAAAAGGAATTCCTACGATGTTCCAAACTTGAAAATGCACCAACAGAAAAGCTTATAAATTTCTAAGATGTTTTCAAAAACTTAAGAACATAGGAATAGAAAAAAATATAAAAATAGAAATTTGAGAACGTAGCTATAGAAAAAAAAAAAGAGATTGTGTAGAAAAATACAAAATGAATTTTGAGAATGTGTAGGACAACATAAGAATATTATGCGTAGAGAAAAACACAAAAAAAATGAGATTGTGTAGAAAAACACAGAAAAAAAAGAGAGAAAGTAATAAAAATAAAAAATGTACATGAAAAAAATGAGAACGAACGTGTAAAAAAATATAAAAATTTGTGTAGATAAAGAACACAAAAGATTTTGTGCAACTTGCCGGTCTCAAACCTGTGGCCTCCTTGTGCTAACTAGAATGCACTAATCAGATGAGCTAGTGAGCTTTGTTTGTTTTGTTTTTAACAACTACGGCACGAGAACAATTTTTCACGGGTTGGGCGAGGTAGCACGTAGGCGGCCCAGCCGGCAACCTGGGCGAGCGAGTATGGCAGCCCAGCTGCGCGCGGGGATGTGCCGCGTCCTTGCCTTGCGCACGGGCACGGCTGACTGTAAAAAGCAAGCCGACGCAGGGACGTGCCGCATCCTTGCGCACGGCTTGATAGAACCCGCAACCTTATCTATCCACGTCACTGAGTCGCTTCTTAACAAGTGAAAGTCAGATAGAAAACGTTATTACGCGATTCCTCGACGTACGACGAAAACCTTTTGAATTTTTATAATATAGTACTAGAAAGGATGCCCGGTAAAAAAATCATTACATTTTAAGAGACACCACTAAAACATAAATGAAACTTAGAATTAATTGATTGATTAAGTTAACCAAATGATAACTATCATGTTTGTAAAATTTAACAGACAGTCAAGTCCATAAGAGTATAAATTGATTATTGCATATTTTCACTATACGTGATCAAATAATAGGCACGTGAATGTGAAATCGGTTCATAATTTGTAAAATTATTTTGCATTTATAATCTAATAGAGATAAGTTGGATGGTAGACCACTCGGGTAGACGGACTGCACAGTGCGCGTAATATGGGCGACGCGACCTGACCGGCTCACTCAGGCAAGGAGGACAGACAAACAAAAACAAAAATACGATCAATTTTTACCATAGTAGATAGCAAAAATATACATGTATTGCACCGGTCAAGTTAATTTAATTGTGCAAATTAAAACAAATTTTCATATAAGTTTTAAAAATAAATTACACGTTGAGTCAGTATTAGTAAAGTGTGGTTAACATGCAATTGAATTGATTTGAAAAGTATACGTGGTCTTCAGAAGCTTATATTTAAGAATAGTAATTATGTTCAACACCATAAACAAATTAATATATGTGATATTATGACTATAAAAGAAGATGAAGGCACACCGCACACTAAACCCTATTATCAATTTTCAACCATGTCCTCTAAGTCATGCACCCTTTGATTTTTTTATTTAATGTAAACATTCCATTCTGAACCGTGCACGGTGACGGCCAGTGAGAACCTTTTTATTTTGCCCTGAAAAAATAAAAATAAAATCAAGCAACCTCTCCGATCAAAGAGTGCATCCTATCCACTAGACCATGTGGTCGTGCTTGTTTGTTTCTGCGCGAGACAAAAGAAATACCGAGACAGACATGCTATACGCGCGACAGACAGCGAAAGCTCTATACATCTAACCTTAAAAGTGAGAAAAGAGACGTGCCCGTGCGCGTCGCCCCACCGCGCCGCGCCGCGCCGCGTGTCTGTGACTTTTATTCAGACTTTTTATGTGAAGCTGATTATTGCCTCCGTTCAATAATAATTTTATTTTTAAACTTTTCTCAACGCTTGATCATTCGTCTTATTTAAAAAAATATAAAAAGTTAAAAAAGTTAATCACGTATAAAGAACTAGCATGGTGGCCCACGAAGATTGCGCGGCTAGCATTGATATAAAATTATTTCATATATAAAAAAATATGTTACACTGTAATATAATTTAAATTCTAACCCGATCAAAATTATGTGTATGATATTCTAATTAATATAGTGATTTATATGTGCATAAAACAAACATGATGGATGTTTTAGTATTCTCTTAACAATACATTAAGTCAAATATATATAAATTTTATGATATATTTGCTTATCTTCTTCTTTGCATCTCTATCTTCAATATAATAGCAGTTGCTCTCACTACCCCAAGGCCCCAATGACACCATTTACATTATTTTAAAATTTTTAATCTAAAATTTGGATTTTTTTTCTAAACTATATTTATGCATCAAATCTTTTTATTACTTTTCTTTATTTTTAATTCTGAAATTGTATTTCTAATTGGATTTTTAACTGGAATTTTAGAGATTTTCATATTGTATCTATGATGGACTCTTACCTCAATATAAATTATAATAAAAGTTTTAATCTAAAATTTGGATTGGATTTTTCTAAACTGTATTCATACATACGTATGTACAAATGCATGTGATTTTATTTTTATCTCTTATAGAAACACTAAGATGAGAGTTACAAATCCGATTGACGTGATCTTTTCTATTTTAATATTGTTATTGACCGGGATGCTATAAGAGAACCTGATGTGTCTGGTTGATCATTTTTCTTTTGTCTGATTGATCTTTTTTTTCTTTTTTTTCTCTTTTTTTTCTTTGATTAATATTAGAATTTTTAACTTGTGAGAGATAACATGGAGACTCTTCTTTGTAAGCGCATTTAGATCAATTTTCTCTTCTTGTAATTTTATTATAAGTGATTATTTTTTGGGTGGATAAATGTAGTAGAGGATATGATTCAAATTAGGTAGGGAGTAGTGCCATCTATTTTTTTGGCCTAATCCAAAGTTTTATAACGGATTATAATACAATCGGCTTAAAATGATACATTGCCTTACCGTATATTACTAAAGAAATTGAGTCTATTAAAATTAGATAGGTTTCTATTACCAGTATAATATGATAGAAAATTGAGACGTCTCTTATTCCGATTGTTATTTTTTTTCTTTTGTAATGCACTTGAAGCTAATCGGTTGCCATATGAATATATGTCATGCGATTATAAACCTGATCTATCTGATCAATTGATGTGATTGATCTTGTCTCCTTTTTGTTGCTATAAACCTGATTTGTCCGATTGGTTTTTTTTTCTGTGATTGATCTTGTCTCCTTTTTGTTTCTATAAACCTGTTTGTCCGATTGTTTTTTTTTCTCTTTTTTCGATTTCTCTTTTTTTCTTTTTTCTTTTATTTTTCTTCGATTAATCTCAGAATTTCTAGCTCGTAAGAGACAACGTGGAGGCTCCCTTTTCTATTACTTTATATATATAATAGATAGATTATTAATATTTTATTATCTTGTAACAATAAAAATATTAGTTATAAAAAATTTAAATAAAACGAAGAGTCAAAAACATATTGAAAAATGAACTTAGGTAGTACTACGTACTAAACTAAACAGAAGACCGATCCATGGAAGACGTCCACTCAGCTATACATAGAGAAACGAAACAAGCAACTAAACAGGATCCATGGAAGACGTCCACTCAGCTTAGAAGCAAATGCTAAGCCTGTGGGCCACATGCCAGCCAAACAGTATCCATGGACCAAGCACAGATAGAAAGCATGAGAACGAAAAAGCCAGGCAAGGCAGGTGGTGCTAGTCCAGAAGACACTGTAGCGGTTGGCGCATTTGGGCCTTGTTTAGTTACTAATTTTTTCAAGAAAAAAATCAAATTAAATTTTTGGACATCTAAACTGATCATTACATATAGACGAAACAAAAAACTAATTGTATAGTTATGGGAAAAATTGTTAGATAACTCTTTTAAGTGTAATTAGTTCTGATTAGCCATAAGTGTCACAGTAACCCATGTGTGCTAATGACGGATTAATTAGGCTCATAAAAATCATCATGTGATTTTCACGCGAGCCATGAAGTTCATTTTTGTTTTTATTAGATGGTAAATCATAAATAATACTTAATACGTGACTAACTTTTTTCAATTTTAAAAAAAATTTAAATAGGATGAATGGTCAAACGTTGGCCACGAGAACCGAATAATTGGTTACGGGGGAACGCACGTATTTTGCAAACTGATCAAGCCCTAAACGTCAAACGTCAAACATCGAAACCTATGATGTCATGTGGGTCCGACGTGAGGCCGCTGAGATCACTTGGTGTCTTTTAGAAAATTCCATGGGGGGCAGACTATATACTGTGCCTGCTAAGGGCTAAGAGCTCTCTTTATATATATACGAGCACAAGAAATGCGCAAGGCACAACACGATCTATATAAGCGTGGATATAATAGCATCTCTGCCACATTCCTTGCTCCAACCTCCTAAATTTTCGCTGTTCCTTGATGATGGTGAAGGTGGACGTTGCTCGCCGGGGAGGGGAGGCCGACGGTGCAGCCTCCAACATCCCGACGGTGCTGGGGGCGCTCGGCCTCGTCACAGCCTCACTAATCATCAACCTGATGGCCGCTGTGTACGACCCGCCGCTGGCCTTCGGTAACAGCATCTACTACCACCTCGCCCTTGTAGGTTCCTTCCTCGCCGGAATGGCGCAGGTGGGCGCCGCCGTCTGGGTCGCCGATGACCCACGCGGCCGCCGTGACGCCGGCAACAAGTTCATCTACGCCTCCATCGCGCCCTTCCTCGTCGCCGTTGGCCTCACGGGGGCGGCGCTGCTGCGGTAATTCATCATCACGTGCCCAACACCGACATCGCCGCCGCTCACGCTAGCTATCGAGCACATAAAGCTAATGTTACCATCATATATCTTGTTTTAGTTATGTGATGCTGCTTGCTTATGCTTAATTTTACTTGGTCTTTTGTAGCTTGCCGTTTGGATCATGTCGTTGTTGTTTGTGTATCTCACCTCGACTATATATGCACATCGATTTGATCACTCTCTCTCTCTTCTTGCTGCTGCTGTTGTAGAGTTAATTAATGCATGATTGATGAATTTCCTGTCGCAAATTTTGAGTCTACACTGCGCAACGTTGTTCTCCTTTAGGAGATCGTCGACTCGAAAGACGATTCTTCTTTTTTGCTGACTCTCCGCGATTTCCTCATTACCAAGTTCATCAACAATTGCCCCCATCACCGCCCGATTTCGGCGGCGGTGGGGGGCCGCATTGCTCTGGAGGCGGCGCCGCGACACTGTGCCGTCTCTCCACGCCGCTCGCCGTCGGTGTTCTATTCGAGAGCTTGCCTCCTCGCCGTCGTGTCCTCGTGGCTCGAAACAGCATTTTTTTCCCCTCTTTTTCTCTGGTCATTTTGACTGTTACTGTTATAACGGGAGAGAATGGTGTGGTGGGCCATAGAAGTGGGCCCACATCCAGCATCTGACCCTTTACCTTGCCGCCGTTGTGCCCAGTCGGCCATGCCTCGGTGAGCCGGCTGCTGCTTCGCCGGCGGCGCGGCGCTTCCGCCCTCCCCTCGCTGGTGACCTGGTAAGGCGCCTTCTCTCCGCCTGATTGATCCCCTATTCCCCTCTCTATCTCAACTTGGCTCTCGCGTTTTCATCGGTGGTAGCTCGTGCGGCGGGCGAGATTCCTCTCGGCCACAGATCCGATTGGTATCGTCGGGACCCGTCTTCCGGGGCCATCCCCCTCTTCGCGAACCTGCGACCGCCAGGCTCCTCGACCTCGGGCACGATCTGGTCGCCTGGTCGCCATCGCTGAGGTCGATGTACGGAGGCATGGCATGTCTGTGTGTTGGGCATTTGAGGTTTAGAGGACAGCATCCTCGATGTGCTTGGAGGTCCTGTTTATTGAGTTCTACCTACTTCGTGAGTACCCACATCTTCATTTCCTAATTATAACCCATGTAATCCTACTTGCCTGAGGATGCCTTTGAGCATGCAGATTGTTCTGAACTTGTATGGCTATCTATCGTGTGGTAGGTTCTATGTTGCGAACTCTACTGATGATAACTAGTCTTAGGGAGATATAGAATCAATCGATATTAATCCTAACATCAATCTTAGATGTCTTTTTGTCCTTGCTATATACTCAGGGTTTTACTTACCGTGCAAACCGCCAAAACCGCGGCACCGCGCTACCGCGAATCCCGCAAGGTAACCGCAAAAACTGCGATGAATTTGAATCAAAAAAATTTAAATTTAAACTCGTGCGGTTTTCGCGGCTTACCGCGCGATTTCGCGCGGTAACCGCGGTAAGTATTTGCTAAAACAGCGCATGAAACCACGGTAACCGTGGTTTCCCGTGTAGTTTTTGTGCCCGAAACCGCGGTTACCGCGAGGAGACCGCGGGTGTGATGTCAAATGCAAAAAAAACTTTAAAAAATCTATAAAAAATACATGAAAAATAGGAAAATATTTTGTGACTATATTTATGACATAGGAAAAATATGACATGTTATAGGGAAAATAAGAAAATTTTCACATGACATTTTTTTAATTCTTGATATTACAACATACAAACATACACCGTCATATCACCCTTCACCAAATAATTCACACCAATAACAAGTAACAACAACTTTATTTTGATTGTTATGTTATAACTATACCTACTGCCCATTATTACGAATAAAACTATTATGTATGTACTAACATGCACCTATAATTTTTCTCCATACATATTTTTCATATATCCATCGTTGTATATTTGTATTTCAACATTATGTACCGTAGTGTCTAGTGTAAATTAATGACTCAACACAAAATATTCTTAAGCATCTTTCTATGAAATATTAGTTGCAATAAACTATTTTTTAATTTTGCTTCCCGAAATTCTCGTTTATGATTTTTAATTACGCCGGAAATACATTTTTCATTAATTTCTTTGACAAAACTACACTATATATCAACATATACGACATATATTTTTTCATTAAATTTCCTTAAAAATTTTAAATTCTCCTCGAATTTAAACTCGGTTACCGCGGCTTACCGAAGCTGTATCTCCGCGGAGGGCGCGGTTACCGCGGCGGTAACCACGGTAACGCGAACCCTGTATATACTCATTGAATTGGTTTCCTGTTCTTATGTTTTCATATCAATAAACAGTGTAGACTATCTTCAGTTATATATTGCTCTTGTTCATGGCAATAGTTGATGATTGTTACTATTGTTGTATACGTAGTTATAAAACATTCAAATTTAGTTAAATTACTGAACCATTCAGAGCATCTTGTATGATGATCTTCATGAGTGGTTCAGGATGACTAATTTTGTTGTAATGGATGTGGGGAAGGGATTTAATCCCTGGTAAAGAAAATATATGTATTCCAGCACCCGTGTGCTACAGTACAATCCAATTTGCTCTCTAAGCTTTTATTTGTGGATATTGTATCCTCTCTGAGTATTTATTTGATTCATTAGGAAAATTTTAGATTCCTGGCAGTAATATACATGCTGTTTATTCGGCCATATTCTAGCTGCTGCTATTTTCAATTCATATAATTAGAATTGAATGGGAGTTTGGCTAAAATGACATCGATTCATTATGAAGTTTTAGATTGCTGAAGCCTTGAGAGCATCTCGATATGTTGATCTCTTATGAATCGTTTAAAATGGTCTTTTGTGTATTTATGAAATGCAGCATGGCAACCTAAGGCCAGGGCAGTAGGTCCTGCAGACATTCATATTAACTTAGGTGCAAAGAATCAAAAGAGAGAGAGAAGAACAGATGAGGAGGCATTAGGAAAAGAGATGATAAGGAGTTAAGGACATGTGGTACTTTCCACACCATAATACACCTTGTAAAGATAATCCTATTGTAATTTAGTCTTACATGTATGTAACAGAGTATTAAATGATGTTATTCTAGTTGGGTGGAGTTGTAGACTGATTCAACTGCTTCAGTTTTCTACACAAATATGGTTAGATTGGTCGCATATTTTTTTTTGTTTCCCGGTGGTGTGTGTGTTGCCCCACGGGGCACCGGGGGGAGGGGGGGGGGGGGTTGTAAATAGGAATGCCAGGTATGGTTTTGAAGCATTAGCAAAACAGAAAAGGCGGGTAAAGTATAACTTTAAAAGGGGCATTATTTATTCATTCCTGTGTCTTATCTGTTTCATGTACCTAACAATAGATTTTAAACTACGTTTTTTTTAACCATCAGTAACAACCCTTTATTGACAGATACTATGGTGTTTCTATTTTTCCGTAGGAGGGCAGTTGACTTGTAAGAACACCGGAGCCATCTATTCTGATTTTAAAGGTCCATTCAACCTGTCAAAGAGCAGCAAAAGAAATGTGCCACAGGCTTGTGACAGATACAACTTAGCCAGGAGATTTCTCTCTGTCTGTGCGCACAAATTGCTATGGCTTATCAGCATCTGCTACGCGCTTGCCCCATGCATTCTGTTGGCAATGGCTTATTGTTGTGTGGTGACAAGTGATGCTTAGAAGAATTTCATATGATGGTAACAAATCAAAATTTGATAGAGCAATTTAGTATGTTCAGTAAAAGAGTTTTTTTTTACCATCCTTAAAAAATTACCTCAAGGTACCATACTTTTTAGTGTAAAATTCTTGTTACCCTGAGGTACTTTTCAAGGATGGTAAAAAGCCCTCAGTAAAAACAAGATACACTTGAGTGACTTCACAGTTAGCACAGACCTGAGTAGTGTTCTGACCAGTTCTTTGGTGTGCTATTTTCCGCCTTCAGGTATGGATCACTTGCATATTGAGGAATCAGGCTATGTATGCCAGGGACTGTAGTTTTTGTATAAATTTTTCTCAGCCGTGGAGAATCTGCAGGGAGCGGTGCAGGACGCAGCTAGCTCTTCGTCGCACTCGGCAACCATCTTCTCCGAGCAGGCGCATCAGGTCCTTGTGCCCAGGGCGCTGGGTATACTTTCCTATTTTTTTTTCAACTTGGATCTCCCATTTCAGCTCAATACTCTCTTGCTTGTATTGATATGGTTTTGTGCTGACTTTGCAATTACTCCAATTGCACTCGATTTGTGCCATATAGGTACCATCTGTAATAACTAAACTGCAATTAGATTTATTCACAAAAGGTTGTCCGGGTTTGATAGGATAATTTGTTATGTCCTGTGAAAACCCTACCAATTGAGTGATTGCTCAATAGCTCGAAGAAGAGGATAGTAACCTGTATCTGTGGAATTTCTTTGGGTTATCATGTATTTCTAGAAGAGGATATAAATTATAAAGAACATCATAGGCAAGTTCCTTTCCAAATGATACAGTTAAATAGTTAATGATTACCAAGCCCCAAGTAGTTACAGTGTCATTGTTTTGCCTGATTTAAGTTTATGAGGTATAAAACTGACTTCAGAAATCATAAGTTCAGTCTGTGTTGTACGATGGTCTAAAGGTGAAGTGACTTTTGGATGACTAGCAAATATACATAAGTTAGAGCATTATGCAGCCTCGATGGAATCTGAAAGCTTGTCAACAAGAGAAGACAGTGGGATGTACTATTTAATTCTATACTACATTTTTAGGCAGATGTATAAGCTTAAATTTTGCTGCGTAAGGAAAAATCTATGTAGGCAGGGCGTCACTACTCTAGACAAGACAAGAATCATGTGATAAAAATACGAGAATAAAAATAAAATTTCCGATAAAGGGTAATTAGTACTTTAACGGCTGATTTAACACCTTTAGCGATGAAGACCCGCGAGGGTTTCTTTTTGGTGTCCGATTTTTCGATGAGCAGATAACTCGATTGAAGAGGGGATGGCGTTCATGGCCTGACTACAGTTGTCCAAGAACGTTGTGCCTTAGCAACCGATACACCCATCCAATGGTCATCGCAATCTTGCGGTGCGCGACGCCGGTCACGAGGACACTTGTCCTATGAGCAATCGAAGAATCGAAGAACTAGCAAGAACAAGTAAATAGTCAACTTAATTGTGAGATGAATATGAAGCACAACGATGAATATTATTATGGTGGGATTGTGTGAACAAGTATCCATGTGCGCAGCACACGTGTACAAGGAAGTAACGACTAACCCTAGGGGGTAACTCACTATTTATAGAGGTGGGAGGATGGCCAATTGTGCTCTAGGGTCGTGCTCCACCAAATTAGGGTGCACTCCTCTTGGGCTGGGTTCCAAACAAAGTTACAAGCTCAAAGGCCCATGAGACACATCACTTTATTTCTTTATCTGCGGATGATTGGGATTGAATTTGATGATGAGGCTGGATCTACTGGAAAGATGACTTTAAGATCTTTCCATCAAGTACTCATAGACCAAAAACGGAGCTCGTATGTAAATTTAGCAGCCGTTTGAAGTCAGCAATGTAGCGGGTGACCGAATTGGATTCCAGCATTTCATTATCTCGATCTTGATCACATCACTTAGCACCCTCCATCTAAAATAGGGGCGGACTTTTGATTGAGTTAAAGAAAATAAAAATAAAAAAACTAAGAAGAAAGAGTAAAATCAAATCAAAATTGTCCGTCATCCGTGCGTCTTGCTTCTTCCCCACGCACGCGCATACTTCTTCACAGTGGGTGAAGACTGTACTCTGCCTCTTAATACTCTAAAGGAGGCCCTGCACATTGCACAATGCGATCTGTATAGGAGTAGATATTGCATCTCTGCCACTTTCCTAGGCTCCAACCTCCCAAACTTTCGCTGTTCGCGGATGATGGTGAAGGTGGTCGTTGCTCGCCGGGGAGGGGAGGCCTCCAACATCCCGACGGTGCTGGGGGCGCTGGGCCTCGTCACAGCCTCACTGATCATCAACCTGATGGCCGGTGTGTATGATCCGCCGCTGGGCTTCGGTGACAGCATCTACTACCACCTCGCCCTTGTAGGTTCCTTCCTCGCCGGAATGGCGCAGGTGGGCGCCGCCGTCTGGGTCGCCGACGACCCACACGGCCGCCGTGAGGCCGGATATAAATTCATCTACGCCTCCATCGCGCCCTTCCTCGTCGCCGTTGGCCTCACGTACGGGGGCGGCGCTGCTACGGTAATTCCCCTATAGCTTCATCGCCACGCGCCAACACCGACATCACCGCCGCCGACGCCAGCTCCTACATGGATCGAGCATTTTAGAGATACTGTATCATCATCTATCTTGTTTCAGTTGTGTGATGCTGCTTGCTTAAGCTTACTTTTACATGTAGTTTGCCCGTTTGGGTCATGGTGGTGGAGTGTATCTTCTGGCTGCTACTGCTGTTGTAGTTGTAGAGTTAATTAATTCATGATAATGGATTGATGAATTTCCTGACGCAAATTTTGAGTCGTTATATACTATGCGACGTTGTTCTCGAGATCGTCGATTCGAAAGACGATTCTTCTTTTTGGTGAATCTTTTGCGGTTTCCTCTCCAATTATTAATCAAGATTATGATTGGATTTGTTTGGATGAAGGGTGTGGGCCACAAAAATTGGCCCCACATTTCCACCTACTTCAACTAGTAGGAGACTTTATTCGGAGGTGAGGAGACGACATGAGGGAGTCTGCTGCCGGCGGCTACGGGCCACGGCCATGGCGCCGGCGCCTTCCCCTTCGCCCTGCGCTCGCCTCGCCCAAGCCTCCATCTTACGCTGCTGCGGCGCCTTCTCTGCACTCGCTTGCCGCCCTCTCCCCGCGTTGGGCGGCGTTAGGGCGCGCGAGATTTCTCTCGGCCACCATCTGATCGCCGTCGCCCGGAATCCATCGAACCTGCGCCGGCGGAGGCGAGCAACGTTGGCCGTGGCCATCGCCGCGGCTTTGGAATTAATTACATCAGATTTGTGGCTTTGCTTTCCATGAGGGCCCCGTTGACTTTTAAGAGCAGCAGAGCCAATCTGTTGTGATTTTAGTTGTTCTGTTGTTGAAACTTGAAACCTTGGATTGGCAGCAGGTGATTTGAAGAATTTCAGCAACCTACCAGAATTTCATAGGGCAATCTGGTATGTTCGGTGAAATCTAATGTACACATTCGAGCAATTCTTTGCTGCTGTGTTTCTTTTCTCTCCATCGTTTAGTAAATTGTGGATCACTTCCATATTCATATTGAGGCTTCAAGCCTCTGTACATTTGACAGGGTCTGTATTTTTGCGTCTGGTAACTGGTTAGTACATCAATTTTCCTGGCATGCCATCTAATTAATTAATCACAAGTCCACAACTCGGAGCTCGGAAGAATTGTTAAGCAGAGGGATGTGCAAACTCCCTTATAACAGGCTTTACAGTTGCTTCAGTTCAGTTCAGTCTCTTCAGATTAGTTCTAACCTTGTTATTTTCTATATCAATATTTTGGATTAAACTGCCTCCAGAATTTCCGTTAGTGTGCTGAAAAATGCAATGACTGCAAGAACTGACGATGTGTGGCAAAATGCGAGTGAATCACTTCGTTGTGCTGCTGCGACTGAATCTGAAAACTTGGCAAGAGTGGATTTCGTGTAATGCTGTGCATATGTTTCTTTTTCTTTCCCTTCAGCTGTGTGAGATCAAGAGTTGAATTTCGTTACACATGTTAACCTGTGCTCCGCTAGAGAAACCTGCCAATCATTATGCTTGTGAAAACAACAAGTTACCAAGTTATGGGCGTGGTAAGTTTTTGAAGGTGGATTGTTGATATGTCAGGTTCAGAAATCAGAACACTTCTTATCTATAGGGTTCACTTCAAATGAGGAGCCAAACAGTGTTTGTTTGGTCGATGGGCCATGCCACCGTACATGTGCCTCTGGGCTGTAGATCACCGTGGCTTTGTTCGCTACTCCCTAAGGCCCAAGGTGCCCGAACTCGTAGAAGCATTCCTGTCCCTGATGTTTTTTCTTTGCCCATCTGATGGTGATCCATTTGTCGTACCATTGGGGCTAGTTTGTTAACTTGTTTCTGTAAAATCTTTTATGTTTTACGTGGTGTTTTCAGGTGTACATATGTATTGTACTTGACGTAATAGATCTCACTGATGTATTTCGTACATTGTAGCGGTAGTTGCAATAATGTTGTATGGCACGATATCCATAACTCTGATTTTGATTTTTTTAAAAAAACACACGATATGTCATGATTATGACAATATGTAACCATTATTTTTTAAAAAAATTAAAATCTCAAGAAAATTTTCAAACCATGCCCTGACTCAACCAAGCCGTGTCCCAGTGGCTTGAAGCCTTGAACAATTATCACGATGACATGGACCATGGTTGAGTTAGCTTTATCTTCACGACGTTTCGCCCCTAGCGAGTTCACAATTTTTTTCCCCCAAAACATCCTATCAAATCTTTGCACATCTAAATAGAGTATTAAATATAGATAAAAAACTAATTGCACAGTTTAAGAGAAATCGTGAGACGAATCTTTTGGTCCTAATTATCCATGATTAGTCATAAGTACTACAATAACTCACTTGTGCTAATGATAGATTAATTAGCTCAAAAGACTTGTCTCGCGGTTTCCAGGCAAGTTATGATTTTTTTTATTTGTGTCCAAAAATCATTTTTAGCCTAAAAAATTTTATTTCCCAAATAAAACAGCGTACGGCATATATAGTCGCATACCTTTTGTTTGGATTGGGATGGGTGCAGTCGCCTGTAACTTTGGCAGTTGCCCGATCCGTAGCGTGAAAAATGAATCGAACTGTTGATGTTAAGGCAACCATCTGACATATCCCCATCACTCGATCTCCTTAGATAGAGAAAGGCATCAGGCATGGCGATGGCACATCCTGCAGCTGCCTTCTTTGTTCTTCTAACTGATGCAAAATAAACAAAATGATATATTTACAAATAAAAAATAATTTAAAAATAAAGTTTTTATATACGTGTTGTTGATGATCTAAAAGTCAAATCTGAAAAATAAGTTGCGATGAAAAAAATCAAATTCAACTTTAAATTTAAATTTAAAGTTAAAAATTTAAATTTTACCTTATAAACATAAGCATAAGCGAAAAGACGAGGGTGATAATATCATCTCATCCGCTCTGTACCTTCGCTTCATCTTCGCATCATTTTACCTCCTTGCAACATCAATTTCTTCATGTAATGTTTTGCAGTAGATTACAGTAATTAATTAAGCGTCATGTTGCATCCGCCAGACACATGATTCATGAGCTGGGTAACCCTGGCTGGAGATGGCCAATAGTAGCACCAGGCAGAATTAAGAGTGAGGCCAGGGCTTAAGCCCTATACTTAGCTCTGTAATCTCACGTACATCTTATCAATTTACTATATGAATTCTAAAAATTGTAACACACATGCTAACTCAGCCATATAGGATGTGTTGTTTTCAGATATGGGTTGGGTTGGGATAGAGCCAACCCATTCCTGACAATGTTTGTTTGAGGATGGGTGGGATGGGTTAGAGCCTGGAGAGAATATTTTTCTTAGATCCAGGTCCAACCAATCCCTCCAAATCGAAGGGATCAACTCATCCCAGAGACACGATGGAGGAGCATTTGCTACCGGGTGGTATAATTTTTTTGTCAGAAATACATAAAAGATTTATGCTTCTATATTTAACGGTGAATTGTCTATTCCATTTGTTAAATTTTTTTAAATATATTACTTGTATAAGTATACATAGAAATTACTTTAGGCTATTCACATATTAATCATAATACCTCGTAATTTTATTTAAGAGATGGGAGATAACCTCACTAACTTATTGTAGAAAGATAATCACATCTAGTCATCCCACCTCCATCCCTTGAACCAAACATACGACAGGTTCACTCCATCACATCGCATCCCTCCAACCAAACGAAAACAGGGTCTAGTCCATCCCTCTTACCAAACAGAAAAATAAGACCAACTCATCCCGCAACCCAGAGATGGATCCGACGCATCTCACCTTATTCACGAACCAAATACATCCATACATAATCAGACTAGATCAGTCTTTGCGTTGTCGCGTAGAGCCATGTCCAATTTGCTCTGCTTTTTTTTTTTTGAAAAGCCAACCGGGGAGCCCGACGACTTTATATTAAGCGGGGAAGCAACATGTATAACCTGTATGAGATACGGCTGGTTGTCGCTATCCTTAACAGATTGCTTGAACCACAAGGAGAAAAAGAACTTAAAAAGCTACAGGAGAAGAAAGCTAATTCAATAATCTCGCCATACCCTTCGCTCCACAGAACACCAAGTTCTGATTTTCTCTATGATTTTTTTCCAATGGCTCCTCTCTTCTACCTGGAATACTCTTCTACTGTGTTCGCATCACACCTCCCAGGAGAGTAGAATCTGCAGGCTTCTCAATCCTTTTCTTGTTGTCTTATCGCTGACTTGTGTTCTGCTATGCCACCAATCATAGAGAGGTTGTTCTGGTTGCTGATTATGCACTGCCCATGTATAGTTTACACGGTCTGTTAAGCTCACAATTTGCTCTGCTTGCCGTCATTTTTGGTTGATAGTCATGGTCACTGGTCAATATGCTCTCCTTGCCATCGATCTGATTGGATACGGTTCGATTGAGCTTGGACGATATGGATCACGGTTCTGCCAAAGCAGCAGTCGCCTTTAGTTCAGTCCCCTCGCGATTGTGACGTGCCACGTCACAATCGCGAGGGGAAAAAGTGGTAAAAGTCACAAACTCACAATCGCGAGGGGGGATTGAACTGAAGTTATGCGCCTATATATGCTGCAATTTCAAGCTGGGATGGACAGACTAGTTCAAAGCGCGCACGACACTCTCTGTAGGTAGATCTCTGCATGGTAGCTGCCTAGCTAAAACCTCCTCTAATTTCCTAGCTCGATTCTACTAATCGGAAGATACTGTTCGCTGATGATGGAGAAGGTGGTCGTTGCTCGCCGGGGAGGGGAGGCCGACGGTGCAGCCTCCAACATCCCGACGGTGCTGGTGGCGCTGGGCCTCGTCACAGCCTCACTGACCATCAACCTGATTGCCGCTGCGTACGACCCGCCGCTGGGCTTCGGTGACACCACCTACTACCACCTCGCCCTTGCAGGTTCCTTCCTCGCCGGAATGGTCCAGATGAGCGCCGCCGTCTGGGTCGCCGACGACCCACGCGGCCGCCACGACGCCGGCAAGAAGGTCGTCTACGCCTCCATCGCGCCCCTCGTCGTCGCCGTCGGTCTCACTGGAGCTGCTCTGCTCTGATACGGTGATTCCACCTAGGTTTACCAACACCGACATAGCCGCTGCCCGCCTCAGCTTCTCCATGGATCGGAGGGAGTGTATCTTCTATCTTACTTGTTTGAGTCGTGTGACGATGCTGCTTGCTGTTTGGTTCATCGTGTTCTTATGTATCACTATCACCTCGATACCTCCTCGCCTAATCTGATCACGTCGTTCTGTCTCTGCCTCCTGCTGCTGTTCTTTTAGTTGATTAATGCCTGAATTGATGCCGCGTAGAGTTAAGAGTAGTCCAAAATTGGAAAGAACAGCAATTCCAAATGCATTAATCAATTTCGGAGTACTCTTAACTCTATGCGTATTCTGACGCCGGCGCCGCCGCGGTGGCGAGCATGATGGTCCTCCTGATCAGTGATCACCAATTCGCCCTTCATTGCCGCACCGCCGGCGAGGGTATCAGCCGCTCCGGCGGCGGTCGGACTGCTTGGTCTCTTTGCATGCCCTTCTGTTTTGCGATCTTTCTCTTGGGTGCCTTTTTTTTTTCTTATAAAACAATATTATTCTTTCCGATTTTTATTCAAAAAGATTTCTGAGTATTAAATTGTTTGGAGAAAGGGTGGGAACCAGAGCCACGTAGCGTAGGACACGGAACGGGGGGCGGCTGGCTCATTCGAAGCCTCTTTCTTCCGCTGCTGCGGCGTCTTCCCTACACCCGCTTGCCTTGCCTCCTCCCTATCTCAATTCCAACTCCTGCGGCGCTTGCCTTCCCTACATTCCCCAGTGCATAGGACCCCAGACAGATTATTCATGTTGGGAATAATAGAAAGGCATAAGATTTAACGTGGGAAACCCTCTAAGATAGAGAGGATAAAACCACGGGAGACAAATCCACTAATAACGGTACATGATTACAGGTACATGGACAGCTTATATTTATAGGTATTAAATAGAACTAGCACTGGGACTAGGACTAGTACTAAAACTAGAATTAGGATATTTGAGTCATAACTTAACAATTCATTTATAAATAATTTATACATGTTAATTGCTATATTAGTTAATAATTGGATAATCGGTATGTATTGTACTTGTGGTAATTTTTATTTTACGTTCATCGTGTTCATCGTGAGGTGAGTAGGCAATTTCCCTGCCATGTCATGTAAATGTAATCACAACTCGTAAGTAGGAACTAGGAAGAATTGTTTAGGAGGGGTGTGTGTACAGAGTCCCTTCTAATAACAGGCTTTACGGTTGCTTGAGTTCAGTTCAGAGCCTTGTCTGAACCTTGTTATTTTCGATATCGATATTTACGATTAAACTGGGTCCAGAATTTCTCTTGGGGTGCAGAAAAATGCAATGATTCTTTGCAGATGTGCGGCAAAATATGAGCCCTTGTTTAGTTCCCAAATTTTTTTTCAAAAACAACACATCAAATCTTTAGACACCTAAATAAAGTATTAAACATAGATAAATCAAAAAATTAATTGCACAGTTACGGAAGAAATCTTGAGACGAATTTTTTAAGAGCCATAAGTACTATAGTAACCAACATGTGCTAATGACGGATTAATTGGGCTCAAAAAATTCGTCCCGCGGTTTCCAACCAGAATCTGAAATTTGTTTTGTAATTAGACTACATTTAATACTTTAAATATGTATCAAAAACTTGATACGATGTTTTTGCGAACTAAACACCACCTGAGTGAATTACTGCATTGTGCTGATGTGACTGAATCTGAAACCTTAGCGAGAGGGGATATCGGGTAATGCTGTGCCTGTGCATACCTTTTTTTTTTTCTCCCTTCAGCTGTGTGGGCTCGAGAGTTAAATTTTACTCCATTACCCATGTTAACCTGTGATCTGCTAGACAAACCTGGCAACCATTATGCTTGTAAAACCAACAAGCTACGCAAAGCTATGCTGCTATGGGTGCGGTTTTTTAAGGGGGATTGTTGATAGGGCAGGTTCATAAAATCAGAACTCTTATCTATGGGGTTCACTTTATACGAGGAATAGAAAAAAAAGTCCACTTTACATCTCTTAACTTAAGGTCGAGTTTGTTTTAGTTCCTTTAGCCGCAAAACCAGAAATGTGTACCTCTAAACTTATATAAACCGTTCAAAAAAAAGTCCCTCAGTAATATTCACTTAATTTTTGACCGGTTTTACTGACGTGACATACGGTGGCCCCATATGTCAGGTTTTTTTGTTTTTTCTGTTTCCTTTTCTTTTTCACCTCTCTTCCGTGCTCTCATATCTCTCTCTCCCTCCTCCACTTCTCACCTTGGCTGGGGCGGGAGTGGCAGCACACTGGAGGCGGCGGTCGGGCGGGCTGGCGGCGGAGCCGGACCGGGGCGACGGCGGCCAAGGTGGCGGCGACTTGTGGTGGAGCCGGGCGAGAGGGGGCGATCGAGCAGCGGCCTGTGGGCAACGGCGGTGTGCAGCGGCCCGTCCAGGCGGCTTGCGTCGACGTGGCATACGATAGGGCAGGTTCATAAAATCAGAAGAACTCATATCTATGGGGTTCACTTCAGATGCGGAATCAACTATACAGTGTTTCTTTGGTTAATGGGCCACACGCTCACACCACCGTACATTGACGTCTCTGGGCCCTGGGCCACCGTGGCTTTGTTCGTCACTTCATAATTTAGATGGAGATAAATATAAATAACCAGATAGATAAGCTATTGAGGTCCGGTTAGTTTAGAAAAAAGTTTGGGTTTGGTTATCATATCGAATATTCAAACATATATTTAAATTATTAAATGTAGTCTAATAAAAAACAAATTATAAATTCTGCTAGAAAACTGTAAGACGAATTTATTAAGGCCCCTTTGATTTGTAGGAAAAACATAGGAAATATAGATGATTTTGATCCTATGGAAAAAAATTCCTGAGTCTTTGAAAGAAAGGATTACGTCATACCCTTTCCTTTGAAGTTCCTATGGATTGGACAATCCTATAGAGATTTTGGAGGAAACTAAACATGAGGTCCTTACCCCTCAAATTCTTATGTTTTTTCTGTAGTCCAATCAAACGATCATTCATACGTTTTTCCTGTGTTTTGTAATCCTCTATTTTACACGTACATTTCTGTCAGAATTCTATGTTTTTTCTATTTCTCTGTTTTTTATTCCTGTGATTCAAATGGCCCTAGGCCATTTTAATCTATCGTTAACAAATATTTACTATAGCATTACATTGTCAAATCACGATGTAATTAGGCTTAAAAGATTTATCTCATAATTTACATGCAAACTACGTAATTATTTTTTATCTATATTTAATACTCCATATATATGTCCAAACATTCAATATAACAGTGTGAAAAATTTTGTTTTGGGAACTAGGGCCTGAGGCCGCGTTCAGCGCAGAGGAGATAAGTTAACTTATCCCTGACACAGAAAACGTAGTATAGATTAGTACATGAATAATTAATAAGTAATTATTAAAAAAATATAAAATAGATTAATATGATTTTTTAAAACCACTTTCCTATAGAATTTTTTTGCAAAAAATATACCGTTTAGCAGTCCGGGAAACGTGCACGCGGAAAACAAGAGATGATAAGTTAACTAACTGGGTGAGGCGAACGCGGCCTGAGTATGCTAAGTACACAAGAAATATTGGTTCTAAGATGGTGTTTAGATTGGGAAAATTTTTGGGAGAAGTGTCACGTCAAATGTTTGACCGATGTTGGAAGGGGTTTTCGGACACGAATAAAAAAACGAATTTCACGGCTAGCCTAGAAAGCGCGAGACGATTCCGTCATTAGCACATGTTGGTACTGTAGCACTTATGGCTAATCATGGGCTAATTAGGCTCAAAAGATTCGTCTCAAGATTTCTTTCATAAATATACAATTAGTTTTTTAATTCATCTATGTTTAATACTTTATTTAGGTGTCTAAAAGTTCGATGTAATGTTTTTGAAAAAAAAATGAGAACTAAACATGGCCTAAAAGAAAGTTGCTCAACATGTCTACATGGGCTGGTTTACTCCATCGGCAGGCTGACCGGGCCGGCTGACTGCGACAGCATCTTTGTGTTTCTTCGGGCATGCCAGGTCACGCAGAAATCCTGACCTTCCAGGAGACAAACGTGGTGTTTAGACTGACAAAATTTTTAAAAGAAGTGTCACGTCAAATATTTGATCAGATGTTAGAAGAGGTTTTCGGACACGAATAAAAAAACAAATTTCATGGCTAGCCTAGAAACCGCGAGACGAATCTTTTGAGCCTAATTAATCCGTCATTAGCATATATCGGTTACTGTAGCACTTATGGCTAATCATGAACTAATTAGGCTTAAAAGATTCGTCTCAAGATTTCTTCCATAACTATGTAATTAGTTTTTTGATTCATTTATGTTTAATGCTAAAAATTCGATGTGATGTTTTTAGAAAAAAAATTTGGAAACTAAATAAGGCCTAAGAGCAAATCTAATGGCTGCGCCGATTGATGGCGTAATGAATTAGCCGCATCTTCTTTCGCCAGCACTAAAACAACAACATATAGAAAGTGACGTTTGGCAAATTATTTAATTAATTATTACTCGTCTGAACACTTCAGTAAGGGTTGCCTTCTTTTGCCAGCAACGAGTCAGCGATGAAATACTCGCCAACACTTCTCTCTCTTCTGGCTAAAATTTTTTTAACATGGACATCTATTTAGCCTACTGATTAGAATCTCTATGCTTACTCTTAATGCCGTGTTCGGCGCAAGGTACCTTATTTAGCGTGTAAATATAGTAATAACTTAGTACTATCTCTATTTTATAATAAAAGATGTTTGACTTTTTTGTTACAAAGTTTAATTATTCGTCTTATAAAAATTTACTACACATATAAAAATGACAAGTTGTGCTAAATTTTTTTATAATAAAGTAAGTCACAAGCAAAATAAATGATATTTCCATAATTTTTTAAATAAAACAAATAGTCAAACATTACAAGCATAAAAGTCAAACATCCTATATTACGAAACGAAGGAGTACATAATTAACGAAACGAAGGGAGTACATAATTAATTAATTATAAAAATTATAAAATAGATTAATACGATTCTTTAAATTAATTTTTTAAAAAAGTTTAAGAAGCGCGTACTCCCTACGTCCCGAAATAAACTAATTTTTCACCTTTTACCTATAATTTTTGGCTTTTCGTCTTATTTAAATTTTTTTGCGATTGATATTTTTGTTTTTATTAGATGATAAATTATGAATAGTACTTTGCGTGTGACTAATTTTTTTCTAATTTTCTAAAAAAATTTCAAATAAGACGGATGGTCAAACGTGGGACACGGAAAACCGAAGAATTCATTTTTTCTGGGACAGAGGGAGTACATAGGGAGTACACGAAAGAGGGAATCAGGTTAATGTATCTTCTATCTTACCGCTCGCTCTTCGCAGTTGGGTCATCGTGTTCTTAACTTCTTATGTTTTTTTTTTTTGTGGATAAAAGGCTTTAGAGCCCTGCTTTGTATCGTGTTCTTATGTATCCCCTTGCCTATCAATTTGATCTCTTTATGTTGTCCCTGGTTGCTGCTGTTGTTGTGTTTGTCAATTAATGGGTGGATTGATGAACATGGGATGCAAATTCTTCGTTTCATTCTTCCTAATCGTAATAAACTTTGACGGCTTCCGCCGTCCCGGCGAAAAAGAATTTGATCAATCGACAGTACGAAAATCAATGGAAGAATGAGCTAATTTGGGCAGCAGTGGAATTGTAAATTTTGGAGTACATCACTGATGCTCCACTCCACTGACACCGGTGGCGGCGAGCATGGTGCTCCCCATCGCCGAACCGCGGCGGCGGTGCGGACTGCGTTGCGCGCGCCGTCGCCGCCGCCGCCATCATGTCCTTGTGTCCAAAAAGGCGATTTTTTTTTCTCGGTAGCCTCTTTTGTGATATGGGAATTTTCTCTATAGAGATTTTTTATATTCCAACTGAATTGTTTAGACGAAGGGTGGGGCATAGGTGGGGCCCATGCGCCACATGAGAGGAGAGGAGGGGAGGGGAGGAGGGGAGGGGAGTAGGGAGCAGGTGGGGATTTGGGGCCGGCGGCCATGGCGTCGCCGTCCCCGCCTTCGCTCCGCCGTCTCAATTCGCGCGCGCGAGATTCTGATCGGCATCGCCGGAATTGAATCCGTGTCCTCCGCCGTGGGGGCATCCCCTCTCCTCGAACCAGCGCTGGCGGACCTCATCGGCCATGCTCTCCGTTGACTTGTTCTGATGCTAGAGGTTCATACAGGTACCTGCTTGCTCTTACATAGCTCACTTGCAATTCTGCTGCCGAAAGATCAGCAGACTCATACTTTTGGTTCTGCTTATGCATAAGGCAAAATTTAAATTTTTAACATTAAATTTAGAAGTTGATTTTAGAGTTTTACATCGTAGTTTATTGTTTAACATTGATTTTATATACTAAGAACACGGATATACCGTCGTTAGGCACACATTTCATAAACATAAATGGACCCACATGTTATATCCTGGATCACTCTCGGAATCTCTATTAATGCTTGAATAAGGGATTACATTCCTGGTTCAACAGCTCAAGAATTCCTACAGTTGCACAACTCCACAATCCACACATGCTCCTGAACTGATTGCTAGTGGAGCTAGAACATGAGCGCTCTATTTGGTTCTCTTCATCTTGTGCACCTACCCATGCTGCAAACACTGGGTTCAGAGTACAGTGTTCTCTGCAAATTGGTATGTTCGGGGAAAGCTGAAAACTCTCTACACATTTGAGCAATTCTCTGGTGCAGTGTTTTATCTCTGGTAATTGTGGATCATTGGGAGAAACGTCCGCGGATCTTTCGGCTAGTTCTACGAGGTGGTGGGTTAACCGGGCTGGATTCAAAAACTCGCTTCTACCTATTTAATTGATATTAGGTTCTTTCCTAATATTCAAGTTTTAATTGTGGATCATTGGCATACCGAGGAATCAAGCTTCTGCAGGGCTTGTATTTTTGTACATGTGGAGACTGCTGATTATGGCAGTTTACTGCCAAGTAATCACAAGTCGGAAGAATTGTTTAAGAGAAGGATGTGGGAAACTCTCTTCTGAGTTCTGATAGGCTTTTTTTACAGTTGCTTCAGTTTATACTAGTTATACCTTGCTGTTTTCTGTATCAACATTTATGATAAAACTGAGTCCATAATTTATTTTGTTGTGCTGAAAAATGCAATGATTGTAAAAATGCGGATGTGGCAAAATATGACCGAGTTACAGCATTCTTCTGCTGTGACTGAATCTGAAAAGTTGGCAGCAGGAGTGACAGATATCTGGTAATGTTGCATGATTTTTTTTTTCCTTCCTTCAGCTGTGTGAGCTCAAAGAGTTAAATTTTAGTACTAGAATGCTTAACCGGTGCTCCGCTAAAACCATTATGCATGTGAAATCAACAAAGTAGGCAAGTTGTGGGTGTAGTATAGGTTGGTGATATACGTTAGGTCCAGAGATCAGGAGGACTCTATAGTACGGCGTGTGTTTGTTTGCTTGATGGGCCACGTAGGAGTAGTGACAGAAGGAGAGGAATCATTCTGTTGCCATGCCTAATATTGTCTGATGCTGTCGTGCATCCATTTCATGGTTGGTTTAAAGCTAAATCACTACTTTTGTTTATATTAGCCGTATATTTTGCTACTATATATTGTATAATAAAAGTTGTCTAAAACTAATAGAGGAGAAACCCACCGGCATGATTATAATGTCTACAATCACTATGCCAACTGGAGATCGGTCCATCCACGATGAGTTAATTTTCTGAATAATTGGCATACAATGACGAGTAAAAACAACAGCACGGCGGAGAGTCAACACTTCATGCAACCTCCAGCATACGAACTTCATGTTTTTTTCCAACCATATTATTCCTCAGCTTTTGCACACGTTTATCGAACTATCAAACGGTATTTTTTTAAAAAAAAAAGTTTCTATACAGGAGTTACTCATCTTATGTTTCTCTTTCTATAAAGTAGATTTTTAACTTTATAATAGTTAATCTCACTATTTATATCATAAAATAGCACTCAAAATTATTAGATAAATATTCACGGGAGTTTGCAAAAAAAAAAAAAAAAAACTGCAGCATCGACAAAGTTAATGAGGAATCTGTTTGTTTGTTTGGTTGATGGGCACACGTCGACGTACATGGACATTTCTGGCCCATTAACAGTTGGGCCGGAACGGGCTTCAACGAGATTGCTAGGACATGCGGCCTATTACGAGGTGACTGTCACTCTGCAAAGTTCCGGTTAATGAATGATCTCACCGGAGCTCCATTCCCTTATTATTGCTGCCATTGCACTGCAGCTAACTTATCTCAGTTTTACGCGCTCGATCAGGCTAAGCAGAGCAAGCAGCTGGTGAAGCAAATTCAATCCAATCAATTCCGATGCAACACAAATCTACAGGCACAAAACACCACACAAATACAAATGCCTGAATTACAAATAAAGAAAATAAAGAAAAATAAAGAAGGAAAGAACTAAGATGCATTTAGTACTAGGAGAATTGAAGCTCTGTGACATCCGATAGATACACTCATACACACACTGCAAATCACACATGGAAACTATACTTACCAGTCACTGCATATCGTGAATTCCAGCAAGTGAAGCAAGCTAGAGTCAGCTTGATCCGCTCAGTTCTCGAGTTGGACGGCGAAACCGCCGAGAGCGACGACAAGCAGCAGCGGGACGGCAGCGGCGCAGAGGAGCTTCGTCCCGACGGCACGGCGACCCGCGGCGTCGCCAGCCATCCACAGCGTGGCCCACACCTCCGCCAAGCCGGCCGCAAACGCGCCTCCGAGGGTGAGATAATAGCCGAGCCCGCCGCCGCGAGCGAGGAACGTGCAGGCGGCGGGAGGGCTTCCGTACACGGCCGCGGCGGCGGCCATCGCGCCGGTGAGGACGCCGACCGCGCCGAGAGCGCGGGGGGGGGGGGGGCTCGATGCCTCGCCACCCGCCGCCACTGGCCGCCTGCCCCAGCTCGCTCATGTCGATGACGGCGTCGACGTTGTTGCCGTCGATGCTGAGCGCAGCGGCCATTGCCTACTTGTGTTGCAGACTCGAACTCGATCGAATCAATGGCGTGTGATGAGAGGAGAGGCAGGAATTGGCGGGATTTATATACATCATCTGCACGGCGGCGGTGGAGCGCGGGCCATCGGGCTCTCGGGCTGCCTGCAGCGAAGAGACGATTTGTAAGACCAAGGCTGGACTGGAGTGGCTCTGCTCTTCCTCTGTTTTGACTTTACTTACCCTTCCCTTTGTTTCCATAGTACTCCCTCATATTTTTTATATTTTTTATGTATGACACAATTAATTTTTAAAATTATGTTTGATTATTTATTATATTTAAAATTTATATCCAAATATATAAAATTATAATACATAATTAAAGTTTCTATAATAATAAATCATATTATAACAAAATAATTAATAATTATATATTTTTTAGATAAGACGAATGATCAAATGTGAACCTAAAAGTCAACGGCGTCATATAAAAAAATATGGAGGGAGTATAAGTTTATATAGAAATGTCACCCTCTATTCTAAAATAATTTCATCTCTATCTATTCTGGTTCCTGCTTAAATAAATTTACTTTTTAACCATCGTTGTATTAAAGTATATAAAAGGAGGGAATAATAATACATGAAACTAGGAGACAATTGCATTGATATTTGATAAAATTGTGGGTATTTTAGTATGTTGTTTTTATTGTTATATGGAAGATGAATGAAAAATAATGTTATTTGGGACAGATGGACTACTAATATATATTATTACACTTTGTGTTGAATTAGTATAAGCAATACAAATTGGGACTTGGAGTTAGGGATGTCAAAATCCATGTTGGGACCGGGGATGATAGAATTTTTTCCCCACGGGATCCCCGCGAGGCCCCGAAATATATTAAGAGACCATCAAATTCTTGTTTTTAAAACTCAATTGACCTAGCGGCTATTAACTCCGTCCTAAAATAAGATTATTTTTTAGTTTTTTAATACAATGTTTTGACTCTTCGTTTTATTTGAAATTTTTTGTGATTAATATTTTTATTCTTACTAGATGATGAAACATGAATAATACTTTATGTGTGACTAATTTTTTTAAGTTTCTATATAAATTTTTCAAATAAGACAAATGATTAAACGTTGGACACGGAAAAAAAAAATAAAATTATTATGGGACGAAGGTAGTAATTATTAAAGTGTATATAAACTTGCTCCATCCTACCCTAGTTTCTTTTCCTCACCCCGCCACGCAGCCGTCACACCACAGCGCACCTGGCGACCGCCACCGCCCCCTCGCTGCTTGTCACCGTGTGTCACCTCACCTTGCCGCCCGTCGCCGCCGGTCTCTGCCCTTTAGAGCAAAGTTCAATAGTATAGCCAACTACTAGCTTCAATTTTTATATAGCTAATCTAATAGTCAATTCATATAATAATTACCTATAAAACATTAGTACATGGTCCCACATGTCATACACACTGTGTCTTAGAGTCTATGTGCTGCTGGCTATAAATTAGTAGTCTACCTCTTTTTTCTCTCCCCTCTAATCTCTTTAAAATATACTATAACCCACAGTTTGTACCTGCTCTTACCACTCGTCGGCTGCCACTGCTGGTCTGCTGCCTCTGCACCAACCGGCCACGCTGGCCTCCGCTCTGTTGTTGATGGTTTAAGTTTATATTAGCTTGAAAAGTAATTGAAAATACGTTTAAGTACGTAGTATGTTCATTTTATGTAACTTACGAGAGAATAAACTAATTTTTATTTATAATTTAATAGGATATTAGATTTTTTTTATCGGGAGCACTCTTAAAGAAATATCATAAGCGTTGGTAGTGCTATCTTCATATGAACGCTCCTTTTTTATGACTTTTAAAAATAAAATAAATATAAGTTTTTAATTATCTAAAAGTATATTTTATCAAAATAATGAATCACACAACAAACTCTAATTATTAATAGTCTCATGCGATAAACTTTTATATTTTTCAATAATGTAATTTATAAACTTCTATACTTATTCCAAGGGTAAAATGGTTATTTTATAGAAATTAGACGAAGAGGGACATAGCATGGATCAAAATCTAATTTTAAGGGCTAAGGAGCAAAATATTTAGTTAAAATCTCGGTATAGAGGGGGTTAACCCTTTCTTCTATTATTGTGACATATCACGGTGTTATGATTCCGAGAAGTCCAGACACACAGAGCAACCAATTGGTGAAGGAGATTTAAATATTCAATATAATCCATTCAAATGTAACATGAATCAACAAGTACAATACGGTACAAACAAATACAAAATAGGTGAATCGCAAAAATAAACATGAAGTAAAAAAAAACACAATACGTTCACTACGAGAATTGAAATCTTTGTTCGATCAGAATGCACAGGTGACAGGTCAGAGTGAGGTCGATCGGCACAGTTCTTGAGATGGGCAGCGAAGCCGCCGCCGAGCGCCACGACGATCACGAACAGGACGGCGGCGGCGCCGAGGAGCTTCGCACCGACGGCGCGGCGACCCGTGCCGCCGCCGGCCATCCACAGCGCCGCCCACACCTCCGCCACGCCGGCGGCGAACGCGCCGCCGAGAGCGAGATAGTAACCAAGCCCGTCGCCGCGAGAGAGGAACGTCCCAGCCGGAGGGCTCCTGTACACGGCCGCCGCCACGGCCATTCCGCCGGTGAGGAAGCCGACCGCGCCCAGCACTCGCGGGAGCTTCAAGGATGCGGCGGTCGCCGGGTCGCATCCGCCGCCGCCGCCGCCGTCGCTCGCCTGCGCCAGCGTGCCTACGTTGATGACGGTGTCGACGCCGTCGCCGTCGATGTTGAGCGCGGCCATGGCCATCGGTTGCTGCTCCACGTACGCACAGCTAGCTAGCTTAAGCTTTGATCCAATGGCGCGTGACAGGAGCCTGAATGGGTGGAAATCTATATATACACGGCGGCGCCATGGCTGGCGCCCAGGTCAGCGGGCTCTCGGGCTGTACAACTACACGCGAGCGGGAAAGCGCGGTCAGAAGGCTGGACTGTTTGAGAATTTGGAGGAATATTTTTACTTTGTCTCGATGACGACTGCAATATCAAATTGGCAGCAAATCGTGTGCATTTCGGTCGGCGTGGCCCGGATCGTTTTTTCCGTTGGAAGGTTCAAAACTGCAAACATACGGATCAGTCGGTTATCACTTTATCAATTTATTGATGGATACCTGCACGTTGCTACGAGAAAACTATATGATAATATAGTGGATATAAATTCTATTTTTTTACCTAATATACGATTTTTTTATGTGTTTATATATTTTTGTGTCTTTATCAATTATCTATAGGTTATAACTGATTGGGTTATATGGTGTGTCTTTTAGAAGAAAAGATGCAATTTACATTCTTGATGAGTCATCGAAAGACTAAAAATAATTGTAGTGATACGAAGAGATGCAATTTACACCCTTAATATATCATTCTAAGGCTAAAAACAATTGAGATGATATGACTCGTGAGAGAAAAGAGAATTGGCATTAACTACACTTAGTGGTTACTGAGCGTCCAGATTAGGGGTTGTTTAGTTTGCAAAAAAAAAATTTTAAAAAACATCACATCAAAACTTTAAACACACATTTGAAGTATTAAACTTAGTCTAATTACAAAATAAATTTCGGATTTCGCCTAGAAACCACGAGACGAATCTTTTGAGTCTAATTAATCCGTCATTAGCACATGTTGGTTATTGTAGCACTTATGGCTAATCGTGTCCTAATTAGACTCAAAAGATTCGTCTCACTGTTTCCTACATAATTGTGTAATTAGTTTTAATGTTTATATATATTTAATGCTTCATTTAGATATCCAAAAATTTGATGTGATGTTTTTAGAAAAAAAATTGGGAACTAAAGAGGCCTTAGATCCAATAAGATTAGATCCAATGACTGAGATTTACATGTGACGTGGCTCAACCATAATTCAGCTTTGGGTCTTAACTTTATAGAAGAGAGAGATTACTAGACTACATTTTTTGGTTGCAGATATATGTATGAATTTATATTTAATATGGTAGAAATATGGGTATATGCTAAAATATGGTGAAAGTAATGTTAGACGATGATTTAATGTATTTGTATATATGTTAACCTCTACGTAACATATCGAAATTAAATGACGTGACATGCTTATATGTGGGTAGTGCGTGACCATGTGATATATTTTCGCGAGGATCACTGTCACTGTTTAACGGTGGATGACAACTTATACAGGAAGTATAAATTCAGATTCATGGTAATACGTTCGGCAGCGGAATTGAAATGTAACGGAAATGAAACAACAAAACATTTGCCGTCGCAATTTCGAATTTGACGCTTCAGCGAGGCGTTCCCCTGATTTTGTTATTGGTAGTGCTTAGGCTGCGTACCGCGGAAGGTCTGTTTCATCGTAATTTCCTGAAATTATGAACGTTCTTTAAAAAATGTCCAACTTGTACTTGCACGTCTTGTATCACTGTATGGTTCATAGCAAAACAATACTGTAGGAGACAAATTAACAACCGAACAGATATGATTTCGTCATCTGAATCTGGTTAACATATAGAGTGCACAGTCGCTTCCGGTTCCGTGCGTGCTTTTAAATAATTTTGTCCCGAACAATTTTACTTAAACAGGTACTGAGAGGTATTAACATTTTACTTTAAAATTTAGAGGTATCACAAATCCTAGTACCTAAAGTATGAAAAGATACCAAAATTTATATAGAAAAAGTGATATACCTTCTCAAGAACTATAAATTAGAGATTTGCTCCGATCCAAAAAAAATATCTCGAGGTACCGGTACCTCGAGGTACCAAATCATTTCTCGTAATTGGATCTAGCTGAGTAGAACGTGCACTGTTAGATCCAATGATAAAAATGATTTGGTGCCGCGAGGTACTGGTATCTCGAGATATTTTTTATTACTTTTTGTTGGACTGAAACAAATCCGATAAAATTACGAGATTTACTCCGGTCCAACAAAAAATATCTCGACGTACCAAATCGTTTCTCACAATTGGATCTAGCTTAGGGCTGAAAACGGAGTGGATAGTTTCCGTCCGCTTCGGAAAAAAATGGATACGGAGGCAGCTCGGAGCGGATATTTCTCGGATAATTCGGATACGGATACGAATACGGATAATTTTCTTCGGATATAAATACGAATAAGGTATGGCAGTTTCCGACGGATACGGATATTCCGACGGATATCCGAAGATTGTAATGAGCGGATATCCACGAACACCTGAAACTAGTTCAGCCCACTTAATTCCAGGTCTGACCCGTCAACCAATTTACTAAAAATTGCTTTTGTGCTATTGGACTATCAATATTTGTTAGAACTCATTATGTGCTATGTGGTGGACTTATGTCACTTATATGTTACCCGTGAAACTAAATGTAACGTGTTAAATCTATGATGATGCCTAAAATAACAGCTATCTCGATTAAGTTAGCTATATATGTGTGCTATTTGTCTCTACGAACGGTTTGAGTGGTTTGTATACTTTGAGAAATATTTGTTTTCGTATTCGTGTTCGACTACATCCGATCCTTATTCGTATTCGAGATAATTCGTATTTGTTTCCGTATCCAAGATATTCGTATCCATTTTCATATCCGCCTAAAAATATGAAAACAAATACGGTACGTGTAATATCCGTCCGTATTTGCTCCGTTTTCAGCCCTAATCTAGCTGAGTAAGATGTGCACTGTTATATCTAACGATCAGAAATGATTTGGTGTCGCGAGGTACTGGTATCTCGAGATACTTTCTGTACTTTTTTGTTAAACTGAAACAAACCTATAAAATTACTCTTTTGTCTGGTCTCTTTCGCCGGTTCGTGCTGAATTTGTGGCTACAGTCACCTGCTCCTTCTTATTGTGCTAACTGGCATTCAGATTTCCGAGGCTCAGGCCTCAGGGCATATGTGTCTAGTTTCTCATCATTTTGCTTCTATTTATCTTTATAAGCAAAATTTTAAATTTTAAATCTTAAATTAAAGTTAATTTTATGACTTTTTAATATATTTTTTAGCATTTGTTTTTGTATTATTAAGAAAACATATATAAAAGTTTTATCATAAATTATTTTTTTTTTAATATACCATTTGGTTTTTACAGAAAAAACACAAATGATGACCCCTAAGACTGTAATTTTTTTAGATAAAACTTATGACTGCAATTCCGACGGGTAAATTGGTGCCACCACGCACTGCAAACTTGCATTTTATCTTTCGGCGTGTTACGGTGTATGCCAGTGTTGATCCTGGTGAGGATCTACGAGAGTTCTTGCAGAGTTGCAGTCCCCTTGAACAGCTCAAACTGAAAGCACAGTATTCACTAGAGCCTTAAAATTTCCGGCCCACCCACATGAAACGGCCCACCCACAATGGAGCGACCGAGGCTGGAGAAGAGCCCGCGACGACAATCAAGGAAATTTTTTTATTTTTTCAACTTTTTAATAAATAATCTTATTACTAGACCTCCGGAGAAAATATTTCTACCGTATGAATCTTTTTGCCACGCCACCAACATTGATGTGACGAAACGACGACTGCTACGCTCATCAGGCTACGTAGGAGCGTTATCTTGCCACGTCAAAAGGTCTAGTTTTGAAAAAAATGACTAGTAGTTTAGTAATAAAATTACTTGCTAAAAGGTTTATTTAATAAAAAAATGCATAATCAAGTTCTTCGTTTCCTTCCTCACGCACATCAAGTTAAATAGAGTAAATAACTAAACAGTAGCCTATACCCCCATTTTGTTCTCTCAAATTTAATAAAACACTATTAAACGTATTATCATTTTATTTTGTATCCGACAATTTTATCATATTTTTACCGTTTGGATCACTCAACTTTCCAGCAAATACTGGACCTCATATAGATGAGGAGTTTGTCGGTGTACCGGAATCACGTACGTGCAGAGGTCTATGCACCATGCCACCATGCATACTGTCAGATGCACAGTGTGATGTCACGGTTTCATCAATCCAAACCACAACGGATTTTACGTCGCTCTAACATTTCAATCTGTCCCAATTTAAAGATGGTAACTTAAAAGTTTTAAGTGGTTGTTTGGATTCAGAGACTTTTTTTTCTCTTGTCACATCGGATATTTGGACGTTAATTAAGAGTATTAAATATAGACTGATAATAAACTAGTATAAATATAGGCTATTTTATTAGATAAATTTTTTAAGCCTAATTAAACCACGATTAGCAAAAGTTTACTGTATCGCAGTCATTAATCAGGGACTAATTAGGCTCAATAAATTCGTCTCGTGAAATAGTCCAGAATAACGGTTGGGTTTTATTAATATTCTATATTTAATATTTCTAATTAATGTCCAAACATTCGATGTGACGGAGACTTAAAAAAGTCGAGGGATCCAAACACCCCTTAAGTTTAACGGTTGGTGCTATTAATTTTTACTCCAAATAAACCAAAAAAGGTCACTCAGAGTCTCAGACCTAGCTCTCGACTTTAACCGTGCAATAATGGCTTATGGCTTAAAAAATAGAGAAAAATGTTTATTTGTTTAGGTTTATTACTTCTGATTTAGAAATTGACTTATAAGCCCAGACAGAGGGGCCTGTTGGCCGAAATGGGACTTATGATCTATGGTTGTTTAGATTCAGAGACTTTTCTCCTTTGTCACATCGGATGTTGAAACGTTAATTAAAAGTATTAAATATAAGCTGATAACAAAACTAATTGTATAAATAAAGACTATTTCATTAGATAAATTTTTTAAACCTAATTAATCCACGATTAGCAAAAGTTTACCGTAGCATCACATTCGCTAATCATGCACTAATTAGACTCAATAGATTCGTCTCGCGAAATAGTTCAGAGTATGGGGTGGGTTTTATTAATAGTCTATATTTAATACTTCTAATTAGTGTCCAAATATTTGATGTGACATGGACTAAAAAAAAGTCTGGAGCATCCAAACAGGCCCTAAGTTCATCTTAGGGCTCTTAACTTGTCAACGAATTCAATTTCCGTCCTATAATAGAAAAACCAGATATATATGGCCCTCATCTATCAAAACCAGTGCAAAAATAAGTCTCAAGGTGCTTTGTAAAGTGGTTTTAGCTGACGTGGCGCTTACGTGGCTAATTTGGCTCGGCCTTCATCTGAAATGGCATATGAAGCAAAATTTAACAATTAAAAAAATAAAACAAAATATGTGGGGCAAGGATAACTGGGAGGGAGAGAGGAGGCAGCGCCGACTCGCCGTTGAGATAAAGAGGAGTGTGGGACCTACTGACATGTGGGTCCCATTGTTTTTATCTAACTGGTATGGGGACCCCAACATTTTTTGAATTTTTATTTTTTATATTTTGCTTTCAGTGCTAGTCACTGCCATGTGGGTCATACTGTTTTTTCTAACTGGTATAGGGACCCCAATATTTTTTAACTTTTGCTTTGAGTGTCACGCCACTGCCATGTAGGACGAGGACCAAGTCAAACCGGCCATGTAGACGCCACCAAAACCACAATCTAAATCACCGAGCGATCTAGTATACACCAGTTTTGTCAGTTGAGAAACTTGTTGTATCTATTATTGTGGTTTCGGGACGAAAATCGAACTCGTTGTTAAATTAAGGGATCTCAAATGAACTAATTACTCTGTTGCAAAGCACGGCAGAGCTGGGTTGGGCCGAGGCCGAGGGTCGTGTCCGGCCACCAAAATCATGACCCACGCCGGCGTGAAGGAAGCCACCTCCAAGGTCCGATAGGAACGTTCCAAGCCATTGCGCCGGTGAGGAATGAGGACGCCTCACGCGTCATTTGGTGACGATTATTATTCGGGAAACCTGCAGCACATGGAGTAATCCCGTATCTCATTAACGTAGTTGATTTTGTTGATGTCTAACCTTGATTTGCATGGCTGTATGATACTATTATCCTAGCTACATGTGAGAATTTTGTCAAATTTCTAAGAACTTCTATTCCATAATTTCTACATAGATGACCAGTCTTGTCTTTTGATTTATCTTATCCTTACAAACCAAAATTTGAATTTTAATCTTAAATTTTTAGAGTTGATTTTAAGATTTTTCACCCTTAGTTTTATTTTGCAAATATATCATTTGAAACGATCACCCCAATGACTTCCACCATATATTTGCCTATATATCTGAGCCCAAAATCCTCAGCCCACACTGCCTGCATGCTCATCTTCAACGGTTTTAAAGTTTACAAAAAGAAGAACTTTGTTATTTATTACTCCCTCCGTCTTTAAATATTTGACGCCGTTGACTTTTTATACACGTTTGACTATTTGTCTTATTTAAACTTTTGTTAAATATATAAAACTATATATATGCATAAGAGGTTGAACAATAAATGAAATGATACAAAAATAATTAATAGTTATGTAATTTTTTTGAATAAGATAAATAATCAAATATGTATAAAAATATAAATGACGTCAAATATTTATAAAAAAAGAATGAAAGTAATATTTATCCATGCTCTAGCATCCTTCATCATCTCTTAATCTTGCATGCCCTTATCTCTCTGTTTACGACAAATCAGGTTAGATCAATTTTTTATACATCAATACAGGCATGAACAGTCAGCGAAAGAACGCGATCGGCACTTGGTTGCGATTGGAACTTCCCAAAGAAATATCAATACGAAAATGTGGGATACGGAAATTAAAAGTGTCCAGGCCTTGTCTAGTCATAAATTTTTTTCTTAAAAATATCAGATCGAAACACAGCATTGAACATAGATAAAATAAAAAATCATGAGACGAATATTTTAAACCTAATTAGCCTATTATTAGCCATATGTGCTACAGTAAACTAAAATATGCTAATGACGGATTAATTAGCTCAAAAAATTCATCTTGCGGTTTACGGTCTAGCCGTGAAATTCATTTTTTTATTCGTGTCTGAAAATTCCTTTCAAAATCCAGTCAAACGTTTTACATGACATCCAAAATTTTTTCTTTCAGCAACTAAACACCCCTCAGGCCGCGTTCGACTAGTAGGCATAAGTTAACTTATGTCCTACCACGAAAACGTAATAATAGATTAATACATAATTAATTAATTATTAATTATTAAAAAAATATAAAATAGATTAATATGATTTTTTAAAATAACTTTTCTATATAAAAATTTCTAAAAAATACACCGTTTAACCATTCGGAAACGTACAGGTATTCTAAAAATACACCGTTTAACCATTCGGAAACGTGCAGGTAAATACCATCCCTAACGCGACCTCGAACAACTACAAACCATGCATGTCAGCATGTGATATGGTTCTATGCACGGGATTCCCCTACTCCACTGGATCACGGGCCCCACAGCGACACTCATAAACCCCGCAATTTTGACATTTGGTCCTTTTAAAAAATTTATTTATAAATAGACCTCTAAAACAATTTATTATATAAATGGATCTTTTTGGCCACGCCAACGTTATTGATGTCATTGGCGCCGTCGTTGTATAGGACTATCATTTGGAGGACGGCCACATGAATATAGCACTATCACGTGAGAGGACGGCACTAATAACATTGACGCGATTAAAAAGATCTATTTATATAATAATTTTTTAAAAAATCTATTTATAAAATAAGTTTTTCAAAACGAACAAGGTTAATGTCAAAGTTCATGCCCATAGACCCGCGTCGGTTCCTGTGCACGCTTGCATCAGTTGCATTGGGCTTTGTGCAGCAGTAACATGCATGGAGCGGTGTGCAATTGTTCATGTGCATGCTGATGTGCAGGGGAAAGCTTGCCTGCGAACATTTTTTAACAGGAGCTGCTCGACGCAGCGGACGGAGAGCAGCACTATATAAGTCGGCGAGTCCAGCTTGAACACATCAGCAGCCGCATGCAAGCCGTACAGACAAACGAGAGCAGCTTTGGGGTGCCCAATCCTCCTCTCATGGTCATGGATAACTTGGAATTGGTCCAATCCAGCTTCCACAGGTCGTTGCTGTCGAGGTTGCTCTGGTCCTTTGGCTTCTCCACCCTCGCCATGGCCGTCGGTTTGCTCATTTACAGGCCACCTCATGGCGTTCTCTTCGAGCACCACGCGCTCGCCTACTACATGGCGCTCGCCTTCATCTTCGCCGCCGGAGCTGTGGAGGTCTGGACCGCCTTCTGGCTGGCTGAAGAAGAAGACGACGATCACCACCACCACGGCCGCCGTCGTGCGTTCGGGAGAGCCGTGCTGTGTGTCTCCGTCATCCCGCTCGCCGCCGGCGTCGGCCTGGGCGGTTACGCCGTCCTCGTCAAGGGCTAGCCTAAAATTATACTATATCAAACTTTGATTAAAAAAGAATTATAAGTCAAACTGAGATGTGGTCTGAGTAGCGACTCCGGTCTCCGGATCCGCCCCTCACTCCAGCTGCATGCATCGTTTTTCTGGCACTATTATCGTTTCTAGTCGTTATGTTGTTATTAGTGTTTCCCATTACCAAAACAACATGTTTTTTATGAGTGTGTTTATAAAAGATGTGCTGGCGTATGCTTTATTTTTAGTGCGTGTTTGTACTCTGTTTTTTTCCTAGCCAGCATTGTATTTTGGTCTGAACAAAATTTGTTGTTTGTTACTCCAATTTTCTTGCAATGAATAAAGATGTGTTGTTGTATCGATGGGGTATTTCTTCACTGTATCTGCTATACTGTTATACAGTATTCCGTATTTTTTATTACGAGTGTTTTTTTTAGAATAAGACCACTAGACGACGAGCTCGCACGCAGCAAAAGGGCCCAGTCGCCCAGAGCCCGGCCCATCTAACCACTGTCTCTCCCCGTCCCTTCCCGTCCGCTCCCCCATCTCCGAATCGCATCGATCTCTCGTCTCCTCGTCGCTGTCTCCACCTCCTTCAGGCTTCAGCTCCGCCTCGCCTAGGGTTTCGACTTTCGATTCGCATCTCGCCTCGCCGCCGGCGCCATGGACGACCCGTAAGTACCCTGCCCCCTCCCCCTCCTCCCTCCCCTAACCTAGGGTTTCCTCCCCTGATCTCGATTCCACCTCCGATCCGTGCCTGCAGCTACATCGACGAGGACGGCGAGCCGCTCATGGACCCCTACGACCGCGACCCCTCGCCGGAGCCCCAGCAGCAGCCGCCCTTCGACGACCTCGAGGACGACCTCGGCGACGACGGCGCCGACTGGAACCGCGGCCGCTCCCCGACCCCCGTGCACGGGGACGACGGGGCGGGGTCCTCCTCCAAGCCCCGCAAGCGTCTCCTCAAGAAGGGCGGGGGCGGCGGGGACCATGGGATGCCCGGCGACGGGCTGGACGACTGGAGCGAGGAGGCGGCGGGGTTGGCGGATGACGACGTCGACCCCGAGGCGGATGCCACGAAGAAGAGGAAGGGGTCGTCGGCTTTGAGGGACCTTGCGAGGGGCGGCGGGAAGGAGAAGAAGGAGAAGAAGAGGAGGAAGGAGGACGGGAGGGAGAGGGAGAGCAGGGGAATGGGGATGGGAAGGGAGAAGAGGGGCGGTTCTGGAGGGAAGGGATTCAGCGGCGGCGGGCATGGGGAGCAGGATGAAGGGGAGAGGGAGATCCAGGAGCTCTGGGATACCATAGCTGGCGGTGACTCTGAGGTAATGATCGTGTTCTTCTAAATCTCTTGCTTGCGATGTTCTAATGCAGTTCAGATGTTCATTACTCACTATTAGCTGTGCGTGCTCTATTTTCCATTGTGAAATGAACTCAAACTTGAATTCTCTAATTTTGCTGCCCGAAAGCTTGGCTTGCAACGCTTGTGTAGGATAATCGGGATTCTGCTGATTGTTGAAGCGACTAATTAGGATTCCTCCTGTTGAACTTGATTTATATCATTCTGTTGATTGATGTAGCTTTCCTGTTTGATGGGGCTGCTAATTTTTGCTGGTTTAGCTTTTATGTTTGCATCCCACCTATTGCTTTCCTTTGGATTCCAGATTATTAGTTTGGTCAGCTATCTGTGTTGGAGCTTGTGCTTTGCGTTTGGGATGTCTAGCAGATAGAATACTTAATGAACATATGTAGTTGAGGTTACATTTGCTCTCTAGTATCAATTTACACGCTTGTTAAATTGTTTTGTAGGGTAATATTGAATCACTAGCTCATTGTGAAGCATTTGTTCGTTACTATCTAGATACCCCTTGGATTATTTTTTCAAGGCAGGTTTTGCCTCCTAAGGACCGGAATAGCATTTAGATTTTCCCGCCACAATATAAATAGTTGATGTTACATTATTTAGTCTGCTGTTGTGATTTCTTATTTCCAGTAATAATACTTACGAATAACTACAAATTGATCGAATTCTATCTTGGAAACATCATTAGACATATTTGCTGATACTTTGATCATCTTCATGATACTTGAGTTGAACCTCCCTCCTCTCCATTTCTCTGTTTTAGAGAAATCTTTATATTTGGGAATATCAATTCATGTTTGGCAATATGTTCTAGTAACCTTGGACAAAGAAAAATCACTCTGCCAACATTTTGTTTCATGTAACAGGATGATCAAGAAGGTGTTAGAACCGTCGATGATGATAACTTCATTGACGATACTGGGGTTGATCCAGCTGACCGTTATGGCAGTGATAATGATGGCCACTCACCTCGGCATTATCCACAGGTATTCATCCAATCATCCTTAACTTCTTATATGCTGCAGGTTATTCATGGATTTCAAATTTACAGGCAAATATACGGAAAAGGAAAATGAAAGGAAATGGGCTGTATGACAAATATATTTGACACTTTAAGTTATTTCTCTATGTTGTGTGGTTGCTTATAGGTATGCCACATACCAATGGTTGGCTGTAGTGACTAATGCCCATATCGTAGTTGGTAAGGTTATGGATCCAATTTTCTCAACTAGTATTTTATTATACAAATACTGATATTCGCATCTTTCAGAAGTATTACATAGCATTATAACCCTGCAGGAATTTTAGGGCAGATGAAGCTCATTAGCCTTGCTGTCTCGTAGAGTTCCAATTCAAAATAGTTGGTTTACACTAGAATTGCATGATATTTTGTTTGTCCTGCTTTATTTCTTGTCTCTGTAACTACCATACCATGTTATGAACTATTTTGCTTTATTATAGGCAGAGGAAGCGGAAGAGGATGATGAGCTTGATCGGCTCTTTAAGGGTGGGAAGAAGAAGAAGAAGAAGAATGAACGGCCTCGTGCTGATATTGGTCTTATAGTGGAACAATTCATTGCTGAGTTTGAAGTGGCAGCAGAAGAAGATGCGAACTTAAATAGGCAATCAAAACCAGCCATTAATAAACTTATGAAGCTTCCACTACTCATAGATGTGCTCTCAAAGTAAGAAGTTTTGAATGCAGATAGTAGCATTAGATTGTTGCCTCTAGTTCTAGTCCAAGTTGCTATTTTGTAGCAAGTTATAACTATTTTCTTGCATATCACTATTTTGCAGGAAGAATCTCCAGCAGGAATTCCTTGATCATGGAGTTCTCACTCTTCTAAAAAATTGGCTTGAACCTTTGCCTGATGGTAGCTTGCCAAATATGAATATCCGAACAGCCGTTCTGAAATTATTGACTGATGTAGGCTATCTTGCTCTTGTTTCTTTATTCTTCCCTTTTCACCATAAAACCCCACTAACTTTAGCATGTGCACACACTTTTTAGTTCACTGTGGTTATGGTTTTATTTTCATTTCTCAGAACTACTTTCTCATGGAAGGTTTTTAATCTATTTACACAGTTTCCCATTGATTTGGAGCAATATGATAGAAGGGAGCAGCTTAAGAAAAGTGGTCTGGGGAAGGTATAAACATTTTTTGAAGGTCCCTTCACAGATCGTGTTCTGTTTACTGAATACTGAGTTGCTGAAGATCATTTTTTTCCCCATAACACATGTATAGGTCATTATGTTTTTGTCAAAATCTGATGAGGAGACTACTTCTAACAGAAAGCTGGCCAAGGAACTTGTTGATAAATGGGTAATTTCATGTTCTTTCTGGTCATTTATAATTGTATTTTTTTATTGATGCTGAAGATTCTTGGTCTCTACTCTATATGAGACTGACCGCGAGAAAAAAAACATACAGAGTCGACCAATATTCAACAAAAGCACAAGATTTGAGGATATGAGGAGATATGATGATGAAAGAGCTCCTTACAGGCGACCGCAAATGAAGAAGTGAGTCCTTAATTTTTTGTTTATTCATCAACCATCATAAGAATCACTATCCAAACAATATCTATTCTTGAATTTTTCTCATGTTTTATTCACTGTGTTCTTTTTTATCTCCTTGACTTAGGCCTTCATCAAGTAGTTCTGGAATGGAATCCAGGGACGATGATCTTGATGCCGACTTCTCTCAGTAAGTGTGATCATGCTTCCTTCACTGTGGTTACTGTGGTTTGTATCTCCACCCTATTCTATACTTAATTGTTTTGTTTTGTGCTGCGAATGCAGGCGCAAGTCTGGGCAAAGTGGTGCCAGGCAGCATGCTTCTAGGCCAGAAGCATCCCCTCTGGACTTTGTTATCCGCCCGCAGTCTAAGATTGATCCTGAACAAATTAGGGCTCGTGCTAAGCAGGTTGTCCAAGACCAGCGCCGGTTAAAGGTTCTGTCCCCACCTACAAGATTACGGTGTTTGCTATCATGTTGTATGCTAGCCAGGTTTTGTCATGCGATGTGAAACTGCATATTAAGTTACACTATTGATCATTCTTGTTGGGCGTGCAGATGAACAAGAAACTACAGCAGTTGAAAGCACCAAAGAAGAAAAACCTTCAGGCGTCAAAACTCAGTGTTGAAGGGCGTGGAATGATCAAGTACTTGTAAACTATCCACCTCGAAGCCCTTGCACGGTTGTGTCCATAATGCCCTTGCAAAGCAATGTATGCATTGGGCCGCGGAGGCAGCATAAAGCACACTACCACTATCGGGGAGCAAATGGTTTATTGGATAATTTTGGATTGTTGAGCCAAAGATCTTTCCATTCTGGTAGGTAGGGTCCTATATGCGAGCTTAAGAGACACGATCATTCGGCAACTATTGATAACAAAGGTTTATACTATTTTTGGTCATGATGCATATATCGTGTTTAAAGAAGAATGATGGTGTCTTTACTGTATACATGGCTATCATGCTTCACAGCGAAATCTGATCGGGATGCAACTTTGTATTGGACTGAAGTTACTCACCTCTGTACTAAAGAACAGGCAGCCTTGCTCTGTAATAAAAACATATTGTGACAACAGTATTGTGCATGCTTCGTCCCAGGAGACTTGATGATGTGTGTTTTCTGCTCGTAGCTTTGCAAAGATTTCCAATGTGATTTTAGCTTTGTATGGCTTCTTGAGCAGTCCTTCCACCTCTTTGTGTACGAACACCTATAACGTTGCTTGCTTTTCAAAGAGCAAGCGTAATTATTTCCTGAAAAGCAAGGTCATTATTTCCTACTTTCTCTATCCATTCTCTTTTGTTTCATGATGTAAGACTTTCTAACTTTGTTTATATTTATATGGATATTAATTAATCTAGATATATATATAAATTATATATATTCATCAATAGAAGAAAATCTTATAATATGAAACAGATGTAACATGTTCTTATATTATATATTATAGGGAAAATTGCAATATTATAACGCGTGTATACAAATATGTATTAACCAGCATATTCTTCATCATTAAAACATCCTATCACATTATGTACATACATCTATTTGATATTTGATATTTTTTTTATCTTTGTGTTAGTAGTGGTAGTTACGAGATGGAGTGAGTATCTTTTGTGGTGCAACTCGTTAACAGAAGAGTTGGGGGAATATGGATTGCGTTGCCGGTAAAGGGAGAAATCTGAAACGGAGAGGCTGGCGTGTTGTTTGGTGGAAGAAAGACTTGTCTAACGTACCGTTCTCAGATGTGGCCAGGTCAGTGTTAGCTGAACCTAATAAATTGTAGGTTTCATATATGTTAGCAACCTAAAATTAGAGAGAATGAATGAACTCCAGCGAAACTTGGGCTAACGGCTTAGACGTGAATTGAGGGTGAAAGCATGCGTGCAATAGTTGGTATAGTCGAGCTTGGCTGTTTTGCCAGCGACGTTACTGTGTATTAACTTCGTGTATAAAAAACAACATGGCAGATCTTTCTATTTTACATTCCTGTGTTCATTTTGTATTATGACTTTATGAGAGATTAAACTTGGACAATGACACACACACACACAAAAAAGGGGAAATAACAAACCAAACTCCTGCTGCTACCAAATGGAACAAGGAGGCAGGACATCAGTACATGACAGATTGACTGTGACACAACAAGTGAAAACCTCTAGGAGAAAATCCATTTTTACTGGAAAGGACAGAGAGACGTGTGAACTAAAAGGAAAGAAAAAAACACAATTTCAGCTTGTGAGAGAAATCAAAAGAAAAGAAATGCACGTAGTACCCCTTCGTTCCATATTGATGCAGTAAGTTTTAACCATTTTCTAAGTTATTTTTTTAAGTTTTATCAAAATTATAGAAAAAAAGGTAACATGTCCAACATGAAATTAATTTTACTAAATCTAACATTGAATATAATTTGATGGTATTTTTGTTTTATGTTAAAATTACAAGTGTGCTCAATAATTTCTCTATATATCCTGGTAAATATTGTTGCCGCAACAATTATAAGTTGAATTTTGCCTAGCATGATGACACAGGGAGATCTGGCTATAAGAGATCTTTGTCCTCAAGCATAAGAGATTATAGAATATTACTTAAGCGGTCGCCTTTTACTTCTTCTAAGCATAAACAGAACAACTTATTAACGACTAAAAGGTTTTATTATAAATTTTTATATATGTATATTTAGCGGCTTAAAAGCAAATGCTAAAAAATAAAACTACATAAAAAAACTTCAAAGATAAGTCCTAGCATCCCTAAAGAGGAAGCTTAGTCTCACATAGCGGCGTTGGTACACGTTTTTAACACTGAACGAGCACCAATTTTATATGTACTACCTCTCGATTTTTCAATCTGATCTTCATCTGTTTATAAAAAAATCAGATGCAACTTTTTTTATATAAAAAAACAGATGCAAGTTTTGGATAGGTAGAGTTTTCAGAAGTGCTTGAGGAAAGCAGACATCAAGTTTCAACGTCTCGTCGAACCCTGTTAGGAGTTGTGCTCATATAAACCCTGGTTTTAGACCCTGTAATTTTATTTGAGAAATTATTGATTCTGGTCATTCAAAAGAAAAGACTAATTCTAATTCTAATTCGAAATCGAGTGTTTCATATTGTGATGATTGCCGGTTTTTGCGACAAATGGATACCAAAGGAGCATCGTTTGGCTCTTTTATTCGACGATATATTTGCAAACAAAAAATAATTTTTAAATAAAATTTTTATATACATATTTTTAGTGATCTAAAAAACCAATGATAAAAAATAAACATCAGTAAAAAACACTCAAAATCAACTCCAAATCTAAAGCCGAAAAAATTAATTTTTAGTTTATAAGCATAAACAAAAATACGAATGCGTATATTATCGATATTTTAAGTTACTAGGAATTTGCCCCGTGACCTCCGTAACATAAGAATTAATTAATTTAACCTTAAATTTAAAATTAATTTTACGTTTTTCTTTCGTAATATATATACGTCACCCTTACCCAACGCGGCGGCCATGAAGTAGGCATGAACCAACAGAGGGGGAGCCTGGGAGCGTGAGCACAGTGGCGCGAATCATGTGATGCAGTGAATCGACTGGATTGGGAAACGATATTGCAGTTGCAGCGGTAACAGATCCAATTGCACTATCTTTTAATCTATATGAGTTTGTGCCTCAAATTGCCCTACTTTTAATAATCCACAAGTTTATGCCATGCCATGACCAAACTACAATGCTAGTCGCTGAGCATTTCGACTTGTCACCTTTGTGTGGGTACGTAGGATCATCGATTTTCGCGTGTTGTTTGGTGCAAGAAAACGCGAGGTGTAGCGAGGCACGTAGGCAACGGCTGCTCAGCTGTTGGAACGTAAAATGGTTGCTAAGCGAAGTGGACACTGTTACAAATCGGTTATATCAAATTTGGAAAGATTATAACATAACTGCATGCCTGCATCTGAACAACTATCAAGTTGATGAAATTTGTCTGACAATCAAACAACCCTAAAGTACACAGGCAAAAATAATTAAGGGAAAAATGTGTCCTTAGCCGTTTAGAATAAATATTAAAAAATTGTAAGGAATAAACAAAATCAGAAAACCTAGAAAGGAAATTCCTTTTTACACATATGAGAAAACAAAACAAAGAACTGAAAAAAAACAATCATAAATCCTCTCGTGAAAGGAACTAAAAATAGAGGTCGCCGTTCGTCTCCGTCGTTTCGTTCTCGCGTCCTCCATTTCCAAAGTCCAAGCTTTTCTTCCTCCCTCTCCTCTTCAGGGAAGCTAAGCCAGCACGCGCCACCGACCAACCTCCCGAACCCGCAGGATCCGGAGGCAGCGCACGCGCTCGCATTCCTCCTCCGGCTCCGGCATTCGTCTTGCCCGCCCGGCGCCATGCCGCGGCGGGGCGAGACGGCGGTGGTCCCCATCGAAACGGGCGGCGGCGGCGGCGGCGGGCAGGACCGGCCGAAGAGCCCGCGCCGGCGCAGCCATGGCCCGGGGCACTACGGCCACGGCCAAGGCCCTAACAGGCACCACCACCGGAGCCGTCCTCCGCCGCCGCCACCGCCGGAGTTCCGGCCGTTCCGGCGGTGGTTCCCGTTCCTCGTGCCGCTCTTCGTTGTCGTCAATGTCGCGCTCTTCGTCCTCTCGATGTACATCAACGACTGCCCCGCGCACGCGCAGGCCGCCGGCGCCGCGATAGGCGGCTCCGTCGGGGAGGGCGCCGCCGCGGAGGGGTGCTGGCTCGAGCCGGAGCTCGGGAGGTTCGCGTTCCAGTCGTACAAGGAGAACCCCCTCATTGGGCCCTCCTCCGCAACGTAAGGCTCCCATGTAATCCACACAAAATTTAGATCCTTTCGACTTTCCCATAATTTGATTTGATTTGATAAAATGTGCTTCCATTTTCAGTTTACACCTAATTATTTTTATATCCTAGGCGTCCTTAAGGAGCAGCGCAGCTGTTAGTGTGAAATTTTGCTATTTTTCTGGTTGAGGAGATGGTTGACTCTGTAGAACATTGGGGTTTCGTATCAAAACAGGCATAATTTAGCTTAGGTTTAGGTCAAATGCATTCTCTTTGTCCATTAATGGTTTATGGTTCAATCTTCAAACTTTGTTTTTGGTCATTGTTGGTAGCCTGGGTAAAAATAGTGGATGTGCCTGTTGATGCCATTTGTTTGAATCTTATCAACGGTCGGTACATCTATATTGTTTGATCAAAATGTGCTTTCCATCTCAGTTTTCACGTAAAAAATTTGATATTCTAGTCGTCTTTTAAGGAGCAGTGCAGCTGGTAGTGTGGAATTTCGCATTTTTCTGGTTGTGGAGATGGTTTATTTGGTAGGCCATTGGGGTTTCTTATCAGAATTTGAAACAGGAATTATTAGCTCAGGTTTAGTTCAAATGCCTTTTCTTTTTCCATGAATGTTTCAATCTTTAAACTTTGTTTTTGGTCATTGTTGGTAGCCTGCGTAAAAATGGTGGATGTACCTGTTGGTGCCATCTGTTTGAATTTTATCAAAGTTGCACGGTTGGTGCATCCATATTATTTCTGTGGATAATCTTGTGCCTTTTAAAAATAAACAATTTAGCTGTAATTCATAAGTTCGTTAGTTTTGATCCAAAATTTCTTTTCTTTTTAAATGTATAATTTTGTGGTTAGATTCCTGAACTCTAGAAATCGACCCTACTAATAGTGTGGTAGGGCCTGAGGATCATTAAAGGTGAATTTACGTTTCTCTTCTTGTTTAATTGGGCAACACTACCTTCATTTAGTTGTATTGTGCTTCGCTGATATATTTAAGCTGAATTTTCAATGAGATGGTTGCAGGGGTGGAATAGATAATCTTAATATGCAAGGCAAAAATGTCATAGAATAAGCAATTCTTTGTGAATATGTGAAATTATCAGCTAGGTTTTCTCAGTGTCACCTGAATATTCATTTTCAACATGGTTTGACGCTGTACTGCACTAGTGACTTTATATGCAAGATTTGGTCTACTCTACCCTCATTGTGTAGTTATATTAATCCATTTGATATCTGAAGTGCTGCATTGTCTTCTCTTACAATAAAATGACTGTTTGCTACCAGCAGCGAAGCAAATGAAATGTGCAAAGATGTTACATTTTTGTGTACCTTTATACTTGTGTTGCCTCTTCTTGTCTGATAGGAAATTTTGTAAAAATAGGAAAAGATCTACAATACCGCACAATCTCTTCTAAATATTGTGTTACGATGCTATTAGGTGGACTGTGGATTCACTACAACTTTATTTCTGCTTATTGTTGATGCTGCTCCTTTGAAAGTTCAACTTACATATCTACCAATTCCTCAGGCTGTTGAGAATGGGGGCACTTGAAACTAGTAAAATTACCAAAGACCATGAAGGCTGGCGTCTCATCACATGTATTTGGTTGCATGCTGGTGTTGTCCACATACTTGCTAATATGTTGAGTCTCCTATTGATTGGAATCAGACTTGAGAAGGAATTTGGTTTCAGTAAGTATTCAAATAATTTCACACCGAACTTCTTGAGATCCTTGACAAATACTGTAGGTTTTACTCTCTGGAGTCAGGGTAATCTCTTCAAGAGCTAATTGGCATATAACTAAGACCATGGATTTTAAATTTTGAATGATTGTTCATTGCAGTGAGGATTGGCACACTATATGTGATCTCTGGGGTAGGTGGGAGCTTGCTGTCTGCTCTGTTTATGGTGTCAAATATCTCTGTTGGTGCCTCTGGTGCACTGTTTGGATTACTGGGTTCCATGCTGTCTGAGCTGATAACAAATTGGACAATATATGAGAATAAGGTTTGGACTCAGATCTATGCATTTCTTCACAAAACGTACACCATTATGAGCTGCTAATTTTGATCTTGTTTAACAATCCAGTTTGCAGCATTGTTAACTTTAGTTGTGATCATTCTCATCAACTTGGCCGTTGGGATCCTACCGCATGTTGACAACTTTGCTCATCTTGGAGGATTTACATCCGGGTTCTTTCTTGGTTTTGTTCTTCTAGTTCGCCCACAATTTGGATACATTAACCAAAAGAACTCTCCTCTTGGATTTCCCACGGGTACACCTAAACGCAAGTACAAGACATACCAGATCATACTCTGGGTCATTGCTACAGTAATATTGATTTCTGGGTAAATTTCTTCTCTATCAGCAAAAGCGCAATGATAAATGTATTCAGCCATGCATTTCAGCCACATGCTTGCATTTGCTAAACTTCAGTCTTGGCAGGTTCACCATTGGCTTGGTATTGGTATTGAAAGGGTTCAATGCCAGCGAGCACTGTTCTTGGTGCCATTATCTGAGCTGTGTACCTACTTCAAAGTGGAGCTGCAACGCACCAAGCAACTATTGCATGGTAACTTCACCTACAAAATCTGATCTTGCAATCACTAATTGGCATATAGTTCCATTTTGCTATCAGGCATTATAGGTGTGTTGTGTTTAACAGAAAACATAAATGGGTCATACAAAAAGGATACAAGAATGTCAATATTTCATACTTCTCTGAGCACATTTCACTTAATAAGAATCTCTTAGATAAAATTTATTATAAAAGGTTTCCTTGGTTTTGAACTATCAACTTGTTAGCGATTTTGCAATTCTACTGTTTAATTTCTACTTAGGGCTATGTCCTGAAGCTATTTGAATGTATAATGGCCTAGTACCTTTTGCTATATTTTGTACATTTTGTGATCTTTCTCTACCTGTAACCATGATCATATAGCTCTCTATGTTCTCACTGTAATTCTACTAATGTGGACCTTCTCCTGCAGTTGTCGCAGCTCGGAAATCAATTAAATCTGACATGCCAAAGCACTGGAAAGACTCAGACGTACACTCTCAACAATCCAAATAACACAGAAGCAATTAAACACCTGTGTGTTGGTTTTTGCAGTTAGCGATAAATGCTTTTAATGACAAGGAGTTCTCAGGTACTGTGCATTTCTGGAAGAGAGAAATAGAAGCTGCTTAGACGAGATTCTCTGGTGATGCATATGTTTGGCTTCTGTGGATTCATTCTGTGGTTTGTATTATGTGATGTAAATGTCAGTGGGCGGTTGTGGAAGATGCTAACTTGCGGCAGTAGTTCTGATTTCAGAAATATCAAGATTGTTCGAGTATAAACTGTTGTATGAGAGAAGGAAGCTTGGTGAATCTCTCCAGTAGATGGTGTTTATATACCATGTATAATTATTATCCAGAATATTACTGATACTGAGTTGTTGGATGGAGGGGAACCACACAAGTTTAGGAAGTAGAACTATATCCTAGCCTTCAAATATAGTTAGATCAATCAAACACACCAAGGTCAAGGATGGCTATGCAGACCCATGTAAATGTCCAACCATGTATGTAATTTAAATCACATAATGTCTCCAATGTATAACTACTACCTAGTTCAGTTCATTTATGCTTTTCTGCTACTGTTAGATATTATGTATCATACAAACATGTAGTGCTATATTCAGTGAGTTAACCCGAGAAGATGAGCAAACATGACAATTGTGAGCTTATGACAGACCAACATTTCTATATCTTTTTTGTGTGTGTTGTGTGTGAAGTGTTCATGTCAATTGTCAGGCTGCGAACTGCTTGTCTTCAGTTGCTTCAAGATGTACTTCACCACCTCGCTTGTGGTCGCCTTCCGGCCTTCCCTGAAGTTCCAGAGCTCATTCGTGACGTGGCGTCCACGAGGATTGTACTCGTTGAGCTCAGCCATGGCGGCCTTCACTGCATTGCAAACACTGATGCCGTAATCAATGCATAGCTGCCTCAGTTTTGGATCATCTCCATCTACAACTTCCTGCAATCGTCCAGAAATGCAGCAGATTGGGGGGCTTATGATTCTTGGACTGGAAGTTCACAGAATGCAAGGTCAGAAATGGATGCAGAGAAACTGGTCAGTCACCTTTTCTTCTCCATCAACCTGAATAGTTGTGAATGGATGCCATGATGGTTTCTTTAGTTCTTCCTGCCAGTATGAGATCAGCATTGCAGCTTTGCCCCAAGGATCATCATCCCTGTGCTTCCTCTTGCATGCAAGATGAAAAGGCTTATCATCAAGTTCTCCCATCCTTTTTATCCCGATAATTGTGTTTTTGCTGATCGTCATGTTCTCGAAACCCTGATGATTGTGGCCATTTCATGGATGAAAAATGCATTTAACTACAATTCAACTCCCAAATAGAGCATTGAGAGCTTCTTGTGTTTTGTGAACACATGGATGTTTACCTTAATCAACTCCTGGCGAAGCTCTCGAAGCTCACTGAAGTTCATTTGCACTCTTTTTATGAGGTCAGCACAAGAGTCAACCAGCCTTTCTTTTTCTTCATCTATAATTGTTCTCAAACATATCATGATGCTGTAAATGTGTTCATAATCATCATGTCTAAGCCTCTCCCCTGCTTGTATTTTCATGTTCAGCTGCCGTACTGTGGATTCCAGTGCTTGCCTCTGCTCGAGCTGCTTCTCAAGTTGCTCTAATTTTGCATAAATGACTTCCATATCTTGCTACAAAAAACATATACAAATAAGTTCAGGCAAGAATTATCAATCTTTTTAAGCAATTGGTACAGGTGAACCTTGCTAATTGTTCTGTTGAAGATAAGAGAAGAAACCTTATGAATTTCTTGTAGCATTTGAGCATGGTCACCCACGCTGCACTGTCCACTTGGCAACATCATTGAGCTGATCTCTAGAGCACCCTGAGCAAGTTATTTGTGTTAGAAGAAATCATGTTTGTTCACCTCATTGCCTCATTTAACAGAGTTTTGGCTTTTAAGCACAAGCAAAAGCCAAAATATAGGGGTGACGAGTAAGGGCTAGTTTAGTTTGAGACCAAAAATCGACTTTACCAATTTGGCCAATACTAGATTTTAGCGAGTTGTGTTTGGATTAAATCAAAATAGCCTAATTTAACTAATGAAGTAGCCTATTTTTTTTTGAGAGAGAGAGTTGCCAAAATTTGGATTCAATCTAAATAGAGACTAAACACTATTAAAATTACCAAATATTACTAAGACCAATTTAGACATCAAATCAAACCGACCCTAAACAGTGGCAGAATCGCAAAAGTTTAAAAAAAAAAAAGTACAGGCAATCTACCTTAAGCTCCTCGATTCTCTGCGATTTTGTGTCAATCTCTTTTCCCGTTTCATCCAACTCTGATGCAACCCTCCCATTCTCATCGTGGACATCATGATTCATCTCCAACATTATGCATTCAGTAATTTTTCTAAGCTCTGCTTATCATCAACATCAAACAGCCTCTGAATAGATCAATTTCTGACCAAGACATCCATAAATTTGACATGAAATTCGCACATACTATTCACAAGTTTAGACAGAGGTATCAAAGATTTCGCCATGAAATTCTGACAAACCTTCGAGCTCGTGGTGGAGCCAGCGGCGGTATGCCGCCGCCTCCGCCGCCGCCTCGGCCATCTCCTCGCACTTGGCCTCCAAGAACCTGGCCCGCCCGTCGTGGTGTTCGGCGACGCCGGCGAGGTTCGCGGCCACCCTACCGTCCTCCGCGCTCCTCGCCGCGCAGCTGGCCTCCGGCAGGAACCTCCCGGCCGCGCCGTCGCCGGGCAGGCCCTCCTCCCCGGCGCCAGCGGTGGCGCCCTCGTCACGCCGGCGCAGCTGCCGACACTCCCTCCTCCGGGCGCCGGCGAGGTGGTGACGGTGACCGTGACCGTCGTGGGCCGCCGCTTCTTGGAGCGCGGTGGTTGGGACGCCGGCGAAGTGCTGCTGAGAGTGGACGGTGAGCGTGGTCGCTGCGGAGGCGTCGTCGTCGCCGGTGGCCGTGGCGGGAACGCCGGTCCACGGCCAGACGATGAGCTCGCCGCCGGCATTGTCCGTGTCAGCGTCGGCCATTGCGATGTCGCTCGACATGGGAGTCGTCTTCTTGATCGTTCAGTATGTTGAGTAGCTTCGCTGTGTCTTTTTTGTATGCAGTAATAACAGTAATATGATCATCGGTTTGTTTGTTGGTTTATACTGCCTCCGATTTTTTTATTTGATATTTTACTTTTAGATTTATATGTTAAAATTATATAACTATTACTTATTTTGTTCTAATTTGTTTTATAATTATATGTACTTTAGGTATAATTTACTCCCTCTGCATTTTAATATATGTCGCCATATCTTTTGTTACACGTTTGACATATCGTCTTATTTAAAAAAATTATGTAAATACGCAAAAGTGTAAGTTATGCTTAAAATATATTTAAGTTATAAAACCAATCACAACAATAAATCATAATTATATAATTTTTTTAATAAGACGAACGGCATATGTGTAATAAAAGTAAACGGCAGTATCTATTAAAATATGGATGAAGTACCATTTTACATGTTTATACAAAATATTTAAATAATAAGAATGATAGTAGAAAAGTTAATAATATGTCAAGCCCTATTTTGAAATCTTATCTGTGTATCTTTGTTCTAACTCTGAAAACATGTGATCTTTTTCTTCTCTAAATTATTGACTATGTAATACACTCCTTGTGTATTTTTATAGATAACGAAGCTAACTTTTTAGCACATATTCGGCTGTTTATCTAATAAAAAAACTTATGTCATTATTATTTATTTTGCTATGATAAAATTTGTTACTAAATATATTTCAATCATTAGCTTATATTTTCGTATATTTGCAAGAAAAAAATTGAATAAGTCAAATAGTCAAACGTGTGAAAAAAAATCAACGAAATCATTTAATAAAAATAAAAATCATAACTGTTTCATCTTAAGTCTAATCTGGGTGAACCAAATTTTGTTGGCAGCATTAAATTATGATATTTCATTTATTTCATCACAAGATACTACATATACGCCTCGTTGATTATTCGTAAGGATGGTTTTTCCCTTTGGAGCACCTGGTTTTGGCAAGTGTACCACCGGTGATACTACATGACTAAAGTCTAGACGAGACAAAAAAGAAAAGATGATGATACACTTAATAACAAATTAACAACAACCATTTACTTACCTATATCCCTAAAATATGCTACACGTTGGTATAGACAGCAAAACACTCGAAAAATATCTGACAAAATGTACCATGCACATTCCTTCCTATAGCTTGGATGGAAGGATGAAACTAACATCCATGAGGTTTTCATCGGATCAGAGAGGCAGCAGGTAGTGGAATTCAGCGCTGTAGGGCTCCACCTCCACCGCCTTGGCCGCCGCCGCCTTGCCGCCGGCGGCGAGCAGCTCCCTGATGGTGCACTTGAGCTGCCCCGACGGCCGCCCGGGCAGCTGGCTGTACACCCACTCCAGCAGCGACGCCGCGTCGTCGGCGAAGTCCCGCATGTGCCAGTGCAGCAGCCTGGGGACCACCACCTTCTTCTTGCTCGCCGCGCGCACCGACGACTCCAGGTACTCCACCTTGGCGCGCTCCAGCTCGTTCGACACGTCCTCTGCTGTGTACACTCTCAGCTGCACGAGATGTGTGTGTCAGGTTAACGAATCTGAATTCTGCACAAGAAACTGCAATCCTGAAATTTGATCAAGAAAGACTTGTTTTTTATGTGAACGATTCTGAACGTACTGCTGGTGAGGAGCGGCTGCCTCTGCATAGCGCGAACACGACGTTGGGTTCAGGGTATCCAAGTCCGTAGGAGAGCTGCAGATCTCTCTCTCTTTCGTCCATGATTCCCTTTCGTAATCAAGTTGTCGTTCTTGTTTAGTTCGGATCGAAATTGATGCATGGATGAATTGTGAAAATGTGAATCCTCTTACTTGCTTGCCTTCAGGGGAGTGCCTCAGGATGAGATGCTCGATCGACAAAACATTCAGAACTGTTCCTCCGACGTTCACGGAAGCCTGGTGGTAAAAATAAACACTTGCTCAAGCATGTGGATCAAGATCACCGAATTTTAAGTCGATTTCTCTGACAGGAAGAACAATCTACCTGATTCAGCAACCCAAGAAGCTTATCTGGAGAAGGAGGTAAGCCATGCTGAAGATATGCCTGAAACCAAGTACCGTTTCTTGGATTAGCTATGGTAATTTGATCACCAGTGTGTTTGTTGATCAGGGCAGCTTACTGTACATGCATTATGCAGAAGTTGTAGATGTTGATCCAGAATGCCAACTTCTGCTTGTTCGTCAGAAAACTTGGATCGACATTACAAAGCCTCTGCATCAAGATTCTGTGGAGGCAAAGCAAGTGACATCAGAGTGGAGTTTTACTCTGAATTACTGTAAGTCTGTACTGCAACCAAATTTATAGCTCACCTCAAGTTCTTGATGTCTACAAGACAGGACGATATGCGGCTTACATCAAATGAGCTTTTCGTAAATTCTACAAATCTCTTGTGGCACTCAATCTCCTTTGCTGCTCCGTCTCCGCCTAGCGACGCTCTTCGGTTCTTGAGAGAGCTAATGGCTGCACCGCCGCTCGAGGACGACTTAGGAACAAGACTTCTTGGGCCTATGCAAGAGATGTTGAGCTTTGATGTGCTGCTCAGCTCCAACTCTGTTGCATCCGTTGTTTTGTTCAGCTTGTGGAAGATGTTCACTGTCAGTTTGATCAGCTCCTCAGAGAGCTTGTTTGGCCCACTCAGGCAGATTTTCCTTTCAGGGAGCTTCAAATTCTCAAATGAGTGGCTGCTTCTTCGAATTTGCTCAACTTCCTCGCCTACTCAACAAAAAAAAAACACATGAATCAAAATGTTCTCTATCCTTCTCTGGTAGAAAAATACAATAAGATGTTCCTTTCTGCTGTATAATATTAAAAAGGAATCTGCAAAATTATGAACAAAGAGTAGACGGACACTGAATTTTATGTGTCCAGACTCTGAATACTTGAGCAAGAACCTAGCAACTTGCAACTTTGTATGAAACTATATTCCTGAAAACTTTTGCATTGCAAATGATGAGAATTGTGTACCTTTGCTAGAGACAGATCCAACAGAAGCCTTGCTTTCACATTCAAGAGCTTCATCACTGCCTGGACAAGGCAGCCTTGGGATCAATTCAGCTCCCTGGAGCTCCCTCCGGCCACCCAGACTGCAGATGGAGTGCCTCTGATGGCGATTCTGCGGCCAATTCTGCTGCTGCTGCTGAAAGATGCACTGATCAGTCCACTTGCGCTCCCGGTGAAGCCGCAGCCGCAAGTCGTCCACCTTCTTCTCCAGGTAGAATATCTCATCCTCCACTATTGCTAGCTCTGCAAGGAGGCCCCTGATCTGCAACAATGGAAATGAATTATTGACCTACCAGAGTGTAATCATATGATGGTCTACCAAAATGTTCAGTGATATACTTTTCTCGTGCCCTGATAGTTCATATGAACAAACATGCAGTGATAATTGATATGGATACAACAGATAGATATGTTTCTCACTTGCTCAGATTTCTCAGGAGAGTATGAAATACATCAGAACTTTTACAGTGACTGTTACCACAAGGTGAATTAAAAGGAATACAATTAAAAAAAGACTAAAAATTGTACTATGAATCTATGACTCCACCTTGCAAGCGATCGACAAGTTATAACGGGTACGAGTGGCCAGGATCCAAGGAAAGGCAGATCTGGTAGATAAGGTGTGATTATTTGTAGACAAATCAAGATTGTGCAATGCAATGGGCAAATAGTACTTGTATTGTCCTCATGTCAGGAGTCAGAGAGCCAGATAACATTGTACTAGGGTTGGAAGGAATCCAAAGTAGGCTCTGTTTTTCCACCTGACATAGTAAGAATCATTCACTGAGACTCTCTGAACTTCTGAAACCTATGAAAATTCCCCCATGCTTTCAATCATCTGTCACACACAGTTATGATAAGGGATCTCCTCTCCTGGTGTCTACTCCATGCTCATTGCAGATAAATACCAGGCATAAACTGGACAGTATCAGTATCAGGTGTCAAATCTTATGATGACAACTCCTTCTTGGACTGTACCGAAATGTTTCACTTGTAATCATGTTTTCTCCTGCGCCGATTGGACTTCTTCAGGCTCAACAGTCCCAGCAATGAGATGGACTGCTAAGTTTTTCTTCAAACTAACATGAAAGAGTGATTTTACTGTACTTGAAAAATATCACATTTTCCAGTGTTTTACCGATACCTCGTCAAGGACAGTAAAATCTCTCAATGGAACAGACAAAAAAAAAACATTTTTGAAGCATAGCAATTCACACTGTGAAGAACTCAAGATACACGGCATGATAAGTGTGCAGAAAATTCAGATGAAGAGAGGTTGATTGGATGAAGAGATACCTTGGTGGGAACGAGCGTGGAGAGGCAGCAATGGCAGACGACGCGGCCCTGGAGCGAGCAGTGGAGGATCCTGCTGAGGCGCTTCTCCTTCTCGAGCACCGCCTCCAGCTCCGACACCTCGAACTCCAGCTCCGCCCTCTTCCGGTGCTGCTCCTCCTTGTCCATCAGGAAGTACATGAGCTTCATCTTGCACCGCCGCACCCGCGGCCTTCTTATGCCCCCCGCCACCCGCCCTCGCCTCCGGTGGTGGTGGAGGTGGAGGTGGAGGGCGGAGGACGAGCCGGAGTAACTCCCGGCGGCGGACGCCCGTAATGGCGTCGGCGAGCTCATTTATGGCAGCCCCTCTCTCTCTCTCTCTCTCTCTCTCTCTCTCTCTCTCTCTCTCTCTCTCTCTGTGCCGGAAGAAACAGGAGCAACCTCTCGCCAGCGAATGGCAGCTCACTATCAGCTCAGTTGCACCGGTTGCTTGCCGCTCGGAGAGGGAGCAGAGGCGGCGGCGGCGGCGGCGGAGCGGTGGAAGAGCACGGCGTGATGAGGCGCGTCACGCTTCCCGTGGGCGTGAGCGCGAACTGCGGGGAGATGCAACGCATGAGCGGCTTAAATTCTCGCGAGCGGTTGGGTTTGGGGGCGTGAGGAGCTCGAAATTTACGCCGGTAATGGCGGGGAAGAAGCGGCGGCGGTTAAAACCGCCCGGTTAATTAACGAGTTAAACTCGAGCTTAATTACACACGGCTTTAACACACCGTTAAGCTTTGATTATTGATTACTAGAAATTTTCTTCATTTTTTTGCAGGACTTGAACTGCTTTCAGTGACAACCTGAACTTGACTAATCGAGAGTCGATGTTTGACGTATTTAGGCTGTCTTATTTAAAAATTTAGTACAAATAAAAAATAACCATTAATGTTTAAAGTCTTTTTTATAATAAAGTAGCTTACAAGCAAAAATAAATAATATTTTTATAATTTTTTGAATAAGACAAATGATTAAATATCTTATATTATAAAACGGAGGGAGTACTTTGGTTGGGGCCACACAATCAAATTATTCCTATATTATTAAATGTAAAATTTTCAGCGTATATTTTGACACTATTTCAAGTAGTTATAAAACTGGCCTCGAAATTAATTATCCGAAAACAAACACGGAAACACGTAATAGTAATCTAATACCGAGGACGACGGCACCTAGTGCACCTAGTCAATGAATGTTTCACCACTAATTACGCATACTTCCTCCCTAACCTCTTATGTTTGGCGACATCAGCCTGTTTATTGAGAGAGTTTAAGATAGAATTTGACTAAGTTCTAAACTATAACCGGCTTTATACATATATTTCACACATACTGCAACACATAATTATATTGGTTAATTCCTTTATTCTTATAATAATTAGATAGTCGATTAATCCAAAAATTTGAGCTATCAAACGAGGCAAGAGTTTGTCCAATTCTGGTGATTTTATTATGAATTTTTATGACCCAACCGCCTCATAATGGCAACCTGGGAAAGTTTTGTACTGCTCGAGAGAATATATCATCGTACGAATGTGTGATGCAAGGCCCTGATCTTCAGACATCTGACAAAAGATTGGTCCAAGATCTGAAATTGATTGGCAGCAACCGTGCAAAGTTTGCTGAACGGTTGCGTTCAGGCCAACGTGCAGATGAGCAGCACACAACACAAGATATTCCAAAATTTGAGGTACTATGGCAGTTAGCCTGTTACTTGGAATCAATCATGGGACCAAAAGATGCAAAAACCTAAAACCTCACCGCCCAATGCATAACATAATGCAGAACAACCAGAACTCCAGAAGTGAAGTGATGCCAGATTCATCAGACAGGCAAGCAAGCAGAGTAAAGAGTAGTGCAAGGAACCAGTGCAATCTGATCTGAAACTCACATGATATAACTCACGACAAAAGGAGCTAGACATTATTGGTTTGTATGTTCAGTGGTGTGCATTATTAGCATGCTCAAGCTGTAGTAGCTTCAGGGAAGTGAAGTGAGGAAAAGAGTAGCTGCTCCAGCACAAAATTACTAGCATTACATAAGCACAGAAAAAGGCATGTTCCTCTTCAGACATTTTTCCACGCCGAAGGTGAAAGAGGCGAAGATCTTAGGCAGACTTCACGGTAGCGGCGTTGATAATGTCGATGAATTCAGGCTACAGAAGGAAGTAAAAGAGATAGTATTCAGTGAATCAGGCAGTTATTATCTTGTATGCACAATCGTTCTACTGTGTTTGCATTCTTCTTTACCTTCAATGAAGCACCACCGACGAGAAAACCATCAACGTCAGGTTGTCCTGCCAGCTCCTTGCTGTTCGCAGCAGTTACAGAACCTGTAGCAAAATCATATGAATTATTAATATATCCAGACACCGTGATGATTGTCACACAAATTAAGGTGTTTGTTCAAGAATATGTACTATACCTCCATAGATGATCCGTGTGGATTCAGCAACCTCAGCACTGACATTTGTAGCGAGCCACTCCCTCAGCCCTGCATGCACCTGACACAGCAATAGAAACAAGATTATTGTTAAATCAAGATGTTTTAGAACTATTTGCGATTGAAAACAGATTTCTAGAGACGGCTTAGCACAGGTAACAATTCTGAAATGTACAGCAGCTCATGAACCAGAAAAATGTACACTTGCGTGCAGCTTATGAACATGAAACTTACTTCTTGTGCTTGAGCTGGTGTAGCAACTTTACCAGTTCCAATGGCCCACACAGGTTCGTAAGCAACAACCACATTAGTCCAATCCTTGATCTTTTCTGTAAAATAACACATAGTCATGTCAGCCTGAATTCTCATGTGATGTGATAATATTTTCTCAAATGATGCTAACTATGAGACATTACATAAAGTCTGCATCAAGACATTAACCACTTGAACCAGTAAAGGCAAAGAATAGTCTGTGAATTCTTCTGATCAACAAACATGTGCCCATTTTTAGAGTCGCACAGTGATATGCTTATATTATGAGTTGTACCAAGATTTTTCTGGTTTGAAATGTGTAGGATTTAGCCAAAGAAGTGAGGTGTGCATCAAAAGAGATCTAGCTAACTTTTTGCAAGATAAAGCTTCAATGCCTGGAAACTGATCCTAGATATCATTTGAACATGCAGCTAATCATATTCACAGCAAACAGTCAAGACCAAAATAAGTTCAGAATTCAAATACAGTCAAAAGGACCAAATGTAGAAAATAAATAAATACCAGCAATTGCTTTTGTTTGTGCAGAAACAACTTCCATGGTTGATCCAGATTCCCGCTGCTCGAGGGTCTCACCAACACATGCAATGACCTTCAAGCCCTGAGAGAGCGCATATGCCACCTTGTCTCCAACAAACTGCAATTCAGGGAAAGGCATATTACTATTGATGTGATTATGATACAAAAACCTCACAGTAAATCATCCACTGTGGCAAACAATATCACCTTTAGAAAAATAATTTGGCAATATATTGGATTAGGATCAAATTTAGTATCACCTAAGTAGATACAATGTTGTTTCCAGTAATTGCACTATTTCCAGCTGCCTAAAACCATACAAAATTTACATATGCACATTTAATAGAATGTAAACTAGACCATACCTCATTTGATTCTCCCAACAAGCTCCTCCTTTCAGAGTGTCCAAGAATAACCCAGGGAACACCAAGGTTGACAAGCATCTCAGCGCTGCATTAGAAACAATAGATTAAAAACCAAGTTAAAGAAAAGATGAGTTGAATGGTGAATGACCTATAACCTCGCCTAAAAGCAAAAGACAAATTGGACACTGCCAATCATAAAACACTAACTGTAACTAAGCAAATATAACAATATGCGACAGATAATATTAGGTGAAGGCAGATTAGCTTGAAAGATGGCACTATTTCTTGGTGATGTTAAACATGAGTCTCAGTCAAACAGCATAATGATGCATGTTTCTGCAAGTGGGTCTGTAGCTAACCTTCTGATGATCATTACAACATGCTGAGTGTGCAACTGAAACAGAACCGAGGACTAACCTGACCTCACCGGTGAAAGCCCCACCCTTCTTCACCCAACAATTCTGAGCAGCAACTTGGAACTCCGGGCGCAGCTGACTCTTGACCACAGGAAGGAACACATAAGGCGGGCTGACAACCACCTCTGCAGCACAATGGTAGCATGTGTTAGCTTTTTTCTATACAAATTTCTAAGGAATAACGAAAACACAAAAAAAAAAACTTAAAAGGAATCAAGCTGCAATGTAGGCCTACATACCAACAACATCTGGAGAAGGAACCTGTCCCTCATTCAGAGTTTTGACGATTTTGTCCACCTGATCAGCGGTCCCATTCTGTAACACCAAAATGAAACATGTCAGTATTTAGCAAGCAACTAACTGAAGATGGATATAACCCTGCCACACTAACGACATTCAAATGACGCAAGTTCTCAGTGCTTCTCTTACACATTTCTCACCACATACGTGTAGGAAACATGAATGCTACTACCAGTTTCTCACGATTGACAAAGCTGATCTGCACTACTCATAAATAAATTCTCCAAGTGTTGCCTCCTCGATCTGATTTAAATTCGAGACACTTGATAATACCCAACATCACACTTTTCGGGCTTGAGTCCGAACTGTGAAGTCTGAACCGAGCTACGTACCCAACATCACACTTTTCGCAAGATGAAACCTAGAAAGATCGATCGACTCCGAGCCCCCACTGTAAGTGCAGCTTCTAGCAGCTAATCTGGCATTGAAACGCCAAAAACGCATAATATCGCATCTGATTCCTAGGACTAGGATGAATGTTTCACTGAAAGAAGCACTAAACGACTGCAAGGAACCAGGACAGGAAAACAAGACAAAATCTTGTATATCCCGGATCTCAAAAGATCCGGCCTTTAACTGATGCATCTAACCTTCTCAACCAGACATCGAAACAACACACAAAAATACAACGATCTGAATATTCAGAGTGATAAAATCGTCCCTCGTGTTTCGAGAAAAGATCCATCTTTTCCGTATCAATCCCCACCCCCAAATCACTAAATCGTGTTCTAGAAAGCAACAGGAAAAAAATTCCACCGATTCATCGAGAAACAAGAACATGCAACTAGGGATTTCGAGCAGAAAAGGAAAAGGAAAAGGAAAATTACGCATTTCCAGTTGCCACCAACGAAGAACTTGCGGCCCATCTCGACGAGAGCTGAGCTGATTAGATTGGACTTGAGATGTGGAAGCTGGGGAGAGGGTTCAAGATTGGATTTTGGTTTTGTGGAGGAAGAAAAACTCGATGTCCAGGATAATATAGGGGGAGCAGAGGTGTGGCCTCCGATGAGATCACATCACATGACGATGACAGGTGGGTCCCACTTCCACCACAGATTTTTCTAGAGTTCTCTAGAATTATCTGCTTCTTTTTGAAAAAGAAAAGGTGTATAGCTATGTAAATAAATTCAAGCCAACAAATCAAACATATACTTACCAATACTTACTCTATCAAATTTTGGTAATTCTAAAGGTTTCTAGCATTAGAAACTCTGTCCAAATTTAGTAAAATTTTAACAAACATATCCAGAGTTATCAACATGTTCCAACGTCAAAATGTGCCAAAATTTGGCATTACCAAATTTTGTAAGGTTGAAAGTGCCCATAAAGCGAGAAACCCCTCCAGGCTTGCATCTTAATAATAATTGATCAAGTTAGACCATTTATTTTCTTCATATTCTGGTAGTACGCTGTTTGGAACTAAACTACTCAAATCCACTGATTCCAGCTCATTCCACGCATTCAGAACTGGGCAAATTGTTGCATTTTGTAGCAAAGGATGAGATGGCTTTCCTTTCCTTAAAACAAAAGGATATTCTCCAGAATCAAAGTATGACTTTGTTAGCCTAATACAGTATTAGTACTACTCGTTAAGGCGTTAAGTTCCCAGTTCTAACGTCAGAATCTGTTTAAGTCACCGGTAGCTCCATCCCTAAATATTTGATTTTTTATACACATTTGATTATTCTTCTTATTTAATTTTTTTTATTAAATATATAAATATATATATATGCATAAAAGTATATTTAATAATAAATAAAATAATATAAAAATAATTAATAATTGTTTAAAATTTTTAAATAAAACGAATAGTCAAACATCTTTAAAAAACCAACCCAAACTCAAGCATTTAGAACGAAGGAGTAATGTATAAAGAGGAAGTGCAAGAGCAGCGGCGGCCACTGGTAACGCCAGCGCCGCCGTGGCGTCGTCGGCGGCGAGTGGTTTGGTTTGGTTTCGAGCGGAACGGTGGGCGCCGGCGCCGGCGCCGCGGCATCGTGCGCCTGGATGCGAATCTCACAGTGTCATCGATCCCTTTCGCCTTTTCCTTTGCCTTTTTTCCCCCACGGCCCACGAAGGAAAGGAACCCAACCTGACGAGGCCCATATCTTTTTCCAGCGAGGCTAACCGGGCCCCTCTCTGAGAATCTTGGCCCGTTAAAAGGCCCGATTTGTTTTGGTCCAGACGGCAACTCATATTGTGCAAAATGCTTGTCATTTAGAGATTTTTTTTAGGAATAAGTTTATTCGAGGGCACTTAATTTAACCGTTGAGTTCGATTTTCTACAACAGGTCTCTCAACTGTTAAAATCGGTGCAAATAAGATCTCTCGGTGATACCATATTGTTCAAAGGGTTTGGCGAAGATAGATTTTTTCTTTATCTCCATCTAGTGAGGCTGCATGTCAGTTTTTGCTCTGTGACTTTACATAGTGCACTATGTTTATATTAATGGAGATAAATTGCATAGTGCATTGGATTAGGGTAGGGTTTACATTAATGCAACCAGGCGGTTAATACGGTTACCGCACCGTAACCGTGGCAATCCATGAAAAACCAAACAAAATTTATCAAAAATCATATTACTTTCTTATTAGACTACTTTGGGTGATTCGATCTTGAATAAGATATGGTATTGTTCACAGTCCTACTCCACTCCTCAGTTAATCAATCATTAGTATCACATCGAAAGCACATGACGAATGATATTTTTAAAATACAAGAACGAGATGTTTATTGCTGTTGTTAGTTGAGTGCTTAGGTTGACCCCTCAGTCGTCTGGGAGATGACCAACTTGGGAGATTAATTAGTGGAATATATCATCATTAATTCAAGCCAGCACAGGCCATCGTCTAAAAGAAGCAATCAACTTTTTGTGCGTTCTGTGTCAGCTGTTCTTCTTTGCACTGCACACCAACTTTCTCGCCATTGGAGGATTCAGCTTTTATAGGTAAAGTGATGCTGCTTCTGGTTGGGTTCACCTAATTATCTCTTGTCTAATTAGCTGCCTAAAAGGAAGGCCATTTGGAGCTTGCTCAATTGGAATTTGGAAGGTACTAACTAGCTTGCTAGCTATCGATGTGTATTTGGGATTAATTAACATGTGGAAATAATCCGATTAATTGGAGCAGATCGCTGGTTATAAACACGATATGCTGTCATTGACGGGGATGATGATGCTACAAGGCTATATATATAGATGCTTCGTCGTGCCGTAAACGCTGTGTTACTATTATTATTCACTATTTTTTGATTTAACTCCGTTAACTTTTGAACCTTTTGAACCTATGTTTGACTTTTTTCAAATAATTATGAATCACGCTTAAAGTATCTTTAATAATAAAATAATTAATAATTTTTTTATAAAACAAATGGTCTAATGTATATTTAAAATTAAAAACATCACATAAAAGTGCAATGTTAATTATTGCTCCATCCAATTAAAATACTTGTTTTAGACAAGACGGACACCAAACTTTAAAACCTTAGCTTTAGCTATGAATAGCTTCTAGGATATTTGAAAACATGGAGACCACATGGATCGATTAATCTTTAAAAATTCTTCAGTAAAATCGTATATTTGTTTATTTCTATATAGGATTACATATATTGTAATATTAAATATGTTTCATATTATAAAATGTTTTAACTTTTTCTGAAAGACAAACTTCTTTCAGGTTTGACCAAAATTATCGAAAATATATCAATATTTTAATATAAAAGAAATATACTCTCACAATATATTCAATTACCTATTTAATGAAACTAGTGGTGTGGATATTATTATATTTCTCTATAAATTTAATCAATTTCAAGAAGTTTAATCTAGAAATATCAAAACATAAATTATAATATGTAACCGAGAGAGAGAAAAAAATAGTATTCAAGGTTGTATTTTGAAAACCGAGTTATTGTCCATGACGACCAAACTTTGCAAAATGGAGAGGGTAGAGATTAGAGACCATCATTGTTGTCGTCTATTAATAATGTAATACATTATTGCTGACGTTCTGTATATATACTACTGCATCTACGTTGCTACACCGCTGCCTTCACTTATGTATAGCCACGTTGACGTATACTATTTCACACGTTGCTGTCTGCATTGTCAATTTGTCATGGAACCGTAAAACGTTGTATTAAATGTTAATTAGTACCGAGCACATTGTCGTATGTGTCTATGGCTCCATTGCGACACGGTTGTCGTATGTGTTGAACATGGTGAGTTACGGTGGTTGATATTCTTCTTGCTCCTTAATATCTTAAGCAGAAACTGCCATTAGTCAATATCAATTTAATACTCTATTAGTGGATCTAGAGTGGCCTACTTAATTGTAATATCGCCTGTAGAAACATTCAACTCCAACTGCATACTTTGGAAACATCTACATGCTTCTCTCTCTTTGATAATGTCCGTCTCAATACATAATTTCACAGCATAGTTACCAAGATATTAAACTAGTTAACCGAGTCACAGATGAGTTTCATGGTATGAAACTCCTCTATCATCTCATAAAACTTCCTCACTTAATGACCTTGTCAACTCAGCAATTTAACTGATGTGACACCTTATTTAATGTGCATAACATCCGTGAAACATACATCGATCTAAGTTGATCTCTCTTAAAAAAAAACATGTCAGTTCTTATGCAATTTTATCAGTTCGTCCAAGCAGGTATTATTGTTGCAAGAGTCCAGGACCTGATAGGAAGATTTAGGTTCTGCACCTTGTGAGCGCCATCTCTTAAATAAAATCAGCATTATTGATTATTTCTCTCTTTTATCTCTTTTCTCCAGCTGGGCTTGCTTAATTGGAATTGGAACTAGCTAGCTGCTATTGTCACTTATGTGAATATGGTGCATGTATACCCCATTATCTATATTCTGAAAGAAAGGCAAGGATGGTGTCAGAAAATGTGCCACCTCTGTTGTATATATTTTTATCAACTACTCAATTTACTTTAATATTATAGTCCTACATATTGTTTCTATTTTTATTTCATCTATAAAATATACATTACATATCTCCAGGGTCGAATTGTCTTAAAAACACCACGAGTGATTTGTTCCGGACAATAGTAACACGCGCATAATTTATATTATTCGTCATAAAACACAAACATTTAACTAGTTTAGATAAATTTATGGAGATTGCTGGACTACCTGAGCAGATCGCTAGCTATTTCAAACGGCGCCGTGCTTGATAGGGATACATGTTGCTAACCTGCATCATCATCAGGCAGTGAAAAATGTATTAAAAGTTAATTATAACCGAGCCCATTGTCGTACATGTCTTAATGTATAAGGCTCCATTGCGAGACCGTTGTCGTTACCTACGGATGTCAACGTTGTAACACACACAACGGTCGACATCTTAATCAGAAATTGTCATTGTCATTGTCAGGATAATTAATTAAGAATCGAGATCCATATAATAGCTGGATTTAGGCCCCGTTTGGCTCCTTCTGAATTCTATATCCTGGAACAACTCCAGAGTAATAGGTCAAATTTTGAAAAGCAACATCTAAATATTTCTCTTTGATCTCCTCCTCCTTTTCTTTTTCTTTCTTTTTTTTAAAAAATTCTGGATGCAATCCATATGCCCATTTCTGCAGACCAATGGGATATGCACTATTCATTTGTTAGTTGGCAGGATTTTTTTGAATTGATAGTGGAGGCTAAAATGCTAAATGAAACTGTATCTGTGTCGAAGTTGGGATCGATTTAAGAGGCCATGAGATAATTTGAAATTCAGAAAGGTTTACTGAAAATTCGAAAAGATTGATCGCTCGCTCTCTGCGTCCCTTTATACATTGCTCTGTCCGTCATTTGCATGGGCGAGATGTGCCATTATTGTCCCTCGTACATACGAGAGTATGCATTTTTACAACCTTACTTTTTTTTAAGTTTTAAAAAAAACTCTCACCGAATAAGACGAAAGTCGTCAAACATGTTTTTTTTCTTGACCGAAGAAAGTGACATGCATATTCTCCATGAACCACTGCTCAATTAAAAAAAGTGAATGGGGGTAAAAAAGGTGGTTGTGTTTGTTAAACCAAAAGGTGTATTATTCATTCGTACCCCTCGGTTTTTTATATCTAACGTTGTTGGGGTGATTGTTTCTCTCTCTTTTTTTGAGAAAAACCAAACGACGTATTTGTAAATAAAAAATAATTTATAAATAAAACTCTCATATACATATTCTTAGTCATATAAAAGGCAAAGATGAAAAATAAATTTAGTTAAAAAAATCTTAAAATCAACTCTAAGTTTTAGGTTGAGAGTTTAAATTTTAACTTAAAGCCTAAGCGAAAAACATGGGCTAAATTGCTTAGGTTGAAAATGGGCATAACATCGTATAGTTGTGTTATACTATTTCAACAAAATAACACTTCCCCAAAACAGACATTATTTTATTCTATCTCAGATGATTCTTGTGTTATACATATATCATCTGAAAAATACATTTTCTATTTTTTTCAACATTGAAATAGAACATGGTAATTTATAGTGTTTGGAGTAACACACACTACTCTCGGCATATATAAATTAACTTACAAATTTAGACAAATATAATACGACAACAATATCAACTATAACGAACCTATAACTAAAACTTAACATAAAAAACCGCCAAACATATTTAAATCTTATCTATCGTAATTATAACTAAGCAAAACCCTACTCTTACGGTCATATAGTACTCAACCAAGCCGACAATCGAAAGACGAGGAGGAGAAAGATGATCGGGATAAGGCGATACCACGTAGAGGTCAAGATTGGGGCAGTCGACACAGATTGTATTGCATCCGGACTTTCCTATACTCAAGCTCTACCATACGACGTGTGCGTACGACTAGTAGGGGGATAAACAAACCGGAACGAGTCATCCGTTCCTACAGCTATCGCCGGTGTGCAAACCCACGAGAATCGTGTCGCTTACTTGTGGGCCCCACCGCACAGCCCCATGTCCATCGGGACGCGACACACACCCGCCCCGCACGTGTCCAGTAGTAGCACCGCGTACTCGTAGCGTACTAGTGCATAGTAGCACCCCTTGCCGGCAGGTCGGGGCCACCTCTCCGCACACCCGCAGGTGGGACCCAACGTCCAGCGAGAGAGCAACCGCCTCTCCTCCCCTTCCCTTTCCCACCCGCGAGATAAACACGCCATCATCCACCATCTCGCCTCCCCATTCGCGATTAGCCACAACACCACCACCACCACGGCCCCAGAAAAAGAAGAGCAAAAAAAAAAAAAATTGCTCGAATCATCGAGTCACCTCACCACACCTCACCTCCTCCTCTTCCTCTTCGTGCCATCCCTTCCCTTCCTTCCCTTCGAGCTGCACATCGCGCAGTGCGATTGCTTCCCGATCCCGCGAAGCTATAAATACCGCCATTAACCCCGCAATCGATGCGCCGCTAGGGTTGAAGCTTTCCTCCTCCTCCCGCGCGCCCCATCCCGAGAAGAAGGATTGGGCGAGGGCGAGGGGCGGCGGGTGAATCGAACGGGGATTGATTGGTTCGAGATTCGCGGGGCTTCCAGTGGGTCGGGATTTGGGGTTGTGGGGTGGGGTGGGGAGGATTTGATTCGATTCGGCGAGGCTGGGGCGTGGGGGCGGGCGATCGGGTCACTGGAGTTGCCCCAGCTGGCTTCGGGCCATGGCTGGGATGGACGCCGGCGGGGAGACCTCCGACGCGCCACCGGAGTTGTCGCCGCAGGAGCGCGTTGAGCAGGTGCGTTGCCCCCCGCTCTGATCCGGTGCGGTCGTGCTTGTTCTCATGTTCGTCTTTCGGTGGCGCTATATAGTGAACTGTGAATTGGTTTGCTTTGTACCAAGCGATGTAGAACACGCTTTTGGTAGAATCCGGAATGTGCAGTTCTTTTTGCAGCTAGTAAGTTGTACTAGTTGAGATGATGATGCCTCTTCCTTTCTGTTCGTCTTCTTGTCAATTCATGTAGGGTTGAGTGTGCGCGCGTGCGTGCGTGTCAATTTTTAGAAGTACTGTTGTTGCATAATGCGAGGGAGAGCAGTAATCTATAGCATTGACCGTGCTGAATAGGTTAAACGGAATCATACATCTGTTTGAAATGATTGGAGCTTCAGTGATCAGTAGGATTAATAGTCATTGTGCAAAATCTCTGTACTTTTCTAATGTACTTGGCATTGCTGCCCCACTGCAGAAACTGATTCTCTTCGGAGTTCCACAAGAACAACTTCAGGAACACCAAGAAGGTTTACTCTTGTACTTGGAGGAACACAAGGAGTTGATCCCTGAAATCGCCAAGCTCATCTTGTCAGTTGCCACTGATTTATTGGAGACCCAGAAAGCATCAAGTAAGGATGGTGACAGCAGCAACAGTGAAGCATGCAATGAGATTTTGTCTTGGCTACAGTGGTTAATGTTCAACAATGAGCCACATGCGATGCTTGATGACTTGGAACATAGCTCTGCAGGCGAACGTGCTGTCTGTGGGTCTGTTTGGGGACATAATGATCTTGCATATCGTTGCCGGACCTGCGAGCATGACCCCACATGTGCAATCTGTGTTCCATGTTTCCAGAATGGCAATCACAAGGACCATGACTACTCCATCATGTATACTGGTGGTGGATGTTGCGACTGTGGGGATACTACCGCCTGGAAGCGTGAAGGATTTTGCTCAAGGCACAAGGGTCCCGAGCATATTAAACCACTTCCAGAGGAGCTTGCGAGTTCAGTAGGACCTGTGCTGGATGTGCTCTTGAAGTATTGGAAGGAGAGGATATGCCTGGTTGAAGGTCCACCCCATGCAGAGGGTGATGGTGGTAGCTCATGCAAGAGGGTTGCTGAAGAATTGACAGCGTGTATTGCTAAAATGCTGCTTGAGTTCTGCACATGCAGTGAAAGTCTTCTTAGTTTTGTCTCCCAAAGAATCCGCGAGTGTCCGGACCTATTAGATGCATTGACAAAGGCAGAAAGGTTGCTGGACAAGGAGGCTGTGAAAAAACTGCATGAGTTGCTATTGAAACTTATCAGTGAGCCAGCTTTTAAGTATGAGTTTGCCAAAGTTTTTATACACTGCTATCCTGTTACATTTGGGGAAGTTATTAAAGGGTGCAATGATTCTCTGATGGAGAAGTATCCTCTGATGCATACCTTCTCTGTGCAAATATTCACTGTGCCAACACTGACTCCTAGGCTTGTGCGCGAAGTGAATTTGCTCGGAGTTCTTCTTGGATGCCTGACAGATCTATTTCTTTCTTGCATTGGTGAGGATGGCCGTTTACAGGTATGCTTGATCCATCCTATGGCTTGAAAAGTTATGCTGACCCATTTATGTTGTTATTTCTTTTTACGTATAAGATATAAGATGACAACTGTCGGTACATTTTGTGCCAAGCATTTTTTTTTTATAGTGATAATCATGTTCAATTAGCCCTGAGTCTGTTTTTATTCCATCAACCATGAGTTAGGCTAGCATGTCTCAAGCTTATGCATGAGGACAATAAAGACGAGTTACTTGAATAGCTGGAAAGGTTTGATGACAGGGACTACTCTTGTTGGTTCTGATAAATCTATACTGACATAGCCAGTGGGTCTCTGAAATATATTGGTAGATCTGTAGATATCTCTGATCGCGTTATAGTTAGCTTATGAACCTGATAAGGTTTCATTTGGTGGACCTTCTGTAATTATTCATTGATCAACTATACATTGTGATTCATGTAGTGTAATGCGATTTCATATGGTCATGGTAGTCTTTGTACCTTGTTATTTACAGACAAACAAATGGACAAACTTATATGATGCATCCGTCAGACTATTGGAAGATACACGTTATGTCCTTAGTCATGAGGAAGTTTCTAAATATGTTGCTTATGAGAGGCCTGATTTAACAAGGTCATGGATTAAGCTCCTGTCACTTGTACAAGGAATGGATCCTCAGAAGCGAGTGACAAGCATTCATGCTGAAGATGAGAATGAGAATCTATCTGCGCCCTTTGTACTGGGACACTATCTTGGAATTTGTCATGGTTCTTTGGTGAAGGGAGCTTTTTGTCCTCCTGAGCAACATGAGTCAACTGATGTTACTGTTTGCTCCACTGCAACAAAAGGTATGGAGAGTGCTGAGAATCAGCGGCATGCAAAAGTGGGGAGGGTCTCCCAGAGTAGCTCAGTATGCAATTTAGGCAGCAAAGACAGATCTTCAAGCAGCGGATTGCCACTGCCTGCTCCCTGGTTAATTTTTCAGTGCTTGAAAGCTATTGAAAGTTGGCTGGAACCAGGTACAGCTCTGAGGGGCAAGTTGTCCTCCCTTGATGCGAGCAGCAGTGATCCTCACAATTTTATGGCTTTGCTTGAGGAGCCTTTGACTTCTAACATAGACAGATCAAATACAAATATTGCTGAGGTAGATGTCAAGATAAATGAAGAATCCCGATCCGATGATATTGCAGATAATCCTGAGTCATTTAGTTCCTTTGTTCAAGATCAGGACAATCTGATGCAAATTGATCAAATAAGGGTTCCTCCTTCTAGTAACATGGCAGGGAAAAGAAAGATGTACGAAAGTAGCAGTGCAGCAGATACACAACTGCACCCTGAGAATGCCATTTCTTGTAACCTGACTGACGGCAGCCTTTTGTATGCCCACCCGGATTCAAGAATTGAGGAACTAGGTATACTCAACACAGTAGGCTGGCCTCATGTTGTTTTTGATGTCAGTTCACAAGAAACATCATTTCATATCCCTTTACATCGCATGCTTTCTTTGCTATTGCGCAAGTCAATGGAGAAATGTTTTGGAGAGGATGTTAAAGCTGAGCATTGTTCAGTTGTTCAGACCAATGAGTTCTTCTCTCAGGTACTAAGAGGTTGTGAGCCCTATGGGTTTGCGTCAATTGTGATGGAGCATCCATTAAGACTAAGAGTATTTTGCGCACAAGTGCGTGCTGGAATGTGGCGAAAGAATGGTGACGCAGCTATACTGAGTGCTGAGTGGTACCGCTCTGTGCAATGGTAATTTTACTGTGACCTTAGGTGAGTTTGTTGTTCAACTGATAGTCCTGAAAGTAATAATGTTACCCTTCTTTCCAGGCTTGAACAAGGTTTGGAGTCTGATCTGTTTCTTCTTCAATGCTGTGCTGCATTATCTTCTCCAGAGTTTTTTGTTAAGACCATTCAAGAGAGGTTTGGTTTATCAAATTATACATCTTTGGATCTCATGGAACATAATGAGTAAGTCACAAGTTGCTTTATCATGACAGATCAACTTCTATTTGCATGCATTGTTTTTGGTATCACATGTATGTACCATGTAGCTTATGGGGGTTATTACAAATTTACATTCACCTTTATTTGTGTCACAATTAAGCACAGCTATAATGATCACAAAAGTTAACAATGAATCTGCACCTCTAGAATCTAGTTACTTTCCTGTTCTCTTTCTCTTGCTTGTTTTCTCTTTTGGTCTTGCAGAATTACCAACAAGGAAAAATTGCAACCATTTTCTTTTGTTGGTGGTTTATGGTGAAGGAAAGTAGTAGTCTCCATTTTGCTAAACATGCTTTGATATTTTAATAACGTTTTGCACTGACTGCCCCACCGCCATTTCTTCACTTGCATGCTTGACTGATTTCTAGGTCCTCGGTTTGAAAGGTTCTGTTCCCTTTCTAATTTTGTGTCATATCCCATGCCATTGCTGCCATGGCCCTGTGTGGTGGGTCTTTTAGCACATGCTATCATGCGTGAATTGTGACAGCACCTTGGATTAAGCAGCGTTTGTTATAAGGAGATCTATATGTTAGGTTATTTTGGTATCTTACAAGTTAGACAAGTTTCTTTTTAGATTAATCCTGTATATGGCATCGAACCGGAATAAAAGAGGTTCCTTTTACTGCCTGTCTCTCTGCCATTGTGGCAGGGTTGCCTCTATAGTGCCATTTGAGCTGCTTTGGTGCAGTGGGCTACCTATCGCATGCTTTACATATTTTCACACATCACCTTTTACTGAAAGCTGTTGCCTTGGTATAATTTTTAATCTCATTGTTTTCCTTAGCTGTCCATAATTATATACTCGAACTTTTTTGTCAACTGAAGAAACTTGTGATGCCAAATTTGGTTGACAGCATGCCCCTTTTCAGGTATGAGTCAGTTCTTATGCAAGAAATGCTAACTTTTCTTATACAATTAGTCAAAGAGCGTAGATTTTGTGGGCTTTCCACATCAGACAACTTGAAGAGAGAACTGATTTATAAATTAGCTGTTGTGGATTCCACACACAGCCAGATTGTGAAGTCCCTTCCTCGTGCCCTTTCGTCAAGTGACCAGCTTCAGAACGTTCTGGATTCACTAGCAGTTTATTCTAATCCATCTGGCATGAAGCAGGTTTGAATCCTTCAAATTAACACTCTTACGGAAATATAATTTTATTTTTGAACGTATGTTTTGCAACATAATTTATCACAGGGTAAATATGTACTTCGCGAAGCATTCTGGAAGGAGCTGGACTTGTATCATCCCCGTTGGAATTCCAGGGAACTACAAATTGCTGAGGAGAGATACTACCGTTTTTGCAAAATATCTGCTCTCAATGCTCAACTACCTCAATGGACACATGTTTTTAGCCCCCTGCACAGTATTTCTAAAATTGCAACATCCAAAGCCGTCCTTCAAATTGTTCGTGCTGTGCTCTTTCATGCTGTTTACAGTGATCCATTATCTGTATCACGTGCCCCTGACAATGTCCTTGTGACTGGTTTGCACTTGCTTTTCTTGGCACTTGATATATGTGAATCAGAGAGCAAAATGTATGCCAAACAACATGGTATGGATATAGTGCAGCATGATGATGAATCATGGGTAGTCCTGTCATCATATGCAGAAGAGGCTTTTCCCATATTGACCTACTCTACTGAACTAGTAGCCCCAGTGTCTGGCAGAGTGAAGAATGAGAGCATGCTGACCTTACTGGTTTCATTAATGCACAAATACAAGGAAGACAATGATACCTCCTTTTCTGGATCCAAGTACTGCAATATTCCATCACTAATTGAGAGCTTGTTAAAGAAATTTGCGAACTTAAGTAAGGAATGCATGTCTGCAATAAGACAAATGGCACCACATATGGTCCCTTCCATGCCACAGCAAACCAGTTGCAAACAAAATCTAGAATCTTCAGATTCTATGGACAAGAAGGCAAAGGCGCGCCAACGCCAAGCTGCAATGATGGTAAGATTTTAATTTTAAACGTTCGCACAGTTTAATTATATTCTCGAGCCATCTCATATTCTTGTTTAATTATGTTTGTTGAATGGGTTTACAGAACTTGAATATTACATTGATTTTCTTTAATATAGAAATGATAGGTCTGCAGTTCCCTTGATCGCCTATTAATTTGTTCTCGTTTTGTAGATTTTGATCCATATATAGTCTGCTAGTATTCCTTGATTGTAGATTTACTTGTTGATGTTGGCATGTCTTCATTTGCATTACTGTATTTTCTCAGCACTGCTTCTCGTCTCTTTATATGTTAGGCAAAGATGAGAGCAGAACAGTCGAAATTTGCGGAGAGTATGAAGTCATCAGGAAGTGAGGGGCATGATGTTCCAATGTCTGAGCCAGATGTATCCAGTTCAACTGGTGTAGTCTTGGAGGAGTCGCTGCCAGTTTGCTCCCTGTGCAGGGATTCAGATTCTAAAAGTCCACTCTGCTATCTGATTCTTCTTCAGGTAGCCATAGTTTTACTTCTTTGCTTGGCAATGCATTGCTCTATCAATTATGTTCACATCTACATGAAGTAGTGATTGCCTTTCTGTATATTTTGACCTATTTCTGATATGTGTTCAAAAACACGCTGATAGGATTAATTATAATTTTGTTAGTATGCTTTATATTTTGTGCTTTTGCACATGCTTCCTTACCTGCTCTATAATTCAGAGATCTCGGCTGGCAACTTTTGTTGAGATGGGCAATCCATCCTGGGAAAATCCGACTCAATCAAACAAAATATCTGGGTCCATCAGAAGGGAAGAATCAAGTGATTCCTCGGGTGCTGCTTCTTTTAGTTCAGAAGAACTCATTCCTGATGCAGCCGTAGAGCCTTCTTTTGATTCAGATGCTATGGAAGTTGATGCTTTTCTTGATTTCTCAAATGAACAACATCCACTGATTAGATATATATCATCTTTCCCTAGTATATACTCTAACAGCAATGATGGTGATATTACCTCTCTTGAGACAATCGAGGATGATGTCTGCAAGGATATTTTAAATTATATGTCTGGGTCTAGCAGTGTAGAATCTAAAGATGGTGAGCAGACACTGTCTACTACAAACCTGTCAATTGGATCTAAGAAAAACAGAAGCCCCAGAAGTTCTGTGCTGGGAACATATGTTAATTGTCTTTCAACAAAACAACTTCATTCTTCCAAATCTTCTGGTTCAGTAACAAGGAACAGATTTGGTCCTGTTGATTGTGATGGCATCCACATATCCACTTGTGGACATGCTGTACATCAGGAATGCCATGATCGATATTTATTCTCCTTGAAACAAAGGTAGGCCCTACAACTTCCACTCAAATCCTTTAGTTCATTCTTATTTTGTTCAAGTAGGAAAGATATTGCATAATGGTGCCTATTGTGCGCCATAGTTGGATGAGTCTCCCACACTTTTAGCAGTGCACAACTTGACAATTGGTAGCTTCTTGATTTTACAATTATTCAGTTCACTTTGATTTAAGTAGTAACCCTCTCAAGGCTTGAAATGAAAATATATACTTACGGTTTTAGCCTTTTAGGAACAATTGGTTTTAGCCTTTTAGGAACATTGTTGACTGAACATATCCTATGCTAGCTGCTTACACTTCTAAAACTGATCATTTACAGATATGTAAGGAGACTTGGTTTTGAAACTGGTCATATTGTTGATCCGGAACTGGTATTTTCTATCTATACATTTCATAACTCTCTCTCTCTCTCTCTCGCACGCGCGCGTAATAACATTCAGTATCTTTGTCCAGGGAGAGTTGCTGTGTCCAGTCTGTCGCAGATTTGCAAATTCTATTCTTCCAGCATCACCTGATTTATGTAGTAAACTTTCGAGGAAGACAATGCCAACTGTTCAGATGCCATCTGAAGCTCCTCCTGCTGCATCATGGGTGACTACAAGTAACTTACAGTTCCCTCATGCGCTCTGGCTTCTTGAAAGTGCTGGAAAAATTGTTGGACAAAGCATGTTTTTAAAAGCTTTAAGTGGGAAGGTCAATGATACTACAGAGCCAGCTCTAGATCCTTCCCTTCGAAGATTGTGTATGCTTTACTACCGTCGCAGCCACAGCAGTTTTTCGGCATCTGAAAGGCTCAACCCATCTCTGTTTCTCTGGGATACACTAAGGTACTCCGTAGTATGTACAGAAATTGCTTCTCGTGCTAGATCGGCAGGCTATTCTGAATCAAGATCATGCGTAGAATCTTTACGCCATGAATTGAATTCATCAAATGGGTTTATACTATCTCTGTTGTTTCGTGTTGCACACTCTGCAAGAAATTTGAATCGTCTTGAGGTTCTTTTGAGATTCGAAGGTATACAACTGTTAGCAAGCTCTATTTGCTCCGGCATTTCTGGTGATAAAGATCTTCTGAATGCCACTAAGCGGAAAGGTATATAGTGCACACTTTATACCCAATCTCCACCTCTAAATATTTACCCTGTATATGTTTAAGTATCAAACTCTTGTTTCAATGCAAAAAGTGTAAGATAAATGTAGTGTTCGATGGCCTTAAGAAACCAAAATATCATAACTAGGTAGGTTGATGCACCTCTAGAATCGGTGTTTTAACTAGGGCTCTTGTTTCATAGAAAACTTCAACACATCTATATTTTGCATGATTATTATGCAAGATATCATACTTGAATACCCTCTCACATTTTTCATTTTTAACAGGCACTTTGCCACCTATTGTTGACCCCACCAGTGAGGGTGGAGTCTTCCCTGATGTCCAATTTTGGAAACAATGTGCCGATCCAGTCCTTGCTCAAGATCCTTTTTCGTCACTGTTGTCAACTCTTTTCTGTTTACCTGTTCAGTTTCTAATGTCCACCAAATTCTTCATCCCTCTCGTACACCTGTTTTATGTTGTTTGTGTTGTTCAGGTATGCTATTTTGCCTACTTGAATGTGCATATAATCTTCTTTATTACTTTATCACATTTTATGGCATGCACTGTGTTGTAGGCCTTGATAACATGCTATGCAGAAGAAACATTTGACAGATCAAGCTTCAGCAACTGCATCCTTAATGATGTTTGCCAGACTATGTCAAGTTATGATATTGCTAGAGAATATTTTGTATCCAAACACATTGATCCTTCTTGTCACCCAAAAGATATGGTCCGGAGATTGACTTATCCTTATCTTCGGAGGTGTGCATTGCTATGGGAGCTTCTAAAATCGTCTTCCTCAGCACCTTTGTATGACAGTTCCAATATCTGGGAAGGATCATCGCAGCTTTACTTGAATAATAGCGCAACAGACTCATTTTCAGTGGAGCTGAATGGAATAAGGGAATTAGAAGACCTGTTTCAAATTCAGTCACTGGATCCAATTCTCCAAGATGAATCTGTACATATGCTTGCACTAAAATGGTCACAACATTTCTGCGAGGATTACAAAACCCGTAAATATATAGGTGTTCACTTTTCTACCCCAGCAGTGCCATTTAGGCTGATGGAGTTACCCCCTGTCTACCAAGTTCTCCTGGAAAGGTTAATCTGAACCTTCTGAGTTGGAATTTTGTTTTGAACTCATTCCCTCTCTGGTTCAGTGGCTTCAGGAACCAGACATTGCTCTCTAAGGCTAATACTTACTGTTTTTCCTCTTAGATATGTCAAGATGCAGTGCCCTGATTGTGGCTCAGTGCCTGATGAACCAGCATTATGTTTGCTTTGTGGAAAACTTTGTTCACCTAGTTGGAAACCATGCTGCAGGTAGGTGTTCTGGTTAATTTGGTTCTTGTTTTACTCTTGCTGGTTCTGTTTTAATTATGAAGGGGTAAACATTTATTTTGTTTCTTGTTTGTAGGACTGGCAAGTGCCTTAATCATGCATCTCAATGTGGTGCTGGTGTCGGCATATTTCTTTTGGTGAGGGTATGTATTAGATAATCTCTCATCCAACAAAGTTTGTCAGCTACATATCATTCTTATTCTCGGTATTGAGATTGCTTTCTTCAATTTTGATGTCTGTTTTGTGCAGAAAACAACAATACTTTTGCAGCGATCTATTCGTATCGCCTTTTGGCCATCTCCCTACCTTGACGCCTTCGGTGAGGAGGTACTGCGTTAATTTAGTACTGAACAGTTTTATGGGCATTAAAGCATATTTATTCGCCTCGCTATCCTCACTCACCTTGCTATCTTTGCATTCTTGCTCTGGCGTTCAAGTAATGGTCTATTATGCATCATAAAATCGTGCTCTTGCATGGACCTTGGCCGGGCAATATTTTCCATGAGAAAAGTCGAGTTGGGTAATTGGAAAATTGAACCTGTCACTACTGCCTTGATGTAAAATACCCATGATCTGATGAACTGAAGTAAACAACTATTCCTGTAGTAGCGGTGAGTGAAACGGTAGTAGCCTAAAACATGAATGTTTAATTTCCCTGCTAACAAAGCGATAATTGATTTTAGTGCTGCCACCATTAAGGAATCCTGTCAATACTGTGAAGAACCCCATTGACTGAACCCCACGCAACTGCTCTTTACTGCCATTGTTGAGTGTACGTGGAACTGCATATCGCTTAAAGCATTGTAGTTAGAAAGGATTGATGGCATCTGGCTTGATTTGTACATAGGATGACTATAGATGCATGCTTTCTTGTAAACTCTCGGGAGATCATTCAGTTCTCCACTGAATGAGGACAATTTGCTTTTCGCTACCTTGTGATGTGAAGAAGCATAAGGTTAAGGTAACTCCCAGGCTTGTCCTCACCTGAGGGCTGAGGCTGAGGTATGCTACCAAGGATGTCTGAGCCAAATGTCCCCTTGGTGACCTTGTGCAAGATTACGGGTAATTTCATTATATGTGATTCTATGGCATTTTTCTTATGTATTTCTGTTTGTTTGCAGGATCACGACATGCACAGAGGAAAGCCTTTGTATCTAAGCCAACAAAGATACGGCGCTCTCACCTATCTGGTATTAGGCTTTCCCCCCTTCCTCAACATCGCTTCATTTGAATCATCAGAAATTTTCAGATAACATTCCCTCCGTTTGACAAGGTAGGTGGCATCGCATAGCCTTGACAGGACTTCCGAAGTCCTTCGGCAAACAACCATCAGCATTTATGGATCTGATTGAGTACAATGTGCTGTGGGACAATCTCCAAAGGTCTGTATCATGTATATTTTGTTATGTTTGATTCTGGAATGCCAAAAACTGTCTTCTTCCCTTCTGAGACGATATTAATGGGTACTTCAAACAATTGAAGCATTTGCGGTGGGGTTTTGGTTGCATGCCTCAAGTTGCCAAGCCAAACTTAAGGCATGTTATACATTCTTAGCCTGCTCTTTTGTTGATCCACAGTTATGACTAGCCACACTTTTCAACCTATGTGACCCCACATGTTAATGGTACAATTTCTTGGCTAAGCTTGTCTAAGATGTGGCCATCGTTTTGTTAGTCACTTTTTGTGGCAAGCCGCATGTTGCCTAAGATGAGGTTTAGCAAAGTTAGCCATCAACCGAACAATCCCTACATCCTCCCCAGGATTGAGATCACGGCAGACTCCCCAAGACCAAGTAGATGCCCAGTCAAAGGGGAGGAAAATATTGAAGCTTGTCTAGTTTACAAGGTTTACAGTTACATGGCAGCAAGCGGTGGGTGATCACAAACAAGAAAGTTCTGTTCCAGCTATCGAGATTATTGTAATATGCTTAGTCATAGCTATGCTGCGGTTATTTGTCAGTATTGCCTAGGTGCCGTGCAGGTTGATTCCGTAGTATCAATCCAATATCTCTCACCATCATCTACTGAAACAGCTACTGTTAAAAAGTGGAAACTATAACGAGAGTTGAATTTGACATAGCTGAATGTTTTGCAAGGCATCTTTCCTTTCCTCTTCTTTATCAGTGCATGGTGTTCTGTTGACAGGATCTTGTGATGTGAATATTTCCTGGAGCTGCCTATGCAATTTGAGATGAATGCTTTTAATGGTATCAAAGCTTCCTCACACAAAGGTATTAAAACACTATGTTCTGCTCATGCATGTAAATGCTGCCGCTATGATGTACTGTGCTGTCTCTGTCGTCTGACTCTTTTGCTCATCCAGATGGCGTCTCTTCTCCATCCGTGCTTCGGTCCTGCCCCCGTTGCGCAAACTGTACAGCGATCATGGTCTACTTTTCCTTGTTAATGATGACTGGATGAACAGTCTACCTTCCGATTTCGGTTTCTGGATGGATGGTTAGAGTCGTTGGACTGCTGACCTCGTAAACATTCAACAATTTGCAGCATGGTCTGTACAGTTAATAATTCCCCTAATGGACATAGTTGTCTTTATTATAGTAGTAATATAATCATTTACTTTTTGAGCTTTTCAGACGTGCATCTTTGTAGTAGGTACCACAAATCTACACTAGAAAAGACGCACGTTTAGTCTACAAAACACGGCAACTCTTCAAGGACGGTAAAAAAATGGAGGTTTCTTGAGGTGCTCAAACCTGCATGCCACTCTAGGTACTTAAGCTGGTGGGATCTCATTCCACCTATGTCCCTAACAGAGCAATAATCTCAAGTCATTTGCGTAATATTTTCTTACAGCGTGGCAGCCTGCCTAGATTATGAGAGTGCTATTGACTCTTACCATTTGGATACGAGCTCGAAATCAGGAAAAGCTAGCGGTGTGAAATACACCACTTATCCAAAACGAAGTACTGATGATGCCCTCTCACCTCACACACCAGCAATGGAGGTCGATCATTAAGATATCTTTTTATACGTATATAAAATATATTTATTAATTTATAAATAAATTTAGGTAGAGTAAAAATACCATATAATATGAAACGAATTAAGTAGCTGTAATAATTAAGCACCGGGGCTTCCGTAGATCGATAATGCCTGATATTTGCACTCCGCAAGCAGCAGTATGAACTAGCCAACTGCGAATCAGTTCTGGAAAAAACTTAAATCCTGCATACCGGGGGGGGGGGGGGGGAGTTGGGTTCATCACAATTCGTTCATTTCAGAGTCGGGGAATAGTATTAATCACAATTCGTTCATTTCAAACATAAATCTGGCTTCACCAACGAATATAAAGTGCATATTTACAAGGATTCCGTTGTTATAAACATGAGAACTGGGACACAGAAGTTGTTATAAGCATATGCGTAACTGAGCACCACCGCTTCCACCAAACCTAATGCATCATAGTGCAAATATAACCTGGTCTTGCCACTATTAAATCAAACCTCGCATGTCCATTCTGCTTCCCTGCACTGCACCAGGCAAAACAAGGAAACCAACATAACTCAGAACACAAGTTATTCCCAGAGAGAGCCGTGAAAAGAAACAATTACCACAAAAGGTCTCATTTTTTAGATAATGGATTAACCGGACTCTACACCAACAAAGGGTGTACTCAGCCAAAATAAAACATACAAGAGTACTTGGACCCAAAACTTTAATATCAGGTTAACAGAGACGCAAGAACACACCAAAAGGAGAACTAGGCTCAACACACCAACAAAGCACACAGTAGCACAGCTAGACAACTTGGTAAAGGATGACAATACAACACTGCAGCAAGCCAGCAACCCAAGCCACAAAACCACTACTCTTCAAGCCTTCTTCTCAGATTCCACCCTCTGGCCTCTGTTAGCAAAGGTTGAGACTCTTTTCTCCAAAATATTGCATCCTTCCTTTATCTTCTGGCTATCTTCCTCTTTAAGCAGCACCGACCATTGTCGTGCCCAAAAAGTCCCCTGAAAATTACCTGCAACAAGCAATTAGTATCGGAGCCATTAAAGACTAAATCATTCCTACATAGCCAAACCGCCCAACACAAAGCTGCCACTCCTACAAAAGCTTGAGTTTTTAGCCTAAGTTGAACTCCTTTTAGCCAATTCCCTAGAAGATTAGCAACATTTCTAGGCGGTCAGTGGTCGCCGGTACCTGCGCATCTCCATCAAACGCACCACTACATCTACTACAAGCTCTCCCATGGCTCTAATGGCGTCATCCTCTACCGGTCAGTAATTTTCCGCATAATGATATTGTGATCATGTATAGCAAACAACAAAATCATCATGTCTTGGTGGCTGGTGCAATAGCAACCAACAAAATCATCATGTCTTGGTGCAATAGTCAGAGTTGAAAAACAAAAACTGCAAATAAATTAAATACAAACAGACTCTAAACAAGGAGAACATTGAGCCTAACTTATGAAGGTATTTGAACTACACCTAAGTTGTTTTTTGTTCTCACCTGCCTAATTATACAGAGATTCATCGGGAAAGATATCGCGGCCATCTGCGCCAGTTGTAACAACACGGACTGCAAGTTCTTGCTCTTCCAGGAGGCACATCCTGAATTGCATCGCATTAGGGCAATCAACCATGTAGAGTCTTTTCAGTGAGATTATATTCTCTGCCTGATCCAGTGCTGGACAGTCCTGTGCAAGCAAGTCCTGCAGCTTACAGAGATTGGAAATTCTCCTCAAACACCTGTTGTTCTTGACCTTGAGCCATAACACTGAAGGAAGGTTGTCAACTTCTTGCAGCTTGTGAGCACCTTCAATGTGGATTCTTCGTAAGTTAGCAATCCTATGCAAGTCTTCAGGGAGAGCCTTTAATTTTGGGCAGCCATTAAGAAACAGACGCTTAAGGCAAGGCATCAGAACGAGCTGTTCAGATCTGCCACACAAATAATCTGTGTTAAGAGACCAATTTTCCAAATTTCCCATGTCAATGATGAGAAGCAATTCGAGCTTTGGAAAAACAGTTATACACTTTGCACTGCTGACACCTTTCCCTAGCAGGTCTGCACCAATGTTCACTATTGAATCTGCGCCTTTAATCTGAAAAACCAGCAGTTCTGGCATCTGACCTGCTGGTGGAAGCTCTGAACATGAAACACACTCATTGAGGTGCATATGACCCAAATTTGGCATATTATGCTCTGGTTCAGAGCATAACCAATCTGGGAATCTTAGACCAGGGAACCCCAAAAAAAATATATATAGTAGACTTGGCGATGGACTTAGTATCTCATAGACTTGTTGAATTCTCTCAATCTCGTTAATCTGGTAATGGGTTTTATCATGAGTATTTACTCCCACTGTGCAGCAGAGAGACAGTTTTCGAAGATGAAGATTATTCTTGAGTACAAATGCACCCGTTGATGCTGCCTTTTCTAGCTTCTCAACCCGCAGATGTTGGATGTTGGAGAGACGTTGAAGTTCATCTAGTCTAAATCCAGTTGCGCTCTCGAAAACTCCTCTAAGGTTGCAGAGTTTCTGCAACTTTGCAATTCCCTTTGGAACATGGTCAATTCCAGTCTTTACTAGCTCAAGGAAACTTATGTTGGAGAGTGTCATCACACTAGCTGGTAGGCTATCCAAATGTTTGCAACTAAGCAATGAAAGGTATTCGAGGCTGGTAAGATTGCCTATGGATTCTGGGAGTTTCTCAATTTTTGTATAGCTTAGATCTAGAAGCCTCAGTAGCAGTAAGTTTCCCACTGACTCTGGTATGATTTGGATGCTTGTTCCACTGAGAACTAAGACCCGGATATGCTTTAGCTCTCTGAAAATGTCCTTATGTATTATCTTGAAGTTCTTGTTATCAAAAATCAGAAGGCTCCTCAAGCACTTTTGTTCTTCTATAGTAGGTATTTCTTCTACATCATTACCGATCCCCAAGTGGCGCAGATTCGATAAGGCTTTGCTATTTTTCAAATTCATGAATAAGGAGTGATCCTTCGTCAAAAATTGACCAAGAGACCTCAATAGATCATGCATTGTTGACACGCCTTCGTCTACATACTCTGGTTTTGGCTGCAGAAGATTCCTTCTAATTAGCTCGTGGTAGTACTCTTCAGCGACCTCATGTATTGAGTATTGGTGCACTTTCGTCACGTAACCTTCAGCAACCCACCAGTAAGCAACCGCATCCCGACGAATCCCAAAATTTGATGGTAACAACGCACACCATAGAAAGCATTGCTTAAGTTCAGGTGGTAAGTTGTTGTAGCTTAAGTACAGAGGGCCTTCTAGTTCTTTGGGCAGTCCATGAATAGACCATTTGCTATCTCGGATGCTCTCCCATTCCGCCCTTGTTCTTTTAGTAGATAGGACACCTGCAACAACTTTGATGGCAAGTGGAAGTCCATCACACATTTTAACTATTTGATGCCCAACATCACTGAATTGTCTTCTTTGTTCATTTGGCGCAAATGACTTCTTCATCAGTAGTTCTAGACCATCACAATCATTCATCTTGTTTACCTTGTGGGTATAAACTGCATGCATTTCTTCCAAAACATCCAGGTTTCTTGTGGTCACGATGACATGGGAATTCAAACCCCTTTCAAAAGGCAACTGGAGAAGGTCAATCCATACATCGGATTTCCACACATCATCCAGCACAAGAAAAACACTCTTTTCTTTGATAGTGTCCACTAGAAGTGGTAGAAGCTCAGTCTTTGTCTCTAGTTGATCACATATTCCTCCAGCCATCCTTATTGCCTGCTTTAACAAACCGGTCTCTGTGTAGCTCTGAGAAATGCACAGCCATATATGAACTTGGAATTTCTCCCTTATCCTTTCCTCATTGTATATCTTCTGAGCTAGTGTTGTCTTACCGATGCCTCCCATTCCCTGGATCCCAAAAACTGTTGATCTGTTGTCATAGCAATTTCTGACAGTCATTTTGACCATGTCTTCAATAGCCCTTCTGATATCTTCTCCAACAACCTCAAGTTCATCTACTGGAGACGTCTGCCTTCTGTCAACAATTGTTATCTGGACTTGTGGCCGAGTGGTTCTCTCCAAGCTGAACATTTCTTTGTTCATTTTAATTTCTTCAAATTTTTCGTTTATGTTCATGATTCTTTTGGCAATCATGTGATCAAATGAAAACTTTGCAAAACTAGAGAACCTGAGTTGATTGCAACATACCGGTCTAGGTGGCTGCAGCAGCTTCTGTGAATGAACCATGAAAAGATCTATTATGTCATCAACATCGAACATAACATCTCTCATGTTCTTCCACCATGAATCTATCCATGGATCCTCCATAGCTAGAGCCTCAGCATCTTCACGGACAGCGCGGAAGAATTCCAGGTTTTTCATGAGGCTCTTGATTCCCTTTTTCACACTTAATGTCATGACAACCTCATCCTCCACAAGCTGACCCAGCTTTTCCAAGAATTTCCAAGTGAAAGAATCCAAAATTGTGCCCATAGTGCTAGAGCCTAAAGATTCCAATTGGATCTCTCATGTGGGAGGAGGTTGAAACTGCAGATCCCAGAGGAGATACCTCACAAAGCTGCAGATCACTTAGAAGAGGTCAGGAGCTGTTGCAATAGCAGGACAAAAGTTGGAGATTAGAGAAGGTAATGAGAAGGAGAAGTTATAAATTCTCTGTTTATTGCCACCTACTCCCTATGGGGGCATTTAACTATTTGCCTCCCTATGCTACAAATCATGTCGTTTTAGACATCAACACAGTCTTTAAGTTACAACTTTGATGACCAGTTTCTATTGCAAAACATTTGTAAACCACTAAATTTATAATATTATGAAATCACTTTTTTGAGGAAATTTTACCCCATATGTTTGTTGTATTGAACTCAAAATATTGAAAAAGATATTAAAGTTCAAAGTTTTTTAAGTTTGACTTGAAACATGTTAAAACAACATGTTTTCATGAACTGAGAGAGTAATCGGCTAAACTAATTTATTTCAACATTTATAGTCCCCTTGTCTATTCAGGCAAGTTTCAATAATGATGCATTGTAAAAATAAGGCCAAATAGTGTTACGCACTCGCAAGGCGATTAAAGTTGATGGTTCTTTCGGGTGATTCAAGTTGAAGGTTTGGCTGCGTACTATTTTTCATCACCCACTTGGCAAAAATAATACTCTCTTCATATTTTAGTAGATGATGCCGTTGGCCTTTTAGCATACTTTTAATTATTCGTCTTATTAAAAAAAACTTCCTAAATTATCGTTTATTTTGTTGTGATCAGATTTATTACTAAATATATATTAATTTTATAACTCACATTTTGTATTTATGCATAAAATATTTAAATAAGACGAATAGTCAAACGTGCACTAAAAAATCAACAATGTCACCCATTAAAATACGAAGAGAGCATGATTTTGTTTTAGAAGTGGGGCAACTTGTTGCTTTATTTTCTTTGCCTGATGTCACCTAAGAAAGACATGGTGCTTCTCTACCTGCACCAGAAAGACCAGAAGAAGTGTTAGAATTTTTTTTTTCGTAAACACAGAAGTGTAGAACTATTATATAGCATTTAAGCTAGTTTAGCTGCCTGTCACCAGTACATATTACACGAACACGCAATTAGCATTGGAGCAGAGGGGGTAAATGAAAAATCTTTATGTTTCTTTGCATTAATATTGGGCAGGACATGACAGAGACAATGATGCATGAGATCATCAGAGTGTATAGCACAGGAAAAAGAAGACATAGAGTTAAAACCGGCAGCTCTAAGGAGATGCACGCAAGAATCTCCTAGGCATTTCGTCGAACAGCTCATCCGCGTCCAACCACTTGCTTCAAAGGTCAAAGTTTCAGAGCATATAAAAGCATCGAAAGGAACCCCTACCATTTGTATCACTCAACTACTCAAGTCGCACATAATCAAGTCACAAGAAATAAGAGGATCGATCAGCTACGCAAGAAAAATATATACCCAACCAAAAAGATGATGCTCTTGGATAAATCAAAAGGCGACGACAGCGATCCACAAGCAAAGAGAGATGGGCCTAAGGTCGAACTGAACCTCGATCACACCGTAGAACAAAATAACGAGCATGTTCTCATCCAGCTGATTCATCTCTTACCTAAACCGGTTTAGCAGCCAGGCACAAGCGATGGTGTTGGACGAAATGCCCCCAAAATGCTGCAAACATGCGAGTTCCAGCCAGTCCTTTTCCCTGAATGGTCTAAGGCAATGAGGCTGATTGACACTTACCAAAGATCTTGGAGCTGGAGCTCTGCGATATGCCCCACTATCCCTCGTAGTCGCTACTCGCCACTGCACATCAGCATATGCAGTTGTGTGACTGGACACACAGTTTGTTAGCACACCGCTAGATATTACCCGTTGCTGCATGTCATCTAAACAGTTATAAAAAAATATAAAAAAAATTGATAAGATAGATAAATATGAGTTATATCACTCCACGTTTAAATTCAACTTCTATAAGTTATAGTAAAAATAACAAAACAATTATAAATATGCGTATGCTTAGTCTCAGTTTTATTTATACTTGTAGAAGTTAAATTTAAACTTACATGTTTATGAAGTGATATAACTTATATTTATTTATCTTATCAATTTTTTTTATATTTTGTATAACTATTTACATAACATACAAGCACGTGAGTGTATATGTCCATCCGTGTGCTGTGTGCTTGCTACCATTAGTGGCGGGCTTCTTTCAAATCCTTGTCAGCATTAATAATTCGAGTCAGTCGGTTTGAACTGGCCAATATCCAGTATTGGTCGTTCTAGAAGGAATTTTAAATGGAGGGCTAACTTGAGGGACTATAAGACTTATTAAAAAAAAAATCAGTTGTGGGCTTTTGGCGTCTGACCAGCCTGGTGCAGGATTAGAACATGGGCTACACTTTTTGGAACATTCAGGGATTATCCAACCCACTTAGGCCCACAGTGAACACAATGCTGTACATGGATTCATTCAATGGCTCAGCCCATTCTGTGATGTGTATTCCAAGTAGGCCAGAAGCTATATTCTTTTCCAGGATGCAAGTATGAAACTGAGGAGAAACAAGATTAACAGCAAGAGACACTGATTCCCATTATTAATTATTAGTACCACCAACTCAGTCCACATTACTGGAGAGGAAGGACTACATATACACAAGCCATAGATCTCTGATCTCTCATCATCTTTATTCTTACCGCACCACTACTACTCACTTTCACTTATTAAGTAGCAAGCATGCATTTCCTCCTCAGTCTGAAGATCACACTCTTCGCACTGGATAACACACAAGTTACAGAAGCATTTCATCACTTGTGACACGATCGGATCACACTACTACTAGCAGTACTAATTAAGCCCTTCCATCTCCTTCCTTGGGTTTGTCATGAGGTTGCCTCTCACTTGCCGCAGGTGCAGGGGTTGCAGGTGCAGTTGTCGCCGCACTTGCACCCGTTCTCGGCTCCGGCTCCGGCGGCGGCGCCGGCCTCGACCCCCTCGGCGTGACTGCACACATCAGAGGATCAATCAGCCATAGATTGAGTTAATTAGAACTCAGCCAGACATGATAGTGTTTGGTCAGAAATTCGGTTAATTAAACCATTTTGGATTGGAGTCCCGTATGACTCAATTGTATTAACTGCGTACGACTAAAACACTGTCACAAAAGAGGCTAAGTGAGTGTTACTGTAGCCGTTGATCAATTAGACAAAAGAGGTCAAGTGAGTGTTACTATAGCCGTTGATCAATTGAGTCATACGATAAGTCGGATGGTTAAGTCATACGCATAGCAATTTCCTTTGGATTGTTGCTATGAAGTTTCAGTGTAAATTAAAGGCACCAGTTTCTTCAGCAAGGGGAGGAAAAAAGATTGTCGTGATATGCATGAAGTTTTCAATCGTTATGCTTACGCTGCACAGTACTATCTAGCAGTGCAATTTTGTCATATGTACACTTTAAAAAGCAAGCAAGGTAGTGAACTTCTCAACAGAAAGTTTTGTTCTTTGTAACGTAGAAGAAAAAAAGAGAGAAAATATGACAAAAATTAGTTTATAGCCAGAAAGCTGATGGTATTTCAAATAAAAACTAGAGAAATTAAAATATTTTCTATGAAAATCTATAAAATTCATTTGTTCCGAAGAGTTCTTAAGAATAATACAAGTAGAAAGCACGGAGAAAAAAAAAAGGATTGGTGCACATACCCCTTGGAAGGTGCAACACCCATGATGACGGTCTGGGTGGTGGTCACCCCCTCAGCCATCTCTGGGTACATCTTACACCTGCACGCATGCAGAAATCATCAGAAATTCAGAACATGTTTCTTGTTTTCTCTAAGGACGGGGAAAACTGAGGTCTTCAGCTGCATGCTCCTCTGAATGGGATAAATCAGAAATTTCCATCAGGAATTCTAATTCCACTAAAATTTTTTTGAAAAAAAAATGATAGATTTATCCACAGATCGTTAGTCTATGACATGTTCTATATATCTGAAAAACATCCATGTCTTAAACAAGAGGAGCAACAAGAGGAGCGGCATGGCACAGTACTGCAACATGCAAACCAAGATCAAAGACCAGCATAGCATGATAAACTGAACTTATCTACGGATCCGTTAACAGAAATATGACCCGAAATCTCCTCTCATCTCACCAAGATCAAGAAAAGACCGGACAGACATCATATGCATGCATGGAGAGATCAACACAGATCTATCAAGATGAGAGAAGTTTTCTTCAGAAATCATAGCACCACCATGATCTGAAATCTTACCCTCCGCAGCCGCTGCCGCACTTGCAGCCGGATCCGCAGCCGCAGTTGCCTCCGCAGCACGACATCTCTCTCTCTAGATCACCACACGAATCAAGCTGGCAGCGATCACTCACACACACAGCACAGAAGCACAGGAAGGAAGCGCTCACTCTGAATTTTCTCTGAAGTCGGAACAATCCAGTGTCACCTGGGCCCTCTACTTATACCGCGGGAGGGAGGCCATCCGCCGTCCACGTGGCGCGCATCGCGGCCGGTGCCTTGACCGGGCGTCGCTCTGGGAGGGAGGTGGGGGATGAGATTACGGTTTTGCCCCTGATGGTTGTTGATTGATGAGCTATTCCTGGGGATCGTCGTCCGTCGCTCGCGGACAAGGGAGACGCATGCGGATGCAGGGTGGGGGGCGGCGGGCGTGATCACGTATGATCTGTGAGCTTGGCGTCTAGTTTGTGTGGCCTGAGAGCATATATGGTTGATCTAGGAAAATAAAAAATAACAAAAAAAAGGCTCACCTGAAGAGGGAAAAAAGAAAAAAATATTCATTCAATTTTATACTTGTGATATTATACTCCTACTCTCTTATATTTTTATTTGGCACCATCGATTTTTAATATCCGTTGACCAGTTGTATTATTTAAAAAATTCTATATAATTATTAATTTATGATTTAATTTATTATAAAAAACTTTAAGCATGCCCTATAATTATACAAATCTATAAAAAATTAAATAGATGAACAGCCAAACATAATCGAAAATTCAATGGTGTCAAATATAAAAAAAACTAAAGAGTATATATTATATATCGTGTATTTGTGATATTTAAGAAATTTATGTAAATTGGAACACGCATACTAAAATTTCTGAATATGCCGCTGTTGTTGGGTTGCTCAAAGCTTCTGTTGTAGCAGTGGTGAATGGTAATAGGAGGTTTACAAGTTGAATTTAAAGTCTCTTTTGTTGAATAAATTTTATTCATGATTTATGTGGTTTTAGTTGGCCTAGATGTTGTTGCATGGTGGGTGCAATTAATACCCGTAAATTCTGTACATATGTTAAAAGATTGTTCACTTTGTTACTAAAATAAAACCTATTAAATTCTGGCCAAGATGTTGTTGGGCCTATCCAAGCATATGAAGAAATTGATGACATTGAAAATGGTCCAGAAATGCCTCCCAATAGTAAGGTAGGAATAGGTAGGCATAAAGCAGATCCAAGTCCAAGGCCCTCTTTCATTCAAAGAAAATTCATATAAATTTTAGAGGATTTCATTTCTATTGAAATTTTTCCTAGGAAGCTCTTTGAATCAAAGGAATGAACCCTATGAAATCCTATAAAATTCCTATGAAATGCCTATTTCCATATAAGTTTTGAAGGAAATTTAACAAGAGATAAAACCTCATGGAAAAAATCATATGAGTCTTTATCTCTCCTCAAATTCCTGTATTTTTTCTATGGTCCAATCAAACGGTCATTCCTATGTCTTTTCTATATTTTATAAATCCTTTTTTTACACTTATATTTCTTCTGTTAGAATGTTATGTTTTTTCTATTCGTCTTGCTCAATCACTGTAAACCTAACCAATTGATCTGAGCAGACTCCGCTCTAAAGAGAACTTTGATTACTAGTTTTTCTTAAATTGTTAAACTAGACGTAAACAAAGGTTTTACGATTGCTAGTTTATATTCATGTGTGGTAATGGAAATATATTTAACCAAGAATTTTATTTCCAGCATACTAACAAAAAATAAGCTTTAAAATAATAAATAAAGTCATGTCATGGTATTTTTTTATTTCCTTTATTCCTGGCCAGTTGTTGCATTGGTATTTTTTGATATTTTTTATTTTATGTTTTTCTTTTTTTGTGTGCAGGGGCATGCGTTGTAGATTTTTTTTTGTCTTTTTCTTTTTTGCTTTTTCATGTGCAGGTGTGTGCGTCGTAGATATTTTTCTCTTTTCTTTTTTTTGTGTGTAGAGAGGCACGGCTTGTAGTTTTTTTCGTATGGGCATGCATATGTTTTTTGGATTTTCTTTTAAGATGGGTAGTTGTGTTCCTACTATTTTAGGGGGATTTTTTCCCTCTATCCGTGTAAGGATTGTTACAAGTAGAAAAAGTGAAAGGAAGACGACTTATTTTTAAGTATTAAAAATATTTATGCGTAAACACTCAAAGAGTATGGTGACTTTTCTAGTGTTTCCAACGAAGACGAGTAGTAAAATTGAGTAAATGTACAGTGCTCACTGTCAATTATTTAGAAATAGAGGTAGTACTACAATCAACTGAAGTCTGAAACTTTTCTGCAATCTCAATACCTCATAGTTGCACGTAATATCAGTTTATTTCACTTGGACAAATGGAAAACATTCAGAATAGACAATATCGTTCTCCTATGGACAGTGACACAAATATCAGGTCGACTAATATTGGTATCTATCAGAAACCTTTTCATGTTTGACAGGTATCACTGAAAGAAAAAAAAAGGAAATTCTCAAATATTATATTCCTTGTATCGAGTTGAAACACGTGTAACCCACAAGTCCATAACTATCTATGATGGTCAGGGTAGGCACGCAGCAATTTATTTTTGGTTTTTTTTCTAAAGTCAAAATTTTTAAGGGTCACCAAATTTATAGAAAAATAGGATAACATTTATAACACTAAATTAGTTTAAGTAAGTAGAAAATCAACTATATTACGAGAGTATTTGTTTTGTGTTCAAAATATCGCTATATTTTTATATAATTTTGATCAAATATAGAGAAGTTTGTTTTTTTTTTAAAAGAAAGATCTTACAGTATAAAATAGTGGAATAGTTAATTGGAAGGCCAAGTAAATAAAAGCTGAAGTAGATATGGCAAATGAAAATGGGGCGTATCATTTTCGGATAGAAAAGAGACAGCACCAGCACTGAATTTTGACTTTGAAATGTTACTGCTCATCTTTTTAAAATATAATTATTTTAGATTTTTACGATTAATATAAAAAAATAAAATACAAAGAAAATACTATGATGCTTTTTGAGATGGAAGAGTACGTAGACGTAAATAAAAATAGACGAAAGGTGATTGACATGGCAAATAATTCTACAGAAGACATCACTAGAAGTATTTGTAGGTTGTTACGAATTTGAATGCTAGTAAATTTCATTACATAAAAGCACCTTGTTCTTCAGATATCTTCAGAAATCTCTACCACTGTTCAAACCCGAAGAACAAAAAAACTCAAGTAGATGACTTGTTCCTAATCTTTTCTATTAGCTGACAGTGATGATATTTTGAACTTTACTCTGAAGTCCTAGCATCAACCAATGCCTGCCGGTGGGCGTGGTGATCATGATCTAACTTTGATTTATCAAAGTGATTTCCAACGAGAATGATGTCAAAAGTGATTACTTGTGTCATGTATGATTGGTGCCATATCGATCGTCCCAAATAGGAGTGTCACACTTCTCTATTCCTGGTACAGTCGATTTCCAAAGTCGTTGACACAAAAGTCTTATCTGTTTATCAGGCCTTCTTTTTCAGTTAATATGATGACAATGGAAGCCAAATTTCTTGCGTTTTCAGATGTCTTAGGTACGTCCGTCCTGTGGATAATAATTGGATAACGTCTCTGAAAAACTCTCCATAGCTCCAGGACCAGGTGTCTAATCTTCTTCGATTGCACAGCGAATTGATAATAACCCGTGTAAGTTCTCACATGGACTGTCTGAACTCTGAAGAAAGTTCTAGCTTCAGAAACTTTGGGTTCCATTGTTCCGCAGTTGCGTCTATTTATAAACCAATTTTAGAACTTAATTTAGAACTTGATTTTATGGTTTTTTATCATAATTTCTTTTACATATTTTGCTTTTGAGTCGCTATGAACACGTATATAAAAGTTTTATCTGTAAATTATATTTTATTTGTAAAAACGTGTTTTTCTTATTTCTCCGAAAGGCGAAACGAGGGGAGCCTTTATCGTTAACGGAATTCATCGGTAAAATTGTAACGGCAATACCAGGTGATTGGCTCCTATTCGTTGATGAATAGAAAAAAATTAACATTTCAGATACGGAACAGCCATACGTGTAGATTGGCCTAGATGCTTCACTTGATATACTAGCAAGAACTGTCTGTCGTATCATTGTCTGTAGACAGTGAAATTGTAGAAAAAGAAAAAAAGTAAGGCCGACACATAAGCCCAGATACATCTGGCCCAATAGAAGTACACATGGCTTCTATTGGGCCAAGATAATTTTTTTCATGGAATTTTAGGCAGAATCAACAGCTCTTTATGGAGAATTTCAGAATAAATACATGATTTCCTGCTCCTCATCATTCGTTGACAGATAAATTTATGTTCCAACATTACTTCTACGAGATCATATATCCAAAAACTGGTGCAAACAACTGCTTCTCCAAATATATAAATTTCAAAACCTTTCAGCACATGAATTGAATTCCTAAGCCCTAACAACCTCTCCAGACCGTTACCTCTCTTCAAGGAGAGAACGGAAAGAATGTAAATATATACAAGAAAATGATACTTCCACTATATAGAACAGCTAGACCAACAAAATTTAGGGACAAAATAATAATAATAAAAAACTAGCTAGGCTCAAAACTTTGCAAGCTGAAGAGTGAACTCTGTCAGAAGCTTGTCAAACACAAAGTCTGCCAACATGTTCCCCAGGTGATCAGCGTCTCTCTGAAAATTCACCCAGCGATCGCTCTTGGCTAGGTCATTCGACAAAATTGTGTCGATTTCTATGCTGGATTGTGGCTGTTCATCCAGATGGCAGCTTACTTTGGACCACAACTCCTTCAGGGCATGGTCTGCAACAGGTTTCGGTCTATCAAAAGAAGAAAACCGGGAGAACTTGGACTTGGAAACAGAATACTTCTTGTAGATATCGAGCAACACTTCATTTGTCAAGTCAGACAGAAGTAGCTGATCAGCTGACATCTCAGTGAAATCAAATGCAGCAGCAGCAGCCTCGTAATGTTGGCAGTCCTCTTCTTGGAGAGCCGTAATGTTCATTGAGTACCATGCATCAAATAGTATTTCATTGCGGAAGCTTGATTTCATGAATATATCCTTCACATAGATCAACTCATCTTCGTTCTTTTGATCTGCTTGGAGATAGTTCAGTTTTTCAGAGTCACTTTCTTGAATTTTTTTGTGGGTCAGTTCAGTAGTTGATAATTCCATAGAAGTGCTGTCATTGAGAACTGTGTCATCTAAATCATCAGCATCATCTAAACAGAGGATTCTTGGCTTCAACGACGAATCTGCAAAGGAAAAAGAGAGAAGAAAAAGTCAAGACTGAAAGCTGGAGCTTGAAACCAAAGCTAATTAAGTGAAGAAAATCATGTCATTGATAATTTTGGTCATACTTAAATAACTATATTAGAATTTTGGATGTTTCCTGTAACTCAAAGTAAAAAATACTCGATTTGGCTACCTTTGAGGAAATGTGATTCTGAGGCACTAAAGTGGCAAGCCACTAAAGTTCCCAAATCCACAACTCTAAATTCTGAACTAAACAATTTTTTTTTATCAAATTATATAGAAAGCTAGTGTACGTAAGGTTTCAGCAACTAAATGGAAATCTCACCATCTAGGATTGTATATTTCACTGGACTAGCAGGATCATCTGAGAATGTCACATCAAGAACAGACATTGGACTGTCAGTTTCTTGTTCGCAGCTTATATTTATCTCAGCTTCAATTTCTTGACTGGGATCAGGAACGCAAAAAGTACCTTCTCTTGACTTCAGAACATCGGATGAATGAATTTGTTTGTCATCTGAAACTGATGTATGCTCTTCTTTAATACTCCCATCTTCTGCAATTTTAGTATGCATAACGGCTTCTGTGGACGAATTAAAATGATCTTCGTTACAAGATGTTCCATGATCTTCTGGGATGTCAACTTCTTCGTATGTTGAATGAGAAATAGACAAATCAATTACATTTGATGAGGGAACCTGATGATCATCACAAATTTCTGTGTGCTCCTGTGAAATATCGGTCACTTCTGAAGGTAAAGGGGCAGTGCATACATTAACTTCAATTGACACAGAAATACCACTCTTTCTGTCATTAGTGTACTGTTCAATTAATGCAGTATTTTCAGAGCCATCAACATCCTCATGACCAGAGATCTCATTCATAGAAGTATCCACATCTCCATCCACAATAGGATTCTCTGGGAAATATGATGCCAAGGCATCTTCTGGAATTACAAGATTTTCAGCATGTATAACCAAACTTGTTGATCTAGTCTCAGCAAAAGTTCTTTGCAACCCAGACATCACAGCAGGACCATCCAAAGAATAATCCCTAGTAGATTTTGAACTTGTCAGCATCCTCTTTGACTGACTGCTTGAAATGGAATCAAGTAAATGAGAATATCTCTCCAATGATTCAGTGAGGGAACGTGAACGCTGAAAACCTTGGTTTACAGGTCTTTTTGCAGCAGTACCATTGTAAGGTTTCAAGCCATCCCTGTCATATGTGGCGGAGGCTGACCGGGAAAGTCCTTCCTTAGTTACATCTCCAGATACCTTCTGTCCATAAGGGACCTTATGAAGAACCCCATCCATTGAAATGCTACGATGGCTCTTTCTTTTCACATGACTCTCACCTCTCTTTAGAAGCAAAGAACTTGTATCATTATCACAACCATCCTGGCCGATAAATGTAGCATTTTGGATATTTGTATCTCTAGGATTTTGCATTGATAATGCAGTATTTTGGGAAGAACCATCACCATTAGTAGCAGATTCACCATCAAGAACATACTCATTGCTTTCCAGATAATGTATTGAAAGGGTACGCAGTAGCTTTGGTGCAACAGGGAGCATCTTTTCTTTCTGGCCTTCCTTTCCATACAACTTTTTTAGAATTAAGGACCCCAAACTTCCCTTACCAGAACTCTTTTTTGAAGCCTTGTTTTTCTTCGTTACCTGAAGTAGGAGAAATGAAAACAACATGATAAGTCATCTCCGAATATTAAAACTGGCTAGCTATATAAGTGATTTTGCATGAGACAAGCTGTCATTATGTAAACTTTATATATGGACTATGTTTTTCTATATTTATATATGTTTGTTAACAGTTATTACCCATATGTAATGTAGTTGCAGCAATTGAGATCCTATATTGTGCTTATAAATAGTTTATAAGATGTTTCAGATATATTGTTCAATACTACCCATGCTCATAGAATAGCTTATGTACTATAGTCTGAAGAAATTACTAGCATATTGTACAAAAAGACTGCTGTTCTAATACTTGTGATTAAGATGCTCAAACAGAGTGAAGATAGAATTCTGAAAGTTGAGGAGCTTGTACATACTTCATTGTATTTCTCATCGTCCATGACACCAATGTCTTCATCTTTCAGTGGAACATATGAACTTCGGTGTCTACTTCCTGCAATTAGTTGTTCATCTAATGCAAATTATAAAAGCATCGAGAGGATAGTTCATAATATTACTTCACGCATCAAAGAACACCATTATGGTAAGTTCTACTACATAGCAAGGAATTAAGAATTTACTACACTAAGTATCAAATAATAAATTCCCACTTATGAGTTAATATTGAATCATGAGTAACATAAATCACCCTAAATATTAAAGGAAAATCCATTGCCTAGATGATTGCACATGTGTTTGTTCAATCGCATTCTACTGCACCATATGTATTCATGGCATTGTAGCAACTAGCATGTAGCAAAAAAAAAAAAATGTAGTCAACTTACCGCCACTGCCTTTTCCCTGACTTTGTTTCTTGTCAGAAATCATCTTAGTGGATCGCATACGCCGACGAAAGCCAAAGAACTGAAGAATGCTCCATCGACGCCCATGGAATTCCTTCCCATAAAACGTGGAATCTTGATGGTGCAACAGCTGGGCCATTTGGTGTTATAGCCCGGCAACCAAGGAGGGGTGGTTCCTTAAGCACCACCCTTACAGAATAAGGAACAATTCCTCAACTTTCTTAAGACCTGTCATGAACAGATTGGCCGCTGATTAACAACTTAGCGCATAACATGCATGATATCATCCCAACTCCAAATAAATAATTGCTCAATAGCATACTGGAGCTCTGGGAAAGTGCATGAGCCAAACAAATTTAATACAAATAAATGGTCTCCAACCAAGTATCCATAAAATCGGCTAACCAAAGGCAGATATTAATCATTAGTGAAGCGCACAAACCATAATCAATGAGTAAGCTAATAAAAAAACAAGTTAAGAGGGCCTTTTACAGCTTTTCAAACAAGAAAGAAGATGGTGACAATGTGACATAAACACTCCTCTTTCTGAAAACACGCAGACAAACACCCACCAACAGCCCTTAAACCATTTTTTTCAAAACGCTAATAAACTATCTATCCATGCATATCCTTGTTAGTTAGCGTTTCAATTCCTAATCAATAATTAGGTGATGAGAAAATGAAATCTGCACAATGGCAGGCACTTCAGTGAAGAAAAAGATTATGATTCCCTTTGGACAGCATATTTAAACCGTGTGGAAATGTTTCCACAGTGCAAAATAAAGAAGGCAAAGGAAGCTTCTAAGGAGAAAGGGTGAAGTAGTATTTTATTGAGAAAATAAGAAAAGAAAATGACCATGGACAGTTAATCAAAATTAAACAGAAGCACATAGCCGAACCAAAGTGGGGTTCAGATAAATCATTTTGGAAACAAACTGGTGTGGATACTGCACCGGGCATCAAAGAAATTCGAAAACAAAAAACAAAACTCCACGGATTGATTGAAAGAAAAAATTGGATGTGTGGACTAATGAAGGGAAGAAATCAATCACGGCCGGATGGGGCAAAGAGTGAGATGAACATCACTAAATCATTCGCACATCATCTAAACAGGCATCGCTAAACATTCCCTTTTTACTGATCCAAACAAAACGATGACGAAAAACATCTCCTTTTCTCCCTCCAACAAAAGAAGAAGAAGAAGAAGAAAAAGCAAGAAACGAAACGCACGCGAGAAAGAGACCACCTGAGCCCTGAGCTGAGTTTTCACAAACCCTCCATCTCCACTCGATCAAAATTCAAAAAGAAACCGAACAGAAACCGACTCACGCCTTTCCACAAACAGATGAAGCGCAAGCGCCCATCAAAGAACCCCCACGAAACAGGCATGAAACCGGCGCCAAGAAACCTCCTTTTTTGGGGCCGCAAACGAACCTTCGGTTCCGATGACGCCTTCAGCCGACGCTGATTCGATTTCGAGGGTTGGTGGCGCTTTTCCGGAGGAGGAGTTGGTGGAGGAAACGCGAATTGCCCGAATAAGAACGGGAGGAGGAAGAAGAGGAAAGGACCGGAAAGTGAGAGGAAGGGGAAGCTGAGGGGGTTTCTTGTTAAATTCGGTCCGTGGCTGGCTGCCTGAATGGCGGGTGCTGGTAGTTGAAAACTTCCACCCCTTTTGGGTTTTGGCAGTTATTATTTTCCTTTTCTTTTTTTTCTCTTAACAAAAAAAATTATTTCCTTTTTTTCTTGTCATATGGTTAAATTTTTTTCACGAGTACAAGTCAGACATACGCACACGTCACATGCACACAAAAAGCTTAACCAACCGAGCTTTGGTTAGTTCATTATCCGTTTACTCGGAAAAACTAGTAGTGTCATAGATTTTTCGCTGACCTGACTTTTTTTTTAATAATGAAATATTTCATTAATCAATGAAGATATCCATGTCTTGTATTCTTCTTGCTTAGAAATGGCTATTTTCTTTTTTTTAGCAAGATTCTGTTTTAATGGCTGGAATTGCTATGTGGGGATTGAAGATTTGTTTACCCATTAGCTTTCCTATATATTATGATCAATTTACAGCTGAGAATTAGCATATGGATGAACTGGCAATATGTAGAGGGAAAAGATGAGATGGCTGTCCTTGTCAGATATTAAGTCCGCGAATTAAGTGCACCAGCAAATTTATAAATATAAAATCAATGCAAAGTATGGAGAGACAGTACATAGAACCGCGTTTTCGTCCAGCACGGTCATTATTGCCTGACTTTTTTAAACGATTTTGTTTTTTGCTTTTGTTTCCAAAGCCTCCAAATCCTCAATTCCTACTCCTTTTTGCCAGACCAGCCACAAACAGACTGTGAACTTGTTTGTATCATGGTGGGTCCTATGAAAAGTTGGTGTGAATTTGACTCCTCTATGGATTTTTGTGTGTGAATTTGTTCTCTCCATGGATTTTTCTTCTAAGACCTCAGTGAATGATTTGAGAGCATAATTTATGGCAGTGTTCTTTTGTGATGTTTGGACTGAGCTAGTATATTGTATTCCGTAAGCACACCTCCCAAATTTACTAAACATTGTGTTTTACAAAGAAGTTTCTTTAAATACCAAATAAATATGTTTTTCAAGTTTGTATAGTAAATACTCACTTAATCATATGTTAATGATCTATCTTGTTTTGTGTGCAATTAATAAACCTGTCGGGAGTGTTCTTTTATGGCTTATAACCCATATGTAAAACTAGAAATATCATTAACTTATGATTCATTATGTATTAGTTATTGTAAACTTCAAAATAGATTTATTTTATTTTAAAAAAATACATAGAAAGTTTTTATTAAAAAATCACGTTCAATGTTTTGAGAAAAGTGCTTATGATAGAAAAGGAAATGGCTCTCTCAATAAGCTCAAAAGAACACTTAAGGTTGTGTTATTTCTTGATGAAAGATGAGGATTTTTTTTATTTTTGTGATAGCTATTATTGATAATACTACAAAGTTTAAAAAAACTACTTTAAAAAGGTGGGATAATAAACTTTTGTATAAACAAATATATTGTTTAAAAGTTTAGGATGAGTGTGCGGAAAATCTGAGAATATGTTGATTTTTCTCTTGGTCTGGATTGACTAGCTCAATGCTCAAGGTAGTACATGTAACTCCAATCAAACTTGGCATGCCATTTTTCAGTGGAAATCATATTCTTTTGCTAGTTATCTTTGACGTATGGAATTTCTCCATAGCATATAAAAGGGGGAAATTCTGCAAAAACAAAAGAATCTAGATGAAACCAAAGCTGACAGGAAAGAGTAAAACATGTGTGGTCTTGTGCTGACTTGTTCTAGCCTTCTAGCTCAGTAGCTATCACAAATTCAAAAGAGAGTCTTACCACACACTGCGATAGTACCAATAAAGATGTCAAATTGAAGACTGGTCTTTTTCTTCCACCACATGTTCATTATATTGTTAATTAAAGATATCCAATTTAATCTCGCTTGATTACCTCCATAATGATATTGCCCATGGTCCATGGCTTCAAGTCATCACTAGGATATTGCTGCCTGCAATGCCATGCTGTCATGCTGATGCCATGAAGAATAGTCTCAATGTCTCATGACTAATTTGAGACTTGCATGCTGCAAAGAGTAAAAATACTCACTACAGCAGCAGCATCTTTTGGGTACAAACAACTAAAAAGTCAAATTACCCACTTGTGTTTGAAGCGAAAAGTCAACTTTAGAAATTGCTGCGCAACGATAGATCCCCTGGTTTGAAACGTGGAAAAGTTGTTCTTTTTTTTTCCCTGATTTTTGCATGAATTTGGCAAATTCAGGTTAAATTCCTTCGTTACAAACTGGCCCTCTGTTGATATTTCTGCTGCCAAATTTGTGTGCTGCAATTGACTGGCTGTCTGTAGCTACCATGTGGCTGTAAATTTGTTGAGATGAAACTGAAACTTTCTGGTTCAAACGGTGCAGGAAAATCCACGAAAACACATTGGAATTGACCGGATGATGCTATCTGGAAGAATTGCGAATTTGCGATTGACCAGTTACCAGTTGCTACGCAACTTGTGGCTTGTACCAGCTGCAGGTCATCGGTCACACACGACCAGCCACAACAAGACACAAAATATTAAATTTAATTTAATTTACCTGTTCATGTTAGCAAATAGACCAGCCACACTGGCTACTGGCACTGTATGTAGATTTTGTACAGTTCATATGAAACAGACGTCCCTTTAAAATATTTACAGATCACTGAAATAATCTCGGATGAGAGAAGATCACTGAAACAATCTCGGACGAGAGACGGGTAGTCAGTGACAGATTGGCCGAGCTCCAGCTCACAGTTCGATTACACAACTTCACTTAGATAAAATTAGGTCACAACATGCTTTTTCGCTTCCACTTATAAGTTAAAATTTAATTTAAAATTTTTTTCACCAAAATTTATTTTTCAGACTTATTTTTTAAGATCACGAAAGATATGTATCTAAAAATTTTATTCATAAATTACTTTTTATTTACAAATATATCGTTTGAGTTTTGTTTTCATGATTGAGAAGGAATTGTTAAGTTGTTACGTACTTGGATTTTGCTACTTAATTTTCTCTGGTCAAATCACAGTAGTAATGGACTGATGGTCTCATGGAGATTCATGTTCAGACCAAAACAAAATGTAGTCAAGTCTTCTGGGAAAAAAAAAGGTAGTCTGCAAGAACTCCTAATACCACGTGAGAATTTTGCACAGAATTCCTTAGCCTAGAACAGTAAGGACTGATGACAAACTCTCGCGTTAAGTTCTTGGTAAAAAGTATCTGTGACAACCAGGCACGCAAAGCATCAATGAAACCATGACAGTATGCAATCCAACTTTCATCAAGAAGATGCATATTATATAGTGGCTTCTTCTGATGAGGTTTTTCAGAGGACCACTGCCCACAGGCAACAACATCATCAAGCATGAAAATGCCAGGCTTCAGGTAACAGGGACTGAATAGAACAGCAATTCCAAGCGTCAAAATGAAATTATGATCGCATTACTACTGCTGCTAGGACAAATTGACTACAAGGCAACAAGCTGATATCAGATGAAACTTATATTGTATTTAACCATTACAATAGGACCGATGCATAGCAATGCAATGTAAACTCAATGAGAAGTTCAACAATAGCCAAGAGAAATTCCATTTTATGGATCAGAAATTTTGCATCACAGAATAGAAGTGGTACAGAGCACAATTAGCAGAAACGTTTGCATGAAATTGAAGGCTTCTAACTTCCGAACTCTGGGAACAGAGCAAGGATTCAATCCCATGGGGGCCCAACGCGCTAACACAACTCCTTACAGGAATGGAGGAAGAATCACCCATCGCCGAGGATACTTAGGCCTCCCGTCCTTCCCGTCGAACAACTGCAAAAGAAGAATTGTCAGTAAGTCTATGCAATGAGCCAATGCAGCATTGCTTTCATCACTTCAGTGCAGGAAAAGCAGAACGAGCGCTTGCCTTCTTGAGACGGCGGTGCTTTCCAAGTGCCCAGTTGGTCATGATACTTGCTGCCACGACGAGGAAGACATAACCTGCTACAGTCTGTGTGGCAATGTTGAACCCAAGCCATTGGTAGATTTCAGTGGTATAGTTTGCACAAGTCACTACGTTGAACAAGAAACCGCGAGGAATCTGATAGCCACCGTTACCACTGGGACTTCTGAGGTTCCTCAGCAGGATATGGCAGTAAAAGTTTGCAATTTGGCAGAGAATACCAAATCCAAACCCAATCTTTATCTGCAATTCACTCACAGGGGTGTAGAGTGGGTGGTTGCAGTAGTAAGCAATGTAAGCTCCAAAGGTCCAGTAGTAGGCGCAGTTCCTGAAGACATTTGATAAAGGAGAAGTCGCATGGCTGAAACGGTGGACAAAGAATGTCTCCATGATCCTCTTGAAGTAGTGGAAACACCAATAGTACATGGCGTAAGTCTGAACAGGATGCATGACCCGCTCTCCCTCGTATCCAAAATATTTGTAGACATTCAAGTAATAGAACATGGGGTAGATAAGAAGAGGGCCCAAGTATTCCCAGAAGAACAATGTGCTGTAGAAGACCTGTGGGCCTAAATCTTTAAAGACCACTGTCAGGGATCCAGAACCCTTCTCGCAGTATTCTGTTAGGCTGGCCTTTGCGCTAAGGACAACTGGTTTTCCAGATTTTCCAGATTGGAGAGGGAGGGTGAGCCGCTGTCTAGCAGGATAATACTTCTTAGCTGCATCGTGTAAAATCAAGCGGTTAGCAACTCATAGATGACATGGAAAGCATGTGGTCTAAGAGAACCAATGCAGATTATAATATATTTTCAAACATCCAGTTAGCTCATTCTTGATTCAATCAAATGTAATCAAATTGAGTTTTCTGGAGATTTAAGATCAAGGATTATGTCCACATCAGCAACTAATGCTGTAATATTTCAATCAGAATAACATTAATTTGAAACCAACAAAACGTACCATACATAGTTTCAAAGGGAAACTTAAATAATTTACAATCTTGCACTGCCCAGTAATCACTAGATTTACTTGGATTCCAAACCTCTGGTTCATCTATATTCCATAACATGTTTGGTATTCTAACATGCAATTGAGGGCATTGTTGGGATATGGGCCTACTTAGGAACGTTTTTTTTTTTTTGGAGGTGTCAGGGTACTATGTGATCTAAACAGTATTTATAATCATATATCTTCTCACTCTTCTACCACACCACAGGACATCTTCTTTACTCTTGAGGGTCCGACATTAATAATAAAATCCTTGTGAACATCAACTCAGGATAACATTATGGAAACTTAATAGACTAACATGCAAACCTACAGTCTGGCATGAGCAAGAAGATGTTGCATATAAATGTGACAATAAATACCATAACGACATAGTATGGAGCTATTCATGGAAAGCTTAGCTAAAGTTTAATAAATTCAAGCAGTAAACTATGTTTTTTCATTGTCTGTGCCACATCAGCATAGGCTGTGAGTTAAAAATAGACACTAGGTACTGACTTAAGAATGACTGACAGGAGCACACAAGTAATGAAGAATTAGCTCCTTGGTTCAAGGCTCAAAAAGGATGAACCATCAACAAAAAGGGCTGAAACAAAAAATAAATTTACAGAAAGTAAGACAACTAAGTTGCTCCAGCCTCCAATCAGCATGGCTCCTCCATCAGGATAAGGTAAATCATCAAAAATCATGAAACACTGGAGATAAAATTTATCACAAGCAAATTTGAACATAATACATAAAACTAATGCAGATAATAAAAAACACTTCCAATTTCTTCAGCCAACAGCATATCATACTCAATGGTTGTGCCATAAACATGATGAAGGAATTGACAGTAAAAAGTGTTTCCTTTAGGTTTTTAGTGTGTTATTGATATAACCATGCTTGCATATTCCAAAATAAACAATTATCAGCACAACAAATATTAGAAGGCTACAGTGTCATCCTGTGTTCATGAATGCTATTTTCAACATACAGGTCTCGTTAAAACCTTTTTGATATACAGATACAGTTAACAATATACTGCCAAGCTAGTTTTCAATTGTTGCAATTTAATTTATCCTTCTTTTAAGTTTCCTTTACTCAACAAGGGTATATGCATATTAAAAAGGTGCACAGCACGGCTGTGAGTGAGTAGAGGTTGATGGCCAACTTCATCCTACCTAAGCAGATCCTAACAACCTGCAGGCTGCAGCAACCAAAAGAATCCTTGCCAGTACTGGCAAAGTGGCAACCGAGAGTCAACCAATCAAAATGAACCAATACTTAATATAATTGTTGGATCGATGTACTGTCTTCATGTTCCAGGCACTAGGTTTGGTACGAGCATAATATTAAGTCAGCTGATACCTTTTCAGCCTATAAATGCTAGCCTAAGTATCAATTATCAACTGCATCTCCTCCCTCATTTGGCCCATATACTAATATAATATACATGCGTCACAGCATCAGACTTCTCTGATGGCTAGCATTCGCAAGTTTGAGTTAAGCATCAAGAGTACCCCAGGGTGAAATATACTTGGATTAATGGAAGAGCACAAAACCCTTCCATTAACTCTCTTAATGAATTAAATAAGCGTGCCAGTGTTTACTCCTCATGACCATACTAAATACACCCAAAATGTTCTGATTTGGGCTTACTAGGCAAACTCAATCAAGGCATCCTAGGATGACAGAATTAAGCTTGCAAATTTTAAAACTGTACGATGTTTAGAAGAAGGCAGTCATACAGTCGAACTGCAGGAGAGACACTACGCTATTTCTTTCTCCTGATCGAACACTACAACACAGCAACGAACACAGCAGCAACAAAAAGAAAATTTTGACGGGATCATCGCACGTACTCTTGGCATAGATGGCCTCCTGCAGATCCGCGACCTTCGCCTGCAAAAACAACAACCCACCAATCAACCCAAGCTCGAACCTTTCCCACGAGATCTTAAACCCCACCCCCCAAGCCCCACAAGAACCAAACCCTCCCCACCAGCGCAAGACCAAATCCCATAATAGAACCAGCCAAGAATCCGACGAACTCCAAAACGGAGCGAAATGGGCCACGACCAAGAGACGTACCGAGTCCTTGAGCTCGAGGCCGCCCCTGACCACCTCCCGGCCGCTCCGGGACACCACGGTCACCTTCATCCCTCCCTCCCTCCTTCCTCCTCCGGCGGTATTAAGCGAAGCTGCAGTACGTTGCCGCGCTGCTGCTCCTGTGGCGGAGACGACGAGACGAGCGGCCACAGGTGGGGGTCTCGTGGAGGAGTGGCCGGAGGAGGTGGAGTATTTGATCCCGCGGCGAGGGGGTGTGGGCCCCACGGACCGCTGGGCCGTTGGACCCACCGGAGTTATGCGACGGATCCAACCCTCTTGATGATATGGACCCGGTCCATGGACCCCTCCCAGGCTCCCTAGTGTTCAAAGAATCAAAGTAAAATCCAGTGTGCAAACTTGTCATAAACTTGGGTCACAAAACACACCGTTTGGTTACCATTTGCCTTCGATTTCGTCGAAATTTGGTGTGCATCTAGATCTCGCAAAGAAGTTGTGTTCGTGCTAGTCGTAACTCCAGTGGAGTTAGAAACCATTTTGAACACATGATTTTGCAATAGCAGGAATAGGGGAAAAAAAGCATAAATGTGATGCTACGGTTCTATGAAATTTTAAAGGATTTTAAAACACAAACACAATAATACTATAGTTGATGTGTTTGAGTGCTTAATAGGAACTAACACAGGAATTTGCGTTTGGTAGAAAGAGATAGGAAGGCAGTGTATTGGACTTCCCCAGGGAAATAAGAATGAGGTTTGAGCTCATGTTTTATTTTCATATGGAATTAGAGGTATGGGAGGCCAATTTTAGCATCATATTCTTTTATTCTAAAGGGCCTTACATGAATTTTTTTTGCATGGTTTTGAATCCTCCACAAATTCTTTAAATACTGTTAAATATTTTAGCATCATAATGAGGAACCCTTGATGATTCACACGGATTCCTTATTTTACCATGTTAAATATTTTTGGGATCACGATAGATATCCGTTGACCAAATAAATGAACTATTCCCATACTTTACTAAAGTCTAAACGAGCGCAATTATGTGTACGACAATTTTCGTATAATGCTTGTACTATGATGTTTCTCTCCTAACATTCACCGTACTCTCACAACAACAAAGGCATAGTTAGTAGCATCTAAAGCATTGCTATGCTAACTGTTTGATAGTGCCAACATTGTTACAAAAATTTGTACGCGTAGCATTTTTCCAGTCTAAACATATCCAACTTATTTCTTTTTTTTTCTTATGCTTATACTTATAGTCCAAAATTTAAATTTTAAACCTTATATTTAGAGTTGATTTTAAGTTTTTTTGCTGTAGTTTATTTTATATTTTTAGATTTTAGATCAATAAAATACGTATATAAAATTTTTATTTATAAATAATTGTTTTATTTGTAATATTATACCGTTTAGGTTTTTCCATGAAAAGAGCAATCAACCACCCATCATGTTTAGTCTAATTAAATAGCTTCATCACAACTAACTAAGCATGTATTCCACATGCATCTTGATCACATGCGTAAAGAGTGTGACACCCATTCCTTTAGCACGCTCTTTGCACTCACTCCTGAGTCTGACTATAGTTTTTATTCCTCCGGAAGATAAAAAAAGCAGGACACACAAAGTTTTTGGGCAGGATATCACCTTCATATTTTCGCTCCTACTTATACTTAAAAGCTAAATTTAAATTTTTAGCCTGAAGTGTGAAGTTGATTTTAGGATTTTTTTTTTGCCGAATTGTATCTTCCAAGCTCGGTCTTTAGATAGTTAAGATTACATATATAATTTTTTATTCATAAATTATTTTTTTTTCCAAACAATCACCCCCTGTGTTAGGACTTGCCAATTCAGATCACCATTATTGTTAATCATCCGCTTAAGAGTGGTAGTAATTGATAGTGCCAGTCCTCTTGTTTGACATGCAGGCCTTGTCAAAGAGCGCGTGTATTTGAGCACATACCACACTATTCACATTGTCGTTCTTCCCGTTGTTCCATGTACCATAGGCTCTGGTGTGTTGTGTCCATCATCTAATGTTCGACATGACATGGTGTTAGTTTTGCAATTTTTAAAAACATTCACTCTGTTTATGCAATTTTCATAAAAAACAATACTTTAAAAAAATCAGTGTGGTAAACAGCATGAGGTGGTGTATGGACATGGTTCTTCAGAAAAGATGTCAGTAGGATGCATCAGGGAAGAGTTAAGGATTGCAGGTGGGGGGTAGGCCGCCGGCCGCCCAACGGCCACCAATGCCGGCTGCAAAATCTCCCATCGCTGTGTCTGAAGCGATGCAAGAGGATCTCTCAATCCACACCGATACAATTTTTCTACCATGTGAGATTGTGAGAATTTGGATGCCAGCAATTGCCAGGCTCAGATCAGGAATTAATCGGAGTAGGTGCTCATGTCGTCATGGCAAAGTTCTTCAGGAATCGGGGCAGGAATCTTTTATTCACATGATCACATCATTAAACAGTAGTCATAGAATCCAGAATTCTACGGTCTGGGCCGAAATTTTAATCCTTTTTAGATTTCATAAAATTATGCGATTGTTCTCTGTATCTTTAAACTCCCACGGACGGCGTCTCGCTCGTACAAAACGCATCAAGATTCGTGCCAGATCAGGCCACATCTCAAAGAGTAGACCGGGCGGCGGTACTGTCCACAGCGAGGCTCCGCCGGCGGCGAGGGGTTTCCGGCGAACGGCCCATCGCGATGGGGAAGCCAGAGCTAGCCGAGTTCGCGCGCGACCGCCACGTGCTGTTTCTGGAGGTCATGGCGTCCGAGCTCCCGCCGGACTACGCCCCGCAGGAGGTCAACCACCTCACCCTCGCCTACTTCGCCGTCGCCGGCCTGTCCCTCCTCCGGGAGCTCGACCGGGTAATAGTATCCCACTGCCCCGCCAGATCTGCCCCCTCTCGATCTGTTTTCTCCTCTCGCTGAATTACTCGGAAAAATTTGTGATTTTATCCTAGTTGTTCGTGACGATCTAGTGCAGATGTGCCGGTGTGTAAAGATTGGATCTTTTACCCCGTGCTGCCGCTTCGCTTGCATTTAGGCGGAAACGAAGTTGCAACTGTAGCCTGTAGGAATAAGATCGAGCAGCAGATTTCTGCACTTATGATACCATGAAGTATTCTCAAACCTCAACGATGGCTGTTGGTAGTATATTCAGAGACGAATTAGTTGCAGTATCCATAATGGGAAGTGTACTCGTTTGCAGTGCCAAAAACAAGGAAACCAAGCGTTTGTGGAATGGAAAGTGTGGAAGGTGGGCGTTTCAATGTTGTGAATGCCTGTAAGAAGTAAGAACAACCACTAGCTACTATGTTTAAGCACTTAAGCCCAGCAGTGATCACTAAACCGGTTTGCTCAAAGCAGTTAGAGATTATTGCAGTTAGGCAGTCTGGATCTATCCGACAACTAGATTCCATAACTACATTCGCTTTCGATTTCTAGCCAAACTATGGGGAAAGGGGTCCACCTGATGTTTCTGTAGCAAAAAATTGGCCCAAGTCCCTTAATTCTGGTCTAAATTCCATTAGTCTTTGTCTAGGCAGTGGGTGGTTGCCTAAATGCTTTGCACAGTTAGGAGCCGCCAAATTGGTTATGATGTAAGCTTATCGTACTTAATGCTGATTGCTCATGTAAAGCCTCCTGGTATCTTAACGCTCAAAGTACTAGTAGTTTCTGAAAAAAAGTTATAGCCTCATGGAAAGTTTTTTTAGTCTGAGTTATCTGAAATATTGTGCTTGTATGTATTAGAACAAGTTGCCATTGCTAGCTGAAATATATATCGTGGGAATTTCAATTCACTTTGCATCTGGACACTTCAGAAAGAAATAATGTAGTAATTTGATGAGTTCATACTTGCGTATCTTTTCTGTTTAGGTTAACAAGGATCAAATAGCTAAATGGATTTTGTCTTTTCAAGTACTTCCTGAGACAGACAGTGAATTAGATAATGGTGAGTTTTCCTCAGTACTTATGCAATAAAACTCTCAGATAGGTAATTCATGTTTTTCAGATGCAATATATTCATCATATGAAAATTCATTTGTTTTTAGAACAATTTTATGGATTCTGCGGTTCTAGGACAACTCAATTTCCCTCAACTGACGTGAAGGTACATGTGGCTAATTTTAAAGTCAACCTTTTTTTCAAACACCTCACAATTGTGTCATTTTTTAATTTTTGTATTCTGATAGTTCCAAATATGAATTCATGCTCTACTTCAGGACCCTTGCCACAATGTTAGTCATCTTGCAAGCACTTATTCTGCCCTTGCTGTCCTGAAGATTGTTGGTTATGATTTAGCAAGCATTGATAGTAAGGCTCTTTTGTCCTCAATGAAAAGACTCCAACAATCAGATGGAAGGTATGCATTAACTTTGGTCTCTATGCTGATTAATCTTGTGATTATCCTTTAAAAGTATCTATGACTATGCATTTGCATCTGCGACCTGTGTTTAACTGTTAACAGTATCACCAGAATAGTTTCAGTCAACTCTTTTAAAATTCCAGAACATCCCATAATTGATCCATCTTCTTGATTATTTTTTCATATGTTGATTGTTACCTTTCCTTTCCATTAGCATATGTTCTTTCTGTATGAATTAAGTCATGTCATGTTGTTCAACAACTTGATATTGGCAAATTCTTCCTTTATGGTATAACTCTGTAATGTTGGTCATATCAAGCTTGTTCAATCAGATTGTTAATGTGCTGTATCCTAACTTGTGATAGAGGTGCTTGTGCATGTGATAGAGGTGCAATCTTGCTAGCCTATGAGTATTTCATTGGTAAACTAAGATGGCTTCCATAGTTCTGTTCAAACAACTGAACATCATGCACTGCTTAAATGCATTAGCTTATTGACTAACTTGAGAAGCATCTTTGTCAGCTTCATGCCTACTCATATTGGTGCAGAAACAGACCTACGGTTTGTATACTGTGCAGGTGAGTTGTACTGTCCTGTGTAGTTGGTATATGCTCCAATTGAATCTTTGTTTGAAATAACTTAACACATTTGAGCTGTCTTCTCAGCTGCAATATGCTCGATGTTTAAAGATTGGACAGGAATAGACAAGGAAAAGGCCAAGCAATACATTCTTGATTGCCAGGTTGGCTTGCAACAATTCCTGGTGTACTGTGTTTTGAGATACATGTCTTGCACCATGCAATTGAAATTCTTAATTTGTTTCTACCACATGCAGTCATATGATGGTGGCTTTGGCTTGGTTCCTGGTTCAGAATCTCATGGTACAGCTTTTCTTTTAACCTTTGATGTGCTTCTTTGCCTACTGAGTTTGTCATGTCACGTGGCTCTTTCAGAGTTTCCAATATGCAAGAATTCAGCTAATTGTTTGTTTTGCTATTTTGGAATCAGCTATGGGTACTCATTGTTTGTCTTTGTGTTAGTGAGTCAGGTGGAGGGACTTTCTGTGCTGTTGCAGCTTTGTGTCTGATGGGTTTCATTCAAGATGATTTGGCATCAAATTTACGAGAACCAGCACCAATTGATGTACGCTTGCTCCTGGAGTGGTGTCTGCAGGTTAAATTCTGCTCAATCATATATCTGCTCCTTCTCTGTCTTCGGTTTCAGTTGTAATCTTTTCCCCTGTCTTAATGGAAATCTGGTTGGCCTTTTTCGGCCAGCCCGGTAAAAAAATCATATATCTTCTATTACCATCAAAATCTGCCCTTTCATGTGATCTAGAGGACTTACAAATATTTCTAGGATAGGACATACACTATATGCAGTACACCAACCTGTTTTAAAACGTTTCTAGTTTAGTAGATATATGCATCAACTATTCAATTTTCATTTATTCATGATGGAGAAGTGCAGCTTGCTCAATGATACCGCACCTTCCAAATGTTTTTAAAATCTCCCTTGTTAAGATTAAAAAGAAATTGTGAATCATACATGAATTTACTCGTAGATGATTAATAAGAACCGGATCGTTTTTACCGATAGGGATTCTTACTGTTTTCACTATTATTTTATAGAGACAAGTGGCAGATGGGGGATTTCAAGGAAGAAGAAACAAGCTCAGTGACACATGCTATGCATTTTGGTAACTACAACCATATCAAAAGTACATATATATATTAATTGCCTGAAAAGCAAATAACAGCGTTGGGTAATCTTTCTTGCTGCCAATTTACTCTCTGCAGGATTGGAGGTGTCCTAAAGATCATTGGTGCATACCACTTAATCGATCATGATGCTTTACGCAGCTTTTTGCTCTCTTGCCAATCGCCTGTAATGACTTCCTCTCTTATCATCTCAAACTTTTCACATACTGATCAAGTCACATCCTTACTGATCATATCTGCTCTTGTTTGCTGTGCAACAGTATGGAGGTTTCACGAAGTTTTTGCACGATCAATTCCCGGACATCTACCATTCTTACTATGGACTTGCTGCTCTTTCCTTGTTGGAAGAGGAAGGGCTCGAGCCACTCTGCACCGAACTGGGGATCCTATCTGCTGCATTATAGCCTGGGGTTGGTTCATCTGCTGTATCCAATCAACTGATCAAGTTATAGTATTCTGTAAAGTCCATTCTTGTAATCTAGTGCAGCATACGCCTGAAAAAAATTCAAGTAATTTATACAGTTCGTTGATCCGTGTTGCTTTCAATTGTTTCTTTGTTTAGTTAGGTAGGTAGGTCATGCAACATTGTCCTGAATAATGATTGTGAAGTAGAGGAAGGAGCATTCTATAAAGGCTATCTTGTTTTCAGTTAGCTGAACTACCTGTGACAGTTGAGTTAGATGAACAACTTTATCACTAGGAAAGCTATTGAAAACAACTTAGCATGTACCAGCTGGTAAAAAAAGAACATCTTATTATGTTTCTTGATGTGCTTCCCTTGTACTTATGGCTGATTAATTCTGGTAGTGACAGACGTTGATGTACATGTAGACTTTCATTTCTCTGATAGCCCATCAGGTTAACAGCATAAAGTGCTGTTTCTTGAATCAGTTAGAAATGATAAATCTTTACTGGATTTTCTGGTTAATTGGCGTGTCTGAAGATGAAACTGAACGAAAAGAAAATGCAGTACTGAACCTGCCGCAGCAGGTCACATGGATGATATTGGCGGGAGAGGCGGGTGAGTCAGTTATTAGGGGCGGCAGCTGCAGCTGCAGTAACTGCCACCTCCAACCATCCATCCGCCCCCGATTCATTGCGAATTCAGTTGTCGCAGCAGATTGGTTGGTTGGCCAGCCTCGGCTGCATCGACCCGGATTCAGAAATCCGAGCAATCAGCTGCAGCTGCAGTGTTGCTGACTGCATCCTCTGATCTGATCTGCTGATGCGAGCAGCAGCAGCAGCAGTGCATCAATAGCTGCGCGCGCGGTGGATTCAGCCCACCGGACACCGCGCGCCGCGCCCATTAAAGCCACCAAGGCCCCGTCTTGTCCAGGCCTCGCGCTTCTCCTCCTCCTCTTCCTCCGCCTGCGCCGCCGTGCGAGCTAGCTGCTGCTGCGTGCTCTGCGATGGCGGGCGTCGGGTCGGCGGTGCGGCGGCTCTACCTCTCCGTCTACAACTGGGCCGTCTTCTTCGGATGGTCCGCCCGCCCCGGCGCCGCCTGCCTGCTGGTGTTTGGATCTCTCGTGTTCTTGGCTTGATTGTGGGTAGGTTCTTGGATCTTGCAGGGCGCAGGTGCTGTACTACGCGATCACGACGCTGCTGGAGCGCGGGCATGAGGCCGTCTACGACGCCGTCGAGCGGCCGCTGCAGTTCGCGCAGACCGCGGCCTTCATGGAGGTTTGGGTTTTTTTTTCCTAGTACTACATATGCTTTCCACTAATTTGTGTGCTTTTTGACTCGATTTTAAATTTTAAACCACTGCAAAACTGCAAATTTTAGCACGACCTTATAGATTGGTCAGTTTCTAAAGGTGTGCTTTTGATCTAGTAATATTTAAGTAGGACTATTACTGTGGACTTAAGTATTGGTATACAGAAATTATTTCATTTTTTTGGTTACAGACATCGACCAAATTGCTGGCACTGACCGAAATGTTACCGATGCCTTTACTTCCTAGCAAAATACTGAAATGATCCTTTGGTTAGCCTTTTTTAACAAAAAAAAACTTCAATGATTTAATTTCAGCTTCAATGTTATGTTCCTGCTGCCCTTGTGGAAGGTGGGATCCTCTTCCCACTATTGTTATGGTGGAAGGGAAGAAAACTCTTTTTTTTCTCTTCCCTAGCAGAAATTTGTGTTAAGTTGCTTTTAGTGTCCTAGCTCTAGATTAGGAACTATGCTTCCATATTTTTTTCATTTCGTTGCACATGGACTTTGTGAGGTACTGAATATTTTGTGTTTGCCTGGTGATGGTGTTGCTGGTGGTGCAGATTCTTCATGGTCTTGTAGGTAAGATGGCATCATCTCTTCTAGTTATGTTATTTTCACTAATCGTGTCAGCACTTCGAATGGTACTGTACCTATCTAGAATTTCTTGCCAAAAAACATGTCAAACACATATTTAATTTCAGGAAGTGCACTTATTTTCATTTTTATCACCTGTATAATATGTAATTTTTTGAAGGTCTGGTGAGGTCTCCAGTCTCTGCAACTCTTCCACAAATTGGATCAAGGTTGTTTCTTACCTGGGGCATCCTGTGGAGCTTTCCAGAGGTACCATAGGATCATCACTAACAAGTATCAATTTGTTATGGTCATGAAATATAAAAATGTCCTTTAGATAGAGTGACAAACACTTCAATTATCTAAAAAAAGACATGCCACTTTCTCTAAGCATTTACTGTTTCTCCTGAGACATGGAATCAGGAAAAAAAAGAATTATCAAAATAGAGAACGTAGATATTAGACGATTGATGTGATTTTTAATACAAGGGCTAGGTAATATGTCTGTTTTTTTGTCTGATTGCGCCACAACTGCTAGTACTGATATGCAATTGCATCTTAGAGAAGTATACGATGGCGCCTTTACTTTTGCATCGCTAGTTTTCTGTTAGCTGTGTGTATTGTAGCTAAACACTTGGTTTCTTGGCATATATATTGATTGATCTCTTTGTACATTTGTCTTGCAGACACATTCGCATATCCTTGTTACTTCCTTGGTCATAAGCTGGTCCATTACTGAGGTACATGTTACTTCCTTTGAATGCAATACTCTTTGATTATATGATCAGAAATACTTGTTTATTAAGAAGATTCTCATTTGATTTTTCCCGTGCTAACCTTATTTACATCGTGCATTTAACAGCACAATCTGATGGAAATTTGTTGGTTCCTTGCAGATCATTAGATATTCCTTCTTTGGTATGAAGGAGGCATTTGGATTTGCCCCTTCCTGGCTCTTATGGCTGAGGTTAGTAAGAAGACATCTCATCGTTCAGCTTCAGCATAACATTTAGAGAGATGTGTTTTTTTCATAAACCTGGTGCTGATTTTGTACAGGTATAGCACCTTTATGATATTGTATCCTACTGGTATTTCCAGCGAGGTTGGTCTAATCTACATTGCCTTGCCTTACATGAAGGTAACAACACTAACCTTAGAAATGAATATCTCCTTGTTATTCATTGCATAAAAACAACATTGTTTTAACTGCTCTTCTGTGACTGCTATGCAGGCATCTGAGAAATACTGCCTTAGGATGCCTAACAAATGGAACTTCTCCTTTGACTACTTGTACACATCTATCCTCGCCCTTGCTGTCTACTTGCCAGGTAGTGACTGAAATTATTATTGCAATTGACACTTTTTTCAGTAAGTGAAACTATTAAGATAGGATCTAACAAGAGCACTGCGTTGCAGGATCGCCTCACATGTTTACCTACATGCTTGCCCAAAGGAAGAAGGCATTGTCAAAGGCTAAGGCTGCATAATGATAATGGTGATCCTCAAGAGCACTCTTGAATTGTCATGTGTGGCTTAGGGATGTGCCAAATGGCTCATATACTTGCTACTCTTTCCGTAGAAGTTTGTAGAGAGGGAAATGCTGGAAGCATCTGCTATTACATTGCGCGTCATTTGTTGTAACTGTAGTGTTCAACCGAGAATTGTATGAGCTTTTTACCTGGTTAATTGATTAAAGGATTGATCTCAAATTTGCCAGTTTTGTTTAAAGCTACTCTCTTTTTGCCATTGCTGTTATATCTTGTGATTTGCACCCACTATGCAATCGGGAAATTTAAGCCGAGTCGTGTATCTTTTGCAATCTGCGTGCTAAAATGTGGCTGATAGCACAAACTATGTGTGGATTCAGTTGGTCTCTGTAGTTTCCAGCGTGTTTAGGTCATGCGCAAATTACGTAAATTATCCTTGCTAGCTCAGCTGCACTGTTTCCAGTTAGTTGAAGCAAGTTCTTGGCATTCAATACGTGAGTTTGTTGAACAGTGTTATCACTTGAATGTGGAGAGTTGATGTTCCTCGTAGCGTAGCTACACTCGTGCTGCTCGTCGTGGTTGATTGTCTGTTGATGTTAACAGTTAACATGCTGTTCATCGTGGTTGATTGTCTGTTGATGTTAACAGTTAACATGCTGTTGAGCTGCTTCAGTTATACTCTTTCAGGAATGTATACACGTGTGACGTGTTATGTGTTCTTGAGAATATAGTAAAGGCACTTCTTTTCTGAACACTGATTAAAAAACATGACCTTTGAATCAAACTCGTGACCTCTCGGATAACAAACTGTTTCTGCCACCTAGTTATGAAAATATGATATGGCTTACATTTGTGCAGGTGAAGATGAAAAGAGAAGAAAAAAACAGAATGAGACAGAAAAGCTAATGTACCTTTGTTCTACCGTACTTTGTTTGCGACGAAGCGTGCTAATCACATGGATGAAGTGGCTGGTTCGTGGACAGTTTGCAGTGCTGCCTGCCAACCATTTATCCGATTCGATCACCGATATGATGCTCATCAATCAATGGAAGGACAGTGGTTAACTCGATTCCTATCCCTGTCAGAGGATGCCGCTGCAAAGATGCTCATGATAGTAGTATTTAAGTGCTTCTGAATTCTGATGCTGTGATAGTGTGATTCATGCACACATCGATTGGTTGATTAGAGTATATATCCAGGTCAAAGCCAATTAATTAGCCATGACGTTAAAGCCAAGCCCATCTCAACGTCTTCCTCCTCCACACACACACACACAGATCTGCAATGGCAGCGGATGATTCAGTGATGAGGAGCCTCTACCTCTCTGCGTACAACTGGGTCGTCTTCATCGGATGGTCAGTTCAGCTGCATTGATAAATCGATCTCACTTGTAGCATCTTTGTTTTGCTGGCCATTTCTTGGATTGTGCAGGGTGTTTGTTTTTGATCAGGGTTCTTTGATTTGGATCATGCAGGGTTCAGGTGTTCTGTTACATGACATTGGAATTGCTGGTGAATGGGCACGAGGGCGTCTATGCTGCTATTGAGCGGCCTCTGCTGTTTGCGCAGACTGCTGCCATCATGGAGGTCTGGTTTTCCTTGTTCCTACTCCCTCCAATACAAAATATATATAAGTATTTTTAGGATTTAAATTTCATACCATGATATAATATAAATTTATACACTGATTTTCATGGTTTCAATCATTTTAATAATTCCATAGCTAATTTGATGCTTAGAAAGATAATCTAATCAATTCAAAATTTAAAAATTAACTATAAAAGTAACTAAAGAAAGAATCTTTTGGCATCTTCTTAGTACGCTAAATAACCTAGAAATACTTATATTTTGAAACGAATGTAATAACTTTCAGCCTTATTTTTTTATTTACAAAGTATTTTTTATTTGTAATATATCGTTTGGCTTTTTTCTTGAATGAGCCAAATAATCACCCCTTTGTTGTTGTAGTAATAAAACTGTAAATTTGAATGCATCTGTGCAATTTATTTACTTCTTTGCACATGGAGATTGAGAGGTGCTAAACTTTTTTGTTTTGTTTTGCTGTTTGGCTGGTGATGGTGTTGCTGGTAGTCAGATTCTTTGTTCCATTCTAGGTAAGAAGTTTCTTTTTTCTTTAAAGTCTTTTTCCCCCAATAGGACGTGCAAAATTTAAGTTAACAGACTTTCTGGCCAACCCTTAATCTGGACCGTAGAAAATGCTGCTCCATCTATTTCAAAATATAAGGTTTTTTAGCCTTGTCTAGATTCATATGGATGCTAATGAATCTTGACATATATATAAATTATATACATTTATCAATTGATGAATTTAGACAAGGCTAAAAAATCTTGCAATATAAAACGGAGGCAGTGGTAATGTAGTTCCTGTTTTTTTAGATAAAAGAAGCTTTTATTGATCTCAAATGATTACACCAAGGTAATACAATCACTCGAAGACCACTTCTGGCTTCTACGTAACTAAGATGCACATAACCAAAAACTAGACACAAGCGTAACCAAGTATTAAAAAAACAAATCCTAGCTAAGAAGAAATCCTCAATCTAGATTGTCACCCATAGTCCTGGGTAAAAAACTCCGTGACCATCAGGCTTCTGAAGGATAGCCCATGTACGAAGCCAATGAATAATTTTGAAAATAACCTGTAAAGAAGAAGAAATTATCTTTCTGTCAAACACTATCTCATTTCTGCATAATCATAATAACCAACAGGTTAACGCAGCCCCTAGCAAGATAAGTATAGTTCCTGTTAGAGTCTATTATTTCGAAAACATTATTGCTTATCACTGTTACCTGAAATTGTTCAAATGGGTTGGTGAGGTCTCCAGTGTCTTCTACTCTTCCACAAATTACTGGAAGGCTGTTCATTACCTGGGGCATCTTGTGGAGCTTCCCTGAGGTAATATCAGGACCTTACTCCACATTATTAGACCGTTTTTATCTTGAAAACAAGTTCTGGATCAGAAAGCACTTCCTGAAGTGACAAAAGCACAAAGCATAGATGTTTGGTAATGTTGCAGCCATTACAAGTAATCCAGTACTTCCATTTATGACCATAATGACTCTGAATAAGCATTGGACAAACCAAAGTGGCAGATATTGCATTAGTAATGGAGCCGATGCAATTACATCATGGAGTAGGACAACATGATGTTCTTTCCTTCTCTATCCTAGTTTCCAATTCTCTGATTTTGACTTATAATCAAGCAATTATTTTTGTCTGTAGTAAGCAATATTGGTGAATCACAGTGCACGTATGTTTTGCAGACACATTCTCATATTCTTGTTACCTCCCTGATCATAAGCTGGTCCATCACCGAGGTATGTGTTACGGTATTTAGTATTAACCGCCTAGACCTGTTCACCAGTGACTCTCATGCAAGACCATGATTTTCTGATGCAATTTTAATATAAGATGCTAAGCAACAATTCTGCTTCTTCAAATGACAAGTTCCTCAAAGGAATCCCAAGCTTTGGAAATTCCTCTGTTGACCTTAGTTGAACAAAGATTATGAAATTTTCTTCATTTCAGATCATAACTTTGTAGAGAACCTACTAATTCCTTGCAGGTCATCAGATATTCTTTCTTTGGCATGCAGGAGTCGTTTGGATTTACACCTTCCTGGTTTGTATGGCTTAGGTTGGTTCTAGTTGTAAACAAAAAAAAGTCACAATATGTAGCCTAAACTTCAAAAGAAACTCATTATCTGATCATTGAATTCTCCTAAAATTCACTTGTTTGCTCATTTTTTCGCACTGAATTCTTTGCAGATATAGCACCTTCATAATATGTTATCCTGTTGGTATGGTTAGTGAGGTTGTCCTAATCTACATTGCCTTTCCTTTCATGAAGGTAACTTGAATAACTTAAATGGAAGAGCTCAGTCTCCATTTAGTAACAATATTGTTTAAATGTTATTTTCATTTGCATGATCAATCCCAGGCATCTGGGAAATACTGCTTTAGGATGTCCAACAAATGGAATTTCTCCTTCAACTACTTCTATTTCTCTGCCCTTCTCATGGCTTTGTATGTTCCAGGTAATATTTCCATGCAATTGTACTTCATTTATCAATTGATGCTATACTCAAGTACCACCTCCATCCTATAATATAAGCGACTTTGGCAATGCAAATGTATATTCAAAATCTCTTATATTTTACGACGGTGATAGCAGCTTTCTATACAAAAAATGAATAGGATTTTTTTTCTCTGAAATGAAACAAGTAGGATTTGACAACACACTGCCTTGCTGTTTCATGTCATAAATGCAGCATTTCCACACTTGTTGCTCTATATGGTCGCCCAGAGGAAGAAAGCCCTGTCAAAGGAGAAAACTACATAACCACTCAAAGAGATAATCTATAGCTGAGGTTTCTAAGAAGTAAAGGTTAATATAATGGAAATACCAAAGTACAAGATTAACTTTTCCCTTGGTAAAATAAAAATGTGATCATGCCACTGCAATGACGGTGTGTTGCAGGAAGAACAGCTTTTCCATCTGTAATCAAGGGCTTGTTTGGATTAATGCCATCATCAACCTCACCAAATTTCCTTGCATGCCAAAAATGTTGTTTGGATTGTAGCCAAAGTTATTGGCAATGTTACTTGTGGTGTATCGTTTGCTCTTGCTAAAATATTGACAACACCAAAAACAAAATGTTCAAAATTCAAATCCATTCTCATCCTTTTTATTGCCAATTTTTCCTTTTTGGCATGGTTTTGTTTGGGGTTTAAAGTTTAAACCAAACGTGCCCTAAAATTGCCTCACACCATCGATGCCGAAAAATTGGCCCATACAGAATTCAGGCCCAGAACTCGGCCGGCCCAGAATGGTGAGGGGTCAACCGCTAATACAGAACAAGGCAAGGGCCCAACCGAAAGAGTGCCACCACTTCCATCTGGACCGCAATTCTGTGATCGAACGTCTCGTGGAGACCGCCCACGTGGCACGCCACAGGTGGTTTTACTGACATGCGGGGCCAAAGAACGGCAGGGTCCATACGTTAGCCTCCAATACGACGGCATACTCGACGCCTCCACCGCCGCCGCCGTCCCACTCCTCTTCTCCGTCGCTGGCTACCCGAAGACGTGTACCACCATGGCCGGCGAGAGAATCTCCCTCTCGTGCTGCCCCCTCTGATCTCTCCTATTTGAACCGATGGCTCCATGGCCTATGGCTACCGAGGTGGAGTGCAGGAGCAGCGACTGGGAGTCTGGGACGAGGATCTCCTGCCCGCAGCCCGGGGGTGGCGAGTTCGAAACGGATTCGGTGACCACCTTCGAGGATGGTCCTGCGGCCGCGGGTGGCGCCGTGGCGAGCGGCGACGCGACGGCGGCTCCGGTGTGTGTGTGGGGCGGGGGGGCGTACCATTCTTACCATGAGCTTGCTGCCCTTTTGACACGTCTTGCGTAGGATCCCTCTAGTTTCGGTTGGTTCGCCTACTGAATTTAGGGTTTTTTGGATCCATGCCATTACAATCTAACTAATTCGTGGTGTTTCGGATGAACAAAAAAAGAGAGAGAATCTTATAAGTCTAATGGTCAATCATGTTCATGCAGCTGAAGGCTAGTGGAGCATTCTTATCACCTGGAAAATTGTTGATGTGCTCCTCTTCCTAATTCCTGCAAGGCCGCAACTGATGGCTATTGATGTTAACGGCTCATCGATGCATCATACATGTTGTTCATCTGTTTCAGTTAGCTCTTTGGCATCTATACATGTTTTTCTTGCATTAAGGCATACCGTTTCTATCATCTAGTTATGAAATGGCTTAGATAACTCTTCGGCTTTGTGTTTTCAGTGGGAGACGACGTGTCCATCGACAACGAAGTGCCCGTGACGACTTCGGGGTTTCTCTAGATTTGCCGGCCAGTCTTCGGAGATGCCATAGGGTTTGCACGCGTGCGTTTTTAGGAGAGAGTGTGCGTGCATTGTGAGTGTCTGCGTTATACTGTGTTCTCGTAAAAAAAATGAAATGGCTTACATGCAGCACAGGTGAGGAAGAACAGGAAAAGAAAGAAGCTTAATCACATGCTATGTTTTCACTGTTGCAGTGGAATTTGCTGAGATCACATGAATCATACGACGGGCAGTTGCGGTGCCAGTAACTTCCACCATGCACTGATCAACCAGTGTCCAATTCGATCTCCACTGCAATGCCAGATTAATTTGAACAGTGGCTAAAACTGACTCCAATCCCAATCCGGACTGGCGTCTCCACAAAGCCCCATGGTTTCACGATCAGGCTAGGCTCATCTTGGCGTCTTCCTCCTCCCAAAACTCTGCAATGGTAGGCGTGGGATCAGTGGTGCTGCGGCTCTAGCTCTCAGTTTACAACTGGGTTGTCTTCTTCAGATGGCTGGTTGTTCCACCTGCTGTTCTTGAGTTATGGTGCCTGACAAATGGAATTTCTCCTTCGACTACTTCTATGCATCTGCTCTTTCCATGCTGCTGTATATTCCAGGTACTCTTTCATCACGAGCTGTCCTTCAGTTAGTGCTCAATGCTATGACTATAAACAAGCAGAATTTGACACAAGATGTCACGTTGTTGTGCTATTTGAATGACTGCAGGGTTTCCACACGTGTTCTTCTATATGGTGGCCCAGAGGAAGAAAGAAAGCCTTGTCAAAAGGCAAAATTCGCATGATATGCTCAACATATTTGGAGATCGAATTATATCCATTATCTAGTGCAATTTATGGATGTAGCTAATGGCTCACGTTTTCATGGATTGCTAACAGTATGCTGTAGCAAGGACTAGCTGCTCCATGTGTAACAAAAAATGCACTGCCTGTTGTGATTAAAAGCCTAAAAACCTGGTGAATTTTATGTTGATTTTGTGCTGGTCAAGAACCATGTTTATCTACTGTTCTTATCTGAAAAGGGCGAGATGGAGTGAGAGTAAGATCAGTTAAAGAGGAGCCAATTGCATCTCTCCAGAACTTGATTTGCACTCTGCAGTTGGTAAGGTGTGCCTTTCTTCCTTTCTCCCTTTCATCAACCGTCCAGTTGCTGAAAAGTTTGTCAAGTGATTGATGCCTCTCTTTTCTCCTGCTGTACTTTTCTCTCCGGTTACGTGTTGCCTTTCCAGATTGTCCTCGCCATCTAGTGGCACCATACATTTGATTCATGCTTTATTTCTCAACTGGCAGTATGTGCATCATCCTAACAGTTGTGTATTGTCACTACTTAATACTTATCTTCTGTTATGTTTACACTTTACGTCCTTACGCGTGACAGGCTGACTAATGAATTATCTTAACCTTGTGCAGTATTACTGTGTTAGGCCCTACGTGGAACACATGAATTTTACAAGAATTTCAGAGGAAATTGTTCAGTTCCTCCAAATTTCCTTTGAAAATCTTTCAAAGCGAAGTGGTCCTTAACCTTTTCTTTGTTTGAATTTTGAAAGTTGGCTATTTTTGTGTTGGTTGAATGCATTCTTACACCCCTATTTTTCGCTTATGTTTATAAGCCAAAATTTGAATTTTCAACTTTAAATTTAAAATTGATTTTGAAGGGTTTTCATCGAAGTTTATTTTCTAGCCTTGGCTTTTAGATCAATAAAAATACATATATAAAATTTTTATTCGTAAATTATTTTTCCTTTGTAAATATGTTGTTTGATAATCACGCCCTTAGTTGCTGCAGAGGACCGATATTTTGATTGATTCATGAAATCCTCCGTAATATTTAAAACTGACACAGTTTGATGATGATGATGATGAACCTATGTGTGCAGTCGCTAAACACATGTGAAATGGAAAATACAGAAGAACATAACTGTTAGAAGAATAGAGATCAATAATCCAATATCGATCATCTTTTGTATAATTGCATGTGCAGCTAAATCTTTGAAATGGGAAAACAAAAGGGATCTATTTGACCACTTGACGAGAGAATCTTCTCTTGAATAATTGCAACCTGCTGTCTTCTTCAGAAAAAAAAAACAGTACTAATAATAAATAATTGCAACCTTGGCCGTTACAAACAATTGCACTCGTAGGATGATTTGGCTTCTTGCCTCGGTCGCATTTCGTTGCAATTTCCTAACGCTTGCTGCTTAGAATAATCTTTCTTCTGGTCGATGCTGAAAACTTTGTTGCAAACGACCCTTTGGGAACACAAGGATCTGTTTATTATTTACTCGAGTGCTATTCCATTGTGATTTCTAAATGGTTACCTCAGTTACAATAAAATGCTTCAAGAGCGACCATGGTTTTGTCTATGGTTGGTTAAATTGTGGGTCAACATGATAATTGTGCCAGCCAATTACTCTCTCCCATAAAATTGATCATGGATTTTAAAAGTAGCTAGTGGTCAGCAAACGATTAAATTGAATCTTGAATCTTGTTGGGGGAGCACTGATGATGTTATTAATGTGGTAGGATTCAAATCTTGGTGCCCATTGATATTACCAATTTACCACACATAAGTGGATTTTCAAAGGAATTTAGCGAAAGCAAACATTTGGCTATTTGCCTCCAGTCCTTTTTCTTTTCGAGGCACACGTGGATGTGCAAGTATAGTGTGAGTGTACCGTGGTATGTATGTGCGTGCCTCTTTCGTGTAACAAAATTAATTAAATCTTGAATATATGTTTTTAGCCTAAATTGTTGAGAGAATGTATGTGCATTACCCAAAAAATTCAAAAAAGCACTCTAATATACAACTCCCTCCGTTTCATACCATATAATATTTGCATATTTCTAGTTTTATCAAATTTATAAAAAAATATAGCAATGTTTTAATATAAAATAAATATACAATAAAAACAAAACTAATTTTATGTTATAAATATTATTACTATTTTATAAAATTGATCAGCCTTAGAGAAGTTTACGTTTTACTACTATAAGATATGAAACAAACTACTCCCTCTGTTTTTCTTGTTTTTCTGGTCTTTGACTGTATTTGATCTTTAAAACTATGTTTAGTCATTTGTCTTGTTAAATAAATACATAATTATTATTTATTTTAGTATTAAACAAACTTTAAGCATTACTTATATCTTTATATATAAAAATTAAATTTGATAAACGCATAAATTTTTACTAAATGTACCTTTTTAATATTTATTTTTAAGAATAAACCCCTTATAACTTATTTGCATCGGTGGGACTTACGATGCTAAAAACACTGCCACACCAACCGATTATGGCACCATAGTGTTATGTTATCGGCCAAAACAAGATGTCGTGACTGAACGATGCAGATTCTGGAAATAAGTTTCAGGATAGTTTATCTAGAAAATAATATTAAGGAGGTTCATTTGATAACAAAACTTGAGAGAGCTCGGGGGTAGATGATCAGTGGACACGGTAGCATTGTGCGACCCGCAAACGACTTGGAGATCCGAAACCCGTTGACACCGGCGACCCCTGTTTCGCTTTACTTTGGGCCCTCCTCTCTCCTCTCTACTCTCTTCTTCCCTTGTTCCCCTCCCTCCCTCTCTCTCATCTCCGGCGCTCTCCGGCGAGAGCTCAGGCGAGGGCTCCACAGCCTTCAGGAGAGCTCCTCACCGAGGAAAAAGCAACCTTCTTGCTCCCCCGAGGTTAGATCAGAGCAAGGGCTGCTGCTCTTCTTTCCTTCCTTCCTTCCTCCTCCATGTAGGCTGACTTCTTTCTTCCTCTTCTCTTCGTTTCGTTTCGTTTCGTTTGCTTTCTTTTCCACCTTCCGGCGATAATTCTTGCGTGGTTAATGGGATTTGCAGTATTGTTTTTGGTGAAATTTAGTGAAACATTTGGATATTGAGGGGAAATCGAGTGGCTCTTAACGAAAGGGAGTGTTTTTGCTTCGGTATTTCGGTCTGGGTGTGCACCGGGTGCTGTTAATTTGGAAAGTCTGAAAAAATTGCTTGTTTTGCTGTCGATTTCTAGGCTTGCGACCCGGGATTGGCCTCGAAGATCTTGTTAATTTTGCTTCGAAGGAAGGATTCGTCATCGCAAATCTTGATCTGTGGGTGGATTTGGTGGTGGAAAGTTTCCATCTTTTATGGGGCAAGGCTGTGTGGAACCCTTGATGCTCCCATGGAGTTTTGCTACCATAGCTGGGACAGCGGTGGTGAAGAGGCAGTAGGAGGTGATAGAGCACGAGCAAGAGGTGGAAGAGAAGACAAGTAGGCAAGAATAGGAAGGACGAAGGACAAGGAGAGGAGGGAGCTCTCCATGGGGGAGCCCCTCCTCACCACCCTGTCCATGGAGAACAGCAACAATCATCCCTGCACCCGCCTCTCCATGGATCCTGCCGGGTCTCATGCGGCCTCAGGTGATTCCTCTGGTGGTGGCGGTGGCGGTGCTAGCAGCACCGGTGCCGGTGGTGGTGGTGGTGACAGGGAACTGTTCATCATTCCACGGCGTGACACTGCGCATCCTGGACCACCGGACATTAACCTGCCTCTTTCTGCAGACCCCTCACCACCACCCCCTCCACCACCGTCGTGGGGTCTTGACCAGTTCGACATGCTTGATGTCAGTCTCGGCACGCAGAATTACGAGTCCGAGGTTGCGCTTACGCTTCCAAAGTTGACTGGCAATGGCAGCGCTGCGGTTGGCGTCGGTGCGAGGAAGTGTGCTAAGAGGGGGGACAGCATTTGGGGTGCATGGTTCTTCTTCAATCACTACTTCAAACCTGCACTTGTGGAGAAGCCGAAGGGCAAGGTGACGCGGGAGTCTTCTGGGATCATTTCAGGCTTTGAGAAGTCAGATCTTCGCCTTGATGTCTTCCTGGTGCAGCATGACATGGAGAACATGTACATGTGGGTTTTTAAGGAACGGCCTGACAATGCCCTCGGGAAGATGCAGCTCCGGAGCTTCATGAATGGGCATTCCAAGCATGGGGAGCCATCATTCCCATTCAGTGCAGATAAGGGCTTTGCAAGGTCACACCGCATGCAGCGCAAGCACTACCGTGGGCTGTCCAACCCGCAATGCCTTCATGGGATCGAGATTGTGAATTCACCAAATTTGTCAGCTGTTCCTGAAGCCGAAATGAAGAAGTGGGCAGAACTTACAGGCAGAGAAGTTAATTTCTCTATTCCTCCTGAAGCAAGTGACTTCGAATCATGGAGGAATCTTCCAAGCACTGACTTTGAACTTGATAGGCCACAGCCTCCATCGTCAAAGAGTGTCACCCATGGCTCTCACAGTCATAAAAAGGCACTGAATGGTTCAGGTCTTAACCTTTCTACGCCACCATCATCGGATGATGGGATGGACCTTTCACCTAAATGTGCCAAACGCCGCAAGGACTTCTTTGCTCATGGTGCAGATGAGGATTGTGTGATGGCAAATAATTCTTGTTCTGACAGAGAGCAAGAGATAGAAATCCACACAGGTGAGCCGTCATGGATGCACGAGTTCACTGGTGTAGCAAAGCATGCAAGTGGACCTGTTACTGCTGCCAAGACAATATATGAGGATGATGAAGGCTATTTAATCATGGTGAGCATGCTCTTCTCTGATCCTCACAGTGTCAAGGTCTCTTGGAGGAACACATTGACACATGGTATCGTGAAGATATCATGTGTGAGCACCGCCCGAATGCCCTTTGTTAAGAGGCATGACAGGACATTCAAGCTGACTGATCCTTTCCCTGAACACTGCCCTCCCGGAGAATTTGTGAGAGAGATACCTTTGGCTACAAGGATTCCAGAAGATGCAAAGCTCGAAGCGTATTATGACGAGACTGGCACTGGACTGGAAATCATGGTCCCCAAACACCGAGTTGGACCTGAAGAGCATGAAGTCCAGGTTTGCATGAGGCCCCCACACCTTGGTGACAATGATCTTCTTTTATCATAGAACAGAAAACAGTTAGTCTTTACTCTTTAGATCTTCCTGTGTCATGCCATGAGATGCAGGAAAGTAACAAGTGATGCCATGGATATTTTGTTGCTAAACATTTAGCTGAAATTCCTTTCTCAGTAGTGTTGGTGATTTAGGCAAAAAAGTTACCACTTTTGTTGATTCTCCTCTGTACTTTTCACACTAGCACCGCTATATTGGTGATCTTGATTTCTATGGAACATGGCAAGTTGAAATTCTGTATATATGTCCGATGATCTGGTTCAATCAATGGTTCATAATAACATCGACAACTACAGAAGTTCAGAACTGTGTTGTCAACTTCCGCAAGTGTTTGTAATCGCTGTCTTGATCATTTCGGTGTGTTGTACTTACTATAATACTGGATGACTGTATCGCTTTCAACAGATCAAAACTCTTGATCTCGATTTCGGTGTGTTTCATGATCGATATGCTCCTATGCGCATTCTGTTGGCTGAATCCGTGTTTTGAAGCCTGGTTATTGTTTATACTGAGATTACAGCCTGCAGGTGATCAACCTTTTCTGTCCCTGCTACAGTAAATTGCACCGTTTCTTCCTGGGTGCTGACATGCTGTGGTGAAGCTAAGAAAGATCCTTTTTTTTGACGTGGATTGTAGCTAAGGATCTTTTGGGGCTTGCATGTGGTCAGCAGAGAGCCATGCTCCCGTGGCCTGCTTCTCACGAGTTCTGCGATTTGTGTAGCCATGGAGAAAGGAGCGTAAAATGATTGAAGCCGATGGTTCTGTGTGGTCTTCAGACGATCGCAATTCACAGCTTCTGCTCTGAGCACCTGTGATGCTTTTGTTTCTTTCTGACCAAGTGACCAAACAACTCACCTTTTCGCTTATGGGCTATGTTATAAGTCAAAATTTAATTTTTTAAACTTAAATTTAAAATTGATTTTGAGATTTTTTAATCGTAATTTATTTTAGCATTGAATTTTAGATGGTTTTTTTAATATGTATATAAAAGTTTATTTATAATCTTTTTATGTTTTGTTTTTTTAATGAAAAAACCAAACAATCACCCTAAGTTTTTACTGATACAATGTATTCGGTTTTTTCGTCGTATGAAAAATGAATGCACTCGATTTTCTTCAGATGGTCCATTGATGAGCAAACAATAATCTCTTCTCACACGCCTCGGTCATTATTCCGATATCAGGCTGTTAATCCAACATTAGCAGACATTGACGATTTGTTACCGATGTAAGAGTAACCAAGTATTACCGGTATGGTCTTTTTTAAATGATGTGTAGAGTAATTCTGTTTATATGCCACATTCTAAAATTTTGAAATTTTCATAGGAATCGGGAAAATTTTCACGTGTTTTAAATGGGGCTTTTGGCCGATCCATGCCCAATTGTCAAAGTAACCTTAGAAATCCGCTGAAAAAGTAAGCTAAAAAGAGGACAGTGACAATTATGGCCTTTCATACAGTAATAATGTTCAGAAAATACTGATATGCACGTTATAATTGCATCATTGAACGGAATACTTAGTAGTACATTGAACTGAAACTAGTATAATACTATGTTAAAAGAAAATTTTGGCGCCTGGTGACCGCGAAATGGAGTATTTGACCAAAATCGAGCTGAAGTATTCTTTAAAATGAAAAAAAAAGAGAGCTCAAGTGAGCCCAGAGTAGAGATTAAAAAAAAAACAGTTCTAAAAAAATATTTTAATGTCAAGGTTTGTGTTGAGAAAATGATCTATTTTGCAATTATTTTTTAACTTGAGCTATTGTTTAAATAACTTAAAAATAAACTGTGGTGATGAATGGTGATTTAGCCACTTACCAATCCAAATTGACCAGTGGACCGTCATTACTTTCAAACTTAACTTGGCAACCAAAATATCGGGGAGACTCATCTTTTTGCTTAAAAAAAATCAAACGTCGTATTTGCAAATAAAAGATATTTTTAAAAACTTATATATATATGTAATTAGAAATCTAAAAGTAATTGTTAAAAAATAAACTATGTTGAAAACACTCTAAAATCAATTCCAAATTTAAGATTAAAAATTTAAATTTTAACTTATAAGCATAAGCAAAAGCGAAAAGACGATGATGTAAAATTAAAAATATATTTCCTTTTACTATGCGTCGGCATGGCCTTTTAATTCCATAGAAATTTGTCAAAAATTCTGAAGTACAAAATTACCTGTACTTCAGAGTTTTTGAATAGTAGAAACCTAGAAAATTTTGAATACTAGAATCTGGAAATATAGAGACAAAGAGGAGTAGTGAGCCGCTGCTTTGGTAATAGTGGTGCACCGAGTCCACAGCGCGGGGGAGGAGGGAAACTGAAGAGGATAAAGCATCCCCCACCGTAGCTCTCCCCGCCTCCTCCCCCTCCAACGACTACGCCTCCTCTTCCTCCTCCTCTCGCTCCACCACCACTCACCCCTCCACCCCGCCGCCGCCGCCGCCGCTCGCCGCCTCGGCCTCCGTGCATGAAACCCTAGAGCCAACCCAAACCCCCCTCCCCTCCCGTCCCCGCACGCGATGGCCAAGGCGCTCCTCTCCTCGTCGCTGCTCCCCTCGCTGCTGCAGCCGCGCGGCCGCGGCGCCTCCCTGCTGCCGCGGCGGCGGCACGTGGGGCGGCGCGCGGCGGTGTGCAGGGTCAGGGCGACGCTCCACGGGCTTGACTCCATCGGGGGCCTCCACGCGGCGCTGGAGCGCGCCGAGGCGGCGCTGTACACGCTCGCCGACGCCGCCGTCGTCGCGGCGGACGCGGCAGGTGGCGGCGGTGACGCGGAGCAGGCTGCCTCGGCTGCGGCGCAGAAGAGCGGGGGGTGGTTCGGGTTCATCTCCGAGGCCTTGGAGGTCGTGCTCAAGGTAAAAGGCGCCATGTTCTCCAAACCCACTGGAAGTAACCTCACGTTCAGGATTGCTAAACTCGGTTAATGGATGTCCCCTGAGTTGCAAAAGTTGGTTTGGCGAAACGGGTGGGGGAATTTGGAGCCATGTAAGTTCCTGGAGAGTGCAGGAGTAGATGTGCATGTACTTAATTATGACACCTCCATGCTCTGAAATTTTGCTATACACTGAGCAGTCGGCAACCCAACATGGTTGATTTCTATGTCGGGATACTTAGTGATGGCCCAGCATTCATGTTTTCAGATTTACCTATCCAAGTTTTGCTGTGAAATGCTATAACTCGAGAGCCATATGGTTTTAGTCAAATTGTGATAGGTATGGCATTCATCAACTCTGGAGTGCTGATACTATGTGAGCATCACCATGCAGGTGCTGAAGGACGGCCTATCAGCAGTTCATGTGCCATACGCTTATGGATTTGCCATCATCCTTCTCACTGTCATTGTGAAGGCTGCAACATTACCTTTAACGAAACAACAGGTAAATGTTAAAATCTGGTCTAATTTTGAATCAACGAGCAATATGGATGCAGTGGGTTGAGACTTGGGATCTGTACTATTTTCCCTTTATAGGTTGAATCGACTCTGGCAATGCAGAATTTACAGCCACAGCTCAAGGCAATTCAGAAGAGATATGCAGGAAATCAGGTTTGTCTTTTAGCCATATCATGGATATATAAATAGGAACACTAGTTTGTTTCCGAATATATGTTTGCATATCTTCATGATAGAAGATGGTACAGAATTTTGCCATTTCACTTTTTTGTATTTTATTTTTTCAACCACATATCTTTGGGTATTTCTGATCTTTCACTTCTACATAACTCTTATTAGGAAAGGATACAGCTTGAGACTGCTCGATTGTACAAGCAAGCTGGAGTCAACCCTCTAGCAGGTCACTTCTCTATTCTAAATCAAATAACTTTTATAGTTGAATTGGCTCCATTGATCGGATGCATCTTTTGGCATGATTTGTTTTAATTATTAGTTGACCATAGTTTCTATTTTTTGATTGAATGCATTTATTGCTGTCAGCTGCTTGCAAAACCAGTTCGCTTTTAAGTTTTAACTGAGATCGCTTTTGCGATGTAGTGTTTTGATATTATGGTTTATCGTCCAGGATGTTTTCCAACTTTGGCAACAATTCCTGTCTGGATTGGTCTTTACCAGGCCCTTTCAAATGTAGCAAATGAGGTAAGCTCAAGTCCTGCTTCGTAATGTTTGCTTCATATACAAGTTTTTGGACTATAAATGGCTTCTATTTCTCTGAAGGGGTTATTGACAGAAGGATTTTTCTGGATTCCATCTTTGGGAGGCCCTACAACAATTGCTGCTCGGCAAAGTGGTGCTGGCATTTCTTGGCTCTTTCCTTTTGTGGTAATAAATAAAATTGATCACCCATTAACATATATTGACAGTTCCATTGTTGGTTCTAGGAAATTCTGGTTTATTACACTTGAGCGACTTTATCTCTTTTTTTAGTTTCTTTTTGGTCTTAACTTTGTAATCAAGTAAGGCTAGTGCCATTTTTCTTCTCATACTCATTTAGGCAATCTGCCTGAAGCTTTTCTATTTGCACCTTGCATTTAGTTGCTTCTTTAGAACTCTGACTGAACAGGAAAAAAAAGTCATGTAGCATATCTACCTTGTTTAAATGATGTGGCATGCCGTTTTATCATCAATCATCATAGGCATAGCCCTGTAGAGATATGGTGGTAAAATATTATCCTCACGTGCTTGCATAATTGAGGTGATAAGCCATACTTACAATTTAAATGAATCATGCAGGATGGTCATCCTCCATTGGGCTGGCATGACACCATATGCTATCTTGTGTTGCCTGTGCTACTTGTTGCTTCTCAGTTTGTCTCTATGGAAATCATGAAGCCACCCCAGGTGAATGGTGCTCGAAATTCATCTTCATGTGTCATACTGCCACTATACAAACTATCAATGGTTATAAATTTGATCCTGTGATCTGCTGCAGACTGATGACCCATCGCAGAAGAACACGCTGCTTGTCTTGAAATTTCTTCCATTTATGATTGGGTGGTTCTCTTTGTCGGTGCCATCAGGATTGTCTATTTATTGGTATGTGCATTAGCTATCAGTTCTGCGAATGTTCTAGTCATGTTTCATGCGTTCTAGTCATGTTTCATGCTATAGTGATATGCCTCGTAGAGATAGTGGTCTAGTGGGATTCATGCACTGTTCATTGACTTCTTGAAATTGATCAGTTCAATATGTATATTGACTCCCTTTTTGCTATCAGGTTCACTAATAATATCCTCAGCACAGCACAGCAGGTTTGGTTACGGAAACTGGGAGGAGCAAAACCTGTTGTAAATGAGGGTGGTAGTGGGATAATTACTGCAGGACGAGCAAAGCGTACAAGCGCTCAATCAGCTCAACCTGGTGAAAGGTACTTTAAACCTCACATGGAATTTAACCCTATCATGCCTGGTTTTGGTTTTTACAAAAAAAATATATCAAATAGATTTAGGCAACTGAAAGAAGAGGAGAGCAAGAAAAAAGGCAACAGAGCGCTTGCTGCAGGTGATTCAGACCCTTCGTCCTCAACTTCAGAGGATGAGGAGTCAGATGATGAGACTACTACAGAAGAGGTACTTATATTCATCATTATATTCCTTGCTGCCTTGCTGTAGCGCTGTGGAGTTGAAAATTGAAGCTAGCTGTCTTAGAAAATTCCTTTAACCACAAATAAGTGAGTTTCAATTATTTCTGTAAACCTCACAACAGGGAGGACCTGAGGAAAGATTAAATTCCATTAGCAACAACAAGAAACTTCCAAGTTACTCTGGAAAGAAGGGCAAAAGATCAAAGAGGAAGCGCATGGTTCAGTAGGTGTGGCAGAGCCTGATTGGATTTTAATTTTGTCATAACTGGTAAGTGCTATGGACACCCAGATAACTATTTGTAAAGAGGCACACAAGCTTTATGTATTCTGGAGTCCATTACATATTCTTTTGAGCAACACCATAAAAGGAAAAGAGAATGGGTCCATGTTTTCTAAGTGGCAAAAATAAAAGTTCATGACAATGATATATTGTTTTTGTCTACATGTTATGTCCTTGATTATCAATTGGTATTCATGGTATGTAGATTTACAAATACAGGTTACTTCAGTTGACCAGTACGATTGCATAGTTGATCTCGGACACAATTTTGATGCTCGGTTGGAAGCCTAATCTTCAAGTGCAGGACAGAGACAGACACAACACATTCCAGGGTACAGGTGTTTTGCTGGCACACAGCAAGATGAAAATAGTTCAGTACACTACAAATAGGTTTGAGAGGGTTAATGCATGGCTCGAGTGTGTGTTACATAAGAGTATTAGATTACTTGTGCTATTCAATGTGGGTACCAAACTCACGCAGGATTGTAAAATTCATGCTACATGTTTTTATGTCCCTCTTGTAACCTAATAACATTCTTTGCGGAAGAGTATACTGGAGAAGTTAGAACAGTCCAGTCGTCTAAATAAGCATTAGAAAAATATGAAATATCCACTCTGACGAGCTCAAAAATGTTTGTGCTGCTGAAATTACTTTTGTGGTAATCTTTGAGCTCAGTTTTGTGATTCTGGGAAATTACCGAGGCAAGCTCCCTAAAATTCGATAGAAAGACTGGTGGTTTATTTGGCGACAAGACAACATATCATGAGCTCGATTGCAGCTTGTTAAATCTTGTTACAGTTATTGTCACTGAGATGTGTCTGAATTTCTGATGACATCATACTTGTTTGCATTTCCCCATTTTCGGTTCATTATTATAAGCGCACGATCGATCAATTCCGCGGCTGCTTTAATACGCTATTTTTACTCAAAGAGTTGGAGTTTGTCTCTGCAGATTTATACGCAGTAAAGAGAGGAGAGAGGGGGGGGGGGGGCATGGTGTCGTCAATTGGAACTTGGAAATCAATTTGCTTGGCTATAACAATTCGCAAAGACATGCACCTGGGCCAGCTTTTGCTTCCAAGTTCATCTTCTGAGCAATGTATGTGCTCTTGACAGCGACAGACGCATGTATTACACCGAGTTGGTTGTGTACTTGGTTGCTCCACTCACATGGTAACTTTTTTTTTTCTTGCCTATTTAAGGCTTGCAAATGTAGTGCCGGCCAAAAGAAAAGATAAATGAGCATAATTCAGAGTTTCAGACATGATTTACGTCAGCAAATTGCCTACTCTATTTAGAAGAAAAGAGTACTTTGGCCCTGATAATTGATCACCGCACGCTTCTACTGATGGAGATCGAAGGTGCTTGCCAGACATTCATTCATTGAGATGCGGGGTTTTCTAACGATAACAAATTAGTTATCACTTCATTCAAACTCTGAAAGGAGAGTTCTGCTTACTGAATTTGTAAAGTAATAAATCCCAACGACCAGTATCACTAAATCATCAAGCTTCTTTGGAAAAAAAAAACAATTTTGGGGATGGGCTATTCCTGTCAGTGAAGTATATGATTACCGCATCAAATCAGTTATCAGTGCGATTGCGTCAAGCATTCCACTTTGATTTTTCATTTGATTGTTAATTAGCACTACAAATCAGCTTTAAGCCGTTAAAAATACAAGGGTCATCTTTTTGTTTTTTAAATAAAAAATAAAATCACATATTTACAAACAAATAATAATTTGTGAACAAAACTTATATATATATATTATATATTTATATATTATATATAAAGCACTCAAAATCAACTTCAAATTTTAGAACGAGAAGAGGGGGTTTGCAAGTAGGACCTGTTCGTTTCTTACGGATATTTTATATTTTTGGTTTTTTCTGAATTTTGACATATCTATTTAAGATTATATTTAGGATTATAAAGAACTGAATTAAAGGAAATCTTTTACCTGAAATATATTATTTGGATGCTTAAAAAGTGGGTCAATGATAATTCAAAATCGATAATGATTAAAGAACAAGCTATTGGTAGTAGAGATTCATTTGCCAATTGGATAGCCACTATAAAATATCCAGTATCTCATGTCCACAAGCTACCCAGTGCACAAGCTCTCGCCATCCAAGAATCCCTCCCCTTCCTGTCCTACCTGGGGATCGCCCACTAGAATCTCCGGCGATCCGGCGGGAGCTAGGCGATCATGGCCGCGCGCGGCGGCCTAGAGAACGCTCTCCTCGGCGGTGGCCCGGTGTCGCCTCAGGACAGGCGGCGCCGCCGCCCCTGGACCGCGCTCGCCATCGCCGTGGCGCTGCTCGCGCTGGCGTGCGTGGTGCTGCTCCTGAGCTCCGGGGGCGATCGGGAGGTGGCGTCCGGCGGGGGCGCCCGCCTGAGCCCGCACGAGGTGGAGGCTGGGGTGGGCGCGGTGGCGGCCGACGATGGGCGGTGCTCGGAGGTGGGCGCCGCGGCGCTGCGCGCCGGCGGGCACGCGGTGGACGCGGCCGTGGCGGCGGCGCTCTGCCTCGGCGTGGTGCACCCGATGTCGAGCGGCGTCGGCGGCGGCGCGTTCATCGTCGCCAGGGACGCCGCCTCCGGCGACGCCGTCGCCTTCGACGCCCGCGAGACCGCGCCGGCCGCGGCCACGCCGGTGAGTCCGTTACCCGTTACTCCTCGTCGTCACCAACTAGAGCACGCAGTCGTCCCCCAAAAAAAAGCAAACTTTTTTTTTTGTTACAACGCTTGAGTGAATGACATTTGGGCCCACACACGCCACCTGGCCGGCAAATGACCTGCCCCCGTTATACTGCGGTGCTTTGGTTGGACGCAGGTCACTGTCTGGTGGGGCCACTTCTGACGCCTGTGATAGGCACGTGACGTGACGTTTCTCTCCAACATTAACAATCACTCATCAGCAATCCTACTCTCTTTCTGAATGGCTTATTATTACATTGCCATTTGCAAAAAAAACAGCTGAATCAGTTACTGGTATCGGCTATCTTTTCTGATTAACAATGGTAATTCACAGAGTGTCTCCGCCATTAATCCCATGACCACCCTGTGATCTCACATTGTTTCATTGCACGGCATATCGCAGCTAGAAGACATAATTAGCATTTGACTTTGAGTTTTTTTAGATCATTTTACGAATGCCATTTCGGGGTGAGGCATGATGCCTATGTGCAAGTGTGCAATGTTCATCGTCAGCTAGTACCTCATGGCCCATGATCCCAAGAGCATATTGTTAAAGAAAAAGAAAATAAGAAAAACCAGCAGCACATTGTTAGGTCAATGTCCCAATGAGACAGCACAAAATGGCCATATTTGCAAGGCACTAAGACTGTTTACCTTGCGCTGAAGACTGAACTTCCCATGTGCAATCGACGTGGCCAAATGGGCTGGTTGCTTCGATATGGTCTTTATTTTTTAGGCTTTTTTATCATTCTTAAAAAATATCTTATTTAAGAATAACTTAAGATACCAAGAATTTTAGTATAAATTTTTGTATCTTAAGATATAATATATTTAAAAAGTATGGTACCTTAATACTCGTAAAAAGCTCTTATTTTTTCTGCTCTTTGCTATCATCAGATAGCAGCTGCCAACAATTGGGAACATGGGTAGCAATTATGCTAATAAAACTGTGGTTTATCATGAAACTGTTTGGGTTATTTTTGTGAAAAATCAAATATGATGCCAATAGATTTGGATGATCAGTTGAAATTATAGGGAAAACCCTTAATTACGCTGGAGGTATATGAACTTGTGAAGTTAGTATTATTCAATGTAACAAATTACATAGTTCTTTTGGCTAGATTTTCATTGATTTTTGACCGCTTGTTTCCTGAACGGCTAAATGATATGTTTTTTAAATAAATCTATATATAAGTTAATAACCTTATATTTTTATTTTTAAAGTAGATTTTTAATTTTATAGTAGTTAATTTTATTGATGGTACCATTAAATAACTATCGCAAAAATCAGATATTATGTCATATCTCATCCTTATCCAACAAAAAACTTCGTATAATATGTCATATCTCATCCTTATCTAACAAAAGAACACATCATCCAGTGCTATAACAATTCGGCTGATGTGTGAACTCATTTTATCGATAGCTTATTTGAATTTGGATTGGGCATTACTTGGGGAGTTCTTTGTTACACTCATTTAATTTGCTTGTGTCAACTTGCTGTCACACTGAGTTTGCTCTCCCAACTAGAGATATAATTGGGTTCTTAATTCGATCGAATTGAAAGACATTGAAAATTATGCTCGAATCAAAATTCAAATATGAATCTGTTACATTTGATTTCTCAAACATGACATGTTGCATTGCGTTCTTGCGTCTGACAGGACATGTACGCGAGCAACCCGACCTCCAAGTACAAGGGCGCGCTCGCCATGGGCATCCCCGGCGAGCTCGCCGGCCTCCACGCCGCGTGGTCTCGCTACGGCAGGCTGCCGTGGAAGGACCTCTTCGCGCCGGCGATCAAGCTGGCGCGGGACGGCTACACGGTGGTGCCGTACGTCGCCGCCGCGCTCAAGAAGACGGAGCAGGACGTGCTCGCCGACCCGGGCCTCCGCGCCGTGTTCGCGCCGGAGGGGAGGCTCCTCGCCGCCGGCGAGGTGTGCCGCAACCCGGCGCTCGCCGACACGCTGGAGGCCGTCGCGAACGACGGCGTCGAGGCGCTCTACGGCGGCGCCGTCGGCGAGAGGTTCGTCGCGGACGTGAGGCGCGCCGGGGGCATCGCGACGGTGGATGACCTGAGGGCGTACAAGGTCGAGGTGAGCGACGCCATGCGCGCCGACGCCATGGGATACACCATCCTCGGCATGCCTCCGCCTTCCAGCGGCGCCGTGGGGACGGCCCTGGTCAGTGTGATCAAACTCCCAACGAATTTCGAATTACTATCTGTTCATATTTCGATCGATCGATATCAAACCTGACAAGATAAATTTCAGGTTTTGAACATTTTGGGTGGATACAAATCGCTCGAGTTCTTGAAAGGGTTTCTTGGCGTGCACCGGCTCATCGAGGCGCTGAAGCATATGCTGGCAATCCGGATGGCGCTCGGCGACCCCGACTTCGTTAACGTCGCCGGCAGCGTCTCCGAGATGCTGTCGCCGGCGTTCGCCGACAAAATCCGGCAGAAGATCGTCGACAACACGACGTTCCCTCCTGGCTACTACTTCCCAAAGTAATTCTTGATCTTAGAAAAGCTTTGCGTTCTCGATCGCGGAGATCATCGGTGGTAGCATTTGCGCTGACGAGATCTTTCTTGGATCAGATGGAGCCAGCTGAGAGACCACGGGACGAGCCACCTCTGCGTCGTCGACGGCGACCGGAACGCGGTGGCGATGACGACCACGGTGAACTACTACTTCGGGGCGCACGTGCTCTCGCCGTCGACGGGCATCGTGCTGAACAACGAGATGGACGACTTCTCCGTGCCGGCGGAGCGGACGCCGGACCACCTTCCGCCCGCGCCGGCCAACTTCATCGCTCCGGGCAAACGGCCTCTCTCCTCCATGACTCCATCGATCATACTCAAGGTACGTACGTTGCTAACCATGTCGCCGCGACGGCGGGCGTCACGCTGACCTCGCCGGTGCTGACGACGACAGTGCTGTTTGCGCAGGACGGGCAGCTCGCCGGCGTGGTCGGCGGCAGCGGCGGGACGAACATCATCGCGACGGTCGCGCAGGTGTTCCTGAACCACTTCGTCGTCGGCATGCACCCCCTCGCCGCCGTCCAGCATCCCAGGGTCTACCACAAGGCAAGCATTAGTGAATCGATTACTCCTAATTAATCTCTTCCATTAACCAGCAATTAATCACACTCGTCGGTGCATGCAGCTGGTGCCGAACGAGGTGGTGTACGAGGACGAGACGGTGGTCGACGGCGAGGTGATCAAGCTCAGCGGCGAGACGAGGGAGTTCCTGCGGCGGAGAGGGCACCGGCTGAAGAGCACGGACTCCGGCGCCGTGTGCCAGTTCATCGTGCAGGACTTGCTGGCGCCGGTAGGCTCGGCCACCCACCGGAAGCACGGCAGCAATGGCGGAGCCGCCGGCGGCGAGAACGTCTTCCATGGGATGCTCACCGCCGTCAGCGACCCGAGGAAAGGCGGGAGACCAGCCGGGATGTGATGACGCATGCTTGCGTCACGACATTTGTTAGGTGTTCGTTTTAGACCGCCGAAATTCATGGAAGATTCCTGTGAAAATCGAACGGGTTTATATGAAAATTTCTGCAATTTTTGTACAGTTTGAATTGAATTGAACAGCTTTGGATTAAAAGGTTTCTCAAACCGTCCAAAACAGCGCAATTTACCATGGTCACGCGTACCATAAAATTAATGCCGTGGTAATCTCACTAAATTCAAACAAATCTAAAAGTAATCTAAATTTGATAGATTTTACTCCTGTCATTTTCATTTAATTGTCACCGTTCTTCGTCAAAATATTTTAACTTTGATCATTCATAATTTTAAAATTATATTTTGGATATATGATACCCCTCCGTTTTTTCCCTGAGTCATTAACTTTTGTACGCACATTTAACCGATTATTTTGTTCTAAATTTTTTTATAACTATTTAAAATTATAGGGCGACTACAAACCATTTGAAAGCCTTTCGCAGTAAAGAGTGACCAAATCCAAGCTTGTACAGAAGATCCGGGGCGCGACGAGCTGAGTAGGCTTTCCACGTGTCGTTGCATGCAGCTTCGTGCTGTCCACGAGCCAGGATATAAAGATATACACGTCACCGCGATTAGCTACGCGGCGAAAATGCTGGAGCACACGGCACGCAACAGAGTTAGTGCTGAATAACGAGCAGGCTTGGCTTGGTCTAGCTCGTTAAGATAACGAGCTGGCTCGACTCGTTATCGTAACGAGCTGAAAACCCAGCTTGGCTCGGCTTGGTATAAAGCTTGAACTGGCTCGTTAGGCTCGTGAGCCATGCATAAAAAGTTAACATAAACAAATTTTCAATAGATAATATAAGCAAATTTTTATTTCAAACATGCAAATCACATGAAATTGTATTTAAATATTAAAGTTTGAACCAACAAATCACATGATGAACCTATGAAGTACTGAACACATGCATTCCAGAATAAAATCAATGAATACCGGTGAATCTTGTGTCTTTGATCTAGCTCGTTAGGCTCGCGAGCAGCTCACGAGCCAGCTCGAGCTGACTCGTTATCTCTAACGAGCTAAAATACTAGCTCGACTCGTTAGAAAAATGAAACGAGCCGAGTCGAGCCGAGCCGAGTCAAGCCGAGTTTGTCACAAGTCGAGTAAGCTAACGAGCCACGAGCTTTCTGTCCATCCCTAAACAAAGTGGAAGAAAAAATCAGCAATCATTCACATAATCGATCCACCGTTACGACAAGAAATATAGAGATCCCATGTCCGAAACATGCAGACAAACTAATCTACGACCTGATAACAAGAAATTCACAAACTTTACACGGAAAAATCCAATTTTTGTTCAAATTTGAGGAAAAAAATCGTCTAGAGGGACACGAATCCAAAAAAAAAGGTACTATTAGAAAAAGTTGATCGACGACGATTTATCTGCTCATCCGTAGCGACGTCAAAATCACGTTGGTGCCTATCCTCCCACCACCGCTGAACTCGGCCACGACCGCGTCGCCGCGCCACGTGTACGGCGGCGATAGGACCGGCCAGGAGAGTCAGAAGAGAGGGGCGGGAGGAGGAAGGAGAGAGACAGAGAGCAATCGATTGCCGGAGCAGCGAGCGTCCGTACGGTCCGCGGCGAGCTCTGCTGCTGCACGTCGTCGGCCGCCGGCGGGGAGGAGGAGATGCGGGCCCGAGCCGCCGACCACCTCGAGGCGCTCTCCCTGGAGATCGAGCGCAAGCTGCAGAAGGTATCTGCTCCTCTCTGCATTCCGTTTTCTGTCCCCACCCCCAATCCATTCTCTCTTTTTTTTTTGAATTTTTTGGGGCAGATTTGTTGATTTGTGTTGCGGTGCGGCGTCGCGGCCTGTTCTTTTTGCCATTATTTCTGTTCAATTTCGAGACGTTTTTGGATTAAGAAATGCGTTTTAATACTCTCCCCAATGGTTTGATTTTGATTTCTGTTTGAATTATTAGTTTCTGGGACTGTTTTTTTTTTTTTTTGTTTCTCGGTTGGGAGTTTTCAGTGATGAAAAATGTGCAATTTTGATTTGGTTGCAAGGTGTTAGTTAGAAAAATTCGGGCGTGTGTTTCTTAATCCCAGGATCCCTCTCTCAAATGGTGTTGAGTCCATGGCAATGGCCGCAATTGCAGAATCAAAACTGGTTCTTTTTATTGTTTTTCTCAGTTTTTCTACCAATTGAAGATTACTTTATTTGATCTCGAGATGATACGAAGATTTCGAGTGGTTTGGATAAGGCAGGTGGCACTGTTTCACTGGTTGTTGCCTGCGTGTAGGCTCTCAACTCCAATTCTCAGCGTCTTCAGCTACTGCGGCAGCTGTTTGCTGATATCGCATTGAAGGTGGATGACCGCGCTCGAGGTGCCATTTCTTCCATAGCTTCAAATGTTAATCAAACAAATGCTTTTTCGTCATGTTAGTACTAGTGGACATTAGTCATGAGATTGCTACCAAGTTTGTGGTAGTTTTACCTAGAGTATGAGACTGTGAGCCCTATACTATGGTTTATGTCCATTGCCATTGTTTAATGTTAACATGGGGTTACATCAGGAGATGTTTTGACCAATTTTGTTGTCATTGTGACCTCCCCATTTCATAACTTTTGGTTTTCTTTGACTAACAATTCGTTCATGCTACTTAAAGAGTTAAAAACTAGTTCTTTTCACTTGTCATATTCACTATATTTTACTTTTCAAAACCGTTTACCATGATTGGCATTACTTCATTTCTGTTCCTTGAATCCATCTTATTCATTGATTTTATATGCATCTTTAAATTGACTTTGGGCAATACACAGCTAAGTAGCTAACCATGTTATAAGCCGCAGCGAGAATGTGAATTCTAAAACTTAATCTATGGTTTTTTTCATCATAATTTGTTTTTGAGCACGTTCTTTTAAATCGCTAAGGACACATAATAAAAGTTTTAACCATAAATTATATTTTGGTCGTGATAAGCTGTTACAGCTTATAATCAGCATACACGAAACAATGGGATTTTCGGAGTAAAATAGGCATATATTATGGTTTCTGTTACAGCACTTGATCATAGGAAAACATGGACTCCCATCCAAAAAGCGAAACCGCGTTTTTGCAAACGAAAAATTATTTGTAGGTAAAACTTTTATATACGTTTCCATTGCGATTCAAAAGCAAAAATTATCAAATAAACCACAATGAAAAAAACAGAAAAGCAATCCAAAATTAAGTTTTAAAATTCTAATTTTTGGCTTAGATTGACAAGGTTATACTTTACAACTTTAAAAGAAATTCAATCCATTTTTCTTTTAGATGCAAAGTATTAAGTTTTTGTTAGTGCCTATGTTATGTTACATCCTTATTTCTGTTGAACAGATGTGATTTTAAGCACGAATGATGATGGTATTGCTCCAGTAGATGATCGAGAAGATACCCGTTTGTGCTTCTATGAGATTCTTGCTAACCATTTTGTTAGAGTACCTGAAAGTGGGAGGCGTATACTTGACTTGATAGTGCAACTCTGGAGCCAGTCTTTTGCATCCAACATATTTGCACTTCTTTTCCACAGATGGGTATGCATTAAAACTTCCAACCTTATAGGTTTAGGACATGCAATAGGTTTTTTTCCTTGCCTATATAGGTACAAATTTAATCCTGTTCACAAGAAAATGTGTTTTCTATTTTCAGTTAGGTTTAAGGAATTTATTTAACCAGTACCCCAGTGAATATGCTGTTTACCTTTTATTCTTGCTACTGTTCCTCTAAACAAGTTAACATCTTGGTGGTTTTAACTTTTCACTTTTTACCAATTCATATATGAGTTTCCAAAACAAAAAATGGTCTGGCTGTGGAATTTGTATCCCAGCATCAAGCTTATACTGTCAATTTTCCAGGCCACCATCTTACTGCAAATAGCTAGTTAAACAAACTAAGTTCAGTATGTCCGTAAAGGCTTGTGTACTCTACTGGTTATTCACTTATTCATTCCTGTATACAAGAATTCTCCAAATTATGTTAGCCTTCATCTTTACTTCAGTTTGTTGAATTACTACTTCTTCACTGCAGTTGTTTGAAGTCCCTCTTGATGGGAAGGAGGTATCACTGAGATACAGCTCTGCTCTTGTTCAAGGAGCTACTAATGTTTTTTGGTATGATGGCAACCATAAATATCTGAACTATTCTTGACTGATAAAGTCATTATTGCAAAATATTTCTTCTAAAGGAGGGAGTATTGCACTGATGTTCCTTTTTGTTCTTGCTGAAATTTCCATCGGTTTGATATAATTACTTTTTGACAGGATCGACATCCAAACCAATACAAGACACTTTCTCTCACTATATAATGTAAGCATATTTTTGGTTTCACTTGCTCAAGTTTTATTTTGAGACTGTATCATGTGTTTTGACACCATTCAGAACACGCTTGATTTGTTAAACAGTATCTCCTTAAAGAGGTCGCTTTAGTCCCAAATCAACTGAGTAAGATATCAGTACAGGTCACTCCCTCTTACCATTGCACTATTCTATGCATTTCCTAATATGTATGTACAATAGTCTTTTTTTCTTGTTAATTTCAATTCTTGGACAGGCTGGTAGAAATCTTTTCCTCCTCCTCTCGAGATTCATGCTGTTCTATGATCAAGGTATGCTTTTTCCTCCATGTTCTCGGTGCCAATTGTTTTCTATCAATGTGACCCAATTTTGAATGTGCAGATCACATGCTTCCAAGTTTCCTTGAGCATTTTCCTACTTTTCCAAATTCTTTCTTGGTTGGTGGCCCAGCAGATTACTTTGTAATTGAACTCACTGATCAGGTTGTTTTCTAAGTGAAATATATTTGATGTTCTGATGACATGCTAAAACATCATCCCAAACTGAATTGTATGTTCTTTGTTATCTCAGCTTCAGAAGCTAAAAGTCGAGCCTGTGCTTCTTCACTACCTCTCCCGCCTGACCATCCTTCAAGGTATTGACTGTTCTGGCTTTCAGGCATATTTCAACAAAAAAAGTCCATTTTACTCCCCTAATCTATTTCATTGAAGCATTTAGCCCCCTAAACTATTTTTTGGCTCATTTTACACTCCGTACTATTGAAAACGGATCACTTTACTCTCTAACACTACTATTTTTTGTTTCTCTCTATATTAGTCATAGTTTGCACTAAATTTTTTTGGATGATAGATACACTGCAACTTAGGTCTCGCCAATCTTTTAGAATTTTTAAACCATTTATATTGGTTAGAAACACCTTAGATTGATTTAAATATCAATATTTTAAAGTTCAAGTAAATATGCATGGAAAAAATGAAAATATTTTTAAACTTTGATAATGGTGTCATCTAAGACAAAATTCAGCTTAAAATACAACTTGTATTAACAATAGCAACATAGAGAAATGTTATGAAGTAGTGAAGTGAACTATTTTCTGAAAATCTAGCCGTCCTATCTTGGGATGGCTCGGCAAGAAGTGAACTATTTTCAATAGTTTAGGGGTAAATGAGCCAAAAAATAGTTTAAGGCAATTAGTTTGGGGGAGTAAAATGGACTTATTTCTGTTTCAAAAGTAGTCCAAACTTTTTTGTATATCTGTTTTTCCACTTGGGCTTCAGAATTTATTCTGAAAGAAAAAAAAAATATTCAGGATTGGAATTGAGGATGAGTACAAGCACTAGATTGAAGGCGTGCCTTTACAGCTTCACTTCTCCTGGAGGTCCTACTTACCCTACACGAGCAGTAAGGCATGCAGCCTGGGATACACTGGATTTGCTTTTTCCTGTGAGTACCATCTTATTATCCGAACTTATTTGCAGCCACTTCAACGTAGATTGTTTTATATATATATATATGTTGCCTGTGTGGTTTACCACCATAGGCAATTGTATTTCACATATTTGTGTCGATGATCTCTTCACCCATGCTGTTATACTGGACATACTGGGGTGATACCCAGTTGTTATTACCACTGTTAATTACCCTTTGGATCCCTGGCATTTCTTCAGTGAAAACGCAATGCTCTATTTGAAACTAGTGTAAATACTTGTTGAGTTAATATAATAGTTTGCACTTATGTCTTGCTACAGGTTGGTCGCTATCCAAGGCATGTGATAAGCCTGTTCTTTCGGCTTCTCTATCCGTGGTACTGGCCTTCCTCTTGCTGGAACTTTATCATGACTTGCATCAAGACTGTCTACTACTACATCCTGAACCTAATTGTCTCGAGCTGGGAGAACATGAGACGACCCAACCACCAAAGGATGCACAAGGAATGAAGAAATGGAAGCCGAATCAAGGCTAGCAATAGTTTTTTTGTGTTGTTGTTATCGTCCACTTCCTTTTCCTTTTATTTTCAGTAATATCCCTCTAGCTCTTGTATTTGTTCAAATGACGTTTCTTGTATAAATTCGCCTGTTTGTTATAATGTTTACAAGTGGGATGAAGTGAGAAAAAAAAGTAGTAATACAGGAGAAAAGAAAATACCTTGTATGTTTGTCTTCCTTTCCCATGTATCAACTCATTTGCAGTACTGTTCAACATCTATGGATATGGATAGCCTGCACTAGTAGTTGACCAGTGGCTACAAGATTAAATGGATAAATCAGAAGACAAAATTTGATGTCAGGCCAGAAGGGCCTGTGTTGTACCTACACTAGTAGGAACTTTCTGTTGCAGTCCAATTTGCTCCAGCTGGTTCTCTGCAAATTCTCTTCAGACTGGAAATGGCAATGGTTCAGATTTAGTGTCAATGATCAATGTTCAAGTCCGTTTTGCAGTATAATGCATGGCCTGTTGAGGTAGTTGGGCAGTGAATAAGTAATGAACAGATGGTACCTTGTATTGTATGTAATTAAGGTTGCAAGGCAATGAATTGCTTAGTGCACTGCACTGTAGCTACCATGGACAATGAGTGAATTGTTTATCCGTACTGCACAGGAATACATTATTGTCTTCTGTTTTTTGGCAAATGAACAGGACACCAATAATACAGTTAGTTTTTTTGCATCTTTCTCTGTTTATTTGTGCATCTGATGGGGAATGTCTTGTCCCTGTTCTGTTTTTACTCACTCTCGTTTGCTTTTCTGACTGCAAGTATTCGACATGCTTCTCACATACTGACATACATGTACCTCCTTACCTGCTGCTACCCTAGATACTGAAATTGAGCATAAATTCTCATGGGCCACATGGACCCTCTTCAGGCTCAAATGCTCAGTTCAAACTAACTGTGCTGCCACACTAAATGCATCCCAGAACTGATGCAGTATTTCAGAATCGATTTACCCTTCCAAGTTCCAAAATCAAAATACAGATGAGTAGTTCAACCATGGAACTTTTTGGTTTCGGAATCTCTGGAATACGACTGTGTGAGACACTGAACTAAAATTACACTCTTTTCAGAAATCAGATTTTTTTTTTTCAAGTGTGCTACTGGCAAGTTCAATTCTTCAGCTAATTTTTCCATTCATTTATTGCTTGCTTCAAAATTTGGCAGAGGTTGAACCTATCCTGTTCCCTTTATTCCCTTTCGATGACAAGGTTGCTTCGTTTTGTTGGTTCCAGATGCTAATAACAGTTCCTATCAATAATGTAGATGATGTATTGATGTGATTGCCAATCTTAATTAAACGTACTCAATTAGACAACCATTGCCCATTAAATTGGCTAATTATCTGGTGGAGAAAGCCAGACACCGAAGTGAGCAATCCAAGAATTCTGAATCTTTGGCCGAGCTACTTTGGCCGACCCGGCAAAAAAGAATTCTGAATCTTCTGAAACGTACTCCACTATGTACAGCAACCTTTCAACAGAAAATTCTTCAGGCTTTAGACTGCAGATTAAGCTCACTACTACTTGTGAACATACTCTTCTTCACCCAAGTATTGCAGCCATTTACTGCAGCTTCAGATCTAGCTGAGCTAACAGATATGCCCACTCATGGCCATAGCTGCCTAGCTGGCATGAACTGTTTTGTGGTATATGATGTGATGGCCTTGTTGTCAGTCAGGGTTTGGCTCCAACCAACAAGAACAGCAAAGGCCTCCTCATTGAATTGCTCCAACCACCTTCCTGAACAGTCCCAAATAGTGTCAGCAGCAATTCGGACGTCAAGAGATCCACATCACTGCAGCAGCCGTGCATCAGATGGTAGGTGATGAAGTCATTCCACATGCATGGCAACATTGGCCCTCTTATCCATATCACGTTACTTCCGTCCCTTAATAACTTTAGTTTTTATTTTTTATGTTCAACGTTTGATCATTCGTTTTATTTAAAAAATTTTAAAAAAATTAGTCACGCATAAAATATTATTCATATTTTATCATCTAGTAAGAATAAAAATATTAATCACAAAAATTTTTTAAATAAAATGAAGAGTCAAAACATTATATAAAAAACTAAAAAATAATTTTATTTTGGGACAGAGGTAGTATTATATTACCATCTCAATCCAGCACTCCAAATCATTCGTGTCAAGATCAAGGCCTTCTTTAGTTCCCAAATTTTTTTTCTAAAAACATCATATCGAATTTTTAGATATCTAAATAAAACATTAAATATAGATGAACCAAAAAACTAATTGCACAGTTACGAAACAAATCTTGAGACGAATATTTTGAGCCTAATTAGTCCATGATTAGTCATAAGTACTACAGTAACCAACATATGCTAATGACGGATTAATTAGGTTCAAAAGATTCGTCTCGCGGTTTCTAGGCTAGCCGTGAAATTCGTTTTTTCATTCGTGTCCGAAAATCCTTTTCGTCATCCGGTCAAATATTTGACGTGACATTTCTTCCAAAATTTTTCTCGATCAACACCCCCCTAAGAAGAGGCTTCCTATACCATTCACGAGGATACGTAGCTCATGAAGAACCCGCTGCATCATGTGATCTCCTAGCTAGATAAGCTGAATCTTTCCTAGCCCTTTTCGTGTCTGAAACTCTGAATCTGAAAACCACCAGCAGCTAGCACGCACTCATGCATGCACATAGGATAAGAAACAGTTTTGGTGTGCCTGCAGCTGCTACAAACTACAGGAGATGTACTCCATTAGGCAGGCCAGACAATTAACGGAGATCTTGCAAATGTTTTGGCAGTTACTCTCTTCGGTTACTATGACTTGTCATTTTGGATAAGACTAAGATCAAATGTTTAGAACTTCAAATGTGGATAACTTCTAAAAACAATACTTTAGAAATATGAAGGCTCAAGGCTACATGTACAGATTAATCTTGGAATGTATTTTAATAAATTAATAAAATCATATGTTTGCTTTATATATATATATATATTAATAGAAAAATATCGTCAAAATTATTTTTATGGTTATATCATTCTCTAACGACAACTATTATGAAACTGGACGGAGTAAAAAATAGAATCAACTTAGGATGAACTAGTATCTTTATATTAAGAATAAAATAGACACAAAAATTCGTCTTGATGAGGAATCGAACTTATGGCCTATTACTCTGTCCCAAAAAAAAGACAATTTCTGGGTTTTCTAGATTTAGCGTTTGACCATCCGTCTTATTTAAAAATTTATTAAGAAATAAAAAAAATTAATCATATATAAAGTATTATTCATGTTTTATCATGTAGTAACAATAAAAATATTAATCATAAAAAATTTTAAATAAGACAAAGAGTTAAAAATTCTATAAAAAAACTCAGAAATTCGTTTATTTTAGGACGGAGATCGTAGAGAACTAGACGAAACATCCATACCATCAACCTTCCTTACTTTTGGGCCTTTTGGACAATGTGGGCACTATCTGTTAAATAAAGGGGACGACTGGGGTGAGCCCCAGCCTGCAGGATGCCATGATGCTTGGCTCCCTTCCAACCATGCACTCAGTGGCAGTCTAGCACACCGATGTCTGAAAGTTCTGAAGGAATTGACCCCTGATGAAGTGAAAAAGAAAGGGCAACAGATGGAAATGGTCGCTGTATTATCGGGACCATCAGATTCCTTGCCGTGTCAGCAATTGATCTGGTCCTGCTTCGATAAAATGCACCACAAAAATTCTGTCATGTTCTCTTCCTCTTCCTTTCCCCCCATCCTGCATGTATTATTACATCGAGTGAATCATGTAGCCACCGGGTTTTAATCCATTATCTTCATCATGCATTATACATTGACATTGTGGTCCTATCTTCTTGGGATTACGGGGTGGCCCGGGATGATGGTCAAGAAAACTAAACTAGCTATAACGTTGGCTTTACTGTTTTTCATCCATCTCACTCTTACTAATGTATTTAATGTATCTGTCTTGAAGCAGGTGTAGAATTAAAACCTACGTATGAGCAAATGTAAGAGCAAGTTCGATAGTATAACTAACTATTTGCCTCAATTTATCTATAGTCAATCTAATAGTCAATTCATACAATAGTTACTTATAAAACATTAATATATAGTCACACATATCATATACAAACTGTGGCTTTGAGCCCATGTTGCAGCTGACTATAAATTAGTAGCTCATTACTCTTCTCTCTCCTCTCTTATCTCTTTAAAATATGTTTATGACTGGTTTGGTTTATAGCATGCTATTGTACCTGCTCTAATACAAGACTGCAAGTCAACTACAAACACATGTAGATAAGAGCGAAAAAAAGAGAAGTGTTGTCTCTTATGCAAGAGTGAACACTACACATGCTTCAAAATAAATATATTAAATATATATGATATGAAAAATACTGAATAGTAGAGCCAACCTAAGAGCAAATACAATAAGAGTAAATGTGGTGGCTACGAGCATGGCGTGAGATTGGATGTTTAGGTGGATAGCTAAATACTCGTGCTTTGCTATAGATTTTATGATGTGTTATCAAATTTTATTATATGAAATAGTCATCTTAATTTGAATTTATACGTAGATATCAATCTATATTTAACTGGTTTTTAATATAAAAAAATTTAAGGGCTAAATATAAAGCTGTAGTGAGCACCACTACTTCTTTTTACAGGAGTATAGATGAGAGAAGTGGACTAATAAATAGTGGCCAAACTACTACATATGAAGTTCCAAGAAAATAAGACCCCGCGATAATATATTTGATAGGTCAGTATATGTAAATAGGAGAGTATGATAGAGCCAACCTACAATAAAAGTGAATGCGATGGCTATAAGAGTGAATAGATAAAGCAGTGAATGTTTATATCAGGATTAGGATTTGATAAAGTGAAGAGTATTTTAGTATTTTTTTAAAAATGAATTATATTAATATATAGTAACTAAAAAATAAAGTTATTTTGGGATGAACGAACTAACTAACAACTGCAATCATTCATACTCCGGTGTCTTATCCCCGTGCATAGTGCATTAGTCGCTATTTCCGCATTGCACGTAACAACAATAGAGGATCCAATGCTTCTCAATCCACCATCATATCTCTACTTATCTCAGTTCATCATCTACAAGTGTCTCTGTCCCTAACTATCCTGGATCCATTCTCTCTAAATTAAATATAATTAACCCGTGGTAATGCACGAACAAGATTAGAAAATAACACTGTCAATGTTCAGCAAATGCAGCTTCGTCAGAAAACAGCGGAGGTAGTATCGTATGGACTTCTTTTTTGCAACTTTCAACTCATAGTTAGTTAATTCTCCTACGTATACAGTTTGGCGCGTACGTACGTGATATATGAAGTCGCCGGCACGGACAATGACAGTTGACAAAGATCGTTAGAGGAAATCAGGGAGTGATTAGGAGCCGTTTTAGGAGTTGCACATCGTGCAACGGGACAGTGACACGCTACAGCAACTTATTTCGCTTGAATTTTGAGATAGTGTATTTTAAAGTCTTGATGAGACCTCCTGCTACGTAAATAATTATAAAAAAATAAAAAAAATTATAAAGATGGGTAATATGATATATATCATTGTATAAACATGAAAGCTCAAATATAAATTCTATAATCCGTAACAAAAATAATAAATTCAACTTTAAATAGTATATGTCTATTCATAGACATATTTGTTATTTTTTTAATTTTTAGACGTCATATTTAAACTAGTAGGTTTTTTATATTTTGTATTAATTGTCTTTGTATTTTCTTTTAGTTTTACAACTATTTAAATCACATGGACGAGAGGACGTCTCCGTAGAAGTTTATAATACTTTGGCTGAATTTGGTCGAATTCGGTGAAGCAATTTGGACATTTCGAGAGACCGGAGCAAACTGCACACACCAGAGCGTACAAAATCCTCCGAAAATTTCGACGAATCCAACTCGAATCGATTCTTGCGCCGCGATTCCAACCCTTTCTCTTTCTCTGCGTCCTTCCCATCTTCTTCCCTGCACCGATTCCAGCCCCGCGACCAAATCTCCACCGGCTTCTCCAACCATAAATAACCACCACCTCTTCTCCCTCCCCGCACCAACCTACCCGTCCATGCACGCCAGCCTCGCGCCCGCGCATTAAACAACCCGGCGAGCGAGCGAGCCATCCCTCCGGCGAGGTGTAACTGCTTCTTGGCGTGTTCGGCGACTTCTTGGGGGAGAGTTCAGTTGGCGGGGCGGCTGAGCTTTTCTTCTCGTGTTCTTGTTCTGGGGTTTGGGTTTGGGTTTGGGGGTGGTGCAGTGTTGGATTGCCAGTTGGGTTTCTTGGCGAGGGATTGAATGGGAATCTTGTCGCTCATCACCGGGAAGGCGGGGCCGAGCGGGTTCGGCTCGGGATCCACGGCGGAGCTCGTCACCGCCGGCGTCGACGCCTGCCGCCTCACCGTCATCGTCACAGGTAGGAGACAGCCGCCTGCTTCCGTCCCGGCAACCTCGGATAGGTTACTGCTCTGCAATGTGCTCCTGTGACCAGCAAAATCTTGTTCTTGAAAAAAAAAATCTTTGCCTTATAGCAGTATATACTAATCATCAGCGGTAATGCAGTTCATTTTTATGATTTGGTAAAAATTTCTTGCCATGTTTTTGTTAGATTTGTGAGGAACTTGTGTGAAAAATCTTCAATTTTCTAGTTACCAGCTCACGATTGGGTTGTGTGTTTGTGTGGGAATCTCTGTTTATCTCTCTCGAATTGTTTTCCTCCCTTTTGGATGTGTTTTGGATGGCGGTGAGGTAGCTTAGAGTTGGGTTTATGACAACAGCCACTTTTGGTGTCATGATTAATAAATACCTCAGCGATATTCAGTTCTTCAAAACATTATACGAGAACTTATATGTCAGTAGGCTTTGTGGAACAGAAGAATTGTTGTTTTCTGCTGTGGTTTTGTCTCTTTCCTGCTCAATATTGTGGCTTATATTTCTGGAACTTTCTTGACTACAGAGTATTCATAATTCATCAGGTATTTTAGATAATACTAGATAAATATAGAGTGAGATACAAAAGTGTAAAAGAAAATCGATCCATCGGATGGGCATAGCAGTTCTTCCATACTGACAATGGGCTAAGGATTTTACCTTTCTTTTTCTGATGTGCGGATGCTGGATATTTTTCCTTTTTTGTGTGGAAAAGGAGAGTTTGGGATTGGGTCTGTGGGGTGTTTTTTTTTTTCCTCTGTGGCCTTGAATCAATTATTGGTAGTTCTTTGATAACGTAAATGTTTTCCCATTATCTAAAAGCAATCAATATATTGTGTTGCTTGTCTTCTAGCTCTCAAATTTCTTTACAATTTCCATGTTGAACTAATCATTAGGTCAGAAATTCAGAACCGAACTTGTCTAGACTAGCTATAGCTCCTTCCATTACCTAAAAAATGTTTTGCCCGTAAGGCGGTCACTTGAGCAATTATATTCTATAATGGCAGGGTACCTTCAAGTTAAATGGCCATCTCCTTCAATCCTTGTCGTAGCATAGTAGTCTTTTGAAATCTTTTTGTTCTGTTTAAATTCACAGAAGCTGGGAACTCTATCTGTTTGCTATGGTTGGTTGTGAAATCAATTGTCACATTTATTGAGAGATTTAAACCTGGCCAAGTTCAACCTTATATGGGAAATTTTCCCATATAACATTAAAAGTTACATTGTTACCATATAAGAGCTTTCTAGTGTATGAAACTATGCTTACCATTTTTTACTTGTGATTTTATGGGTGTTTATATTTTACCAGTGCTTCCAATCATACTCAATTGAAAAAGGATCTGTGTTAGGTCTTGTCAATTAAACTTGCTCATAAAAAGCATTAATTGTAGGCTTCTAGTGCATCTGGTTTTTTAGATAATGGAAGCTTTATTCTTGTGCATCTGTAGCCAATCTTTCATGGAATGCAGTATTCACCAAACATCAATCTTGTATTCTTGTGAGTAAATTTCATGTTGTGTCAGGCTCACAGTTGGTAGTACTACAAAACTGCTCATAAACATCAACCCTGGCAAATTTATGGAGTAAAGCTGTAATTTTGTCATCTTCCAGGAGGAGCAAGTGGCATTGGTCTGGAGACCTCGCGGGTTTTCGCACTGAGAGGAGCTCATGTCATCATTGCAGCAAGGAACACAGAAGCTGCATCAGAGGCAAGGAAGAATATCGTGGAGGCAAACCCAAAAGCTCGCATCGATGTTCTGAAGCTTGACCTCAGCTCCCTTAAGTCTGTCAGAGCTTTTGCAGATCAGTTCAACTCGATGAACCTTCCTCTGAACATTCTGATGTAACTCCTTTATAAACTCTTAGTACCCCATTTGACTTTTTTTTTAACATGCAAAGTGTCCTATGTTTTGCTTAAATTTGATTGAATTAAGCTGGTTCATATATTCCTTTTTTTCTCTTCCTGTCATGCAGAAATAATGCCGGCGTGATGTTCTGTCCATTTGAATTGTCTGAAGATGGGATTGAAATGCAGTTTGCAACCAATCATCTTGGTATTATCTCTCTCCCACTATCAACTATTTACTCTAAATGTCAAAAATGTACATGAATGATACTAACATAACATTTGCCGGGACAATGAAACTAATATCTGCTTGATGTGTTTTGATCAATTAGGTCACTTTCTGTTGACCAACCTCCTCCTTGATAAAATGAAAGCAACCGCGAAGTCTACTGGTATTGAAGGTCGTATTGTGAACTTGTCATCTGTTGCTCACCACCATACATATCCAAACGGAATTGACTTTGATAAAGTCAACGACGAGAAAATGTATGTGCTCGGTGCTCTTGTGTAGTTCTGCTGTTGGAATATCTTATATGGATTAAAGATTGAAGTAAGAATTTTATATTGGCAGATACAATGACAAGATGGCTTATGGGCAATCTAAGCTGGCGAACATACTTCACGCAAAAGAGCTCTCTAGACGGCTGGAGGTATTTTCTTTGGTCCTGCTCAACTTTACTCATGAATCATGATCGAACAGAAAGCTGAAAACTCAATGCATTTTCCATTTTCATAAACACATTTAATTTGGTCTATTTTGACAACCAATTCACTAGTATACATGTCTGGTGTTCTGTCATTGATGAACAGAATGAAGGAGCCAACATCACTATTAACTGTGTTCATCCTGGATTGATCATGACCAATTTGATGAGGCACTCCTTTTTCCTTATGAGTACGAATGAAAGTTCTCTATCTACCTCTTCCTCTGTCATTGTTCTAGACTTTCAGCTATGCACCTTCAGGCATCGATTATTGATTGAACAGAGGTCAGAAGATGCTGTTTTTTTCCCCTTAATGTTCTGAAAAACAACGTTTGTTTACATTTTCAGGGGTCGTTCAATTTGCCACCTACATCTTGTGGAAGAGCGTACCCCAGGTTTGGAACCCAAGATCTTATCTGTTCTTGTTTCTGTCCAAATTCTCTGTAGCAATGCTGAAAGACAATTTGAAATTCAAGTTCATCTGAAAGAACACACTTTACATTTTTTTTTCAGGGAGCAGCTACCACTTGCTACGTAGGACTGAACCCTCAGCTCAAGGGAGTGACCGGAAAATACTTCGCTGACTGCAATGTGGAGAAAACTAGCAAATTTGCGAGAAACGATGTGCTGGCGAAGCAGCTCTGGGAATTCAGCGAGAAGCTGATCAAGTCTTCAAAATGATGGCCCAAAGCACGATCATCAGCATTAGAAAGAAGTGTTCTCATATGTTTGATCAATGGCATATGTGATCGATTGATAAATATGTGTAGCAGCAGTAGTATTAGGAACCTACCGTATTGTGAACCCTTGACAAATAAACTTCTAGTGCTTCTCCTTGGGTATAAACCTGTACTCTTGTTAATATATGAATCGTTCAGCAGTTGTGGAATTTGGTCTGGCTAGCTGTTGTCCTACTACATAAGTGCAGCTATTGCCTTTGTTTTTTGTTTTAGCATGTATGCATGATCTTAGTTACACCAGCATTAATAACAGACTGCATTCTGAGGCAGCATATCAGCTGTTACAAAATATAAATTGTAACTACAACAAAGCACATACATCTTGATTCTTGAATAATGAAAGGCAAATCAATTTTGCCACTCACTGACATTGGCAAAGAAATACTATCAACTTTGCTGCGAGTGTGAACCTTGACTGACCATTTTTCCAACTTGAGAACATTATACAAATAGGCACTGAAACTGAAAGCTTAATTCAGAGGCAATCTCTTACCATTTCACCAATGATATGCAAGTTTTGCGGTGTTGGGACTTTGTGAGGTTGGGCACGAAATCCCCGGTCGGGAGGTTGAAGGTGCTCCTGACAAGGCGGTCCCACATGGCAGCGAGAGGAGGCGGGGAAACCATTAATGACGGGATGAAGAAAACATTAATTGACCGTTTCAGGGATTCAGGTTAATTCAATTGCTTTGTCACTCACTCACTCTTAGTTGATGATATTGATCAAGGATTAAAGCCATTAATGATCTAATGATCAAGAAATACAATATCCTACTCCATACATCGCAAGCATGGCCTCTAATTGAGTGGCACAGAATTAGAATTACAGCGCCACTCACACCATTGCAGCCTCCTCGCTGCCGTCGTCGTCCTCCCACACGCCGACAGCCTTCGTGAACCAGAGAGCTGTGGAGACGACCGCGCCGGCGAACACGAGCGGCACGACCACGTCGAGGGTGACCCTGCCGAACAGCGCGGCGGGCACGCAGGCGGCGTCCCACGGCGGGCCGTCGAGCGGCAGCACGATGCCGCCCTGGCAGGCCGAGGCCGTCGACGTCGACGCCGCGGCCAGCAGCTGCGGCGCGCCGGCGCCCGGCGTGACCGCCCAGACGAAGGCGAGCTCCGGCGCGAACGCGGCCACGGACACGGCGGCGGTGGCGACGGCCGTCCAGGTGCCGGCGTAGAAGAGCACCGGGTGGCGCGCGAGGAGGCCGGAGAGGGAGGGAAACACCATGGCGACCGCTTCTTCTCGCCGGAGAGCGCACGGCACCGAGAGCGAAACGGGTTGATGGATATATACAGGGAGGCGGCGCGGCGGCTCAGCCATTTGCGTCCAGAGGATTTGGCGGGAGAGCAGGTGAGCGGTGACACTTCACAGTTTCAAAATCATTCGAGCTGCTCCACCCAGCTCAGCTGCTAACTGCTACACACACACACAAAAAAGGGTAAATTAGAGTCACGACACAGAAAGTGGTGCTGCTCTTATTTCAATTTTGAACTTTGAAACAGTTGTTTAGGGTTTACTTTTTCTAGTATTTGCTTTTTAATAATCATTAAGTACACATAAAAACTTTGCATGAGACTGTAAGTCTGTTGGGTATGTGGATTGTTGGTGTTTTTGTTGGTTCGGACTTGCAGCGTGCTGAATTGCTAGAACTGCTTCCTATTTATGCACTGACACTGAACAAATCCACAGTGTTTACCAATTATTATCTTTATTTTGTATTATACATGTTCTGATTTTTTTTATTGATTCATATGAATATTAATGAATTTGAATACATGTATAAAATATATTATTTATTAATCTAAGGATAAATAAATATACATGCTCTGAATTATTTATTAATCGAAAAAAACAACGGCATATCATTATCATGTCCCGACGGGTTAGGCGATTATCACAATAAGTAAAACCCTGCTCTGAATTATCCAGTTCCAGTGAGGTTTAAAGGCTTCTACAACTCTTCTCGTCAGCTTGTTGATCGGTCCAGGAGAGATTGTTTGACTTTTAAAAAAAACAAACGAAATATATCCAAATAAAAAATAATTTATAAACGTTATATAATCAAAATCTAAAATATAAACTACGATAAAAAGTCCCTAAAATTTCTAAAATTTAAGTTTTTTTACCACTCTCTCTTTCATAATGAATCTAGACGCATATATAAATTATATATATTTATTAATAATTAAATCTAAGTAAATATAGAAAGTCGATAGATGACCAACCTGTGAACGCAGCACGCTCATGTAAAATAACTCCGACGTCGCCGCCGGTGAGCTCATGTAAAATAACTCCGACGTACGGTGGAGGAATGCAGTGCCGCGCTGCCCGGAGGAGAAGGGGAAGCTGCCATCGACGAAGAAGCAACCACGAGAGCAGCGACACCACCGGCGGCGGCGGCGGCGGCGGCGATTCCCGGTGGCGCCGGACCGCACGTTCGCCGGCAAACCAGATTCCGAAGGCCCATATGAGTCGTTGGATTCTGGGCCGGACTGCGTGGCCCCGTGGGCTGACCACACTCAATTTCCTCTCGGAATAAGTCCACGTTACATCGCTTAACATGATGTCGAGTCTGAGTTTCATCCCTCAGGTCTAATACCAGATATATGTACCCCTTATGTTATAAAAACCGGCCGGTATAGGTCCCAAGGCTGTATGGACTCAAGTTGATCCCTGTTTTGCTTACGTGGCGCATGGTGGGACCCACTTGTCAGGTGCCGTTGGGGGTGGTATTAGACGGCGTCGTCTCTCCCGTTTGGCTAGCCGTCGGCCTCAGTTGTCGCACTCGGTGGAGACGTACACAGATTCACGACGGCGTGCGGAACTTGGCGTAGCCGCAGGCGCCGGTGAAGAGGCACACCAACAGCTCGTTGTCGTACTCGGTGGCGACGTAGGAGTACTCGGCGCCATCTGCCGGAACCACTCCTCCATCCTCTCCACCAGCTTCATCTCGATCCCTCTCCGTCTGTGGCACGGCGACACCCGCATGCCGAGGAGGTAGGTGACCTTGGAGAATAGCTGGCTATGGCCGCCCGCAATAGTCTTGACGCGGTCACGGACGACGCCGACGATCTCCGTGCCGAGCGGCCCGCCCACAACCTCCATGACATGGATGGAGCAAATCCCAATTCAGCACCTGAGGAGGCCTTGCGACGGCATCGCCGTGCCAGTAGCCCTCCGCAAGCAGCCGAAGGTGTAGGTCTTGACGTCGTTGACGATGGCGAGGGTGTCCTGAGACAAAGTGGCCTTGAGCGAGGAGTTGGCGTATGAGAGGCTGAAGCCGCAGGACTTGTTGTTGAGCGAGCACGGCGGGTTGGGCGCTAGCACGCACTGCGGTGAGCCGTAGAGCACCGGGCAGTAGGAGGTGGACGCCACCGGGTTGAACGCGACGAGGTGGGGCAACCTGCGCAGCCGGAGCAGGGGATCCAGGCGGTGTCATTGCTAGCGTCGATGGCGAGGAGCAGTTGCTGCGCGGGCGTGCCGAGGCGAGCGCGACCACGTACGTCAGCATATGCAGTAAGCTCCATGATCAACAACGGCGACACGACATACATCTCTCACGAGAGAGATCAGTATATCAATGCCTGACAGGAGTAGTCGCAGAACGTACAAGCATGAGGTAGGAGCACCACGCTCCAATTTTGAAAAACCTCCAACCAATCAATCCTCCGACCAATAAATCAATCACAGTGAGTTGCTCTGCTCTCTTCCGTTCTTGCCTTCTCAGGCGCGGCGATTGAACTCGAGAAGGAGCACCGCCTGCAATTTATAGCGAGGGGCTCATGGCTGTTAGGATCCGGCGGCAGCCACCGAGTGCGACAGCTGAGGCTGACGGCTAGCCAAACGGCAGAGACGACACCATCTAATATCTCCCAACGGCACCTGACAAGTGGGTCCCACCATGCGCCACGTAAGCAAAACAGGGGTCAACTTGAGTCCATACAGCCTTGCGACCTATACCAGCCGGTTTTTATAACATAAGGGGTGCAAATATCTGGTATTCGACTTACAGATTCCGCATCATGTTAAGGGACGTGATGTGGACTTATTCCATTTCCTCCCTCGTGTGGCCCATTGGGATATGGTGGGCCTCAATGTGGGCCCCCAGTAGCCTTCTGTAACAGGTGAGAACTCTCAACGCTCCTCTAGTCAATCGGCTACCCCCGCGTTGGCTCGCTCCCCCCCCCCCCCCCCCCCCCCCCCCGCCCCTCGTCTTCACCTCCGGCACGATGCCGCCGGCGTTCTCCGTCCTATCCGCTACCTGCAGGTCAAACAGGGTGCTCTTAGGTACGCCTCACCTTCATCTATTCCCCCTTCCTTCTCCTCCTTCTTCTTCTCCCTGGCGCCTCTGATTCTTTCGCCTTCTGATGAGTCCACCACACCATGCACTGTTGAGTCCACCCAACAATCCCATTCTCTGAACTAGATGCTTATGGTGATATGAAACAAGGCTTCAATTCTATGAATTGCTAATCTAGTCGTTGCTCATGCGCAGTTCTAAGGAGGCTCGGTGTCCTTTGTTCCTGCGCGCCAACTGTTCGACGGAATGCGTCAGAGGAGCTGCCTAGCGCAGGTTTACATTCACGCTTCCGCCAGAGCGTTGTCCAGTCTGGGTATTTTCTTGGATCTCTACGAATTTGCCATTATAGCGCTTCAGATGGTTCCAAGGATGTCCTTGTCAGTGAAATTGTTAAAATTCTCAAGCCCGCCAATGGCGAGAGTGAGCTCGCCGAAGTTCTCAATCAGTTTGCAGATGAGATGGATGAGGATGTTGTCCTGAAGGTCCTTCAGAAGCATAGGTCCAATTGGAAAGTCGCACTCTCTTTCTTCAAATGGGCAGCTAGTCTACCCAGGTATGCCCACGGGTCAAGATCGTACACTGAAATGCTTGACATTCTTGGGAGAATGAAGAAGGTCAGGCTAATGAGGCAGCTGTTTGATGAGATCCCTGAGGAGCGCCGCCAGTTAGTGGTCACAAACAGGATGTTTGCTGTGCTGTTAAACCGGTATGCAGGTGCACACAAGGTGCAGGAGGCGGTTGATATGTTCTACAAGAGGAAGGATTATGGGTTTGAGCTTGACTTGGTCGGGTTCCAGATACTTTTGATGTCTCTCTGTCGGTACAAGCATGTTGAGGAAGCAGAGGCCCTTTTTCTCCAAAAGAAGGATGAGTTCCTTCCTGTCATAAAGAGCTGGAACATCATTCTTAATGGTTGGTGTGTCAAGGGAAGCTTGGCAGATGCTAAAAGGGTTTGGAATGAAATAATTGCATCTAAGCTTAATCCAGATCTATTCACCTACGGTACATTCATAAATTCATTGACCAAATCTGGCAAACTTAGTACTGCAGTGAAACTATTTACAAGCATGTGGGAGAAAGGGATCAATCCTGATGTGGCAATTTGCAATTGTATCATCGATCAATTGTGCTTTAAGAAAAGGATTCCAGAAGCACTTGAGATTTTTAGTGAGATGAATGATCGTGGTTGTCAGGCAAATGTTGCTACCTACAACACTTTGATAAAACACTTCTGTAAGATAAATCGAATGGAGAAAGTCTATCAACTTTTGGATGACATGGAAGATAAGGGCATCTCTCCAAATAATATGACTTACTCCTGCATTCTGAAGATGACAGAGAAACCCAAAGATGTTATTTCATTGATGCAGAGGATGGAGAGGTCTGGTTGTAGATTGGACTCTGATACATATAACTTAATATTGAACCTTTATGCCAGTTGGAATTATGAAAAAGGGCTTCAGCTAGTATGGGATGAAATGGAGAGGAATGGATCAGGCCCAGATCAACGATCATATACTATAATGGTTCATGGACTCCATTCCCATGGTAAGCTGGATGAGGCTTTGCAGTATTACAGAACAATGCAGTCAAGAGGGATGACACCAGAACCAAGGACGAAGATATTGGTAAAAGCAATGCTTATGAAGAAAGATGAATCTCCTACAGAAGATCAACCTCCAACAGTTATCAGGAGGGATCTAAAACTGGATCCAATGTCAAGACTATTCTGTGTTCGCAACTAGTTCATTAACAGATTCTGTTCCTTTAGTTCTAACAGAACGCTGTTTTGTGGTTGACAAAATCCAGCCTTTTGAGTGTCCATCCCACCTCTTGAGCCCCAAATAGAAGCATCACAGAATTTATGCACATGGTTTTATATGCAAAAAGAGTTAATAGAGTACCATACCCTGATACTTTTATGCTTGAGTTCATTTGCTCGTATCTCCTGATACAGTTGTCGATCATCCATCCAACGATCTTGCCTTTGAGTAAATGCCTCATGGTTGCTTGGTTGATTGACTCAGTCAGAAATTTGTCAAGCTCCAGGCAAAAACCCTTCCTAGCTTAGAGACCAGGAGCTGCTGTTGATGTCACAGATGCACTGGAGTTTCATCACCACCACTGGTAAGACTTTAACCCATGAATCATCCACTGTGATATCTCATCTCAGACCAGGCAAACATTCTTCGTTTCTTCTTGCAGTGGACGGGAGCTTTGGAGATTTCTGTATATCAAGAATCCTTTATGAAAATACAAGCAAAAATTTGATAAGTTCAATCAGGTCAATTGGAACAACAGAATTCCACGTGCCATTTCTCTTTATTCCTAATTCTAAGCCTTTCTTTGTTGGTTTTGTATCAGATATGTGCCCTTTCAATCAGCTCAATTGGAATAACCAAAATCTGCTATAGCTCTCGTTCCGTTAACATTTTTCATGTTCTTTGTAAATTTTACATCAGATCAGATCAATGTACATTAATAGGATGTTTGGTCATCTTGCATTCAGATCAAATCAGACCTGTGGAATACAATTAGAATCTTGCATGGCCTCCAAAGAAACACAAGTTCAGAATAACCAATAGCTTGCTTGGGATACATTTGTTTCCCTTATATCACACTAGGAAAATTCACATGACAAAGAAAATAGTTTCATAGGAGTTGTTTCACGGTAATTACACTTGTGGGTTAAAAAAAATGAACCAGACCAACTCAATGATACACATACTGCAGAGTGAAAGGGATTGAACTGAAAGGGAGTCTAATTATATTAGAGAAATGATAATAAGGGTGAGTCTTCTAGCTATAAACATATTGCATAAGATTTTATGTCTAGATAAAGGAAAGAAGTAACGAGAAAGAGAAAAAAAAAGTGAGCTACTAAACAATAGCGAGCTGCATGCGAGTTAAAAAAAACTACACTAATATTTATGATAGGTCAATAGAAAAAAATATATTAATAATATATCTATTGGTTTTAGATGACCTGATGTATACTTATAGCCAATACTTGACTATACAATTAAACTCGCTCTTAACCACGGAAATCTATGGCAGTCGTGTGCGTGAACAGAAGAAGAAGATGCTCCACTCCACCAAACGAAGCTCAGTAATTTGCGGTGGAATGGACATGGACTCGGAAAAGAAAGAGACCAGGTCCAGCTAAAGATACATTTGGGTCACTGGACATCATATCACCGAAGTGATGTCGCTGCGTGCCAAGCGTGAGGAAAACGGCAGGAAATGCCGGGAAAAAGTGGTTCCCCTTGACCCCTGCTTGCTCCAGGTCTCGCGGCGACCGGCTAGACAAGTAAACGCTCTTCGCCTGAGCAGAGCAGAAGATCGCGTCAACTGGTGTACAGGCGGCGAGCCGGCGGTAGAGATGGAGGAGGACACGGCGAGGAAGTCTTCGGTGTAGCGACGCAGCCGGCGGCGGAGGAGGGGAGGGGAGCAACCAGCGCACCGCCGGGCGCCGGCGAGCGGTGGCGACGTTCGCTGGGAACACGTCTGAAGGCCCAGCTTTTGCTCGGCCTTTGTCTGATAATGGGCCGGATTTCCTGTTCTACTCGAATATTTCGTGTTATCCATGGTTTCACACAAGTTCTTCAAACTTTTTCTCAAAAAGATAAAGCTCTCCCCCAACTGAGGCATCAAACATGAATTCATAACATGCCAATGGGTAGCTGACCTTAGGCCGCGTTCGTTTAAACGCCCGGGAGATAACTTACCCGGCGCAAAAAAAACATAGTAATCGATTAGTATATGATTAATTAATTATTAATTATTAAAAATATAAAATTGATTAATATGATTTTTAAAACAACTTTCCTATAAAATTTTTTTTAAAAAATACACCATCCAGTAGTTCGAGAAGCGTGTGCATGAAAAACGAGAAACATAACTTAACTAACATGAGGCGAAAGTGGCCTTAGTGTAACCCATCCCTTTTTTACTTCTTAATGGCATCAAACATGAATTCATAACCCACGGAAATATCTGCGTGTATGATATTTTTCGTATAATCCTTGTAAAAAAACCAAACGTGCGCCTTTTTTTCCTTCGTAGTGGCATCAAACATGAATTCATAACCCACGGAAATAGCTGCGTGTATGATATTTTTCGTACAATCCTCGTAAAAAAAACAAACGGCACACGCGCGTGCGGACCGTCGTCGTACAACCATAGTATAAAAAGTATCTCTCGTAACCGATACCCATCCTTGTATAGCAGGAGATTCTACTATTTATATAATATCCTTAATTTTAAACAAATGCTAATCAAGGAAATTGAGCCTTTCCTTTCCAAAGGTAAGCGAGCGGTAACATTGATTTATCTTTCATTATTAGCTAATGCTCCGTTCATAAATAAATGTCGGTTTTGACTTTAGGATCTTACACTATGACCAACAAGAATTTTCAGTTGTTTTAAATATTTAGCATCAAAGTCGTATCATTATAATCGGAAGTAATATACTCCCTCTGGTTTTCTTTAATTGATGCCGTAGATTTTTTATCTACGTTTAATCATTTGTCTTATTCAAAAATTTTGTGTAAAATTATAAATCATACTTAAAGCTACTTTAGTAATAATCAAATCATAATAAAATAATTAGTAATTATATAATTTTTTAAATAAGATAAATAATCAAATATAGATTCAAAATTCAATTGCGTAAAGAAACGAATGAGTAATACAGTAATATATTACCTTCAAATCTGTTCATAATTAATTAATGGTTCCGAGTTTTGTGAACAGAGGGAGTGCTGCTACATGCGCTTTCTTCGAGCATGGTGGGCCTCGATGTGGGCCCATCCACACGCTACCCTTCGTAGCCGCACGGCCCATCAACTGTCGAACAAAATGTGCTGCTCGCGCGCGCTTCGCTATCCGAGGGTGTCGTGCTCACCTCCGGGCACCCGCCGACGCCGCAAGCGCAAAGCGCCGGCAGCCGTACTCAAAGTCCAACGCGAACCGCCTCCTCTCCGCTCCTGCATACTCGCACTTCCTCCTCAGTTCCGTCGCTATAGGTGCAGTGCAGCTGTTGTTTGGAGACTCGGAGCTCTCGGTCCATGCCCGCCACCTGTTCGACAGAAGTCCTCGGAGGAGGAGGAGCTTCCTGTTCCTGACGCTTTGACCAAGGTGAGCCTCCAATTGGATACATTTCATTGTTGATTTTCCAAAGATTTTCTACACCATCGCCCATTACCGTTTGTACACATGCGGAAAGATATGGCCATGTCTGCTGTAATTCTCGGGCTCGCAGGAGCCAGGAGGCTCGGTGTTCTTTGTTTGGTACTACCAGCCAATTGTGTTTCTACATGCATTCATGGAAGCTCTAATCAAGCTGGAATATTCCTTGATCATCACAAAACTTTACCATGCCCTAATGTGTCCGGAACCCTGCATTCAAGCGTGGAAACGGGTGGCGGCCAGGTACAACCGTATACAAGTTGTCACTCTGCCAAACTTATCTCAAGAATCCTCTGTTGGAATCAGTCAGTAAGGAATTAGTATTACCTTCGTTTCATGTTATAAAATGTTTTTGCTTTTCTTTAATTCACATAGATATTAATAAATTTGAATTCAAAGCTTATTCGGGGGCACCCCGCAAGTAATTTAAAAGTTAGAATTTAATTGCAACGTGCAAAGGTGGGGTGGTTGCTTTGTTGGCGGGTGGTGTAGGGTCTGGTTTGACTGTGGTATGTCACGCGTTGTTTATTACGTAGCGCGCAAAGCGTTGTATAGTAGTGTTATATATATATATATATATATATATATATATATATATATATATATATATATATATATATATATATATATATAAACTTATCCTTAGTTTATAAATGAATCTAGAGAAATTCAAAACATCTTAGAATTTAAAACGAAGAGAGTAGTAATCTGATACGGCAGAGGAAGGGCAACGAAAGAATTGGAGCAAGGCAGCGAGTTAAGTCATGTACGACAGGGACCTAGAGCTTGAATGCATGCACGATGTCCATGTCCTTCTAGTACTATATTTGTATTAGTATCTTGTTAGAGAGTGATACATGTGGAAAGAAATGTCCGCCTGTCCGGCGGACACGGTCAAAAAGTGACGTGAGCACAGTAGCACTCCTTTCTCTTTCCCTGTGAGCCCGGAGACGGGAGACCGTTAAACAAGTCAAGAGTTGACCCGGTGGCGGTGAGTCCTCGCCATCTCGGCAATGGCACGTTGGAGGCATCATGGGGGTTAAATACGGCAGCACACTTCTTGAGTTCTTGTCACTCCACTTAGGCAGCATTGCAATTCTGCAATCACCATGGCGATGGCTCCTACGAGCTTGCTGCTTTCGCTTTCCATTGTCTTGCACCTGGCGCTGGCGGCAGCCGGAGCGGAAGGAGAAGATGCCGCAGCTCTGCTCGCTTTCAAGGCCGCGGCGGTCGGCGGCGGCGGCGTGCTTGCGTCGTGGAACGGCAGCGCCGCCGGGGTGTGCAGCTGGGAAGGCGTGAGGTGCGACCGGCTGCGGCGGGTGGTGGCGCTTAGCCTGCGCGGGCAAGATCTCTCCGGGACACTGTCGCCGGCCGTCGGCAACCTGACGTCGCTGCGGGTGCTCAACCTGAGTTACAACTGGCTGCACGGTGAGATTCCCGCAAGCCTCGGCCGCCTGCGTCTCCTCGGGACACTAGACCTGAGCTTCAACACCTTCTCCGGCGACGTCCCCGGCAACCTGACCTCCTGCACCAGCTTGAAAAACCTGCTCCTCGGCAGCAACAACCTCACGGGGCGCATACCAGCGGAGCTCGGCAACACGCTGACTGGCCTTCAGAGGCTAGGCCTTGACAACAACAGCTTCATCGGCCACTGGCCGGCTTCACTGGCCAACCTGACGTCCCTGCGATACCTCAGCCTCAGGATGAACAGTCTCGAGGGCACAATACCTCCCAGTTTCGGCAGCAACATGCCACGCCTTCGCTCCATCGACATCTGCTCCAACAACCTGAGTGGTGCACTCCCGTCTTCCCTGTACAATTTGTCATCGCTAGAGATCTTTGTCGCCGGAAACAACAAGCTGAATGGAAGCATTGCTTCTGATATTGGTGAAAAGTTCCCTCGGTTGAATTCTTTTGCGGTGTTCAACAACCAGTTCAGCGGGGAAATTCCTCCCTCGTTCTCCAATCTCACTAACCTCTCGAACCTGCAGCTAGCAGAAAACGGATTTCGTGGCTTCGTGCCCCGTGATCTAGGGAAGTTTAATGCTCTGGAGAATCTACAGCTGGGTGATACTATGCTTGAAGCAGGGGACATGAAGGGCTGGGAATTTGTTGATTCATTGGTAAACTGCAGTAAGCTAAAGGTTTTAGTTCTCAGTGGCAACAATTTCACAGGGCAGCTCCCTACTTCGATAGCGAAACTGTCAACATCTCTCCAGATTCTATACTTGGGTGACAGTAGGATTTCTGGAGGCATCCCCTCTGATATTGGTAATTTGGTCGGTCTAAGATCACTATACCTGTCTAATACAGACATCTCAGGTGTAATTCCAGAGAGCATTGGGAAGCTGGAAAACTTGACTGCGGTATACCTGAATAACAATAGCTTGTCTGGTCATGTCCCATCTTCCATCGGAAATCTCACCAAGCTGATGAAGCTATTCATGCAAGACAACAAATTGGAAGGACCAATCCCTGCGAATCTTGGTAAGCTGAAAAGCCTTGAAGTTCTTGATTTATCAAGAAATCACCTCAATGGTTCGATCCCAAAAGAAATTTTGGAGCTGCCTTCCCTTACACAGTACTTGAATTTATCATACAACTCTCTCTCTGGAGCGCTTCCTTCTGAAGTTGGGAGCTTATCTAGCCTCAGCGAGTTGATTCTGTCAGGAAACCAATTGTCTGGCCTGATGCCAAGTAGCATAAAAAAGTGCATAGTGCTGACTGTAATGTCATTGGACAGTAACTCTTTTCAAGGAACTATACCTGAGTTTCTTGGGGACATTAAGGGGCTCCGCTTACTGAACCTAACCATGAACATGTTTTCTGGTGTGATTCCTGATGCCCTTGGTAGCATCCACAGCCTGCAAGAGTTGTATCTAGCGTACAACAACTTGTCCGGGCCTGTCCCAGCAGTCCTGCAGAATGTGACATCATTATCAAAGTTGGATCTATCTTTCAATGATCTGCAAGGTGAAGTGCCAAAAGAAGGTATTTTTAAAAACTTATCTTACTTGTCTTTAGCTGGAAACAGTGAGCTTTGTGGGGGAGCATCCCATCTTCACCTGCCTGCATGCTCCACACATGCTGTTAGAACTAGAAGCAAAATGTGGTTAAGGTCTCTTAAAATAGCTCTAGCAGCAATAGCTGTAGTCTTGTTCTTAGCTCTAGTTATGGCGATCATTCTGTTATTCCATCGTAGAAAGCCTATAGATAGGAAGAAAGGACAGCCCTTAACTCGAGTTGTTAAGGAACACTATGAAAGAGTTTCTTATCAGGACTTGTCAAATGGAACCAAGGGATTTTCTCATGACAATTTGCTTGGAAAAGGAAGCTATGGTGCAGTCTATAAATGCACTTTTTTTGATGAGGAAACTATTGCTGCTGTAAAGGTGTTTTACCTTGAGCAGTCTGGATCTACCAGAAGTTTTGTGGCAGAATGTGAAGCACTGAGAAGGGTTCGCCACCGTTGTCTCATAAAGATCATCACTTGCTGCTCAAGCATAAATAATCAAGGTCAAGATTTCAAGGCACTAGTTTTTGAGTTTATGCCCAATGGAAGCTTATATGGTTGGCTTCATCCAAAATCTGATAGGCCCACTGTTGCCAATACTTTGAGCCTAATTCAAAGGCTGGACATTGCTGTTGATATTGTGGATGCTCTGGAATATCTTCATAATGATTGCCAACCACCGATCGTTCACTGTGATCTCAAGCCAAGCAACATCCTTCTTGCTGACGACATGAGTGCTCGAGTTGGAGATTTCGGCATCTCAAGAATCCTAACTGAGAGTGCGAGCAAAACCCTGCAAAATTCTAGCAACACAATCGGAATAAGAGGCTCCATAGGTTATGTTGCTCCAGGTAACTGAATTGTTGTGCTTTGCTCTATGCTTTTTACCTCTCGCTCCTCTCAGTTCTTACACTGCAAAATATTTTGTAGAGTATGGGGAAGGCTCTGCAGTCTCCACCCTTGGAGATGTTTATAGTCTGGGCATATTGCTACTTGAGATGTTTACAGGAATGAGCCCAACAGACGATATGTTCAGAGATTCACTGGACCTGCACAGTTTTGCAGAGGCTGCCCATCCTGACAGAATCTTGGAGATAGCCGATCCGACACTATGGGTGCACGCAGACACCAAGGATAGCATCACAAGAAGCAGGGTGCAGGAGTGTTTGATTTCAGTCATTGGCCTCGGCTTATCCTGCTCAAAGCATCAACCGAAAGAGCGAATGCTGATACAGGATGCAGCCGTGAAGATGCACGCGATCAGAGACGAAGCCTACCTGATGTTTTCCGGCTCTTTTTCAGTGGACATGGAAGATGAGACGAAACAAATTTGAAGCGATTTGAAGCAAGAGTGAGTAAACTAGGCCTGAAAAAAAGGTAGAATAACGAGATATGCTAGCTGCAGATAGCGGCTTCTGCCAGAAACATGTTTAGACGCATTTGGTTGCGTCAGTTCATATGGCTGTGTAATGCAAGCTAATACTTGAAACTTTTGAGTGTATACTTTTTTTTTGGGACATGTTGAAGGTGTATATTATTACTTCCATTACTACTCTGAGAACAAGACTTCATATCTGGAAAACTGTCAATAAAGATTTACGAATGTTCACCATATTCATACCCAATGAAACAGCAAATCATGCCTGTAATCACACTGAGAATTTCTCTTGGGCTCTTGGCCGGATGGCTCAAGTTATTTTATGTGGGCTAAAGTGACGCTTGTGGATCAAGCCATCCAAACATATCTGGTTATTCGGCCCAAGACCATTAAGGCCCACTTACTTATAGAATCCCGCATTTCGTAAGTTGGATTCAGATTTAAGCCCTAAGGTCATAAGGTGTGCTAAATGTTTTTTTTCTTTCTATTCGCATTGCATAAATACTCCCTAGGCATTGTAGCAGCTATAAAGTCCATGCAACGTGTGAAACATGTACAACAATTAAAGATCTCTGTTCCGTAATAAGTGAGTTAAGTGTATAAATCAGGTAGACTAAGCATAATTTAGACTATTTTGGCACTTGAGTATTTGAGAATCTTGTATGCCTAGCTACAAATAGGACAAAATCATAGTGAAAAAAAAGGGGGAAATGTACCGTATTCTTCCATTTCCACCGGATAAGTGCGTGACCACTCACCAGTCACAAATGTGGTGTTATGGACTGTGGACGATTAAGCACGTCTGGTGAAACGGGCTGTGCCGTTCCGGCCCACGTGATGATTTATTATTTAAGACAATTTAAACATTACTTATAATTTTGCAAACTTGTACATAATTCTTAAATAAGATAAACAGTTAAACATAGATCTAAAAGTTAATAGCGTCAAATAAAAAAACTGAAAGAGTATTAGCTATTTGTGAACTTCAAAAATGATTTTATATGAATTTTCAAATCAACTTTTCAGGTATTAAGTTGATATGCAAGAAAATAGTTGATATCCTAGTAAAAATACTTTCCACTTGTAGAAACACTCTGGCTTCATCTTAGTGGAACCAACTGTTATTTGTTTGTGTTTGTTGAGACAAGATTAGCGTAAGCTACACTAACGGCTTAATTTGCTCAAGAACAAGTTTAATAACACAAATGTTCATGACAAATTTTATATGGATCGGACCATGACTAGACCGGAATCATTTAGATGCATGCATAGAGTAATGGAACGATGCGTAGGCCTCGTTTGGTAGGGCTTCGGACTCTAGCTTCTAACTCCAAACTCTTACTCTAGTAGGAGCTAATTCCTGTAGGAGTCAGAGAGTAGCTTAAAACTGTTTGGTTAGATGTATTAGCTCTAAAACTCCTAAAACACCTAAAACAGATGTTCGGAAACATATTGACAATAACTCATAAAAAGATGTTCGGGGATATATTGACAATAACTCCTAAAAAGATGTTCTAGAATATGTTGCCAATAATACTCTTGTAACTTATTGTATTTATGATGGAAGACATTATTTTGGATGTAATCTAATACGGATTATTTTTTATTTAGAAATTATATAGATCGGATCATGAGTAGTGTAGACTGGAATCATTTGGATGCATGCATAGAATAACGGAAGTACGGAACGATACATAGCGCAGATACATGGACTGCCCGCCGGCTATCTAGGCCAGCGGATCAGACCAACCACAGCTCGACAATCATGGTGGATTCAAGCTCTAAAAGAAACGATGGCTTCTTCTATCCTGATCGAAGCTGCTGCCTCCCTCCCTCTGCCATTAGCACGACCTGGGCGCGCCCGGGATGCCGCACTCGGTGGGGATCGCCATGGCGCAGCTGCCGTACTTGGTGTTCTTGAGCCTGCCCCAGTAGGTGCGGCAGAGGCAGCCGAAGTCGGCGTTCGCCAGCGCGGCGCAGCACGCCTGGCTCGGCGCGCCGCCGGCGCCGCCGCCCGTGCAGGCGGGCATGCACTGGCTCACCACCGTGCCCTGGTCGACGTTGCACATCCCGGCCTCGCCCGCCGCGACGAGCAGGGCCAGCAGCGCCACCGCCATGGCCGCCGCCGCCGCCGTGCCGCCGCTCGCCTTCCTCCCGCCGGCCATCCTCCGATCGATCGTGTAATAGCCTGCACCTGCGACTGCGAGGATGTCGCAAAAACGATCGACTTGTGTGTGAGTCATGATCGACGTTGAGGTAGGCTTATATATACAGCGCGGGGAGACGCGATCACAGTGTGGCCCGTGACGGGCATGCATGTGACAATGTGCTCCCGAGCTTGTCACCATCAGGGACTCAGGTCAAGGACTCAAGATCACGGGCTGAGAGAAGCCACGGTGTTATCTTTCACTTCTGTTCTGTTTATGCTTATAAACTAAAATTTAATTTTTTAATCTTATATTTAGAGTAGATTTTATAATTTTTTATCATAATTTATTTTTCAGCATTCGACTTGCACATACATAAAAATCCATTTCAAATTATTCTTTTATAAATATGTCTGTTTGGTTTTTTCTCCGCTACAAATGATGAACAATCACCCACGGATAGTCTATAACACGTCACCGCTATTGTCGGTCCGCACGTGGAGTAACGTGGAGAAGTGGAGATGGGTAGTAGAGCAGGTATAATAGCAGGCTATAAGCCGGTTATAAACATATTTTAATAAAATAGGAGAAGAAAGAGAAACAGTTGGCTATAGATTTGTAGCTAGCTACAGCACGGACTTCATGACGCAGTTTGTGTATGACAGGTAGGACACAGTAGTACATATTTTATAGGTAACTATTATATAAATTAGCTATTAGATTAGCTCTTAATAAATTAGAGCCAGTAGTTTACTGTACTATTGAACTTGCTCGTAGACGACAGCCAGCCGCCGTGCAGGTGCAGGCCGTACCAACGGGCAAGACGAAGGTAGAGGTCGCATCTCGCGTGCTGTTGTGCACTCCAAGTGGTGGGCGGCTCATCGATCGCGTGGGGCGGCAACAAATGGGACACGGGCTGGCATACGGTAGCGGGCAGTGGGGGTAAAATAACTTATCGGCTATCGCTATGCCTATGACTCTTTCTTTCGTCGCTTGGTTCAAAGAGCAATTTTACGTATCAAATTTTATATACAAAAGAGTGGTACTTCATGATACCTTCTTAATGATAAGAAAAAAGCTACTATTTTCTATGTAAAATTTGGTATCTTGGTACCAAGAGATATCAAATTTTATATATAAAACAGTGATACCTCATAGTATTTTTTTAAGGATGGAAAAAAAACTCTGATGAAAAAGGTTGCCTCGTCGGTCGTCCTAAAATATCACAATTTAATATTTATAAGGATTATTTCAAAATATAGAAATTTCTCTTGATGCTTTTCGTCTAAACCAACTATATTCATCTCTAATTTAATCTATTCACTTATTTTCCTTCTCAACTAATTATGACCTTTGTTTATTTGCATATCTACAACAGCCTAGCAGTACTAATGAACAGTAGTGACCTGCGAAGGAAAAAGGGGATGATAGGTCAACGAAGTCAAAGTAAAGTCTTACCAAGGGGAGAAATGGAATCTGGAAACGGCCATACATTGCCTGCCAACTGAACCCAATAATCCACACGGTGGCGATGCACCCCGCGAAGCTCGCGTCGTGCCTCTTCCCCGTCCTGACGACGATCGCAGTGATCGCCGCTGCGTCGTCAGGCGACGAGGCGTCGCTGCTTGCCTTCAGGGCGGGTCTCCTCCGAGGGGGGAGCAGCAACGCAAGCGCCCAGCTCGCGCCATGGTCGTGGAACAGCAGCACCGGCTTCTGCAGCTGGGAGGGTGTCACGTGCAGCCGCCGGAGGCCGACGCGGGTCGCGTCGCTGAGCCTGCAGTCCAGCGACCTCGCCGGCACGCTCTCCGCCGCCGTCGGGAAACTCACCTTCCTGCGGAGGCTAAACCTGAGCTCCAACAGCATCACCGGGGAGATCCCCGCGAGCATTGGCCGGCTCCGGCGGCTGGAGCGGCTCAGCCTGAACCACAACTCCTTCTCCGGCGCGTTCCCTGCCAACCTCACCTCCTGCGTCAGCCTGAGAGTCCTGGATCTCGGCTACAACCAGCTCGGCGGCCATGTCCCGGCGGAGCTAGGAGACACGCTGCCACGGCTCGAGATGCTTCTGCTGACCAACAACAGCTTCACCGGGCCGATTCCGCCGTCGCTAGCCAACCTATCGTCGCTGCAATACCTGTACCTGGACTACAACCGGCTGGACGGCCTGATCCCGCCATGCCTCGGCAGCCTCCCGGCTCTGCAGGAGCTCAGCTTGGAGGCGAACATGCTTGCCGGCGATCTCCCGCCGGCCATGTGGAACCTGTCGAGGCTGAGGGTGATGGGAGTAGGGCTCAACATGCTTCAAGGGAGCATTCCTGGAGACATTGGCGACAAGCTCCCTGACATGCGCTTCTTTGGATTGCACGAGAATCGCTTTCATGGAGCCATACCCTCCTCCCTGTGCAACCTTTCAAGGCTCACGGATCTGTACCTCGCAGACAACAACTTCACCGGATTTGTGCCTCCCACGCTGGGGATGCTGCAATCTCTTGAGTATCTGTACATTGGAAGCAACCAATTTGTGGCAGATGACAGAAAGGGTTGGGAGTTTGTAGCTTCACTTGCAAACTGCAGCCAGCTGAAAGAATTCGTGCTCCCCCGCAACTTCTTTGGTGGGCAGCTGCCAAGATCGATTGTGAATCTGTCGACGACATTGCAGATACTTGATTTGGAGAACAACAGCTTCTCCGGCACCATCCCTAACGACATTGGCAATCTGATCGGCTTGACACTTCTTGACCTGGGGTTCAATCCCATATCTGGAGTAATTCCAGAAAACGTTGGAAAGCTAGCAAACTTGGTTGATATTGCCCTGTACAATACTGGCCTTTCAGGTCTCATACCATCAACTATTGGAAATATTACCAAGCTGAATAGGCTACTCGCGTTCCAGACCAATTTGGAAGGGCCAATTCCAGCAAGCCTTGGGAACCTAAAAAATCTGTTTAATCTGGATTTGTCGGCCAATCATCTAAACGGTTCAATTCCCAGGGAAATTCTACAGCTGCCTTCTCTAGCTTGGATCTTGGACCTGTCATATAATTTCCTTTCTGGACACCTTCCATCAGAAGTTGGTACCTTGGTGAACCTAAACAAGTTGATTTTGTCAGGAAACCAGTTGTCTGGTCAAATACCTGACAGTATAGGAAACTGTGAGGTGCTGGAATTCCTGAAGCTAGATAAGAACTCATTTGAAAGAGGCATACCAAAATCTTTGATCAACCTAAAAGGGCTTTCTGTTCTGAACCTAACCATGAACAAGTTATCTGGTAGGATCCCCGATGCCATTGGTAGCATGGGCAATCTGCAACAGTTGTTTCTAGCGCACAACAATTTTTCAGGACCAATCCCAGCAACTCTACAAAATTTGACACTGTTATCAGAACTAGATGTGTCATTCAACAATTTGCAAGGCAGAGTACCAAATGGGGCTGTTTTCAGGAACTTGACTTATGACTCAATTATTGGGAATGACAAGTTGTGCGGTGGAATACCTCAGCTTCACTTGCCTCCATGTCCTACTCTTGCTGTAAGCAAGAATAAAAAACGGCAACTAATGTTTCTTAAAATAGCTCTGCCAACAACAGGAGCAATCTTGGTGTTAGTTTCATCAATCATTCTTATTTTGTTACACCACAGGAAGCTTAAACAAAGACAAATTAACCAAGGGGCATCCTCAGTTATTGAGGAACAGTATCAGAGGGTTTCATATTATGCATTATCAAGAGGAAGCAATGATTTTTCAGAAGCTAACTTGCTTAGCAAAGGAAGATATGGTTCTGTTTATAGATGTACCTTGGAAAACGAAGGTGAAAGTGCAACCATGGCTGTGAAAGTATTCAGCCTTCAAACATCAGGATCTTCAAGGAGCTTTGAGGCTGAATGTGAGGCTTTGAGGAGAGTACGCCATCGTTGCCTTATAAAGATCATCACTTGCTGCTCAAGTATTGACCCACAGGGTCAAGAGTTCAAGGCACTGGTTTTTGAGTTAATGCCTAACGGTAGCTTGGATGGTTGGATTCATCCCAAATCGAGCAATCTCGCTACTAACAACACACTAAGCTTTTTACAGAGACTCAACATTGCTGTTGATATCTTTGATGCACTGGATTATCTCATAACCGCTGCGAGCCATCAATCGTTCACTGTGATTTGAAGCCAAGTAATATTCTTCTGGCAGAAGACATGAGAGCTAAAGTTGGAGACTTTGGCATATCAAGAATCCTCCCTAAAAGTAAAACTGAAGCTCTGCAAAACTCAAAAGGCTCGATTGGAATCAGAGGTTCCATTGGCTATATTGCACCAGGTAGTGCAAAAGTGTAGATTCTCTTGTCTTTATTCGCTTCCTATCCCTCCTCTTCTAGTAATAGATAAAAGGACAGTGTTACGTTATATTTTACTTGTAGAGATGTTGTGCAGTAAATTTATATTTAATTATGTATTTTTATAAATATATTAAATATTTTTATTCTAAACTTTGGCAAGGCATATTTATTAATTTATCTATTTTAAAATGATATATGGTGTACATTTTATCTCAAAGTTATATATTTTTACTTTTAATTTTACCCTTATAGAATTTTACTATACTATTAGGCGGTGTAGTATAACAAAATCAGATTCGTTGAGTCCAAAGTAATGGATGGCACAAAATTATTCGTGTGCACCTTAAAAAATCAATTAGTCATGTTTCTAATTTTTTGTTATCTTGAAGGTACAGTTAAAGATTAATATGATTGCAAATTATCTTGTAGAGTACGGGGAAGGTTCTAGTCTCCAGGCAGGGTGACATTTACAGCTTAGGCATCATGTTGCTTGAGATGTTTACCGGAACAAGCCCTACAGATGACATGTTCGAGGATTCGCTTACTTTGCATGAGTTTGTTGCAGCTGCTTTTCCTGAAAGAGCCCTGGAGATAGCTGATCAAACAATCTGGTTGCATGAAACAAATGATACAAACGTGACAGATGCAAGCATAACCAGAGGAATTATTCAACAGTGTTTGCTGTCTGTTTTTGGGCTCGGCATATCTTGCTCCAAGCAACAGCCCAGAGAACGAACTATGTTAGCAGATGCTATGTCAAAGATTCATGCAATCAAAGATGAATATCTCAGATCTCGGTGAGAAATTAAGATTAGCGCACATAGCTAAATGCTAGGCATCAAGTGATCAAGATATTTATGTCATGTCATGATTGTACCTGGAATAATGGGAGGCAAACAGGTGCACACCATAGTTAATGTTCAAGATTAGATGCATCCGGTTGTAAGACAGAAGACACATAGAATGTAATCATGTTGTTCCAATAATATTGAAGTACTGGAGTTTTTGGCATCTTATGCAACCATATTAGTAAGTTTAAACACATTCTTATGCAACCATATTAGTACTAGCAAAATTTCCATCTCCTTGAGACAGATACCGACACAAGCATGAGTCACCAAAGTTCAGTTTCCCACGTTAGATATTGCAGCAACATCCTCGATGGTCATTGAATAAAGAAATACATGCCATTGTAAAGATGTATACAGAATTTAATCATGTTGATCAAATAACACCGAAGATCAGAGTTTTTGGCTTCTTGTGATACACATGAAACAATAGTAGCAACTTTCAACAGATGTTTTGTGCATCCATAAGAAGAAGAAGAATTCTTCTAACTGATAGGGATACCGCTGCAACCTTAAATCACCAAAGTTCTCAGATTGCCAGTCCCATAGAAATATAGCATCAACATAGGTTGCATCTAACACATAATACCAAATCCATAATTAATCATGCTAATAACAGGAAAGGAGGGATTGCTCCTAGAATATGGGCATGTTATTCTGATCACTGCAAATTCATAATAGCCACTGAAGCTTTTCATTGGGTCCATTGAAAAAAAATTATGACATATCCATGTTAATCCTTAATCAGTCATAAAAAAATAAAGTTATTTCACAACGGATATTGAATGGAACAATTTCGGTTGCTCTTCCACATAAAACCTTCCAGGTAACTGATTCACCTCTAACCTTATTGGACAGAGAATCAAATGGCAATATTACATCATTACAATTAATAGAATCTACAAGGCTTGGGGTCTTATCTCAAGACATACTGTACTCCCTCCGTCCCAAAATTTGGCAAATTTTTGACTATCTGTATCTAGCATTTGACCATCCGTCTTATTTAAAAAAAATTTTAAAAAATAGTCACAAAGTTCTATTCATGATTTATCATCTAATAAAAATAAAAATATTAATCGTAAAACTTTTTTGAATAAGACGAAGCGTCAAACATTATAGCTAAAAAATAAAAGATTTGTTTATTTTGGGACGGAGAGAGTACGTCCTTAAGGCATGGACAAGTTGCAAATCTTATACAGAGCAATAGCCCAATAGAAAGGCTTTGGTATGAGCAGCAGCAGTAGAGATTTTAGATACAGCAGAATGTACCTAATGACTGTGCAGTTAGCTCATAAGCTAATAGAGAACCTGAACTCAAAAATTCAAATAGCTCAACCAGAATAAGAGGTTCAATTGTTTATGTTGCACCAGGTGACAGAAATCCTTCCATTATTATATTGCACATTTTAAAAGAAAAACATGATATGCTTACAGTAAATTTTGTGTAACTGCAGAGTATGGGGAAGGGTTTGCAATCTCAACTTCTGGTGATGTTTAGCCTTGGAATTTTGCTGCTTGAGGTGTTTACTAGAAGACGCCCAACGGGCAACGGACGACATTTTCAGAGATTCATTAGATCTACATAAGCTTACCAAGGATGTTGTTCCAATAGAACCTTAGAGATAGCAGACTCAACAATCTGGCTGCACAAAGAACCACAGGATAGTGTTATGTGGAGCAGACTCCACGGTCTTCAGGCAGTAGAGATTCATGCAATAAGAGATGCATATCTCATGTTTACCAATTAGCTCGCATAGGTAATAGAAGTTAGAACAGAAAGAAAAGCCTCCACCAGGGCATCCAAACCAGCTACAATACACAAGCTCATAGGAAGTAAGCCTGAAATAACAAAAGCCATATATGTATGGTGTTTCAATTAGCTATGACTCTCATAACTGTAGTGTGCTTATTTGATACAGTATCAGACAATTCAAAGTAAAGTTCAGCTCACACTGTTTCCTTCTTCCTGCATAATTGAAAAGTTGGAGCCCTTGCCGTCCCTTCTACAAAATTCACCTCAGATCAGTTTCCTGCATAATTGAAAAGGATGAGCTCCTGCCATCCCTTCTCCAAACTTCACTCAGATGAGTTGCAAGCACCAAAATCCAGTAGCCAGTAGTACAACTAGCAAGAATATATCCAATTCAAGTAAATCAATCTACACAATTGGGTCCACACAGTAAAGAACATTTCTAAACATCAAACACGCAAGGACTCAAAGGAGCAAGATTGTTCCTGATGAATTGGCATTTTCTCGGTCTAACAGCAGTTTTGTTCCACAAAATTTCACGATATCATAAAACTAGCAGCACAATGACCGGCAAGAATAAGAAAATCGAACAATCACAGAACAGCAATCACATACATAGAAGTAACATAAACAGTATTCCTGATTAGTGAGAAATCAGTTTCAATCACACCGTACTTCTTACAACCACCAACCACGCACTAAACCATCCATTCCGAATAAACACTACCACTACCAGATAAACAGAGAAGAGCAGGAAACTAACACTAGCACTAGGTGGAACCTAAGAGGAGGTGAACTTGGTGACGGCCTTGGTGCCCTCGGAGACGGCGTGCTTGGCGAGCTCGCCGGGGAGAACGAGGCGGACGGAGGTCTGGATCTCGCGGGAGGTGATGGTGGGCTTCTTGTTGTACCGCGCCAGCTTGGCAGCCTCGCCGGCGAGCTTCTCGAAGATGTCGTTGATGAAGGAGTTCATGATCGACATGGCCTTGGAGGAGATGCCGATGTCGGGGTGCACCTGCTTCAGCACCTTGAAGATGTAGATCTTGTACGTCTCCACGCTCTTCTTCGCCTTCTTCCTCCCGGCGCGGTCCTTCTTCCCCTCGCCCTTCTCGCCCTTGCCGGCCGGGAGCCGCTTCTCCGCCTTGGGCTTCTTCCCCGCGGGGGCCTTCTCGGCCGCGGGCTCCTCCTCCGCGGGCTTCTTCGCCGCCGGCTTCTTCTCCGCCTTGGGCGCCATGGATTGCTGCGCTCTGCTGCTTCTCTTCGAGAGGAGGGTTTGGGTCTGGAGCCGCGTGAGCTGCGAAGATGGATCGCGATGTGAGGAAGGGGAACCGGGTGGGGGACGAGTTTATAGCGGGGGGGAGAGGTGAGAGCTGATTGGCGGAGAGGCTTGTCCCCCGGATCGGTGACGTGGACGATCGTGTGACGTCCGGTGATGTTTCAGGGGACGGCTGCAACGCGTCTCCGTGCGGATCGCTGACGTGGTGAAAACTTTAGGCGGGAACGCGGATTGTTTCCGGCGCGCGGTGGTGATGGCCAGGCCTGATGCCCTGATGGGTTTTTTTTTTGCTTTTGCTAGCTAATCCACCTACGCTGCGTTCCGTAAGAGATGGAGGGGTTCGTTATCTGACATACAACTTAGGCCGCGTTCCGCTCGGGCAAGGTATCTAACCAATTTTTTTTTCTTTGTGCACGTTTCCTAAATTACTAAACGGTATATTTATTTAAAAATTTTCTATAAAAAATTTGTTTTAAAAAATCATATTAATCTATTTTATATTTTTTTAATAATTAATAATTAATTAATCATATACTTATCTACTACTATGTTTTTCGTGCCGGATAACTTACCATCACCACCCCACTCCCGAACGCAGCCATAATAGATTAGTACATAATTAATTAATTATTAAAAATATGAAATAGACTAATATGGTTTTTAAAATTTAATAGTATAAAAAATATGCGTATGAAAAACAAGGGGATAAGATAACTTAGAGCAGGTACAATAGCAAGGCTATAAGCTAGCTATAAACATATTTTAAAGAGATAAGAGTGGAGAGAAGGGAGATGGACTACTAATGTGCATGACATGTGGGACCATGTATTGATGTTTTATAGGTAACTATTGTATAATTGGCTATTAGATTGACTATAGATAAATTAGAGCTACTAGTTGGCTATTAACTTGCTCCTATACCCTTGCCGAACACCGTACTAATATCACTCGTCTTCTAAAACTATAAACAGCTCTCGGAAACGATTTTTTTAGCAAAGAAAAGAAAAATAGGTGTTGTATACATGATACTCCGTATTATTTTGTTTTGTTTTATTGTTGCACTTGTTAATTATAAAATCAAGGGGTCAAATTTAACACTTCATGCACCGTCTTATTGGTATATCACCGCATAGTCAAAATGTAGCATCACATTTTTTTTTAATTTTGCGTGAGGCTAATGGGCTAATCGGAAAAGCTTAAAATAACGCGGCCTACCTCTTTGTTCGGTCTACCATTAATTAAACTGAACGACTATTTTATCAGACCAGTGACCATCAATTAACTCAAATTTCCTATGTATCATATGCAGTCGGAAACCCAAAGTTATTTTTTACATCAGCATCAGCATGCATCCTACCAAGACATGACGACGGCTACAGTTTTACATCCAGAGATAAAAGGTTACGGGATATATGCCGAGTCGATGAAAGAACACATATCTATAAATACTGAACCCACTGCTAATTATAACATGTTACAACTTTGTAAATATGTCACGGCATCACTCGCTAGCGATTATTACAAACTCATATATCACATCATTTGTTTCACTAACAGTTATTACAACTCAAATAAAAATGTCATACTATCTAATTTATTACATTCAAGAGCACTATATCAAATTAACATCACATATTATTTCTATAATACTTTAACATTCACACATTTATTATTTCTACAATATTTAACATACATTTAATCATATGTTTTGCAGTAAAATACATGGCACCACCTAATATCAGATGATAGATTGATCATAACGTGTATTCTAGAAGCCACCATGCTTTGCATTGTATTATATTACATCTATCTCAAAATATTAAAAACTAACATTGGACTAGACATAACCTGTAACCTGGTATAAGTTTATCTAGATTTGTTATACTAGGTTATATCAAATCGGGCCAACACATATTTTAACATTTTGTGATGGATGTTGCTAATCAGTAAGCACAAAAATTCATTAACATTATTTTTCTGCAAGATTTAAAAAATCGTCATATCAGCATAGAATAATTGCTACTACTCTCTTCATCCAAAAATATAAGGGATTTTAAGGTTTTATCTCATTCTTAAATATTCTCTAATGCTAGCTATCACATTCATCACTTTTTATTCAAATTTCTTCTGGACTACTCTCCCATCTATACCTCCACCTATTTAAGAAGAGCACACTAGTCATCTCTTTTTTCTACTTAGAGCTCCATCTTTTCGTTTTTCTTATAGTTACAAACCAAAATTTAAATTTTTAATCTTAAATTTAAAGTTGATTTTAGAGTTATTTTATCGTAGTTTATTTTCCAGCTTTTGCTTTTAGATCACTAAACCACATATATAAAAGTTTTATCCAGAATTATTTTTTATTTGCTAATATACCATTTAATTATCTTCATAAAAACAAAAAGATAGCATAACATTTAGTTGTTTGCCATTAGCTACCTAATAGAACAAGTTTCACATTAAATAGTGACAAATCATGAAATATATCATACCTATGGCCTGTTTAGTTCCCAAAATATTTGTCCGAAAAACATTACATCAAATTTTTACACACTTAAATAGAGCATTAGTCATATAAAAAACACTAATTACAAAGCTAGAGGAAAATCGTTGGACAAATCTTTTAAACGTTATTAGTCCATAATTAGTCATAAATACTACAATAACCACATGTGTCAATGACGGATTATTTGTCTCGTGATTTTTAGTGAAGCTATAAAATTCGTTTTTTCGTTCATGTCCGAAAACCTCTTTCGAGATCCGGTCCAACATCCGACATGGGACTCGAAAATTTTTCGTTTCGCGATCTAAAACACGCCCCTAGCTGAGTTTGGTGGAACAATAGGAATCGTCGTAATCGAACTATCCACATAAACCATTTTCTTTTGCAAGGATACGGAGCAAAGTACAGTGACCACACAAAGTACAGTCAACGAAGCATGTGACTAAAGTTTTATTCCAAGTATAGTAAGAGCCCGTTGGTAGTAGAGTATCGTTCTCACACATCGAAGCGAAGAAACTTGAAGAGACGCCACATGAGGCTTACGGTAGCTTACCTCCTCTCCGTCCTGGCGATCGCCGCCGGCGGCGGCAGCAGCAGCGACGAGGCCACGCTGCTTGCTTTCAAGGCGGGGTTCAGCGAGGGCAGCTCAGGTGCGCTCGCCTCCTGGAACAGCAGCACCGGCTTCTGCCGCTGGGAGGGCGTCACATGCGACCGTCGGATGCCGACGAGGGTGGCGGCGCTGAGCCTGCCGTCGAGCAACCTCGCCGGCACGCTCTCACCGGCCGTCGGAAACCTCACCTTCCTCCGGTGGCTCAACCTGAGCTCCAACGCGCTCCACGGGGAGATTCCCTCGAGCCTCGGCCGGCTCCGGCGTCTGCAGGTCCTCGACCTTGGCAGCAACTCCTTCTCCGGTGCGTTCCCTCGCAACCTCACCTCCTGCATCAGATTGACAAACCTGAGCGTCAGCTATAACCAGCTTGATGGCCACATCCCCGTGGAGCTGGGAAACAAGCTGACAATGCTTCAGTCACTTTTGCTGGAAAACAACAGCTTCACAGGGCCGATTCCGGCCTCGCTAGCCAACCTGTCGTCACTCCAGTGCCTACACATGCACAACAACCACCTGAATGGCCTCATACCGCCAGTGCTCGGCAGCATCCCAGCTCTGCAAGAGCTTAGCTTGGGCGGAAATGGCCTCTCAGGCGAACTTCCAGCCTCCCTGTGGAATCTGTCAACACTGACAGTCCTCGCAGTGTACGGCAACATGCTACAAGGAAGCATCCCGGCCAACGTTGGTGACAGTCTTCCTAATATGCGAACTTTTGGATTGGCCGATAACCGGTTCACCGGGGTCATCCCCTCTTCTCTCTTCAATGTTTCATCACTCACACTTGTGGCTCTTTACAATAATAGATTTACTGGGTTTGTGCCGCCTGCCGTGGGAAGATTGCAGTCTCTTGCATTTCTATACCTGTCTGACAACCAACTTGAGGCAAACGGCAGAAAAGGATGGGAATTTATCACCTCATTAACCAACTGCAGTCAGCTGCAACACCTTGTTATCGCCAACAACTCTTTCAGCGGGCAGCTGCCAAGCTCGATTGTGAACCTGTCGACGACACTACAGAAGCTCTACTTAGGTGAAAATAGCATCTCCGGGAGCATCCCCGAAGAAATTGGCAATCTGGTCGGTCTGGACACGCTGTATCTGGCGTTCACCTCGCTATCTGGAGCAATTCCGTCTAGCATCGGGAAGCTAGCAAACTTGGTCGAAATCGGCCTATACAATACTAGCTTGTCAGGCCTCATACCATCATCTATTGGAAATCTTTCAAGTTTGAATAGGCTGTATGCATTCTACACCAGTTTGGAAGGGCCAATACCTGCGAGCCTTGGGAAACTAAGGAAGTTGTTTGTTCTAGATTTGTCAACCAACCGTCATAACGGGTCAATCCCAAAAGAAATTTTGGAGCTACCTTCACTGTCTTGGTATTTGGACTTGTCATACAATTCCCTCTCCGGACCACTTCCATTAGAAGTCGGCACCTTGGCTAACCTAAACCAGTTGATTCTGTCAGGAAACCAGTTGTCTGGCCAAATACCTGACAGTATAGGAAATTGCGAGGTGCTTGAATTCCTACAGCTAGATAAGAACTCATTTGAAGGAGGCATACCTCAATCTTTGACCAACTTGAAAGGGCTCAACCTTCTGAACCTAACTATGAATAAATTATCTGGTAGTATCTCAGAAACTATCAGTAGGATTGGCAATCTGCAACAGCTGTGTCTAGCTCACAATAATTTTTCAGGACCAATCCCAGCAACTCTACAAAATCTGACATTATTGTGGAAATTAGATGTGTCATTCAATAATTTGAAAGGGCAAGTACCAGATGAGGGAGTTTTCAAGAACCTTACTTACGCATCAGTTGCAGGGAACGCCGAGTTGTGCGGCGGAATAACCACGCTTCACTTGGCTCCATGCTCCATTCTTGTTGGAAGCAAGCACCGAAAGCAATATCCAAAGTCTCTGGCAAAAGCTCTGCCAACAACAGGAGCAATACTGGTGTTAGGTTCAGCTATTGTTCTTATTCTCTTACACCACAGGAAGCTCAAACGAAGACAAAATGGCCAAGGGACATCTCCAATCATTGAGGAACAGTATCAGAGGGTTTCTTATTATACGTTATCAAGGGGAAGTAATGGATTTTCAGAAGCTAACTTGCTTTGCAAAGGAAGTTATGGTTCTGTCTATAGATGTACTTTAGAAGAGGGTGAAATTCTTGCTGTAAAAGTGTTCAACCTTCAACAATCAGGATCTGCCAAGAGCTTTGTGGTTGAATGTGAGGCTTTGAGAAGAGTAAGACATCGTTGTCTTATAAAGATCATCACCTGTTGCTCAAGTACCGATCCACAGGGCCAAGAGTTCAAGTCATTAGTTTTTGAGTACATGCCCAATGGAAGCTTAGATGGTTGGCTTCATCCCAAGTCAAGCAATCCCACTCTTAGCAATACACTGAGCCTTTCACAGAGACTCAGCATTGCGGTTGATATTCTAGATGCACTGGATTACCTTCACAACCATTGTCAGCCACCAATCATCCATTGCGACCTGAAACCAAGTAATATTCTTCTTGCAGAAGACATGACCGCAAAGGTTGGAGATTTTGGCATATCAAGAATCCTCTCTGAAAGTATAATTAAAACAATGCAAAATTCAAACAGCACATTTGGGATCAGAGGTTCCATTGGTTATATTCCACCAGGTAGTTCCAAATATTCCATTTTGTATCTATTCCTATCTCCCAGTCTCCCTTCTCCCCAATGGGTGAGGTCGTCTTGTGGCATTCCAATTTTTTCTTCACATTTTAAGGTGCATTTACAGACTTTCTGACATTGCAAATATTGCAGAGTATGGTGAAGGTTCTGCAGTCTCCAGGCTAGGTGATATTTACAGCTTAGGGATATTGTTGCTTGAGATATTTATTGGAAGGAGCCCTACTGATGACATGTTCAATGATTCAATGGATCTACACAAGTTTGCCTCAGCAGCATTTCCTGAACGAGTCTTGGAGATAGCTGATCAAACAATCTGGCTACATGAAGAAGCAAAAAATAAGGATGCAACAAATGCAGGCATAACAAGAGGTATTCAGGAGTGTTTGGCTTCGGTCATTAGGCTTGGCATATCCTGCTCAAAGCAACAAGCCAAAGAGCGAATGTTGTTAGCAGATGCTGTGTCAAAGATGCATGCAATCAGAGATGAATACCTTCTGTCTCAGGTGGTTAAGAACTGAAAACCAGAGTTGAGCTAAATGTAAGGTGAGATGTATATACAGAGTTGATGATTGATTTGGAAATACAGAGGCATACAAGGTCTTATAGTTGTCATTCACTAAATAAAGGTTAGATGCCTGTAATTGCAAAAGATGCATACAGAATGTAATCATATTATGATAGAAAAGTACTGGAGTTTTTGGCTTCTTACACTATGTGGATAAGATTTCAATGCCAAGTCGTGCACAACAATAGTTGCAGAATTTCTAACTCCCTGACAAATATATTTCCAGAACAATAGGCGCATGTAAGTTTTTGCCCCTAGGCCCCCTACAGAACGATAGCTTATTACACAATGCAGCACTAATAAATTGGAATTATGCAGATCAAACTAGAATATCAAATCCATAACTATGACAATTTATGCTATCAAAAAAGATAAAAGCACAACTGTTCAAACAATTAACCAAACAGGAATGAAGGAGAGTTCCCCAAAAGCATCAGACCCCATTATTCGAACCATTTTCCATAGTAGCTACCAAAGCTTTTCTATGAGCCAAAAATACTGCCATATCCACATTAATTGGTCATAAAGGATTAAAGGACATACGGATATAGCTAAAGCTACATGGCATGGAATGCTTAATAGAATAAGCCAACAGAAATTCAGGGTGATCTTCCAGTGATGAATGGAGAAAACTGATACACTTCAAACAACCTCGCTGGAAGGAGAATTTAAGGATAGCATTACAAAAAAAAAAAAAGAATCCATAAGAGCTTGGTCGTTGTCTTCAGGCATTGCAATATGGCATATCCTGAATTCCTGATATCCTGCAGGCAACCACAACTCCCCCCCAACAGCAAGCTTTGAAAAAGATGCAGCAGAGATGATAGCATACCTCATGGTTGCTAGTCAGCAGACAAGCGAATCAGGAGCAAAGAGAGAGCGTTCACTGGGACATTCAGGACAGAAATCAGTAACAGGTTGGAACAGCAAAATCCTGAAATAAAGCAAACACACATGGTGTTTCAGGCACTAATTTCACTAGTATACTGTATTTCTTTGAAACTTTACCATACGAAGGTGAAGCTAAACTTAATTTCAGATTTCAAAGTTCTCAGCTCAAAACAGAACCAAAGATCATGTTGCTATACCATACACTGAGATGCGCACAGCTCTTATGTTTTAAATGCACACATCATAAACGAAAATGAGCAACAGGATCACAAAAATTTTGGATTCCTTCCGAGGTAGTTCCCTACCATAGAACATTCAAACCTATAAACTACATGGTGACACTTGAGCAGTAGCACCAAACTCCAAATAAACATGATCCAGAAATCAAATTCTGGTCAATATTAATTCTACAAGATCAGACATTAATTGTTTCCAACAAGCATAAGCCAACCAGAGATAACAAAAGAGAAATCACCTATTAACATGGTTTAAAGCAAAGTTAATACTCCAGGGTACTTAAGACAATGGTTTCCCCAAAACAACCAGCGCAATTTTCTTACCCCCATTCCCACAGAATACCAAACTAACGACCTAGAGCAATATGAAACAGTAGGTGAGTAACAATTCACCATCCAGTTCTACTGTTCTAACCATCGATGCCTAGGAGGATGTGAACTTGGTGACGGCCTTGGTGCCCTCGGAGACGGCGTGCTTCGCGAGCTCGCCGGGGAGCACGAGGCGCACGGAGGTCTGGATCTCGCGGGAGGTGATGGTGGGCTTCTTGTTGTACCGCGCCAGCTTGGCAGCCTCGCCGGCGAGCTTCTCGAAGATGTCGTTGATGAAGGAGTTCATGATAGACATTGCCTTGGAGGAGATGCCGATGTCGGGGTGTACCTGCTTCAGCACCTTGAAGATGTAGATCTTGTACGTCTCCACGCTCTTCTTCGCCTTCTTCCTCCCGGCGCGGTCCTTCTTCCCCTCGCCCTTCTCGCCCTTGCCGGCCGGGAGCCGCTTCTCCGCCTTGGGCTTCTTCCCCGCGGGGGCCTTCTCGGCCGCGGGCTCCTCCTCCGCGGGCTTCTTCGCCGCCGGCTTCTTCTCCGCCTTGGGCGCCATGGATGCTGCTCTCGCCTTCTCGGGAAGCGGGGCGGTGGGGTTTTGGCTCTAGAGCTCCGGGAAGAGGAGACGGGGGGCGATGCTTTTATGGAGGAAGCGGTGCGCGCTCCGATTGGTGGAAGGGCCAGAGGCGCGGATCGATGACGTGGATGAATTCCTGACGTTCCATGCTGGGGTCGGCGGCCGGGATGCGTTTCTGCGTGGATGGCCCGCTCGCCGAAAATGGTGCGCGGGAAGAGACGGATCGGAGGAGAGGAGGGAGCGGTTCCCGCGCGCGCGGGTGTACACGACTTTCGGAGTTGGGCTTTCCGTCGGTGGAAAGCTTAGGTTACGGCCCAATTCAGCATTGCGGTTGATATTCTGGATGCACTGGATTACCTTCACAACCATTGTCAGCCACCAATCATCCATTGTGACCTGAAACCAAGTAATATTCTTCTTGCAGAAGACATGAACGCTAAGGTTGGAGATTTCGGCATATCAAGAATCCTCCCTGAAAGTGTTGTTACAACACTGCAAAATTCAAACAGCACAGTTGGGACCAGAGGTTCCATTGGTTATATTCCACCAGGTAGTTCCAAATATTGCATTCTTACTTCATTCCTGCTTCAAGGTTGGGGTCAACTTGGGGCAATCCAAATATACTCCGTATCATTTTGAGTTGCATGTCAAGATTAACTGAAGTTGCATATATTGCAGAGTATGGTCAAGGTTCTGCAGTCTCCAAACAAGATGATATTTACACCTTAGGCATACTATTGCTTGAGATATTTACCGGAAGGAGTCCTACGGATGACATATTGACATGTTCAAGGATTCAGTGGATTTACACAAATTTGCTGCCGCAACATTTCCTGACCAAGTCTTAGAGATAGCTGATCAAACAATCTGGCAAAACATAAAATCATTCAAGAGTGTTTGGTTTCTGTCCTTTGGCTGGCCATATCCTGCTCAAAACAACAAGCCAAAGAGAGAATGTTGTTAGGAGTTGCTATGTCAAAGATGCATGCGATCAGAGATGAATACCTCAAGTCTCGAGTGGTCAAGAAATGAACAGTAGAGTACTTGAGATAAATGTTGGGGGAGGTATATATGTACAGTTTATGATTGCATATTCATTAAGTAAAAGTAAATGGCATGTCATTGTAAAAGATGCATACAGAATATAATGAACTTATCATGATGATCAGATGATATAGAAGTACCAGAGCTTTTGCCTTCTTACACATAATGTAATCAACTAACCATGTTGCCTTCAATACCAATTGCTACACAACCAGAGACGCAGAATTTCATACGGCCTGACTCAGATTCCCACATATACTACAATGCAGCAAGAAATTTTGCAAATATACAGACCAAACACAGAACATCAAATCCACAACAATTCATGCTATAGAAAATGTTAAAAGCACAAGTGTTCAAACAATCAACCAAATAGTACTAGGAATGAAGGAGAGTTGCCCAATCCCCCAAAACATCAGAGATTAGACCCACTATTCAAATCACTGTATCATAACTGCTACCGGAGCTTTTCTATTAGCGAAAAATACTGTCATATCCATATTAACTATAGTAAACAAAGGATATAGCTAAAATTACTTGGCATGGAATGTTTAATAGAATCCCAACAGAAATTCAGGATGCACTTGCGCTACCACCTTGTAGAGAACTCATACAACCTCACTGAGTCACTGATCAGAAAATTGTACAAGTACAACCACAATATTAAGCTTTGGTAGAAGATGCAGCAGTAGAGATGAGATGCATACAAATACAAGCTGATTAGGAACAAAGAGAACGCTCACTCAGACATTCAGAACAGAAACGAATTAACAGGATGGAACAGCAGAATCCTGAAATAGCAAGCAAATACATGTTACTATTCCCACTTCCGTAGTAGGAGTACCATTTGAAGGTGAAGCAAAACTTCCTTTCAGATTTCAAGCCCTCAGCACAAAAATAGAACAGCAATAACCATGTTGACATACCATATAATAATGCACAAGCTCCTCTTTTGTTTCAAGTGCAAAAATCATGAATATGGCAATCAGGTTACTAAAAAAATTGACTCCATTCCATAGAACCTAGCAGAATCAACTGGAGTGTGAGCCAATCAACACTGAAGCCGTAGCAGACGAGTCAAGACATACATGCTTTGGAAATTAAATTACAGTAACACGTGAAGATATATCCAGGAGAATGCTAATAACACAACATAGATGCAAGCACATAGATAAAACACAGCATCAGAAATTCATACTTATAAACTGCAACCACAGAATACAGGGCAAGATCAGATTATCTGCGTAACATAGGACGTGTAAATTAAACCGGCACAATTACTATTTGTACAGATCCAGATAATATTTATCCTACCATGATAAGTTACATGATAGTCAAAAGCCAAGCTAACTACACAATAGTACCATACCATCCAAATCTCCAACCTACCACAACTACCACTAGCAGTGGGACGAGACAGGACACAGAGAAGCCTACGTGCCTAAGCGGAGGTGAACTTGGTGACGGCCTTGGTGCCCTCGGAGACGGCGTGCTTCGCGAGCTCGCCGGGGAGGACGAGACGGACGGAGGTCTGGATCTCGCGGGAGGTGATGGTGGGCTTCTTGTTGTAGCGCGCAAGCTTGGCAGACTCACCAGCAAGCTTCTCGAAGATGTCATTGATGAAGGAATTCATGATCGACATGGCCTTGGAGGAGATCCCAATGTCGGGGTGCACCTGCTTCAGCACCTTGAATATGTAGATCTTGTACGTCTCCACGCTCTTCTTCGCCTTCTTCCTCCCGGCGCGGTCCTTCTTCCCCTCGCCCTTCTCGCCCTTGCCGGCCGGGAGCCGCTTCTCCGCCTTGGGCTTCTTCCCCGCCGGGGCCTTCTCCGCCTTCTCGGCGGCGGGCTCCTCCTCCGCGGGCTTCTTCGCCGCCGGCTTCTTCTCCGCCTTCGGCGCCATGGATGCCGCTCGCTCTTCTTCTGCTCGGGGAAGGGGAAGCGGTGGGGGTTTTGCGGTGGAGTGGTGTGTATTGCGAGACTGCGTGCGATGTGGAGAGGAGAGGGCAGGGGGGCGACGACTTTATATCGGGCTAGAGGTTCGTGCTGATTGGTGGAATGGGTTACCCCGCGGATCGATGACGTGGAGAAAAGTATGACGTCCGATGATGTTTCAGTCTACGGCTGGGATGCGTTTCCGTGCGGATCGCTGACGTGGCGAAAAATGCGAGCGGGAGCGGGGAGAGAGCGGTTTGTTCCGGCGCGTGGTGGTAGTGGGGCCTATCAATCAGAGAGGGTGTTCAGTTTTGGGCTTTTGGCATGGCGTTTGAAGGCCCAGTAATATGCAAATAAGATAAGAAAATAATACTACTACACGAGAGTAAAATAAAGTCTAGATATATGATTCTATAGGTCAGTTCTGAAGAGTTATCCAAACATTTATGAGAGAAAATCATCTTTAGATCAAAACAAAACAACCTTGTACAGAAAAAAACGTTCGATTAGTTAAAATCCTCTAGAAAATTTTCATGGGAATTTGAAAGCTTAGAGCAAGTTCAATAGTATAGTCAATTATTAGCTCCAATTCATCCATAGTCAATCTAATAGCTAAAGTTACCTCTAAAGCATCAATACATGGTTCCACATGTCATACCCACACTGTATCTTGAAACATGTGCTGTAGCTGGTTACAAATTAGTAGTCCACTTCTCTTCTCTCTCTTATCTCTTTAAAATATTTTTATAGTTGGCTTTGTACCTGCTCTTATGAAAACAAGCAGCATCTGATACTCTCCGTCGTGTAACAATGCAGCAGCTTAAATGCAAATCATAGCCACATCTTCATCTTCTACGCTGCTGCTTGGAGAGCATCCACCCTATACAATTCTAATGCACTGATACTGGTATCATCCGAGATAAATCTCCCTCGTAGAAGAATCGCAGAACATTGCCTTTCACATTCTTTCTCCCTGCCTCTTTCATGATCCACGCTACTGGCAGAGGTAGTGCGGCCGATTTAGGATGTAGCCAGACTGCAAAGTGCAAACAACACAAGACAAACTAATCAAGTACCCAGAAAATCCTTGCTCATTGATCATATAGATGAAGCACCGACCTTGAGCTATGTGATATTTCCTAGTAGTTTAATGAACTAACCTGGTGTGGGGGAAGTCCTCGCGGTCCAGGACTCGATTTTTTTGAATCCAGCATCAAAACGAACTAAAGAAGCCTGATAATTGCCTATTTGTTCAGTCTACCATTAAAATCAAGGGCTATCTTACCAGCCTCATCAACAAACTCACATTTCCCTATGTATCCTGCAGTCAGAAACGCAACATTGTTAGTTAAAGAGCTTCTATCAAGTAATGATTGCCATAGTTTTATTTCTAGAGATTAAAAGGTAGGGAGATATACGCTGAAAGAAGACAGTGCGATACATACTAGGAACTTGCTAATCTTTGACCGCTTGACGACAATGGCTTGATCATAATTTGTCTTCTACTATGCTTCTCTGCATTGTATATACTCTTCAGTGCTCAAGGACATCTCTAAGCACGCAAAGGGTGTTATCTTTCTGCATGTTCTGTCACTGTTGAAAATTTTAAATGTTGTTAGGTGTATCCATGTTGATCAGAACAAATCCTTCAAAATCATGTAACCTCCTTTTTTTTCATTTTTCAAACAAGGATATGCAGAATTGCAAAGCTATTGGTATTTGTTGTGTAAGCCATGTTGATAATGTAAAGTCCAACTAGTTGGTTAATTTTAAGCTTGGAATATCTAGAAAATTTACCAAGATGAATATGTTTTAACAGACTATGTCAGCCTAACTTGCGACTGAAGTAAGGATGTAAAACAGTAAAAGTATTGTCAAATTAAAATCTGGGTGCTCAAACTGAACAAAGCTACAATACTATCTGCAAGTTTGCAGACATCACACCCTTGGTAGAAAATTACTGGGGATCATATTGCTTACTTGTTGTGTGTAGAATCCATGACATCAAATGCGGAATTTGCGTGTACTGCATGATCTCTCTGAAGCAACTGAAGTCATGGCACATAATATGGTAATGGCTCAAGGAACTATTGATGGATCCTGTCCTTGATAAATGGTAGCAGCATATGCCATTAGATGAGAACTGAAAACACACTTCCTAGGAATCAGGTGGTCAGCAACAATGCCTGCCCATTGCTGACCATCAGAGAAGCTCCTATAAGAAGAGCTCTATATGTATCCCAGTTTGACTGCACCCCACATCTAATCATGTTTTTGTATATGCTCAAAGCCTTACCAGGTTCACCATGAACATTGCACCACCGAATCACAATGTTGTATGCTACAACGTCAGGTTTTATTCCCTTGTACAACATTTCGTTCCAAAGCTCAAATGCTTTATTTATGTTACCCCTCTTACCGAGCCCATGTATTATTGTAGAATAGCTGATACAATCTGGAAAGAAACCATATTCAGTGATCTTACTCATAAGGTCAATTGCCTCTTGGATTTTTCCAGACTTACAAAGTCCCTTGATCAGTATGTTAAATGCCACTATGCTAACTAGACGGCCTTGAAGCATGGTTGAATGGAGATCTTTAGCCCTTTCCATGTCCCCTTCAGTTGCAAAATAATCCAGAAAACAATTATAAGTAAATTTGTTAGGAAGAAATGTCCCACCTAACATCTCTTTACAAAGGAGCTCTGCACTGCCCAAATACCCTGACTTGCAGAGATTATTTATTAAAACTGTATATGTTACAGTGTTTGGGGAGCAACCATCATCAACCATCTGATCCCAGCAGTTTAAAGCTTGGATCATATCTCCTTCCTTTGAGTGTGCATCAATCATGCATGTATAGAATACATCATCTGGCTTGACACCTTTTTCTTTCATCTCCCTAAATAGGACACATGATTTTTCCTTATCATGCTGTTTAAGAGCAGTATATACAATTATCGTAGAGCTGACAATATCAGGCTTGACGCCACGTGCTGCCATCTCATCCCAAAGATGGTATGTTTCAGTAAACCTTCCTTCTCTAGAGAATCCATACAGAAGCGCAGTCATGCTAAAGTTGTTGAGCACGGCATAGCCTTTTTCTAGATCAGCAACAAATTCATTTGCTTTAGATGCTCCACTGGTCAAGCACAGCCCACTAATTAATGACCTATAAGTGTAATTATCAGGTCTGAACCCTGTTTCCACCATTTGATCATATAACTGGAATGCCTTTTTCATATTGCCAACAAGGCAATACCCTTCTATCATAACATTAAATGTCACATCACTTGGTATTATGTTGCTGCCAATCATCTTATCAAATAACCTAGCAGCTTCATCCATCTTTTTATCTTTGCAGAAACCATTGATAAGTGCTGTGAAAGTATAATTATTCCATGCAATGCCCCTCTCAGCCATCTCCCTATGGAGTTCCATGGCGCTGGACAGATTTCCATTCCTACATAAACCAGCTATTAGGGGGCAATATGATGCTGCATTTGGTGTCAATCCCTCCTTAACCATATCGCTCAAAATTCTCCTTGCCTGATCCAAAGTATCCTGTTTACAATAACCATTAATTAAGGAATTGTATGGATAAACTGTTGCTCTGATTCCCTTCTCCCTCATCCTATCAAACAAACAGGTTGCATCCTCCAACATCCCTCTCTTGCACAGGGAATGTATCAATATAGCATAAGTCACCTCGTTTGGCTCCAGGCCCCTGTCCGCCATCTCTGTGAATAGACTATCTGCATCATCAAACCTTCCATTCTTGCACAGTTTATCAATCAATGCATTATATGCAAACACATTTGGTACCATGCCCAGATCACCTAACTGACAAGCTAATCTGAAAGCCTCCTCGACTAGCTCCCTCTTGCGTAACTCATCAATCATAAATGAACAATTAGCCTCTGATGGCAAAAAACCAAGTGTGATCATGTCTTGTGTCATCCTCAATGCCATTTCCAACTCTTCTGTCCGACAAAAACCATACACCAGAGTCCGGTATGTCACTTCATCAGCTGTCACTCCTCTTTTCACCATGTCATTCTTCACCTCCACAGCCTCCTGAACTCGCAGATTCTTGCACAAACCATACATCAATACATTGTAAGGCACGGCGCTGGCCTTGACCCCCTCACTTTCCATCCTTGCCACCAACCCTCTCGCACCATCCAAATTCCGGGATTCACAATAAGATCGAATCCCTGCCGTGTAAACATACTCATCCAGACAAACACCAGAGTGGACCATTTTATCAAACAGGTGCCGGGCAATAGCGAACTGCCGAATCTTCACAAGAGAGAACAATATGTGAGAAGCGGTATATTGGTTGACAGTGATGCCGGATGAGAGGGAGAGGTCAATAACGGCGGCGGCGTCACGGGCGCTGCGGAGGCGGAGGTACGATGAGGCGAGCAGCGAGGCGGCGGTGGCGGTGGCGCCTGGCGGGAACGACGAGAGGGAGGAAGCGTGGGAGAGAGACGAGAATGAGGAGGAAGCAGACGGGGTGGAGGACGCAAGGGAGAGGAGCAGGGAGGCCGCGTGCGGGGAGGACGACGAGGAGGAGGAGGACGGCGAGGACGACAGGAAGGAGAGGGCGAGGAGAGACAGGGACACCGGGGAGACGAGGTGGGGCGGCAGCAGGAGGAGGAAGCGGCGGGAGAGATCGGGGCGAGACAGCGAGGCCGGGAGGAGGAGGAGGGAGGAGACGTGGGCGGCGGCCAGGCGGCCGCGGAGCAGCGGGGCGGCGATGGCGGATGGCCAGGTGGAGGGCGGGGCGTGGTGGAGGATGTCGGCGAGCAGCTTAACCATGCCGGAATGGGAGGTGGTCGGCGCCGAGTTGGGATCGCCGGCGAGATGCCGGCGTGCCGGGGGAGGCATCGGAGGTGGTGGCGAGGATGGCCGCCGCATACGCCGGTGTGTTGGGCGGGTGAGGCGGCGGGCGACGGCGAGCTATTGTAGATTTGAGAAGTACAGTGAAAAGATGGGCGAAGTGCTCCGTAGGTGACTCAAGACTGACCGTTAGATCATGAATCAACGTCAGATGGATCAACATGCTACTAATTTCTACTCGCAATTTGAGGATGTATTCGATATAGCTGGAAGATAGGATATTATACGATTTTGTTATAAGCTAAACGATAGAAGTAACTAGAAAATTAAATTTATAAAGATGTGATGATGAACTTTTATGTATAAACTTTATTTTGGCAAAGAAATATATTATTTAGTAGTAGAAAAAGTGTGTTCCCATGAGTCGACAAAAAAGTCGAGGGATAAAAAAAGAAAAGAAATTAGGCTATTTCTATTTTCAAATCGATGCATTTAGGAGACCTTCATTATCATAATGAAATGTGGCTTATCGACGTACGTTAACATTCAGTACAAGCATTTTATTCGTTTTATATGGAATAGGACGTACCATTATATGACATGTATAAGTATAACTGCACTTTGTTTTTCATTGGAATGTTGATCAAAGTTTTATGTTAAATACTCATGTGAAATTAGCCATGACAGATTATGCTGAAATACTTGGTTGGATGGTTGCTTTGAGTTTCGACCTTCTTTCTGTAACAGTGACTTATGAAGTTGCATTGGTTGATTGGACATGTGCCAACTTAGCAAAAGTGGCAAAAAAAAACACTAACTACTCTCTAGTGGCATATTTATAAGGACAAATATAAAAATGATATTTAGAGTGTACAAACCTAACAGTTGTTAGTAGCATCCCGCAGGACGGGCGCCAGGATTGCGAGAGGAGATCCGGGCGATTTTTCATGATGGCGCGCAAGGATTACAGCACTGGTACCTTGATCATTGATCGTTCACCGTGACACGCTGAAGAACCGTTCATAGATACAGAAGCTGCAATGAAGCATAAGTGCATAACTGCATAACTGCATGAACTGGGCGTAGTAGCTACAACAAAAAAACAAGAAGACGACGGTCTTTGTTGCGAGAAATGCATCCCCCGCACACCCACACACGAGAAACCACCCACACACGAGAAACTGCTTATAACGTAATAGTACTTCAAACTTGCCTAGCGGATTCATGGTCAATGTAGACATATCGATTACAAAAGCATCACAAAAGTCCCACTTTATTCTAGACATATCGATCTACTAGTAGTAGTACTTCAAGCTTGCCTAGCTGATTCATGGCCAACGCAGACATATCGATCACAAAAGTCTCACTTTATCCTAGACAGATCGATCTACTAGTAGTAGTACTTTAAGCTTGCCTAGCTAATTCATGGCCAACGTAGACATATCGATCACAAAAGCATCACAAAAGTCCCACTTTATCCTAGACATATAGATCTACTAATAGCAGTACTTTCATGGCCAACGTGGGCGTCGGTGAGGACAGTCTTGGATTGCAGGGAAGCCTTGAGTATGGCCAGACCCTGCAAAACAAAATGCAACGTCACATGCCTCATGATGAGAAGAGTCGAAAGGCAGGCTTCACAGAGAGAGGCAGCAATTCAAGAGTGTACGCGTTCACCTCTGCGTAGCCGAGCTGCACGGTTTTTTTTCTAGAGAACACAGTACTCACAAAGCACACACATCCTCTCCTGAGAACGTACGCACGTAAACCCTACCCCTATGAGCACCTCTAAAGCTTGATCGGCATATCCCGGAGAGATTGACGAAGTCACCATATAGGTCTTACTGTCGACAGGTACGTCGTCTATCACTGAAAGCATAAGACCATTAAAATCCTGAAAAATTCGCTCCAACTCGCTTTCGCAGCTGCACGGTCTTCTCATGCAACGCGCCCAGGTCCTTGACGGCGAACGTGTTGAGCCGCGTGATGCTGGAGATGGACGACATGGGCGACACCGTCAGGTCGTCCATCACCGTGTACGTCACGATGCCCTGCACAAACCCTTTGGCTCTTTCATCATTGGCCTCGGCGGCGCGCGCGACTTGGCCGGCCGCCGCGGGATGCACTTCCGTCATAGCGGTCTTCATGGAGCTCCCACAGAACGGACAGGAAGTGCCGCTTGTTTCAGTCACATAGCTACGGCAGTTGCCGCCACTGTACGAGTTGGTATTGCAGCATCTGAAGAGGCTCCTCGACTTCGACTGAGCCGACGACGCCGGCGGCAAACCCAGGAGGGAGCTGTTGGAGGTGGCCGCCGGCGAGAGCACGACGGGGCGGAGGAGCTCGCCCTTGGACGCGCCGGGCTGGACGTAGGTGCCGTCGAGCTTCTCGATGCTGGCGTAGAGGTTGCTGACGCAGCCGACCATGGAGTCCTTCCCGAGCAGCTTGACGGCCGTGCCGATCGGCAGCGCGAGGAGGGAGAAGAGGAAGTCGATCACGTCCTTGCCCGCCTCCGCGAACAGCACGCGCCGAGCCTTGGTATCGATCAACAACTTCATGCTCAGCGCGGTGGACGCCATTTCGGCAAGAATCGAGCTAATTGGATGTGAGATGGAGAGGTAGTAGCGACTAGGGACGCAAGAGCCAAGACGCGCCTATTGCTGCAATTTATGGCGCGCGGTTCACGCTCTACGCTCTGTTTGGATGCTGTACTCTTTCTACAATACGGAAAAAAATTGGGTGCGCACCTCGCGCACGCGCCCGCCCGTGCACCCCTCCGCGGGATGCACTCAATTTCGTATCGTACGGTGACGGCAGAACTCTCGCCTCGGCTCATTCGCGCGGCATGTGAGGCTCGGCGGCTCGTGGCTCGTAGTAGCCGCAAGGAGACTGAATGACCGTAGTGGCTTTAACCGTTGGGTTGGGTATGTACGAATTAATTTTGTGTCTTTGGACATATTCCTTCTGTCAAAAAAAAGTCAATTCTCCATATTCCGTGTCCAACGTTTGACCATCCGTTTTATTTAAAATTTTTTTAGAAAAATAGAAAAAATTAGTCACACGTTAAGTACTATTCATATTTATCATCTAATAAAAACAAAAATATCAATTACAAAAAAATTTAAATAAGACGAAGAGTTAAAAATTGTAGGTAAAAAATGAAAAATTGGTTTATTTTGGGACGTATGAAGTATTAAGAACAAATAAAAAAATGATATTCATTCATGACAAGTTCGTTGATTGAAAACCTATAAATTTTGTACTAATATTTATGGAGACAAAAGAACCTATTTCCTCCATTCATAAATATTTAACGTCATTAATTTTTTATACACGTTTGACTATTAGTCTTATTAAAAAAATTAAAAAATACAAAGCTATATATATGTATAAAAATATATTTAACAATAAATTAAATGATATAAAAATAATTAATAATTATGTATGTTTTTGAATAAAAGGAATGATCAAACGCGTCTAAAAAACAACGACGTTAAATATTTAGGGACTGAGAGATTATTTCTTTTCATAAGGTCCCTTAACACCTAAGAGCTAGGCCGTGTTCGGCTCGAAGAGGGTAAGTTAACTTATTGAGTTATTAAAAAAATAGATTAGTACATAATTAAATAATTATTAATTATTAAAAAATATAAAATAGATTAATATGATTTTTTAAAACAACTTTCTTATAGAAAATTTTTCCAAAAAATACATCGTTTAGTAGTTTGAGAAGCGTGCGCGTGGAAAAAGAGGGGTAAGTTATCTTGTTGGGGGCAAACGAACGGGCCCTAATGATTCAATAGTCTCATTAAAATTAACTTAATAGTGGGTCCAATTTTCCCATTAATAACATATGCATGCCATATGCGTACGAGCCACATGAGGAGCGCGTGCAGCCGAGCCACCGAGCCTCACATGTCGCGCCTGAATGATTCGAGCCAAGTAGCCACGCGACTGCGCAAGGAAGTTTTGCCGTGGCCGTACGATATGAAATCCAGTGCATCACGCGGAGGGGCGCACTGGTGTGGCCGTGCGCGAGGGGCGCACCCATTTTTTCCCCCTAAAATACAGCTACTTTTACTACCCACTATTTATTTACGAATATACTTCCTCTGATAAAAAGTATTTGTTATTTAGAAAAAAACTGGTCAAATTTCTAAAATCGGGTCATCGATAATTTTTCAAATCCTTAGGGTTGTAAATTATTAAGTTACACGTCACATCCGATGTTTGGTGAAACATCGGAAGACTGTTTCGACGATTAATTAAAAAAATAATTACAGTTAGGAAACCATAATTTTAAGCCTAATTAATTCGTCATTAACATATTGAGTTATTATAGTAGTTATGACTAATCATGGATTTTGGTCTAAAAGTTTCGTCTAGAAATTCCTTTCAAACTGTGAACTTAATTATTTTTAAAATTATATTTAATGCTCTATACATATATCTATATGTATATCTGATGATTTACAGAACTAAGGGGTGTTTGTTTTACTCTCTAGTCACATCGGATGTTTAGACACTTATTTATAAATAGTAAATGCAGACTATTAATAAAATCCATCCATAATCTTGGACTAATTTACGACGAATCTAATTAGGCTAATTAATCTATTATTAGAGTATGTGATGCTACCGTGAATATTTGCTAATTATGGATTAATTAGACTTAAAAATTTTATCTCATGGATTAACTCTTATTTATAAAATTAGTTTTTAATTAGTCTATACTTAATACTTTAAATTAGTGTCTAAAATCCGACAGGATATGGGAATAAAAAGACAACCAAACAGTTAACAGGGCATTGGTTTGACCGTGTGCTGTTCACGGAGGCGGGCAAGATGAGCACGCAGTCAAGCTGCTCGGGAGTCGGGAGTCGGGGAAGGACCGACGGAGTCCATGGTCGTCTGTCGGCAACCTCAACCTGACGGCTGACGGCTGACGGCAGCTACGTGACCTACGTCCAGTCCCGTCCTTTACCTGCCCGACGCCACCCTCTGCGTAACCGATACTCCGATAGTACTACTAGTACATGGAAAATACACGGCGTTGGCAGCAGAAAAACTACTACTACTATTACTGCTACGCGATGGATGCTACTGGTCACTCCGTCATTTTTTGTTTTTGTTTTTATGTTTATAAGGCCATATTTAGTTCCTAAAAAGTTTCTTAAAAACATCACATTAAATCTTTGGATATTTAAATGAAACATTAAATATAGATTAAAAAACTAATTACACAGTTATGGAAGAAATCGCGAGACGAATTTTTTGAGACTAGTTAGGCCATAATTAGCCATAAGTGCTACAGTAACAAATATATGCTAATGATGGTATAATTAGGCTCAAAAATTCGTCTCGCAGTTTCTTGGTGAATCTGTAATTTGTTTTTTCATTTGTGTCCGAAAACACCTCCCGACATCTGGTCAAACGTCTGACGTGACATTTGTTGCAAAAAAATTTGCAATCTAAACGCACCCTAAGCTAGTGCTACTATAATTTAATTTTTTTATTTTTTAATTTATGTCTGGTTTAGTTTACAATTTTTTTCAAAAACATCACATTAAGTTTTTCGACACATATTTGAAGTATTAAACTTAGTCTAATTACAAAACAAATTTTAGATTCTGCCTGAAAACTGCGAGATGAATTTTTTAAGTCTAATTAATCTCTCATTAGCATATGTTGGTTACTGTATCACTTATGGCCAATCACGTCCTAATTAGGCTTAAAAGATCCGTCTCATGATTTCTCCTATAAATGTGTAATTAGTTTTAGTGCTCATGTATATTTAATGCTTTATTTAGGTGTCCAAAGATTTGATGTGATGTTTTTGGAGACTATACGGAGCCTTAAGGTTAATTTTAATATTTTTATCGTAATTTATTTTTTAGCTTTATTTTTTATCTATATAAACACACACATATATATATAAAAGTTTTACTTATAAATTATTTTCTATTTATAAACAGGCCAAACTGCCGCAACCTGATGACGACGACATCCCACTGTGTTGGATCGGTACTTGACGGGTTTCGGAAGACGCAGGGTGGTACTACCAAAGGGACGATTTCGGAAGACGTAGGGTGGTACTGCCAGAGGGAAGGTTTCGTGTAGGGCATCGTGAGCGTATGCACTATGCGGTCTCGCCAGGTCACGTTGGAAATTTCCCTCTAGCTACGATTGACTCATGCCCCTACAAAGCACCACGTGCCCTCTGCAAGGTAAGCTTGTGTCGTCAGGTTATTGTCAGAGAGCACAACGTGAGGTGGGGAGAATGCCACAGATCTGGACAGGCCGGCGGAGTGGACGGTGGCACCAATGAGGAGAAAGGGGAGCCGATGGAGGTAGGACATGCTCCGCCACCGTTAGGACGCGTCCTCGGGCGAGCTCCACTGCCAACACGCGCGCGTTGAGAGGCGTCGCCGCTGCCAAGATCCGCTGTGGGGAGAGCATTGCCGTTAGGACTCGACGCCACTACTGAGATCCATCGCCGAGACTCCAGATTCACCACCCCCGAGCTCTGTCGAGACGCGGTCGTCGTCGAGCTCCGCCGCAAATAAGCGGCTACCGCATGGACACCAGATCCGCCGAGGGGAAGTGGCCTCCGATGTCATTGGGACTTGCTGCCAGCAAGAGCTGCCACCGGGACAAGAGGAAGAGGGAGGCATCGGACTGAGAGACGAAGAGAGAGGAAGAGGGGCATCGGAGATAATTAAAAAAGGAGTTTGTGTAGTTCCCACCGAAGACACCATATATCCTGAGGAGAGTGTTTTTATTCTACGTGACAACTTTTTTTTTTAAGACTACTTCATCGAGTAGTTTTCATAGTGCATGCTCTGGTGTACAGGATGACGGAGGACCTCACCGTGTTGCCCATGTCGTCCATTTCCAGCATCACGCTGCTTTACACGTTCACGGTGAAGAACCTGGGCAAGCTGCAAGAGAAGCCCGTGCAGCTCGGTACACTGAGGTGAACTCATGCATGCACACTTTCGCGGCTCTTCCATGTTTGCCATTTCCTTTTTTTTATAAACTTATGTATTTTATTTAACTAAGTTCAAGCTAGTATCATAAATGCATATAGCATAATTTATTGATGTAACCAGTTTTGCACAAAGGACCATCTGGAAAGAGTCAATTACAAATAAATGCAACATTCTGTAGAAAATGGCCTAAAGAAAAGACCCACCTCTCTATACGTTAGCGTAGTTCTTTGTTTTTCCGTCAGGTTTCCGCTAGGGTTTTCTGTGGTCTAGGTTTCCCACTTTGCATCGTCTGTGAAACCAATGGATCTTTACATCGTCTGCGAAACTAATTGATTGCCGTTTTATTTTCTGGCTTTTGCTTATACTTGTAAGTTAATTTTTGAATTTGTATATTTAAAGTTAAAGTTAATTTTGAGGTTTTTTTATCGTATTTATTTTTAGCTTGGCTTTAAGCTTGTTATGAAGACATATATAAAAGTTTTATTCGTAAATTATTTTTTATTTACAAATATACATTTTAGCTTTGTTCTTGAAAAATCCAAAAAATGACACTAATAATTATTAAAAGACAATGCTAGAAAATAAACTTTGATGAAAATCCCCAAAATAATTTCAATTTTAAAGTTGAAATTTTTAAATTTTAGCTTCATAGGTCTAAACGAAAAGACAGGGGTGCCGGTAGATCCTTTTGTTTTGACATAAATCGGAGCTAGACTGAAAAATTCTGTGGCATCGGCGGCGCGCTATTCCCATTCTGGCCGGCGGCGTCTTTCTTCTCGATAGGTGCACGGGTGTCGACGTTCTTCTCGCCGCACCTATGGTGCTTGTCGCCGGCGCGCGCCCTCTTCTTCCTGTTCAGGAAGACATCCGTCAGGACGGTCTTGGACTGCAACGGTGCCTTCAGAATCTCCAAACCCTGCAAATTCGCAGCAGCAAATCAATTAAAACAAGTAAATTTCGATGTGATCGTCAATCAACAAAGCAAGAAATTTTTTTTTGATCGGATAGAATTTGTCCACGGTGAATAACCTCTTGGTAGCCGATCTTGACCGTCTTCTCCTCGAGCGCGGAGAGGTCCTCGACGCCGAGCTTGCCGAGCAACGCGATGCTTGATATGGTCGACATGGGCATGAAGGTGAGGTCGTCCATGACGGTGTACTTCACCATGTCCCGCACGAACCCTTTGCCACCCTGCGCGGCGGCGTGGCAGGCCGAGCACCGGCTGCCCGTTTCGGACGTCGAGGTCCCCGTGGCGAACTGCGGGACGGCTGCCTTCAGAGACGGCTTGGGAATCGGCCGCTCGAAGAATGGACATGGGTCGCCCGGGTGCCAGGGCGGCGGCGGCGAGTGCGACGACGGAGACACGAGCGGCCGCTGCTGCGGCTGGACGAGAGACGGGAAGCCTCCGGCGGTGGCGCCGAGGCAGGGGTGCGCCGGCGCCGGGTTGAGCAGCGCGTCGCGCGCCCCGGCGCTCTGCATGTACGCGGCGTCCATCCTCCGCACGCTGGCGTACACGTTCGCGACGCCGGCGAGCGCGTTCTCGCCCGCGAGCAGCTTCACCACGGCGCCGACGGGCATGGCCAGCAGCCCGACGAGGAAGTCGACGACGTCCTTGCCGGCCTCGGCGAAGAGGACGACCTGGGCCTCCTTGGCGACGAGCAGCTTGATGGTCGGCGTCGTGGACGCCGCGGCGTCCGCGGAAGCCGGCGAGGACGGCATGCCGGCGGCGTTGCCCATGTTGGTGCAGAACCTGAACTTCAACACAACGCGCGAGTGAGTAAAAGTGTAAAACCCTTGCAGGATCAGATCGATTTGTAAAATTGTAAACTTGTTAAGTCGAGCAAATTCGCCGGAATCTATGGAGAGTGGAACCGACTGGTGCGGGATTGCCATTTGCCAAACAATCCGATCGACTCAACGGCAATTTCGATCTTTTCGTGCATTTGATTGTTAGTTTTCCTTTGTCTGTTCCTTTCATGACTTCATCACGATATCTCTTAGCAAGTTTCAAGTAGAAATGAAAAAAAAGTGTCCATCTTGTTTGTCTATGGCCATAGATTAGGCCTCGTTTAATTCCCAAAAGTTTTTAGGACTTTTAGAAGAGAGTCACGTCGGTACGTACGATCATACATTTAAAGTATTAAATATAAACTAGTTATAAAATAAATTTCTGATTTCACCTAAAAATCAGAGACTAATATTTTGAGTCTAATATCCATTATTAGCACATGTTGGTTGATGTGACACTTATAACTAATCATATATTAATTAGACTAGAAAGATTCGTCTCACGATTTCTTCCACAACTATATAATTAGTTTAATTTTCATATATATTTAATGTTCTGTACATGTTTAAAGATTCAAATGTGATGTTTTAACTAGATCGGATTATCGATTGCTAAAAAGAAATCACGACTTGGCTGCTCGCAGATCCCAACAATCTATCTGGCGCGGTCTCTCAATAAACCCAGGTGGTGGGAACTTGCGTCCAGACTCCCACACTCACATGCAAAAAGACAAAAAAAATTCCAGCTGCACGTGTCACGTGCTAGAGAAAATATCGATTACTACCGCTTAAAATAAGATTATTTTTTAGTTTTTAATATAATGTTTTGGCTTTTATTTTATTTGAAATTTTTTTAATTTATATTTTTATATTACTAGATAATAAAACATGCATACTATATTATGCGTGAGTAATTTTTTTTAAATTTTTATATAAATTTTTTAAATAAGACGAACCGTCGGAAAAAAATTAAGTTATTAGGGACACACTTACCGAAGTCAACGACCTTATCTGATCAGTCGTTTCTAACGATATCACAAGCGCACAAACCATTCCGCTCGTTCATCACGCAGAACAAATCTCACGACCTTCGTCGAGCACCATGTCCGGCGACATGGCGCCGCACGTCGTGGAAGACTTCTCTGGCGTCGTCCAGCTCCTCAGCGACGGCACCGTCGTCCGCGGCGACGGCGCCGCCCTCCTCCCGTCGCTGGAACCGAACCACGACGTCCCTGGCGTCCAGTGGAAGGACGTCGTGTACGACGCGGCGCACGGCCTCAGGGTCCGCGTGTACAGGCCCACCGTCGGCGATGGAGGTAAGCTTCCCGTGCTTGTCTACTTCCATGGCGGTGGCTACTGCATCGGCGCCGTCGAGGAGCCCAACTTCCACACCTTCTGCCTCCGCGCCGCCAGCGAGCTCCCGGCCCTCGTGCTCTCCGTCCAGTACCGCCTCGCCCCCGAGCACCGCCTCCCCGCGGCCATCGACGACGGTGCGGCTTTCTTCTCCTGGATAAGCGGCCAGGCCGCGCTCGGCGCGGGCGCGGATCCATGGCTCGCTGAGTCAGCCGACTTCGCACGGACGTTCGTCTCCGGCGTGTCGGCCGGCGCCAACTTGGCCCACCACGTCACGGTTCGCCTCGCCTCGGGGCAACCCGTGGTCGACCCGGTGCGCGTCGCCGGGTACGTCCTCATCGACGCGTTCTTCGCCGGGGTCGAGCGCACGGCGTCGGAGGCCAGCCCGCCGGCCAACGTCTCCCTGACCGTCGAGATGGCCGACCAGCTGTGGCGCATGTCGCTGCCGGTGGGGGCGACCAGGGACCACCCGGTGGCGAACCCGTTCGGCCCGGACAGCCCCAGCCTGGCGCTGGTCGCGCTCCCGCCGGCGCTCGTCGTGGCGCCCGGGGGCGACGTGCTCTACGACCGCGTGGTGGACTACGCGGCGAGGCTGAAGGAGATGGGGAAATCGGTCGAGCTCGCGGAGTTCGAGGGAGAGCAGCATGGCTTCTCTGTCCTCCAACCGTGGAGCCCAGCGTCCAGCGAGTTCATCCGAGTCCTCAAGCAGTTCATGGAAAAGACGGCACGCCCAGGCCCAGCTCAGATTTGAAAAGGACAAGCGATTTACTTATATTTAAACATTTGTATTTTTGTTTGGGTCAAAGGCTGTAATAGCACAATGTCTTATTTACTGGTAATTTTATTGTTTGAATGACAATGATATAATCATTTCATCCAACTATTTTTAAAGCTACTCCATGCTTATATTGATGCCATGGCTATTATTCTTTGACAGTCTTACCAAAAGGTACAATGGAAAACAGATCTATGGCCTGCCTCATTATAATAATATTTTTATATAAAATTTAGTAGCTATTAATATAAGTTTAGTAAAATTTCTCTTAACCGAATAAACCAGATATCCCATACAAGATAAAGTTAACCCATAACAGAAGCAAAGCTGAAACATGATACTCCTTGTTGCTAGCATTGCAACAATTTAACTCACGGGCTACGCTTGCTCGCATGACCAAATTATTCAACACATATATATATGACGATATGAAGCTTGCCTACCTAGCAAGCAGGTTTCAGGCCGATGAAAACGTCAGTGAGGACAGTCTTGGATTGCAGCGAAGCCTTGAGAATCGCCAGACCCTGCAGGAAAAAAACAAAAAAAAAATATACCGCATGAAACAAAGCGAAACAAAGAAACCAGCAAGCCATGTGTGCGATGAATTCATGAACACAATCACCTCACCTCAGTGTAGCCGAGCTGCACGGTCTTCTCCTTGAGCGCGCCCAGGTCCTTCACCGCGAACCTGTTGAGCAGCGTGATGCTGGAGATGGACGACATGGGCGACACCGTCAGATCGTCCATCACCGTGTACGTCACCACGCCCTGCACGAAACCCTTCGACGACCCTCCTCCTCCTCCCACCGCTCCGGCAACGTTCTGCGTGCCCTGCTCCGGGGCGCCTGCGACATAGCCGCACGCCGTTTTCATCTCGTTTTGGCAGTTAGGACACCTGGTGCCGCTGGCTTCCGTCACGTAGGTCCTGCAGCTGCTGGAGTTGTTACAGTTGTAGCTGTTGCATCTGAAGAAGCTCTTTGGCTGCGCAGAGGACGGAGGAGCCGGCAAGCGGAAGACGGAGCTGTTGGAGCTGGCCGCCGGCGAGAGCACGGCGGGGCTGAGCAGCGCGTCCTTGGCGACGTCGGCCTGGACGTAGGTGTCGTCGAGCTGCTCGAAGCTGGCGTAGAGGTTGCCGACGCTGCCGACCATGGAGCCCTTCCCGAGCAGCTTGACGGCCGTGGCGACCGGCAGCCCGAGGAGGGAGAAGAGGAAGTCGACGACGTTCTTGCGGGCCTCGGCGTACAGCACGCGCTGCGCCTTCGTGTCCACCAACAGCGTCATGCTCAGACCGCTACTCGCTTCTCCTCCGCAGGGTGTGTCCGAAGCCATTTTAGCAACAGTTTGTAGTAGTGGCCTGTGCCGTGTGACGTGCACTCTAGCAGAATATATAGCGAAGAAACGAGCAGACAATTAAGGCGTCACGGGGAAGGCAAACCGTTCATTTTGAACTTTAAGATAATCCTCAATGCAAGTTTTATAGACATGATTATCTAAAGTGACATATCATCTAAAAAGTTTAAAACTAGGATAAAACACCCATCTCTCAATGCATAGCTTCATCTATTGTTGTTTCCTAGGTTACATGCAAGACACAAACTGTCTAGGTTAGAAGGTTTCATCTCCCATGAAGCTCATTTCATCTCTCTCTTCATTAATATTTTATCACATCATTAAAAATGTCTACATGACACCCTATGATTGTCTATGAAACACCCATTGAGATTGGCCTAATTCCAAATAGATCAATGCCGTTTACTCCATTCGCATGCAAATCCTTTTTGCGCACTGCCTCGAGTCCTTAATACCGATCGGTTCAGCTTAATACATATCTGTTCAGCTTCGTCACGGAAATTAAACCCGAAGCATCATGCGTGCTGGCATATACATCCATCGAAAATTTTGCATCTAAAAGCTAAAAGCAAGCGCAACAGGGTGACACATGCTTATGTTTATAAGCCAAAAACTAAAAATTAAAATTGATTTTGGATTTTCTTCATCACAGTTTGTATGCAAAGAACTCATATGCAAAAAAATTGCCCATAAATTACTTTTTAGTGATTGATAAGCAATTTCACTTATGTGTTATTTCAGCAACACAATAACATCGATAAACAAAATATAAGAGTTTCTAACTTGGATTTATAAAGAGTTAGAAAATGGAGTAGAGAAAAAAAAAGTGAACTGCAGAATGACTTTATACTCATAAAAAGGAGCACTCATGGTGGTGGTAGGTGGTGAATCAACTAAGATCCTCTGTAGACTGTAGTATTCCTCCTGCTGTACTAATCACTTACAAGAGTCCACTTGTTAGTAAACAGTACTGCAGAGAATAGACGTCCGTGGTGAAGTATCATCCATCCCATCACAATTCTCCTTTTTTTTCTGAAAAAAAATGAATGTGGGCAACATAACACTACAACAATCATAATTCATGGAGTTCCCAAATACACTAATTTAAGGAGTTCCAAAGCACGATAGATTGACAAACAAATAAAAAGGCACTCGTGGCCGGACAGGGACATGCAACACATAAACGATCTAACAAAAGCAACAGGGATCCCACGTTCTTCCCGCTTGACGGTCAGGCCTTACGCTTCTTGCCAAGGAAGACATCGGTGAGCACCGTCTCCGACTGCAGCGACGCCTTCAGCATCGCCAAACCCTGCAGTAGTGTAGTACCAAATGGTTAAACAAATTAATATGTATTGCGTATTACTGTCACATATACTGAAATCGTTACCTCGGTGTAGCCGATCTGCATGATCTTCTCCTGGAGAGAGCCGAGGTCAGTGACGCCGAAGGAGTTGAGCAGAGTGATGCCCGAGATGGTGGACACGGGCGCCACCTTGAGGTCATCCATGACCGTGTAAGTCGCCACCGCCAGCACAAAACCAGTGGCTGCAACTGCAGATGGCGCTAGCGATGCAACGACGCCGATGGATGGCACCACGAGCTTCATCACAGCCGTCATCTTGCCCGAGCACGCTGTAACCTTACAAGGCAAGCCAGAAACCTTGGCAGCATAGTTGTCGCACCGGTCGTAAGCTTGCGTGCTGCACCGGTAAACCACGGTGGCAGGCGCCGCCGCCGTCTCCGGCAGCTGGAGGAGCTTGCCGCATTTGAATCCACCGGACGGCGCCAGCAGCACGTTCCTGGCGTCGGCGGAGCGTAGGTAGGTGGCGTCGAGCTCCTCGACGCTGGCGTACAGCTTGCCGATGGAGCCGACCATGGAGTCCTTGGAGAGAACCCTGATGACGGTGCCGACGGGCAAGGTGAGGAGGGAGAAGAGGAAGTCGACGACGTCCTTGCCGGCCTCCGCGTACAGCACGCGCTGCGCCTTGGTGTCCACCAGCAGCTTCATGGTCAGCGCGCCACTCGGCTTCGTGGTCTTTGTCTCCGTTGACACAAGCTGTGTGTGCAATGGAATGGCTTGCTAGCTGCGTGTGCAAATGTGCAATAGATGCAGTGATATATATAGGTGGTGTTTACATTGAGAAAATTTTTGAGAGAAGTGTCACATTAAATGTTTGACTGTATGTTGGAAGGGGTTTTTGACACGAATAGAAAAACGAATTTCACGGCTAGCCTAGAAACCGCGAGACGGATCTTTTGAGCCTAATTAATCTGTCATTAGCACATATTAGTTACTGTAGCACTTATGGCTAATCATAAGCTAATTAGCCTCAAAAGATTCGTCTTAAGATTTCTTTCATAACTGTGTAATTAGTTTTTTGGTTCATCTATATTTAATGCTTTATTTATGTGTCCAAAAATTTAATGTGATGTTTTTAGAAAAAAAAATTTGGAAACTAAACATGCCTGAGATTTGGGTGCAAAATTGCAGTTCCAATGCGAGCATGCAGACGGTGGAAACTGTTTCCGCACTGCTCGATGGCCACAAATCCACGATGGTTCAGCTCGCATCCCACACCCCGAAGCATCATGCGTGCATGCAACTACCGGCGCATGGATATAGGTGAGGTGTCTTGAAATAATGAAATGAAACCGGCTCATATACACGTACGTGCAGGCACAGCGGTCCGGAAGATTTTAGGCCATTGTCGTTCTCAGTGGCACATTTCATTTTACAGCTAGTGTGACACGTCAGTGTTTTAATTTAGTTTTGTTACATGAAATGAAAGGACGTCAAGTTTAATTTTGTTATGTGAAGTGAAAGAGTATTTCTTAGTGATCTCTTTAGTTTTATAGATTTCATAGACAATTAAATTCCTCCCTAAGAATAATTCCTGCATGAGCATGAGAGCAATTACAAGTATTCTATTTTCCTTTTTCAGGATTAGAAAGAACGATGGAGAGGAAGGAGTCAAGGTTAAATCCATGAATCCCTGAAATCCACTTCACACGTGCAAAATTGGTAATTTTACTAATCCTTCGAAGGTAGCTCACGTTACCATATTTCAATATTTCATATGTATCTTTATATATTAGTATAAATTTTTACACTGAAAAATTATATCTCGAGATTCTCTCTCCGGGACCATAAAATTTTCTGGCTAGATATAGGTGTCTACAATGACTTGCAAATACTTATGCATTTTAAGTAAGAATTTATAAAATCATCCACAAAGTTGCTTTCAATACGAATTTAGTTTATGGATGTATTAGTGAATAGTCATGAAAAAAATTCAACAAAATTAACAAGATGGATTAATATAAGATATATTACTCCATAAACATTCAAGTTCAAATTCAAATTCAGTTTCTAGTACTGGTTACATAAAACAAATTAAACTAAAACTAGTGTGCATACATTTATAATTAATTTTGTTATTTTTGTTACAGCTTAGAAGTCAATTTTGAAGTTACATATTTGTGAAGGGAAATACCTCATATTAATCTAATATTGATAAATTGTTTCAAATTTTATAATAATTATTTAAGTGTCATACAAGAAATTAGTGGATATACAACCGAAAAATACTTTCCCTATACAAACTTCATCGTAAGTAAAACATGCATTGTTCGGTGAACTTTAGAACTTTAAAACGAAAATACTGGGAAGATACAAAATGGGCTCGACCATGACCACATTAAGTTCAGAGAAGAAGCTAAAATAAACTGTTTCATAATCTTGTCATATCGCCCCAGATCAGCATAGGATCGGAGGACGTCGGTGAGCAGGCGGCCTCGCTCAAAGGAAGACGTCGGTGAGCACTGTCTTAGACTGCAAGGACGCCTTCAGCACAGCCAAACCCTACGCATCAAAACTCGTTCTCGTTAATCAAAATTTCAGAGTTTAAAACCAATCAAGCCAAACAATGTACCATCATCAAGTTAATTATGGAGTACTTCATTGTAGCCGACCTCGACGATCTTCTGTTTCAGTCCCCTGATGTCCATCACGCCAAGGGCGACGAGCGCGGCAATGGCGGAGACGGTGGACGACGGAGAGACGGTGAGATCGTCCATCACGGTGTAGGTCACCGTGCCGGCCGGAACGTGGCCCTTGCAGCTTGCCTCGTCAGACGCCGCCGGTGCCGTCCTCGCGCTCTTGGCGCCGCCGGGGACATCGTCCGGCTCAACAAGGCGCACCAGGGATGTCATCTTGCTCCTGCACACCGGGCACGGCGTGGCGTTCACCTTCGTCACGAAGTTGCGGCAGCTCCCCGAGCAGGCAAAGCACCGGTAAAGGGCGCCGGCGCCGTTCTTGGCCGTAGAGGAAGAGGCGGCGTCCGGCGAGTCCAGCCGGAGTACCGTGGACGCGAGAAGCGCGGCCTTGACGTCCCCGCGGTACGCGTAGCCTTCGCCGAGATTCTCGACGCTGCCGTAGAGGTTGCCGACGGAGCCGACCATGGCGCCGGCGGTGAGGAGCTTGGTGACCCGGCGAGCGGGAGGGCCAGGAGGGAGAGGAGGAAGTCGACGACGTCCGTCCTTGCTGCCCTCGGCGTACAGCACGCGCTGCGCCTTGGTGTCGACGAGCAGCTTCATGGTTAATGTTAGAGTACTAGCATTAGCGTTAGGCGTTTCTTCAGCCATCGATAGAAAATTTTAATTAGCTACCAACTTGAGAATCCAGAAGGTTGAGTTGCAGCGAGATTTATACGAAAAAGAGTAGAATGGTTTAACGGGGAAGCTGATACGATGGAGATCATGTTGCCATCGTGCATGTCGCCTCGTTTCCTGGACTACTGCACTCATCTTTTCACGCTCAAATGTGGTTATGTTTAAAAACCAAAATTTAAAATTTTAATTTAGAGTTGATTTTAAGATTCTTTTATTATAATTTATTTTTCAGTATTTTATTTTTATTTTAAATTATTAATACATGTACATAAAATTTATTTATAAATTATTTTTATTTATAAATTTACGGTTAGCCAAAAGATCGCCCCACTGGTAGTGCCGTAGTGGTAGGGTGGATCGTGGAGACCTTAATTGGGCGGCCCATTTACACCAACAAAGGAAGCAAACCTACCCGTGCACACCGACTCATCGTCTTCGTCGCCGCCTCCTCCTGCTCCTCCTCCCCGTAGTCGTAGGAGAACGGCGAGGTCGCCGGCGGCAGCGGCAATCCACTGTGAGCGACTTCTTTTCCGTCCACAGTGCTCTACATTCTCCTCTTACCCAGCGTACTGCTCCATCTCCGTATTTTTTGGTTTCCTCGCGCGCGATGGGCCCGCCCTAGCTGATTTTGTTCGTTTCTTCTCTTTGAGGGATGGTCGCCGTCGTCGTTGATTTATTTTCCTTGGTTGGTTGTTGATTCTCCTAAAAAAAGTTATCTGATCGGGTTTTGAGTGTGGTTTGGGGCTGCTGGGAATTGGGGCTGCAGTAATCTGTCAAGGGGAACTGGTGATGGAGTGATGCATCTGTTAAGGACAATAAAACAATAGATTTCATGCTTTACAAGATTGGAGTATAGTGAATGAGTTGCAAGCAGCTGCGGATGCCACCATTCATAGCAAACAAAATGTTATTTGTGAATTGAGCATTCTAGAATAATGGACTTTGCTAACTGTATATATATTCGTATGTTCATAAGAATTATATTTACCCCGCATTTTGAAGGTTTTTAGGGGCCATCCATGTCTTAAATCATGATGAGTAATTTCTAGTCTTGAATACAAAGTAATACTTGATTTGTTTTAGGTACACTCGAATTGAATCACAGAAAAAATGACATACAAACCTGATCTAACGTTTTTCATTTTGTTACCGTTACATAACATTTTGCAGTTGATATGATCCATTAATCTGTGTATAGTGATTAACCGTCCTGTTAGTTTGCCTGGAAGAGCATTTATAAATTGTGTTTTATGCTGTTCTGTTTTCTGCTTTGCCAAATGTCAAATGAGTTACTCAGAAAAGCAGATTGAGATTACTAGCTTGCACTGAATCCATTCTTCCATGCCACCATTTTGATAGATGAAGATGAAATACTATCTGATTATTTGGTAGCTTTTTAATGGTGTAAACGACGAAATTAACTACTACAAATTAGAAAAACCACTTTAGAAATGTGAGATGATGAACTTCTATATAGAAACATTTTGCAAAACATGCACCATTTTGCCGTTCGAAAACGTGCAGTCAAACCAAGAAAAAAGCTGTGCAAAATACACATCCTTAGTCTTCCATGTCACCATTTGGGAAAGATTAACGTAGTGCTCTACTGTTACTTAATTTGAAATTGTGTTATATGCATCATGGCTTGCTACCTTACTTCACCGGTAAAGCTGTATATTTGTATTCCTCATGCTTAGGACATCATTTTTGCTTACTTTTGAGCACCGAACAGCTGTCAACCTAACTAGAAAATTTATTTGGATTACAGTCTGGATCAAGTTTTTACTTTTATCTTCTTTAAATTTCTCTATTCAGCTAATTGCTTGCATAGCTTTCCATTATGTGCTAGCGTGTTATGTGTTCTTTACATTTGGACTGAAACTATAGTTATTGAAAGCCCATATAATTTTCTTTTGCTGGTGATTGGAGCAGCAATCAATCAACTCCCAAGAAATCTAAACAATTTTGATAGAAGGGGAGAATCATGGCTACCAATGAATTATCAATCAAGCTCTTGATTGATACCAAGGCTCACAAAGTCTGCTTTGCCGAGGCTGGTAGTGATGTCGTAGAGTTCCTCTCCACCCTCCTTTGTCTGCCAATGAGCACCATCATCAGCTTGCTCACCAAGGAGCGTATGGTTGGCAGCATGGGGAATGTGCTTGATAGTGTGGAGAAGCTGGATGCCAAGTATGTCATCTCAAGCCAGAGCAAGGAACGCTACCTCAGCCCGACGGTTGCCCCAACCTCTCTCTGTCCATTGCAGGAGCTGCTCGATTCAGAGTTAAATGCCAACGTCGGCTTCTTCACATGTGAAGGAAGAGCGACTAGCAGCAGCTACACTCAGGCTCGCTTTCCCTGTGGGTATTTTTCTGTAAACAAAGGCAGCGTATGCCCTACTTGCTTCACTCAAATGAACACGGCGATTACACATGTCAAAACCGTTGGGTTTGCTGTTGGGACAGCCACATACACTGTCAAGGATGATCTCTCAATGACTCCAGCGTCCAGCGTGTCAAGCATCAGCCTTCTTGCACAGTGCGGTGTCAAGGACTTGAGCACGCTGCAGGAAAGGACTGTGAATATTCACAAGGGAGAGGTTTGTGCTGTACTACTGTGTACATTTCTATCACTTTGAGTGAAGAGAAAAACTAAAGTCGTTTTTCTTAGTTCCCATGATGGTTGATGATTCTTCTCTTTTTTTTTCTTTTTGGTGTTGAAATGTAGGCACTGGAGATACTCCTTGCTTCCCTGAAGTCCAAGACCGTGCTTACTGATGTGTTTCTTCAGAAGAGAAAAGTTGGTTGTAAGAAGGAGCCCTCTGCTTAGTTATGGAGCCTGAGCAGTTTTACCAGGCATCACATGTGAAAATCACCACCACTTGTTAACTGTTATTATTCTGAGAGTAGATTTCTGTAGGTCTTTAGCGTAAAACATCACTTTGCATTGCTTATTTCATCCATTTAGTAAAACTAGTCCTCAAAACAGTTGGCCTATACTAGTTTGGTGCTCTCTCCATTGCATAATACAAGATCTAGTTGGCCTAAAGACGGACGGAGTATTAACGTTGGCAGAACAATTCGATCGTTGGTTTAGACTTTAGAGTTATATTATCAGTAGGAAGAATATTTTATTACAAGTAGTTAATATGATAATATAAAGAAGTTTTTATTTATTGGTTTATAAAAATAAGCGGTCTTCTAGTATAAGTAGATAAGTAGAGAGCATTTACAAGACACATGTATTCATAGACGTTTGTGAATCGTGGAGTACTTATTTTAACAAGCTTCGCGGTTCGCGCAGATAATGGCATGGATCGTCTACTTGCCATGACAGAATCAGAGTTGTACAAACACAAGTAAAACGAAAGATGCCATCTTTACTTGGATTTGGATCATTCGTCTTCGCGTGTAAATCGATTCATGACTCCGATCAACTCGTTGGCAGCCTCGCTCCATGGCTGCAGAGACAAGAACAGGTGCTTCTCATCCTCGAAGACGGTGAGCTTCACCGGCTTGTCCATCTCCTTCAGCCTTGCCGCGTACTGCACGGTGCGGTCATGGAGGATGTCGCGCCCGGCCACCACGACGAGCACCGGCGGGAAGGCAACCGGCGCTAGGCTGGGGCTGTCCGGGCCGAACGGGTTCGCCACCGGATGGTCCCTCGTCGCCCCCTCCGGCAGCGACAGCCGCCACAGCTTGTCGGACATCTCGGACGTGAAGAACGCGCCGGCCGGTGGCTCTGCCTCCGACGCGGCGCGCTCGACGCCGCCGAAGTAGGGCGTCAGCATCATGTACCCGGCGACGCGCACCGGTTCGACGGTGAGTTGGCCCGAGCCGATCTGCACCGCCAGGTGATGGGCCATGTTCCCGCCGGCCGACTCGCCGGCGACGAACACGCGGGCGAAGTCGGCTGATTCGGCGAGCCAGGAATCGGCGGCCGGTCCGGACACGGCCTGGCCACGCAGCCAGGACAAGACGGCCGCGCCGTCGTCGATGGCGGCCGGGAGGCGGTGCTCGGGGCCGAGTCGGTAGTCGGCGGAGAGCACGACTGCGCGGAGCTCCCACGCGAGGCGTTGGCAGCAGCAGTGGAAGCTGGGCTTCTCGAACGTGCCAAGGCAGTAGCCGCCGCCGTGGAAGCACACGAGCACCGGCAGCCTCTCGGCGTCGCCGGGAGCGGTGGGCGGCCGGTACATCCGTAGCTTGAGCCCGCGCGTGGCATCGTACACGAGGTCCTTCCACTGGACTCCCGGAACGTCGGGGAAGTGCTCCGGCGGCTGCAGGGCGGCGGCGGCGTCATCGGAGCGGATGACGGTGCCGTCGCTGAGGAGCCGGATGACGCCGCGATAGTCCTCGACGACGTGCGGCGCCGGCGTGGTGTGCCCGGACATGGTGCTCGATCGACTGCCTTTTCAACACACGGCAGAGACGGGTTCTAACTTCTAAACGATGGCTGGTTACTTCAGTGGCCAGCGTTTAGTGCTAATTAAACACAAGTGATACGCTTATGTAGACACAGATTGTCTGATTGATAAATTAGTTAATCTGCAGACACGAAGCTTCCTAATCCATGACCTTGACCAAAGTTGCAGTTGACAGCACTATTGATATCGGCACGATCTTATAAACTAAAATCTAAATTTTAAAATCTAAATTTAGAGTTATGATTTCTCTATCATAGATTATTTCTTATAGTTTTTTTTTATAGAAAACACTTATATCAAAGTTTACACGTCACTTTTTCAATCGTTAATAAGAAGGTTCGATGATGCTTTTGAACCGCCAAACAAGAGGCTTTTGGAGGAAGCTGTTGAGGTCGTCGTTGAAGCCGTCGCAATAGGTGGCCGAAGGCATCGGAAAGAGCTTGTGTGAGGTGACTTCGTCTGACTCGCAGACAGCGATGGTTACGTGGTCCATATGTTAACTATATTATAGGGAAAGTAAAGTTAAAAATCCTAATCCGGAGACATATTTGACTTTTTAAGATCAATTGTATTTATATTTATAAGCTAAAATTTAAATTTATAATCTTAAATATATAGTTGATTTTGGGTTTTTTCATCGAAGTTTATTTTTCAGCAGTGGATTTTAGATCGTTAAGAATACGCCTATAAAAATTTTATTCATAAATTATTATTTATTTACAAATATGTTGTTTGGTTAGGACATGACATCATTAAAAAGCCAAACAATCGACTCCTCTGATGTTCGTTAGGCAGTCGATACATGGTATCATGGACATCAATGAAGTCATGTACCCTGTCTTTCGCTTATGCTTATGTTTACAAGTCAAAATTTAATTTTTAAATTTTAAATTTAAAGTTGATTTTGAGTTTTTTTACCAAAGTTTATTTTCTAGTCGTAGCTTTTAGATAGCTAAGAATACATATATACAAATTTTACTTATAAATTATTTTTTATTTCTAAATATATCGTTTTACCTTTTCAAACCATCATCCTCATGCACTCCTTTGTTGCGGCAGGGATGGTTGGGTTAATGCGGCGGCAGGAATGCAGGATGGTGAGAGAGGCCTCTGCGATGGCGGAACGCACGGTGAGCCGGGAGATGGAACTAGTCCAATTAGCATCAAGTCCAGTCTCTCTTGCCGTTTGCCTTTACAGGAGCTTGCAATTCTGATGATCTTGATGTTATAGAACTCTTCAACTCTCAGAACAAACCTGACACATTCATGGTTAAATCCATTGCTAATGCTTCAGTCTGTAAATTTCAGAACTAAATAATTTCATTCTCTTGACGTAAATTATCTCGTTTATCAAGTGGCGGTCGGATGCACATATTGGAATAAAGGATAGAGTCATACAATCTTTGACTTTGGTACATTTAAATCATGTAATTTTGCGTTTCAAAAACTCGAGAAATTTCACGGGAAAATTGCAAAAACGATGGACGAAGGCACGAAGCCCATATTTGCTGTCGTCCCAGTCAATGGGCCGAGCCGCCGAGAAGGTTGCCATGTTGGGCTAGAGCGGTGGCCCACAAGTACCCAGGCCCAGGAGCGCTCGCCCTCGTGGGCCTCCTTCGTCTTCGTCCCCGTGATTGATCTCCTTGCCTTCCTCATCCCCTCCCTCTCGTGATGATCTCCCCGCCTCGCGCGGCCGCGCTCGCTCCCTCTCCTGAATCCCTAGCCCTAGCCCCTCTCATGGCTGCCTCCTCCGATTCGCGAAGAGAGATGATGGCGAGAAGATGCGGCCAGGCGTTCTCCATCGAAGGATTCTGCATCACGGCGGCGTCTCGGCAATGGAATGATTTGCTGCCTCCCCTCCGTCGTCCGGTCGACCCCTTCATGCCTTCATGGTCTCCCATGGTGCTTGCCGTAGGCTGCAGCCGGTTTACAGCACCAGCTCGTTTCTGTGATGTTTTACAGGTACCTTTACAACTTGTTAATAAGTTAAACTTGTAACTTTCTAAGTTAATACTCTATCCGCTATTTGAGAGGGACTAGAGCACGGCATCCCGTGCGCACGGGATGCTTTAGTGAACCTCAGAATGCACACTCCCCAACCTTGCGCGGAATCTCCTGACCGCATGTCCCCACACGCCGCATGCCCCTTGCCGTCGTCAAGCGGCGCACTCCACCCGCGTCGGCGCACTCCATCGGGTTGCCGCACTCCTCCCGCGTCGCCGCCGATACCTCGCCACACCACCTCCGATACATTGACGCGGCGCCGCTGTTGTCTACCCGTTGGCGGCGGACACGACGATGTCATTGTGATACCAGTTGGTATCATTTGGTATCACAACGTCACGTGACAATGAAAGCTCAAAAAAAATACAAGTATCACATGGTACCAGGTGATACCAAGTGGTATCATATGGTTCTAAGTGGTATCATATGATGTCAACATGATATAATATAAACAAGTGTTGATACCACTTAGTATCGTCAGGTGTCATATGATATCAGATGATATCATCAGGTATCATCCAGTACAAAATTTGGTATCAGTAGTTACTTTGTGGTATCACACCATACCACAAGGTATCACCTAATTTCAGCATGTATACACACGTTATAATTTTTACAGATGATACCGTATTAATACTTGTTGATACTTTACAAATTACTACCTCCGTTTCATAATATAAGATGTTTGACTTTTTTTTACAATTTTTGACCATTCATCTTATTCAAAAATTTAGTACAAATATAAAAAATAATAAGTCATGTTTAAATCTCTTTTGATAATAAAATAAGTCACAAGCAAAATAAATATATTTTCATAATTTTTTAGATAAGACAAATGACCAAACATTATAAGAAAAAAATCAAACATCTTATATTATAAAACGGAGGGAGCAGATGAGTATGGAGAACGCCGGTAGAGATCAGCACCAATATACGGGGTAGCACGGAGGAGAGACGGCGAGCAGCGTGGAGGAGCAGCGCGGCACGGGTACGCTTGGAAAAAACTAAATTAGTCATTAATTATCCCGTCGGTACGGGATTCCGGTACGTAGCTTTTCCGCCGCTATTTTATTTGATACAGTTGACTTTGAATCTATATCTAATAATTTATATTATTTTTAAAACATATAAAATTATAAGTCAGGTTTAAAGTTTCTTTAGCATAAATTAAATCACAATAAAATAATTAATAATTATATTTTTTTAATAAAACGAACGGTCAAAATATAGACTTGAAAGTCAACATCGTAAAATAAGACGGAGGGAGCAGTAAAAAAACTTGCTGAGTTACAGTGAAAAGACCTTTCTGAGTTGCAAATCTTTTCATACTGTAACACGATCATCGTAAACCATTTCATAAGAACAAAGGAAAAAGTCAAACCACAGGCTAAATACATGGGCGATGGATACTAAGTACGTCCATCGCATTCACCTGATACTTAACTCTCTATCAGTTGGCAGTTGCTGGCCATGTAGCAGTATGGCATTGGAAACTGGTAATTGCATCATACAGAATCCAGATTGGATTTAATGATAAACCTTATTTCCAAGTTGACCAAGTCTCTATACGACAATCCCCACAACGAAAAGAGCACTAGATGTAATGGTGTGCTACTATAAACTAGAAACAAGTCGCTGCAATGATGCATGCAAAATATCAACGCCACCATGTTGACCTAGCATAAACAAAACTCAAATCCGACGAACTGCTTGTTTGCTAGTGTCAATAATGCGAGTAAACAAATAAATCTTAATAGCATCACACTAAGGAAGAATGGATAATACATCTCACCTACGTCTGTTTATATATTTTTTATATTCATCCAGAAGGAGAATCACAGAAAAGACCTCATGTAACTTACTGATCATCAATCAGGTCCCTGACCAATGAGCGGCAGTTTTTTTTTTTGAAAGATTACCAGTGAGTCAGTGACAAGTAGTTGATCTATTCAAATATTCATTGCAGCAAATTAACCATTCAGTTCAGTACTGCAAGCTGAGCGCAAGACATCTCCAGCCAATCAGCTATTGGCCTGACCAAAATTCCTTTTCTTTCCTGGCAAAAAAGAGTACATTTTTTTATTTTTTTCCAAAAGAAAATGAACACAAAATTCTAGGGTTTAGAAGAAGAGTTTTCTTTTACTATATCCTTGAGGACTTTAAGGTATTACAAATTTTAGTGTAAAATTATGTTATCAAGATACATTATATCTTAAGATATCAAAATTTTACACTGAAAAATATAATACCTTAAGACTTTTTAAGGATGTTAAAAATGAAATGGGATTCGGTGACATTGCCCCGTGACATTCTTGATGACATTAAGCCACTCACATGTGGGACCCATATATGTCTGGACACACGTGGATCCTATATGCCAATGACTTAATGTCACCGAGAATGTCATGGGCCAATGTTACCGAATCCGTATCGGTTAAAAATACTCTCGGAAGAAACTTAATCTCAGGGCCTTATCTGCAACATATCCAGTGCTTAATGCTTACATTAGCATGCTACATACTCCAAAGTTATAAATCTGCATCCCAAAGCATTCCATCTGACAGAGACTGCAATTCCACCATTGTTTACGCTTATGTCTTCTACGTAATGCACCACCAATCATTTCCTTTGGAAAAAAAAGAAGAAGAACAAACACAACGCCAATCAAAGCAGTATACAATTCATAATTTTTCTGAGAGAGAAGCAGTATATAATTCAGGGACACCAAGATCACATCCTGCAATGTCCTGAGCAAAGAGAGAGGGAGAGAGAGGATCAGAGGAGAGGAGACTGGAGAGCCCAGCCATGGCGAGGAAGGAGAGGGCGCCGCCGCCGCGAGGGTACGTGCCGATCCTGATCGGCCGGCAGGGGGAGGAGAGGGAGAGGATCCTGGTGCGCACGGAGCAGCTGAAGCAGCCGCACTTCCTCGCGCTGCTCGATCTCGCGGTGCAGGAGTTCGGCTACGAGCAGCGCGGGATCCTCTGCATCCCCTGCACCACCAAGGCCTTCCGCTCCATCGTCGGCACCGCCACCACCGCCGCCGGCGAGCTCAAGTCATGACATATGCTCTCTCTCTCTCTCTCTCTCTCTCTCTCTCTCTCTCCGGTGTTTCTTCTTCTCTCCTTTCGTCTTGATCTGTGATCTGCTCTGCAGATTTGGTAGCTTAGTTCATGTATGTACACACGGATCAAAGATTGTGCGTGCAGATCACGATAAGTTTATGAGAAGTCGTGATGTGTTGTAGAGGGGGATGTAAATTATTGCTGTTGTGTAAATGCGCAGAGATGAAAACAAGTGCCAAATGAAGCCGAGCGCTATAGTGGTGCAAACTTCTGCTCTGAATTTTTTTGTTGCCAAAATTATAGTTTTTCTCGGCTTATCATGAATACAAGAATATACAAACTTTGATGATCAAATTACAGTGGCATACTACTCGTGGTATAGTAGTACATGCTACATAACGGAACTAAAATTTCAAACATAATAGCCCTAAAACAAATATCTCAGACATTATAGCCCTAAAACGAAGATTCAAGAGTAATTTCTTTGATAAAGTACGATACCATATTTTTTAATTTAAAATTTGACACAACTACCTCGATGTACCAAAATTTGAGATACTGTAAATTTTGTTACCTAGATCAATGATGGTAAAATTATGAGATTCAGATGTTGTGTCAAACTGATATTCTCATCGGCAATCAGCGGTACCGACAAGAAGGAGAACTGACGAGCTGTTTCTATCAGAAGAGGGCCTCTCAAAGATACTCTGAAGAAACCTTGGCAACGGGGGCATGTCACAATCCACCACACCCTCGAGAATCTGAACCACTTGACCCATCGTCGGCCGATCTTCCTCGTTGTCTTGAATGCACCAGCAGGCGATCTTGCAGATTCTCTCAACCTCCTTGAAGCCTGCTTCACCAGACAGCTTCTGGTCCAGCAAGCTCATCACATCTCCATCTAGAAGCTTCCTGGAAGCTTGCATTGGGAAGTAGACAGCATGGTTGTCACTAGTGTTAGTGGATGCAGAAGTAGAGGACTGTTCTTCTGACCTGGCTAAGTTCGTCCTACCTGACACTAACTCCAGAAGCACCATTCCATAGCTGTAAACATCTACCTTTGGTGTAATGGCTGTCCCACTGATCCACTCGGGTGCAAGATACCCCATGGTTCCTCTCATGGTGGTCAGAGCCCTGCTGAAATCTCTCCCTACAAACTTTGCCATCCCAAAGTCTGCAATCTTGGGGAGAAACGATGCGTCGAGCAGTATGTTCTGCGGCTTGATGTCGCAGTGGATGATGCGGTCATGGCAGCTCTCGTGCAGGTAACACAAACCTCTAGCAACACCAATGGCTATCTGGTACCGAGTGCTCCAGTCCAAGAACTCGCCATTGCTCTGAAAAAGATTGATATCGAGTGACCTGTTCGGCATGTGTTCGTAGACGAGAAACCTACTGTGGCCGTCGCTGCAGAAGCCAATCAGATTGACTAAGTTGATATGTTGGATGGTTCCAATGGACCTAACTTCAGCTCTGAACTGCTTTTCACCCTGAAAGCTACCATCAAGTCTTTTCACGGCTATACCGGTCGAATCACGCAGCTGGCCCTTGAAGACTGAACCGAAGCCACCTTCACCTATCTTTTCGGAGAAGTTCTTGGTTGCAGAACGCAAATCTTTGTATCTAAAAGCAATGAGGCTGCCATAATTTTCACTGCTGCTTTTGCATTTCCTTCTGATGATTAACAGTACTGCGATGAACACCAGTACAGCGAAAGCAGCAACGCATGCACCAACGACGACACCAATTGTCACTCTATGTTTGTTGCTGGTCTGCATGTCTCTTGCTGAAAGACGGAGATACAAGATTTCTCCATTGGAACCCGTTCCATCGTGGTTTTGCTGCAGCTTTGCATTGAGCAATTCAGTGTGCCAAACAAGGCATCCTTTACTGCCATAGAAATAAGCAGTGCAGGAGCAGCTGCTGAGGCAAGCCTTCGAGCATTCATCTGAGCTGCCGACATCCTGAATGCTTTGAGCTTTGTCAGGCAAGATGATATTAGACATGGAGTAGAACTTATCAGTTGAAGCTGCTTCACTGGTGTTGCTACCTACACAATCCAGTGAATTCTTTCTCACACAACCACCAGTTCGATCACCTTGCTCCCAATCCTTCACTGAGCTGACAGAGAATCCCTTCATGCAGCTACAGAGTGGAAGCAAACTGTAACTGCAGACTGAAAAAGGCCCACATATGCCATGCACATCACACTGAATCTTTGGAGTGGAGTACAGTGTCAACCAATCCTGTGAACTCTGAACCCAAACCTGATGCTTGTTCTGGCCATTGACATCGATGATGTTGCGTGTCACCACTTCAATTGTCACGTTGAACTGGAGGTACTCCTCTCTGCTGTTGTTGACGAATGCAAGGTGAAAATTGGGTGTGAAGCCGATCAGCTCAGGGATGTTACTGAAGTAGTGACCATTCCATGTTCCACTTGACCAGTAGGTGATAAAGGAATTGCAGAGCTTGAGGACGAGCTGAGGCGCGTCGTCGTCTACCTCAAAGCAGTAAGGTCCAGGGGATGGGCCGGCCATGCTCTTCCTGGAGACGAGACGGCGGTTCAGGCCGGTGAGCTTGTCGCGGCCGAGCTTCGCGCCGGGGAGGAGAGTGTCGGTTGGGTGATCGAAGCTCTGCCACAGTGTACGAGGTTGATCAGACAGGTTTGAGGTTTCTAGCAGTACGAGGTTTCCACTGTTCAGGAGGACAGCTGCAGTGTTGTTGGTGGTGGTGTTCTTGGTTGAAACGTTGGCTGACTGGGTTGACCAGGTGATTGACTTTGTGGCTGGGTGTAGGACAACCAGGTCGCCGTCGCCGGAGACGGTGAGCTCCGGCGAGTCGGCGGAGGCGCCGTCCATGACTGGGTCTGCACCGTTCGCCACCCATACCGTGGTGCGGCTGGGCAACGTGTTGAACCATATGCCTAGGAACCATTTTTGAGCAGACGACTCACCGCCGTCTGTGTTGACGGGAGCTCTGAAGAAGCCGAGCGCGAACTTGCCGTTGTTGGAGACGACCCTATCGTCGCCGGCGACGACATCGCCGGGCGAGACGGTGTCCGTCGACGCGGCCGAACACGCCGGACCGCCGCCGAGCAAGAGGACGAGCGCGAAGAGAGCATAAAGAAGAGGACCAGGCATTGTCACGTGTGGTGTGGGTGTACCAACGGTGAAGCGCAAGCGATCAGGACGTTATAAATAGGGAAGCTAGGTGACAGGCACCGCCGCCGGGCCGCCGCTGTAGATGATAAGCGGTGACGCCGTCGTGCGAGCCGCCGCCGCCGGCCGGCGGCTAGCGAAGGAGCTGGAGCTAGTGGCGACAAGGCTGCGTGCGTGCGTGCTTTCGTGCACGGTGCACGATGTGGTATCGTTGCTGCCTCCTTTGTTCCCTTCAAATTCCGTGTTCAATTCGGTGACCGTGGAATTCATGGCGTGTGATGTCACACGCCGTCGATCTCCCCGTGCAGGATGGGTTCTTTAGCGAGTTATTACCCTGAGCTAGACAGACGGCTGCGAGCAGACGTACGTGTGGCCAAGAACTCTGGATGTGCCCTTCCGGTGACGTCGTGTTCCGTTCAGGCGTTCTGTTTGGTTTAATTTTGATCTTGATCTGGCCTGCAAAAAATTCTTGGGCCTCCAGGAGGACGGGAGGGAATTGGGCCGCGCCAACGCGAGATGGAGCAGTTTGGACCTAGTGCTAACTCGCGCCAAAATGAACGTACGTACATGGCGCCGTACGATTGCAACTAAACCACCTGATTATTAAAATCACTCGATCGAGCAAGTGAGCAACTCCACGAGGACGAGCTGCCAACCACTCAGCGATCACGAGATTAATCAGAATTTGCGTATGAGAAAATGTGTATCTCTATAAATTGAACTCTATTCAAATTCGTAAGCCAGAGTAGCACAGCACAGAGACGAATAGGGAAGCGTGAGCAAATGGCGTTGGAGAGGAAAATGGTGGCGCTCTCCTCCATGCTGCTCATGCTCCTCGTGTCTGGCGCCGTCGCCGCGAGGCCGACGCGCCAGCTAGCTGCCGACGACGGCACCGTCGCGGCGCCTGCTGCTGCACCGGCCGCGGTGGACGTGTCCGCTGGGCTTGCTGATGCGCCGGTGGCTGCCGGCAATGCCGTCGTCCCGGCCGCTGCGGCAGCGGCACCGATGGGCCCTGTTGCTGGTGCGGCGGCATCCGGTGGCGCTGCGGTCGGAGCACCCATAGGCGCCAGCGCCGTCCCTGTGGCGTCGGGCGCGGCGGGGATGAACGCCGGTGGCGGCGGCGGCGGCGACCGCTCGATGGTCTTCTTCATGCATGACATCCTCGGCGGCACGAATCCGTCGGCGCGCATCGTGGCGGGCATCGTCGACAACACCGCCGTCACCGGGCAGATCCCCTTCGCGCGGCCCAACGGCGCCGTGCTGCCGCTGAACAGCGGCGTCAGCGTCAACAGCGGCGCGGCCGGCGCCATCGACAACAACAACATCCCCTTCCTGACCGGCCTCGGCGGCGCCACCAACGCCGTCACGTCGAACAACAACAACAACAACAACGGCGTGCCCGTCTTCGCCGGCGGCAGCCTCCCGCAGGGGACCACGCTCCAGAAGCTCCTCTTCGGGACCATGACGGTGGTCGACGACGAGCTCACGGAGGCGCCGGAGCTGGGCTCGGCGGCGGTGGGCAGGGCGCAGGGGTTCTACATCGACAGCTCCGAGGAGGGCGTGAGCCAGACGGTGGCGGTGACGACGATGTTCAAGGACGGCGAGTTCGCCGACAGCATCAGCTTCTTCGGCGTGCACCGCACGGCGGACTCGGAGTCGCACCTCGCCATCGTCGGCGGCACGGGGAAGTACGTCGGGGCGAAGGGATTCGCCAAGGTAGCCGTCGTGAGGCCCGGAGGCGCGGCGCACGAGACGGACGGCGTCGAGACGGTGCTCCAGTTCACCGTGTTCCTCATGATGTACTAGTTAGCAAACCTGGGTCGAGCGAGCTATCTATCTAGCTAAACGGAAAGATCGCGCGCACGCAACGTGCTGCAGGGCGCTCACGGTTGAGTTGTGTGATGACAAGTACGTGCTCCTGCCGTGCAAGTCGTTAGTTTCTCTAATATTTTTGTGCTTACCCGTAAGTTGGCGCTCAAGGAAAGCATTTTTGCAATAGTAGATTAAGGTTTTTTTTTTGAGGAGCGTGAGGTACGCAAGATACGTGATATCTCGAGATATTAAAATTTAGTGTGATTGATGTTGCTATATTTTTCTATACATTGATCATATTTTACAAAAAATGATTTTAGAAAAAAATCATAACATTTTATAATATGAAATGAAGATAGTATTATGTTTAACTAGACTTTTTTTTTAAATGAAGAGGTACTAGGTGTGCCGATTTCATTGAGGCAGCGTTCAGTTGTCAAAATTTTTTGGCAGTGATGTCTAATTATAAAATAAATTTTAAAATATTAAACATAGTCTAATTATAAATAACGGTCATACATTTAAAGTATTAAACATAGTCTAATTATAAAATAAATTTTAGATTCCACTTGAAAACCGCAGGACGAATCTTTTGAGTCTAATTAATCCGTTATTAGCACATGTTAGTTATTGTAGCACTTATAGCTAATCATGTCATAATTAGGCTCAAAAGTTCGTCTCACGATTTTCTCCATAACTGTATAATTAGTTTTAATGTTCATGTATATTTAATGTGTCCAAAGATTTGATGTGATGTTTCTAAAAAAATTTAGGAACTAAATAAGGCCTGAATATAGTCGAAAAAAAAGTTATTCACAAATGTAAGAACAGACCACGTTATACCACAACTTTGACAAGCAACTTTGATCAACTTAGCCTAGTGTTTGTTTTGTTAAACACATGTTTGACATACCACACTATTTGGTTTTGTGTCCTCACTTTTTATCTCTACTTTGTTAACACATTTAAAATAAGTTTGAGACACCAGTTATAATATAAATATTTGTTATCTCTAAACATTATATATCTTGAGATATCGAAAAATTTATACTGAAATTTTTTCAAGAAACATTAAATATCCCGCATGAACCCTGCTGCAGCCAAGCTCTGGCCATTCAGTAGACAATGAAGCATCAAGCTTATAACGACTTATTTTTTTATGTACATGTAAATGTTACAACCACTTCACTCTTTTCTGTACACATTACATAGAACTATGACAAGAACAAATAAATAGCAAATGTCTTGTCAAGCTGCGCAAGCAGTGCTCTTTGATACAGTAAGAATACATGATCAATGAACATAATAGAACGTTCTGTACATTCAAGTATCCAACTGCGAGTGAAGCCAGACCATGGGGAAGCGGGGAACGTATAGTCGGGTGTATGCCGTTATTTTTTATCGCCTGATTTGGAGATGTCAGCTCTTAGCTCCTCTTCAAGCTCGTCAAATTCCCACCCACTTATCTCTTCAGGTGAGTATTTGTTAACCTGACCAAATTCTAGTTCCAACTTCGCAAGCTCAGAATCAGGATCCAGCGGCTGGTCAGGTTTCACTGGAGATTTTGGAGCCCCCATAATTTCAGCTTTAGGCGTAGAAGGTGCCTCCACCATTTCAGCTTTAGGTGTAGAAGGCGCCTGAACTGGTGAGGAGCTTGATTCAGCTCTCTCCTTTGTTGGAACCTTTGCTCGGCGAACTTCAATGTCTAACGTCGGCCTTTCCACAGACTCGAAGGCCTCTCTAAGTTTATCTATCTCAGAAAATAAGTTCCTGACCTCGTCATCATCTCTCCTGAAGAAAGAAAATTACATGGAATTATTCAAGATTACAAGTACAGGGACCAAAAGTTCAGAAGGATGAGAGAAAATATATGTAAAGTTAGCAGTACCTAGAGTTAGCTCCTTGTTCAGAATAAAATAACTTCTTCATGTGATCAGTGATGCTGAAGGCAATTACGATCTAAAGATACATATTTTGTAAGTACCACCAAAAAAATGCATTGAGGTAGTGAGTAGTGATGGCCCTATTAACATCGAAGTAGAGTTTTTTGTGAAACAAGACAACTGAATAGGTACTTGGCAGTACCTTCTTTTCAGTTTCCAAATATTCCTCCTCGAGAGATTTCTGTGGACTTGTCTTTTCAGATATCTCATCATTGTCATGTTCTGTTGACACCTCCCTGCAAGATTTGGTCCATAGTCCATACACATGATTGCAATACCATTGGGGCCATTTTCTGGCAGAAAAGAAATGTCTGTAATTATCACCAAAAAATTTGACCAACCTTGACCGTATGACTGCCAAATTATCCACATACGTGCGGATCCGCTCAATTGATGGGCTCAAAACTTCCTGGCGGACAGAATACACACATGAGAGTGGATAACAGGCACATACATAGTATAGCGAGTTTACAAGGAATGTAAAACAATGGCTTCGAACAGTTTCTATATCCAATGAAATACCTTGAATGTAGACAGATGGCATTTGGTCAACTTCAGAAAATTCTCTGTACATCTCTCTAGCTCATCACTACGGTCATAAACAAAAGTAAAGCAGAACTGAGTAAACAGCTGAAATGGCAACAAAAATGGGGCCTGCATGCACATGATCACTACATACTTGGTTCTCTTTTCTTTCTGTTCATTGTACGATGACTGAAGCTGCCAAGTATCCTCAAGGAAATTTATCCAAGTCTTCACTACGCCAGCCTCCACATTACATGAGGTAATAGATTTTGAAAGTTCATTCTCCTAATTGATATCAGAGAACAGAAGAAAATTTCAAGCCGATCAACATTTTGAGAACAAACAGCACTAATCAATTGCAAGAAATATAACTGGGAGAAAAACTGAAACCACATCAACGAGAAAAGTATCGGCACCTTCGATTTTAAACTAAAGATCATTTGATTGCTTGCTTCATCAAATTGATCCCTCTCTTCTCTTGTTTGCTTGAGCCGTCCAACTGCAGCATTCAGTGAAATGTTGACCTGTCGGTGGAGAGATATAGCAAGAACGTTAAGATAAGCCTAATGTCTACCTTAAGCAAAGCAATTTCATCACAGAAACAGTTCAGCAAAAATGTATTTCCACCAGCCTAATCTATGTAGATATAAGGAACGAGATTAGTCCAATTCTGCAATCTTGTTTGCCAGATGGCACATCAGTTGATTAAATACTTTATTTACATTTTCAAGATTTAACTTTGATCATGCATAGCAACTGCACATCCACATCAAACCTAGCACTAGAAGCCAACGAGAAAATAAATCCTTTAGGAGGTTCTAAGTAAGGGAAAATGCACCTTCTTCAACTGAGCCTCAAGTTCATCACGTTGCTTCTCCAATTCAGAAATCTCAGCAGTCAACTCCTATACCACAGACACGTTCACAAGAAGGGATGAGCATCAACAGATAATAAAGTGAAGCCGTACATACTCATGCATTCATTTTACAATGTAAACATATGCAATATATGTATTACATGTGCAAGCACTTATGTTCCACAAATACAAAAAACGTTTGCACAAACCAAGGCCCAAGGGCCCTGTATTCAGTCTTCCTTTAAGTGAGCACATGAAACGAGAAATAAGTTAAGAAAAGTTCCAGGTGGTGCCTATGAAAGCCATAATTTGAGTTCCAAGTTCTGAAATGTATGAGTTCCTCACTTTTTTAAAATACAAGGAATCCAAAACATGACCTATGGTTCTTACCTTTTCGACTGCACTCACTTCATTCTCCTTTTTAGCACGGAAGTTAAGAGCCTCTTCTTTCTGGCGCCTAATAGCAATATGGCACAATATAACTTGAAAGGTCATCACCACAAAGTTTCCCATACCAATATCATTCAAAAAATACACCAACAAATTGTAGAAAACACCACAATAGCAACCAAGATGACAAACTTTTGGAGTGTGGCCAACAGTGAATAAAACTCAGAGACAAGAAATTGTTGATAAACACCAGACTAATGACAACGAGCCAGACGTAAAACTCTAAAGAAAATCATAGAAATTCTAAACTTGATTCTGTGAATAGAACATTCCTTAATTTTCCATGCAAATCTGAAGTGTGGAACTAAAGATCATCTACTGCTTCCGTAAAAAAATGATAAGATTATACATGCATAGGATTATGGAACTTAGTGTGCATCATAACCATATTTTAGAACCTTATCTAAGTGTTCATACAGCTTTTTAGTTCTTCAATCAACAAACCCTAAAAAGAATGAATCTTCCATTTTCTGTGAACTCCTGAGAGGCAAATTAACTTTGCGAATCCCTATCTGTTCAATCTCTCCAGCCCAAAGAAAACTAATGTAAAAGGACATTGCAGTCTAAACAAACCATCACTGAAGTAGAATGTGTTTTACTTTTTTAGAACATGCTATGAAGATTTAACGAATGATGTAAAAGATTCATAAGGAAATAAGTTCTGGTAGCTATACCTGTGATCCAAAATACGCTTCTCTGCCTTGGAAGATGAATTAGAAAGGGAGGTTGCTAAGACCTTTAATTTGTCAACCTGCAAAACTAATGGGATTAGTGTTGCATCCTGTGTCTTTTCCCAATGTTAACATACACACAGCTCAAGCAGAAGCAGATACAATAACCAGTGTGGCATTGGTGGACTGGCCACCAGTAGCCACAGGTCCACATAGCATCTGCTACTGCAAACTTTAGCAGAAGAAAATATATTTTTATGGTCCCCACGTCAAATATGAATCACAGTGCAAGCGACATGGGCTGTTCAGTAGAAGCTAGAAAGTAAATCGTTTCGCAGTTGCAACTACTTATATGCTAAAATTTAAATTTTAGAACTTAATTTTGGACTTAGTTTTGTGATTTTTTCAATCATAGTTTGTTTTACACATTTCGCTTTTAAGTCGCCATGGACACGTATATAAAAGTTTTGCCTGCAAATTATTTTTCGTTTGCAAAAACGCGTTTTCGCTTATTCCTCTAATAAGCGAAACGGTGGGAGCCAATAGAACCCCATAGCCCATGGGGTCATTTCTTCCATGTATGAAGGCCACAAATGAGTACCCAGGAACAAAAATAACAAATCGTTGAAGAAAATTTGCAGAGTTGAAGATTTAATGTATTCCTGTTGAAGTACCACTGAGTGCAGGCACAAAAATCACTAAGTTGTGATGTCATTCCATGGACTAAGATATTTGTTCATTTTATGAGGATGAATATTAGTTATAAAAACTTGTCTAGCTAAAATTTGAGATAAATAAATTCACATGAAAACATGCCTTTTGGGAACGAATCTCAAGGGAGTCTCCGGCAGTAGATGATTTTTTCTTCAGTAAAAGCTCTTCCATTCTAGAGCAGAATCGGACTTCAGAGAGTGCTTCTTTGAATGCCTGGTCAAAGCAGAGAATTCAGTTAGCTTCTTAAAAACCACCATGAAATGGAAAACATTGCAAATACAAGATAGAACAGGTCAACTGGATCTCATAGATTTACTACAATCATTAAAAGAATAGTTGGACTCTCATGGCCATCATTTGCTTAATAAGGTTAGGATCAACAAAAGTGCAAACAAAATAACTGAAGGCCACGAAACTATCTTATATGTGCATGACAATGTAGGTCAACGACTGAGCTATAGAAAACCTATGTAACATCTCGATGGTAATTAAACTAAGCACAGAAACTTAATGATTCAACTACAATATAATCTGACAGAAGCAACACCTCAACAGTAGCAGCAGAAGTCCTTTCCGTAATTTTAGCATGTTCTTGAGTTAGTTGATCTCTCGATGTCTCCTTATCATTTAGTTTCGTCCACAACTCTGCAGCTTCAGCATCTATTCTGAAGCGATGTAAACATATTAGAGTAACAAACAATGTAAGTTTCAAATTATCTGCAACAAGTATATAAATCGCTAAATAAATGCATAGGACCCCCCCCCCCAACACCCCCCCCCCCCCCCCCACACACACACACACACACAACACAGACACAAAGCGCAAAAAGGAAAGAGTTTAGATGCTGGTTAGTAGTTGCAAGTAGAATGCAGATTCTAGCAATAAATGTTAAAAGGAATCAGAGCTTAGATGCTGGTAAGTAGTTGCAAGTAGAATGCAGATTGTAGTAATAAACACTAAAAGGAATCAGAGCTCAGATGATGGTTAGCAGATTTATGACCACCTCATAATATCAGCATTCCTCTTTAGGCCTGAAATGGCACTTTGGGTAAACTGAAGCAGCTCTTCACGTTTCACCTACATGTGTAGGAAAAGAGAAGATTGTAAACAAGCCAGATTCTGCAAACTTTAGCAACTTGTGCATCATTTAATTTTTCTCCTGATGGAAAGACATTAGGGATATATTGAAACTATATTCTTTCTCCATAAAAGACAACTTTCCTGTCCAGAGGAGTGAAGAGCATTGAATCCAGTACTCCCATCAAGTGATGCATCACAGCATCAGCATGGTAAGTTACATTTCTAAATAACTCATGCAATGAAGGGGTCAACTTCTTCATCTTAATAATATATTTTCCCCTTTTGGTAGGATTACTATAGATATCATTACTGAAACAAAGAAATTCTATGTGTGATAATTTAGTTATCAAAAAGGGTAATTATAAAAATAGTTAAATGTATTTTAAGAAATGCTTATGTGAGTGTTTGTGAAGAAAAATATGCAAGCTAACATAAACTGTATTAGTGTTTCAACTAGCAAGAAATATGAAAAACATAAAAAAAAACACAAATCACCTGGAAAGAAGGCATTGAGAAATACATACATTACAGTTGTATGCCTCCAATTTCATAATAATCATTGAATAATCAGGAAACATTCATGATTTTTTGCAAATAGTTACGATTCAATGCTTACAATAGAATAAGAGTGCAAGAGAACCAAAAAAAATGTACCAGGACTTCATCATGGTAATTTGAGAATGATTTTGCCAAGTCCTGTATACTGCTCATAATTGCATTGTTGATTTCTTTCCCTCCTGTAAGACATAAGCTGTAGAAATAACTCAGTTATGATGGTAAGATTGCTAAGCTTCATTTAAACATTCCTTATTCAAGGAATAACAAATAGGATGCTGGTTGCCTGCATACATGACGTGGTTCTTCAGAACATACGTGGAGCATCTGTAAGACTGTAACTGACTTAAACAGGGATGTATCAGGTGAAATGCAGTTTTTGTGCAAATTTCATTTTCATTTGATATGGAGGTTTCCAAAAGTTATATACAGAATAAATGCTAGAAATATCATGCTATACACCTCTACCATTTATTAACACGCACTGTAGACTTGTACAGATGCAGAAAAAGGCAAGCACAGGCACTCAGCAATGAATACGTAACTTGCATTGTCCATCAAATATTTGTCTTTTTGAATCTTGGATATTAACTTGAGTTTGATCATAAACTTTCACATAAGGATGTTAAATTCATGTATTGAAATACAGAATATACTATTTTACAAATAGTCATATAGGCGATAAGCTCACCCGAAAATTTCCAAAAGCAGGGGAACCTCTTCTTCATTAGGAGCTTGAAGAATCTGAGAACGGTAATGTTGTTAACTTTATCAGTGGTTAGGAAAAAAGGTAGCATTGTCTTAAAAAACACACACACAAAAGTGTTTCTATGCTCTCCTGAAGGGAAAAAAATTCCCCAAGTTTTAATAAGAAAATTAGTCTGTGTTATTTCATCTATCTTTTAGAAACCTAGCTTACAGAATGCATGTCACCCATGCTATGCATCTATGTGAGAAGGCACCACCCTGCTGTTGAAGGTATTTGTCCTAGTTGTTCTTCCTGTGTTGCATAGGTGAGAAGACTAATACCACGAAGTACAAACAGGGCAATTGTGGGCCTCTGACATAAAGTGAACACATGGAAGACTTAGCTGTGGTACACTTAGTTTTGCGCTTAGGCCTTTGGATGAGTCACACAACCCCCAGCCATTAGAGTTTGCAGCTTTTCCCTTGCAATAACTAATTTAAGCTGTTTAGATACCGGTGAAAATTTTTTCTAAAGGATTACCAAGGTACCCCACACAACATCGTTAATTCATTATATAACAGAAAGCACAGGCAGGTTCCCTACAGAACTGAATTGGTTACAACAGCTGAAATAGATGGTATCTTGATGGCCAGGATAGCATGGTTGAACCAACTTACCATGGACAATGTAATACCTTCAAGTGCTTGGCTATAGAGAAACACATCTCGAAAATTCATTGGGGCGCCTCCAATATCAGCATCATAAAACAGAACCTGCCAAATTAGGATCAATGATAAAACACATGAAACCATGGAAAAGATATGTGGTATGCCTATACACAGACACGTAAGGCCAAATTTTCAGACTAGCAAATGCATACTCTTGCCAATGGCACTTTTGAGGTGTTTGGTTCACTTGAAGGGGCACTCTGTTGTCCGGCAGCCCCATCTAGACCTCCAACTTCAGCCTCAACCTCTTGTAGCGCCCTGAGCCAGCGCCTTAGCACCTGAACCCTGTCTTCCCCACGTGCTGAGACTGCTACCTCTTCCAAACGCTTCACTGTTTTCTTGACACTTTTGTAGTTGTGAGCGCCCTGGAATCATAAATAATATGTTAATTTAGGACGCATTTTTACCAAATAAACCAGGCCACCATCAGAAACATAGCATTCACTATCTAGAAATCAGAGGACAGACTGTTTACATTTTACACTACAATAGCATCAAGCTAATTCATCCAAAAATTAGCACCAAGCTATTTCATCCAGGAAATAGCATCAATCTATCTAAACTAGTTTTCCTTTTATAGCAACCATTCCCATTCTCAGGACATCCTCGACATGGGATCATTCTCAATGTTAGGATCTTTCTTAAATTCGTACATTTTGAACTCGAATTGTATGTAACTTGATCACTTGGTCCAAAAAATTCTCGCATTTTACTAACTCCCCATTTCCTAGTTGACAATTTGGCACCTCCTCAACACCAAACGAGAGCACGTTCCATGACCAAATTGAACGGGGCTTTCGAGAGAGATAGGGGGCGGGGGAGGGAAAGAGGGGAAAGCCGCCGCTCACCATTCGGTCGTTGAGGATCTTCGCGCCCTCGGCGACGGCCTGGCCAGCGTGGTGGGCCACGGCGTCGGCGTAGCCAAGCACGGCGCGGGCGACGCCGCTGCGGCCGCCCGCCTCGACGGCCTTGCTCACCGCGCTCCGCAGCCACGACGACATCGCGGCGGGATCGACAACCACAACGGCGGCGAGGAGGGGGGGAGGGGGGGGGGGGGGGTTAGGTGGGGTGGGATGCCGCGGCGCTCTCTCGAGGGTTGGACTCCTCTCCTCTCTCGCTACTCGCGAGGGGGGGCTTCTTCAGGGGAGTTCTGAGTTTCCGACGCTTGCGGGTCTGAACTCTGAAGTTTCTGAACTGCAGAACTGAGGATTTTGTGTACTTTCGGCTATCTATTTTTTTCTCTGTACTCCTTTTGTTTTCTCTGATAATAATAACTATTATAACATCTGTTGGAGTACCTTTTTTTTTGGTTTGTTATATTGTTTGTTCCGGTCAAAAATGGGACGGGATGAAAGTCGTTTGACCGATTGGCGCTCAAGCTCAACTACTAATCAACTAGTGGATTCTTATATGTGTTATAAACTGGTTATTTACCCGCCGTTTAAAAATATAGGTTTTTTAAAACATTTAAGTGGCTAATTTTTAAATTGTGAATGGGTTAGGTTATCTTCTCAGGCTTCTGATTGGTTGGGATCATTCATGTGATATGAATCATATGAATAAGTGTAAAAATATTTATACGTTGGTACATAATTTAAATCCATGAATTACTTATTTTAGAATGATGAGAGCATTCCTTAGCTAAATAATTACTCTTTATGGCATTTTTATAGTATAAAACATCAAAACGGACGCATGCTTGCCTATATTTCCTGGTCAATAGTTATACATCGGTACATCCTATAGGAACTAAACATTGGAATTGTTGGGAAACAATTGATTCTCAGGTTAGTCTCAATATTTTATAGAGGATCATGCATATTAAATAGGGTGTCACATTAGTAAAATTGAAATTGCTGATTTGACAAAATCATTAAATAAGAGAGTTTTATAAGATTAGAGAGAAGTTTTACCCATAACCTTATACTTGATTACCTAGTTTTGGTAATTATGGCACAAGAGACTTGCCTAATGGATCCAGCCATTGCGTGAGCTGACTTTGGGAGTAACGCCTAGGCGAGCCTTTTGATTCAAAGGCCGGTGTTTTCTCAGCCCACACATCAAATACATTTCCCAAAATGAGGCCTTTTCCCATGAAAGCCCAATATAGCCCAAAGTTTTTAAGGTAAAAGGGTCAGGCCCCTTTTCTAAAATTCGTTATTTTCAATCAATCATGATGGAAATGCCGAGGTCTACTGTACGTCTCTACGAGACAACTTTGAACACCGTTTTCCATTGACCTCAACGGATTCCTGTGAATCACTGTAGTGGCATGCTATGTTCCAAACGCCAATTCAAACTACTAGTGTTAGTTTTATTTTCTTTTATAAAGAATACGCAGAAGATTTCCTGGTAGAATACACTAAGAGGGTGATTGTTTAGCTAAGAAAAAAAACTCAAATAGGATATTTGTAAATGAAAAATAATATGTAAATAATTTTTTTACATATGTATTCTTAATGATTTAAAATTTAAGGAAAAAAAAAAGCTACGACGAAAGAAAACCCAAAACCATTACCAAATTTAAGACTGAAAATTTAAAATTTAGCTTATAACCATAAGAAAAAGAAAAAAAAAATAGAGCTGCAACTCTCTAAACGACGTTTACACCGGACAGGTCAGCTTATACAGGATAGGTGAGGACGTGGCTTTCAGTTCGGTCGCTTCCGACAGCGATTTCCCCCCTTGTTCGCTTGCATTGCAGCCATGGAAACGGACTGAAGGTCTTTCTCTGACCATTGTCGTGTTGCTTCTGTAATCTGTTGCTCCGGATACGCGTGCCGAATCGCCAGCTATCTGTGATGACCACACTGCCGCTCGAAGAAAAATCTCTCAACATGTAATCTTGCACTAATAAACACGGCATCAGCTTTGAGTATATAATTTCCCTCGAAAAGGTTTGAGTATATATCTTGTCAGTAACTCAGTATTAATTACAGTCAGCCATATGATGAGGGACTTCACTGCTGAATTCCCTGTTGTTTTCAGAGTACAGGACTGCTGCCCTTTTCCATACCCTTGAGAGGAAAATGGCACCATGTTTCAAATTTCTAGTACTGAAGTCTTCGGAAAAACGAGTTGCAGCACAAGGTTTCTTGTCCTTTGTGTTTGTGCATGAGCTTTCTCAGAACGTGTGAACCGTGAGCTCCTCATTTGGATGTACCTTCTTTGGCTCTTGACTGTCTTCTACCTTTATTCTCTCTGGTGTTCTCTTTTGCTAAGCTGTCTGCGACAGGGAAAAACTGAAGCTTTTCCAGAGCCTCCTGCAAAGGTACTAACTACTTCATTCTTGTGAATGGATTTCTTTTGTTTCTTTCGATGGAATATAACTATCTTTCTTCCTAAATCTGGTATTGTTTATGTCATTTCATATACATATATTCTGCCAGTTTAGATTAGATTGTGCACAATTTCATAGCTCGGTACCTCAACTTCAGTGCTTCCTTGCTTTTATTCTACTGAGAAAAAGGAGAGTAATATTCTGTGGTTTCTTCTCCAATCTTCTGGTGAAACAGAACTCTGAACTCCTCTGTGGTTGCACTAAACTCTGAATTCATGTTGCATCACTGCATGTGATCAATCTCATTGGAATTACTTATTGGCGATTCATCTGTCTCATGATTTGATCTTTAGGTACGCATCATAATTGTGCCATCAAAATTAAGTTGAATTTGCCATGGTGAAGATGATCAAGGTCCGGCCAGTTCTGGGCTTTCTCGTGATCTTGTCAATTCTTTGCATCGGCCTCGCTGCTGCGTATACTCCGGTAGACAACTACCTCATCAGCTGCGGTTCATCGGTCGACACGCCGGTTGGCCGGCGGCTGTTCGTCGCCGACAACTCCGGCACGGTCGTCCTGACATCTCCCGAGACCACCGCGGTGAAGGCCTCGCCCAGCGCGGTGTCCGGCTTGGGAGACACCGACGCCGCCATGTACCAGAGCGCCAGGGTTTTCACGGCGCCGTCGTCCTACTCGTTCAGGATCAGGGACCCCGGCCGCCACTTCGTCCGCCTCCACTTCTTCCCCTTCGTGTACCGCGGCTACGACCTCGCCACGGCGAGCTTCAAGGTGTCGACGCAGGACGCCGTCCTGATCGACGGCTTCTCGCCGGCGGCGAGGGCCAACGCGTCGACGGCGCCGGCGTGCGAGGAGTTCCTGCTGGACGTGGCGCGCGACACGCTCGTCGTCACGTTCGTGCCGCTCGCCGGCAGGCTCGCGTTCGTCAACGCCGTCGAGGTCGTCTCGGTCCCGGACAACCTCGTCGGTGGTGCTGACTCATCGCAGTCAATTGGCCAGCAGCTCAACCCTGCCGTGATGCCACTGCAAACGGTGTATCGAGTCAATGTGGGCGGCCCCGCGGTGGGGGCCGACAGCGACACGCTCTGGCGAGAATGGACCATCGATCAACCATTCTTGATCGCCACTGTTACCACTGCAGAGACAAAAATGGTTGCTTACAATGGAACGCTAAACTACCTGCCTGGGCAAGCGACGCCGGACGACGCGCCGGCCATCGTCTACGCCACCGGCCGGGAGCTGATCATGAACGATTCGTTCGACGGCATGAAGCAAATGGCGTGGCAGTTCGACGTCGACAGGTCAGCGAGCTATCTGATCAGGTTCCACTTCTGCGACATCGTGAGCAAAGCGCCTGGCGTGCTCCGCATGAACGCTTATGTCGACAGCTCCTCCTCCTCGGCGATTACAGATCTCGACCTCTCCGCCATTGGCAATGGCGTGCTGGCCTTCCCGTACTACAGGGACTACGTGCTGGTTACTAGCTCCACATCCGGCAAGCTCGCCGTCTACATTGGGCCGTCGTCGAAGAAGATCACGACACCTGCCGCCATTCTCAATGGGCTTGAGATCATGAGAATACTCGCGAGCGCAGGCTCCGTCGTCGTCGTCGAGCCAGCGGCGACGGAGACGAAGAAGAAGAATTTGGCCGTCGTTCTTGGCTCGGTCTGTGGAGCCTTCGCTTTCGTTTCCATTGCCGCTGCTCTTGTCATTCTCCTGAGGAAGAAAGAGGAGAAGGAGGAGCTGCGGACGCCGTCGACGAACCAGCCGTCGACCGCATGGATGCCGCTCCTGGGCCGCATCAGCTTTCGCAGCGCCACGCCGAGCGCCACCGGATCTATGTCGCCCAGCTTCACCGTCGACGCCAACACTCCGGGAGGTGCCACTCCGGCCAGCACGGCGGCCTCATCGTCCCGGAGCTACCGTTTCCCGTTCGCCGCGCTGCAGGACGCGACGCGAAACTTCGACGAGGCCCTGGTCATCGGCGAGGGCGGGTTCGGGAAGGTGTACGCTGCCGTGCTCCAGGACGGCACCAAGGTCGCCGTGAAGCGCGCCAACCCGGAGTCGCGGCAGGGCGCGCGGGAGTTCCGCACGGAGATCGAGATGCTCTCCGGCCTCCGCCACCGCCACCTGGTGTCCCTCATCGGCTACTGCGACGAGCAGGAGGAGATGATCCTGCTGTACGAGTACATGGAGCACGGCTCGCTGCGGAGCCGCCTGTACGGCGGCGGCGCCGCGGCGCAGGAGCTCAGCTGGGCGCAGCGGCTGGAGGCCTGCGCCGGCGCGGCGAGGGGGCTCCTCTACCTGCACACGGCCGCCGCCAAGCCGGTGATCCACCGCGACGTCAAGTCGTCCAACATCTTGCTCGACGCCGGCCTCACGGCCAAGGTCGCCGACTTCGGGCTCTCCAAGGCCGGACCGGACATCGACGAGACGCACGTCAGCACGGCGGTGAAGGGCAGCTTCGGCTACGTCGACCCCGATTACGTCCGCACGAGGAAGCTCACCGCCAAGTCCGACGTCTACTCCTTCGGCGTCGTGCTGCTCGAGGCGCTGTGCGCGCGCCCGGTCGTCGACCCGAGGCTACCCAAGCCGATGGTGAACCTCGTCGAGTGGGGGCTGCACTGGCAGGGGAGGGACGAGCTGGAGAAGATCGTCGACAGGCGCATCGCCGGGACGGTCAGGTCCGCGGCGCTGCGGAAGTACGGCGAGACGGCGGCCAGGTGCCTCGCCGACCGCGCCGCTGACCGGCCGTCGATGGAGGACGTCGTGTGGAACCTGCAGTTCGTGGCGCGGCTGCAGGAGGTGGACGGGCTGGACGTCTCCGACGTAAGCAGCCTCAACATGGTTCATCAGCTGACGCCGCCGTCGCACGCTCGCCAGAGAAGCGCCGGCGGAAGCGTCACCGGCGGGGGAGACGAGGAGGAAGGAAGCAGCGTGCTAGATGATGATTACACCGATGCATCCATGAGAGGTATCTTCTGGCAGATGGTAAATGTGCGCGGGAGATGAGACTAACTGATCAGTTCAAAAAAATCACCTTCTCCAGTCTTCGGTCAGCAGAACTGCAGAACAAAAGTAGTTAAATTTAGTCGCCAGAACATATTCCATTATTTTGGAAATGCAGCAGCATTTCAGTAGAAATCATGTACAACAGGGTTCTAACATACTGGGAATGAACGACACATTCACGGCGTAAACAACTTATATTTCAGGTGAAAAAAACAATTTAAATTTCAGGACAAACACTCTAGAGTCCAAAGGAAGCAGGGTATTGGAAAGGGTAGGAGACAGAACCCGGCTGCAAGAACTAAATAAAACATCTAAAAATATTAGCAAGTGCAAGCAAAATAGACTGTCCCAGAAATCGCGTTAGCACGCAAATTCCATTTTATGCCCTTAAAAGTACAACCAATAGATGGCATGGTCTATCAACTAATGAAAGGGACGATATAAAAAGGTGTCAATAACAGAAAGGATACAAATCCACTCAAATCTCAAATTCATTGAGACGACTAAATCTTTGGCAGGTTTAAATTGATTCATAAACATAAGACTCCGATCAACTCTCCTAACATTCTCATTCAAGGTGATGCACTTCCTCTAGGTGAAGCCTTATGGTTGCCATTGCCTTCATAATCCCTGGGGCTTGGGCTCCGGCCATTGGCAGCTGGACTGATCTCCCGGCGCTCATTATCAACTGGGCTACGGCTGTCAGCTCTCATTGGGCTCCTGCTGTACTCCCTTGGTGCAGGACTCCTGCTGGCGTTAGGGGTAGGACTGCGGTTCCTCCCCTTGGGTGGTGAAGCACTTCTCCTAGGGCTGCGGCTATCACGAGGGCTTCCCCTAGGGCTCTGGTTGTCACGAGGGCTCCCTCTAGGGCTGCGACTGTCATGAGGGCTTCCCCTAGGGCTGCGGCTGTCGCGGGGGCTTCCCCTAGGGCTGCGGTTGTCACGAGGGCTCTTTGATCTCCTTTCATCACGGCCACCCCTCCTTGGAGACTGGGAGCGACTGTCAAAACAAAAGGATAAGCTATCAGTGTTTGATACAAATTAAGCAGCACATGAGGGTTAGGGGGGGTAGGGGGATGAAGCAATCGATGAACTTTGTTTTAAAAGAGAGACCTGGAGACTTTTTGGTTAGCATAAACTAGACTAGTTTTTTTGCAAGGAAATCAATTAACCAAGTCCTGGCCAAATCAACAGGAATACAGTCACACAGACATTCAGAACATGGCAGGTAGACAGAATTATAATTGATTAGGGAAGGCAGATCAGACAAGCACAATGGGAAGATGATGACATGCAACAGAAAAATGAATTAGCTGTGGCATCTTGAAAAGTTTAAAGTCAAACAAATCCAATAATAGAATGGCCTCTGCATTATATGTTCAGATTCACATGATTGTCAAAATTAATAAGAGATGATTAGCAAGAAATTCCCATGTTGAAACCAAGCAAATGACGTCTCTCCATACCTGTAGCTCCTGCTAGGGCTCCTGCTGTAGCTCCTATCACGGCTCCTTCCACGACGAGGGCTTGGGGATCTTGAGTAGCTTCTTCCACGCCCACTATCATCAAGATAACATATGCTCAAAACATTATAGTAAAAAAAGGTCTGCTTATAAGAAAAGGAAATCTTGCACAAAATACCTGAGATTTTTTGGGCTGTTTCGGCAGTCCCTTTCTATATGGCCCCTGTCTCCACAGCGATAGCATCTATTTTTCCAGTCTCCGGCTTTGCAGTCACGGGCCCAGTGCCCATCAATCCCACAGTTAAAGCAGCGGCCAGAACCAGGTGGTGGTCCTCTGCCCATATATTCACGTGATCCTCCAGGTCCACGTGGAACCTAAAATTGCCATAAATAGTGTAGTAAGATCGGGCAAATGAATTATGCAGGCCCATGAAAGCATATCAACAAAATAGAGACATAAAATACATACAATATTCTGCGTCCATTGCACTAAAGAGCAATAATAGAAATAAAATATAATTACCCCTTTAGCAAACTCAACAATCATGCGGCTTCCATCAAACTCCCGACCATCAAGGTTGTACCTTGCATCATCAGCATCCCGAGGATCACTAAACTCCTGTAATACCATCCAGTAAAAAGAGGTGGTTTCATGTGTAAACAATGTAAATGAAGCGTATAACTGATTAGATAACACATTAGCTAAATATTATGGGAAACATAAGACAAGGTTTTTTACTTACAACAAAAGCGAACTCATGCTTCATATCCACATATCGCACTCTGCGGAAATTGCATCGACAAAGAGTAACGCCATCAAGATGCAAGTAGAGAAATGTATCACCAGTCAGAAGGAACTAAACACCAGTCATGATTGTGATTTCCATTAAAACATCAAGATAATTTATCAAAAGAATCGCCAAAGTCTGCTAGAAAGAACAGCCACCAATTCCACGAAGGGCACCCTCCCACCATGGACACCGAGGTTGGGAAAGCCCCCAAAACCTTCAACAAGATCATCCAAGTTAAAACATGAAGGCCTCGTGGATATGTGATGGTAAGAAAAACATCAGGGAAAGAATACTCTGAACAGAACAGCATGCTTCTGGCCTAGACCTCTTGCATTGGAAGGCATAGCATCAAGAAACCATGGGGGCAGCTGGGCACAAAAAAAGAATGACGAATTTCCTCTAAATTTCTCTTTCAAGGTCTTAGCCGCGAGAAGAAAATCTCATAGCTATTTGAGGACCTTGTCACTTCGAACCTAAAAGGCCTTTCATCGGTTATATAGGTAATAACTTTGTATTAACTTATCACATGTCCAAATTGATCCAAAATCAACATCAGATGCACATGGCACGTTTATGCTATAACATCAGGAAACTTTGTTTTATCTTACTTGTAGAACACTTTCTCTACTTAAAAGGGTAATGCTGTGAGAACCGACTCCTTTGTTATGTAACAGCAGGAGGTAATGCTTCACATGGTATCAACAAATGAGGTTACAGCGACATCCTTTTGACCAACCAATATACCAAACAAGTTACGCATGTTGGTAGTAGCTTTGACCCAAACGAACAATTCAGCAATACTGGCTTAAAACACTCACAACTTAGACCCAATATGCAATAAGCTTACCTCCCATATCTCCCAAAAAGGTCTTCAAGGTCCCGGGTCCGGGTACGCGAGGAAAGACGACCCACATACAGCCTTGTGTTGCCGCCGCCGTAACGATCATCGTAGCGATCATCATACCGAGGCATCTTGAACTACACGGAACTCAATATTGTTAGAACATCAAAGTTAAAACCAGCAAAGCCATGAAAAAAAACAAACAGAAAAACATACTGAGCAAGAGGATCTAACGCGGTGCAAGGGGTTCATCTACCACCCCCCGCCCTCACCCCCAAAAAAATCTCTTTCGAAACAAACTGCTGCTGCTACTAATACTAGGGTAATAGGGTTAACACAAGGAGAAAAGCTTCCAGATCTACGAGAGAAGCTAGGACCTAGGGTTAAGGCAGATATAGAAGGCGCACGGGTGCTCACCGGCGAGGTCGCGGCGGAAGCAGCAGGACGCCGACGCCGCTGCTCGCGGGGGACGAGATCGCCGCTGCTCGTCACAGGCGGCGGCGGCGGGCAAGGAGACGGAGAGGGAGATCGACTAATAACTAGGGTAAGGGAAAGGAGCAAAGGAGACGGAGAGGCCAATTAATTACGTTAGCTGGGCTGTAGTGGGCTGGTGTGGGCTTTTGCAGCCCGCGAAATCTAATCACAGTCTGACAACGTAGTGAGGAATTTCCGTCCTATACATTGATTTGGAGGTCCATTAGTATTTCTCTCTCTTGTTTTTTTAAATGAAGCTTATTGGCCATTCTCAATGTAAATTTTATGGGCACGATTACCTAGAGTGACATGTTATCTAGAAAGTTTGAAACTAGGATAAAATACTCCTCTTTTAATACATAGTTTCATCTATTGTTATTTACTAGGTTACATGCAAGACACAAGTTATCTAGGTAACAATGCAAGACACGAGTTGTCTAGCTAACAGTGCATAGAAGGTTTTATCCTCATGAAACTCATTTCATCTCTCTCCTCATCAGTACTTTGTCACATCATCAAAAATATCTACATGTCACCTTATTTATTGTCCATGAAATTTTCATTGAGACTGGCCTTAGTAATAACTACCGTGTTTGTCTGAACATGGCTTGCTGCTTGTGTGATATGTCGGCATATTTCTGGCATGTAACTTTTGTATTTAAACTTTCACCGTTGACTGCCTTTTATGCTCATTTTCTGGTTTGACAAATCAATAAAAATGAGAAAAATAGATAGAAAAGATAGGATAGGAGGTAGGTTTTATAGGAGGACAAAAAAAAACCCTTTTGGATGGATTATTTGGTGAGAATTATTGCCAAGGGTAAAAAGTGAAATTTTCCCTGGATGGTAAGCCCTCCTGTTAGTCTATGTCTTGATTAGTTGGCCTAGTAGAGAGTGTGCAACTTGGGGGAGTGACTCTATGGCTTTTGGAGTTGAGAAAATATTGAAGACCAATTTTTTTTTTTTTGCTTGGAGAGCTTTGCTCAGCTTTTGAAGGCTCTATTAAAATCAAAAATCGGAAAAATTCTTAGTGAATTCGATTAAGAAAGGAAGCACATCGATGTATGAAATACCGATTAAAAAAAGAAATTAAGAAAACCATGATAGAGTAGTTTTTATCCTTTCTTATAATACCTCTTGTAATTAGACAATATTAGTTATTTTTCTTTTCTTGTCAGGAAAGTTTTATCTTATGTCCGATATAAACTTATATGAATCTGAGGATATAAATAGATACATCGATGAACCTTTGTAACTCATCTTGATATATCAATATAATATCAGTACATCGCCACCCTTAGAATTAGTTTTCGAAGGGGCATATACTTGATTGAGCTGCATCAATTAGGTCCGCTTATTTATGTATGTTGTTTCGGTATCTTCAAAGTAAATAATCTTAAATTTATTATTCCCTCCATTCCACGTTATAAAACTTTATGGCATTGATATATTTGCTAATAAATCTATGCACATATAGAAAGCATATACATTGATACATCGATTACTCTGGGCAAACTCAGAAGAGTCTTATAATATGAAACTGGAGAGTAATATTTAACATTCTAAAAATTGACTTTAATCATGTCTAAAATGACAAGACTTATTAAATTAGAGGAGTATCTGAAGATAGTTTCTTAATAACATTAAAATGTTCCATATCCAAAATTCGAAGTGAATTGTATCTATACTAATATAAAAAGAAGGAGTTATAATTTTTTATGGTCACACCAACAAATGTACACATAATTTACCCAATTCATGTTCCACCGTTAGATGCACGTATCCAATGGCTCAGGATGATCTAAAATAACTCTCTTTTGCAATCCTACATAGGACACACCCTCTGACTGCTTCACCAAAATCGCCTCTGACTCCTCCCATGACTCCTCCACCAAAATCGCTCTCGACTCCTCCACCAAAATTGCGACGCTCTCCCGGATGCCAGCAAGCCGCCCAGCGCAAGCCGCCATCGTAGTCCGGCCCAAGCTGCCACCGTGCCCGCTCCCTCGGCCGGCCCGGTACCGCCGTCTGCCCCCAACCTCCGACCGGCTGGCGCCCACCTCCGGCGTCCTAACGCAGGCCGCCGCCGCCGCCGCTTCCCGCCGTCGCTTGCCCCACTCCGTCCGGCCGGCGCCCCAGCGCAGGCCGTCGCCACTGCGCCCGCTCTCCTGACCGGCGCCAACACCAAAATTTTTTTTGGCTGGATCTCTTCCGCTTCCACTTTACTATTTGATTTCGTCTTAAACAATTAGCAACAAGTTCTTATTTGGCTATGGATTCTCTTTATTTTCTTACCAAGAAGGTGTTTAGGTGAATGCTAAATCGTTAGTCTAACACTCCAACTTCCGTTGCAGTTTGTTTTACTCATGAAGTTAATTTTTTTTCTAGAAATATCATAGAGCTTAGGATTATATTTTTCTACTGCCATTATTAGTGTGGTATATAAAATATAAAAAATTATGCCCTCTTATAACGTTGCAAATTAAAGTGTGTGTTTTCAATTTAATCCGTAATGGTCTCATCGTGTCTTGCACGTGCAAGATGACTAGTATAGGGTTAATTGTTAAGAAACGGAAGGAGATGGGTATATATTTTAACGAAGGTATATATTCTCGTCGCTATTTTTTTACTTTCCGAATAGAAAGGTGAAACACGCCGATCGATGGTAAAATTCATCACGTAGGCATTCACGATGGAGACGTGCCAGATAAAAAAAAATGCGGTGCGAGCGTGCATCTCTCACTTTTTCTTAACCTCTTGCACACAAGAGAATTAGAATCCAATGTCGTCCCGTGCATGCATCGATCGATCGATTCGACGGCCGGGAGGGTCCTCGAAGAATATTGCACATGTCGGCAGCGCAGCGCAGGTGTACGCGCGTGCAGATTCTGCCGACGTGGCCTCGCCGGAGACGGTTGATGCGAGACACGTCGAAGGCCGCCGGAGCCGCGAAAGACGCGGCCGCGCGCGGTATAAATTGCGACGTAGCCCCGCACCGCAGTACAAACACAAGCACCGGTCGCATCGATACTTCATCTCGTCGAGACCAATATATACAAACCGATATCGATCGTGATCTAAGTAGTGGTAAGTGTTGGATCGTAATTACCTTGTTTAATTAATTAATTGATCCCCATGGATTCGCATGCTTGATGGACAGATTAATTAGGCCGGGAGCCATGGGAGGCGGGCACAACATGCAGGGCGGCCACAACGGCGGCGTGAAGGGGCTGGTCTCCAAGCTCGTCGGCGGCGGCGGCCATGGCAGTGGAGGCGGCCACGGTTACGAGAAAGGTTACGGTGGGCACGGTTATCAGCAAGGTTACGGCGGCCACGGCTACGAGCAAGGGTACGGCGGCCACGGTTACGCGCAAGGGTACGGCGGCGCCGCCCACGGCGCGTACCCTCCGCCCCACGGCGCCTACCCCGGGCAGGGCTACGCCCCGGGCGCCTACCCCTCGTCCCACGGCGCGCCGCACGGTGGAGGTACTGAATTTTCGCTGCTCGTATTTTTGTTGCTGCTTAAATTTATAAGCTACAATTTAAATTTTTAATTTTGAGATTTTTATCTGTTTATTTTTTAAAAAATTAATTTTTAAATCATTATAAACACATATATTACACATATATTGTTTTATTTATAAATTATTTTCAGTTTACACCTATTTCGTTTGGTTTTTCATTAACTACGTGAAAAGATAACCCCTTAATTCGCGCTTGATTCCTGCGTTTATTCACACGGGGAATTAACGGCGGCGTGCATGCAGGGCACATGGGGTCGTACCAAACCGGCCATGGCGGCGGCGGCGGCGGGGGCCACTACGGCGGAAAGCACCAGGGCGGCAAGTGGAAGTGAAGCGGCCGGTGCAGTGGCCGCTCGCTCTCTACGTACGTACGTACGCACCAGCTTCTGTACTGCAAGAAATAAATAAAGTGCAGGCAGACAGACGGACAGATCTGTGTGTAGTACAGTACGTACGTGAGCTTGTAGCTGATGGCTTGTTAAAACAGGTGGTGAGTCGTGACGTATACTTTGAGTGTGTACTTATCTAGTGTACTTAACTGGCTTGTGTGTACCAAAATACTCTCGTGCTGTATGCCTGTATAAGTCAGTGAGAGCAATATACAGTCAGTAACTTGAGAATTATGTGCCAACGCGGGAGATGAAAGAAGAGGAGAACAGACGAATGTGCTGCTTTTAAGCAATAAAGATGTATAAGATTTATGAATTGGAAGTTTTTTCAGTTCATTATGGCCGATAGACCTACCGAATTTCCCTAAAAGTTGGTGGTCAATCAAATTATTTTGGAGCAAAGCAAAAGACGCAGAGTCTAACCTGATCTTTACACGTAAGCAACCCTAACACTAACATGCTTAAGGGTGCGTACAAAGTTGCTTATGAGCTGACTCTCTCATTCGCCACGTAAGTAAATTTGGTGATGTGGAGAAAAGAGAGAAAAAGAGAGAGAAGAGTTGTTGTCATACATGACAACGGTTTAGAATCGACTCTTAGCATTTATTAAATGAAACTTTCTTATATGAGGATGTATAAAAGGAACCTAGCGTAATAAAAAATATTTTATTACATTAATGAAGAAACAATACCTAACTCTATACTTCGTACATATCATTATAAAATAAACTTTTATCCCTGACGTGGAATAAACTTTTGTTGCTGACGTGACTTAAGATAGAGCCCACAGTGGACTCTACCATTGAATATACCCTAATCCTATGCATATCCTTAACTGGAGTGGAGAGACTCCGTGCACGTCTCTCAACTGCAAAACCAGTTATTTATCTATACCTCCTCGCTATGTTTCATAATGTAATATGTTTGATTATTTTTAGGTTACAACATTTGATTATTCGTCTTATTCAAAAATTTAGTACAAATATAAAAAATATAAGTCGTGACTAAAGTTCTTTTTAATAATAATAAAGTAAGTCATAAACAAAATAAATAATATTTCTATAATTTTTTAATAAGACAAATAGTTAAACATTGCAAGCATGAGACAGGGAGCACTATCAAAGCCAATAAGGCTTCGAGCGGCCGTCGACCGCGCTGTGACCCAGTCTGTCAAGTCCGGTTGTGCTATACCAAAATACAAAAGCTCCTCCTAGCCCAATGGATAAGGGTGACGCTCCACAAGCATGAAGTCCCGACTTCGATTCGAATTGAATCTTCGGACGTTGCTCAAAGTCACGGACAGAGCCATCGTTGTCATGGAGCTTTGGTAAGTATTCAAGGGTTCATCACATTTTCTTTTCTTCTGAAGCTTCTTCTGATGTTCAGTGAATTTTTAATTGGGTAAAGAAATGAGAAATATTCCCCTTGGATGGAAATACGAGATTTTGTTTCTTCCCATGGTTCTTGATTTTTTTTAATCATGAGTTGGTTGTTTCCTCCATTGTCTGAACTGAAAAGGACTAACTTTTACCGAAAAATTGAAGTTTGTGGATTGAATTGTGGCAAGCGCGGCCTCCCACTGGAACCATGTCAGCCTCATTGCTTCCAAGGTTCTTGCCCTCCTTACTTCCGTTTCTGTGTTTTTCTCTACATACAATGTTTAGATTTAATTTTATTATTGTATCGAACCTCCCCACATGGTAGCAATCCAAATAAAGATATTACATTAGATTAAAAAAAAAATAAAGGGACAAGGGCTTAGAAAAATTGGTTGAAAATGACATAACGAGGTGTACGCTTCTGAAATCAATTGCGCATTAACCATGATTTACTAGACACATAATTTATTTTCAAAAATTATTTAAATTTGAATAATTAAAATTAGCTTGACCTGGTGCAACGCACGGGCATTTTTCTAGTAGAGTATATGGTTAACGCTTAGATCAATTTGTGTCATTTAGTGGTTTAGGGCCTATTCATTTTAAAGGAAAAAACAAAAGATCCAATTCCTAATGATTGTATTACTTGGAAAGCCATTTGGTTCATATTAATGAAGTATAGGGAAATCAAAGAAAAAATTTCTTTTCTACAAGTTGTAGCGAGAAAATATAGGGAAATTTTCATTCACTCAAACTTCTTGAAAAAATTCCAATGGATTGATATTGCCAGAACGTTCATATTCCTCCTACGGTTTTAGATGATGGGGTACCTACATACTCCCTCCTTCTCTAAATGTTTGACGCCGTTAACTTTTTAATACACGTTTGACTATTCATCTTATTAAAAAAATTTACATAATTATTAATTATTTTTATATCATTTCATTTATTGTTAAATATACTTTTATGCATATATATAGCTTTACATATTTGACAAAAAAATTAAATAAGACAAATAGTCAAACATTTATAAAAAGTCAACGGCATCAAACATTCAGTGACGGAGGTAATACTATTTTAACATGATTTTTTATGTATGACATAACACTTACGTGGAATTATATAGTTTCCTTTTCAAGAAAAAAAAAGTGAGACACGTACCTAAGTCACTTAGAAAAAAATAATGAGGTACCTATGTCACCTATCCCCTAACTCCTATATTTATCTCCTCCATTCCTCTTCGTCGAGGGCTAGCCGAGTGGAGAGTCGCAATGACCTGTCTTGCAGGCAGATTAGATGATGGTGAGGACATCAACGCTATTGATACATCCACGCCTATATCCACACAAGTACAACTACATGGTCTTATTACTCACACTCGTGCACGCCAACTCAATTATCATGTGAGTTCATTCTTAAGTTCATATTCATATTATTTATACAATGGAGATGTGTCCACTCTTGTTTTGCTTATGAATGATGGAAAGGATCCAAAGGGAAGTGGATTCGCGAGGGCTGGATTCAGACTGTACGTCAGTACAACTTGTGACGATTGCCACGAATTCATTTCGACTCTATTTTGGATGTGCAATTACTTTATGGAAAGATTATCAAGTCTCTTTCATATGGATCCGGACTTTTCTAAAATTTTAGTGTGAAATTTGGTCAGTACCTACTCAAAGAATATAAAATTGCTCTACAGTAAATGATCATCACAAACTGAAAGATTCAACAACAGGTTCAAGACACAACATGGATCACATTCCATTATTCACTAGTGACTAGTAAACGCGTCAGAACTCAGAAGCAAAATTGACAGGGAAAATGTTTTTACAGAGCATACATGGAATATACAGTACTCCACTACTAATGTATACCAAACTAATCTAGAGATGTAGAAGAAAAGATAGATACGTCTAATACGGCCGCCGTTTTTCAATTCGATTGAGAGTTTCGAGCTAACCGGTCGGTCGATCGATCGCTAACATGCGGGCTTGTTGGGGGCGTACGGCGTATCCCCGCCGCTAGCTTAGTGACCATAACGCAGAAGCAGAATCATCCATATCTTCTCAAACTCGAGAAGAACGGAATGGCGAGCAAGACACACACCCAAATTTGTAGTTAGGAAAGGAGATACATTATTTGTAGGATAGGTTATTACTAAATCTCCACCCAAATTTGACAAAAAAAATGATGGTACAGTAGTCTCTAGACTTCTACATGAGATGTGATCATGTGACTGACCTTCTTACTATTAGACCATTTTTATCGTCCTTAAATAGGTACCGAGAGGTACCAAAATTTTTACAGTCCTTGAGTAGGTACCAAATTTTACACTAAAATTTTGGTACCTCTCGATACCTTCTCAACGATCGCTCTACTTTAACGGAATTCTTCTTATGACAAATGGTCAATTGAAACTTTAAGCAACTTGTTAATACTGCTAAATTAGTAGTGCTATACTGATTTGGTGGTTCGAAATAATCTTGCGGCGCCACACCGGTGTTGCTCCAGAATATTCTTGTCAAAAATTTTTATATTTTTTAATGACTATTTATATAAGCATGCAAGCACACATGTACTAAAACTATTTCCCTCCGGGCCAGGAAGAAGTGCCTGTGCTACGCGAGGACCACCGGCATCCCCTGGCGTATGTTGCGCAGTATGGTAGCGCGCGCATGGAGCTTGCTGTGGGCAAGGTCCATCAACCTGATGGCTTCCTTCCAACCATCCCGTTGCGCTGCCAACCTTCATGAACGCTTCCTTCACTGTGCGCGCCAGATCATCCCACTTCTCCATTGCCGTCGATCGAGCTCTCCCTCTCCCCCTCTCTCAGTTTTGGTTGGGGATGAAGCGTCTGTTCCCAGCGTGTGGCGGTTTGGATGGAGACGAAGACGAGCATGTAATTTATAGGCGCGAGCACCGCGCGGAGAGGTGAAAATCTGGTTCATTGATAACTCGGGCGCCCGCGGTTTAAAAGTTTTTAACCGTGAGTATTTACCTTCTTCACTCCGGCCCTGAGGTGAAAAATCCGTTACGGCCGTGGGCTTCACGTGTCTTCGCGCAGCGAAGCCGAAGCGAAGCCTTCCAGAAACAAACATTCGAACACCCACCAAGCGAGCGAGAGAGATGGCGGAGGAGGCCTGGAGGGCGCGGTTGCGGGAGCGGGTGGTGGAGGCGGAGGGCCTCTTCGATACCGTGCTCCACGTCCTCACCGAGCGGGAGCACCTGGCGGCGCCGATTCTCGCGGGCGACGCGGCGGCCAAGGACGCCAGGTTGAAGGACGTGCTGCGGGTTCTCGTGGACGCGTCCAGCGATGGGGGCCGAGCTCCTCGCTGTCCGTGGAGCCAGCTTCAACCCTCTGTTTCCCTACCACGAGATCGACCAGCTCGGAGAGGATGAATACCTTGCGGAGATGGACGCTGGGGCCAAGCTCCATGGCGCCGTGGAGGCAGCCCAGGAAGCGTGCACCTGTTTTGACAGCATCTGCGGGCACCTGCATGCGATGATCCTCCTGCTGGACTATCCGGGTCTCCTGGACGTGATCGAGGAGGAGCGCGTCGCCGCAGCTGCTGACCTCTCGGCCGCGATAGAGAGGGTTAGGTTGGGGCGCAGCATGGCCGCCGGCGCCCGGCAGGATGTGTCCGCCGGCGGCACCGATTGATTCCGTCGAATGCTCGCGTTCGCCATTTGACTTGTTCCTACTTTGCTACCTGTTCGTGTCGTCTGATGATGAATTCTGAATCATTAGTTGAGCATTAACTTGTTCCTCACCTGGATTATAATGCAGTAGTTTTTCCTTGGATATATGCAAGCATTGTTAATCCGATGATGCGAGATTTTCTACGTACCTGGATTGCTAGCTTCTTGTTAATTGTTCAATTGTAAAGATGCACCTACAAATTTGCAAGACAGCAGATTGGGAGAATGGGAGCTTAATTTTTCTGTCATGTTTGGGGTTTCAGATTTACGAACAGGTTTAGCTATGGGAGGTTAATATGAGCGATATTCATCTATTCACAAACTAGAGCACTAGGACTGGAAGCAGTTTTTAAGTATACGGGTGTATGTACATCCGTTGCTTATATGTCATCTAAATAGTATTAAATGTAAGATGTTTGATTTTTTTTAACGTTTGACCATTCGTCTTATTTAAAAATTTAGTATAAATATAAAAATGATAAATCGTCTTAAAGTTCTTTTGATAATAAAGTAAGTCAAAAGCAAAATAAATAATATTTTCATAATCTATTATATATATAAAGTAATAGAAAAACAAACCACCACGTTAATTCTCACGGGCTAGAAATTCCGAGATTAATCGAAAGAAAATAGGAGAAAGGGAAAAAAAAGAAAATATCAGTTTTTTAGTCGGACAATGAACAGACCGTATACTATAAGAGAGAGAGAAAAAAAAGAAAATACCGGTATTTGAGTCGGACTTCCTCCTTCACGCGAGAATATCTTAATCGGATATGCTCAATTATTTGGTTCAGCGATGGATCAACGTACAAATATAACATAATATGGCGCTTACAATTGGTTTCCGAGTTGAACACAATCTACATATATATTATAATATATGTTCGTTCTAAATTGTAGAAATTATCACGTTAATCGAAGAAAAAATCTATAATGTTAGATCATGAAATATCTAGATCATATGGTCTAAATTTAAGGCTAGAAATTATCACGTTAATTGAAGAAAAAAAAAGAAAAATCTACACTGTTAGAACATGATATATCTCATAGATCATACGATTAGGCACGAGTATCACGTTCACTCTAGAGGGTACAAATTAACAACATACGGACACAATGACGTAATGATTCTGGCAGCCAGTTGTTTATAATGCATTACATATAATTATGTTTCTATATATGCATGTTCAAAAATCTCACGTTAATCAAAAACATAAAAAAATCTAATTAGAAATACAATTTTAGAGTCCATGTGTAATTAAAAAGAATCCGATTAGAAATACAATTTTAGAACTAAAAATAACGAAAATAATAAAAATAATAGATGTGTAAATACAGTTTAGAAAATCTAAATATTGAATTAAACCCATGTTAATCAAAAAAAGAATCCAATTAGAAATACAATTTCAAAATTAGAAATAACAAAAAATAATTAAAAAGAGTATACGTGTAAACACAGTTTAGAAAAAAAACAAATTTCAGAGTCCATCCATAAATACAATTTGGAAACATCTGAATCTAAAATTACGGTAAAAATTCGATTAGAAAAACAGTTTCAGAACTAAAAATAAAGAAAATAATATAAAAGAGTCCATGTGTAAATACAATTTATAAAAAAATCCAAAATTAAAATTAAAATTTTTAAATTAATTGATATTGAGGGAAGAGTCCATCTATAAATACAATTTAGAAAGATCTAAAGTTCCGGTAAAAAATAAGTAAATCAAGAGAAGTCAACATATAAATATAAATTTAGAAATATCTAAAATTTGAATTATAAATTAATTATTATGCAGAAAAGAGTGTATGTACAAGTATAATTTAGAATAGAGATAAATAAGGTTCGACGTAAAAATAAATTTAGATAAATTTTATTTTGAATGAATAATTAAAAGTTAATTATTATCAAGATAAAAACCTTATATACCGATGCTAGCCGCGCAATATGTGTGGGCCACCCTGCTAGTTTTTTGAATAAGACAAATGGTAAACATTGCATGAAAAAAGTCAAAACATCTTACATTATGAAACAGAGGGAGTATGAAAAAATTTGACAAGATAGTTTAATATGAGTTATATCATTCCACTAACATGCAAGTTTAAATTCAACTTCTACAAATTGTAGCAAAAATAACAAAAATAATTATGAATATGCGTATGCTTAGTTTTAGTTTTTTTTTTCTACAACTTGTAGAAGTTAAATTTAAAGTTGCATGTTTGTGGAGTGATATAACTCATATTAATCTATCTTGCCAAATTTTTTTATATTTTTAATGACTATTTAGATAACATACAAGCACACGGGTGTACATACATTCGTGTGCTAAAAACTGTTTCTCTCACTAGGACTAGAATCTGTTTGAGTTTGTGGCTGTGCTGCACAAAGGTGCAATGAATAACTGAAAATAGGAAACAGAGTATCATTGTGTATATCTGTTTGGTTAATTTCGGAAATAAAAATGAGCATTTGAATGCAGTCTCTTCAACTAAAGGCGTCAGTGTTGCACGAGTTTGTTTACACTGACATTGCTGTGTTTTGGTTCATCTCCATGCAGCTTTTCCTTTCCTTAATGAAATTTCTGTCTGCATTACGTATGACGTTGGTATTAGCAAGAGTTATGATCATTTCAAGTACTGGTGCATATTCAGAACTCCTTTGAGCTTTCCTTAAATACGAAGTGATCAAGTTATCTTTTACGTCCATGCTCGTTGTTCTTCTGTTCTTTGCTCGTGGATTTTCCTTAATCTCGTCCGCACGACTGGTCAACTGCGTGTTTGTGTATAATTTTTTTTTGGCACTTTCTGCTCAAGGTTACCAAGCACTCTGGATGCATGTCAATAACAGCCTCTGTTGCTTTCGGCGGCTATACGTAGATTCTGTGGATTCTTTTAGTGCAGTAGTTCTCTCTTGGATATAGGAATGCCTTTCTTAATCTGATGATGCGAGATTTTCTACGTGGATTGCTAGCCTGTTAAATTATCAAGATGCACTTGTTGATTAATTGTTTGTCAGAAAAATAGAAGTTTGCAAATGGGTTGACATGAGGTGGCTGGAGTTCACAGCGTGTGCGGAACACGAGAACATCTGGAGCCCTTCCTGTCGGACACAATAAGTATCAAATAGTTCAATTTTGGACTAGAACATGTGCCACAAAATCCTCAACAATATCAACGAATTTTTGCATGGTTTCGTCATGGAACGCACGCTATATATTGTGAACACCGAGTAGAAACAAAATTACACACGCTCATGCTGGAACTCTATCTTCACCGCTTCCTCTGATCTGGGGTGACCTAAAATTAGGAAAAGGAACGCTCAATACCGGCTTGATCCCTCTGTTTTGTAACTACTAGAAGCAAATAACTGTGTTTTTTTAAAAGTTATCTATGAACAAAAGCGTCCAGAAAATACATCATTCTTTTTATTTGATGTCATTGACTTCATTCATATTTATTTATAAAAATACATAATTATTAATTGTTTTATTTTGATTTATTAATCATCACAGGATTTATAATTTTGTATATTTGTAAAAAAATTTAAATAAAACGAATGTAGGTCCAAAATTCAACAACGCTAAGTAAAAATACCGGAGTGAGTATTTTGTATATATCAACCCAAAGAATCTAACCTAAAACATAATAATTTGTACATGCAGAAACTAATTAAGAAAAATAAATATCATTAGAGAATGGAAGTTTCTTCAGTTTAATGTTCGATCGGTGAACCGATACAAGATAATAGGCCACTGCAGACAAGTGATAAATAACCGTTGTGGTGGGACTATCCCACAAATTGACAAAAAAAAGTCACATACATACAACTTTTTCTCAGACTACTCGTTTAATAATTTATATCACTTTAGATAATGACGTCATCTTCAAAATATTTGTTTTGACTATCACTATATACATGTATAAAATAAATACTTACATTTATTAAAAGTATTTCCTAAGGCTTGTGTGTACATGTTGTCGCAGTGTATTTAAACTAAATATTTTTAAAAATATTAATGTTCAAAATTTTTAACATCTAAGTATATAATTATCTAAAACGATATGAATTATAAGACAATAATTACTGACATTAAATGGATAACAGTTGATTTCCTATATTCCTACATTAATGTCAACTGTCGAAGGTAACCACAACCACTGGACACCATTTGAAAACAGGGAAAATAGCAATTATTATATATTCTACTATAACTGTTGGATTAACTCACATAATAAACTAATAACAGCCACAATGAGTAGCCACGTGTTTCTGAGTGGAAAAAACAGTAGCGGGCATTGGAACACCTTCATTAGTTGTTGATTAATCCACGTGCTAGCTCTGCTCCGCTGTAATTGTCGTCCACTCGAGCACAGGATAATTTTGCGTATGAACATTATGGTAACAGAATACCCATTTTCCTTCCTTATCGAGTGCAATGCTACGTATAAATTCTTCACATTCTTTTCCAAGAATTTCTGGGCTTTCGGAACGCATAAACTCCGATACAAATACTACTGTCATCTTCTTCAAGGTCGGTGCACTTACATGCAACAATTTCATCAACCTAGCTTCGTACTCTCGCACACGGCAATAGCAAGTGAACCTTATCTCTTGAAGATGCTCTAGGGAGATGATAGGGTGATCCCACTGATTTTGATTGCCAACTCCTACAGATCTTTTGTGATTTGCCTGTGAATCATCATCATCATCATCATCATATATAAGATTGAGAAGAATTATTTATTATAAATGAAAATTTAAGATTCTTGAAAAAATATTTAGAGGAATCAAAGTTTTAGTGTAAAATTTTAGTGTCTCATAATAATACCTTAGGTAACAAAGTTTTTATACTAGAAAACACGACAACTCTATATGGTTTCACGAGGATGGTAAAAGAAAATCTTATCATAAGAGAACCAACGGTAAGTTGTTCCCTCCATATTTTAATAAATGACATCTTTAACTTTTTGACATACCTTTGACCATTTATCTTATTTAATTTTTTGTGTAAACATGTGAAAGTGTGAGTAATAATCAAAATATATTAAAAAATCCAATCATAATAAAATAAATGATAATCACAAATCTTTTTTTTAAATAAGATGGATAGTGAAAAAAGTCATATATTAAAATGCGGTGGGAGTAACTCACATGGAACTATAGCAACTTACCTTCTGATGATAACTTATGCCAAGCTGGAGATGTTTGAGAAATTTGCAGCGAGTAAGGTGACATAATATGCTAGCAATGTCGTACATCTCGTCCAACGCCAGAACTCGTATTGATAAAGATGTAACATGAGGAAGCTGTGGTACATCTTTCATCAAATCAACCTCTTCGTATTCCTGCACAAAGGATCAATGTTAGGTTTTTAAGCCTGAAGTTGAAGGCATCATGAATGATTATATCTAACAAAACATGCATGCACCTTCAATATATTAGAAAGGGAAAAAACATTTACGTTACATACTATATACGTACGAATGAGTAACACTAAAGCATATTTAAAAAAATAACTCGATGTATTAATTTTTTAAAATTTTAGTACCTTTAAAGGGCCTGGTGATATTTCATATTAAAAAAAGGTATCTCTAAAGATAGTAAAATTATATATATAGCACGGAAAAGAGTCGTAGTTAACTACGACACTTGCAATGCATCTGCAAAGCGCAAACTAATTAATACCATAAGAGCGCATGCATGGTATGTATATACAACAGGGGTAATTTTATCATATTTAAGAAAATATCTTTAGGTACACAAATTTAAAAACAAAATTTTTAATTTTAGTACGTCAAGTTATATGGTAATTGACTGTACCAAAATTTATAATAAAATTATGGTACTTCTCGGTATTTTTTAAAAAAATTTCTCATAGAACATGTATATTTGGGAATGGCAATTTGAACATTCTTGAAAAAAAAATTATCAAAATTTACACTAGAATAGAAATTGTCAGTACCTTTCTTAGGAATGTTAAATTTGCTCAAACAACATACGTACCTGGGAAATACACATGTCTATTTTGAGAAACTGAAGGAATCTGAAGCATTGTAGAAGTTGAATGCTAGCTTGATTTATACGGCGAACACATCCAGGTCCTATTAACCTCAGCGGAATCTCGAGGTTCCGCACGCGCGGCATATCCTCGGCGATGACTATGGGATTCACGTTGACGTGGGGGGTTGTGAACTCCTCCAGCCTCGGCGCCGAGATCGCCAGCTTCCGTAGATGCAGAGAGCATCTCATGTGGAGAACACGGAGCCTGGGGGTTTTGATCTCCAGCAACAAAGGCGTATTTCCTCGGCTGATTTCCTCCAGCGACAGCTCTACAAGGCCATCGGACACGATATGCAACTCTACCACCTGAGCGACTATTAGTCTATGCAGACGTAGCTTCTGCAAACGCGGGCAGCATGCTGGCGACCAGAGGCGTTGGAGGAGGTGGACGCTGTCGTCGTCGTCGAGCCGCACATTCTCGAGCGAAAGATCCGTAAGCGAATCGAACGTCACGTCGGCGGGGAGCCGAAGACAAGCGTTGGTCAATGACAAGACCATGGTCTTCAACCTTGCTGACCCGGGAAGCTCACCCAAAACCACGCCGCCGTCCAAGCTGTTGCTGCTGCCTAGCCTGAACGGGCATTCAAGTTGCAAGGTGAAAGACTCGGACACCCGCTGCATACCATACCGGATCCAGGCATCGACTTGGGCGACGTCGACGCACGGCGCGCGACCAACCATGTCGAGGGTATGGAACGACGGCCACCTGAGGGAGATGGCCAGCTCCTCGACGCCGGCATCGGATTGGTCTGCCGCACCGCGCCTGCCGAGGACGCTGTTGACGAAGCGGACGAACTCATCGAGCTTCTCCTGCCGGCACAATTCATGATCGTCATCGGGGCAGGGGAAGCGGAGGAAAGGGACACGCGCCACGAGGTGGCGCCACCGCCGCGACACCGCGCATGCGCGCACCACGTCGGCCATGGTGGGCAGCAAGCCGAGGATGTGCGCGAGAACATCGTCGCCGAGGTGGCTGATTAGGTCGCCGCCGCCACCGGATGGATCTCGCGGCCGCCGTTTCGCCTCGCGCTCAACCGTGACGGACTCCATGGAAAAAGAGAAACAAAAAAACAACAGATTCGGTTGCGTGGTTGGGTGCCGTCTGTGTGACCGGGTGCAGGAGATTAGTCTTGATCACGTCAAAAGATCTGGATCAGCTTGGACTCTGCGTTCTTTGTTTTGGGCCCAAACAATTCAGTCGGCATACCAAAACTTACAGGGGAAATTCGGCAGGTTAAGATGGCCCAAGATCCCGGCCTTAATGAACCTGCTGTAGCCCGTGGGCCTCCAGGCTCCTCGTTCTTCTGCTCTCTTCTGAATCCTCATCAATTTGATGATCCGAAGCTGAGATTTTATAGTAGTCACCGGGGGACGAGAAGCCCCACCAAAATTATATTAAATAAGAGCAATTTTATAGTTTTTGAGAAAATGTTGAGAGGTATCAAAATTTTAATGTAAAATTCAGTATCTTAAAAAAGATACCAAATTTTACACTAAAATTTTGATATCTCTCGGTGCATACTCAAGTGCTGTAAAAATGCTAATTAAACAAACCTTAATAGTGGCATTACATGGAGGGAGATGGAGAAAAAAGATTTCATTCCCATGGTAGAGGAAAAGATTAAGCCATAAAAAAAATTCTTGTTTCTATTGTCGATTACATATCTACTTGAGACGATGAGACCGGATGTTCGTTTCATGAACAAAGTTTGATAAAAGACGTTGATGAGACGGCGACAGGGATTTGAACCTAACATGTGATCGTGTATTTTTAAGAATGTTCAATAGGTTGCAATCCACTCATACTCCAATAAAAAGTTTTAAATGATGACACACGAGAAACTAAAATACACTAGGTAGGAAATGAGATACATTATTTGTAGGATAGGTTATTACTAAATCTCCATCCGAATTTGAAAAAAAAATCACGGTACAGTAGTCTCTAGACTCCTACATGAGATGTGATCATGTGACTGACCTCATTACTGTTAAGAGCATTTTTACAATCCTTGAATAGATATCGAGAGGTACTAAAATTTTTACCGTCCTTAAGTAGGTATTAAATTTTACACTAAAATTTTAGTATCCCTCCATACCTTTTCAATGATTGTTCTACTGTTAAATGGAATCCTTCTTATGAAAAATGGTCAATTGAAACTTTAAGCAACTTGTCAATGCTGCTAAATTAGTAAGGCTATGCTGATTTGGTGGTTCGAAATAATCCTGCAGCGCCACGCCGGTGTTGCCCCAGAAGAGGGATGGGCAACGATCGACCCATGGGCAATCCATGGCTCCCAAAAATAAAAAGCAGTTTATTTATTTGAGTTAGAGACGGTCATGAATTACTTGGGGTGGACTCATGCCCATCCCTACCCTAGATAGCTTTGCTACCGTGGCGTTTAACCCAAACATACAGTAGAGAGCAATTTTATGGTCCTTGAGTATATACCGAGACGTACAAAATATTTAGTGTGGAATTTGATACTACTCAAGACGGTAAAATTACTCTATATATAGTAAATGATCATCACAAACTGAGAGATTCAGCAGCAAGTTCAAGACACAACATGGATCGCATTCCATTATTCACTAACAACTAGTAAATGTGTCAGAACTTTGAAGCAAAATTGGCAGGGGAAATGTTTTTACAGAGCATCCATGGAATCTTAGCATTAGTTTGAATTATTTATGCATATGAGGCATGGCTATGCATATCAAACGAGAAAATCTATGGATCAAATATCTTCAGTTCGAATCAAGGAAGTGGCTAATCAGTGAAAGGAGGTCACTAAGTCATCGAGTATAATTAACTATAATTATTTAGGTCGTACATGGTTTTGTATATAGAAACAAAAAGATTTAGGAATCAAATGAGATCGGTCAAAATGAATGATATGAACTCAACACTTGAAAGGCATCAATATTTTAAGATGGGCTCTGGATATGGATAATATAGCTTAGATGTGTAAAGATAGTTAGCAAAAAGAAAACTTATCGGATCAAGGAGTTGACATCAAATTTAGATAGGTTTGGAATATTCGATGAATAGTAATCTTTAGGTTCGAAAAAAATTAGGGTTACACCAACAGAATTTCCGATGGTGTCGAAACTGATACCAACATATTCGAAATAATTCCAAGAATCTTGATTAGGTTTTTTTAGGCAAAGATTTTGTAATAGGTTTCGGTTTCGAAATCGAAGGTTAAATTTATAAAGGAATTGATTTGGAAGAAAAAAGGAATTTTGATTTATTTTTAATAGGAAAAAGAAATTAGAATGGCCTCTACTTATTTTATTTTATTTTATTTCCTTCCCCTTTTATTTTTTTCTTTATTTCCTTCTTTCCTTTTTTTTTCTTTGTTCTGTCTCCCTAATTTTCTTTTCTTCTTTTTTTTTTCTCTCCTCGTTTCTTTTTTCCCCCGCTCCTCTCTCTCTTCTTTCTTCTCTCTTTCTTGTTCTCTCTCGTTTACAGAGGCGGCCGGCAAGGAGGAGGGTGCCGGCGGCGGGAGAAGCCGGCTCCGGCCAGTGGGAACCGGATCCACGGTCGCGGGGTCCAGGCCGACTTGTCCCTTGGGACGGCGACGGCCGGGAAGCAGCCTGCAGGGCCGGCGACGGCGGCCAGAAGAGGGCGGCGGCGCTCCGGCGGGTTCAGGTTCAGGCCCAGGCGCGGCGGCCGGGAAGAACCAGGTAAGGGAGGAGGTGACAGCCGCGCCGGCGGATGGGCGCGGGGCGGCGCGAGACGGCGGAACGCCGTGCAGCCGGCGACGGCAAAACCAAGTAGCCGCAAGACGGCGGCGCGGGAGGTGACCCCGGTGAAATTCCGGCGACGATTTCAACAGGGAAGGAGAGGGGAATAAAGCGCAAGAGTGCCACGGTCCCATTTTTTGCCTTCAATTCGAGAGATGGAGCAGAAGAGGAGACGACAAATTTCTTGATCGAGCGCCGGCCACCGAAACCTTGACCTTGTCCTGGTCGAGCCCGACGGCGGTGGTTCCGGCCCAGGCAGTCGGCGCAGCTTCAGGGAGAGGTGGAGATGGGCATCGTGACCCTTTGCGCCGTTGGGGACTACTGGTGAGGTGGACGTGGGGAAGATGGATGGAGAGTGACAGTGGCGGTGGCGAACTCGAGCTCCAGAAGCTCGAACATAGAGGAAAAATAGTGAAGGTCGGTTTGGCTCATGCTGATGAATGAATGCACGACGCGTGGAGGTATGACATCGTTGGATGAACAATCGCATGGCAGAGTGATGTGGATGACGACGACGTCGGTTGCGATGCTGATCAACATAGAGGACTCGGCTTCACTTCTGAGTGCGAGGGCGACGCGTCGGTTCGGCCGTGGGCTTCACTTCTGAGTAGTGGAACTTTAAGTAAATATTCGATATGAACTTGGATAGAACAATTTTGAACGAGTAAGATTGAGAACTAGTAATATGGACATATCTTAAATAAAAATATTTATTAGTGTAAAGGTAGCACCGGACATGATAGTTATGAAAGAAATGGATTTAATGGTGGGCTTTTAGATTGATAGCGATGATCGGAAAGTAAAAAGGAGAAAGACATGGAGTTCTAGCATGCTCCAACTAAGAACGACAACTTACAATATTTTTGCAAAAAATTTACTATAATATTTCGAGTATTTCATACGATCGATCAATCACTAACTTGCGGGCTTCTTGGGGACGTACGTCGTACCCCGCCGCTAGCTCAGTGACCACGACGCAGACGCAGAATCATCCATATCTCCTCAAACTCGAGAAGAACGGAATGGCGAGCAAGGCGCACCTCGTCCATCGCAGCGGAGACGAACGACATGCCGAGGACCATCGAGCCGTACGCCCACAGTATGTTTTCCTCCTGAAGAGACGGGTTATCCCGTAGCTTGGCAATCGACTTCCTGGCCGCTCGGAAGCCAGAGACGACCTCTGTAGCCATCCTCGCTGCTTTGTCGAAGTGCGCGACACCGTGCTGATGGTGAGAGTGCCATCCCTGGTATCGTTCGTCGTCTTGGAGTCCAAAGTAGGTGCCGAAGCGAACGAGGATGCGGTGGATCTCACCGTAGCGAACGACAGTATGTGACATCTCCAGCTGCATGATCTCGAGGATCAGGGCGACAGGCAAGACTTCCTCCGGAACTGGGTCTGCGAAGTTGTCGACGAAGACGTCCACCGATACCCCCTTGCGCGCCCTCTCCAGCAAGTCAGTGAGCTTGTCGAACTTGCCGTAGACGTCTCGTAACAACCCGAAGACTTCCATCCCGGAGTTGCCGATGAGCCTGAGGGCTCCCAGCGTTGAAAGCGCTGCCTCCCTCATTGTCGCCAGTCGAGCTTGACAATGCTGTAGAATCTGCCATGTGTCAAAGAACTCCAGGGCAACGACGTGTCGTACCTGGTGCACCAAGTCAATAGCGAGGGTGGCGACAGTGGCGGCATTGTCTAGGAGTAGCTCGGCCGCGTATGCCCAGCGCTTGAACTGACCAGAGTCGTGTGTAGGCACTATGTGTAAGATCATGGTCATGATCAATGTTTTGTGATGAACAATTGGCTTATAAATTGGTGTCGGTGTGTGTGACTAATGTGGGTCAGGTTGCGATATCTGTGCCTGGAAGCGGTTGGTTTGTCTCTGTGTGTGCAGGTGACTTGAAGTCAACTGTGGTCAATGGCGAGGACCATGACTAGGTTTAGGGAGGAACTGAGGTCTGAATGGTCAAGATGCCATGTGACATGGTTGGACTAGAGTCGTGATTCTCGGAAGTCAATATCGGTCAACGGCGGTGGGATCGTGACTAGGCTCATGGAGGAGCTGAGGTCCGGACGATCGAGTATGCCGGGTGATGATATTGAATCCGAGGTGGCACATGGTGGAGGAACACCGTGTGGGATGGAATCGTAACGGGCTTCACATGTTGCATGTGTAAGCACCGGAGAAACTGCGAAGAAAATTGAAAGAAAATTGATATAGAAAAGGAAAGGAAAAAAAAGTGCTACAGTACCACGTTTGGTACTGTAGCATGGAAGGACGTCAGGTGTATGCATGGAATATACGTTGGTTTTTGGTTGTTGGTACGGTGGCAGTTGTTTGCTTGTCGTACGTGAGCTTGGTGACCAGCCGTATTTCGTATGTGCGTGTGTGTTCGGTTCGACTACAGGAGTTCGGTTGCAGCAAGGTAACATGTATGGGCTTGGGAGAGTTCGGCGTGCATAAGTACGTATGGAGCAAGGGAAGCATACGTATGGACTTCTACGGATGCATTTGTTCGGCTGTACGTGTACGTGTGCTGATTGGTTTCGGCCGGCCCGTGTGGCTTGTGTGCGTTCGCGAGGAGTCTGGTTAGAGATAGTTTTTTTTTCGATATAAATAGGTATCAAGGGGTATGCCCCCGGTATGCTTTTTGTGAGATTTAGAATTAGAAAATTTGAGTTGAATAGTTGTTGTTCTAGATCAACAATTTTGAGAGGAGCGTTGTTGGTGCGCTTTGTAAATTCTAGTTGATGCAATTAAGTCAAGTTCATTTGATCTACGTCTTCGACTCTCATCTACTAGTGATTTTCTTGATTCTGACGATCTGATCGGCGCTGGTGACTTTCTGGATTTTGACGATCTGATCGGCGGCACAGGAGCGGCGAGATAAAGGTAGCGGTGGCATAAGGAGCAAGGCGATCAAGATATTCTTCGACAGAGGTAATCTTTTATTCCGCGAAAAATTTTTTGGGTTTTGTTTTTCTCTACCATTCACCCCCCTCTGGTAGGTCTGTTTAACTCTGTTTCGACACTATGTTGACCACATCATCAACTGCTGCGTACTGCGCCACCGCATCCTGAACCTTCCTCCTCAACTCGGTGAGGTGGCCGACGACCTCCTGGTGGTGAGCCTTCCATCTGTGGAACGGCTGTTCGTCTTGGATACGATGGCGCGCGGCGTAGCGGACGAAGACGTGGTCGGCCATGGCGTGGCGAGCGGCGGTATGCGCGACCTCGCGGTGGGCATCCTTGAGGATCACGGTGGGGCAGACACCTACAGGCGCCGGATCAGCGAACTGGTTGTAGGCGACCTCCGCAGGCGTCCCATGGCGTATGTTGCGCATCAAAGCAGCGCGCTCTTGGACCTTGCTGCGGGCAACCTCAATCAATCTGATCTCTTCTTTCCCGCTGCACATGAGCATGAGCGCTCCCGGCACAGTCCGTGCCAGATGCTCCATCTCCTCCATTGCCGTCGATCGAGCTATCCCTCCCCGCCTTCTCTCTCTTTTTCGTTGTGGTTCGGGTGGAGCGTGTGGCGGTTTGCCGGTTTGGGTGGGTGAAGACGAAGACGAGCACGTAATTTATAGTCACAAACGCCGCGGGTCGGGAGAAGCGACGGAAAATTACCGTCTCACTGACAACGCGTGCACCCGCAGTTTAGAATTTTTAACTGTGAGTATTATACCTTTCTTCACTCCGGGGGCGCGAGGTGAAAAATCCGTTACGGCCGTGGGCTCCACGTGTCTCCAGGCTGGCTGCCGCTGGCTATTTCGTATCACGCCGCGAGGACAGTAGGCGACGCCTTCCAGAAACAAACAGTCGAACACCCCACCAAGCGAGCGAGAGCGAGAGAGATGGCGGAGGACGCTGTTCCGGGGGCGTGTGGTGGAGGCGCGCGGCGAGCCGCTTCAGGGAGCGCGCGAGATCCTACACGGCGTGCAGCCGCACCTGACGTCGCTGCCGTCGAGACGATCGACGGCGACGCGGAGGCCATGCGCGACAGGGTCCAGCGCGTGGTGACTGCGCTCGGGGAGGTGTCAGGAGATCTCGCCTGCGCGATGTCCTCCACGAAGGCGGCCGAGCTCCTCGCGCTCCGCGGCGGCAGCTTCCACCCGTCGATGCGTCTACTCGGGAACAGCCAACTCGGCGAGCGACACCTCGCGGAGCGGAACGCTGGGAACAAGCTCCCTGACGCCGGGAAGTACGCCCAGGATGCGTACACCTCCGTTTGCTGGTGTCGCAGCCATCTGCATACGGTCCTCCTCCTGCTGGAGCATAAGGGTGTCCCTGACGTGAACGTCTTCATCGACGAGGAGCGCATCGTCGCCGTTGGTGACCTCGCGGACGCGATAGCGAGGGTGGAGTTGAGCGCCGGGAAGGCCGCCAGCGCACGGCAGGATGTGCCCGGCGGCGGAGGCCATTGATTCCGTCGAGACTTCGTCTGCTTGATCCCTCGTTGGTCCGTCGCTTGCTCGCGTTTGCCATTTGACTTGTTACTGCTTTGCTACCTGTTCGTATCGTCCGATCGATGAATTTCTGAATCATTGGTTGAGCATGTACTTGAGCTAGGTTTTCCTTGGATATATGCATGCCTTTTTAATCCGATGTTGCAAGATTTTCTGCTTGGATTTCTAGCTTGTTAATTGTTCGATTGATCAAGATGCACCAATAAATTTGCAACACGGCATATTGGGGGCTTATTTTTTCTGTCATGTTTGGGGATTCAGATTTAAGAAATAAGAATAGCTGTTGGGAGGTTAATATGGGCACTCAAGTAATAAGGGATATTAATCTATTCACGAATTAGAGCACTAGAACTTGATCTCGTTGAGTTTGTGGGTGTCGTACATAAAGGATCAATGAATAACTGAAAATAGGAAACTGCATGTCTTGATTTCATTGTGTATATATGTTTAGTTAATTTCGAAAATAAAACTGAGCATCTGCATACATCCTGTTGAACTAAGCGTCAGTGTTTCAGGAGTTTGTTTACACTGATGTTTCTGACAGTGCTGTTATATATTCGGTTCATCTGCATGTAGTTTTTCGTTTTTTTGAATGAAAATTCTTCCTGCATTATGTATGATTGGTTTTGCATCTTGGTATTAGCAAGACGGTTATGAGTTATGACCATTCTAAGTACTAGTGCATATTCAGAGCTCCTTTGAACTTTATTTAACTCAATATGGAGCTATCAAGTTCTCTTTTATCTCCATGTTTTATGGTCGCTGCTACTCCTTCCAAATTTTAATAGTTAGGACTGTTTTTACATGTTTCTTAGAAAAAATCAATGACATCATTATTAAAAATCAGGTGGAGTAATACATTGTATTCCTTGCTCCTTTTTTTTTTCTTACTCTCACACGTATAACAGATCACCTGTGTATCTGTCTGTACACAAGCAGGCCATGCGTGTAATTTTTTGGGCACTTTCTGCTAATCTGCTCAAGGTTTGCAATCACCGCATGTGCATGTCAATAAGAGCTTTTGTTGCTTTGGACTGTATGTGTATTCTTTGAATTTTTTGTAATCCAGTAGTTTTTCTTGGATAGATGAATGAGTTCTATAATCATGCGAGACTTTCTACATGAATTATTGGCTTGTTAAATTATCAAGATGCCCCTGCTGGTTGATGCAACGTGGATATTTGGGATAGAGCATCTTGGGGAGCTATTTTTGTTATGCACATAGATTGAGATTTGGGAACAAGTTTAGCTGGGCTAATACTGCTACCTCTATTTCATAATGTAAGATGTTTAAATTTTTTTGTTGTAACGTTTGACCATTCGTCTTATTTAAAAATTTAGTACAAATATAAAAAATGACAAGTCGTGCTTAAAGTTCTTTTGATAATAAAGTAAGTAACAAGCAAAATAAATGATATTTCCATAATTTTTTAAATAAAATAAATGATCAGACGTTGGAAGCGAAAAAGTCGAACATCTTACATTAATAAAACGGAGGGAGTATCGACGTTTGAACTGTGGGCTATCCATTTCCCCCATATTTAAGGCACTGTAAGTCTATCTGGTGGGCCAAATTTAAGGCACTGTAAGTCTATCTGGTGGGATGATTGTTCAAGTGTTTTATGAAAAAAGTCACATTTCATATTTGCAAACGATAAAAATAATTTATGAATAAAAATTTCATATACATATTGTTAGTGATTTAAAAACCAACCCAAGGCCGGAAAATAATGTTTGGTGAAAAAAACAAAAAACTAAATTTAATGTTAAAAATTCAAATTTTGACTTATAAACATAAGCATAATTAAAAAGATAGGGGTTTAGCCGTAGTTGTGCTGGCACAATTCACGACTATATTTTTTGGTTCTGAAGAAAACAACGAAAGGTCAATTTCTGTATGCTAGGGCGTTGAAGCTAAGGCAAAATTTAAATTTTTAATTTTAAATTTAGAGTTGATTTTAGGGTTTTGTTATCGTAGTTTATTTTTTAGCATTTGCTTTTAAATCATCAAGAGCAGGTATATAAAAGTTTTATTTATAAATTTTTTTTATTTGCAAGTACCGTTTGACAATGACCCCAAGGTCTTCAGTGTTCAGTGTACTAGGAGAGCAGTAAGATTGCTGACATTGCAATGTGTTGGTTCGTCTTCATGGGGTTTTTTACACCCGTGAATGACCTATATATTAGAAGTACTATATTAGTAAAGATTGGAAACTTTTATTCTATATGGAGATTGCTTCTTGTACCGCCATGAATGATAGATGGAATGATATCATGAGTTATAAAAGAGACTTTAGCAGTACTTGTAACCATAACATGACATGTCAATTGTGTGTCCTATGTGCACAGACCAACTAATTGTCCGATCAAGAGTTTCGAGACCATCCATCCATCAATTACAGGATGGCTCGCTTGTTGGAGGCATCCGTCGTTGCTAGCTCACTTACACTGGCGCGGAATAGTCCAGGCCTTGTCGAACTCGAGGGAAATGGATCGGCACACCTCGCCTATCGCAATGGAGGCTTACACGGTGGCGAGGACCGTGAAGGTGTGGGCCTCCGATGCCCATTATTCCTAAAGAGGGCACCGGTGTGGGAGAACTATGGTCATGTCAACCATGTCCCTGACCACTTGGAAGCTAGAGACGACGTCTCTAGCTAGCCCTCCTAAGTGCCAAGTCTAAGTGGCTGACGGTGCCCTAGTGGTAGCTAGGACTGCCAGCTGCACTATGGTGGATCATCCTAGATGTCAAGGTATGTGTCGGAGCAAATGAAGACGTGGTGGGTCTTGGCATGGTGAACGACGGTATGAGATATCTCACGCTGGGTGATCTTGAGGATCACGGTGACGAGCAAGACTTCCTCGGGAACTATGTCGGTGAAGTTGTGGATGAACACGTCCACTGGCGTCCTCTGGTACAGACTGCGTAACAAATCGATGTGTTGTTCAAACTTGCCACGGGCATCTTGGATCAACCCGAAGGCTTCCATTCCGGTTGTGTCGACGAGACTGAGAGTTCACAATACCATTAGTCCTAGCTCTCTCCACACCTTGAGTCTCGTCATCATCATGCTCTTCCACAGCGCAGGATCGTCTAATCGTCGAATAACTCAGAAGCAACGACGCAATGCATCTGATGCTCCATGTCCAGTACCAGGGTGGCGCTGGAGGCAGCAACATTGATGAGAAACTTGGTTACGGAAGGTTTTTGTAGTCTGTTGTGATTTGAACTGAAATCTCACATTGCTGAACTTCAAAACTTAGAACTTTTTTTCAGATTCGCTACAGCAGTCTGAAGAACAGAGGAATCGGAGCAGCAGGACGACAAATTTGTGCTACGAACTCCAGCAGCGTTATCTCGGTTCACTTGTGTTATTATACCCTGAACTCTAGGAGTTTATTACAACTGAAACAACGCCTAAATGGTTAAATCACAATGATTCAATTTGACTGCGCCATCCCGCGATCGATCATTGGCAGCCACGACAACCACAAAATCAAAAGTTAACTGAAAACAAAATAAACGACTTGATCCTATACTGAACATTGAACCACGTCATGGGAGAGCAACACGACTCTGACTGATTATTCAGGAAACATCAATTAAATGTAAGAATTGGGTGAGACAACGAGATTATACATTAGTCTCGACTCTTGACAATGGCCATAACGTCATCGGTCATCGTGGAATGCCCCACAACATCCTCAACCTTCTTCCTCCTGAGGTTCTTAGCGGGACAAGCTCCCTACGATGAAGTTGTCGAATGCCTCGGCCAACGGCGTAGGTCCCTTCACGTATGTTACGTATCAAAGCAAGACGCTTTTGGAGCTTTCTCTGGGCCACTTTGATATGCTTAGCCCTGAGGGCTTCCTATCCCTAGCCGACGAGCACTAGTGTTCTCGGCCCTGTCAGTGGTAGCTCCTCCTGACTCGTGGCGCGGCGACCGGCGGGTGCTGAGCGAGCCACCGCGCGTGGGATCCTGTGCTGGAATGGCTCATACTTATTGGGCCCGTATTATCTAAACCTCAACGGGATTTCAATTCCTTGCAAGCTATGAACTGGATTGCGACCCTACGTGTTCCCAATGTTTATTGGGCCGCCAAGAGATTATAACTTATGTGCGGCCCATATCAATTTGAATTCTCATCATAAACTGTAAACACGAAATTCTGATATTCCACTTGGCCAGATGCTTTACAGATTTTCGTCTAGTCATGGTATTTTATTATTTACTCTCTAGAAAAGGAGATTTCTTGTTTTACTAAGTTAAAAAAATCAAACTTTTGAAGCTAAAAAAATAAAAGAGGTTTGAATTTTTGGTTGATTTCTTTTTTTATAGAAAAAAGGAGGATTTGAATTAATATGTATATTGCTCATTGAATTCCATGCTTACAGCTTATAGCCTTTCTACCCACACAAAAAGGTTACACCGTACAGCACCATGAACATGTGCATATCTCCGGTTTTATTCTTCTTAAGAGAAGCGTGTCCTAAATTCATGGTCACCCATGGTTGTCACGATTCACAACAAACATATGCGCTATTAATTATTCCAAGTTTGGCCACGTATAACACGTGCTGTTCCATCCAGGCTGGGTGATCAAGACCCTGCCTAGCCGTACAGTGAAGTGCCTTTACATTGGCAACTCCGAATCAGTACCGGAAATTTCCCATTTTGGCATGTAACTTTATCAGAAGAATCAAGTGATTTGCTCAAACCAAACCAGCAAATTAACGCGTGGAAACGAAAGGCGCGCGGCTTACCTACGTCAATAAAAAGGATGCCGATGTCTCCATCTTGATAATTCCCACACATTAGGAGAACTCCATGATTAGCCCTTCGACTGAGAAAAAAAAAACTAAAGAGACAATAATTAGACTACCGATTTCCCCCTTTTTCGATAATTTTGTAGATAAAAAAATTAAAAAACTTGGACTACGGCTCGTTTATATTGTGATAGTACCCCTCTGTCTTTTTAACTTAACGCTGTTAAATTTTGATTTATTACTTAAAAAAATTAAGAATAACTTATAATTTTACTTATTTGCAAAAAAAAAGTTGAATAATACAAACGGTCGAGCGTATATTTAAAATTAAAAGTTAAAAATAAAAATAAAGAGACTATTTTTTTTGAGGCAAAGGGAATATGTTTGAAAAAGGACTACAGCTCGTGGATTCAGAATGAGGAAAGTTTGTCCTTCACAATTACTACATGATAAGAGAATATATTAATCATTCACAGATGTTTCGTTTGATATGGTTTTTAACGGAAGGAAAGAATGAACCAGCAGGTTGGCGTATTTGCGCAGATAGATTTAAATCATTTTATGTTTTATTCATATTTGTTTTAACCTTCAATCTCTAAAATATGTGATTATTTACTTATCTTAATTGTTGTCTATTTAGGTATAATTCTACCGAATATTTATCTATTTGTATTTGTTCTTTAAACATATATTAATTGTATCATGGTGTATCGTAAGCTTAGAACCATAGCTACGTGTGAGAATTTATGAACTACCTATTAGATCCTAATCGTTAAATATAGGATCACTGTGATCTTACAACATAGACTTTTCTTCTTTTTCTCTAATTAACGTGGTAATTTTTACCATCGAGAGAGAGCATGGTAATGATATATATAAACAGGAAATAAGAGGGATCGATGGGCTATAACATAAAAAAGGCTTTTGTAAGAGGAAGAAAATAAATGGCAAAAGGTAAAATCCGACGACAATAGCACTTTGATAGGATCAAATCCGGCGACAATAGCACCTTGGAGGGATTTGTTCTTTCACAAATTTGTTTGCTGGCTAATCTATTTGGTTGATACGACTATAGTCTTATTGTGTTTGCTTGGTATTTATTAGGGAGGGAAATATGACCTTATTGTGTCCTATCACTACTCTATATTAGCTATACAACTCTAATATATTCTAATATATGGATGGATCAACTTGATATGATCTTGTGCTATTAGAAATATAATATTTTCGATTTCTAAATAAATATATAATTATACTTCTTATACAACTATAGCTACCAATCTACACCGTTATAATCTAGACACACCATGATCTAACGGTGCAATTTTTTCTTCGATTAACGTGGTAATTTCTAAAATTTAATAAATTTGTCATATTATGTAGTACTTTTCCAGTAGAATCTATGTGTGTCATTTGTCTTATGTTTAAATTAAATATTTAAGGAATTATGGATAATTGGAATTTTATAAGTTTGATCAAATATTATCCTAAATGATCTATTCTTTTACCGGAGGGAATAATTAATTAAAATCGAATTAACTTAGTATAAACGTGTGGCGCCCATGACGGCATCAACGATGGCCACGCCGCTCCCTAATCCGTGCTCCTGGTATTGGTGCAAACTGTTCAGTCCCTACTCGGATTTTTAATTAATAAATCTTTGTATCTGTTATTTAATTTTTTATTTTGATCTAGATATATTATGATCTAATGTGTAGAATTTTTCTTTTTCTCCAATTAATCTGTACCGTTATAATTTAGACCCACATAATCTAACAGTGCATATATTTCATTTTTCTCTGTTTAGTGTGTAATTTCTAGTCTCCAATTAATCTACATCGTTATAATCTGGACTCACCATGATCTAATGGTTCATATTTTTTTTCTCCGATTAACGTGATAATTTCTAGGTCCCAGAGCAAACGTGGAGCCTCATTTTTTGGTTATCTCTATATTATAATAGATAGATAGATAGATATCCGATTCTTTTAGATAATTAAAGATATAAACAGATGAATAAACTATTGTAGAATTTTTTTAAAAAATATGTTTTAGAATGAACGGATAAGAAATTTTATATAATTTATTTACAACCTTCGGATTTAGGAAGCGTCCGGCCCTGCCGACTTTCCGGAAACGGAAAGCGTGCGGTAGATAAGCATTGCCAAGATTTGCCACACTCGTCCGCCGCTCCTGCCACCCATATCCGCGCGCACGCACATGCGCCTTTCCTTCCCCGCTTCGAGACGTCGCGCTCCGTCGCAGCGAGTGCTTCCTCGTTGCACCAACCCGGTGGCCACCGCGACCCAAGCCTACGCACACACGCCGGTGCGTTGCCGTCTCCATGCAAGCGCGCGCCAACTGTACGCGCTAAACCCGCCTAATTCTTAGGCTCCCCTCAACCTCCTGCTCCTCCCGATCTCCAGCTCTCGTGCTGCCCGAATTCGCCGCTCCGATCGTTGTGAGCGATGGGATTTCGCGTTCGTAGTTAGTAGTAGTAGCTGTCAAAACCACCAAGTAATCTTTGCTTTGCTTCCATACGTATATATATGTGTGTGCGTGCGTGTGCTCCGGGCAGTGGATCTTGGGGGATGGGAGTTGGGTTGATGGATAGGAGTAGCAACAGCGGCGAGATGCCGGGGAAGAAGGCCAGGAAGCCCTACACCATCACTAAGCCTCGGGAGAGGTGGAGCGAAGAGGAGCACGAGCGGTTCCTCGATGCGCTCATCATGTACGGCCGCGATTGGAAGAAGATCGAGGAGCATGTCGGCACCAAGACCACCATACAGGTACCCTACCCTGAATTGTGTTCAAAATCATCCTCTCGTTTTTTTGGTCTCGTTCAGTTATTGCGTTGTGAAGATCCAAGTAGAAAATGCAGAGATTGCAATGCTGATTGAGACCTCGTAAATGTGGAATAATGTGTGCAGATCCGCAGCCATGCGCAGAAGTACTTCCTCAAGGTCCAGAAGCTGGGGCTCGCCGCCGGCCTGCCGCCGCAGTACCCGAGGCGGAGGCTCGTCATGCAGCAGCAGAGTTCGCCGGCGGGAAGCAGCTCGGTCGCGCCGACGGCGATACTCCACGGGCAGCCGCAGTGCTTCCCGATTGGTATGCCGGCGACGCACCACAACGTCGCTGCAGTTCAGAGTTCCATCGGCTGGGATTGTACTGGAGTTCTTCCTCCAACCAATGGCAAGTAGTGCCCATATCCAATCACCATTAGCAATCGATCAACTGACAAGCTAGTGCTGTAGTTAGTGAGACGCTCGCACTTGATAGTTACTAGTTATCTGACAGTGTTTTCTGATACTTATATCAGATATGCAGAGCTTCGATTGGGCAAGCACTTCAGGCACTGCAGCCTGGTTGAACCATGGCAGCCAGATTGAACCAACAGTATCATTTCCTGGTAATTAAGTCTGTCGTCAAATTGAGTCTCTAGTGACAGAGCTGCAAGCCTGCAACCAAAGTGTCGTGAGAAATAACATTTTCTTTACAATGATGATTCAGGTGAAAGCTCATTCATGGGGGCAACAAGTTTCAGTAATATGAGCATGGACTGGACAGGCGGCACCAGTGAAATGGCAACAACCAGCACTGTGCAGGATGAAACGATCGAGCTTCCACTATCACCGGGTAATAATTCCAAATCGTCTCTCAAAATATCTAAAGTGCTCCATGGAATTAACAATGCATTCCTGCTGAAAATACTGTAAGCTGAATGAAATTTTTCATTGTTTTCAGATGATCTGCGATTTGCACAAGTATACAGGTTCATCGGTGACATCTTCGATCCAGACACGCCATGTCCAGTTGAAACTCATTTGCAGAAACTGAAGAACATGGATGATATCACCGTTAAGACGGTAAGTACAGCAACACTAGCTTCTTGTTTTTGCACCTTCCTGTACATAATTTTCTCTCCTAATATTTTGGCGGCAAATATTTTTTTTGCTATGATGAAAGATGAATTCTTCTAAACACTACAGTTACCTGATGCAGATATTGCTGGTGCTAAGAAATCTCGAAGACAACCTGTTGTCTCCTCAGTTTGAGCCTATTGTAAGTAGCATTCACTGAATTTTCGATCTTTTCACTTCGCGGTTTCTGAATTTACCTTACCTAATTTCCTCGAATTATTTTGATCATCAACAGAGAAGGTTGCTGTCGACGTATGATCCGAACCAAGGACTGTCTGGTCATTTGTAGGGTGTATAGCCTGGAAACTGCAACTAACACACACACGGAAGGAAAGTTCAAGTGTACCTGTACGTCTGAAGAATTGACTAGAAGTTGGAACAAATATGCCCGACCAGAGTTTTGCCTGGTTGACATATATAGTCTAATGATTCTTTGAAAGAACTAGTGAACTAGATATAGATTGATGATTGCTTGTAAAAGGGTCTAATAGGAGCATGTTCAGAGTCTCACGCATTATTATTCTTTTTCATTTCGCCGATTGGTTATAACTTATAACACCCAAACAACTGTCCAGGATATTCTTTAATTTTATTGGGCAAGGATCTGTGCCTGAATTGAATCCATCTCAATCTCACGAGTAGTGGACTATGAGTCAATGATGCATCATGCATGCCAGTTGAATGATGAAACCTTAAATAAAACAGCTAATATGCTATTTGTTTATCAGAAAAATGTAAGTTTGCAAATGGGTCGAACCGTCGAAATGAGGAAGCTGGGCTTGTGGCGATTCACAACATTTGCAGAACTAATTAGGAGCTCGTTTTCCTTTGGACACTCGGGGTCATCTTTTTGGTTGTTTAGAAAAAAAATCAAACGGTATATTTATAAAGAGAAAATAATTTATAAATAAAACTTTTATATATGTGTTCACAGCGATCTAAAAGCCAAATACAGAAAATAAATTTCAGTTAAAAAATCAAAATCAACTCTAAATTTAAAATTTAAAATTTAAATTTTGTGTTATAACATAAAACAAAGCCAAAAGATGACCCTGAGTAAGGGGCTGTTTAGTTCCAAAAATTTCGTCAAAAACATCAAATCGAATCTACGGACACCTAAATAGAGTATTAAATATAGATAAAACGAAAAACTAACTGCACAGTTATGGGAGAAATCGTGAGACAAATCTTTTAAGCCTAATTAGTACATGATTAGCCATAGTGCTACAATAACCCACATGCGCTAATGACGGATTAATAAGGCTTAAAAGATTGTCTCGCGATTTCCAGACCAGCCATGAAATTCGTTTTTTCATTCGTGTCCGAAAACCCCTTCCGACATCCGGTCAAACGTCTGATATGATACCTAAAAATTTTTATTTCACTAACTAAAAACCCCTAACTACGAAGATTTCGATGTTAGGTCTAGAGTCTAGACATGTCCCACAAATAGCAGCAATTTTTCGCACGATTTTGTCATAGAACACGTGCTATATTTTTTTCGAGAGAAAGAACGCGTGCTATATTGAGGTGAATACCGAACAGAATTACACACGCTAAGGCTTGAAGCCTGCTTCTCCACTCTCTCGGGAGAGAGAATACAATAGCAGACTATAATCCAACAATAAATATATTTTTAAAAAATAAGACATGAGAGAGAAAAGCAGTTGGTTATAGATTTATAGGCAGATACAGCACGGACTTTAAGACACATATGTCTATGACAGATAAGACCAGATATTAACTGTATAGTATATGCTTATAAATACCTATTTTATAAATTGGCTATTAAGCTGGCTATAAATAATTTAGAGTCAACAGTTGCTTATACCGTATAACTTGCTCTTGGCCCGATGTGGAGCCCTCCTTTATAGCAGTGGGAAGGTGCAGAAAGCAAGGTGGCAGCCATGCATGGCGGGAGGACGGACGCGAAACGTCTGTCCCCTTGACGGCATGGCGTGGCGCGACACATACCACCTGCAAGTCGCACCGGAGAGCGGTCGAGCAGCGTCGCTAGAGCTAGATACGCCACGCGAGGGGCAACGACACAGTGCATGACTAGGGATGGGAATGGGCCAAGGTCCGTGGGTTCTTTCACAACCCTATTAGTTCTTAAAAAAAAATTATAGTTCAAAACTCTATACAATTTTATTTTCAATCCGTTTTAAACCCGATACTTAAGTTTTCTATACAAAATTGTTGAGCCTATTGTCACCCCTATGCATGACTGGTAAGTAGGGCGAGAGCAAGAGCGATTCCCAAGGACACAGTGGCCGTAATCGGGGACAACAAGGAAACCAATCTGGCCCGGCGTCCGCGAGTGGATGCACACGTTGAGAGTGTACAAATGTACAATGGGATATTCACCGGAGGCGCGGAGCGCGGGCGAGGCCATCCGCACCCCTAGTGTCGCCGCTGACGTGCCCCAATCTGCCACCCGACGACGCCGACGGCCGCCCACCATCCGCACTCCTAGGGCCGCCGCCGCCGCCGCCAGTGCCCCAGTCCGCCGCCGCCCGCTGTCCACAGTCCGCACCCCAGCCCCTGCCCCCGCCGTCCGCCCCATCCCAGCAATGTCAGAAATATCAGTGTAAACCAACTCCTACAACACTGACGCCTTCAGTTCAAGAGACTGTATTCAAATGCTCATTTTTATTTCCGAAATTAACCAAACAGATATACACAATGATACTCTGTTTCCTATTTTTAGTTATTCATTGCACCTTTGTGCAGCACAGCCAAAAACTCAACCAGATTCTAGCCCTAGTGTTCTAGTTTGTGAATAGATGAATATCGCTCATATTAGGGTGCCCCTGGTTTACGCCATGTCAAAAAAGAAGAATGCAAACATGCGGCAAGCATCACATTCTGATCAATGGTTGTCAGACCTCGACTTTCAGACCACCACAGTTGGACGACGACCCTAATCAGCCAACTTGTCGAGGTTTGAAGTACCATCCATAACCTACATTTAACAGAAAACGAGAAGACACGATCACCTGGAAACTAACCAACCACGGCAAATACACGGCGGCAACAGCCTACAAGGCGCAACTCCTCAGAACAAAAACTTCAAATTTCAACGCAATCATCTAGAACCCCTGGGCACCGCATAAATGCAAAATCTTCACGTGACTAGTCATCCATAACAGAGTTTGGACGTCAAACAGATTGGCAACCCGGGGTGGCAGAACAACTACGTATGCCCCCTATGCTGAAGGAACCTGGAAACGACACTCCACCTACTGACAGGATGCAGATATCCGAAGAAATATGGGCGGAGCTCGAGGACTAGACGGCATGCGAACGGTTAAAACCTGTGCAATGGCACCAAGCCTCGACCCTAGGAGAACACCGCTAGCACAAGCGGGGCGCTAAAGAAGGTCCTGCGTTCTTTAATGTTGCTGGTAGCCTGGGAAATTTGAACTAAAGGAACCGCGGAATCTTTAGGCACCAGGAACTCCCGACGAGCAGTCTTTTGGCAAAAATCAAGGAGGCCAGAACATGGGCCTTGGCAGGAGCGGAACACCTCGTTAGTTGGCTTGCCTTATAGTTTTCTCGGCCCAAGGGCCTTGATCCTGTAAATTTCATATAATTTCTGTGCCCACGCATGTATAGTTTTACTCCATCTCTGTTCAATGAAATTGACAGCTTGCCGATTCGTTCAAAAAATATCGCTCATATTAATCTCCCATAGCTAAACATGTTCGTAAATCTGAAGAGTTTTTTTATTATCCTTGAAAAAGTACCTTAAGATACTTGTGGAATACCTGTATTAGGGGTATCCATAGACTATACATATACATATGGTAGGGGTTACCGAATAGGAAATCAATTATATCTGTATGGTATCAACCAAAATCTAGTAACTGTAGGATTGCATGCCGCATATACCGGTTCCGACTTGTAACCGAATTAGTATAGATCTTAGTCTTATCAGATTAGGACTCTACCTTATCTGTAAGCCATATCCCCACTATATAAGGGGGACAGGGGCACCCCTCATGGGGACAGGTCATATTCAGATCGACTATTCTCTAGTTAATCTACCCACAATCGAATAAAATCGCTAAGCAGGAGTAGGTGTTGACATCAAAATGTGAGCCGATGACGTGTCACACACGAAGGTCTAGGAGTCACTTCCCAGAACGCTCCAGTGCAGGACCTAAATTCTTAGATTGCGCGGTCGTACTAGTCATTTTGATCCTGCAACTGACAAGATAAGCAGTAAAACAAGTCGATCGACTATTGAGCCGATAGGTAACTGAGAAACCAACCGATTGGATATTGATATAGCAGTATTTAGCCGATAGGCTCATCGATCGACTGTTGAAAACTTGGATTGGCTAAAAATCCAATACATATAAATTTGAATCATAGCCGATTTAAATAAATCCAGCCGATTGGTATAAAATAATGCAGTAAGACAATCGACTACACTATTGATGTAAATATGACAAGCATGTAGATCGGCAAAAGATCATCGGCTATAAACGACCAAGATCTATAAAATATCTAGCCCAAATTGCTAAGAATAATCATAGAAGATCAGACCAAACCGAGACAGTTCAAGATTACGTCTAGCAATGTAAGGATAGATACTAAACAGATCTAGATTGCCATCAAGCCGATGTCTGATAACTTATCGGCTGGTATTGCGATAAAACAATGAGCAAAATGTATTGATCTGATATAAACCATCTGATAAACGTAATCTACTAGATCGGACCGAACTGAGACAGTATTATATTGAATATGTCAAATAGCAAATATCAAACCAATGTAGATCGCCCAAAGTGGTCGACCAGATCAACTCAAAACACGAAAGTGACCTAAGCTGAAACTGATACGATAACTAGCAATCGCACAACCAAATTAGAAGGTTGGACCAAACCGAGACAGTTTTAATCTAGCCGATACGATTACCTTGGCTAGCGGAACGTGGGACTTACCCCTCCACCGGAGATTGAGACGATGCAGCCCCGCGTCAGGTACCAAGTTCCGCCGGTGTTGAAACCTCGGAGAAGAGAGTGGCGATATGCCAAAAGTAGTTGATCTGTATGATGTAGATGATTTACAATGACCCCGGGCATATATATTTATACCCTTGGGTGGATGCTAGTTTGTGTTGGACACGACATACGACTCCTAATAGATAAAAAGAAATAACAACTTCTATGTGCACTCTATCTCTAACTCCTACTAGATAAAAGCACACAATCCCGATCGGACTCTAACTCTCTTAGAGATAAAGGAAAAATCTAAACTAACTCTAATTAATACATAAATTTATGCCGCCATGCCTTGGTCTTCATGATTCCCTGTTGGATTCGAACTCCTCCGGATAAAATTTCCATCACCCGAGAGCTCTGACACTGACATGACTAACGGTGTGTGGGCCTTCACCAAGAACTTCAGTCAGCTCACTTGGTCGACTGGTTTCAAGCCGACTTGCATCAAGAAATATGACGGCTCCATTGAACCATAGGCATGGCTAACGGTGTACACCATGGCTATCTGAGCAGCCGACGACAACACCAAGGCAATGGCCAACTACCTACCGGTCGCTCTGGACGACTTGGATGGACACTGGTTATCGGGACTCCCTAAACGGTCTATTGACTCCTAGGCAGAACTCTGTGACCAGTTCATAGCCAATTTCCAGGGTGGCTATGAGAGGCCACGGACAAAGTACGACTTGTACCAAGTCCAACAACGCAAAAATGAATCTCTGTGGGCCTACATCAAACGGTTCTCAGAGGTTCGAAACTCCATTCTGAACATCAAAGATGACATGATCATCACCGCCTTTCGCAAAGGCGTGAAAGATGAGCCATTTATTGCGAAATTCACTCGCAAAGAACCAACTATAGTCAAGGATCTCTTTGACATGGCTAACTCCTATGCCGCATCAGCAGATGCAATTTATGCATCTCGTCCCGATCGGCATGACGACTCGAACGACATGAACTGGGAAAATCAAATCTACTTCTCATGAGCTCTTCATACATTTACTAGATCGATGTTTGAATGCGGTTATACGACTTCGTGACTACACCCTACTTACCGTACCGAACCGGGTAAACGACACTACGCTCCGCGCTGGCTAAGTCCACCCAGGGGCTGTCGGGATGGGCACACGCCGCGAAGCCAACTCATCTCACGACTAAGAAACATAATAGAAAAAGACTACTAGCAAACAGATTAAAACAAAACATGATTGAAGTCCGCCGAGTGATCAAGATGAAACGAGTAGTCATCGACGACCCTGGTTTCCATCAAAAGGTCGTAGATTCTTCCTCAACTTCGTTACCGCCGAGATCGTCATGGCCGAATGGAGATCTCTTCGCCACGTCGGCCGCATCCGTCTTTGTCGCCGAGTGGTGATCCTATCATCGCACCGATGCATCCTCTACCACCACGTTGGAAGCATCAACTTTGTCGCCGACGGGTGGTGATCTCTGACCATGCTGGCCATCTCCATCATAGCCGACGAGTGGTGATCTCGTCACCACACTGGCTACATCTACCATCGCCATCGACGACAGTCGCCGCTGAGTGGTGATCTACTCACCATGTCGGTTACATCCATTATCGCCATGAAGTGGAAAACTCGTGGAATATCGAACAGCTAAGTCTTTTCATACTTAGTATATTTTTATAAAAGTTCTTTCTTCTCCTTAACCTTTGACTGTTTGTGCCGAGTGGTTTTTCACCCCTCCGCAAATCAATCGGGGGCTACACTGTATCATGTTGTATAGTTCTTTTGAAGTTTGTTGTTTAAAAGCTCTTTTTATCATGAGATCAATATCTGAATAAAACTAAACAAACTTCACGGCAACGCCCAACTTACTGTACCGAACTGAGTAATAAGCTACGCTTTGCGCTGGCTAAATCTACTCGGAGGCTGTCAGGATGGATACACAGTACAAGTTTACACAGCTCATTTCAGATTGCGAGATCTAAATCAGACAAAGACTTAAAACTATAGCAAATTAATTTACATTACAGATAAACAAATATCTTATAAAATACATATTGCTACTAATGTATTTCCTATTTTGAGGTCACGGCCGTAACGGATTTTTCACCTCAGGGCCGGAGTGAAGAAGGTAAATACTCACGGTTAAAAAAAATTAAACCGCGGGTGCACGAGTTATCAGTGAACCAGATTTACATGTGTGGTAGAGTTATCACCTCAGGCCCGGAGTGAAGAAGGTAACTTTAAAAGCATTTTTCACATTCCTAGGAGATAGCAGGCACCACTTATTTTTACGTAAAACTAGCAGGTTAGCCCGTGCAGATTGCACGGCTAGCATTGATATAAAGTTATTTTATATATTTTATTATAAAAAACTATGTTACATTGTAATATAATTTAAATTCTAACCCGATCAAAATTATATGTATGATATTCTAATTAATATAGTGATTCATATGTGCATAAAACAAACATGATGGATGTTTTAGTATTCTCTTCACAATACAATAAGTCAAAGATACATAAATTTTATGGTATATTTGCTTATCTTCTTCTTTGCATCTCTGTCTTCATATAATAGTAGTTGCTCTCACTACCCCAAGGCCCCAATGACACCATTTCAATTATTTTAAAACTTTTAATCCAAAATTTGGATTTTTTTCTAAACTATATTTACACATAGAATCTTTTTATTATTTTTCTTTATTTTTAATTCTGAAATTATATTTCTAATCGGATTTTTTTAACCGGAATTTTTGAGATTTTATCCATGATAGACTCTTCCCTCAATATAAATTATAATAAAAGTTTTAATCCAAAATTTGGATTGGATTTTTCTAAAATGTATTTATACGTACGTACGTACGTACAAATGCATGTGATTTTATTTTTATCTCTTATAGAAACACAAAGATGACAGTTACAAATCCGATTGACGTGATCTTTTCTCTTTTAATATTGCTATTGACCAGGATTCTATAAGAGAACTTGATGTGTCTGGTTGATCATTTTTCTTTTGTCCGATTGATCTTTTTTCCTTTTCTTTTCTCTTATTTTTCTTTGATTAATCTTATAAATTTTTAGCATGTGAGAGACAACATAGAAGTTCTTTTTTAAGCGCATTTAGATCAATTTTCTCTTCTTGTAATTTTATTATAAGTAATTATTTCTAGGGAATAAATGTAGCAGAGCATATGATTCAAATTAGGTAGGGAGTAGGGCCATCTATTATTTTTTGGCCTAATCCAAAGTTTTATAACGAAATATAATACAATCAACTTAAAACAGTACATTGCGTTACCATATATTACTAAAGAAATTGAGTTTGTTAAAATTGGATAGGTTTCTATTACCAGTATAATATGCTAGAAAATTGAGACGTCTCTTATTCCTATTGTTATTTTTTTCTGTTGTAATGCGCTTGAAGCTAATCGGTTGCCATATGAATATATGTTATGTGATTATAAACCTGATCTATCTGATCAATTGACGTGATTGATCTTGTCTCCTTTTAGTTGCTATAGACTTGATTTGTCCGATTGGTTTTTTCTGTGATTGATCTTGTCTCCTTTTTGTTGCTATAAACCTGATTTGTCCGATTGGTTTTTTTTTTCTTTTTTTGATTTTTGATTTTTCTCTTATATTTCTTCGATTAATCTCAGAATTTCTAGCCCATGAGAGACAACGTGGAGGCTCTTTTTCCTATTACTTTATATATCTATTACTTTATATATATAATAGATGATTAAACATTACAAGAAAAAAATCTAATATTTTATATTATGAAACGGAGGGAATAGCTAATTTACATGTGGCAGTAATTTGGCTATCGTTTGTTTTGTGACCAATATTTGCTTACAACTCACATATGTGACCAAAATAATGGCATTAACAAAAGCTTGACTATCATTTGACATCACCTATATTTTGGCATGGTAGCAATTTAGCAAATCAAACAAATCCTAAATTCCTGAGTCTTCCCACGCGAGCAACCGTAACACCCATTAAATAGCCGGGAAACCGTTTTAAGCACATGGGCGAATGTACTCCGTGTGCTTACATGTCATCTAAATAGTCATAAAAAAATTAAAAAAAATTAACAACATAGATTAACATGAGTTATATAACTCCACAAATATGCAAGTTTAAATTGGACTTCTACATGTGGTAGCAAAAAAAAATAAAAATAAACTGAAACTAGGATACACACATTTACAATTATTTTTGCTATTTTTGTTACCACATGTAGAAGTCGAATTTAAACTTGCATGTTTATGAAGTGATATAACTCATGTTAATATATCTTATCAAATTTTTTCATATTTTGTAATGATTATTTAGATGATACGTAAGTAAGTGTGCTTAAAAAACTGCATCCTTAAATAGCCCCATCGCCCCCTCCTCCATCTCACACGAGCACCCGCCCACCAACGAGAAAGAGAGAGAGAGAGCGCGCGAGAGATTGGAAGCGGCGAGCCGGCGATGGATCATCGGAAGGTGATAGCCGAGGAGGCGTCGTATCAAGCCCTCTGCAGGATCAACGAGACGGCCGGGATGGTCTCCGACTTGGACTACATCCAAGGGTGCCTTGCCGGGCTCACCAACCAGCTCAGCTACGGATTCGACGCCGTCTCGGCCGGCTTCGACGACCGGCCGACCGTCGCCACGTCCTTCCCCATCGCATACCTCGAGTTCGTCGCCCGCCGTGTGACGGACTTCATCGTCATCCAGGGTGGGGCCACCGACGTCTTCGTCCAGTGCGCGGTGCGACTCGGGCTTGATGCCGCGGCGCCGGAGCTGTGGGAGACGTGGAGGGCCCGCGATGCCGACGTCCGCGCCCACGGCACATCGGCGGTGGAGAGGCTCCGCGACGCCATGGTGGACGTCCGCGCGGTGAGGGAGGTCGTCTACCACGTGGCCCCGTTCTTGCCCCAGAGGTTCCCGGCCAGGACCGCTTGGAACCAAGCGGCGATGCAGCTCCTGCGCCACGCCGTCGACGAGGTTACCCTGGCGCGGGGTTTGCTGGAACGGATGCGCCCCGCCATTGTTTCCACCTTCTTCGCCACCCGGATGCTTCTGCGTCAATATCGCTGAGCTAGCGCGACGCGAAGTTTTTGCGTCCTGTATCGGCCTAATGCTATGGTTCTTAGGCGTGCTTCTGATTCAGCTATACCTATACTTTGCAAATTCTCGATTGTGTTGTACACCTTTGTGAGACTAACAGTAGATTTGTATTGCTTCAAAAATGACCACACAACAATATATCTGGCCGGGTGAAGTGATGATATACTTTGTTGCATGCAGAACTATTTACCATTCAGTGATCAAGCAAACATGATTGTTCAATTTCGCACATAAAAGAGCACCATTCTGCTACTTGGAAAAAACTTGATCGACAATTAACCAAACAGGGGGAAGAAAAAAGAGTAGTACATGCACGCGTGCACCACTAAAGCAGCAAATAGTCAAATAGTACGAACTAACCACAGCATCGAGTTCATTTTCAACAAGGTTTCAAATCTCAATACAAGATTTCCCAACGAGATTATCTGATCAAGAAGCAGAAATCTTCAGGGACACATTCTACAGAAACAGGTGCGAGCCAGGGAAATTGCAAGAGATTTCGTCAGGCGTCAGCAATCGATCGACCAAACAAATGGGTCCTCCGAAAGCAAGAAACCTCTCATGAGTTGGCGCCCGACGTCGTTGCCGTGACGGCGGCGGCGAGCAGCGGGACCGCCCACTGCGCGCATTCCAGAGCCTTTTGGAAATCTTTGATGGCGGCGTGGATCTGGAATTCAACGAAGTCGTTCGCTGCAGGGAAGTGAAGGAACTGATAAACGATGAACGGGATAGCCCACATGCGGCTACTGGCCTTCACAGTGTGGCGGAGCGCGGCCTCGGCGTGCACCTTCGCGTCCTGCAGCGACGCCATGGCGAGCCGGATGGCGTGGTGGTGGTCGCGGGCGATGGCGTGGCAGGAAGGAAGCGGTGCCGACGGGTCGTCCGCGCAGCCCCTGAGAGCGAGGGTCTCCGCCAACCCCATGAGGGAGATGGACTCCGAGAAGGACGTGGAAGCCATCTCGACGTTGTACTGTAGGACGTGGACTTGGAGGAGATCGCCGGCCGTGCCAATCTGCATCCGGGACAGGGTCTCCTGCGACAGGGCGAGGACGCCGACGAGGCCGTCGCACTGGCCGTGGACCTGGCGCAGCAGATCCTGGAACAGCGTCCTCCATGCGTGTTCCGCCATTGACGCATCTCTCTCCCTCTCCCTCTCTCTCTCGCTCTCTCTCTTCCTCGCCCTAGTGAAGTAGTGGTCTCTCATCTCGCCCCCTGGTTGAGTCCAGCCGTCGCGGCGTCGCCGGCGTGCTTGCTCCTGAAATAGCCAACCTGGCAGTGGCGCACGGGCCCAGCCTACTAGTCCTTCGTTTACGTTACGTGAATGACAATGGGGTCCCACTTTATGTGGGCCCATATTGTCAGTAACTTGTGTGGGCCCATGAGAGGATATTTGAAATCAGGGAAGCAACGTGTTTAACAGGGGAAGCAGATTTTTTAGCCCACGGTGGATGTCCATCCGTTGTTTATGTCTAAATAGTCATAAAAATATAAAATTTTTTTGATAAGATAGATAAATATGATTTATATCACTCTACAAACATGAGCGTCTGAACCAAATATATGCATTTCAATTGTAGTCGTAATCGTAGAATACGACTACAATGATCATTATTTGCTTTGCGAAGACGTAAGTGTTCCAGACTGCTGTAAGGAATAGTTTGATTATTCCTACAATATACATTAGGAAATATAGGGGCACCGCAGCCCCAAAAATTCCTTTCTTCCCCCACTTATCATGAAATCTGGGCCATAGAGAAAGAGTGGAGCGATATAACTTATATTTATCTATCTTGATAAAAATTTTTTATATTTTTTGATAACTATTTACATAGCATGCAAGCACATATGTGAATAGGTGGATATCCACCCGTGTACTAAAAACAGTTTCCCCCTCGCGAGGTTATCTCACATCGGGACCGTGCAGAGTGCCCTACACGGAACGGTTTATTTACGTCTAGCTGGCAGACTAACGTATAAAACGTAGCAGTGGATTAATATATAATTAATAAATTATTAGCTATAAAAACCTTTAAAAATGGATTGATGTGTTTTTAAATCAACTTAATTATATATTTTTTCTAAAAATACATATCATTTAATAATTTCAAAAGTGTGCCCATAAAAACGATAGAATCTAGATTAGTTAACCCTTTAACTACCTTAGGTTAAATATCTATAGTTTAAAAATGTTTAATTTTAAAATATTGGCCATCGATAATTTCTTAAATTCTTCATTTAAATACAATATAAATGATATACATATATTCTTCTAAAAAATATTATCATAAGTTCATAAACATATTAAGTTTTATAAAATTATTTTAGCACAAAATTAATTGCAGGAATTTTATATATTCAATTAAAGCTTTTATTAAAACAAAACTAGTATAGTGGCCCGCGCATATTGTCCGGCTAGCATTATTATAAATTATAGTTATATAGAGTCTCCTATCTTCATAATAATCATTTTTAATTGTTAATTATATTTTTATATGGAACCACATTTACCTATATTCTAAACTATACTTGTACATAAACTCTTTTCTATATAATATTTAATTTATAATTCAAATTTTAGATACTTCTAAATTGTATTTATATATTGACATTTCTCTTAATTTTTCCTCATTTTTAACTGAATTTTTAGATCCTTCCAAATTGAATTTATAGAAGGACTCTTTCCCCAATATCAATTATTTTAAAATTTTTAATCAAGATTTGATTTTTTCTAAACTGTATTTACGTGTGGACTCTTTTTATTTTTTGTTTATTTTAATTCTTAAATTGTATTTCTAATATGGTTTTTTTAACCGGAATTTTAGATGCTTCTAAATTATATTTACGGTTACTCTTATAGCAGTAATTCAACCAAGAGGATGCGTGCACAAATTCCGTCAGATGAGATAAACGTATTGATATACGGAATACCACCAACGAAGAGTTTGGAGGACCAGGAGGAATAGGCACGTGCACTCGAGAGATGGAGCAGCTTCACCAACGGAATCGCCGCGTTCTTTTCTCCATTTTCTTTTTTCTTCTTTTTTCTTTCAATTAATCTCAGAATTTCTAGCACGTGGGAGATAACGTGGAGGACTTCTTTTTCTATTACTTTATATATATATATATATATATATATATATAATAGATTATCATGCAATTGAATTTTTTTATTCTAAGTTCAATGTGGGATTTTTTTAAGGGCAGGAGAGCACATGGGTGGCTTCATTTTCTATTACTATATAAATACAATAGATTCCAAGCCTCAAATGCAAACATAAATTTGAAGAAAATAATACCTTTGTTGTCGGTTATTACATTGCTTTTGCTTTTACTTATAAGCCATTTTTTTATCTTAAATTTGAAGTTTATTTTGATGTTTTTGTTGTATTTTATTTTCATCCTTGGTTTTAGATAGTTAAGAACACATATAAAATTTTATTTACAAATTATTCTTTGTTAAATATTTTGTTTGGTTTTTGTCTCTAAAAAACCAGAAGATCATGGCATGAGTTTATCCATGCATTGCCGTGGAAAAGATAGATCGATGCTAATGGGGATATATTTTACATTGAGTCCAGATTTTTTTTCCGTAATTTTGTTTTGGTCTCTTTCTTTTCCAATTTGGAGTTCCAATCGGTATGCCTTCTTCCCCTTTTTCCTAATTAGATCGTGTAGTCCGATTAGGTTAGTGGTATATAAAGTGGATTGTTTTTTATCTTTTCTCCAATTAATCTATATCGTTATAATCTAGATCTAACCGTTCATTTTTTTTTCTTTTTTTCGATTAACGTGGAAATTTTTAGACCCCAGAGCGAACTTGGAGTCTCTTTTCAAGCCTGTCTTTATATTATAATAGAATAATAGATAGATAGATAGATAGATGGGATTAAAATTCATACGGCTTCGATTATCCACCACAGTTCACACGCAAGCAACCGGAACTTACCTCAATACATCATTCTCTTCGAGTATCAAATATAACAAAGAGATCATTTCCATTGCAAACTAATCACTGGATCGATTTATGTGTTACTGATCTAAGAAGATCACCAATTTGCAACCCATAATTGCACACGGACCAGTCGAACTAAAACTAGATACAGTGAAATTCAGAGATCAGTTACACAGGGGAGGATTACAGAGCTAAACAATATCTGATGATCCTTCACTGATGGAGGCGCTTATGTACGCGTCGATGTCCGCCATCAGTTGCCGCGTGGCCTCGAGCTCGCCGACGACGGCGGCGGCATGCTCAGCGTCGACGTGGTCGGCCATGCCAGGGACTATTTTGTGGTGCAGCAGCCTCTTGACGGCGCCAAGGTGGCCGCGGCAGCGATCCCGGGCGTCGAACGTACGCCTCCTCGCCGCGGGCCCGCGGGCTTTCGCTATGCGGTGGTACCGCGAGGTCGTCGTCGTGGACGCGCGCGGCCGTAGCAGCGAACCCGCCCCTGCGCGACGAGACCGAGGCGGCAGCGCGCGAGGAGCGAGGCTGCCGCCGTGTAGAACACGGCGAGGACGAGGTTCCTGGACGCCTCCCTGAGTTTGTCCTCCGCGCACCCGACTTTCGATTTAGAGATCGTGAGTGGAGTTGCCGGCCACCGGCGGCAACGCCAATTGCTGCTGCACGGCGGCGGGATCCTCGCGGACGACACGGACGCTCTGGTCGACGGCGGCTACCCGCAGCCAGAAGAGATCTCCCACCCGCTCGCTCGTTGTGTAGTGCTCGACGATTTGTTTCTGAAGGCTTCGTTTCGCAACGTGTCTTCAAATAGCCGTCCCGTCCCGGCGAAGTGGGCCCCAGGTAGCCGGAAAAGGCAAAGCGGGCCCACGCTGTCAGTGTAAGATCGGGGCCACGTTGATTCCTGCGGCTTGTCGCGCAAGCAACCTCACTCGAACAGTCGCCGTGTCCATTTCCTCCCCGTATAAATATCCTACTCTACCGTCTTCTTCTTCGAACAGTCGCCATGGCACGCGCTCGCCCGTACAACAAGAGGGAGTGGGAGCTGGGAGAGGAGGAGCGGTGGAGGAAGCTGGCGCGGACGGTGCCGGCGGTCCTCATGCCCATCGGCACCTCGCGCAAAGCGATCAGATCCACAATGAAGGTCAAATCTGCCATCAAGGCCGTCAGACGCACAAGGTCGCTCTCCGTCTCCGGCGAGCCCAGCGATTACGACCTCCTCGATGGCGCCCACGGCAAGATCGAGCGCATCAGCGCAACCCACGCGAAGGCCGGTCACCTCTTCGTCCGCTGCGCCGCGCACCTTAGCGGACTCCAGGGCGGCGCGGCGTGGCAGGCGTGGGAAAACCACCGCGCCGACGCCGACCGCTTCGCCAACGAAGCGCGGCAGTGCCTATCCCGCGTCGAATCTGCCATCGAGGCGGCCGGGGACGTCCTCCTAGCTGTCCAGTGGAGACGTGGGCGCCGCCTGCCCCAGGAGGCTCGGGACCTCCTCCACCGCGCCAAGGACGACGTGTCCAAAGCACTAGACGCCCTGCGCGATATGCACCGCGCCATCGTTCTGGAGTTCTTCGACGCCTGGATGGTTCTGAATCGGGATCGCTGAGCGCAAGCACGCGTCGACGTGGGTGCATAAATTGAAGAAGCCACCTCTAGGTTATGGTTTGTGAGATCGCTGAGGTCGCCATTAACGATTCGAGAGTTTCAGTTTGGAGATAAACATGAGACGCCCGGGTTGATCCGTCGTGATGAAACAAAAGTGCAAGTGCACCATTTCAGTTCGATTGTTAACATTTCGAATTGCTGGAAATGCAGAGACGATCCGATTAGTAAGTGTACTACACTCTCCCCTGTATCGGCATTATGTTCCTGAATCCTGAATAGTTCAACAGAGAAGCCTGAAAAGGTTGAACCCAAACATTTCAGCTCGATTCCTTGGATTGGTCGACTTTGTTTTTGTGCAGTAAAACAGAGAGCGTTCTCGTGGACCGAGTGGTTGAGATCTGACGCGGTTAAATTTTGTGCAGTTTGGGTGATTTTGATCCAGTATTTTCTCAAATATCTGTACAAAAGCTGGGCCTAGATTGTTGGTGGCCTGTTTCAATCAGCTTGGGCCTTACATGGCTCCAGTGCATGCTAAAATCATCCAATCTCCACGGCAAATCACGGGTAAATGTATTTTCACGTGCTTTTAGTGGGAGACAATGTACCCGTCGTCAGCGGGGTGCCCGTGGTAACTTCGTTATTCTAGAATTTGCCAGCGATCTTCGGAGGTGCTCATCGGATAGGGTTTGCGTGCGTGTATTCTCAGGAGGAGTGTGGGTGCGTTGTGAGCGTCTGCGTTGTCCTGTGTTCTAAAAAAATGTATTTTCATGTCTCGGTTAGATATACATTTATTTCTTGCTTGTCACATAAATAATTATTAAAATAGAAACTCCAAACAATTTGACAATATAGATTAATATGAAATATATCACTAAAAATATACAAGTTCAAATTTGACTTGTACAAATTATAACAAAAATTAACAAATTTAACCCTGAATGTGTCCATACTAGTTTTATTTATTTTTTTTTACAACTTACAGAGCGTAAATTTGAACCTGCAAGTTTGTGGAGTGACATATATCATATTATCCATCCTATCATTTGTTTTCAGAAACTTTTGATGACTATTTATGTGACTTGCAAAAAAAAAGAATGTTCAATCGAGAGATAAAAATTTATATCAAAATCATGTTGTTACAGTGAGCATGAACACTATGCAGTAGCAGCATATTGTTACATCAATTCTGTCATACAAGAAAATTGTATCATTCGGTTGGATATCATATCTAGGTTTGTTTAAGTTGGGCTTGGCTTAGTTAGCCCGACCTAACTCAATTCGAAAAAGCCTGAGCCCGGCCCAACCTGCACTCGTCCATGCCTTGCCCTAGGCATTGAAGTTCAAAGGACCAAAATTTATGAAAAGCCCGAGAAAGCAGGTGTTCGAGCTGGGCTGAGCTTTAAATTAATGTGCAAATTCAAACTTGGGTTTCTTGGTCATGCTTTTTTCCATGCCCAACCTATGTTTGAAGGGGCATGCCATCTCCCCATTATACTACTCCGTCAGGTCCAAAATATAACCATTTGTATGCTGTTTGACATGACAAAATAGGAATCAAAATATTTCTTCCAAGGCACTTCAGTGATCAATTTTTATAATCATGCAATAAGTTGGATTTTTTTCTAGGCATCTGATTGGCACTGAAATCATTCGGATGATTAAAATTAGTAGAGAAATCCTAGAGATACTTATAGTTTAGAACAAGGAGTAATTATAAACTAGATGCAATTTCCAGCTCGTCGAGTACTAGTCGCTACATAAAAGGGAAAGGAACGTAGCAAACATGACTATACAAGACTACTTGAGCGGATTGATTACACATTTACACGCATCGACTCGGCAATCAAACCGGCTCAACCATTTCAACTCTTCATGGATCGTATTTATAGCTCCGCTGGGGTAGCACCCTCAGCACCATGCTGGGAGATTAGCGTAACATTAGCGTCTAGGTTCCCTCCTTGCGTTGTTTCTCCTGGGGTTCCTGCTAGTCTTGGGGGTTTCGGTCTAGCCGTATACAATGTGTATGAACACCTTTTTCTCTAATATATTAGGGTGCAAATCTTTTAGACGTTCGAGAAAAATAGTGAGTACATGTACACCGAAAATATTTCCAACCATAGGTTGTATACACACTCATTTGTTTATGTAAATTGAATAGTTATTAAATAGATTAAAAATTATGATAAGATAAATTAATATGAGATATATTATTTCACAACATACCATATCAAAATCAACTTATGTAACAAAAACAATTTAATTGTGAATGCACATATACTAATTTCAGTTTAGTTAGTTATTTTTGTTATAACCTTCATATTTATGAAGTGGTACACATATTAATTCAGCTTTATTATTTTTGTAATTTGGAGAAAATGAATGGGTATCCCATTAAGGCATAGAAAATCCATCAACAACACTCAGGTTCGGATCATCAAATCTATCAGAAGAATTCAGAAGAGCAAAAGCACATGGGGCCAAGGCGGCCGAGATCGCAGCCACAAGAAACAAACACACAAACCGACATCAACCGACCAACCGTTAGCGAAGCGATCAAGCGAACAATCCAATCCCTGCAGATAGATGTATGTACGAGATTGGTCACCGGAGATATCAACTCAACCGACGCCGCCCGAATCAGAGAACACATCCTCCCGCGCGGTGGTGGTCACGGCAACGAGGTCCACCGTCAGGTCGAGCGTTTCAGTGAGTTCCAGCAAGCCGTACATTAGCTCGGTGATGGCGAGGTCTTCCACCCACGGAGAGTGGTCGTCCCCTCCCAGCACCTCCAGGATCTCGGCGGCGGCGCTCATGTGGACGCGGGCGGTCTCCAGCCGGTCGTGCACACGCTTGGCGATCTCGGAGCCCTTTTGGAGCAGGAAGTGGACGAGCCACACGCGGGAGTCGAAGTCGTCGACGGAGTGGAGCGGCGGCGGCGCCCACTCTCTGGGCGCTTTGCCTATGGGAGCTAGGTTGCAGGCCGCGCCCATGTTGGCGATGGCGAGGCCGACCTGCGTCGAGGCTGCCTCCAGCCCGCGCAGCATCTCCTCCATGCCGGCCATATCAGACCTCGCCTGCCCGTCGGGGGCATCGAGCAGCCCGCGGAGAAGCTCCTGGAGGTTGAGGCAGTGCCCCTCCGCCATGACCACGCGCCGCTGGAACAGCGCTTCCCAGGTGACATCCGGCTCCGGCTCCGCCTCCGCCTCCATCTCTCTCTCTCTCTCTGGATTGTCTCGAACCTCCTAATCTGCGGCTGCGAAGTGCTCGTTCATGAGGCCTCGAAAGTTCCAATGATCCGAGTTAAATAGCCGCAAACGTTAAACCTGAAACTGCCAGCTTGACAAGTGGGTCAGAACATATGTGGACCCCGGGGTTCAGTGAGAGTTCGAGGAGTCCCGTCACGAGCCCAATGTTTCACTTATCATTTTGTAATCCCAAACCGCACCAGCAACATCATGATTATCGGTAATAATACTATAAAAACAATACAAATTTAAATTTTTGAATAGAATTATCGTGGTTTTGGCGCTCAGTAGGGGGCGATTATTACTGTGGCTTTTTCAAAACAATAATTACAGTGGTGTTCGTTGAGATTGGTAATCACGATTTTACGTAAAAACCGTATGATATTATCGTGATATACGTTATAATTATCCTGATATATCACTATATCTTTTTTAAGTTTTGTTTTTTAAAATTTTAAATTCTCATGATATTTACTTAACTTACTGTTATCGTGTCGTGGTGATGTAAATGATTATCACGATAATCATCATGATTATCACGATGTTACGAAACCCGGAATTCACACTATACGCAACATTTTTTTTTTGCCCATATCCATAACGGATTGTTCATCCCCTCCGTCTCCGTCCGAGAAGTAGCTCGCCAAGTCGCCCAATTCACTGTGTCTTCTCACCCAAGGTACCCAGATATCCTCGCAAAAATCCCGCGCCTCGCATCCTTATAACGAGTCCCCCACCTTCTTTTCTACACCGCCATCACACGCAGCAGCAGCGCACAGAGGGAGAGAGCTCGTGGGAATGGATGGACCGCGGCTTGAGCGGATGGCGCTGATGGTGCCGGAAATTCTCCTGGTCGTCGCCACCTCGGAAGGGGTCCTCACCAGCATCGAGCGCGCCTTCAGCCTGTTCGAGGAGGACGCCTCCGATTCGAGCTCGAGCAGCACTGATGGCAGCGAGGACAGCTTCGACTTCGATGTCCTCGTGGAGAGCACGTACAACCCCGGCAGCGGCGACGCCGGCGAGCACAGTTTTGACTTTGAGTTCTCCGTGGATAGCAGTGGCGAGGCCAGCTTCGGCCCTGGGGCCCCCTTGGATACCACCGGTGACGAGCAGTACCAGTACACCTTCCTCGTCCCCATGGACACCAGCGGCAATGTCGAACACGCTGACGACCACGGGGAGGCCAGCAATGTCACCCCTGACCACGAGTGGCACAAGGCCGGCAGCATCGACTACTGGGCCGACACCCTCGCCAGCGCGCTCGCCCCCGACGGGCTCCTCACCTCCGCCCACCGCGAGATCACGCGCCTCGTCACGCTCCACGGAGTGGCCGTCCGCTTGCTGAACCTCTGCGTCTCCCCGCATGGCGACGAGGCGGCGTGGAAGAGGTGGAGGGGGCACCGCGAGGCCGTCGTCCTCCGTGCCCACGACGCGCTACTGAAGCTGAGCTCTGCCACGTCGGCCACCGCCGCGGCCGAGGACTTCCTCCGCCTGAGATCCGTCTTGTCCCCTCACCGGAGCGATTGGCCATCGGAGGCGAAGCGGCTCGTGTGCGACGCCAGGCGCGACGTCGACGAGGCGTGGGACGCGGTGATGCTGATGCGCGACGCCGCGGCGCGTCAGTTCTTCGAGACCTGGATGATCCTGAAAGCATCGCAGCCGCTGCAGCGCAGGCCAGTCGCTTATCGAATCGACCCCCTCTATTAGTTTTTCTGCTAGTGCAATGCTGCAATCCCCCAGGCCCCAGGATATCCAATCCTACCGACTCACTGATTAGCTTCCTGTCGGTGGATTTCACGGAGGAATTCGTCCTTTCTTCTCTGTAAAACATGATCATTTGATTCGCTGGTCAACTTTTGCTTGAACAAATTTTGTTAGGATATATCAATTCAGTCACATTGGTTTCTGAAACTTTGCATGTTGAGTATGTTCGCTCCTGATGCAACAGTTATTCACCAATCACCATCTAGAATTGCACTTGATTAGTTGAAAATTTCGGCGATTCGGCCTGACGCTAATTCGACTGGAGATGGCGGGGATGACAAATGCAAACGCCGCAATTGATTCTTCCTGGTTAAAGAACACAGCTCATTCGATCCGACAGGCGACAAGCATGCACCGACATCCAACCGGAGGGTTGACATTCTCCTGTTCGTCAACGGCAGTCGTGGTAGCCATGAAGCGTAGGCAAGTTAACCATTTCGCCACTGGACCTTGGACTCTCTACATATACTAAACTTGTGGTATTCTCTGTTCAAACAAATTCCCCGTCCAAATCTCGAGCTCCCCTTTGCTTCGATTTGAAGAAGTTCAGGATAGTTTAGTACTACTAGGGAAAATATTTTTGAAAGTTCCCGAGCATGGACACGGAAGAGAGGTCCAAGAAGAGGCTGCTGCTATGGAGCAGAGCCGTCGTCCACTTCTCCCTCTGCTTCGCCTTCGGCGTCTTCGCCGCCCTCGTGCCGCCTGCCGCCACCGGCGCCCCGTCGATCGACGTCATCGGCGCCTCGTTTCGGCCAACGGTGGCGGCGGCTACGCCTCCTCTCCCCGACCTCGACCTCCTGCTGGTCGTCACCGTCGCGCGGCCGGACGAAGACGGCATGTCCCTGGAGGCGTCGCTGACGAGGCTCGGGAACACGCTGCGGCTCGTCGCGCCGCCGCTGCTGTGGATCGTGGTCGGAGCGGAGAACAGGACGGCGACGGCGAGGGCGGTGCACGCGCTGCGTGGCACCGGAGTCATGTTCCGGCATCTCACCTATGCCGCCGAGAACTTCACCGGTCGCCCCGCGGGCGACGAGGTAGATTACCAGAGGAACGTCGCGCTGTCTCATATCCAGCTGCATCGGCTGCCCGGTGTCGTGCACTTCGCCGGCGCTTCCAGCGTCTACGACCTTCGGTTCTTTGAACAGCTCAGGCGAACTCGGTGCGTCATGCTTCTGCTATCTTGTAGTTCTGCATATTTTTTCTTTTGTTTCACTGCATTTCCCAACAGAGGTACAAAGCACATATTTTCTTTTGGACAATTCTACTGTCTCTGTCTCATGCATTAGTTTTGTGTAGAGCAGTGCACAAAATATCCAAGATGCAGCACAATAACATCTATTGTCCAATCCATGATCCAGGGGCATTGCAGCATGGCCAATAGCTACTGTGTCATCATCAGACCAGACGGTAAAATTAGAGGGACCAACCTGTAGCTCATCTCAAATCACAGGCTGGTACTCAGAGGACTTAAGTACCAATACAACAGAGACAACCCGGGACTCAAGCAGCAGTACAACACAGGCCGCAGTAGATACCAATGCAAGCAATCAAAACTCAAGCTCTAGACCTCCTGAAATAAACATATCTGGAGTTGGATTTAAGAGCTCGATGCTATGGGATTCAGAGAGGTTCATCCACAGAGAAAAGTCGACAGGCATAAATCAGGTTTGTCAGTCTAAGTCCTGCAAAAATGGCGCGCACACACAATTGAAACCAGAATTTGATGTCTTACCTGATCATGATTTTTGGTGATACCAGGATTTAATCCAACTTGTACGACAAATGGTGACTGACGACGAGGACAAAAGAAGAGGCATTCCTTCTGATTGTTCCGAGTCACAGATAATGTTGTGGCACCTTGACATGCCAAGGTACACTCCAAAAATTGAAGACCAGGAGGCTCTAGAGAAGGAAAGTCCAATGAAGGTTGACGAAGAGGTTCCATCAAAGAAGGTTGACGAAGAGGAACCCGTGACAAGATGATAGATAACCAAGGCATACTCCAACAATTAAATAACAGTAGACTCCAGAGAAACGCAAGTCTAATGAAGGGTGACGAAGAGGAACCCATGACATGATACTATTAGTTACACTGTAGAATATTACCATGTAACAAATAGAAGAATGACAAATCTACCTTCATGTATATCAGTGATTCCATACTGTGTAACACATAACTGGACCTCAAAGTGTAAAAATGGTGAATAAATCTACTCTTTTTTGAATAAGGAATAAATCTACACTGAAAAGGTCAATCATTCTTTGTCCATATTTTTCTGTAACACATCAAAATTTTGGTTTGTCATCTAAGTGCTGAACCTAGGCATAAGATCATCCTATGCATTTTCTATACTCAAAAGGCTGATCCACCTCCTTTTGTCCTCCCTAGCAAAACATCTTTGGCCTCATTAATCTTCGAAGCAAGGTAATGGCTACCCCCTGCATCCTGATGATTGGCAACCATTACCTTTTTGTGTGCCTCTTTAACCTTCTCAGGATGGACATTTTCTCTGGACGCAAGAAACATAATGTGTCTCAAATTGAACATCACCAATGATAATTCTAAATATATACAGTATAAAAAAACACTTCTACAGATGCAGCAATGACTGGTCAGACATGAGACATGTGCACATGCATTCTGTTCAAAGCTAGAAGGGAATACTCAATACCTAACTCAACATTCTACAGATGAACCAGAGCAGCCCGCTGGACGGATGAGCAGACGCAAGGGGATATACACGCCTACTCGCTGGAGTCGGCGGCGATCGCCGTCGCCATCGGCGCTGCAGCAAGAAGGCGGTGGAGTCTTCGCGGAGGTGGAACCCTACTTGGGCTGGGCGGCCTGGGCCTCTTCTAGTTCGTATAGAAAGGTCGGATGGGCCGATGGCTCTGTGGAATACGTCTTCATCATAGTAAATACGTTTCCGATAGGAGAAGACGGTCTAAACGTGATACGCTTTCATCCTCTTCCACCTCTCGCCTCGCCTCCCTCTCTTCGCTGCGAAGGAAGGAGGCGATCTTCGTCTAGGTCTCCACGCGCTTTCACCTCCGTATTTTACTAGCACCCCCTCTTTGTCCTCGCCCAAGCCCTCGACCTCATCCGCCTCGTCTCGCCTCGCGTTAGGTGGTGTTATCCCTGCCCCTCGCCCGCGTTTCCCCTTCGCCGCCACGCCGAACGCCATGGGCGCGGCCCAAGACAACCACGAGGAGGCCAGCCCCCTCCTTCCGCAGGAAGGTGCTGGGGAGAAGCTCCCCCCGTCGTCGCCTCCGCATCCGCGGGCGCTGGAGGCCGCCAAGGGCTGCGCCGATGGAGTCCCCGTCGTTATGGGCGAGCCGCTCGCGGCCCCCGCGGGCGGCGTCCCGCGGGAGAGCTGGAACTCGGGGGTCCTCTCCTGCCTTGGCCGCAACGACGAGTTCTGCAGCAGCGACCTCGAAGTGTGTACGTGCTTGACGCCCTCAGGCCTCAGATCTCTCGGGTGTTGGGTTGGGGGTTGCGTGTGTTTCTCGTTAGCGATGGAGATCTCTTAGCGATGCTCGTGGTTTCGTGGTGGGGGAGGATATAAGAGAATAATTTGGGGCACGATTTTGGCATACACGTTGAGATCAGTTAGGGATTTTTCACTAATTTTGGCAATGAGAGGTCCATAAATTGTTAGTACTGATTGCAATTGTTACAACTTAAGATCTCTCCACTTCTGGTTCAATTCTTGTGCGACTTGTGATGCTATTTAATAGTTTTACATTGTTTACAATTGATTGAAATGTTAGAATTGATTCTAGCTGGCAAAATACTCCTTGGGCGTTAAATATGTATTAATCACTTCAAGATTAAGCTGATTTGTCCTGACTATGATGCACATTTGCAACTTACAAGGAACCTACAACATATAGTGCTTTCCCTAAATTGATAGTCGCAACTAGCATTTAAAGTGCTATAGATGAATTGCACCTCTTCTTCTAGCTATAAAACTGTGCAGCTAATGGACAGGATGAATTTCTTTTGACAAATGCTGTTCGAGCTAGACACATATGCCATTTGTATCCACTCATGGCTGGAAGCCTGGAATGATTGTGGCCAGCTTGTTTTGCTTCATGGCAAAGCATAAAAGTTGAAAATATTTTTTCCTTTCATCAACCGACCAAATTTTTAGTCTTCTCTTTGTTTTAATTTCTTTATGTGTCCCATTAAACTGATAATCATGTTTGGATTTTATTAGGTCTTCTTGGAAGCATAGCACCATGTGTGCTGTATGGTAGTAATGTTGAGAGGTTTGCAGCCAGACCAGGAACTTTTGCAAACAGCTGCTTGCCTTACACTGGCCTCTATATGCTTGGGAATTCTCTCTTTGGGTGGAACTGCCTAGCCCCATGGTTCTCTCATCGCACTCGTACAGCTATTCGTCAACGATACAATCTGGAGGCAAGTTTTGTCTAGTTACTTTTGTGGATGATTTTCTCATTTCGCAGCGAGTTAATAGTTGTTAATTGCCACTCTTGGAAGCTCTGCAACAACGGCCCTACACTCAGAAATTTCTGCCATCTGTACTATCAATTTGTCCCTGATGACATTGTAAGCAATTTTTTGACATGGCTACTTTGCGTGTTTATCTTTCAGGGTGGCTTTGAGGCTTTCGCTAAGCAGTGTGGGTGCTGCCTCAGCCTTGTTGAGGATGAGGAGAACCGTGAGCATCTTGAGGTTGCCTGCGACCTTGCAACTCACTACTTCTGTCACCCTTGTGCACTATGCCAAGAGGGACGTGAGCTGCGGCGCAGGGTCCCCCATCCTGGCTTCAACGGGCGGTCTGTCATCGTCATGGTGCCACCCATGGAGCAGACTATGGGTCGTGGCATGTGAACTGTGTCAACATCTGCTCTTGTCTAGTTGCATTTGTGTTATGTGATGTTCTCTATTGCAATGGTGAACTCTGTATGTTCGTCCGTAAATACGAGTTTGTGACATGGGATCATGATGCGCAATGGGACTCCAGCCTGTTCTTCTGAATCGCGTTGGTCAATCTGAATTTGTCTGCTCCTTGTGGGCAGCCTGTGTATTGTACCATTCCGAATTTAAATTGTACCATCATGTTTTGTGTTTGTTCGCAATCCACTTAACCTGGCAATGTGAATTATATTATCTCTAATGGGCACCCCTTGCCTATTTGAAACTGGCATTCATTGTGTTCTCAAATCGGCTGGAAGCTGTGAATTCAACGGCTTTAATTCAATGCAACAGTGGCAAAATACAAGATAGACCGAAACATAATATTTATTGCTCAATTTCGAAACATTCAGAATTCAACACGATTTGTTAAAATCAAAATCAAACGCGATTTGATGTTACAAAGTGTAACGGAATGGACAAGTTGGGTTGGGCCAGGCGGGTGAGGCCCACACACTAGTTGGAGGATAGAGAGAGCCAAACCGCCTCAAATCCGGCCCAGTCTAGCGCCGTTGCGTACTGGAGTAGTAGTTTACTCCTCCGTTGATTTCAACCTCGCGGCCGTCCCCGTCGAGCTCCCCCGCCGCCGGAGCAAAGATGGCCGACGACAGCGCCTCCCCGTCGCCGTCCTCGGCCTCGCCGCTCCAGAACCACCGCGACGGAATCAAGTCATCAGGTCAGCGCATCTCCTTCTGTTTCCTCCTCTCGCCGTCGTTCTGGAATTTCGTGGAACATTTGGCGCGCGCGGGTTGCCTGCTGGAGCGCGCCCAAAACCGCCCTTTGGGTGCGCATGCCGGTTGCTTCGAGTATAGCTTTCTCGCCTTCCTGGAGATTGGAGAAGAGAGCCTCTTCTCCGTTAAGGTTCGAATAGTGCTAGGTTGGATCAGCGAGAAGTTAAAAAGCTTGAAATTAAAACAGTAGGTCGATAATGGTATCTTGTACCTCTCTAGGCTCTAGAATGAACCATATGAGTGACTGAGGTTGGTAAATTTAGCAGGTTAGCATGCCGTAGCCAACTATTTGACCTGTACTGGACTGTGAATGCGATTAACCTGTTTTAAAGCTTACTAAGGGCACCTGCTCTGTGATTCAACACCAATTAATCTAATGTTAGGTTCTTTAGGAAAAAAAAATCAATCTAATGTTAGGAATAAGCACCCGTAGTCGGTTGATTCTGTGCACATTAGCCCTACTAAACTAATCTTATGTGGAACTGCAGTGGTGAAAAAAGGACAAAGTACAGAATAAACTAAATGCATTCTGGTTCATCATATTCGTGGAAAGCTTTGTTTCTAGAGCACTAGTTATCAAAGCCTTTAGTTGTTTGGGTTTCTGGTTTCAGTGCGCAACACAGCAGCCAGCCGGAGGAGGGAACAAGCTATTGCAATTGGGAAGGAAAGACGAGAAGCCTTGATCCGTGCAAAGCGTGTGTGTCGAGCTCCACTTTCTGGCAGCAATGAGGCTGAAATGGAAGAGGGTGATATGATGGTTGATGAGGGGAAAGCATCTCTTGAGGCAAAGACTGCTAATACTGTTGAAGAATTGAAATCTGCTTTGTCAAACCAGTATAGACCCTCTCCTACATTTCTTTTATGTATTAATATAAGCCCCTGTCATGAACATTATTCACTTCTCTCTCTTTTTCCTAATAAAATACCTGGTTGTGTAATTAACATTTTTTTAATTATTTTGTTGTGCATTTGTTTTACAGATGATCAAAATTTATTCTATAATTCGGTTATATTGCGCATGAAGAGTGATTTTCATTATATTTCACTGCCATTCTATGAATTTTTCAAAACCCTATTCCGCCAACATGAACCAAATGTCCCACTCTTCTCTTAGATATTCTATTTTATTCACTTGTCTTTTACATGTTGTCAGGTGCTAAAGGTTAGGTTTAAACACTTATAAGTTCCAACTTAAAAACTATGAAAATGTGGAAGCATATATTGAAAGTACTCAGGTTCTGAAGTGTAATCTTTAACCATCAGTAAATATGACTTCTCTCAGGGGGAAAGGTGCTCAGAAGAAGAAGATAGAGGTGCTTCGTGATTTGAGACGCTTGTTGTCACAGCCTGAAGTACCTCTAGTTGATGCTGCAATTAAAGCAGGAGCGGTTCCTCTTTTAGTGCAATATCTATCCTTTGGATCATCAGATGAGCAGGTTGATCATGCTGCACTAATTGTTTCCATAGTTAGATCTTCATTACTGAGTTCAGGTTTATATTTATTTGGACCCTAACTTCAATGCTATTATGTTTTCAGTTGTAGAGTTGAATGTATTCAGCATTTGAATTGCATATCTTCTGTTATAATTATTTGTAACTTTGTCTATTATCCAGACCATTCATGTCTCCATGATTTATGCAGTTGCTTGAGGCAGCTTGGTGCCTTACAAACATAGCAGCCGGGGAACCAGAAGAAACAAAATCCTTGCTGCCTGCTCTACCATTGCTTATTGCTCACCTTGGTGGTTGGTTTCATCTCTCTTTTGGTCGAAATTAAACAGTGCTATTCAATCTTATCTCCATTCCCACTAGGAAGATATTGCTCCGTGTTTCTTTGCAATACACATTTCTCAAGAATGATGACTTGTAGACATTTTTTTGACTATTTGGTTCGAAATTGGACCTTTGACTATGCGAAAAATCTAATCAAACTACATGTGTTGGTTAGAAAAGAGCTCCACACTTGTTGCTGAGCAATGTGCATGGGCCATTGGTAATGTTGCTGGTGAAGGAGTAGAGCTGAGAAGCACATTACTTGCACAAGGTGTTTTGCAGCCTCTTACCCGTTTAATGCTATCCAATAAGGGTTCTACAGCAAGAACTGCTGCTTGGGCTATGTCAAATCTCATCAAGGTTGTACTCATAAACTCTCTTGCTCTCATTGATGAGTCTCAATTTTCTAAGCGATATTTTAGGCACCATTATAAGTTTACAACGACCTTTTCAATACATGCATTTATCTACTCCCTGAGCATCACTTCACTAACCGATTTGTTTCTCTTGTAATCTAGGGGCCTGATCCGAAGGCTGCAAATGAACTTATTAACGTTGATGGCGTGCTAAATGCAATCATAATGTACCTGGAAAAGGGGTATGTATCTTCATGGACATCCTTTTATTTTGCATTGAACTTGGATTGCTTTATATTGGCAGTATTGCAGTAGCTCTTTCTTGTCAATCTTATCATATATACTTCTGCGCTATGTTGTATATTTGGTACTATTTTCCTTATCCGTTTGTTCTTTCCATCAGTTATTATTGTGTGGTATGTTGTATTGTTGGGTTGCTTGGCAGTTGGTACTATCTTCCTTATGCAGCTGATTTAGCTCTGCTTAATGTTTGAGGAATTTGACATAACTTCTCAATGGCATGGATTATTGAACTGGTGTGGACCTTTTTAATCATGACTATTATTGAGAGTAACACCTGGATTCATCAGGGATGAAGAACTAGCAACTGAGGTGGCATGGGTTGTGGTCTATCTTTCAGCACTTTCAGAAAGAGCTATCACATTAATAGTAAGAAGTTCCGTGCCTCAGTTGCTGATTGGGCGACTGTTCTCATCTGATAACTTGCAGATGCTCATCCCGGTATGATCCATTTCCCTCTGTCTCATAATGTTCCTTCCTTTTTCTTGTTCACAGTTTTGCTTCCTTTTACTAATGCTCAGCAAACTGACCTATGCGTCAAAAGTTACATACAAACTGACCTATGTATCAAAAGTTACATCTCTTAGTTCAAAACGATAACATTAATAACTCTTTGTAGAATCTGGTTGTTAATAAGGCAGGCACTTTATAATCAGTTCATATCTCCTTGGGAGGAATCTTTTTATTAGTTTATATTTGGTAAAGGAGGTGATAGTGATTTACCATTTATGTAATAGTTACTTGTAAGGATATATTTTTACTCCCACTTATTAGGATTCTGCAATTACTATCAAATATATATACTGAATATGGAATTTACATTGCAATTACTTTGATGCTTCTACTTTAAGTTTAGGTACTTCGGGCTCTGGGAAATCTTATAGCCGCTGATGACTACATGGTTGATTCAGTCCTACTTGTTGGAAACAATATCATTGGTAAGCTCGCAATCATTTTCCTACTGTATCATGTTGTGTTTATTCATCAGCTAACAGTTCCTTGCTTCCTGGAGAATATCATTTCAAATTGCAAGCACTAACTAATTGCTGTTATTAGATCAAGCATTGTCAGGTCTTATAAAATGTTTGAAGAGTGATAACAGGGTTCTCAGAAAGGTCTGCTCTCCGTTACCTGTTGAACCTGTTTAGGCTTGGAAAACTCCTGTAATTCTTTGATTTACCCTATGAAATTTGTGGACTACTTTTGCAGGAGGCATCATGGGCTCTGTCAAATATAGCTGCAGGCAGTTTTGAGCACAAGAAACTGATTTTTGTCAGTGAGGCCACGCCTCTGCTGATACACCTCATCACCAGCGCACAATTTGACATCCGCAGGGAAGCAGCATACACCTTAGGAAATCTGTGTGTTGTCCCTACTGGAAATTGTGAACTCCCAACAATAATTGTGGAACATCTAGTAGCTATCGTCGATGGCGGAGCCCTTCCAGGATTTATACATTTGGTCAGATCTGCTGATGTAGATACTGCAGGGCTTGGGCTTCAGTTCCTAGAACTGGTGAGAAAAATCTTTACTGTGTTTGCTACCTCTTTTTTTTTTATTCTTTAAACCCTGTTCACTTGGCAAGCATCATTGCTGAACACATGTTTCTTCTTCCATAGATACATTTTGGTTTCACAAAAAACCGAATACCATTTTGCAGGTGATGAGAGGGTACCCCAATAAGCAAGGCCCAAAGCTTGTGGAGATGGAGGACGGCATCGAGGCCATGGAGAGGTTTCAGTTCCACGACAACGAGCAGATGAGGAACATGGCGAATGGGCTGGTCGACGAATACTTCGGCGAGGATTATGGCCTCGACGAGTGAGTGACATAGCTGAATACCATTCGTACATCAGGTTGGAAGGGCAGCAGCTGTTCATGTGTCCGCACTGTAATACGCATTCTCACAGTACTGAATTACGATGACGTGAAAATTAGTATGCTTGCCATGTACCTTAGCCGTATATTACTGCTCCAGTGTTGTGGACTTGTTAAATGTGAAAATCATTTGCCTGCCATTGTTCATCTTACGGACACTTGTGAAAATTATGAGCAAAACGCTCATGTTATTACGTCATAGACGGTGTTATGTATGATTAGATTGTAGCAAAATGCTGGAAATATTTGCTAGTTACAGTAGCAAAACACTCTAATTTCTTTTGCATAAATCGCAATAATAACAAGAGAGAAAAAAAAAAAGCTACGGGTAGGGTAGAGAAGGAGCTCGTGTAATCCTCAAATTGAACTAAACGCTAACCACAGATGATTCACAGTTAAGCGGCATTTGTGCTGCTCTTCTCTCTCGCGCGCATTTCGTCGAGCAAGTCTCCGGCCGGCGACGAGGTCCTGGCCTCCCACTCCCGGAAGTCCGCCTTCACCTCCGCCGCCTCCTCCTCGAGCCCCAGCCGCTTCATCCCCCTCGCCATTACCCTGTACATGTACTCGTCCACCTCGCAGCCTCCCATCCTCACCGCCGCCTCGTACACCCTCCACGCCGCGCGCGCCCTCCCCTTCGCCACCAGCGCGCGCACCAGCCGCGTCAGCTTGTACACGTCCTCCTCCCCCTCCACGAACCCGCCGCCCCTCTCCTTCTCCTCCAGGAACGCCTCCACGAGCGCGTCCACGGCGGCGGCGCCGTCCTCGGAGGCCGGCGAGGAGGAGACGAACGTGGCGTAAAGGGCCGGGTCGGGCCGGTACCAGGGCTCGTCGCGGGCGACGTGGAGTGCGGCGAGGGCGAGGGACCAGTGGCCCTGGCGCTGGAGCTCGGCCATGGCGGCCAGGAGGTCGCTCTTGAGGAGGCGGCCGAGGGAGGAGGAGGCCGCGGCGGCGGCGGCGGCCGGGGAGCGGTCGGAGGAGGTGAGGCGCTTGAGGGACTGCACGGCGAGGATGGCCTCCGTGGAGAGGGAGCGGCCGCGCTGGAGCGGGCCGCGGTTGTCGCGCGGGCCGCAGGTGATGCGCCCCCGCACGGGGTGGGCGCTATGGCGGCCGGGATTCGCGCGTCGGGTCGGGGAGGTGAGGTGTGGGAGGGAGAGGAGAGACGCCATGGCTCGTCGATTGTTTGAGGCGCGGAGAGAGTGGAAGCTAGCGAGAGCGGAGAAGGGAGATGGGAGCCTGGGAGCCGTCTGATCCTTTTAACTTTTCTTTCTTTCTTTCTTTCTTTTTGCTTTTGGTATTTCACTATATTCAAGTGCGATCTTAAGCCAAATTCATCACCCGTTTGAACATTAATTCCTATTCATTTCGGAAAAAATCTGAAGACATTTAAATTCTTCATATGAATGTACCAAACAATTCCATATCTAACTCTAACACTTCCTAATCCCTCCGGTCAAAAATATTTATTGTTTATAACAAGATTTGATTAAATTTATAAAATTTTGACTATCAATAATTTCATAAATGCTTAGTTTAAAAAATAAATTATTCACATAGATTTTTATTAAAAAGTACTATCAATTATTATAAAGTTTATTAGATATTATAAATTTGTTACATAAAATTAGTTATCGAATTTTTAAAAATTTAGCCAAATCTTACCCTAAACTGCAAAATGTTTTTAACCGGTGGAAGTATAATTCAAAACAAATGGATTATAAAGTATCATCTAGATCTATCACTTTTTATATTCAGAGATGAATGACATAGTGGTATCATAGAATGCATTTTTTTCGGTCATGCTCACTCCAGTAAAAAATATTTGTCATTTAGGACAATATTTGGTCAAATCTTTAAAATTTCATTAATTATTTCTGAAATGCTTAGTTTAAATATAAAACAAATGATATACATAGTTTTTCCTTAAAAAATACTATCATAATACCATAAACTTATTTAATTTTATAAGATTATTCTGGTAGTAAACGATAAATATTTTTAACTACACTGTATACAGCTAAAGTGAAACACACGGCACTTTGTTTTTACCAAAATTGCTATTGGATGGTTTGCTTTGAGGCTAAAATTGCCTTTACCAAAATATATCTATAAGAAAATTTATCATTACCAATATTAGATAAGATAAAATTATGTTCGGTTTTAGGTCGAAATGAGCCAAAAACAGAATCTCATGGAGTATTGTGTGGTTTCTAGCAAAATACATCGCTAAAATTTGATCCCAAACCGTCAGCATGGATATTTTGTTGGTAAATTTAATTTTAATTTTAGATCGCTAGCTGTCTCGAAATAAGATTTTTTTTATTTTTTCGTGTCCAACGTTTGACCATTCGTCTTATTTGAAAATTTTATATAAAAACTTTAAAAAAATTAGTCACATACTATTTATGTTTTATTCTCTAGTAAAAATAAAAATATTAATTATAAAAATTTTTCAGATAAGACAAATGATTAAACATTGGATACGGAAAAACGAAAAACTATATTATTTGGGGACGGATGCAGCAGTGAACTACACCTACCACTCCATGCGTTGCACGCGTCCCAAAACCAACCAAGTGATCCACTGCTCTGAGCAGAGCTCACCATTCCCGTGCCCCCCATTGACCCGTCAGTGAGGGGCGCCAATGGCGGCCGCGGTGCTCCTGGCCGCCGTCCTGGCGCTGTCCCGGCTCCCTCTGCCCCTCTCCGCCGCGGCCGCCGTCGGTGACACTGACACGGCCGCGGCGGCCGCGGACCGCATCACGGCCCTGCCGGGGCAGCCGCCGGTCAGCTTCTCCATGTACTCCGGGTACGTCACCGTCGACGCCGCGGCCGGGCGCGCGCTCTTCTACTGGCTCATCGAGGCCGCCGTCGCCGACCCGGCGCCCGCGCCGCTCGTGCTCTGGCTCAACGGCGGGCCCGGGTGCTCCTCCGTCGGCTACGGCGCGTCCGAGGAGCTCGGCGCGTTCCGGATCAACCCCGACGGGAAGTCCCTCTACTTGAACCCCTATCCCTGGAACAAAGGTCCAATTTCTGTTCTCATGGCGGCCGTTTCGTTTGAGTCCCGAAATGCGCTCTTCATTTCGATGGATTGTTCGTTTGGTTGCAGTGGCCAACATGTTGTTCTTGGACTCACCGGCCGGCGTCGGCTACTCCTACTCCAACACCACCTCCGATCTGTTCACTGCTGGTGATAACAAGACAGGTGACTTGGAAGCAATTCAACTTCTTGTTTACTGTGAAGTAGCTCTGATGCTAGTGCTGGTGTGCAGCTCATGATTCGTATATTTTCTTGGTGAATTGGTTGGAACGGTTTCCACAGTACAAGTACCGCGATTTCTACATTTCCGGAGAGAGCTATGGAGGTGAACTGCAATCATAATTGGTTGATTATGGGATGGAAGCTCTGCATTTTAGCAGTACCAGCCATTGCATATACACTACTCTCTTTATGTTTCAGCTTATTCACTCTTGCTGCAATTACTATTTTTCAGGGCACTATGTCCCTCAGTTGTCTCAGCTAGTGTACTGGAATAACAAAGGTGTTGATAAGCCTGTCCTAAACTTTAAAGGCTTTATGGTGACAACTTTGTGTGCTCTCTGAAAGAATACATTTTTTTGATCACTTTGTATTTATAAATGATCAGTTGATGTTTCAAAACTGCTAGGTTGGAAATGCGGTAATCGACGATTACCATGACTATGTTGGCACATTTGAGTACTGGTGGACACACGGGTTGATATCCGATGATACATATCAGAAGTTGCAGGTGTCCTGTGATTTTGGATCATCTGCACACCCATCAAAAGCATGTGACAAGATTTATGAAGTGGCCGAGGCTGAACAAGGGAACATTGATGCATACAGCATCTACACCCCTACCTGTAAAAAAACTTCGTTTCTCAAGCGAAGGTTAATAAAGGGCAACATGGTGAGTTTGTCCACTCTAAACTAAAACTAGAAGTCAGTTGGTTTTTGGTAATAGCATGGTTTTGATCAATGTGCAGCAACGCAACTGCTTATAGTGTTATTCAGACACCCTCTGAATATACGGTGAAACATGAATTACTTCATTTATTGCTTCCTAACTGCAATTTTAAAAATGTAGCCATGGTTGCCTAGAGGATATGATCCCTGCACTGAAAAGTACTCCACCAAGTATTACAACCTACCAGAGGTGCAAAAGGCTTTTCATGCTAATGTCACTGGAATACCGTATGCCTGGACCACCTGCAGGTCTGCTCAATTGATTTCATCTTGCTATAATCACAAGTAGTTCAGCAAAGTCTGTTTGGCAATGTAATCTATGCTGAGATTCTGGTAACTATTTTCAGCGATGACTTGTTTTATTATTGGAAAGATTCACCAAGGTCCATGCTTCCTATTTACCGTGAACTTATTGCAGCCGGTCTAAGAATATGGGTTTTCAGGTACACCAATTTCATTTTGTTTTGCGGAAAAGATGGTTTGCACTGTACCCTAACTCTTTGACAGCGGCATTATTAATGATCTAATAGATTCGTAAATCATGATAATCATAGTGTCTGGTACAGTAATATAAAAGTAATGGAACTGTCAATCAATGTGAACTTACTATTTATATTGGATAATTTGGCAGCGGCGATGCTGATTCTGTAGTCCCCCTCACTGCGACAAGATACTCCATTGATGCACTCCATCTACCTACTGTGACTAATTGGTATCCTTGGTATGATGATGATGAGGTTAGTCAGTGACAGCACTACAACCCTGCCAGTTCTATTGCTCATTCTCTTTTCTATCTTTATCATTTGTTGATGGTGTGAATGATACTTAGGTTGCTGGTTGGTGTCAAGTGTACCAAGGATTGACACTGGTGACGATTCGAGGAGCAGGGCACGAAGTTCCTCTCCATCGTCCGCGGCAAGCCTTAAAGCTCTTTGAGCATTTCCTGCAAGATAATCCCATGCCTCAGCCTGTACATAGCATTCAGTCCTTTTAGAATTTTCTTCCATTTAATGTGGAAGATCATGCCGCGAGGCCATCATGTTGTATAATTTTAAGCCTGGGTCGCACATTTTCTGATGAACGGATTTCATCTGTTCAAATAACATCTGGCCACTCATCATTCTTAATTAATTTAACTATATATTCCCAGTAACTTCAGAAATCAGAAATAATGCTCATCCTGTTGAAAGTTTTGTATTTTAGTTGATGTGTACCATAAGGGCGAGATGGAAATGTAGCTCCAAAATTTACGAGCTTGCTTCTCGGACAAGCCAGAACACATAATGAATATACATATCTATCATGCGCGTTTCACCTCATAGTACTTACTTAAGAACCGTAAAATTACTCATAATTCTATCTTTCTAGATACAGTTCAAGCCACTCTATCTTGCCCTCTCCTAACCCTATCTGTTATCACCGTTTATCAAACATGCCTATCACCATCATTTTTTTTCCTGTGCTATCCATTGTTACACAGCAGGGGTACATACTAAATGATAGATTGCAGTAAACAATAACTAGTCACAGCAAACGAGAGAAATTACTCACCAACAGATTATTTTTGGGTGCTAACATCAGTTTTGGAAGATGTATAAATATTCATTTACAGCACTCGAACTATGTACCACTCGCACATTATTCTGAAACACTCTGCTGATCTTATCTTACATTAACAAACAACAGCTAAAGATCAATGGTCACAAAAGAGTATCAAATCATAGTTTTGGGAGAATTTTGATTCCCTTGATAACTAGCCCTCTCTTCCACGCCCCACCATGCCGAAACATGGATATCTCAATCTGCCCCTGCTGCCCCTGCTGTGCTTTCACCTCCCCAACCTTGAGCCTCAGCCACTTCCCCCTGATCTTCTCCTGCAGATTCACCTTACTCTGCTGGACTGTTCCGTCAGGGTGACTGAGCCGGAGGTCCACTGGGACTGACCACCCGTATGCTCTATCCGTAAGCATCACTTTAAAGAACACCTCATAGGTGACTCCTGGTGTAAGATAGGCCAGTTCAAACTTGCCATGGATCTCTAACCAGCAGACGTTGAGCAGGGACGCCACCTCGATCTGATTGTCAGCATCATTGCTGTTTGAGTTAAAATTTCAGATTCAGAACAATGAGAGAAGTACGCCTAATTCCTGAGGCAAGACCTAATCTACCTTCTTATTATTCATAGACGGATATGTAATGCTCCTTGCTCCCTCCGTTCCAAGATAAATCAATCTTTTATTTTTTACCTACGATGTTTAATTTTTGTCTTATTCAAAAAATTTATGATTAATATTTTTGTTTTTATTAGATTATAATTCATGAATAGTACTTTAGGTGTGACTATTTTTTTAAATTTCTTGAAATTCTTTTAAATAAGACAGATGGTTAAACGCTGGACATGAAAACCGAAAGTTTGTCTTATTTAAGAACAGAAAGAGTAAATAGTAGTACCTTCCATCCTTCAGATGGTACCAAGTCCAGTATTGTGGGGTTCCACCCCAAATGATGGTCAAGGCTCTGGGAAACAGCATGAAGCAGTTGCACATAGTTGTGTCATCCACCCAGTACTTCTGCAGAGCAGCAAGTATAGAACATCAACCATGTTCAGAAGCAAAAGCTTACAGGACTTCTATATCAATTCTTGTTCAGAAGCCAGTTTACAACCTTTGTTTTCCCAGCCAAGTAGATGCCATAATAGACCTGATCTTCCAGTGAAGATGAAGTAATCTTCTCCTCGGCAACAATCTCTTGGAACATGTGAGGCGGCTCTGGCCGCGACGGTGATGCCCCCATTGTAAATTTCGCTGAGCTTCTGTAGTTCAAGAGTGGTTCAGACTTCAGGTGACTGATATATGTAGATGCAGGAGATCTCAAGGCCAGGACATCTGAGCCACGTATTCTGAGCTGATATTTAGAGGGAATTTACAGCCATGCTCGGAGAAAAAAAGTTCATCGGACAAGACAGCATCAAGATTACCGGTGGATAAAACCAGGAGGAAATAGAATTATCCTTTTCCACAAGATTTCGAGCATGGAATCTGATTCGAGGTGATGAATTTGATGTGCTTCCAGGAGACGCCAGCTCTGGAGAATCTAACTTTCGGCTGAGGAAGGAAGTAAGAGTGTGTTTGGTTTGAAGGTTGAAATGGAATGGAACAGAACTAACCCATTCTTGCATGTGTTTGGTTTGAGAGCCAAATGGAATGGGATGAACCCACCTAGAAATATTCTGGTTAGATTCGGGACAAGTTGGTCCGCCAAAATCGGCCGGACCGCGCCGTCCCACCTCAGCCTGCGCAAGTTAAGCCATCGCATTTAGCTCAAATCCAAATCGGCGTGCATGTGGCGACTCCGTTCGGCGGCGGCTGCGGCGACTCTGTACGGCGGTTGCGGTGACAGCTCCTGGATCTGGCTAATCCCCCGCCTCCGCCCCCCCCCCCCCTCCTCGATTGCCTAGCATGGCGACGGCGCGAGCGGCACAAGCCTGGCACGACAACGACGCGAGCAGCGGGGGCCTCCCTCCTCACTCGTGAGTAGCTCAGGCCGGCGCCTCATCCATTCTTGCCTGCGTAGCCGGGCTTCATTCATCCTCGTTTGCACTAATAGTGAGTTTATAAGATAATGATACAAGTCATGCAACGTGCTGAATTTTTCATCTTTGGCCCTCATGTATTCAGAACTGCAACTCTGATAGAAGCTTCAGAATTTTGCAGCTCTTTTCATGTAGTATTTGAGTGAGAAGAACATAATTTGTAACAGACTGATCATTGTTCCTGATACTTTTGTATTATACTTCTTTATCCGTAGTTTCTAGTTTTTGAAACATGATTAACAATTAAGGGAAGATTTCTGAAATATGATTAGCACTTAACAGAAGGTTTAGGCGGTTCACATCTAGCCATCCTACCTTCGCCCCTCGAATCAAACATGTCACATGTTCACCCTATTCCATCTTATTCCTCCAACCAAACAGAAAATATGGTCCAATCTATCCTTTCAACCAAACAGAAAAATGGAACCAACCTATCCTGTAAACTAGGAATAGAACCAACCCATCCTACCTCGTCCACGAACCAAACACATCCTAAGTGATCACGAAAGCTCCCAGTTCGATGGATCGAGAAATGAGAACGCGAGGTGTGGCACACCATTTTTAAAAATACTAGTTGCATACATGTGTTTCGCAACGGAACTATATTTGACAAGAAAATAGTCCAAAGCACAACTTTCATTTGCAGTATACCAATAATAAATAAGCTTTATAATAATAAGTTAAACATGTATAACAAAGAATAATAAAATATTTCACATTCATACATAATACTATATAATAATAATAATAATAATAATAATAATAATAATAATAATAATAATAATAATAATAATAATAAGCTTAGAATGGATGAAATATGATTTTGTTGGTCAGAAGATTCTTAATCGGTTTAATTGTTTATATTATTATTGGTTTCCATTTTTCATGCAAATCATTGGTTATTACTTCCTTTCTGAGCTACAGGACTACTGCAACTTTCTAAGCTATAGGACTACTGCAACTAAGAAGCTTAGAACTTTCAAAGATGGAAGGTTGGAGCAATGGATTTCGTTATCTCTTTGGTTTGTTTAATCTTATATGCACAAATGCCACAATTGCCCCTAACACAATCCTATCATTCTTAATCCATGTAAAAAAATATTAGTTCAAACTCATGAAAAAAACTCTAAATTCAAGTTGGTGTATGTTGATGATATAATTGTAGCCAGTTCATTAGAGAAGGCAACATCAACTCTATTGTGAGATCTGAAGGAAGATATTGTACTCAACGATCTTGGAGAGTTGTATTATTTCCTTGGCATAGAGGTGAGGAAGGTGGATGATGACATAGTTTTGACTCAAGGTAAATATCCTATGGAGAGAGTAAATATGAACTAATCCTAAAAGCATCTTCAAGAGAATGGTTATCTTATTTGTCATACTTAAATTTGACAATTTTGCATAAAAAATGTCCTCCAAGGGCTATTTGACTTGTTATGCTATTTGAATGACTAAACTTGAGTCCTCAATGGTCAAATTTAACAACTCATTCCCGTACTAGCACAATTGCTATCTGTGGGTCCCACTTTACGTGGGACCCTCTTATCATCCTCCACTTGTCAGGATTTGGAGAGTGGGGATGGATAGTCTTTTGGAGATGCTATTAGAATTCGAGTTGTCAAAACTAAAATAAATGGCTAAATTTTAATTTGAAGAGTCAAAATTTTGTCATTTTCTTGGAGATACTCTAACAAGAGATAAACTTAGGTTGTCATACATTGGGTTACTTTTCCAAGTACTTAATTTTTCCTCAACCCGTTGTTAAAATTAGCTCTGAGGTTTTGAAAATTCCACACAAAACTTTGTTAGTGTATTAGGGCTTAAGGAATAAAAGAAACTTATTCCCTTCCATGTTCTATTATTATTTAATGTTTTACTTTAATTAATTGTCTCTTGAATAATTAAACAATTTTTTAGGATGATTTCTTTATTGAATTAATCCTAAGGATAAACTTAGGTTGTGACACATAGGCTTACCTTTTCATATACTTAACTGTTTCTCGACCGGTTGTTTATTACCTTCCAATATTTATTGCTTAACCTTCTATAATGCATTGGAATGTCCACGAATCTAGTAGGATCAGACCATTGCTGGCAACCAATATTGCGATTCCTAGTCCGTTGCATGGCCAAAACAGAAAGTTAATCCTGAGACCATGTAACTTCCCAATGGCAAAAGGCAACAGCTTCATGTTTTTGGATTGTTCAAAATTATGGTCCATAAAGATTAAAGTGACATCTACATACTGGAAGATAGACAGATCATCATGAATTAAATGTGCTGCTAATCCTGAAGATAGACAAACAATCATCAATTAATGTGTACTAACCCTGCAATCTGGCCACCATTTTTTGCATATTTTATTAGGACAACTAACATGTCCACTGCTATGTTAAAATAATTGGAGGAAGAGGGTGACCTTGCCTTAAACCTTTTTACTGAGGCTGTTTATTTGGCTTTTCGAGGGAAAAGCAAAGGACATATTTACAAACAAAAGATAATTTATGAATAAAGCATATATATATATATATAGATTTAAAAGTCAGGATAGAAAAATAAACTATAATAAAAAAATCTTAAATCAACTTTAATTTAAGGTTATAAGAATAAGCAGAATAGCATGATGTGCTCCTTCCACAACCGAAAGGCAGGTTCCCGTGAAATGGTGTCTTTTGGGTTGCACATCAAATTCATCATCTTGAATCAGATTCCTTGCGCAAAATCTGAAATGGTGTCGTGGGGCATGCTTGTGCGCGGAAGGGAGGGATGAGGGCGCCGACGTTAGTGGCATGGGGAGGACTGGGCCGCAGGCCCGCAGGGCCACGTGGACGTCGTGTGGGCGTGGGACGCGGTGATGGACAACACGGTGCAGCAGCTCCCTCCGGCTGATTCGGTTAACAGCAATTTTATGAAAAGGAAATAAGAGTTATCATTATTTTTTATATAAAATTTAGTATCTTTTACTATCTTAAATACTTAAAAAACACTAAATTTTACATACAGATATCTCACGATACTCTTTGGTTAAAGGTTAGGAATAGGCTACCTTTCAGCCTCTCCGGGGCAGCAACCAGCGAGCGCGGCACTGGCCACAACAGGCTGGCACGGAGGGAAGGAGAAAAGTGTTGAAAAGTGGCCCATGGCCAAGGGAAGGAGAAAAGGCTCATTTCTTTTAATATACATCACGAGAAAGAGTTTTAATAGTTAAAATTAGCTCGGATGTTCTAAAAATTCCACTCAAATATCTGTTAATGTATTAAGGCTTAAGTAATAAAAGAAAATTATTGCTGGGCATGTTATAATATTATTTATTGTTTTTACTTAAATTAATTGCTTCTTGAATAATCCAACAGTTCTTTAGGATGATTTCTTTATTGAGTTAATCGAAGGGATAAACTTAGGTTGTGAGGCATACCTTTCCAACTACTTAACTTTTTCTCAACCTGTTGTTTATTACCTTCTGGTATTTATTTCTTTACTTTCTATAATGCATCGGAATGCCCAGGTATCTAGTAGGATAAGACCATTGCTGGTAACCAGTGTTCAGATTCATACTCCTTTGCATGACCAAAACAGAAATGTTTGCTCCTATGAAAATTAATCTTGAGCCCATATAACTGCCCAAAGGCATAAAGCAAAAGCTTCGTGTTTTTGAGTTGTTCTAAATTATGGTCCAGAAAGATTAAAGTGACATCTATATATTGCAAGATAGATATATCATCATGAATTAAATGGTACTAATCCTGTAATCTGGCCATCATTCTTTGCACATTTTATTAGGATAGTTAACATGTTCACTACTATGTTGAAAAAGGAGTGGAGAAAGAGGGTGAACCTGCCTAAAACCTTTCATTGTTTGAAAAGGATTGCAGAATAGCATGATGTGCTGCTTCCACGACCGAAAGTTAGATTCTCCTGAAATGGTGTCTTCTGGATGCACATCAAATTCATCATCTCGAACCATATTCCATGCGCAGAAGCCTGTGAAAAGGAAATTGTAGTTCCCCCTTTTTTTGTCCACTGCCAATCTTGATACCCATCTATTTGCTGAAATTTTCTTCTGGATAACTCCCTTGCTGTCCACCGAGCATGGTAAGCGCCCAGAGCCCCAAATGGCGATCTATATATGTCACAATGTCCTGAAGTCTGAACATTTCTTACAGCTAGAGGAGAAGTTCAGAGAAACTTACCATGGGGGCATCGCCGTCACAGCTCGAGGCGCCTTCCAGCTCTTCAGACGCCGGGAACGGCAACCAGGCCCAACCAAAGAAAGCAGCTCCTCACATGTTCCAAGAGATTGTTGCCGGGGAGAAAGCAACCACTGCATCTACACTGGAAGATCAGATCTATACTGGGATCTTCTTGGCAGGGAAAACAAAGGTTGCAAACTTTCTTCTGAACATCAACTGCTATGGAATTTTTGTAAGCTTTTGCTTCTGAACGTGCCTTTTTATGTTCCAAACTTGCTGCACCACAGAAGTACTGGGTGGATGGTGCAACTATGTGTAACTGCTTCATGCTGTATCCCAGAGGTTTGTCCATCACTTGGGGTGAAACCCCAACATATTGGACTTGGTACCCTCCGAAGGATGGAAGGTATTACTATTATTTAAGAAGCATTATATATATGTCTATGAATAATAAATAGGCCTCTAAACATATGGTGTTTGTAAATTTGACACTCAAAGTATATGACATGTGGATTCATCAGTGTCTATGAAATATGAGTCCAGTAACAAATCTACGAAACACCACGATTGGAGACCTATTTTTGTATTTTTTTCATGAATAATAAGGTGGATTAGGTCTTGCCTCAGGAATTAGGCATACTTCTCTCATTGTTCTGAATCTGAAATTTTAACTCAAACAGCAACGATGCTGACAATCAGATCGAGGTGGCGTCCCTGCTCAACGTCTGCTGGTTAGAGATCCATGGGAAGCTTGAACTGTCCTATCTTACACCAGGAGTCACCTATGAGGTGTTCTTTAAAGTGATGCTTACGGATAAAGCATACGGGTGGTCTGTCCCAGTGAACCTCCGGCTTAAGCTCCCTGACGGAACAGTCCAGCAGCGCAAGGAGAAGCTGCAGGAGAAGATCAGGGGGAAGTGGCTGAGGCTCAAGGTTGGGGAGGTGAAAACACAGCAGGGGCAGAAGGGACAGATTGAGATATCCATGTTTGAGTATGATGGTGGGCACTGGAAGAGCGGGCTACTCATCAAGGGAATAAAGATTCTCCCAAAAGAATGATTTGCTACTCTTTTGTGATCATTGATCACTATCTATGGTCTGTTGTGTAAAATAAGATCAACAGTGTGTTTCAGAATAATGTACCGAGTGCCACAAAATTCAAGTGTTCTAAATGAAAATATGCATGTTCCAAAACTGTTGTTTGCACTAAAAAAAATCCAAATTGAATAATTTGCATTGTTTGTTGTGACTACTTATTGTTCACTGCAATATATTATTTACTACCTCCATTATAAATATGATAATTAGAGCAACTATAACAATCTAACCCAACCGGCTCCAAAATTTTCCATGCCATCCAAATCTCATATGCAAGAGAGAGAACAAAACGAATGACAAATGTCACAATACACTTCCCAATACGCTAAAGCCGTATGCATTCTACGAGCCACACGACCATGCACTTTGATCTGCATCCCATCTTTAGCTTTGCTTATGTTTATAGGCCAAAATTTAAATTTTTAGCCTTAAATTTATAATTGATTTAGGAAATTTTTAACCGAAATTTATTTTTAGCATTGGCCTTTAGATTGCTAATATATGATATATATTATATAATTTTTATTCATAAATTATTTTTTATTTGCAAATACAGATCGATGTCCTTCACATGAAGCGGGTGTTCTCGTCGTGCAACAGGTCTCCTACCATCTTGCAATTGATTAGTTGAAACCAGAAGAAATGGTTTGGATTCTAAAGTGGATTGGACTTCTTTTTGCTCCGTTCCATTTTCTTGTCTTCTCTTGATGCATGCATATTATATATTTATGCAAAGACGATTGTGTCGATAATTTTGACCTCCGAGATGGCTATGACATTGACATAGAGAAGAACGAAATTTATGACATTAGCATCGATGATCTATTTGTAAACAAAAGTTTTAGAAAATAGACTTATATATAAGAAAAAATATTTACGAACATATTTTCAACGTCAATCTGACTAGCGTCAAGGACCTATTTATAAATATGTTTCTTACATGTTAGTCATTTTCTAAAATTTATTGTAAATAGGTCCTTAGTTTCAATATTATTGATGTCGTCCTTATCCATCTCTTGGCTACAAGGGGCAAGGGGCTCGGTACCAATAACCGTGATGTTGAAACGTAGAATCTCGACGCCAAGAAAAAGGTTCACTATGATTGAAGGTTTTTTTAAAGTCTATTTATAAAAGAGTTTTCTAAAAGAGCTAAAATATAAGATATGCTGTCTAATAGGCCCGTAAAATTTTCCGATCTGGGCTCAAAGGCGGGCTTGGAATTGGATGACCCGATTCACCCATTTTTAGGTTAAAAAAAATCCATCCCACCGGGAAATAGTACACTCCTCCGAAGGCCACGTGGAAAATCCAACATACGTTGAGCTCGGCTCCCGCTGATCGTCACCGTCACGCGGCCGGACGAAGACGGCGTCGCTGACGAGGCTCGTCGCGCCGCCGCTGCTCTGGACCGTGGTCGGAGCGGAGAACAGGACGGCGACGGCGAGGGCGGTGCACGCGCTGCATGGCACCGGCGGAGCCATGCTCCGGCATCTCACCTATGCCGCCGAGAACTTCACCGGCCCCGCGGGCGACGAGGTAGATTACCAGAGGAACGTCGCGCTGCCTCACGTCCAGCTGCATGCATCGGCTGCCCGGCGTCGTGCACTTCGCCGGCGCTTCCAGCGTCTACCAGTGCAACAGAGACAACCCCCCTGGCTGCAGTAGATACCGATGCAAGCAACCAAAACTCAAGCTCTAGACCTCCTGAAATAAACATATCTGGAGTTGGATTCAAGAGCTCGATGCTATGGGATTCAGAGAGGTTCATCCACAGAGAAAACTCGACAGGCATACATCAGGTTTGTCAGTCTAAGTCCCGCAAAAAATGGCAACATCAGGTTTGTCAGTATAAGTCCCGCAAAAAATGGCATACAGACAACTGAAACCAAAATTTGATGACTTACCGGATCATGGTTTTTGGTGATATCAGGATTTAATCCAACTTGTACGACAAAGAGAAGGGGCATTGCTTCTGATTGTTCTTACAAGGCAAAGACTATATCAATTCTGCAATATTCACCGTTTAATTTTGAACTAAAAAAATAGATGTGTTAAATAGTACATTCCTCTTCTTCGCTTGCTACAATAGTGTAACTGTCATTTTTTTTCCCTGAATACGCAGAATTGGTTATCATAGTAGTCTGGAAATCAACTTGTATAACGCATTGATGATGCTCTCTCTTCAGTCTACCACATGTACCAAGTGACCGGTTAACAGAGATGTACCTGGTCAGCGTCCTTCGATTTTGAAATACAGTCAGTTATCGAAGTCATTTTAAGTACTCAATACGCAAGAAATTATGGAAAATAGAAATAGTCTGCTTTGGCCCTTGGATTGACTCCGAATCACGAAGAAATTTGAAGGGCAAACGCACTCACCTTTGCAACTCCCACCAACTTAACAATTAGCCCCCTTCTGGGCATCCAATTATATATAGGTCATATTTTGTCTGCCTTTCCTCACATTATCTGATTAGCATCATCATGTAATGTAAACTAAACATGAGGAATAATGAGTACCAAGAACCCTGCAAAACAAAGCCTCTGTCAAGTGTCAACTCTAAAATACGCCACCATCATCCGTCGTCCGTCGCTACTGCCGCTCACATTGCTATAGCTGTTGCCTAGATCTCTTTGAAATGCATCTTGGACAGCTGTATCATCATTATTCTACATATGCTCTCTGCCTTCGCAGGAGACATGTCTTTTCTACTATGTATGCCACAACAGGTTCTATGCACATAGGGGTTCACCGTCATCTCTTTTCTTTAGGACAATTTCAAGTTTCTTCTTATCTTTTCCTGAGATAAATTTCACCGTCATCTCTTTTTCTGAGGAAAATTGCACCGTCATCATCGCCATCAGCACTATTTTTCTTCCTGCGTATCACGAGATTGCTGAGCTGAAGAACGAATTCAATATAGGGGAAGGATTGTAATGCGTACTTTCAACTTTACCTCTGGAAAGGGTGTCTTTGCTCACGAGACTTTTTCACACCAAAGACAGATTCGTATACAGTTGGCACACTATTGATCAGGTCAAACAAACGCACCCTGTTGAAAGTGAAGGTGAAAACAATGAGTATCAGCACCGAATGCTATATTACATAAGGAGAAAATCAACTATATTGACACTATGATCTGCAGTATGGGCATAGCAATGTCGTTACTCGTTAGCATGATTGAATTGGTTTTTAAAAAAAAAATAGCATCAGCGAATAAAGATAACACAGAAAATATGTGTATCAATTCCCATGCCAACCCAGCATAGCAAGGCATAAGAAAGTTTAGTTAGAGGCAACAGAACTTATAATTTCATGCTGTCTTCGGTTAATATCGGTTTAAGACTATTAATTGACAAGGATAAGGAATAATAACACTTTACCTCCCAAATTGCTATTATGATAATTCACAAATTACATAAACGAGAAATCCCCAACATAAAGCATATTATGTTCTCAAATGTGTGCATGACCACAGCCGTGGGCATATGCGTTCACTCAAACGTTAATGTGAGAATGAACTAAGCTGAGGAACAATATAATAAGAGAGACTACACTAATCATTAGCTTAGGAGCAAAACAGTTATCCATGCCTCGACGTGCATATAAACTAATTGGAAAAGTTGCTAATATATAGGATAAAGGAGAATTTAATCTAGAAACCATAGCTTGTGAACTTTAAATCAATCATACATTTCACATAAATATAGAATATCATCAAACTGAATCGTTGGACCTACAAGCAAATATGCATTGCAGATACTTCAGTAGGATTTAAGTTCCTAAGCAAGCTTATTATTGCCCTTCAGACTGCTTGATATACACCTTCATTTTACCACATGTTATAACCAAGTTTCCACTTGACCACTTTAGAAGAAAAGAAACTACACCATGCCCATTTCATGGATTACCCATTTATAACAACCTGTATACTTAAGCTTTTAAGCAGAACCAAGTAAGATAGCCAACCTGTCTGCAAAAGACTACATGCAGCATTGATCTTCTACTATCCAGAAAAAGGGCATGTCCTTCAGTAAACATTAAGTATTGCGGCAAATTAAACATCAGAACCACTGATACCGTGCACTACAAATTAATCCTATCCAAAAATGCAAACAGTCTTTTGCTTTTATGAGCCTTTTTTAACGAAGCTTAATTTTGTGAGTTGGTTGAGTATCAGAAAAGAAATATAGAAAATCATATATCATACAGAATATCTGCATAGGTAAACAAAAAATTGGTAACAACAATTAGTAGAACCTAAGGTTCTGATTCTTGAGATCCGCAACAAAAGATTCAAATTGTGATTTCCACTAAATTAGGAATCTCCCAACAGCACAGACGCCAGGATACAAGTATCAGCACCATTATAGAAAACCATGAATGCAATCACCACTCCACCAGATCATTACTTTCTGAGAGATCATAATCACACTTTTCTCCAAAACTTACACAGTAAACAAACGCAAAATCTACATCACAAAGCCCTCAAAATCAACATCGTTGCATTATTTGAATACCTACATCCATATGAAGCAGGCCATTTGAACAAAAACAACACCAGTCATACCCTTCGCAATCTGATTTCAAAACCCAAGATCACTCACTGCTTGCAGAGCTTACAGCGTTTTTCCCTTCTCTGCTTTAAGTGCACAAACTGAACTCCTTTAAGGAAAAACACTTACTGAAAATATGCATCCTAGCAACACTATAGACAACCACGAAGTCCACGAGTCATCTCCTAAGGAACAAACTTATAGCTCTCTGAGTTCATTGTCATTAGTAACCTACTTTATATGGAATTCTGTAGTAGAAAATTTCAACGACTCTGACGATATTGCCTCGCACAGTGCCACTATTCTACGACAAACGCATCAAATGATCAATAAATTCAAATCGACAACGGAGCAACGGGGATCAGGGGCCGTATACCTGCCCTCGCGATCTAGATTTAGTCGGGCGCCGTGGAAGAAGGCGACGGCGAGGAGCCACGAATCGGAGAAGACGGTGAGGAGGGCGACCCAGTCCCTCTTGTACATCGTGTCGCGCGGGATGTTGATGCCCACCGTCGGCTCCGGCAGCTCCGTGGGCACATGCTGCGCCGGTGGCGCCACCTCCCACGTCCCGTTCGCGTATCCATACAGGCACAAGCCGTCCAGATCTACTCCAACCAACACCCAAAACAATCACACCACAAACCCGCGACGCGGGGGAGCGGGAATCGCGTCGAAATCGAGAGATCAGGCGATGCTGGTGCTCACTCACCTGGCTTGCACTGCGCGGTGAAGGCCTCCAGGTCTGCCCCAACCGGACGCAGTTAGGCTCAGAACAACTAGGGTTTAGGCTTCGGGATGAGTTTAAGAGAACGATGGGAAGGAGGTCACCGACCTTCGGTGAAGGCGCGGACGATGCCGGTGCGGCGGCCGATGAAGTCCTTGAAGATGTCGTCGATGGAGCGCACTGCCTCGAAGCGGGGGTTTCGGCCGGAAGCAGGGTCCATGGTGACGGCGGCGGCGGCGGGCGCGACGAGGCCTAACTCCTCCCCTCCGGCCGTCCGGCGAGGCGGTGGCGACGATGACGGTTGCAGTGGCCGTTGGCGCAAATGCGAAAATGAAGCGTGCGGTGTACTCCACTCGGGCCTTGGGGAAGAAGTAGAACTAGCCCATCTGGGCCCGAAAGCTATTCAGATTTAGAAATTGCAAGCAGCATTAGCATTATTTTGTGGTCATTTACAGGGGATTTTTTTTGTAGGATTTGAGTTTTATGAGTATTTTCAGGTAACTGAAAAATAAACGGCATCGTTTTGTATTTATGGTTCTTCGGAAAAAAGATTGGATGTATTATATAATCCTATAAAATTTCCTTATAATTGCTCAAGACATTAAAATTTTGAAGGAAACTTTGCAAGGGACTAAACATCAAAGGAATTTTGAGTAAAAGCAGTTCTGATGGGATGCCGAAATTTAGAGTGAACTTTCAGAAATATTTAAAGCTGTGTGCTATTAAAATAAACCAGATTTTTTTTAATCTTTCAGTGCTATATATATCTAAAATCATGAAGGATTCTACAAAACAAGTTTTGCAAAAAAAAAAAAATCCATCTATTGGATTCTATTTCTAACCTTGCTTGCTAGCCGTGGAAAACGACTTGTCTATACGCTACTACCGCAGAAGTATTCTAATATTGCAAAAGGTACAGAAATGTGATCGCCTGTAGCCCTGTGCCATTGTGAATTTATGATGGATGCTCATATATCACTGAATTGACAGAATTTGGTCATTTGAATAAATTCACTTGAACACAGGAACAGGATCCAAACAAACTACAAAGTTGTTGAGGTGTTACATTTTTGGGGAAACAACAAAAAATAATTACATCATTCACAATCATGTACCCGAAACCAACTCCAGCCGGTGAAGTGATGGACGTCTCAATTATGAATATTGCACAACAAACAAAAAACGCTAGTCTTTTAATTTACAGCCTTGCAGGCTTCAAATGCCTCTGCTTGGCCCTCTGCTCTTCCAGTTCATTCATCCAATCAGAAAGCCGGTAAACACCTTTCCACAACAGGTACAATCCAGCTACGGCGATTATGGATAGCAAAACAACCAAGAGACATTTCAATGCAAAAGCTTTGGTTTCCTGCAAAACAAAAGGTTGCTGTAAGGAAGCCATACGCGAACCCAGCAACTAAACAGCTCATCGGTTTCTTGCACACCTGGAATTTTGAGCTTTCAACACTTTCTTGGCCACGGTTACGCCTCTTCCTGCGCTTGGGCACGTTTTCAACTTCCACAGCAGGGATCTACATGGATATAACAGATAATAAGCATAGAAGCAAAAATAAATGCAAAAGCTGATTGTTTGTAAAATTGTACAACAGTGTGACAACTTATGAAGTTCCGGTGAGATGGCAAGCTCCAGTACCTTGATCTCCTGATTTTTTCGGAGATGCAATTCAGCATCTGCAGCTTTAACCTTTTTCATGCAATCTTCACCACAGGCAAGTAGGCCAATTCCATATTGATTTTTAGGTATTTGTTTTGGGTCACGACCAGACCGATGGTATTCCTTCAGAATATCTTGACATACCCACTCCTTTTTAAGGGTGTTGCATGCACAACGGACATTGACCTTAATGGATACCAGATAGGTAGAGGAACATATATTAGTATAAACATATTCTGATAGGCAGAGTGCGTTGTGGCTTTTTTAGGGAAAATGGAAGCAGCTCTGCCTTCATTAACCAAAAATAAGTTTAAGTAAAACAGCAATGTCCTTGTGATAGCGCACAAAGACATAAAAGAGAGCCTAGTGCCTAGCTATAAGAAAGAGGTAAAAACGATGGTATGTTGTGATTGATCTCTCGCATTAAGAAAGAGATAGTTATTCTATAATACACCCTTCCCCACATTGTAAATTACTCGGGAGTAATTTGTTTACTGAAAGAAGGTCACATAATTTGTTTACTAAAAGAAGGGAAAGGGGGAGCAACCACATGTGCGGGAGTAAATTTTTGTGTCTAGATCAATACTTCGTGAGTTATTTATTCACCAAGAGTGTTGAGTAATTTATTTACTAATAGAAGGGAAAAAGGGGTTGAAACCACATGTGTGGGAGTGAGGTGGTGGGAATGGAATAACTAGGGATGACGGATTTGGGGAGTGCGCGCTCTATAAAAATGCGCATAGAGCGTTCTTTAGAGCTAAAAACTGTGATCATATTCGAAAGCTCTCAACCTTAATCCAGTTTCATCAAGTAGAAAACTGTAGTGTCGCAATGCCACAGAACAGGTTACAAATAATTTCATGCACATACATAAATATACGCCTATCAAGTGATTTCATGCTAATTAGGTATCTCTAGTTTCATCAAGCAGGATACCTTTTTCATGCACCTATCAACTGATGGACACTGACCAGGGTGACAAATTTCTGAGCACAGATGGGGACAGTTCGGTAATTTCCTGCTCAAAGAACACATCGAAGAAGTTAAAATCAGCTACGGAAGTTCAGGTCGCAATAACAAAATGTTACCAACATTCAAAAGAAGACAATAGGACTGAGGAAAAAAACCTCAGTAACTGACCTATGACATGGGCCACCACAGGACCTTACTTTCTGCTGTTCCTTAGCACTTAAGTTGTTATAATACATGCACTCAAAAGCATGTACCATGGCATCACAATGACATGGTCTTTTGACAAGGACTTTGCAAGGTGGACAATCATCCAGATGACATGGCAAAGGGCAAGGATGAGAACATGGAGGCTCCCTGACCTGAAAGAAATGGTAAACAGTAAGTGTGCTGCACCAAATTTAAAGGATGTGGAAACCCGCACTAATTTTCACATCAAAAGTCTGTAAGCACTAAGCATAGCTGTACCAGAGTTATTGCTAAGGACAAGTGGACAACAAAGAAAACTGACCCTTCGACAAGGAAGGTTACATTCTTCACAAGCCTCAGCAAATGCAGTCAGTATGGCTGATTGATCTCCTTCAGGCTGACTCAATGGATTCTCTAACACATGGCAACCCTTTGTACAATAATGATTGCCACAGTTGAGAGGATTACCACATAAATTCTGACAAGGAAACTGCCTCTTTTTGGAGCAAAGTATCTGCGGGGCAAAAGGGATTAGTATGCTTCAGAAATCAGGGAACACAAATAAGAGTCCGCATGTGTGAGGAAGGATGAAACTTACCGCGCGCTCTTGGCCAAGATGTTGTCCAAAGCATGGCACCAAAACAACTTCTTGGCAAGGTGGGCATTGTGTTCCAGGTGTAGACTCTATATGCTTTTCCTTTTTCCTTTTTACTGGTTTCAGTGTGAACTCGGGATTTGGAGGAGCAATTGGGCCATGACACCTGGGCAGAGTGTGAGTGGATTGTTAAATATCAGAATGATAAACTCCTGGGGCAGATTACTGACACATTCAGCAAATAGTCAAAATACAAACCTCAGTTTACATCTGTGGCCACAAGAAAGTTCTTCTCCGCAGATTAGTTTGCAGGGTGGGCAAGCTCCATAGTGGCACTTGTGGGGCTAAATAAAAGCCTGAGGGTTAATTTATAGAAGAAAAAGAACCCAAAAATGCCATGTAACTACTTCACCAGGATAAATTTGTAAAAACAAAAAGACAAGATTACCATTAATAACTAGATTAGAGCAGAGATATATAATTTGTTACCTGACATTCAAGTTTGTGACTGCAAAGGCGAGCTACATTGCATTTTTTTGAGCATTTGGGTGGTTTCTGATTCTTCTCAGTCCCACAGGGAACCTACAAAGTTAGGCATATGAATTTTGGAGCTGAAAGTCAAGTCATAAGGCAAGTTTTGTGTGAAAGGATAAGACAAGAAGACTTTTTAACAAAATGCATAAAATCATATGAAAACAACGATACTTCTTAATGCTATCTGAGTATCTTTTTTTAAAAAAAACATGTTCAAGAAAAGTGCTATGATCAAACATGGGAGACATAAAGAAAAAGACAGCAGATTTAGAGTGTACCGAATTCCACCTCAAAAAATGTTTGCCCACAGTTACATGAAATGGTCTTCATCAAAGGACAAGGTGAACAAGAACCTCTGTTAAACAAAAGGAAGAAAGATATTACATAACATATAGTATCAAGTATATTAGTCGTTCGATAAATAAGAATTCTTGCGATTTGGGTCATTGAATTAGTTTTGAAATTTACAATAAAACAAAATTGTACAAAAGAAAATAAAGTGAAAATTTGCGAGAGTAAAACAGCATTCTTAACTTTGTGGAATCTATCGTGTGGTACATCCATTGCAAATATATGATCAAAATGAAAAAATATGTATAACAGGCATGTCCAAATGCAAGTAACACTAAACAATTCGACATGGCTAACCAATGATATATATTTGATTAAGAGAATACCTGTGGCATGGAGATAGGCATTTATGGTTGCCACATCTAAGCCTCTTGTCACAAACCTACAAACATAAATATATCTACTTTAGTAATTCATAGGCATCAATATATCGCAACCCCAAAGAAAGGGTGTACCTCTGGGCAGGGTGCACAATCACCCTCGCAGCAACGCCGTCTACAAGCATGGCGGCCACAGTTTCGCAAACGCTGGCACTTTCTTTCACATGTCAGTTCTTGGTAGCATGGCACCTGATGCAGCATCGCATGAAAAATAAATATAAGTGGTTTGCATCCTAACTAGAGAGGAGTACTCATAAGTTACAGGCTTTTTTCATTCAATACTAGCAGTAGGATAGTTTACAGTTAATGCTTACTATATTGGCCCAGATTCTATTTATTTTTACTCTGTTTTGTTTCCACTCAGAATGGTTGAAGCATTATTGCCTCCGAATATAGAACATAGGTCCATAGAACTATAGAGAGAACTATGTCAAATAACTTAAAAGCATTTTGACAACTAATAATGTACCAAACAAGTAATTGACAATGCCATTCTGCAAATTAGGTGCTTATGGCATCTCTAATTCCCTTTTGCATTTTAAACTACCAAGGAATTCCTTTGTTTCATTTATCTTCTCAGGGTTTTATCAAATTCCTGGTTTCCTGACTAAAATTTTTGATAAAAAGAACATGTGTTATATATGTACCTCCTTCTTCAGGCCCCCGCAACGGCACGATTTTGTGATCACAAGCCGGCATGTCTCAACACACGAACCACGATGACACCGTTCAGGGCATTTGTGTCGCCCGCACCCAAGCACCTTCTCGCAAGTTGATCCACATGTGGCAGCTTCTGCATCACAGTCCAAACTTGGATAATCTTTCTTCCCACATGGGCAAGTCCGCCGCCCTTGGAGAGGGCATTCTCCACACTTTCCTGCATGGCAACCCCTCTCACAACTATGCTTCCCGCACTCCAACATCCCACCACAGTCCCTCTTGCACTGGAACACCCTTTCAGAGCATAGCCTCTCCTCCATTGTTGCTCCACACTCACATTTGTGCTTTCCTCGCACCGCACACGGCGGGCAAGGCCCATCATGGCAATCCACAGGACACCGGTGGATTCCACAACCAAGGCGTTTATTACATTTCCCCGTGCAGGAATAACGCTGATGTGAGCATCGACGCGTCTCACGATGCGATCCACAGAAGCACATAGCATTCGGAACAATAGCCGGGCACGGTGGGCATGGTCCAGGGTGGCAGAGAAGGAGGCAGGTGTGTTCACATCCAGAGTCAAGATTTGCATTGAGACGTCGGCCACAGACATCGCCGCAGGAGTGGGGGAGGATCCAGGGGTCCGGAGCAGGGTCTACGGTCTTGGAGCAGAAGCAGAGGTAGGAGGTGGGGGTCTGGGATTTGGGATAGGGGAAGCGGCATTTGGGGCAGCCCCAGGTGGGAGAAGGCGCAGCCGACGCTAACTGATGGGCCCATGACTGGATGCAGTGGAGGTGGAGGAGGGCGAAGCAGGAGGCGGAGCAGGACCATACGGGGTCGGAGGGGCGGATGGGATCGAAGCATATCAGGCACGGCGGCGATCGGCGGCGCGCCGCGGAGCTGAGGAAGATGCCGACCTTGGAGAGGTTGGCGCCATTACCGGCAACGGAGAGGTAAGCGGAGATGACGGAGGCGGCCGCCGGATCGGAGGAGGTGAGGTCGGTCTCCTCCCCGGAGGAGGAGCACGACGACGGGTCAGAATCGGAGACGGCGCTAGGGTTTGACGGCGACGGCGCGGCTGCCGCTGAGGGTGCTGGCCGACGGGCGGCAGCCGCGGCGAGGGGAATCGGCTTGCGAGAGGAAGACGCGGAGCCAGAGGCCGCGGCAGCGTAGGACGACGGCATGGCCGGCGGTGAGGTGGTCGCCGGAGACGACGGTGGCGCGCGCGAGAATTGCGAGGAGCGTGGCCTCTTGCTGTCAGATCCAAGATATTTCGTGATTTTGTACATTGGGCCGGGCCTTTTTGCGCTCCCGTCTCACTCAACTCTGCAGCCCACAAACATAGCGCGTAGATGGGCTTGAAGCCTTTTAAAATTGGTGTGGGCTGAGCTGTTGTGCAACAAGTTCTCTTCTCTGTGTGTGTGCCGGGATCACTGTTTTTTTTTCTCCTCAAATTATTGTGAAAGATTTACATCCTTCAAATTTCGCCTTTCTTTGTCTAGCAGTTATGCTTCTCTAACTCTATGATATATCCAAAAAATGTAGCTGGAAAATAAGATCGTTATCTTCAGGGAAGAATTGTTGAACCAAGCTAGGTCACGTTAGGTGGCATGGTTCACGCACGAAAAATATAGCAGCGAATTAGTATATGATTAATTAATTATTACCAATATTTTTTTAAAAAATAAATTAAGATATTTTTAATATATTATTGTAGAATTTTATTAAAAAAACATATTGTTTAGTTATTCAAAGGCATGTGCGTGGATGACTATTGGAAATAGAGATAAATAATGCTTCCCTAGTAGAAAAACATGACACCAAAATCAATTTCTCCCTCTCAGCAGGATTGATAAGAAATATCGCACAGCTTAGCTGCATTGCTCCAAAGACTCATGGCACAATAGAAAAATTCCATCATCACAAGTAAGACGCACAAAAATACTACTGGTATTCTAGCGAAAAAAAAAAGAAAAACAGTACTAGCAAGTAATACTACATAAATAAATATTGGTCAAAGCTTATCGCAACAACTTGTGTTGACCAGAGCAGGCGAAGAACCAGCTAGACGACGAGCCAAGCCTACGCATCATGGCGCGCCATGCGCCGCTTGGAATCGCCGCCGCACGACGCGATCTCGCGCGCACGCGTCACGCTGGCGGCGGCGATGCGGGGCCGTTCCCGCCCCCGTCCCTGCGCCTGCCGAACTCGTGCACGGCGAGGTGGAGCTCGGCGGCGGCGATGAGGAAGTGCACGGCCTGCGACGGCCGGAGCAGCGCCACCACCTCCCGCATCGTCTCCAGCCTCAGGCCGTCCGCCATCTCCAGCACGCGCTTCATCCCTTCAGCCTTGCTCTTCATCTCCGTCTCCATCGCCTCCACGTCCATCCCGCCGCCTCCGGCGAGCGCCACCATCTTCACCGTCGCCAACGACTCCTGCATTGTTCTCATTTTGCTGCTTTTCCATCACAGTGCTGATGAGCTCGCCTTACCGAATGAACAAGCTGTCACTTACCTGTGCGCTCGCGACAGCGTTCTCGATCTCCCGCTCCTTCCTGACGGTGCTGCGCTGCAGCTGATCGGCGGCCTGGAGCTGCTCGGCGGAGAGGTCGCCGAGGTCGTTGGTCCCGAGGCTACCGCCGGTGAGGAACATCGGGAGCTGGGCCTCGAGCTGCGCACCGGACTTGGAGTAGAGAAGGTGGAGCGCGGCGGTGGGGCGCCATCCGCCGCACCAGAGGTAGAGATTCTCCGTGGTGGAGGTCCACGACGGGGAGAACATGCAGAGCACGTCGTTGGAGGCGGCGGCGGACTTGGTCCGGTAGTAGTACTCGTAGTGGCCGAGGACCCGGTCGACGAGGCCGCGGAGGTCGACGTCGGGCGGCGCGGGGCTCGCGGACGCGGCGGAGCGGAGCGCGGCGAGGTCGCGGGACTGCTCGGAGATCCAGCACTCGAAGAACTTGGCGAAGGTCTCGCCGGAATGCGCCGGCGCGTGGTTGCCGTTGCGTTGAGGAGAGTGCGGCGATGGCGGCATGGTTACGGCCGATGGTGGCTACGGCAGGAGAAGAAGGTGATCGATGTGAGCTGAGGTGAGTCACGACTCACGAGTGAAGCAGCGTGAGAAAGGTGGTGCATTTTATAGAGGTGGAACATGTCGGCCATTGTCTTGTCGTAACTCTCGCCCGGGCACTTTAAATCTTTACTACTCCGTAAAAAAAAAAATTCTGCCGTTCACCATTCGTCTAATTTAAAAAATTTATTAAAACATTAAAAAAATTAGACACAAGTAACATACTATTTATATTTTATCATATAGTAACAATAAAAATATTAATCATAAAAAATTTTTAAATAAGATGAAGAGTAAAAAATTATATCCAAAAACAGAGAAATTTATTTATTTTGGAATAGAAGTCGTAAAAGACAAACAGTAACTTTTTTTATTTGGGACTAAAGAAACTGTGGATTCGTATCTACTCTCACCGATTTTTTTATTGACTTTTTTATCTATGACTTTTCGTCTTATTTAAAAAGTTATATAATTATTAACTACTTTATTATGATTTGTTTAGGGGTTTTGCAAATTTATCATTGGTTTTTTCTAAATTATAATAATGTTACTCGAATGACAGTTCTAGTGATAATTTTGTAATTTTCTAGTGATAGTTTTACAATAATGTTTTAAACCCAATCTCTTAGCTTTGGGTTCTGTTGATAACAAAAATTGAAATTTCAAACTTAAAAAAAATAAGTTGATTTTAAGATTATTTTATTAAAGTTTATTTTTCAGCTTTAGTTTCTAATCGTGATGAAAACACACCCAGATATATATAAATATATAATTTTATTCATAAATTATTTTTTATTTATAAATACAACGTTTTATTTTTTAATATGACAGAAGATTATCATATCTGCTACACTATGAATCGCAGTGGCGAGTACTGGTGGCCAGCAGTTCTCCATGTATGCATCGCGATGGTGGGACCAAGCGATCTTTAGCTGCACCCAAGGTACGTACACGTGGTGCACTGTATTCAGATTCAAAGAAGCCATTCTCCGGCTCTGTTCGTCGTCAGCTCCGTGCATATCCAGACTCCAGTTATCCACCACCGCACACCGATAGTTTTGGACCGGCGGCTCGCACAAACAAACTCACGGGCTGTTTAGTTCCAAAAATTTTGGTCTAAAAACATCACATTAAATCTTTAATATCTAAATAGAGTATTAAATATAGATAAAAGAAAAAACTAATTGCACAGTTATGTGAAAAATCGTGAGACAAATTTTTTAAGTCTAATTAATCATAAGTGCTACAATAACCTATATACATTAACGGTAAACTAATTAGACTTAAAAAATTCGTCTTGCAGTTTCCACCTAGCCGTAAAATTCGGTAAACTTCACGCCCGCCCACCCACGCGCACGCGGCCCACGCCAACTTGTCATGTCGGCCGTGTAATCAAGCCCATCGGCGCGGACGTACGGTGCAGCCGTGCATATGCAGAGGCAGCGGCTGTTTTCTCTGTGTGTTTGTTTCACCTGGACCGTACCGCATGCGCCGGTGATCTTTTTTCCTTTTAGAACTGCACGCACCGGTGATCGAAAGACGGTTTTGCCAACCGAGGTGGTTATCGGCCGCGGGAGATAAGAGCAGAGTTGAGAGGTGAGGAGAGGTATTTGTACTTTACTTTGGTAGAAAAACTCCCTTGTTTGAGAGGCTAAAATGTCCAATCGCTCATCTAGGCTAGAGGTGTTTAGATGTGGCTAAATTTTTTTAGCCTTATGTCAAATCGGATATTTGGATATTTATTATAAATATTAAATGTAAACTTATTATAAATCTAATTATAGAAATGAGAGTTAATTTACGTGATAATTTTTTTAAGCCTAATTAATCCATAATTATCATATGTTTACTGTAGCATCACATAGGCTATTCGTCTCACGAATTAGTTCAAGAATATGGATGAGCTTTATTAATAATCTATATTTACTATTTATAATAAGTATCCAAACATCTGATGGGACAAGGGAAGTTAAGGGACTGTCCCTTGTCCCAAACATCCCTTAGGTCATATACTTCATTTTCACTGGCTTTTTTTGGATCTTTATGAACTCCGTTTACAAGTTTCTCAGATATTGTGGGTCTGTTAGTCTAGGCTTCAGCTTTTGCTTTATCTCTTCTAGAGCCAGAGTCCAACCAAACAGTTTTATCTCGCCGGTTTCAGCTCCATGTAAAATATAAGTGGAGCATGCTAGGTTGATTTGTAAAAATGAGCAGAGGTGGAGCTAGATTCAAACAGTTCTGCAGTGACGCTCTATAATCTGCTTGGAGATGAGTTGGAGTCTACCCAAACGGGGTCTATGTATTTCGTTAAGAAAAAGTTATATATAAAAACTTCTCATTTGACCTTCCTTAAACAAACTTTTACTTTATAACAGTTAAATTATTTATTTATACTCTTAAATAGCTATTAAATATTAGCTATAAGATTGCCTACCACGGTACCACCCCTAAACATTGTGAAGTTATTGCTATATTAGTACGACTTTTATTTCATTTTAGAATATAATATTTTATATAATTATCTATATTTATATGAATACTAATAAATCTAGGTATATATAAAATATATAGTGGTTAATTGATAAATTTAGTAATATTTAAAACGTCTTGTGGATGGTAGCTTAGGCTAGTCTCAATGCATAGTTTTATGGTATAGTTATCAAGACTGTAAACTAGGTAAGCGAGCCAGATTAGTTTCATGATGAAACTCCTCTCTCATCTCATGAAACTCCCTTATTTAATGATCCTGCCAAGTCAGCAATTTTGCTGATGTGTCACCCTATGTACCTATGTAATGTGCATGATATCTTCATGAAACATTGAGATTGGTCTTGTAAACCCTGACGTTTCTCCGAGTGTAACTAAGTGGCTGTTTGGATCCAGTGACTTTTTTAAAGTCTCTTGTCACATCGAATGTTTAGATGTTAATTAGGAGTATTAAATATAAACCGATAACAAAACTAATTACATAAATAAAGACTATTTCATTAGACGATTTTTTAAGCCTAATTAATCCACGATTAACAAATGTTTATTGTAGCATCACATTCGCTAACCATAGACTAATTAAGCACAATAGATTTGTCTCGTGAAATAGTCTAGGGTATGAGGTAGGTTTTATTAATAGTATATATTTAATACCTTTAATTAGTGTCCAAACATCCAATGTACAGGGACAAAAAAACTGAAGGATCCAAACAGGATCTAACTATGCTGCGCTCCGCGTGGCAATTCGCCAAGTTGGGACTAAGGCCTTGTTTAGTTCTCAAAAAAAATTTTCAAAAACATCACAACAAATTTTTGGAAAACTAAATAAAGCATTAAACATAGATTAACAAAAAAACTAATTGCACAGTTACGGAAGAAATCTTGAGATGAATCTTTTGAGCCTAATTAGAACGTGATTAGTCGTAAGTGCTACAGTAACCAACATGTGCTAATGACGAATTAATTAGGTTCAAAAGATTCGTCTCGCGGTTTCTAGGCTAGCCGTGAAATTCGTTTTTTCATTCGTGTCCGAAAACCCCAACCGACATCCCATCAAACATTTAACGTGACACTTTTCTTAAAAATTTTCTTAATCTAAACACCACCTAACTTATAGTTGCGAGCAGTCCCAATACAATCGGGAATGGCCGTGTGTCCTAGAGGTGGGCAGGTTTTGACCTCGATATTATTAATTGGATTCTGGGATTGTGGCAAACACAGGGATATGGGGGGCAAAGGTCTAGTTGGAGCGACCGATCGATCGCTGTGATAAGGAGGATGCACTTGCTCGCTTGGAGCCGAAGGAATTGGATAGCGTGGATGCACATTCATGCCCTGCTCGGAATTCTCATGTTGATCCCGTCACGCCGCGCAGTTTTCCTGCGTTTGGCCGTGCAGCAGCAAGCAGCCAGATACAGTGGACGAGCGATGGCCCACGGTTTTTGCGTGGAATCCGGACACGACAACGAGAAGCAGCAAAACAGCTGCAGCTGTTCAGCTGTATGGTACTGGTACTACTAGAGTACAGTACTCTCCGTCTCCGACGATAGGAAGAGCTACACGGCGAGCACGGTATATGCCAATGCAACTCCAGAACAAAAGGGATTATCCTCCGGTGCACTGCACGGCAGCAACAACAACAGTGTTTGTACCATGTGTGATACAGTACAATGCACCCTCTGTTGCAAACCGGAGCAGCCGCGCCGGCGCGCGCCGCGGAGACGTTTCGTGGGAATCCGCCGTGCCGACGAGCGCCGATGGATCCGCGCCCGTGACAGGAATAGCGGCATCGCGCAACAGTCAACCACACAACGGCACGCGTCGATCCGCCTGCATCCGCGCGCGTGGCGGCCCAGTGTGGCTTTGTTGGCCACTAACGGGCTCATGGGCAGTACAAACTATTGGGCTTCGTCGCCTTCGTTTCTAAAGAGAAAGCTCCAATTGGACTCCGTATCCTATGTGAGCAACTCTAACAGTTTATCATCCCTCCTTTTCATCCTTAATTTTTTTGTCAATTTGAGAAAAAACAATCACCAATGGTTTGTCATCCCATCTTTTCATCTTTGTTAAGTTTGCATAATCCCCTACTCAGCGCAAATATATATGTGCACTCGTGATCTGCGCGTATGCAATTGCGCGGATATATAACCAACTATTGGAGATTGATATTTCTTTTGCCATAACATTCGGAGAAAATATAGTCCTAAATGTCCAGTCTAACTTTTCATTCAATATTCCGTCTAGTACATTCTATCAGCTTCTAATATGTACTCCCAAATATGCTGTCTTTTCCCTCCAAATTGCCGCCACCGCGAGAGTAATACCGAATACGTTCCCTGCTAGATATGTACTCCAGGTGATGTACTGAATGGTGGTTCTGAATTATGCACAACTCATGTTTATTTAGTACCATTACGTTACAGAAAAATGGGAATCCAATTATACATTACATACTCCTAGCAATTACAATAATGGCAATGATATGACGTCATAAATCAACCAAAAATGGCCAGAACATTAAGAAAAGAACACCTTTGAAAAAAAAAGAGAAAGAAATGTGAACAACAAAGAGAAAAATAAGATCGATGGCCCGTACAATACAGAGATCTCGCCGGGATTTGAATTCTCATCGACGTCACAGCCCCAACCAGACGCTCACCAAGGCAAGAACCACCCCGACGCCAGCACCCGCCGTCACCCTCGCCGCCGCGAGAGACGGCGTCGCGTCCGGCGTCGCGTCGGCGGCCTCTGGCGCGTCAGCAACCGACGTCGCCGGCGTCTTCCCCTTCTTCTTCGTGGGCGCCAGGGGCGCGGGCGCCGGCGCCGGCGTGCCGTAGATGGCCATCGGCAGCAGCACCTTGTTGACCTGGTACACGACCAGGTTGTCGCCGGTGAAGAGCGTGTTGTCGACGGTGGCGTTGACGACGCCGGTGGAGATGTTCACCTGCTGCCCCTCCGCCGTCACGTTGAGCGGGTACTGCCCCGGCGAGTTGTTGCCGGCCTGCGTCCGGAGCGGGTTGCTGACGGTGTCGAACTGCGACATGGGGATCAGCGTGGACAGGACGTGGTACTGCACCAGCGAGTTCTTCTGCTGGTCGGACAGCGAGTTGAGCGTGCCGGAGGGGAGCGAGGTGAAGGCGTTGTCCGTCGGCGCGAACACCGTCAGCCCGTTCCGGGAGCTGTTCAGCTGGTTGTCGATCTGCTCCGCCACGCCGGTCGACCGCATCAGCCTGATGAGCGTGTTGAACTGCCCGGCCTTGGCCAGCACCCCCGTGATGTTCGTCGTCTTCGTCGACGCCGGCGCCGGCGCCGCAGGCGTCGCAGGGGTCGCCGGCGCCGGCGCTGCCGGCGCGGCCGTCGGGCCCTGAGCCGACGCCGTGATCGCCATCGACACAAGCAAACCCAACACAAGTCTCTGCATGGCTTGCATGGTGCTGGATGCTGTCACTAACCTTTTTCTTGCTTCTTTGAAAGCTATTGGCCGTGATGAGCTTTCTGCATACAATGCAACTGCAAGTACTCAAACTCGATCGATCACAATGTGACAATGTGGATGAGGGGTGTGTGTGACTTATAACAAGGTGGCTGCATGCATGAGGAGAGGAGAGGAGATGAGTGAGCTGTAAGATAGGTGGTGGGTGTAGGGTTTATGTGGGGGTAAGTCTTGTACAGTTACAGGGCACCAAACCCTGAGAGGTGAGGTGAGATGCCATTGCCAAGGTGGAACAGGCTAACAGCTGGGCTTGCTTCAGGCAGCAGCAAGTGCATGCATGACTGCAGACTTCATGTGTGGTGGGGTTAACCACTCCTATCAAGATCTGGGTGATTTTGCTGTCCATTTTTTCTCCATCTGTTTTTGACAAACCAGGCGGTAATGACAGTGATTTCTGAGTTGTTTTGCATGGGCAGGAGATGATTTGAGTGATAGGCTGGATGCAATGTGCAATGCTGGTTCGTTTGGACAGGAGGATGGTCTCGTTTTCCCAATGCGTTGCGGGAGCTGGTTTGTTCTTTAACCAATTGACAGAAAAGATCTAACCAAAAACATGACGCATTGTGGACCTAATCTTGGACCTTAGCCGGATGAAGAAGGGTGAAGATTAGGTAGAAATTACTGCATTTTTTATGTCTCCTTTCGATTGAAGGATTTTCACGGGAATTTTGATTGACTGAAATCCTTTAAAATGATTTCACGGGAGATCTTTTGAAACAAAGGAATAATATATCAAAATTCTCGATATGGTGCATCATTTTTATGTAATTGACTGAGTTCAATAACTTTCATTATCTAAAAAATATCAAAGTTTCATATGAAAATAAATATTAGTTTAAAAAGCCTTATGTTTTTCTATTTTCTTTTAGAAAGTCCACTTCGCTCTCCATTTATTTAGCTCTAACCACATACAAATTCCTTCCAAATTCATGTGGTTACTTCCTGCAATCCAAAGATACCAACTATTTATTCCCTTTGTTTCAGAATCGTTCTGTAGAGCGTGACATTTCACCCCTGCCATTTTCTTATTCCTCTGCAAACTACTACTATTCTACAAACTACGGAACAAGTTTTTTAAGCACACGGGTGTATATACATCCGTTACTTGTATGTCATCTAAATAGTCATAAAAAATATGAAAAGAATTGACAAGATAGTTTGATATGAGTTTTATCACTCCACCAACATGCAAGTTTAAATTTAACTTATACAAGTTGTAGTAAAAATAACAAAAACAATTATGAATATACGTATACTTAGTTTATGAAGTGATATAACTTATATTAATCTATCTTATTAATTTTTTTTCATATTTTTTGATGACTATTTAGATGGCATGTAAGAACACGGACGGTAAGGAAGTTCACCTGTAGTTGTTCTCTGTTCACCATGGCAATTTTACCCAATAATGATACTGGTGTCACCTCGATGCCATTTTGGAATAGGTGGCACACTAGTTTCCAAAAAAATTAACAAGTAGCTGGTGCAACATACCATTATTGTTATGGGAGCAGGAAATGATGTCCTTTGATTCTTCAGCTTGACAACATGTATCACACCAAATTGACAACGGATAGGGAGCGAGACGCATCAAAGTTCTGGTATCCTCTAGCCTGCTACCGATGATAACATTTGATCCAACACTGTCCCTATCAAATCCATGTACATGGTGTCATGGACATTACACAAGTACGTGCATTCGGTGAACAGTGAGTTTACATCAGCCTCATATACCAGTAGCCAAATAATATCGAGCTGTAGCTCAAGCATCTGCAAATCTTGAAACCGAAGTAAAATCGAAACCGATGCATTCCTTAAGCAACTTCACCATCACTAGGTATGATGGATTTCACCGATTCCTGACATCAAACCTTCCGGTCCAGGTGGGGTAAAACTTCAGGAGATGTACCTCTAACCTCTTTAACCACCCAGACAATTCCAAGGCCTTTTAACTTTCTAGAAGGAAACTGAGTTGCTATTGATTTAAAACAGCAATAAGAGTTTAGGTTACTGCAAAATCTTACTCTTAGGACGAATACAAATGTAGGAGCATAGCGCAGCCTCTGGACATTTTGTGAACATTCCGAGAGGTTTCCGGCCAATAGCCGCGGGGCTTCTTTGGAACAGTCTTTTGTTTCAAAGGAGGCCTCAACAAGCTCAACCAAGTGTGACTGCATGAGAGCCCCAAAGCATGGGTTTTATTGGGGCCAACATGGACCAAGAGCCCAATAATCCAAGACCTAGTGAGATCATTATTTTTATTTTTTTCATGAGATGGCCAGCTGCCACCCCCTTTACATGATAATTCATCTATGACTTGGGAATTTTGGAATTAGCTCTTTCTGAACTTTGGCTCAAGATCCAGCACTGCTTCTCCACGGACATCTGTTCAGCAAGGGGGCTGGTTGCAGCGTAAAGGTGTAAAACCACTTCATATGATTAATTGATCCAACAAATGGATTTTTAATAGTTAATAATACATCAAATGGGATATCAACTATGGTAACACACAAAATAATTTAATGTTAGTAAACTTACTTATTTACATGACTGAGGAGCACAAAGAATGAAATAAGTTAATTGGGGGTCTAAAGACTAACAAATTGGAGGAACATATTGTTTTTGTCCTCTGGTGTCCTATGCAGCGGCCGCCTTGCAAATGGGGCATGAGTTCTTCACCTTCAACCATTGCTTGATGCAGTCGGTGTGGAAATCGTGATTGCATTTCAGTATTCCCAGCAAACTGTTGTCCTTGTATTCCTCCTGCAACAAGACCAGCAACCCATCCATCATCAGTCAGAACTGCCCAAGTTTTTTTGAAACAGGCAACAAATTGTTCAACTTGAAACTGGAAGTTAAATGCTCCAAGAAGTTAAAGAAAGTTGTACCAGGCAAATGGCACATTTCCCATCATCTTGATCGTATAGCTGTTCGTCAGAACTGCAATAAATCACTTCTCTAACACAACCTGAAATTTTTTCGTCTGCCAAGCCTGTGCTGACATTACCGATAGATTCACCCAAAGCCAGCAGGTCCTGTTGTCAACAAAGGGTAGAGTTAATAAAAGAGATTCAAGTTTCCAGGGTAGGAGGCATGTAAGCAAAAGCCAGCTTTTCTACCTCATAACTCATATTGTCAATGTCCAATCTCATGCCCCTGTGTGGGTCTTGCGCTTCTCTTGATTCTCGGAGAGCCAATTGTTGCATTATCATCAAATGCTTCAGAAACAACATTTTTTCAGTTCATAATTAAAACTTAAATATATACTGATTACGGTAGGAATGGAGAAGCATCTACCTGTGCATCAATCAACGGATGATGCGCATAGTACGAGTTTCTCGCCCTTCTGTTCCTTCCGCTGTTAGCATGCCCTATAGGTACATTCCTTGCATGCCTAGAAGATGCAGCAGCTCTGACAACGAAGGGCTGATTGGCTCTCATGGATGTTGAGGTAGTTGCAGATGTAGCAGGTGGATAGCTCAGAATGATCGCCTCATGGGGAATCGCTGTAGAACTGGATGACGCTACAGAAGGCAGGTGAACGTAGCTAGGACCAGTGTTAGCATGAACGGCCCTAGGAGCAAAGACACCATTGGTGAATGTTGCACTGCCTGAAGAGCCAAGTGAAGTTGGGACAGGAACAGTTGAGTTGCTACTTCCCATAGGACCATAAGCAATTTCCATAGGGGACATTCCAGAGGCACCTACATAATCATTTAATACATGTTTCTGTAAGTGAAAACAGTGAGAAAGTTGAACATTTCAACTTAGAATAAAAAAACATATATCAGGACTAATAATCCAAATTCAGGTAAACAGCAGCTGTAAGTATTATTCACTCCATTTCATATTATAAGACTTTTTCTAGTTGACTAGATTCATATGTGTGCTAATGAATCTAGACACATATACAAAACATATACATTGTTATATGGATAAATCTAGACAAACACAAAAAGTATTATAATATGGAACGGAGGAAATATGTTCTATAACCAATATATCATGTCACCAAACCCACTCAAAATAAAACTAAGATGGCCTTTGGTTATGTTCCACAACCAACCACTTAATAAAATGTAAATTGTCAAGTAAAACAGTGGGGTCCCATCATATCTTGTGATGACCAAAAAAAACATTGGCGAAGAATATTTTACAGAAAATAAGAGTGCAGAATATTAATTTATTATGATGGCACAGCTAGCAAATTTAAGTAAGCAACAAGTACTAACCTGAAGGCATAGTTCTCATTTGTGTAGAAAAAGATTCTCCGTTCCTTTTCATTGATGTAATTTGGGAAGCATTTGAAGTTGAATGGACTGGTCTAGATTCCAATGAAATATTAGCAAAATTATGGCGTTGTCTCACATTTCTCTGAATTCCTCCTTGATTTACTAAGCTATGGTCATTCCAATTGCTTGGACCAATACTTGGAGGCATTTGAGGATACAAGGACTCAGAAAACGGAGCTGGCTGCAGATAATTAGAGAACTGGGTACTTGATGAGCTACCTGCATAATAACCATCACCATTGATGCTATACTCTGGATAAATGACAAGATTTTTTCGTTTAACTGCAGCAGTTCTGTTGTTGATTTGGGAACTCACTGGAGCAAATTCTTCCTCAGAACCATGTGGATAAGTTATAACAGGCTCAGTTTGAGCATTGTAGGATACATGGCCATGGGAGCTTCCAGCAGGGCAGTGAACATAGGGATTATGTAAGGCCCCTGTGTTTTTAACTCTATGAACTGAAAATTGTGCCGCTCGACTTGAAGATGGAATGTCATTCGATCTAATTGTCACGTTCCCATGGTATGAAGGGCCAATTTTAAGGGATGTATCATTTCCAGCATGCACAAATAAGTTCTGACCTGAGATTTAAAAGAAGGATACTATTTTAATCACAATTCACACATGTACAATAGCATAGATTATTGATGCAGTCTTGCTACCTAAAGGCAGAGGTTCGTTGAGTTGCTGCTCATTATTGGGCTGAACCATCTCTGGCAGCAGGGAATGATTGCCATGGTGTCTAGCCATAAAACACTCAGTCCAGTATGGCTGTCCTTAGCCTGGTAATTACAAACAGATATCATTAATTAAGCATTGCACAACATTGAAGACTGAAATGAAACGATGCATTAGCATGATGCTGAACGTGTGTTACGGTGCTTGTGATTGTTGCAAGTCAAATATCTCGTAAACATGGGAATAAAATCATATAGATGCAACTTCCATGTTACAGCAACTAGTCAATTACTCACTGATGTAAGGAGTATGGAGCATAAATAGTAGAGTTTGAATAGGCACAATACAACAAAGTGTGCAAGAACAACAACATAGAAGTACATGAATTCAAAACTTCATCAAGGAGTTTGTTTCAAAAGCCACTGCAATGGCAAATGATAGCTCAATATGCCATTATGCACCCTATTCATTACATAATTCCCAATGTTAGAAGTTAAAATGTTATTGTGGTTCAAGAAAAGTCCGAAACAAAAGTAATTTAATGTTTTCTCCCTTTCTTTTCGTAAAGATCTTATTGTCTAACATTTAGCATGACTGGCTATAAAAAGATGTAGGAGGTTGATGCTGATACAAGTAAACATGCACATTTCTTCCTGGTTCTAGATGAACAAATATCATTTAACAGCAATGTGTAATGCTAATATGATATTGCAGGACTCACTCTACTTAAACTTTCTTTTAGGTATTTAATTTCCAGAAAGATTAAATGAATATGAAAGATCAGTATTAGTAAAACGATCAATCTTACACGTCAAAAAGCCAAAAGGTTTTAATGTTGATAGTCCTTCCTATGATGTGTCTACAGAACTTTTGCCAGCTCTTGCAGTAAAAATTTATAAAAAAGCTCACCTCATACTTTAAAGGCAGGCATAAACCAATGCTATAATATCATGCAAACAGATTTTGTACATAACACATGGAAATCATGGAGATGCATGGGAGAATAAATATTGTAGTGCCAAGTAGTATGAGCTTCCAAGAGCAGCAGAATTTCACTAATGCAGGTGTGAATCTCATTTCATAACTGGAAGATGATATGTCCCCACGAAATAGATGCCATGCATAACTGCATATGGCATCTCTATGATCTTTTGGCAAAAGTGCTTGCACCTTATTTTCCTGGATAAAGCTACAATATCTAAATTAGCTACATTTGTTTCAGAGAACTAACAACATATATATGCAAATTAGAGACATTCTAAAGGCTACATTACTAATACTAATAACCTTTTTCCCAATGCTCGAAGAACATTAGGATTAAACCAATCTGGTCTGAGACCATTCGTACTTGAATTTTAAACATTTTCTTCTAATAATCAAGTCAATCACCAAAAGAAATCCAGGAGCGGGTACTAACAATAGTCCACTAAATAACACTTCAACAAACCAATCATCCATCTAGATTACACACTATAGATCCTCACCTATGCACATTAGAAACGAGTAGTTTAACAAGTAACTAAATAAATCTAATCCCCGTTATGTCCATCTATATAAAAGCTCCCATCATATCCATTTACATAACTACCGTACAGAATAATTAAATTGGTAAATTGGGAGGAAAGACAATGACAATAAAACTGTATTAAAATAAAAATGATAACCATATTCTAGTTACAGAAATTACGAGGAAATCCACCTATTTGATTTTCGTTTTCAGAAATGTTGGATGAGTGACTACATTTAGCAATCTAAATCTAATCGCACAAACCCGTAGTTATGTACGAATATATAAATTCAAATTTCTAACTTACGTAATTGGGGCTGATACAAAACTACACGCAAAATAAAAATCCCCTTTGAATAGGATTCAGAAATAGCCACACCATAATTACCCAAATAATCAGTATAATCCTAACCACTAAATCAATCCTACCACGCGAAACTCCCAAATCGATCAACAACTACGAACAACTACAAAACAAAACCGAAAGCATCAACAATCGCAACCACAGAACCACCTGATTCTCTACAGAACAGAGCCGAAACCATCAACAACCGCGACCACGGAACCACCTGATTTTAAAAATTGAAAACAAAAAATCCCGCTGCAACGAGCAGCCGATCCTACGATACCGTGGTCAAGACCGCACCAAAACCAAGCGCAACAGCATGATCATCCGAACCCCGCAGCAGATCGAAGGACAACGAAGCGCGTACCTCACGAGCCGTCGATCGACCGACCGAACCGATCCAAATCCACGCAGCTGATTCACGCACGCGCGCTGACCGACCCCGACCACCGGTACTACAAATCCCCCCGGGAGCAGAGGGGGAAAGCGAAGAGGGAGGCCGCGACACGGAAGCTTCGAGCGGGTACAGACGGAGACGACGACGACGAGGCACGCGGGTACAAACTAGCAAAATGCCGTGTGATGGTGAAGGGGAAGGGGGAGGGAGAGAAGGGGACGGAAAGGTGGCGGTATTTATAGAAGATGGCGGGGGTCTTGGTGGAGGTTGGCATTGGGGGCGGAGAAGCGGAAGCGCATCGCGTGCGGGGGGTGGGGCCCACCTACGTCACGGCCGGAACGCTACGACCCAAATTTAAAGCCGTCCCTTTAGTGGTAAGCTGCTACTGCTACTACCGGTGGTATAGGAGTAGTACGTTCCATAGGAAGAAAAAATAATATTGTGGGGCCCAGGTGCAGTGAGAGACACAGCCGAATAATCGACTAATAGAGGTTGCATTTCGTCTCGAAATCCTATATACCTATATAAGTGATCCCCTCTAGCTTATTTTCTTTAGGCCTAAGCATTTATTATCAGTAGATCATTAAGACTATAATCAGCCTATGACATAATCATCTGACTTCTTCACAGACTCATCATTAAATATTATTCATTGCAACATCATAGCCTCAAAAAGAAGCATTGATTTCGGTGAAGACTCCGTTGACAAAACTACAAGGTATACCTAATATATATGTATCATTTAATTATTTTGATTCTTTGTTACAAATTAATTTGTGCAACCTTCTGTATATTTCACTTCTTTGCAGTACCAATGATCCTCCTATTATAAAATATCATAAAGAAGAGTATGGTCTACTCCTAACAGCCCCTCAGAATTAAAAGATTAAAAATATAAAGCTAACTCAATTTTTTATGAATAATTTAAAACAGCAACCTGTCCCTATCAACAATGCAGCACGAGGTGGCTCAAGAATCTACGTAATAGAAATGGTGAAGACTATTATCATTGCTAAAAACAAAGTGAGCTAACATGAAAATTCTATTCTCCTTTATTCTAATACATTTTCCAACAAAATTTACAAATCAACTCATAATATACGACATGTAGCCTCCACATGCTTCCAAATAATCGTACCCGCTCCTTACTATTTCCTTAATCCTGAGCTATCTTAATTTTCGTTGTGAAGACTGCTAAATCTAAAGGCTTTCAATGCTTCTAAATAATTAGACCAGTTGATTATTATATATTTCTTTGTACTTATCTATCTTGATTTAATTTTGTTTTAAAGACTACGTCACATCTTTCATGTACACCGTCATATGTCAGAATACATATCCTTTAGTACATAAATCAATATGCATGTTTATTGAAACCATAGCTTGATATTCGAACATATGGTGTTTTCATTGTGCTTGCAATACAAGCTTTTCTTATAAAAATTTATTCATAAATCTCGCAACGCGCGGGGTATCTTTTAGTTAAAGAAGAAAAACTAGGACGAGATTTCTATCCATGTTCGTGTTAATTCTAATACTATTTTCTCTATCCGCTAGTTTGATAATTCATGTTTCTATCCTTAACTATGATTTTTATTACAAGAATAAATTAATATATTTTTACTTGTATTTAAGTATTTATGTTTATCTATACATATTTTTCTTGTTCTATTATCTTTAAACTAAATATTTTTAAAGTTGTTAAACTTTTGTTTTATATTATAGAACTTTCTAGCATAATCTAGATCATCTATTGATATAGATATATATATATATATATATATAATATACGTTTAGATTCATTAATATTCATATAAATTTAAACGATGTCAGAAAATCTTATATTGTTAAACTGAGAGAGTAATTGTCCAAGTTTGAATTTTACCTCGTTAAAAACGGTAATAATTATTAAAGTGGAGATAATATTTTTTTCAAAAAAGATAAAGATAGAGTTGGTATATATATCCGTGGGCCAGGAGAGTATAGAGAAGTATGCAAATGTACATAGAGCACTAGGATAGGAAAAAAAAAAGAAAGAGACGTGGACGCGTACATACACGTATTATGTGTGTATTTGTTTTGATATAAGGTATGTGTCGTGGTGTAGTTGGACGTGCAGTAAGGTAAGGGCACTGTGCATCTGTGCCACCAGTCCATCATGCGCTAATTGAGCACGGCAAGTAAAAAGAGTTCGGCTCAGGGCACCACTTCATCACTACATCCTATCTTATTAATAAAGTGTGTTTTGGACTTTTGGTTTCTTAATCCAAAGGCTTGATTATGTAAGTATTCTATTTTTGTTTGGTTTATATTAATCCAAAGGTTCAATTGTATAAAAGAAAGTTCCTTTTTTTTTGTTTTGGACTTACGTTTAGCATTCCATTAATAAAATATTCCCCGTATAGGAGCCGAGTACAATTTCAGACGTTTAAGATTTGTTTCCTTTGATGCATACTGAAACAGACTCTGTTGCTATTTTTTTCTTCTTCTTCCTCTTTCTAGCCCGTGGTGCCTGCCTTTTGCTATCTTTTTCCTTCTAAACAATGTGCTTTGTATAAAATATTTCTACATATAAGTTAAAATTTAAAGCTTTATAAGTAGTTAATTCAATTATTTATACCTTAAAATTACTATTCTAAAATTTAAAAAATCTAAAATAAACTCGAGAAAATAACCGCCAGCAAAAAAAATACTAACTCCGTTCCATAATAGCATCATTTTTCGTTTTTCCATGTTCAACGTTTGACCATTCGTCTTATTTAATTTTTTTTGTGATTAATATTTTTATTATTACTAGATGATAAAATATGAATAGTACTTTATATGTGACTATTCTTTTAGATTTTTGCATAAATTTTTAAAATAAGACGAATGGTCAAATGTTAGATACAGAAAAATAATAAAGTTATTATGGAACACGTTCTTAAGCTTCTGGAAAAAAACATGGAGAAAAAATTTGCAACGACTGACCTATGACGGCTGGCATGTGGGAACCACGTGACAGGGGGCGCGGGGCGAGAGGTGAGCTGGGGAAATGAAACGTGGCTGGCTGGCTGGCTCGACGTGCTATGCAAGTGCTAGTGGGGGCTACCGCTACGGCCGTATGGACGCCACAGCCAAGCCAACCAGGCGCGTCACGCACTCACCACGCATCAGCACATGCGCCTTTTTTTCCTTCTCATTTTTTTTTCTCCCCACTCCCACTCCCTCTCGCCGTCCACACAGGAGTACAGGAGAGAGGGGCAGAGCAGGGCAAGGCAACACGTAGTCGCATTGATCACGCGGGGAAAAGAGGGAGGGAGAAAAAAAGGGAGAGAAGCGATGCGATTGCGTGATCTGCGTCACGGCCCGCGCCACGAGGAGTCTGTACCAAACAAACAAATGCTCCCCAACTCGCACGTCTGAAACCTTCCCCGCCTCCTGTTCCAATTGAGGCTGTCAGCGTCGGATGCTGAGCGTTCCTTCTTTTTCATATGGATTATGGGTTCTCGGCTTCTCGCGCGCACACACACGTATTTACCGTGTATTTTCGTTTAAAAAGTTATGTATAAACGTATTTTTATCTGGTTTTTTAAAAATAAATTGTCAACTTTATAGTTATTAATTTGATTGTTCGTACCCTCGCATATATAATCAATTAAACATGAAAACCCCGTGAGAAAAGAAAGCCCAAGTTTTTTTTAATAGAAAGAAAGTTGTTGCGTCGTTTACAGGGCTATTTGCCGTGTGTATGACCGCGTCTGCGTGGTTTTGTGACTGCTCCGTACTAGTAATCCACTACCAGATGAATTTAGGCTTAGATAGTTACTGTTGTAGAAGTTTCCTGTCTAAAGTCAGAGGGGACGATTGTTTGGAAAAATAAAAATCATTCGCTATATTTGTAAAGAAAAAACATGAATAAGACTTTTATATAGGTATTATTAACGATCTAACAGTCTAGGCTCAAAAATAAACCATAATAAAAAAAATCTAAAATCAGCTCTAAATTTAAGATTGAAAATTAAAAAATTGGCTTATATGTATAAGTGAAAAGATTAGGCGAGATATTCCGTTGACAGAGTAAGGCAAACAATCAAGCAACCATCATGTTTCAGGTAAACAAACCAAAGAACAGCCGCAGTGCAGGGTAAAAGAGGTAAAATTCGGTACGCATGTTCTCGACCTTTATTCAGATTTTACAACGCTCACAATGTAAGTTAAATGCCAAAGATTTGGCATACAGGGCGGAACTTTTATTTACGCTGTCCTCCACCGGACACGATTCCATTAGGCGATTCGTCAGATATCCTCTCGTACAGCATAGACAGCTAGCCAGCCAAGATTGACCAGAGAATTGTCTGGCTATTTTCCAAGGAGTCTATCTGGTCTGCACCAGGCTGCAGTGCTGCATTAGCCGGCCAATCATCGGTGCATGGGGACCTGATTTTTATTTGCTTCCTGTAGTAGCAAGCTGAGAATAAACTGCAGTGAGATACTTGTAGCTTTAGCCTTTGAAAATGATGATTACAACCGAGCTTTTGCTAATGCGGCAGGTTTGAAGCTTGCGATCCCTGTTATTTCTCTACCAGTCACCAGGCTGTTGATGTCATATGTGCCTTCATAAGAGTATATTGGCTCCAGGTCACAGAATGCCTACAGAGATAGCGACGATCACGAAAATCATTAAGTACTGAATGGTGGCAAAATGGTTGAGTTATAAGGTACATATGAATATCTCAATATCCTGCATGAGATCACTATCATCTACCTTTGCAACTAGAAAATCAGCCAAAATTCCATTCCCGCCCAACAACTCTCGACCAAGAGAAACCACCTCACGAGCCATTCTGGATGTCCAACCCTAAAGATGAGAAGAGAAATGAAATGTTAAACCACTGATATCTCAAAGCAACGCAAAGTTACAGTTACAGACAAAGTGAGCCTTTGCCAGCCATCTCACTAACCTTCCCTAAACTAGCATGCCCTGGTGTCATTTTCCCCGACTCATAAAGCTTGCATAGGCGCCAACCAACAAGAAGCATCGCTTGGATGTTACCAAGCATACGTACAAGTTTTTCTTGGTTTAGCTGAAAAGCTGCTAGAGGAACTCCAAACTGTTTCCTTTCTTTCAGATACCTATATCAGTTTGTGGAAAAAAAAAAGGTGAAATGCATATGGAGTGGCAAATATATAACCATAAAATGGCGAACAGATCCCATACCGATGGCACACATCAAACACCCCCATTGATATACCAATCGGTTGCCATGCCACCATGACACGTGAAATTGCGAGGACCTGTTTGAGCAGTCAAAAGTTAGTACAAAGACTGGATTACTCCATGCACCACATGTTAATATATAAGCATAAGTGAAAATGTTATGAAATATCAATACCTTGCTTATATCCTGAAATGAATTAACACCTGGCAATCGATCTTCCTCAGGGACAAATACTTTATTAAAAACTATGTCACCATTCTGAACCATTCTGAGACCAATTTTATTCTCAATCTTTGTAGCTTTCAAGCCAGGAGCACCTTTCCTCACAATAAATCTACGAAGAGTCAAACAAACTATTAGATAACACTAGTTCAGTCATTTATGCTTGAGTAAATTTCACAAAACTACAAATACTTTGACCAAAACATCATAAAACTACAAATTTAAGCTCGTGTATCACAAAACTACAGTGTTAGTACCAAATTTCTCAGGAAAGTACAGATTTAATGTCTTATATCACTAAACAACAGATTTAGTGGTGAAGATATCAAAGAACTACAGGATTTAGAGTTCTACTGTTGTCTTTTTAAGTTACAAAAGTTGTAGTTTTATGATAAAATACTAAATCTGTAGTTTTGCGACACAATGCATAAAGTCCGTAATTTTGTGAAAAAAAGTGGTGTTAAATCTTTAGTTTTGTGATACACACCCTTAAATCTGTAGTTTTGTGATATTTTGATCAAACTACCAATAGTTTCATGTTTCGTGAAATTTACTCTGCATGCTTCAACATCAGATCTGATGGTTTACCCATTTAGTTGTTTTGTATCTGCGTTCCTAGCTAATACCACGAGCACATCAGCAAAAGTACTGTTACCAATCCAGCGTTTTTGTCCATCTATGTGCCAACCACCAGGTACCTGTTCGATAACAAGCCACAAAATTTATGTTACCCAATACACACTATTACTTTTTTGCTTACCCATCAAAAGTTCATACATCCGAAAAACATACCAAGTTAACTCAATTTTAGACCTGCACAATATGACAATGAGGTAGCAAGACAAACTATCCAAATGCGGAGGTGGAGAATGTACTCAGCAAACCACACAAATTGAACCAACCAATTGTTTTTGTGATTGTCTTCTGTGGGATGTGCACATCAACACATGAGTACCGTTTCTAAAATTCATTTTTTTTTTTGGTTTCGGGGGTCTGATCTGATTTGTCATTTATGTATGGAAGAAGATAAAGGTGGACTTTAGGTTTTAGTTCCAAAACATTTTAAAAACTTTGATATAGAATTAAACTTGTTCTCATCTTACTATAACGCTGGAAACTGAATTGAATTCAAAAAGGAAAAAAACAAAACCTAAAAAAATAGAAGGAACAAAAAATAAGCATGCTCCCTGCAACAGAACACGCATACAAAACTGGACAAAAAAATATTTGGCATTTAGTTTTAAAAAATATATAGTGCTTCAAGTCTGGATTGCTGAACCTTGGTTGCTGTGGTTATCAAGGAGCTTGCATCGCTTCCATGATTTGGTTCTGTCAGTGCCTACAGAAAGGAAATATCTTTTAAGTGGATAGTGGATAGTACGTATCATTTACTCACTTGTATGAGCTGCTTACATTCAGTGTGGATATTAGACAATTCAACATACCCAGCAACCAACAGTGGTAAGTTGAGCAAGGGATGGCAGGTACTTCTGCTTCTGAACCTCAGATCCACAAAGAGCTGTGCTTCAGGAAAAACAGAGGAGCAAGCACGGTTCAGTAGTAGCACAACCAACTTTGGTGAGGTTTTACAATATGACTATACGAGACAGTATCAATTAAAAGGTTGTAGATGATTTTACCTATCGTGACCATTGCAAGGGAGGAGTGTACCAGAATGAATGTGGAGCAGCTTGCATCTACGCGTGCGATTTCGGCCATAGTAACAGCACTTGCTGTTATTGAAAGTCCTGGGCACCCATATCCCTGTAGTAAGGTTCACACAAAATGAAGTTGAGAAAATCTGGAGCACTGAAAACTAGAAGAAATGTAAGCACAATCATTTCTGTGTAAGCTTTAGCAATCAGGACAAATTTGTACAAAATACAGATCTATTTTACTAACATGACTCGTTCAAATCTGGCTACTGTCTGAGCACTGGTCTACTACAACTCTTAACAATATCAATGTTGCAGGTGGTCAACCTTAATTCAGTAAGGGTGTTAAACCTAAAGGTAATGTTTTTAAAGAGGAAAGTAAAATCAAGTTGCCTCAGTATTGTCTAGGACGGCTAATCACAATTAATTGGGCAACTCTATGACTAATTGTGGTAGAATTCAGTTGCCTTAGTACCGACTAGATCACTAGGATGACTAATCACGATTGGTTGGATGGCTTGAAAACATTGCCTAAAGGTACACGTATCCTGTTCTGACTTGCTAAATAGACTCGCTAAAGATTGTCACAAATAGTAACTAAGAGCTTGGCTTGATTTCTCTATGCAGATAGAGAATGAGAGCAACCTGATCAATCATCAAAGAAACACTTGACTTATCTTGGATGAGAAAATACGGGCTTTAAGATTATAGGACTTGTTCCATGAATACCTCCTACTCTGCTAGTCATGCAAAAAGGTAACTGGTTGGCAAAATCTTTACTTTTAATTCTTCTTTGAAAACAGCAAGCTTTTCTAAGCAAGAGTACTAAAGAAAATCCCTTATGTTAATTCTCCATCCTTTTGTGGAAAAGTTTGAACAGGAATGTGATGCACAAATAAAAGGTAACTGCATCATAGATAGATTATTACCTTTATTGTACCTCCAGCTACACCAAGGCTTGAAAGTTTAGGAATGGCACGAAATGGAAACTCTGCTTTCTCCCAGTACTGCAGTATCAGGTTGACAAAATGGTTATGATATCTTCTAAAGGAAGGTTATTATATGACCAAGAAAGTTTGTCAAGGGAATTAGCTAGTCAATCAAATTAGAGTAGATTAGTGTTTGTACACTCTTTACAGATTTCTTAGTCAGTTTTGTAATGAGCAATTTATAGCTAGGTAAACTTAAACTAGAATGAAATATGTAATATGATATTCCACAAAGGAAGTCAACTTTTCTCTGTTTTACATGATAGACAAACAATTGGTGTGATAATGCTATAAACATACTAGTTTGGGAATTGACATACCACTGCCATAATGGGTGCAATTTCTTTCTCCATTATAGCCCTGACCTTCTTCCTGATAGACTGTTCTCCAGTGGTTAGCAAATCATCAATCTGATAATAGTCTGATGCTGCAAATTAAAGGTGTATATAATCAGACACAAATTGCAGCATGCACCAAGTACCTTCTAAGTGGTACACCACAAATTAACTGACAACACTGAACCAAGGGTTGATTAAGTTAGCATTACTAAAGCAAAAAAAAAAAAAAAGGCTGAATAGTCCAATCCCTGAAAGTTAAAACACGACAGGTTGAGAGGGAAGAACACATGAATATAAAGCATTATAAAGGTCAAATAGTCTATTCTCGGTCCTGCACAAAAATAAATGACCAGCATACTACTAAGAACTAAATAAGCAATATGTTAGAAGCCAAAAGCATGTGATTATACAGTTTAGTTTGCACATTTTAGCTTCCAAAGTAACCCCTCCAAGGCTCTAATAATTGATAGTACACCACAATATTTCTTAATTGTGGTAGGACCACAGGAAAAAAAAACCATATGAAAACACTACAAATTTTTCTATTTGATGTTATTGACTTTTTTACCTTCTTATAAATAACCAATTTAAACATTTTTAACATATTAATAATACAGTAATATATTTATAATATTTTAAGTGCTTTCACTAACACATCTAGTAGATTAAAATAGTTTTAGAAACATTTACAATTAAACTTCAGAAAGATTTCATATCATTATTTTAGGGTAATAAAAGAAGAATCGAAGAAATATCAAGTCAAACTCTATAATTCTAGAACTATCAAGCGAAGTTCGATAGCAGCTACAGTTAAGTTGAAAAGAAGTGGCACGACTCCGATATGACCAAATGACCGTACCCAATAATTGATGTCAAGCTAGCGAGCGCAAGAAAACCTCTGTACAGTAATGAAGGTACTGAAAACTTCTAAAACAGGACAATGATACGAGCGGACAATAACGGTCAGGCTATTCAACAGGAATACAGGATAATCAGGCAAGGCTACGATCAGATCATCACAATTCCCCATCTCACATCACAAAGCTAGCTAATCTCCAGTAAGGAAGTAACCCAACGAAAATAGTAAAAGAAAAAACAGCATGTTGACCCCAAAATCTATAATCACAAAACCCCATAGCCCCACCTTCCCGTCTCACTTCCATGGTGTCACTATCAACACGCGCCCAAAGCCCAAACTCCGATCGAACGAAACGGGGAGAATGAATTTCACTTATTCCTCACCGGAGGGCGGGAAGATGGATGCCGGCGTGGCCTGGGGGAACGCGAGCAGGATATCCAGCGCCGGGAGGCCGACCTTGGCGCCATCCTCCTCGCGCCCATCTCCGCCACCACCTGGAGACCAACCAACCAATTAAATGCATCGAGATCAATCACCCACCCACACCCAACCAACGCCCGCACCAAATCGAGCTGCTTCCAAAGCCACGGGAGAAGAGCCAAGCCCCACCTTGCTTCCCCACCATCCGGCGGCGGCCCGAAGCTTCGCGGGCGGCGGCGAAGGCGGAGCAAAGGACGACGAGGAGGAGGAGACGGGGAGCGTCAGAGCGAGGCGAGAGGAAGAGTGGAAGAGACGAAGGAGCAGTGCTCTCTCCGACTCTCTCGCTTGGCTTGCCGCTTTATGTACGGCACCGGTACGTCCGACGTGTCTCTTGGTCCCACATGTCATTGAGACTGAAGAAACCAGATAGGCGTGGGGCCCGCGTTGCGGAGGACCCTGCCTTTACCGCTCTGCGCCCACGGGAAGTAGGGAGCCAACTGGTGGTGCCCCACCTGTCAGAGAGAAAGGAGCCTGTCGTGCTACGTTTTTTTTTGCCACCTCGATCTGGATAGGATTGTCATTTATTTGCATCATTTTTGCCTTGTTTTTATTTTATTATCCGAGATGAGCCTCGATTTTGACTGAGTTCCTTTTTGATGGTTTTGACTGAGTTCACTTGTTGCAAGATGATCCGGCTAGTTTAACAGAGTTGCTACAAAATTCAAACAGAAAAACGAAACACGTATGAACTAGCTAGCGCTTTGCAAACTGCACTTACATGTTTAATATTATAAGATTTTTTATCATACTTAAGGCTACCATTTTTTTGTTTTTTAAAGTTAAATAATATATTTACAAATAAAAAATTATAGATATTTTTTATATACATGATCTTAACAATATGGAAACAAAGTCTAGAAAATAATCTACAATAAAAAATAATCTACAATAAAAAAAAATTAAAATCATCTCCTAATTTAAAAAATTCAAATTTTGACGTATAAAAATAAACATAAGTAAAAGTGGAAAGAAGTTTGTAGAACAAAAGCAAAGAGAAGAGACGGTAAATCATCCATAACCAGTATATATAGATTTGTTCAGATTACAGTACATAGTTGGACAAGTTCTATTTTTTTAACATGAAATCTGCACAAGTTGTGCGATATACAAACATTATTGCTTCGATTCTCCAGAAAACAGATCGACGCTACAATGCTACAATACAGTACGTGCGTAAGAATGCACGTAGTGACATGCGTCGCAGCTGACGTCAGTCATCACACGGTGCGGTTACACGTACTCGCGAATACAACACTATACAATAGTGTAGGTATATACTAATATACATGTGTTGCTAAAATAGATTGGAGCCAAACATAAACAGCTCCATTTTTAGTCACCTCTCTCTCTCTCTCAACAGTCTCCTCTCGATTCTTGTCTGCATCAACACAATTCACATCCCAGAAAAATAATTACAACAATAATAAAAACAATCTCTTGTATTTGTCTCTTGATGATGTGAGGATTCTTGTTAGACAGGGGTTGTGTTGGTCTGTTGTTGATGATGCTAGTTTTAAGTGGTTTTATGAAATTAGCTAGTAGAGAGGTTGGTTTTGTTACGTGTTTATATAAATACTGATTTAGACATATTGTTATAGTACTGTTTTGGATATATTGTTATCTTTTCTGTTAATGAAAATGAAAGAGGTTGGTTTTGTTACGTGTTTACATAAGTACTGTTTTGGACACATTATCTTTTCTGTTAATGGAAATGATTTTGCTACATGTTTACCTGAGTACTGTTTTAGACATTGTTATCTATTCTGTTAATGAAAATGAAATTGTTATCCTTTCTGTTAATGGAAATGATTTTGCTACGTGTTTACCTGAGTACTGTTTTAGACACATGTTTTAGACACATTGTTATCTATTCTGTTAATGAAAATGAAATTGTTATCCTTTCTATTAATGGAAATGATTTTGCTACGTGTTTACCTGAGTACTGTTTTAGACACATTGTTATCTATTCTGTTAATGAAAATGGAAATGGAAGGGGTTGCGGCCCTTCTTTCTAAAAAACCAATCACTTCAGTTGGTCGGAGAAGAAGAGGTGTACGTTGCGTGCGTGTTCCTAGCATTTATATGGCGAAGGCGTCGAGGGCGAGGGTGGCGCTGGTGCCCATGGTGCTTGTGGGCCTGATCCTGGGGTCGGCCCACCCGGCCCACTCGGCCCGCGCCACTCGGCTTGAAGGCCGAGGCCCCCGTCGCCAACGTCGCCGACGGCGAGGGAGCCGTCAAGGCCGCCGGCGAGGTCTCGTCGGCGCTGAACATGGAGGAGGCCAACACGTACTCGCGCGGCTGCACCGCCAATACCCAGTGCCGCGACTGAGCTGAGATAGACATGCGTCTTGGCAATTGTATATTATTAATTATAACTACTAGTATGTTGTGTATATCCCCGAAAAAAGGGGGAAAACTAGATAAGCCATGTTAAAGTGAATTATGCTTCATCTTTTTTTTTTTTCGTAAGACCCAACTCCAAGCCGTGTGCTGATGCAAACTGAATGGTGATATGATTTGCCATCTAATACATAATGGTCAGGAATTAACGCCAAACTGTTTTGCGTCAGAGGACAATACAATGATACACTAATTACCCCATTCGATGCTTATAGAAGTGAAAATTTAAATTTTAGGTCCTCATTTTTTGATTTATTTCCCAAAAAATATATTTAGACATGTATAAAAAATAATTTAGACTAATATGTACATATTGTTTTAATGATTAAAACCCCAAAATCTACTCCGGAATTACTAAACTCTGACTTACCAGAGAGGAAAGAAGAGAAAATTTAGACTTTTCTTATTTTGTATTTGCTTTTAAAAGTATAAAAATATTTTAATAGCTAATATTCAAATTATTTTTAATTATTTATATTCCGTGGTACTCCTTATATAGTAGGATCGATATCTGCATGTCTTTTGACTACATATCGATCTACAAAAATTTGCAGCCAAAGGAGCTTAATCAGTACATCCATCACATACATCCGACATTCTTCTCGATGTATTTTATATAACGCCGTTATCTATTAATTCAAAATTTATATATCAAAATACAGAAAACTATAAAACATAGTTAAAGATCATATTATAACAAACTAATTAATAATTATATAATTTTTTAAGTAAAATATATGGTCAAAAATACTTAAAATTAAGTCGACGCCATATAAAAAATATGAAAAATATGGAATTGAGTAGGGGAGTACGTGATGCATATCACGATATGCATGGTGTACTTATCTTATTAGCAGGGGAGTACGTGATGCATCTTACACGCACGCCACACGCCTACCATGCAGCCACGCGCGTGTAAGTACGGTACGTACGTCTCTACACTAGGATACACCTGGAAACTTATACAATAACACAACTTATACAATAACACAACTATACTACACACTATATGAGCGATACGTACGTCGTACGCTAGGAAAGGCCTACGTAGCTGGGCATCATATCACCGGGTGATCTCGATCTCACTTGCGGCCCAGGTCCTTCTTGACCTCCTTGAGCGCCTTCTCGTCGGGCTCGATGAGCACGGCGCCGGCCTCCTCGTCGGCGCGCTCCTTGCCGGACTCCGCCGTGCGGCTCAGCCCTCCCTTCTTGCGCCCTGCACGTACGTAACTTACATGTATATTACTTAATTGTAACACGAAAGAAATTAACGTTATTAGTTTAGGATCAACGAGAGAGAGAGAGAACGGGCCTTCGGCGAGCCGCTCCTGGGCATCGAGGCTCTTGCCGCCGGTGCCGCTCTTGATGACGGTCTCGCCGGCGTCGCGGGCGCGCTGGTCCAGCTCCGCCCGGATCTCCGGGTCCTGCAGCTCCGGCGCCTTCTCCGCCTGCTGCGCCATCTCGATCTCGACCGATCCTACACTACCTCACTACCACGTACCAACGAGAGCTAGCTTGCTTCTTCAAATATACTAGCTTTTGCTCGGCGAGACGATAGTCACGATACACAGGTGAGATGCCTTCGTTTCCGCGGCTCGGCGTCCTACTTATACAGGGGCCGCGAGACGGGCGGACACCGCGACGCTCGTGCATCCACCACGCTGCGCGCATGCGCCGCTGCTACGTACGTAGCCGCGTGTGCGGTTTAACCGAGGCAGCAGAGCAGCTGGTCGCGTGGTGGCCATGCGAGCGGCCGGAAGGGGTCAGGTGCAGTGGTGGTAAAACCACGCGGCGAGTTGAGCTCGCTGCGGCGGCGCGGCCGCGAGAGGGGAAGGGGGTTTCACCTTCACCGCGACAGGTGGGGTGGCGCGCCGTCCGTCTCGGCGAAAAAGCGACGCGTGTGTAACTTCGGCGGTGGGCCGTGTATGGAAAGAGCAGAACGCATGACTGTTTAGCGAAAGTTCGCGCGGAGAGGTTTTGCATGCATTGTTTTCGGTATATTTTTCTTAAAAAAAATATCAGGTACCACGTTCTACCCATATAAAATTTACATATTCGACTTCAGTTATACAGAGATTTATTTTTTAATTTTAAATCCATATATTTATATTAAATCATGTAAAGTTTATTTGTCTAAGTTTATAAACATTACTATCTCTATTATATATTATAAGATTTTCTGTGATTACATGCATCAATACATCTACATCTATGTATATATATGTTTTGTATATGTGTCTATATTAATTAGCACGTATATAAATATAACTAAGTACGTTATTTGTTCGGAAACCGTCTGTTTGTACGAACGTTCGTACGATAAACTCACCCAGGAAAGACGTGCGTTTTTTTGTCGGAGGCAGAAAAAACAAAATATATCTTATTTTTTAATAGTTATTTTATAGTTTAAACAATGAATTAACTAATATAAAATTAAAAACGAAATATAAGTTTATCTATTTTTTCAAAATATATTGTCTAATTGTTGGATAACATTCGCGTAAAAGACAAGAACGAAACATTTGTTCCCCCGGGCTTCTCTGGATGATGAAGGTATACGGGCCTCACGTCCGGCGTTGCCTCTCAACGGGCCGGCCTGCTGGCTGCGGCCTGGTTGTAGTATAAAATTCGGTCGAGATGTCCAGTTGCACAGGTCTCGGGACGGTAATGGGTAAATACCCATCAGGTATTGTTATCTCGTACCCATACTCACTAGTAAAATTCAATATCATTAAAATGCTCATACCTGTCACGGGTAAAAAAATTTCCTTATACCCATACCCGCTTAGGTAGCCTTACCCGTCCGGTCACCCATATACCCGCAAAAGTTCAAAACAATCTAAATATCACAGTTTTCATATAGTATATGCATAGATGCTAGATACTTAGGACATCACACATTCATATAGTGTGATGAAAAATGTATGAATGGTTTAAATACGTATGGTTTTGGTTAATTAGACTAGGCTAATATGATATTAGACCATGACATGCATTTAAACTTGTGGTTATTTATTACCCATGGATAAACGGGTATGGGGATCATAAGAACGTTTCTATACCCGCGTACCCATCGGGTGAAAGTATTTGTCCAATTACTTACCGACGGGTAATATATTTAGCTCATACCCATACCTTAATGGAGTAAATACCTATCAGGTCTTGGGTCCCTGTTGCCATCTCTCGACAGGTGTGTGGATTGTGCAACTAACATGGACAAAATAATTTGAAAACTATCCGAATGCAACACCTTTACGACCGAAAATCATCGTTTACTTTCTTTGTGGAAGGTTTTGCATAGCATTTCTTGAGTCGTCACTTGCTGTGTTCTGTATTACTCTCTCCATTTCACCACATAAGACTTTTTACCTTAGCTTACCTAGATTTATATATATATATATATATATATATATATATATATATATATATATATATATATATATATATATATATATATATAAGCTAGACAATATGAAACGGAGGTAGAATAAAATATTTTAATTATATATTAATTTACTCATAAACCAATATATGTGTTTTATATACGTCCATATCTATGAGCATTCATATAAATATTTTAATTATTTGTAATAGTTTGGCGTAAAGAGAAAAGGGTAGCAGTAAAGGTGTAAAAGAGTTTGTCATGGCGAATGAGGTGTCCCGTTACCGTCTTGTATGGAAATGTATATACTGATTGTCAAAAAGGAGGAGTGACTATACATAGCACGTCCAAAAGGGGGCAGTAGGTTTTCATCCGCCCAGAACGTCAAAAGATCCTCTAGAACAAGGTTGCAATATATTACTCCCTTTCATTTTAAATAGATAACACATGTGGCTTTGTTTAACTATTAGTTTTGCTTAAAAATCAAGGATAAATATGTGAAAAGATATAACCGATGCATAAAATGCTATTATTAATAACAAAACAAGCCACAACGAAATAAATAATACATGTATAATTCTTTTAGTAAGATAAATAATAAAACATCACATCAAAAGACAACCACGTTATATATTTGTAAAAATGGAGGTTGTAGTTTAAAAGGTCTTTTTGGCCAAATGCACGTGCAACTTTCGCGTAGGCTGCAAGAACTCCCATATCTGACCGGGAAGTTTCTTCACGCTTTCAGCTGTGATATTCCACGGTCTCTGCGTAATCAACAAAACACCATTGGTCTCTGTATAACACTTTCTTATACGAATCAATATTTTACACATATGGAAGCTTTTGCCTGATGAGAATTTTGTCACATGGTCAAAAGGTTCCTTTGATCACTCTGACGATGAACAGTGAAACAAGCCTGCTTCGTTCAACAAAATCGGCAAAGACTTCACCTTGCTCAGACGAGAAAGAACGTGGTTGTGTGCATCTCTTGATGATGCAGAGGTATGTGGAGATGTTTTCTTCAGTTATCTCAAAAAAAAAGGACAAGAAAGAACACATCAATCATCAGATGTATGGATTAATTTCAGAAGCCAAACAAACGCCAGCGCAGGCACAAAGGACGAGCAAATCATGCAATCGATTTGTCGTCTCGCTCTCTCACAGACAGTGTTATTTGCGGCTTCCTGGGCAGCTTGTCGCCTTGGTGATGAACTCCCAAGTTCACATGCAAAGCTACTGGAGTACTAAGCCAGTGAAACCATGAGAGCATCCTTCTGGTTAATTTCTTGAATCATTTGTACCTTGGCATCTTTTCTAGCCATCCCTGTTCATGAGTCAATGGTGAAAACACTTGAGTTGTACATGCCAGATCTCTCTGAAGAGTAACCTGAATGAAGTTCTGTTCAAGTACTGGGACAAAACTGACTAACATTGGACGTTAATTCTGGCCTCACATATTGCCATTGGAAAGATTGGGTAGAAGGACTATAGGACACGAAGAAACACAGTAACGATGAGATAAGTTCGAGTGAACAGTGTTTCTGCTGTGAGATTCAGATAGCAAAAATTGACGCATTCGATGACAGTGTTGAAACTGAATCATATGCATAAGCACAAGACCTGTCAATCATATAGGATCCAAAGGCCTCCCTCCTGCGAAGTTGCTTGTTAATGAGTGTGAAAGAGAAGTGTTTGCTTCAGCTAAAGGCCAAGAGTGTCACTGTTGGGAGCCTGTACACCATGAAAACTCATTTAATCGTGTCTCTATCCCTCTGTCTCGTTCAGAGGAAATGCTTGAAACATTAGTCAATGAATTGCGTGACTTTTTCTGACGAGCTAACCAATTCCAGAAGAGGACTCTTGTGGCTTGCCTTCTGCCTGATCTCCATGTTTTCAGAAGTTCCTGGCCGATCACATGCCCAGAGAGTAATTCATCAAGCTTACATAGCATGAAATATATCATAAAACCACAGATAATTGCTGACGAGTTAGTGTAAACATTGCTCTTAACACTTCGGTCCTTTGTGTACTCTTTTATCCATTGGTAAAGCACAAAATAGTTTACCCACAATTTGACTGGAGTAAAATGGCATATATAGTCAGTTACACATGATAAAGACTCCCATTGTTTTGCTTATGTTTCTACTTATAAGACAAAATTTGAAGTTTATTTTGTAGTTTTTTTATTGTATCTTATTTTACAATATTTGTTTTTGGATCACCATGGATGTGCATATAAAATGTTTTTCACTCATAAATTATTTTTGGTTGTTAATAAGCTGTTTTAATTTTTTTTTCAAAAAGTAACACAACGAGAGAAAATTTTTATGATAAAGTTATTTTTTAAGATTAAAGAATATACTTTTTCCATCCTCTACATAATACATGCAGGGGGTGATTGTTCGGCTATTTCATGGAAAAAACCAAACGACATATTTACAATGAAAAATAACTTATGAATAAAATTTTTATATACGTATTCTTAGCATAAGGCTGAAAAATAAACTTCAAAAAAAAACTCTAAAATCAACTCTAAATTTAAGGTTAAAAATTTAAATTTTGGTTTATAAGTATAAGTAAAAGCAAAAAGACACGAAAGTGGCACTCAACCAGCTTATTATCTGAAAAAGTACTTAATCAGCCATTATTACAAGGGTACAAAGATGATACGGTTATACTGTCACAACATATGGTTACAGTCTGAAATAATCTGAATCCTTATCAGAACAGACTCGTAACAATTTGTCAGACTTTTTCTACACATCCTACTCATGACACACTCATGCATGCCACCTCATCCATTGGGCCCCAGGAGGACAAACCATGCCAATCCAAAGACACTTTCTCTTAGTCTTTTGTGGGGAACACATGTAAGAAAAAGGGATGCATATATAGGGTGGTTGGCCAGTAAAAAGTGTAGAACACTTAGCATATCAATTATCATATACATGGAGTGATCACATCTCACACACAAGCATATCTCTCACCCAAATTCCATCCTTGAAATGAGATGACAAGACGCTGTTGCACTAGCTATTGTAAGCAGCATCGGCCTGCTCCATCTCACTTTCACTTTCGTTTCCTTGCTTTGATGCATCATTTCTTGCCAATTGCAGTTGTTCTTGATGCTGTTTCTCTATCTGATCCGTCCCATTTCCCCCTGTTTACAGCAGTCACAGCCGACAAGAACCAGTAGGTAAAACAAGTAGGATGCAGGTTTGAATGGCTGAATGCCAACCTCTTTTGCAACTGCAGGAAGGGAAGGAACTCCAAGAACTGCAGCCATACGATGGCTGTGATCCTTCAGTGTACAGAGGCTCAATTCTGCTGCCCCGGCAGGCCAGCTCAGCGGCGGCGGTCGAGCCGGCCGGGCTGCCGGAGATGTCGTCCTCGTCGGGGTCAGGGAGAAGCGCGACGGAGGCGAGAGCCCTGAAGATTCACAGCGAGGCCGAGCGGCGGCGCCGGGAGAGGATCAATGCTCATCTGACCACACTGAGGAGAATGATCCCTGACACTAAGCAGGTTTGTGTTCTTACCTTCAGTTGTTAAGCATTCAGCAAGATGTTTGCAGCAACATCTGGGCCATTTCAGAGTTTGCTCGCAGTTCACCAGTGATGTTTCACTCAAAAACATTTTTGTGATCTTGTTAGCCAACATAGCTTCTTGAAGCTAAAGTAGATAGAGGTTAGATATTTACTATTAAACTGTTTTTCAGTCGTAGTTCATACAAAACTTTGAAACTTGCAAGAAAGTCAAAAAGGCCAATAGGAGGCATCTGATAGAAACTTCAGGCTCACATTTGATCACATTTCATCAGGCTTTCCCTCTCTAGTTTGGAATTCCCTAACAGGACAAATGCTAGCAGCCTAGATTGCTATGACTTTGAACACCAAGTTTCAGTTTTTATTCCTGCACTGCAGATGGACAAGGCCACCTTGCTAGCCAGAGTGGTAGACCAAGTGAAGGATCTGAAGAGGAAGGCAAGTGACATCACACAGCAAATGGCCCTTCCTCCAGAGACCAACGAAGTCTCCATCGAATGCTTCACCGGAGACGCCGCTGCAGCCGTCGCCGTCGCTGCCACCGGCAACCACAAGACCCTGTACATTAAGGCTTCCATCAGCTGCGACGACCGGCCGGACCTCATCGCCGGTATCACCCAGGCATTCCATGGCCTGAGGCTGAGGACAGTAAGAGCAGAGATGACCACACTGGGAGGTAGGGTGCAACATGTGTTCATACTGCACAGGGAGGAAGAAGGCCTTGCAGGTGTGAGCCTGAAGTCTCTGAAGGAGGCTGTCAGGCAGGCACTTGCCAAGCTTGCTTCTCCTGAGATAGTATATGGGAGCAATCACTTTCAGAGCAAGAGGCAGAGGATCCTGGAGTCACATTGCTCAATTATGTCCATATAGATTTCAAGATTTGTTTCTCTTGTGGGATTCTTTTTCTACTAGCTGAGAAATATGTATGAAATGATGAGAAGAATCTTCATCTCTGAGAGCTATAGGTCTTGAGAATTGTGTGCCTGAATTGCTGCTTGCTGTGACAGAATTGATGTCTGAACTGTTGGTAGTGCTAGTGGTTGCAATCCACAAGATCATGACCCCAGCCAGGGCATACTTTGGGTATGCTGTAGTATGACTGTGTGTACAGAAATATTCTTCTGGGAAGTCACATGATTAGTTTGACAATTCAGCTTGCGTGCTTGCGTAGAACGACTGACAACATAACACCTTTTGAGTTTAGATTGGCTGACTGATTAGAATAGGAATCCACCTTGTCGTTACTTTTGGTTCGGGCCGAGTTTTCCAGACTGCCGGATGCAACTTTCAGGCGTGTGCTTACAGACTCTATAAAACCCATGTACCAGAAGAGTGATCCAGAGAAACATACATAAGATTATTGTTTAGCCTAACAATTTTCTTATGAGACGCTGCTCTCACTGCTCGACAATCAAGAGAATTATTAACTTTTTGCCACTCTTATGAAGCGGTGATAAAAGATTTACCACTGGACATATATATCATAAATACATGATGGCCCACATATTATAATCAGCGAGTGATAAATCTATTATTATCCAATCTTAAGAGTGACAAATAGTTAAATGCCCAATAAGGGGAGTCAAGAGTATTTCCAAAGAAAAAAGGTTCAAGGGAAGCCCGAAGCCTATTCTTTGTTCTTCAGAACAACCAGATACAATGTACAATGCATAGCCAAGTCAGTTGGAACATGGATAAGAAACACAAATCATGAGTTGGCTAAAGGAAGAAAAACAAAATCGATTTCAGATTTATTAACAACAACAATACAGGCATCCGTGTCTGAAATCATTTCTATGAAGGAACCATGAACACTTACAACAGCGGTTAATTACATGCACAGTTTATTGAGACCCCTGACATTCTCCTACTCAAAACATCACAAGTAGGAGACCTGACGTACTCACTGAGGATTCGGTGGGCGACTATTTGCAGCGGAAACTCTGGAGCCCCACTCAAGAAGCTCCTTACTGGTGTCATCCTTGTGTACAATGACCTCTATGAAGCACAAGCAGTCCTTCTTAGGCCCCTGAGCTTCCTCAATTGCTTCTTTCAGCTCCTCCTCAGTTCGGACCTGCAGATCCCAAATTGCAAAATTTCATTGCCATGTGGTTTTCCACTATTTTAAACCACGATAATATGGGCTACAGTTGTGCCACTGACCTTAGCCGTATAGCACTTCCCCTCGCCATTATGGAACGCTTCCACCACACCGGTGTAGTTCCAATTCTTGATGACATTGTAAGGACCGTCATGGATCTCCACCTCGATGGTGTACCCTCCATTGTTTATGAGAAATATGATACTTTTCTGCCCCCAACGAAGCATTGTCGACACTTCTTGTGCTGTTACCTGAGTTCCAGTCAAATTAAGTTATTGCTGCATAGTTTACAGAACCTCACAAAGAATTCGACAGATACTGAATTTTTGGAACCTGAAAGCTTCCATCTCCGATGCATGCAATGACACGCTTATCCTTAGCAGCCTGTGCATATCCCAGGGTTGCACCCACTGACCAACCAATTGATCCATATTGCATTTGAAATTCGTACCTGTCAAGAGCAAACACTTTTTAATCACATGACCAAACTAAGAAGTCAATATGAAACATTTTTGACACCATTATCTAATATTGAAGATTTATTGGTGAAAAATGACATGATATGTATATGCCTCTACTGTATTCCTACAGTGGGCCAATTTTATAAGAAACTATCAGGCAGGAGTTGTATATCTATCTTAAAATACATGCATATATTTGGTTTGAACAGGAACTTACCCACAGCCTTCTGGTAGCTTCAGCTTCTGGCAATTAAACCAAGAGTCTCCGGTCTCAGCAATGACAGCCGAGTTGGCTGACAACATTTTCTGAATATGCTGGAAAAGTATGTTCACTCTCAATGGCTCTTCCGGCTCAGACAAAGGAGGTTCACCTGGAGGCACATAAATCCGACGATAATTCTCATATGCAGCTGTGTTCTTCTTCAGCCGTGCTGAAAGCGCATGCAGGAAGTCCTTCATCAGAACACACCCAAATGCAGGTCCATGCCCGATCACCACCCGATCTGGCTGGACGATGATGGCCTTCTCCTTCTTGAGGAGGAGTGAATATCCAACCGAGCTGTAGTCATTAAAGATTGGGCCAGCAAATAGATATGCATCAGCTGACTCAACGATCTCAGCACAGAACGGAGTGCTCACAGCACCCCAGTATGTGCCGATAAACCTAGGATGGTGCTCTGGCACAAGACCCTTCGCAGATGGCATGACTGCAACAGGATAACCACAGGCATCAGCTAGCTCTACAAAGGATTTGCATGCTTTGGCTACCCTCATTTTTGGTCCACCAACGAGGACTGGCTTAACTGATTTGTTCAAGAAAGCTGCAGCAGTTTCCACTGCTGCCTCAAGGTTCATCTGGTTTGATAGTCTGGCAAAGAAACAATTATCCACATGAGCAAATGCAACTATTATTATTATCCCGTCATCCTTACGCACATATAGAACCATGCCAACTTACCTTGGGGAAAGGAAGAAAGGGACAGGATGGCGGCTAAATGTGGGATGTGGGATAGAAGGGAGGTTGCAGCTGATGCTTATGTAAACAGGCTTGCTTTCCCTAATTGCAGTGGAGATGGCTGTGTCAATCTGCTCATGTGCATCCTCCAAGTTATTCACCACGGCCTGTTATGTATTATTAAAATGAGATCAATTCTTAGAAAAAATGCAAAAAAATAATTACTATATGACTTGCATCTTCCCCCTTTCCAGCAGAACCCTGTAGCTTTAAGTTTGGAAATCCTTTGCCAAAAGCAGAGGTTTGGGTTCTAAAAATATATCTTTACCATTCAATACAGCCATGCAGGAAAATATTCGCACACAAAAGCGGCAGATTCCAAATAAAAAATATTAAACTTGATCCAATAAGGGTACAAAAGCAATGACCCACCAATCAAAACAAATAACTGATGCAGCAGGTCACAGGCATGGCAAGATGAATGTTTTTCTCAAGGCAGCATAAATAATGCTTGAAGCTCTTAAACATAGGCATAAAATGTTGTAATATTTGAATGTGTAATGACCAAATACCATGATAAAAGTTTCTGTATATGAAATTTAAAGAAAAATGAAATTATTCTTAAAAAATGCTAGAGCTTCTATGGTTAAAAAAAAAAAAAGCTGTGTACTAAGAAGATCTGTTTTTGGTCTTGATCTCAAGAAATGGTACATCCGTTCATATATAAATACTTCTACTTTCAAAACTTATAAACTTCAGATATAATTTATAACTGGCAATATAATGTGCTGGTCTTCTGGACAACCAAGATGAATTTGTATGCTTAGAAATGTATTGTTGTTATAAATAGCAATATAGTGCTGCACAACAAAGATTAATTTTATACTTAGAAATGCATTTTTGTTAAAGCTAGCAATATAATGTGCTGCACAACAAAGAGAAACTGGATGCTTAGAAATGCATTGTTCTGCACAGACTTGATACATGACAAAATTCAGTTATTAGAAAGTTCGAACTTAAAAACTGATTCCTATTAGTGATGTACCTTGCCCTGATAATGAACTACTCCAGAATTTCCAGAATAAACACAATCACTCTCCTGAATTCCACCAACAAAAATCGGGCTTTTTAACTATTTGCCACTCTTACGGAGAGCCACTATCCAGATGCCATCCTTCCAAAAAAATTTACACAAACACCACGCGTAAGAGACAGCAACTATATAAATTATCAATTTTGCATATGTGGATGTACATGTCAGCTCGCCAATGTGGATCAGTGGAATGAAATAACATTTTTGCCCCTAGGGAAGTGAATACCGGAGTACATCGCTCTCTTTCTGGTGCGTTTCCCCCACCCGCCTAGCGCCGCCGCTCCTCCCGCCCACCGCTGCCCCGGCAAGCCCCGCCGCTCCATCAGCCCGGCGTCGCCCCAGCTAGCGCCACAGGTCCGTCGCCCGGCTAGCAATGCCGCTCCTTCGCCCGGCGAGCGCCGCTGCTCCGTCTCCGCCGAGCGCCGCCGCTCCGTGCGCCGGCGGCCCGTGCACCCCCGATCACATCGAGCGCCGCCGGTCCCGATCCACGCCAAGCGGCCCCATGCATTCACTAGTGAATGAGTTGATGTATTTTGATGTGAACTGATGTACGAATTGTTTATATTTTGCTGTGAACTAATGTATGAATTGATGTGTAGCATGGTATGGTCAATATTATTAGCTTGTTCTGTTATGTGTGACCTTGTATGGCCTACTGGATACTCATATATTGATGTGTGACCTCATATGGCCTACTGGAAGCTTCATATGGCCTACTACATGCTCATATTTACTGGATGATGCTTATTATTCAATTTGTTTACATGTTTGTTGGCTCTGCACATATATATGTCTGTATACTTACTGAAATTTTACTGATGAATATTGTTTAAGTTTTGTATATTAGCTAAAGTATTATATTATTAGTTGCTAATGTATATTAGCAACTAAGTTTAGCCAGGGTGGTCACACAGTCCCAGCTCAGATCTTTCATTTGTCAAGCAGCCCGAAAACAGGGGCAGTATGTGTCATTTGACTCCCCTGGTCCATGTTGGCAAGCTGATGTGTACATCCACATGTGTAAAAATGGTAATTTATATAGATGGTGTCTTTTACATGTGGTATTTTTGTAAAAAACTTTGGAAGTATGGCATCCGGACAGTGGCTCTCCGTAAGAGTGGCAAATAGTTAAAAAGCCCACAAAAATCCCCAAAGCAGGCAAGGCAACGGGATACATATCTTACAGCTCCCAGCAAGCATACAGCCAACATGTTAAATTTTGATCCTAAAAATACCTCGCGCTACAACCCAATCCCTGAAACCTGAAGAATGGGATTACCTGATAGCAAGTGACAGTCTGGAAGCACCTGAGCTCCTGCGTGAAATCAGGCAACCCGATGGTGTGATGCAGGATGCGGTTGCTCCCGTAGTCGTTGCTGTTGGGCCCCCCAACGATGCACACCACGGGCAGGTTCTCGCTGAACGCGCCGGCGACGGCGTTGATGGCGCTGAGCCCACCGACGGTGAACGTGACGGCGCAGGCCCCGACCCCGCCGCCGCGCGCGCGGGCGTACCCGTCGGCGGCGTACGCGGCGTTGAGCTCGTTGCAGCACCCGACGAGGCGCACCCCGCAGGGCTCGGCCTCGAGCTCGTCGAGCAGCGTGAGGTTGAAGTCCCCCGGCACGGTGAAGACGTCGCGCGCCCCGACCTCCGCCAGGCGCCGCGCGAGGTGCCGCCCCAGCGTGGCCTCCCTCGGCGCGGTCGCCGCGGCGGGAGCCGGCGGGGGCGACGCCGCGTCGGACGCCGACGGCACCGAGCCGATGGTGGTGTCCATGTCGGAGGCGGCGGCGGCGGGCGGCGCGGAAGCGAGGAGAGAAGTGGAGAAGTTTCCTTGGGAGAAAAGTTGGTTAAAGGTTGCGTTTTTCGGTTCTCTCTTCTCGGCGTGTCGGACAGTTGGAGGCCAGTGGATGGAGACGAGCGGTATTTATACGAGTTTTTTTTTCTGTTTTTTATTTGTTTTTGTGAAGAAAAATGTTTGTCGTTTGTCTTTTTTTTTGTTTGAATTTCCGTAAACAAGTGGCGCATGCTGTGGCCGTGGACTTTCGCTAGACGACGAGAGAATAATCAGAACACAGTACCAAATTAACCATCTCGTTTTGATTTTTATTATCGCAAATTTCAAAGCAATTTAGTCAGCCCTACGACTAGGGTGGTAATGTGCCGTTTAATTTAGCCTACAAATATTAAGGTCTAGGTTCAAAAAAAAATACTTAAAATTTATAGAGTTTTGACAGATAACTACTCCTACCTACGACCAATGTAAAAAAAAATGTGAACATATGTGCCATTTTCATGTGAATCAGCAAAAAGATTTTAGAAAAAAAAATCGTTTACTAATCAGCAGCATACAACTTCGTTGCCGGTGGCGCCCGTTGTTTTCTCGACTTTCTCCGGATCGGGTTGCGGAATCTATCCCTTTTTCTAGAACGGCGTAAATGTTGGAGAAGAGTAAACAGGAGGGCTTTTGACTAAGCGTTGTGCGTGTGTGCTCTAGGATATTCTTTCTTAGAGCATCATTAACCGTTTATCTAAATTTAATCATTTATATCTTTATTTGGATGATCATCTAAAATATTTTCATCCTTTATATCTCTTTGTACTCTAACGGACCATCTATATATGACATCCTCTATATCTATTTGGAGGGTTGGAGAGAATATAGATGATATCTAAAAATAGATGATAAGATGCATGTTCTGTTATATCTCATTGGACCTCAGTACTATATAACTACTCCAGCTTCGCTTTTGATAGTTTTTTTGGCCAATGCGTGTCCCAGTCTGGATAAGATTGGCTGCCACATGCTCCCGGTCCAGCAGCCCTGGTTTAAAAACATAAACAAAACCGCTTATTACTGATTAAATATTAATTTCTAGATAAAGTTTTAATGTGTGTTCCTTGTAACCCAAAAGTAAAAAACCCTAAAATTAATTTCAAACTTAATTTTTAAAAATTAACTTTAAGTTTATAACCTTAAGAATAATCGAAAATATGGTGAGCCAGGTCACTGTTTGGGTAATACTGTACGTAGCTGTTGGTTAGAGCAGGCAAAACAGTGTTCTTTTAGAGAGGCAAAACTGAGTTGTTATTGCTCTGGAAATGACATTAAATAGTGAAGTGCACCAGCGGTCTCTAAACTTGTATATGCATGTGTCATCTAGGTCGATAAACTCTCAAAATATATTTTTAGGTCCCTGAACTTGTCCGGGGGTGTCATATAGGTTCAAACAAGCTCCGACCCGCTCCATCCGCTGACGTGGCATGCCACGATGGCGACTACGAAAAGGGAGAGAAAAGAATAAGGAGGAGAGAGAGAAACTGACATGTGGGACCCACATGACACCACCAACACGTAGGCGCCACCGTGGCATGCCACATCAGCGGATGGAGCGGGTTGGAGCTCGTTTGGACCTATATGACACCCCGGACAAGTTCGGGGACTCAAAAATACATTTTAAGAATTAAAGGACCTAGATAGCATATGCATACAAGTTTAGAAACCGCGGATGCACTTCACTCTTAAATTAATTCGTACTTAACTAATTGCGTTGTTTTGGCTTAGGGAAGTCCTCGTGGGCCTGTATAATTAAACTACGTGACTGCAGGTGGGTGACGTGTTAGTGTGTTGGCCTAAAAAAGATTCGTCTGGTGATTAAATGTTTGAAAATTTTAATCTAATCAATTAAATCCGGTTATTGTCATTGAATGATAATCTGAAGGCATGCACATAAGTCAAAAACTTCAAACACGTCATCTCTCCCAACCATCCATGCATTATGCGTGTGTTTGACAGAAAAAAATTTAAATGTTTGATCAATAGTAAAAATCGAAAAAAAACAAGGTGATGTGCTATGTTTTTTTTCACCGGCTGGCTTATCAACAGTTTCCTTTTTTTTTTTATAGATAAGCGGTGACTTTATTAGTAGCAGCAACAAAACACAACCAGAAATCCGTAAATGGAAATACAAGGATATCAGGTGCCATCAATGATTAGGATAGTTTTCATATAATTAAATGAGCTATAATGTGGAATGAAAGATAATGTGATAAGTAATTTAACGAAAAAAGAAAGAAACCATGTTTTGCATGAGACATGGTTTGTATATAACATCCAAGGTATATGAGATATATGTAACATTAAATTCACATGTGAATTAGCAGTGTTTACGTTGTAAGAGCGATGACTAGTGACGTATAAGGTATAGAAATCATAACCAGTGTCTTAAGTAATGATTGCTTTAACCATCGATACCCCTAGGCTCGTCCGCTTGTCGTCGTCCCAATAGAGCCGAAAGAGCCAGATTCAGGCCCTGTTTAGTTTCTAAAAACTTTCTCAAAAACATCACATCGAATCTTTGGACATCTAAATGAAGCATTAAATATACATAAACATTAAAACTAATTGCACAATTATGGGGAAAATCGTGAGACGAATCTTTTGAGCCTAATTAGGACGCGATTAGCCATAAGTGCTACAGTAATCAACACGTGCTAATGGTGGATTAATTAGACTCAAAAGTTTCGTCTAGCGTTTTCCAGGTGGAATCTAAAATTTGTTTTATAATTAGACTACGTTTAGTACTTCAAATATGTGTTCAAAAACTTGATGTGATGTTTTTGCAAAAAAAAATTGCAATCTAAACAAGGCCTCAGTAAACCGCAATAGATGATGAGGGGCCACTAAAGGCTAGTAAAAGTTTTGGAGCCACTCAGCCACCTTGAGAAGCATCTCGTAATCAAGACACGATGAAAACAATGTAACTATCGGGCATCCTCACCAGACAAAGAGTCCAGCACCATCAAACAAGCCAACAACATAGGCAGGAGAGCCAACATCAATGATAAGTCCATCGGGGATCTAGAACCAAACTAACCTCATAGGAGCATCTCTCGTAAATGCACCAGCGCCATCGCCGGACTACTCTAAAGGGGCAAAATACTCTCTAGACCTTCCTTGGATGGAGCACATCGAAGCCAGAGACAAATCCGAGATAGAACCCGCACAATGCCTCTCACTTCCATTGTGAGCAAACCTAACCTACCTAAACTTGAGCTAGAAGGAGAGAGTAGTACATTAGTCGTCGGTCTCACGGCTCCCCTTCCCTTGTGGCGCCAGAGTGGCCACCGAAGGCGAGGAACCGATGAGATCAACTCCATCTAATCAACAAATGATGCCTTTTTTCCGTGGCAATTTAGCTCAGTAGAGCTAAATCATCCTCAGCCCATCAGTAGATAACTTCCTTGTGCCCAATTACAAAAAGGCCCAACCGATTGCTTGCATGTGGTATTGGTATGCAAGGACACATCAAATTAAGGATTCAATGACTATGTGTCGATGTTGACATGTGTCCCCAATGCGCCATCTTGATAAAACAATATCAATTTGGACACGATCGTGTCTCTATGAGTGTAGGTGTGAGACAACTCAAAGGTTGTGTCTATATGTTGGAGAGGTCATGCCCTTGTGTCTTCACTCCTAGCTTTGCGGTTCCCCCAACACCTCCTCCCACACAAACTCAAGAAAGCATGGAGATGATAGTTGGGAGAATCGATGGTCCAAGAAGAGGGAGAAAGGAACAACGGTAGCTAGAAGTAAAGTACCAAAGACATGCTCACTAGAGTTGCCATTAAAATGTTGCTAGAATTGCCACATGGAGTTTGCATATGGTACTAGTATGCAAGGACACCAGCTCATGTGGGGCAGTGACTGTCAGAAGACTATTCTTTGAGCAGGAAGGTCAGTGTATCCATTTCTGTGTTTGGCTCAAGGAGCACATAGGAAGATGCTATAGACATAGTATAGAGTAGAGATGGAGGAAAAGGAGGATGCATAGAAGAAATCCCACGAACAAATCAATTTATATAGATTCGAGCCGCGTAGAGGCGTAATACCCTATACCTATTGTGTGGATGGCCGAGTATGATTTTGATAAAATACATGTAGGACAGTAGGAGGGAGCTTCATGGAAAGCTGCCACACTATATCAATGGAAGTTGGACATTCGAGGCTATTGATAGATTTTGATGACAATAAGATTGAAGAAGATTTGTCCATATCTCTAGTGCATTGTCAAAAATTGGAGGTCCTTGAAATCCAAAACAATTAGATTAGTGTTTCTTTTACTTGCTGGGAAAATGCACTTCCTATAGACTCCAAGTCCTCATGTTAAAATCTAACAAGTTCTTTGAACAAGTAATACCTTTTGTTGCCAAAGACAAGACTCGCAAATTTTCAAGTCTTAAGGATCCTAGATCTAGCCTCCAACAACTTCTCAGGTCCATTGATTGAAGAATGGTTTACAAGGCTAAAGCCCATGACGATTGGATTTGGTACTGACATGTCGGTGATGAAATATGAAGGTTATCAAAACCAGGTTCACCAAATTAACATTGTAGTCACATAAAAAGCGTTTGAAATGACAATCGAGAAGATACTAATAACCTTTGTATTCATAGATGTTTCGAACAACGATTTCCATGGAAGCATCCCTGAAGCTACTGGAGAGCTAGTTGTGCTAAACACACTCAACATATCTCACAACTCACTGACAGGGCCAATTCCATATCAACTTGGTCATCTGAACCAAATGGAGGATTTGGACCTGTCCTCAAAATGAGCACTCAGGAGTGATTCCACACGAGCTAGCATCGTTGCACTTCCTGACGACACTAAACCTGTCCTACAACAAGCTGGTGGAAAGAATACCAGAATCATATCAATTCCGGGCATTCAGTAATAGTTCATTTCTGGGGAACGAAGGTTTGAGCGATGAGATTTGCTCCGGTCCAACAAAAAGTACCTCGAGATACCAAATCATTTCTCACCATTGGATGTAGCTGAGTACGATATGCGCTATTAGATCCAACGATCAGAAGTGATTTGATACTGCGAGATATCGGTACCTCGAGATACTTTTTATTGGACTCTAAAATTGCTCATGACCTTCCATTGTCAGAAGGATGCAGCAACATGAAGCTGAAATGCTGAATGTGACTCTTTCTAAGAAAAAAAATCTGCAGACATCATGCTGTTCCCTTTTTTTCTGGAATAGGATTTGGCCTCGTATTTGCCACTGTAATCGTAGTAGCATGGGGAGTCCCCATTAGAAAACGGACTATACTAGCGCGGAGAGCCCTCTGAATTATGTACTAAAATGAACTTTTAAGTATCAAGGTTATTTGCAGTATGTTTCTAATAAGTTCTTCTCTATATCGTGGTCATTTGCAGTATGTGTGTAATCAGTTCAATGTAATTGTTGTTGAAAGCTAACACAATTTGAATCTTCCTTCTGGAGATAATCAATTATGTATGGGTGCTAAACTGCGAATGGTGTTAAAACTTATTTAATTACTTTAGAGTTACACGCATCATATACAGATTTACATTGGGCAACTCTCTACTGTGATTGATTTGCTTCTCAAGCGAGCTGCAGTAATCTAGCAGCAGCAACAGAGCGGCTTAGCTCCCACGAAACAGCTGCAGCGCCTTCGCCGTCGTCATCCCGCCCGGCACCTCGACGAACAGCAGGATCCCCAGCACCTTGGCCGCCGTCTCCGCCTTCTTGGCCAACTTTCTTGCGGCCTCCTCCTGTTTGGCCTCCTCCTCCGCCGCCGTCGTCTTCTCCTTGTTCTTGGACGGCTTGGGTTTCGGCTTCGGGAGCAGGGCGTCCATCTTGAGCAGCGCCTCCGACAGGTCCTGCCACCCGTTCACCTGCTCCTTCATGTCGCCGGTGATCCTCCAGCTCTCGCTGTCGCTTCTGTTCGCCGTCTTGGGGTGCATGAAGCCGGCGACGTGCTCTGCCACGGTCAGGAACCGCACGGCTTCGTTCACCATCAGGAGCACCGCCGTCACCGATTTCCTCGCCACTTGCTGCGCCGTGCCGTTGGCGAGGTCGGCCGGCGTGCGCGCGGCGAGCGCGTCCACGGCCTGCGTCATCGGCTGGCGGCCGAGCTCTACCTCGACCAGCTTATCCGTGTCGCGGACGAGCTCGGGGTAGGAGCCACCAAAGCCGGCGTAGGTGGCGCCGGCGCCGAGGAGGCCGCGGGTGAGCTCCCACCACGTGCCGTCGCTGCTGCGGAAGCCCTCCAGGTAGAGGTTGTCGGCGCGCGTGGCGAGCGTCAGCGCCGCGGTCTGCGTCCGGAGCACGACGTGGAACCAGCGGCGCGGCGGGACGTTGGGCTCCACCGGCGGGAGGACAGGGCGGTTGTGGGAGAAGTGCCTCGGGTTGCCCAACCTGTTGCGGATGCCGGCGATGAAGTCGCCGTAGTTATCGCTGCTGCTCACGTTGAACGTCACGGTGAAGAGCGGGTTTAACGCCATGGCCCTCGATCGTTGTGAACGACAAAAGCAGATGATTGCTGAACAATGGACAAGAAGACGACACAACACCCTCAACGAGTTGGCAATTTGGCATTTGGGATTTATAGGGAAATTTTGCTTGCTGCTCACTTCGTCTAAAATATAAGCATTAATAGAATTTAAATTTTATATCATAGTATAAATATTTCTACAATAATTTTTATAATCTCGATCATGGTAATGAATAGTCAATCAGATACTTAGAAATGGGTCTAATTAATTCAAAATTAAAAAAAATGATTCCTTAAAGTGACTACCATGACATCTTTTAGTGTCTCATGTCTATGATAAATAATTCAGAAATACCTATAATTTAAATGGATATAGCTATTGAAAAAAAACAATCTTTGCTTTATTGCTTCCTACCCGTTTCATATTATAAGATGTTTTTAATCCTACCAATAAAAATATAATATACATAAATATAATTTTTCCATAAAAGTAAAATAAGAGATAGAACATTGCATAATGTCAAATGGAGATAATACAGCGGAAACAAGATGAGATTTTGCTTTTGGCAGTGCATGTATGCAGAGGCACACAAGACACCTGTGATGACGTGTTATGTACTTCTTATCTTGAACTTAATTTTTTCGCTTTTGCTTATATTTATAAGCCAAAATTTAGAATTTTAATCTTATCTTACATGTAGAATTAATTTTGAGTTTTTTAATATAATTTATTTTTCATCCTCGCTCTTACATCGTTAAAAATAAATATATAAAATTTTTATTAATAAATTACTTTTTTAAATAATGATTCATAAATTATTTTTAGTTATAAATACGTTGTTTGTCTTTTTCAAACCAAACGATCACCTCTTGTCATCTTAGCTATGGTACGTGGCAGGTCACGTCCTCGATCGTATTTCTTCCTCCTGCGTCAGCAATTATCCACAGTGGAACTGCGGTTTCTCTCTTCGATCATACTCCGTAGGATGGAACGGAATTCCGTGCAATTGGCGAAGGTGGGTGGAACTGTAGAATTTGAAATGCAAGGAATGCCCGACCACAAAAGCCATCTGGCATGCCGTTCAGTCCCGGCTACTATCTAAAATTTGACAAACCGTCTTATTGTAAAAAAAATTTAAAATTTTAAAAAAATAGTCACACGTAAAATATTATTCATGATTTATCATCTAATAAAAATAAAAAAATTAATAAAAAAATTAAATAAGATAAAAAATTAAATATTAGTTTATTTTAGGACGGAGGGATTACGCGGTGAAGTGCTGAACACCAGCAACTTGTTACGAATGACAACAATCAGAAAAAACTGATTGCTAAACTGCTGCGCCACGTGATAGAGGGAAACGGTGCCCGCGTGGTCCCCGTAGATTGGCGTGTCACACTCGCACGCAAGCATTCGCGTACTATGCTTTCTGGCGAGTCTTTGGGGGTACGTGACGTTTGCGGCACTGCAGCCATTTGCGAGCTGATGCTCTTGGATTAATATGTGTTCTTCGTCCACACAAGTGTTAGTACAATGATAGTAGAATCCAAACACATCTAGAAGAGTGTGATCGTCTGATCATGGCACGGTTGACACGCATGTACACTTGTTCACAGAATGACGATCACGTACAGCCCGTTAAGCAAGTACATACATCTCATACGATGATGCCAAAGGGATCGATCTTTGATTATTTGCCTGATTCGATCGATTACGATGCCAAAGGCATATACTTGATTATATTTGCCCTTGACTTGATAGTATCCGTCACAAGTCGTCACGGCTCACTATTCAGTCTTGCCGCAATCAGTGAACGAGCTACAGTACACAGCTCTACACGTATAAAATCAGTTGCAAGCATACATGAACATGATACAATAATAATTCAATCAGCCGCCGTCCGCCGACCGCCGAGATGTCCACTCGGATAGCTCAACGAGACCACCTCGATCCGCTGCTTCTTCTTGCAATCGTCGTCCTCCTACGAATGGGTATGGCAAGCTCGCTCCCGTGCTCGCCCGACCAGGCCGCGGCGCTGCTCCAGCTCAAGCGGTCGTTCACCGCGACGAGCGCATCCGCCACCGCCTTCCGGTCGTGGCGCGCCGGCACGGACTGCTGCCGCTGGGCGAGCGTGCGCTGCGACGGCGGCGGCCGCGTCACCTCCCTCGATCTCGGCGGACGCCGCCTGCGAAGCGGCGGCCTTGACCCTGCCGTCTTCAGCCTCACGTCGCTGCGGCGTCTCAGCCTCGGAGGCAACAACTTCAGCGGGTCGCGGCTCCCGGCCGCCGGGTTCGAGCGGCTCACCGAGCTCACCCATCTCAACATCTCCCCGCCAGCTTCTCTGGCCAGATCCCAGCAGGTATAGGACTCCTCACCAACTTGGTTTCTCTCGACCTGTCGTCTCGCATCTACATCGTCAATCAAGGAGATGGTGTCAATGTCATGTCAAATTTGTATCCCGCCTGGGGCTTCTCCAGGGTAAACTTCGAGAAGTTGATCTCAAATCTTGGTAATCTGAGGGAACTGTATCTAGGCTTGGTGTACATGTCCAACGGAGACGAAAGGTGGTGCCAAGCTCTGGCTAATTCCACTCCTAAGATTCAGGTTCTGAGCCTACCATTATGCAAGATCTCTGGTCCCATTTGTCAATCCTTGTTTCGTTTGCGATCCCTTTCAGTTATTAACTTGCAAAGAAATCACTTGTCTGGTCCCATACCTGAATCTTTCGCTGATTTACCATCCCTTAGTGTCCTGCAACTTTCAAGAAACCAGTTTGAGGGCTTGTTTCCAACAAGGATCTTCAAAAACAGAAAGCTTACAACTATATTAGCTACAACTATGAAATCTATGGCAGTTTGCCCAATTTCCCACCAAATAGTAGTTTGATCAAATTGCATGTCAGTGGCACCAAGTTCTCAGGTTTTATACCAAGCTCTATTTCTAATATCACAGGTCTGAAGGAGCTGGGTCTTAGTGAAAATGATTTCTCTACAGAACTGCCATCTTCTCTAGGAATGCTTACATCCTTGAACTTATTTGAGGTTTCTGGGCTTGGACTAGTAGGATCAATGCCAACTTGGATAACAAATCTAACATCTTTGACAGAGCTCCAATTTTCTCATTGTGACTTGTCTGGACCTTTACCATCTTCCATAGACAATCTCAAGAATCTTAGAAGATTATCTATATTCAAGAGCAACTTTTCTGGAAACATACCATTGCAAATCTTTAACTTGACACAACTCCAGATCTTGGAACTTGTACAGAACAACTTCATGGGGACAGTGGAACTTACCTCATTCTGGGGATTACCATACTTAAAACACCTTGGTCTTTCAAATAATAAATTATCTGTGGTCGACGGGTTAGTCAATGATTCAGCAGCATCTTCTCCCAGAGTAGCATCCTTGATGTTGGCATCCTGCAAAATATCAACGTTTCCTAATGCATTAAGACATCAAGATAACATAGACTTACTTGATCTTTCAAATAATCAAATGGGTGGGGCAATACCTTCATGGGTCTGGGAAACTTGGAAAGAATTGTTCTTCTTGGATCTATCAAATAACAAGTTTACAAGTCTAGGACATGACACTTTGCTCCCCTTATACACAAGATATATAAATCTCAGTTATAACATGTTTGAAGGGCCCATACCTATACCTAAAGGGTGTACAGATTCTCTGTTGGATTACTCGAATAATCGGTTTTCGTCTATGCCATTTGATCTAATTCCATATCTTGCTGGTACACTATCTCTAATGGTCTCTAGGAATAATGTCTCTGGAGAAATCCCATCAACATTTTGCGCTGTTAAGAGTCTTCAAATCCTTGATCTCTCCAATAATATCATAAATGGCTCAATTCCTTCTTGTCTGATGGAGAATTCCTCAACACTTAAGATATTAAATTTGAAGGCAAACCAACTTCATGGAGAGTTGCCGCATAATATCAAGGAACATTGTGCATTCGAGGCATTGGATTTCAGCCACAACTGGATTGAAGGGAAACTACCTACATCATTAGTAGCTTGCAAAAACTTGATGATACTTGACATTGGGAACAATCAAATTGGAGGCTATTTCCCATGTTGGATGCATCTTCTTCCTAAACTCCAAGTCCTTGTCTTGAAGTCTAACAAGTTCTACGGACAGTTGGGTCCTACTCTTGCTAAAGATGAAAGCAGTTGTGAATTACAAGATCTTCGGATTCTTGATCTAGCTTCAAACAACTTCTCAGGCATACTGCCTGGTGAATGGTTTAGTAAACTAAAATCCATGATGCTAGTCTCCACTAATGAGACATTGGTAATGAAAGATGCAGATACATATAGCACATTTTACCGCACGCCATATTTTTTTCCTACTACAGTTACATATAAAGGACTTTACATGGCGTTTACTAAGATCTTTAACACCCTTGTACTAATTGATGTCTCGAACAATAAATTCCATGGCAGCATTCCTGAAACTATTGGGATGCTTAGTGCGCTCAGTGGTCTCAACATGTCACATAATGCTCTTACAGGACCAATTCCCAACCAGCTTGGTAGTCTGCATCAACTTGAGTCTTTGGACCTTTCATCAAATAAGCTTTCTGGGGAGATCCCTCAAAATTTAGCATTCTTGGACTTTCTATCAACATTGAACCTGTCCAATAATATGGAGGGAAGGATTCCAGAGTCGCCTCATTTCTCATCACTGCCCAATAGTTCGTTTATACGTAATGTTGGTTTGTGCGGGCCTCCATTATGAAAAGAATGCAGCGAAAAAAACAACGTTGGATGTGATGCCACGCCCTTACAAGAAGAAATATATAGACATTATGCTATTTCTTTTTATTGGATTGGGTTTTGGTGTTGGATTTGCCATTGCAATAGTAGTGAAATGGGAAACTTGCATTGGTAAATAATTAATATTGAGGGGATCCAACCTTTCTTAATATATTCAGGAATCTACTTTCCCTTGTAATACCACGTGCACCATGCATATACAATACATTTTCCCCTCGTCATGCATCCAATTGTAAAATTTTAATTTACAATTGTTCCTTGAGTGGAGATAAGTTAATGAGACAAAGATGGAGCTGAATGTTCTCATGGTATAAATCACCGTTGTTCCTTGAGTGGGCTTGCTGCTGAAATCTAGCAAGATTTCTAATTAACGCATATGTGTTGGCAGCGCACATTTTCATCTAGAAGTTTCTAGATGATAGTTGAGGGTACAGTTGAAAGTTTCACGAGCTAAAAAATATTTTACTATGCACTAACGAACAATCCCTGAAACCTAGCCAATAAGTTGGCCAGTTTTTAGGCCCATCTACGTATGTTGTGGCCCATGCAGACGAGGCTGTAGGCTTGGAGCAGGCCGGAAATTGGGGACAATTTCTGGCGATCGGTCCAGAGATTTAACCCAACGCCATATGCCTACGAACGCTGTATATCATGTGAACTCGCAGGGAGTAGCATTTTCACATGGAATAGAATTGTAAACGACGTGAACATGTTACTCCTATAGCACATTAGCTTGGGAGATATACATCCAGATGACCGTATCTAAGCTGTTCATCTCAGACGCGAGTATTATTAGCTTATTTACAGCCCATAGAATGATCCTTTTCACTAAACGCGAACAAAATGGCTGCAAAAACAAATCAACCAGATAATTACAAGCTCGCTCATGGACTCATGATGAAAGGTGAACAACCAGATGGCGTGTGAAACAGGATTTGGGAGGACAGCATAGCAGCTCCATGGTGTGGGTTTCAACCGTTTCCTTGTCAATTGAGGAAATCTCGTGGCCAAATCCGGTTAACTGTCCACCACGTATCAATCACGTCCTGCACTACAGCCTGCGAAACGGCCACCTTGGTCGATGCTATCTACTGGAGGACACTGTAGCAAAGATGACTACAGTGGTTAGCAATTCACAAATTCAGAATATTAACTTAAACACTAATTCGACATTAAGTGTACACCTGTTCCTTGTGTCTGATCCTAATGAACAAGTAAGGTAAGTCCAAGTACTGTTTAAGAAAGGTTATAACTAGTAGGAAACAATATGGCGAAGTGGATATCATACCTTCATGTATCCGTCATTCATATGCCACACAGCATTTATCATGTTTGTTAGTTATATTGCGACAATGATAAGGATAATAATACCAAGGAGGCAACGAGGATCCCACCGCCATAGGCTTCATCCTGGTCCAGTCCTGAAACAAACTACTTCCAATCAACAATATCTCAAGTCATGCACTGGAACGACAAAGAAAAACGCGTCCGGAAAAAATAATGTAGTGTACGTGATAGAGCTCTATAGAGATTCCTTACAGTGATTCTAATGGTAGCGGCATTCAGAATACTTCAGCCACCACTATCACCAACTATTTGCAAAACTCTTTCCTTCAGATGCTGAATCATCTGCAAAAGATCCACAGGAAGTGATAATAAGATTGTCCGTCTTAGAAAAAGAAGATAGGATAATCAGAACAGTATCTCTGTAATGTCAAGAACAGGATGAGAACTTGAAGCCCATTTTTCAGCAGAATTTGCAGCCTCTTTGAGATGTGATTTTTTAGGCATCTCGTGGGATAGAGTATAGGTGGAGCTCTCTGTCGCCTCAGCTACCCACATGTGCCTCGTCTGGTCTTTCTGTCGCTTAACCAGATTGCTAAAACCAACCTGAGAAACAAAGACAATAGTGAGTTAAAGTTGCACCTGCATTACAAAGGAGTAAAACTGAAGAGTTTATGTGAAGGGCCTGCAGAAAAGAAACTGGGAATATAGCCTTCAAATATGTAAACAGATAGTTGGATGAGGCACTGCTTAATTCATAACTAGTAGCATGTCAGATGGGACTGATGAATTTCAGACTTCGGAGGTTAGTCAACTTGATATATGGGCAGTGCAATAGAAGATCACATGCTGTTCGTTCAAAGAAAAAAAGATCACATACTATATGTCCAGAAACGGCAGAATTGAAGAATGCAGAGTCCTCGCCAGTGGTTGGGGAAGAAAAGTTAACAGCAAGAAGACAGTCATCTTGCTCTTCAGACTCTTCTCCAGAGATAAATTTAGATACATCTGTCAAAAAGAGCCACTGCCTATTTTGGTCGTTTAATAAATAAACATTCCCAACATATAAAATAAGACCTGCAATGTCAAATTCACTGAAACAAAAAGGAGCATCTCACTAAAAGGTTTGTTGCATAATACGAGATTCAGGTAAGTCAACTTCAGACAAGGCTGACCTTGCAAGTGGTATTTCACCAAAATGTGACAATTCAACTGCTTTACGAGGGGTGAAAAATGGTCTGCAACATGAAAAAAAGAAACATAGTTAAGTTTGCTATGTTAAGTGGAACAATAATGTCCAGTGAGGTCTCTTACTCAAAATTTTGTAGTCCGTGTGGATGCTAAAGGTTTCCATGTTGTAGATGATCCTCTAGCATGCAAGTAGACTACTTCTGTAAAATAGTTTTAAGGCCCCAATCCTGTGACAGAATAAATCTGTCCCTCCACCAAATCGGATTTCTGCCAGTGGTCATACAGAAATGTAAATACATTTAGGTATAATTGTTCACTAGCGCATAACTACAGGCATATTTCAAAGCAAAGAGACATGTATAACTTGCTGGCCATAAAGACATAGAATGTCACTCTACAAACACAAAAATACATGATAAAAGTACTGCCTTGTTTTGTTGATGACATAACATCAAATCTTTTCATTTTTGTGTTCTGAACAAAGAGTGAAGACGATTTGTGACCCGTACTTGCTTCTCGGTAGGGTTCCAAATTGTTATTAACCCTTCTCTTTGGCTGGATTTTGTGGCAGATTGTTTACTGATAAGACCCATCACCTTGACTTTCAAAAATGGTGTAACATCTCTTGAACTCAGCCCAGCAAATTTAAGAGCATTTTCAACCTTCTTAGCAACTTCATTTTTGCCTGGCAGTTCGCAGGCTGTAGTACCCGAAGCTTCTGTCCTATAAAAAGCTTTCTTTGCTCCAAAAGTGCCAGATCTAATGATGCTTCCAGAGAATTCCTGCAATGGTGGAAAAGGTTGGAAACTGTTGATATTTTCAGCTTAAACTAGTGCAATACAGAGAAAGCAACCACATACCATCCATCAGTAAGTTCAATCTTTGCGGGCATGTTCCTTTTAGCAGCTACGCTTTTAGTCTCACTATTGTCCTCATTTGCATGTGGCTTGTCATCCTCTGGCTTATTGTTGTTTAGGTCAGGACAAGAATAATAGCTGAGATGCACAGCACCATCATCAAAGATGGTGAAGCATTCCCTTCCAAAATTTTCTTTATGGCATCAAAGATGGCCATAGTTCACTTCTCTGTCATGCCTAACATGCAAATCCTGAACCAAATTCCAAGAAAAAGAAAACTAGAATTGAAATATTGCATGGTTAGATTGTTCACATGATGCCATGTTGGTTCACATCACTTAACATGTGCTCATCTAACAAACCAAAAGGACAGCACTATTCAGAGCATTAAGCATGAAGAAAACTGCAAAGTGTGTTGTAACTGATTCTCAAGTCATGCTACAAATGTGATAAGCTTCTAGACATCCTAAATCAAATGACCATATATGATGACAATGAGCTGGATTTTAGAAGCAAAGCTTCCAGGAATCCAAATGAATACCTTAATTACAAAAAGGAAGAGAGCTACTTCAAATTGGGCCAATTCTTTGTTTATGACAAATTACATGCATCATATGCTTAGGAAACTGCTCCAAAACCCCTAAACAATCAGTCTCCGTAGCTCAGAGTGTCAACATCGATTATTACAAGCAGAAGCAAGTAGCTTGCAACTGTGGGTGGAATGGATCACAATCACAATTCACAAAAAATAGACTCTGCTCAACCAAAATGAAATGATATAATTCTTTCTTGCATTGCAATTAAGAATCAAGTATCTAGGATACAAGCTAGAACCAACCCAAAATGACATAAGGCAACATTTATTCATTAAATGAAAATTGGCATACACTATCTTACATTGTGAGTCTTCTTCCTCTATTCACGGGTTGATACGTATTGCTGCCGGTGCACTATCCCACACCTCAATGGACCGCTTATCATCCCTCGCCAATGCCATCCTGCTTCCTCCGAAGCCCCAGCTCACAATCTTGGCCTTCTCCTTCACACTCTCACCACCACCTCCGCCTGCCATCACAACAGATGGCCCATTTCCCACCCAATTCCTCCTCATCAACTTCTTCCCACCAGCCTCTTGGGCCAGTTCCACCTGTGTCCAAACCTCAACCTCTCCACCACGTGCCACAAACACCCAATTGAGGTAGCACTCGATCCTGCAACCATTCCCCTCCTTTCTGCCTGCTGATGCTGCAGCCGCTGCCCTCTGCCCATCTCCAATGCACACCCACGGCTCAATGCCGATGGCACCACCACTGATCATTCTCAAGTCAGACATGAACACTTCACCAGATGCTGCCCCCACCTTGAACAACGATGAGAGTGTGTCTGATGCGGCGATGTCCGCGAAGCAGTCTTCCTTCTCCCTTAACTCCCACACAGGCACACTTGTGCTCGCCCGGACATCCCAGAGGCAAATGTCCCCCACAACTCCTGCCGGCCCAGAGTGCGACCCGGCTGCGAGCAGGAGATTGTGGCCGCCAAGCCAGCTGAGCCTGGATGCCGGGATCGCCGCCTCCACGTCTGCACCGTACACCTCCTTCCGCCCAATTTCTGCCACAGGGGAGAGGGAATTCAGGTCGAACGCTACCACAGCACTTGAGTTTCGCCGTGCCGACTCGAAGCTGGTGAAGAGCCATGGGGACGACGCTTCGGTGGCGGCAGTGGTCGCCATCGACAGCACGGGGGCGGAGGGCGATCCCGGCCAGGAAAGCACCTCCCTAGCCGTGGCGGGGGCTTCGTCTGGGAACCGGCAGAGGTGTACCCCGGCGAAGTCTCGTGCGCCGGCGAGGGCGAGTGCGGGGGACACCGCGACGAGGGAGTCAACGGCGGGGAGCGGCGTGAGCACGCTGCCGCGCGAGGCGAGCGCGGCATCGAACCGGGTGACGACCCCGCCGTGCGCGGCGAAGACAGAGGCCGAGTAGGGGGAGGGCGACACGGCCACCGCCGAGGGGGCCACGCGACCGGTGAGCGGGAGTAGCGCCGAGGGTCGCAGGGCCAGCGGGGAGAAGGCGGAAGCGGGGGCGAGCGAGGCGAGGAGCGCGGCCTCCACCCCGAAGTGGCGCGCCTCGGCGAGGAGCGCCGCGGAGGGAGGATCCGACGCCGACGCCGACGCCGACGCCGACGCGAGGCGGCCGCGGCGGAGGAAGGAGAGGAGGGGCGCGAAGAGGCGCGGGTCGCGGTCGAGGAAGTGCGGCGCGGAGGCCGGGGTCGGGCCGAGCGAGGCGAGCTGGGAGGAGGCCCCCGCGCGGGATAGCGTGGCGGCGGTGGTCTGGAAGAGCTCGCCGCCGACGTTGAGGGTGACGACGGAGGACGAAGAGGCGGCGGACGCCATGGGGGCAGCTTGGGAAGTTGGGAGCGGAGGTTGACTTGGCCGGGAGAAAGCGAAAAGGCTATTTGACGAGCGTGCGCGCCCCCTCTCTCCGCGCGAACACTTTCAAAATAGGCAACTTTTTTACTTTACGTGCATAAAGTTTACACATGTAAATTTATATGTATAAAGATTTTTATGTATTTAAGTTATACCACATTGCTCCCCAATACATGCTTGCATTAGTGAAAGATATTTTGGTTTATCCATCACTTACTTTAATCCCTTCAAACATACCTAGAAATATGAATATTAAATGAAAGCAGTCAATCTAGGGCCTGTTGCAGGTATTCGTTGGTTCAGACTTAGGGGTTGTTTAGATGGGACTAAACATTTTAGCCTCATGTCACATCAGATGTTTAGACATTAATTTAAAGTATTAAACATAGACTAAAAAAACTAATTTTATAAATGAGTGGTAATCCGTGAGACGAATTTTTAAGCCTGATTAATCCATAATTAGAGCATATTTTACTGCACCATCACATATGCTAATCATGGATTAATTAGGCTTAATAGATTCGTCTCACGAATTAGTTCAAGATTATGGATGTGTTTTATTAATAGTCTACGTTTACTACTTATAATAAGCATCCAAACATTCAATAAAAAAAGGGACCATTGTCCCAAACACCACTTAAGTCTCCACTGTCTTGAGCTCTATAAAATTTGTTTGACATGTTGAACTCCATGCTGCCTACAAAACAAAACAGACACGAACTTCATCTTACATCTCATCCTCGATTCATCGTGGATCCATCCAACAAAGATTTCACACACCTCCTAAATCATGATCTCCAAACCCAGTAGAAAAATCTCACCACAACCCTCTTCCCCAACAATTTTCTCCAATTTCAATTCCCCTGAGGCGTCGGCCCACAATTTTTGATATAATTTAGACCTATTTACTATCCTGGGAAACTACCCGCCATATGGTAATTCTCCTCCAAGCTTTCAAGCTACTCAACATCAACGAAATTGTGTAATTCTCCTCCAAGCTTTCAAGCTACTCAACATCAACGAAATTGTGTGTAATTTAAATCACCAAATCAGGTGTTTGGAGTTACCACTTATGAATAATTTATACATAAAACTTTTTATAGTTAATATTGCTCTCTTTTTTATAAACTCGTAAAACCTATACGAGTTTGATTCGAGTACATGCAAACGTTTCACCGAAGAACATAAAAGTTTGATTTGCCACAAGATCTTAAAATAATAATAATAATAACTTACAAAGCATACCCCGTGACACTAACAAAACAATTAAAACAGAAACACAAAGGAAGCAAATCAAATTAAATTCCCCCACAAGCGGCCTCTCCCAAAACAGTTTTTTTACCGTCTATGTCAAGTTACCATACTATTTAGTATAAAAAGTATGGTATATTGAGATATATTATACTTTGAGATATCAAAAATTTATATTAAAATTTTTTATATCTTGTACTTTTTAGGAAAGATAAAAAAACCCCTCCCAAATTAACCGAAAGCGACCGCACGTGCGCTAGCTTGTACATGCATCGGACGCCTAGAAGGGGTGCTTGGGCGGGCACTTGCTCGGCCGGAAGGCGAGCGGGCCGGCGGCGTAGACGACATTCTCGTACCCCTGGCCGGCCCACCGCTTCCCCTCGTCGCGGAGCGGCGCGCCCTCGATGCCCAGGTTGATGTTGGTGAGCTCGTTGCAGCCGCAGTCCGGCGACGCCAGCAGCCGCGCGTAGCAGGCCCTGCGCGGGTCGCCCTCGAAGAAGCCGGAGACCTCGGTGACGTCGAACTCCGCGAGGAAGTAGCCGCTCCGGTCGGCGACGGCCAGCCGCCACCACACGACGCGGTTCTTGGCGTCGCGGCAGGTGACGGACACCTTCGCCCCCGGCAGCGGCGTGTCGCCGCCGAGGCTCCACGAGTTCCGGTGCGCGCAGCTCTGGCAGTACACCTGGCCCTCCACCCTCACCAGCACCCTGCTGCTCTGCGCCGCCGGCGCCGGCGGCGGTGGCGGTGATGGTGTGGTGTAGCCGCTGTTGGCGGTGGCGCCGGCGGCCAAGAGGGACAGCGCGAGGATGGCGGCGAGGTGGAGGGAGGCAGCCATTGCTCGGATCGAGCTACCTAGCTTGGTGCTCGAGTTGGATGGTTTATCTCTGAAGCTTTGGCTGTGTCGGGATGGAGAGAGGCTTGGTGTTTATATATATACCTCCATGGACTAAACGTGCGGCCATGTAGATGGTCGAAGTGGTGGCCGGCGTTTTGCTACGTGAAGGCCATGTTTGTCCTGAAACTTTCTTGGTTTTGGATAAAGATTGCGTTTTATTAATTATATGTTACTGTGACAATATATGTATAACGATTGGCCCGGCCAAGATAAAATATAAATGTGTAATGATTGATCTGTGTGGCATTTTTTAAGAGAAGAAATCGCAGGCTTGTAATATGTTTGGTGATTAGTTAGTAAGTCTGACAGAGATCAAGAATGTTCAGAAGATATGCAGATTTGGTAGACGACGTGCGGCCGTGCGTGTGGTCAACTGCAATACCAGATCCGCTACCACATAAGCAGATCATGTCTCCCAACGCAATGTCCCGCATATATCATTTTCGCCGGCAGAGCGACATGTTATTTTATAATCTGTAAAGAAGCCGTGCCGTCATCTTGTTTTCTGAGTTAAAATATGCAGTTCATGTGGTTGCATGATGATGTGTGTGGTTTTTGGACTGAAACTAGAGCAGAGTTTTTCTGATTGTTTTTACAGACGGGAGTTTTAGAGCCAAGGTACTGCATGCAAAGTATGTTAACCTAATCTTTTCGCTTTTGATTATACTTATAAACTAAAATTTAAATTTCCAGCTTTAATTTTAGAGTTGATTTTAAGATTTTTTCATTATGCGATCAAGAAATGCTGGCAGAGAAGATATACGCACCATAATATTTTTCATGTCGCACAGTCGCAGAGATCGAAAATTGTTTCTTCCATTATTTGCAATCTTTTTTCCACTCAATTTCATATACAGGCATAAAGATATTCACTAGTAGTATTTTAACCCAAATTCGATTAACATGAACAAAGCAGATATAAACAAGGAATATAATAACCAAATGTCTCATCTTAAAAATAATACTAAGTACTCCCTCGTTTCGTGTTACAAGTTAATCTGAGTTTCATTAAAGTCAAACCTATTTAAATTTAACTAAATTTATATAACAATATAATAACATGAGCAAAACCAAACTAGTTCCATTGATTCCATCATTGAATATATTTTTGTAATATTTACTTTATGTTAAAGTTAGTGTTATATTTTCTATAAATTTAGATAAATTTAATTTAAAATAAAAATACGATAACTTATAATATGAAATGGAAGTGAGGTATGTTTTAACGGTGTACAACCCATTTTTTGAAAACTTGTTTCTACACCATTTTTTAGGGTCTATTTGGTGAGCTTCTCTCGGCTGTAGATTTTTTCAAAAACTGCTTCTGCCGGAAGCTGTCTCAAACGGTCAACAACTTCTAAATATATATAGTTATAAATTTTAGAAAATGAACTAAGAAGCCAGAAGCTGGCTACCAAATAACTGTTTCTTATACACTAAAGCTCCCAAAGTATGGGATTATTAATAGGTTGGGCCAAATATCCAGCTACGAAATTCCTAATGGGCCTCCAGTGATCCCCAATCTACAGCCCAAATACATATACCAGAAGTGAGCAAAACGGATACATTAGGCCCAAACCCATTCTCTTTCTACTGCATACTTCTGCCCTAATCCGCACACACATCAGAAATTCAGAATACTCTGTTCGCACTTGTCCTCCCGGACGCTCCCAAACCCTAGGCGCGTGACCATGTCGGGGTCGTACGGATCCGACGACTACCGCGGCGGCGGGGGTGGTGGCGGCGGCTATGGCGGCCGAGGTCGGCGTCGGGATCCTGCGGGTTGTGTGTGTGCGCGCGCTTGCTTTTGGATCTGCCCCTGACTGGCTTGTGGTTTTGTAGGTGGCGGCGGAGGCGGCCGTGGGCGAGGAGGTGGCGGCGGAGGAGGGGGAGGATATGGAGGTGGTGGAGCGGGAGGTGGATATGGTGGTGGTGGAGGCGGAGGCTACGGCGGCGGTGGTGGAGGGTTTGGCGGGGGAGGTGGTAGAGGTGGTGGTGGAGGAGGCTACGGCGGGGGCGGTAGAGGCGGGGGTGGAGGTGGCCGAGGTGGCGGCGGAAGGGGTGGAGGACGCGACGGGGACTGGGTTTGCCCGGACCCGAGGTTTGTTTCGTTACTTACTTGACGTTGTCTCGTTGTGTTTGACTCATTTAATCGTGGTTGTCCGCATTGTTGAGTGAATTAGGCTATTTATGTATGTAATATGAGATGTTTAGGTTGTTGGATTGTCAGGTTATTAGATTTAGACTTTGCCTTGGACATGTGTGTTGCAACCTACTATTTTGTTTTATTTTATCGTAGTGTGAAGTATTATGAGCTGTGATCAGAACTGCCAAAAATTGTTTAGTTTATATTCACTGCATGGATTGTTATCTGCGAGAACTACTAGTCTTAGCTGACGTTGCTATCTTACTTAGGTGCTAAATTTATGTTGGACCAATAAGTACATCAATGGATTGTATATTAGGGTTATGTTATACTTGTCTCCCATGCACTTGGAGTATTATTTTTCCCCCTTTCCCATGCTCTAGAGCAGAGTGGCAGAAAAGAACTTTCATACCCATTCTTGAAATTAGTTCATGGTGCTATTGGAAGCATTACAAAACACATATAAATTTTAGTTTCTTATATTTGTTCCTTCTAATATATTACGTTGTCATGCTGAGGTGGTTATATTTTGCAGAAAGCTGATTGCATTTTTCTTGGTTATCTTCCTAATATACTTATCATTCTTGTTCCAGCTGTGGCAATGTGAACTTTGCAAGGAGGACTGAATGCAACAAGTGTGGAGCACCTTCTCCAGCTGGTGGTGGTGGTGGTGGGGATGGGGGCTATAATAGATCCAGTGGAGGAGGTGGAGGCTACAATCGTGGTGGTGGTGATTTTAGTTCCGGAGGTGGTGGTGGCTATAACAGAGTTGGTGGAGATTACAATTCTGGTGGCCGTGGTGGTGGCAGTGGAGGGGGAGGAAGAGGAGGTGGTTACAATAGAGGTGGTGGAGATGATCGTGGATTTGATGACAACCGTGGTGGCAGGGGTGGTTATGGTGGAAGAGACCAAGGGAATAACCAAAGGGGAGATGAAAGCCGTTACGATTCTGGTAGCTATGGACAAGTTCCTCCTCAAGGTCCTCCTTCCTATGGTGGGCCTGGAGGTGACTACACAGCACCTCCAAGCTCCTATGGAGGCAATAATGCATACAATTCAGATTCTGCAGTGCCACCTCCTAGTAGCTATGGTGGTGGTCCAGGTTCATATCCACCAAGTTATGGTGCACCACCTCCGAAACCCCAATATAGTGGTGGTGCTCCAGGCGGCCAAGGTGGCCTACCTCCTACGTATGATGGTGGTTATGGTGGTCGACCTATGCCTGGGGGTGGAGGCCCTGGTGCACCACCGCCACCCTATCATGGTGGTGGCGGTGGCGGGGGCGGCGGATACACTGGCAGTGCTGCCCATGAGCCAACTACAAAGGTTAAACAGTGTGATGAAAACTGTGATGAGACATGCGACAATGCTAGGATTTACATCTCCAACTTACCTCCAGATGTGACTGTTGAGGAACTGCAAGAACTATTTGGAGGAATTGGCCAGGTATGCTGACCTTCGCTTAACCTCCTACATCTTTACTGTTTAAGAACTGTATATTTCATATGTTGCTCGCTGAAATATTTTATGTATTTTATATATCTGTTTTTCTACCCTCACACTTTTTTTTGTCATTTCTATAAAAAAAACTATCTGGTGGAGATGTGCATTGTTGTTTTTTAATGTGCATGAATAAATTCAGATATCTGTTTTGATGTAACATAATCATCTTTCAGTAATGTGTTCTTTATATTTTTTTAGTGTGATTTTAGTTATAACCCAAGCCATTCAATTATTTTATACTAATTTTGCTTTACTCCCATATTGGTATTTATGTCAAATAATTTGTGACATATCACACTGATGTTGATGGGAAATCCCTGATAATAAAGTAAAGTTGGTTTTACAGATTATTTTTTGTTCTTAGTTATTTTTTTGTTGGAATCTAGTTTAGATTTTGGTGGGGTGGGTGTGGGTGTTAACTGCTTGTGTTTCATAGCTGTATTTTTGAGTGCTTGCACCTACATCCTTTTTAAGGTTGGAAGGATCAAGCAGAAACGTGGTTACAAAGACCAGTGGCCCTGGAACATAAAGATCTATACTGATGACTCTGGAAAGAATAAAGGAGATGCTTGTCTTGCTTATGAAGATCCTTCTGCTGCTCATTCAGCTGGTGGATTTTATAACAGTAAGTTCATTGCCGAGTTTAGATTGAAATATGATGTGCCTATATTCAATGCAAAAGTGTTCTGCAACTTTTAATGCATCTGTCTATTGATATTCCAGATTATGATATGAGAGGATACAAAATTAGTGTGACAATGGCTGAGAAATCGGCACCTAGAGCTCCCACATATGGTCATGGGTAAGTACTTTTCAGTTCTTTAGATGCTAATCGCAGATTGTGGAATGGTGTGTCCAAGCAAGGCATGCTATGAGGAAATCATACCCCTCTTAGTGCAAGTTGTTAGCCCAGGGATTTACATCTGTTACTCTATTCTTCAAGGTGTGATAAAGTTGTCCCCTTAAGAAGTTGTGACATTAGGACTATAGCAACATCTATTTATGTTATTTTGCCTTTTTTTTTTCTTCAACTACAAAAAGTGAGTGCAGTACTGTAGTCTAACCAACCTAAGCTTAAGCAAGAAATAGTGTAAACCACAATTATGTTGATCGAGTGGGAAGTCTATTACTGGGACTTTTCTCAGCATACATTTTCTTATAGTGTGCTAGGTATGCATATACCAATAACCACTGAAGTAGTTCTTATCCTGGTGCTTGAATTATATGTTTTTAATTGCTATTTGTTGCAGAAAACCAACTCATTATAGCAAATAATTCAAACCGCTGAAGTAGTTTTTATCGTGGTTCTTGAATTACATGTAATTGATGTATGCAATTTTATAGCACAAAGCCAACACATTTTGGCAAATTTTTCATTCAGGGTGTAGAAATAAGTTGACCGTGTGAACTGTAGAAATAAGTTGGTAAAAATGCTTGCGTGTTATTGAGATCTTGAACATTGAGGTTTTCCTTCTTTCCTATGTAGTTTTTACCATAGCTAGGAAAGAATGTCACTAACATGCCACAGTTCAAACTTGTGTGGTATTTTTATAAAATTGATTTTCTATATGATACTGAATAGTGAATATTTGAAAATATTCATTTTATCTCACTTGACAAGGTGGTCCTGACTGAATGCCTGTAATGTGTAGTATATAACCGTATAAGGGACATCACAACTGAATGTTTTTTGTTTAATTTTTAGTGGTTGTGATTTTTAGGTATTTGAGATCTTATCATTACCACCTTTAGCACATATAACTGAAATTATGAGTCATGTGGATATCTGAGTATTGGTGGTGGTGAGCGGTGAGTTGTGACTCACCGCCCCACCACCATCTCCCCAAAACATCCCCTTTCCAAACCAAATGAATTGGTAACAGACTTTGGAGCTCTCAACCATGATCAAACTTACGGGAGTGGTAGCAAGCAAAATCCTCTAATTAATTGTAAAATTAAAATATATTTCCTCTTTGTAATGTGCCAATTTGATTTTTAATTCTGACAACGTAAGGGCATTGTGCTAGTATAGTATATAATACAATCAACTGCATTACATGGCATGCAGAGGTGGACGTGGTGGCTATGGTGGAGGGCGCAGGGATAACTTCAGAGATGGAGGCGGCCATGGGCCTAACAGGCATCAAGGTGGTGGTTCACGTTCAAGGCCATACTGAAAGCAACTAATATAGTTAAGATTGTCATATGTGAGAAACAATTTCTATTCCTGTTCCTCGGACTTGTATTCAAAACAGGAGCGTAAGGTAGGTTGCCTGCTTTTCCCGGAATTATATTCCATTGTCATACTCCAATGTTGGTCGGATGTTTGTTTGCCTCATGCAAAAGTGATTGATCTATGTTATATGAATTTTTCCCTAGAGGCAGATGGATAAGCTCCAAATGCTGGTAGGTTTGAGATGTTATTTCAGGTGAGTGTCGATCTGTTATGATTCTGCAATGCTTTGCATTTTCGTGACTGCTTAACATTTTATGTTTGCGATCGCCTTTTCTTTTGCATTCCACATGGTTACTCAGCCGGTGGATCAACTCCTGTAAGCGTGGATTTTGCCGAGGAGAAACAGGTAGGACCATTTTTTTCCTTCGATAGGTTTACTAGATCTCGAATCCATCACTTACGGATCCTACCTTTTTCTGCTGCCATTCACTTATTCATGTGGTTTTTGAGTCAAGTATAACATGGGTATTGTATTAGTTACTCCTTCCGTTTTAAAATATGAGTAATTCTAAGTTGTTTAGCAAAGATTAAGGTTGAAGAGAAGACAATGATGTCCCTTAATAAATTAGGGATGAATAGGTTTAAAAAGATATGTGAGGATAGAATGGAAATAACTTTAAATGGAAAGTGATTAAGTGATTGATAAATAGCATGTGAATAATGCTAGAAATGTTTATATTTTAGAACAAGATTCAAATAATAGAAATGCTTACATTTGGGAAGAGAGGAGGTGGATACTCCCACTGTCTCGTTCTGTTAGGAATATATTTAGGAATGAGATATGTTTTTCAGCCTAATTTTTAAAATTTAGTTAAGAGCATCTCCAACAGTTCATCTAAATTTGGTCATCCATATCTTCATTTGGATGATCATCTAAAACGCTTTCATCCTTCATATCCCTTTGTACTCCAGCAGATCATCTATATATGGCATCCTTTATATCTATTGGAGGATTAGAGAGAGAACATCTAAATATAGAGTTTCTCTCCCTAATATGAATAACATCTAAAAATAGATGATGAGATAGATGATCTGTTGAAGCTCAACTTTTACTCTTCATCCTCTATTTCTAGCATGGAGGATGGAATGGATGAGCTGTTGGGGATGTTCTTAGAGATCAATTTTAGAGAGATCTAGTCTCGCAGAGATGCTCTGACATAAACTGCATAGTAGAAGCACTCTTGTGTGAGGTTCCTACTGTTGAGGAGGTTGCGCTTGCAGCTGTACAATGCATGCAGCCCACACCGTCCTGCTCATGTATGGCTGCAGCATATTCTGAATCCTTGGAGCCATGCTTGTATTTGCCCTCCGGATGCGGTTCCTCACGCTAATTGGAAAATTGGCCTAGTCGCCATGGATGGCTCCTTTGCTTGTACTGCTTTATCCTGTCAATATCGGAAGGTTTCTTTCGTTACTTTTCCGGCTGCTTCGTTTCACTCTGAAGCCTCTTCGCTCTTCCATATAGATTTGGTATTTGGGTGTTTTCCAGGAGAGGCTTAATCTGGGGGTCCTGGACTTGCAGATGGGCGAAGTTTTGGTGCCTTGCATGTCGTTTTCGTTTTGACATGTACATGATATATGTAACTTGCTAGAGTTTGATTGTTTGAAATTTGCTGAATACAATTTCACTCCATTTGTGATTGTAATAATGTGCTGAGAGACGTATCTGCCGTGAGTGAGTTCACGTTATTAATTAAAAAAAGGTATAATCGACCACATTCGATGTTTCACTGCGATCTACAAAGCCGCGAACTTGACAATGTGAAATTGTGAGTCAAGCCGACCAAATGTTTTATACTCATCAGCGAACACACTTTCTCGATCGTCATATCTAGCAAGAGCGAATTCTCTAATCTCAGAACGAACTTACTCTTGGTTAAAACTGAAAAAGTGATTTGGCGTGACATCGCTACCGTGATACTTCCGACTAGACTGAAACTTAAAAAAAAAAATTCAGAAATCAGATAGCTCAGATCAAAGGCATTGTCAGCTAGTATGAAGGATTGAAGGATGGGTCATGCTCATTCACTGACTGCCACGAATCACAAAATTTGGCCAAAACTGTCCCAAAATTTTTTCTAAAAAAGACTTGCAAAGAATAAGATACATGTTACGTTTTTCATCTTCTCCTGCTCTTCTGTTTACTCCCTACGAATTTCCTGGACCCTTTTGCATTCCCTTTCTGCTTGACTTTCTTCAAAACCTTGTTGCCCCTCTCCTTCCTCTCGTCCAGGTCAGGATCGCCGCCATCCGAGGAATCTCCATCGTTGGAGTCCCCGAATCCGGTGAGCTTCTCGTACTCGTCTTCGTCGATCACCCCCCGCTTCAGCTTCTTCAGGAGCCGGTACTCATGTCCGAGCTCGTCTATGTCCTCCTTGGTTTGGACGGCTTGACGCTGCTTACCTGTCTTCTTCCGTTTGGGTTTTTCAGGCTTCTCTGGAGCTTTCCTCTTCCTCTTCTCTGTCTCTGGCTTTTGAGCTAGTTCTTCTGCTTTCCTCTTCAGTGTCTTCTGCCGTTGTTTTTCTCGAGCTTTATCCCTGCAGTTAATCAAGATGGAATGTTGTCCCGTTCTGATAGTTGCATCCCATGCAAAATACTGATAATTCCCAAAGTTGAAGTTGCTAATTTCAGGGTGGCTAAATTGGTCGCTCTCTAAAGAGAGCATTTCCTTTTACTATAAAATACATCGACATATAGATTCGCTATTCTACTAGTGGGTTGATGGCATAGCATAGCACTACAGCAGAGGCAACATGGCAGATTAGGTTTTCGGACTTACTTGTACTTGATTTTAGTGACGTCGACATCATCAACAGGAGTGAACCCTTCCAATGAAAGAGAATGGTGCTTCACTTCTGGCATAGATGGAATTTGGAGTAAGCCGTACTCCATAGCCAAATTTCCAATCTCAAGGTCTTTCCACCTGAAAATGTAAGAACAATGGTGCTCCTTGTATGCCCGAACAAACGAAACGAAAGCTGTAAGCCCTTTTTCCATGACATTTCGGTCTCCCAATGCAGCACTTCTGATCTGCGGCACAAAAGTGGTGGGCAATTGGTTGTTTTAAACATCAAAATTTTCTCTCAAGAATAATCATTTGTCCATTCAGATGCTGTCACAAGCACACAACTCAAGATAATCTATACAATAGAAAATTCACCTGTGGTACAATATCTGCAGCATTTGTGGAACACTCCCTTTCAGTGAGAGGTACACCTCGACGCTTCAAGAACTCAACATAAGTATCTTCCTGCAGAGCAATCATAACATTGAGTATTTACTAGCAACACAATCCGGTATATTGAATCGATGCTGCATACGCAAGTATCATGCAGGCATGCATAGGTCTATGCATGCCTTCTGTGTACAGAATGAAAAATGAGCTCAATCCAGAGCAAGTACCTTTGGTAAGAGAAATACAATAGCATCCCCTTCTTGATCATAACGTGCAGTACGACCTGCTCTATGTATGAACACATTGGGATCTTGAGGTGGATCATACTGGGGAAGAAACAGAAATTTTCTATCAACAAAGCCAAGCACAAGGAAACAACCTAGGGAGTCATGTTCAGAGTATTACCTGCACAATCAGATCAACGTGTGGTATGTCAAGACCCCTTGCTGCAACATCGGTGCAAACTAGAATACCACTTGAGAGGGCCGAAAAAGATGACAATGCTTTCTCACGAGGGCCCTACAGACCAGGAAACTTTCATGATTGCAATGAACACAAAGGAAAGGTTATGGATGCACAGCAAATCATGTATGTATTTGTTATATAACCTGCTTCATCTTCCCATGGTAAGGAATTATCGGAGAACCTTTGAGTGAGTCCAGCAATGGGAGAACAACAGCCCAGTAATCTACACAAGCACATGTTGCAAAGTATCTGCATTCAAGTAAGATCAGAAAGTTCACAAGATAACACAATTCTACACAAGTACACACTAAGGTAAGTGTGCGATAACAAAATTTAGTTTGTCGGCTACTTACACCATTATTTTCTTTCCATTGTTCTGCACAAGAAAATCAACAAGTTGTGATGACTTCTTTGATGCTTCACATATCATATACTGCAAGAACAATGATAACAACATAAACCAATCAATAGGCATGGTCATTGACAAAACAGAAATGGTATGTCAACCAGCCAGATAGGCAGTAGTAGCCATGAATAACCATCCAAAGACTTACAAAAGCTCTTCACCATACCTCTAACCGAAGCCCTAGCGGTGTTTTGGATGGACCAAGCTCTTGCTGAGCACCATCTTTACTTGTGGGTTTCGCCTCTGTCTTAACTTCAACCCTCACAGGGTTCCTCAACCCTGCTTTTGCCAGCTCCTTAACAGCCTCTGTCTGAGTAGCCGAAAAAAGCCCCGTTCTCCTCAGCTTAGGCAACTTTGAAATAATAGATGTAATCTGCTTTTGGAATCCTAAATCCAACAGCCTATCAGCTTCATCCAGGATCAAAATCTGTTTCCAAAACACATAGACAAAACATAAACAAAATATCAGTTTATGTCAAATTTGCATTCAAGCAGACAAGAACAGCACATGAACTTCAACTGCCTCCAAAAACCACCTCAAGATTCTTGTAGTTGAGAGTGTCCAAGCGTTCCATGACATCGAACAGCTTCCCCGGGGTGCCAACCAGTATGTTTGCACCCTCTTCTTCCAGTTTCTTCAGCTCTGCCTTGATGTCCAATCCACCAACCAGCAGCATGGATGTCACCCCCTTCAGCGTCGCGAAGAATGGCTGCGCCACATTGTATATCTGAGAGGACAGCTCTCTCGTGGGGGAGATGATGATGCCAAGAACCTACCAGAATTCCATCCTTTTGCTGATCAGGAGTGAACAAGAGATGCAATCCTGCAACCCTCGACAGAACACACAGGAAGACGAGGAGAGGAGCTGTGAGCGGCGGACCTCGTGGGGCTTGGGAGGCGAGGGGCGGCGGCGGAGGATATCGACGACGGGGACGACGAACGCGAGCGTCTTGCCAGAGCCGGTGGCGGCGTCGACGGCCACGTCCTTGTGCGACAGCAGCAGCGGGATTGCCGCCGCCTGCACCGGCGTGCACCGCCGGAACCCGCCGGCCCTCAGGGCCTTCACCACCTCCGGGGACAGCGCGGGTGACAGCTCCGAGAACTTCTGCTCCGTCAGCGCGCGCTTCCGCGCGGCCGCGGCCGCCGCCGCCAACGAGGACGACGACGACATAGGGGAGCCTCACCCTCGCTCGAAGCCTCGCCGTGCGTTAGGGATTTCAGCGGCTCGTCGATTGGGTGCTGGTGGGCTTCGCACGGCCCACAGGCTACATTTTCACAAGACCATAAACACATCCAATTAGCTTCTGCACAAGGTCTCTCAACGCCTCTGAGAGAAAAGAAAAACAAGTTGTCTCAACGAACTTCATCTAAAAAATAAGTCGTCTCAACGACTGAAAATAGAGACAACGATGTGTCTAATAATCTTACAGATTTTTTTATAAATTAATTCGTTCCTATGATATTCCCACAAAATGCATTATCCTAGCCCCTCCAACATTTTTTATATATAATCATATATGTTAAATAGGTAATAAATAATGTGGACTCTCTTCACTTGCATAATTCTTGTCATTTTGGATAAATGTGTGATCAAACTTTTAAAACTTTTACTATTAATAAATTTTAAAATATTTAACTTAAAAAGACTAGGACAACACGTATAGATAAGTCATAAATAGTATTTTAATAAAAAAATATTTAGTTATGGTATATTTTAATAGAATCATAGCCAAATATAGATTTAGAAGATATAGATTTAGAAGACTGGATCGTTGTCCAAAATAATATGAGTACTACTCTTTCGTCCCTCCTATGTCTAAATCCTAGCTTCGCTTTTAGTTATAGACGCAAAAGATAATGTATACTCGTATATTCATTTAATAAACGTATGTGTTGTGTGTGTGTATATATATATATATATGAAAAATTAGATCCTACTGTAGCTAGTCCCTGCACGTCCATGATAAAAAATATTTTCATAACTATTTCTGCTCTCATCCAACAGAAAGTATAGACACTATTAAATATCATGTGAATGATACAACTATATGTATAGAGTTTATACTTTCTGTTAGAAGAGAAAAGAAATACATATAAAGATGCTTCTGCACCTTAGACATGAAGGAAGTAGTAACTACACCTGGTAGTAGGATAGAGGCTTCATATATATATATATATATATATGTTTTATTCGTATAAATCTACGAAAAGTTAAAAACATCTTAGAGGTAATATGTTTTATTGACCGCCACAACTTTTTAGAATCTATGAAAAATCTATTAAAGCTACCACGTGGTCTAGGTTATAACATTATGGATTGGTCCGAACGAGTTGTCTAAAAGCACAATTCCTCAGGGATTTCGGTTGTACTTGTGCGCAAGTAGATGTTGATTAAATTGTATATTTATATTGGGTGCAGCAGAACATACAAGTACACTATGATTACAGAGAAGCAGAGGAAGAAGGATTAAGGAAAGGACAGTACGTACAGGAAGAACTCGTTTTGATGAATCAGTAATTACATTGTGATTACAGTTTATGATTTTACTGTCCTTTTGTAATTCAGTCTTCATTTTGTTCAGAGGATGCAACTGCAACAGCACTACCTTGCCCATCCCCTTGACCCTTTTCTTCTTCAACACCCTGCAAATATCAGTTAACAGTAAGAGTCCCGATATGACAACATTATCTACAAATCAAGATTGGAGGATTTTGCGAGTCCACCTCATCATCTGGGACCAACACTGCCTTCACCTGTGCAACAATGACCGTAATGTCGTCCATCTTACCACCTGCAGGATGAAATTTAGGCATCATGAGCTTACTTGCTGTACTGCATAGAGTGATACAGAGAGCATGATGGTAAGTGTATGAGCTCATGCATGCCTATTAGTTTTCCTCCAATGAACTTTTTCCATGAGGGGACATCAAAACCCTGCATTCATGTGATCAGAATGAACGAAGTCCTATCACCACTTTTTAGATGGAACAACTTGAACAGAAAAGATTGTCATAATAGGTATTGTTTTCGCACCCGACTCCGAGCCTCCATTGAGTAGGGTGAATCAAAGGTGACATCCACTGAATGCTTCCTTGCAAGCTCTGCCAGTGCTTTTGCTGTGGAAAACATCAAAATTTCAGAAGGATTGAAGTTTGGAAGGACTGTATTACTGTAACATGTGTTTGCCCCTGCCCTCTACATCCCCAATGCAAAACTGGAAAGTGAGATATTTACCAGCTTCATCTACCCCTGGAGACTCGGAAATGACAGAAACGATCTCTTGATCAAATATATTGTCAAAAAATCCATCTGAGCCACTAACAATCATATCACCCTCCATAAGATTTACTGTACAAACCTGGTAGAGAACTGGATCAAAATCAGAAGGTAGTAATCTTCACATCATGCTTAAATCTTGTATGGCTATCTGGATTACTGTAGTGTAGCATTTGGTGATAAGTAGAATCTTTCCACTGCTTCTTAAATAATTGATTAAGTGGTTATTTTTCATGGATGGATATGTGCACACGTGCATGTTCCTTCTGTGATGGTCTTCCCACGAGTTCTGAATTATACTCACACAACTCATGCTAAGATTTGACATGACTTAGGCCGCGTTTGGCAGGTAGGGGGTAAGTTAACTTATCCCTGGCACGAAAAACGTAGTAATAGATTAGTACATGATTAATTAATTAATTATAATTCAAAAATATAAAATAGATTAATATGATTTTTTTAAACAACTTTCCTATAGAAAATTTTTGCAAAAAATACACCGTTTAGTAGTTCGGTAAGCATGCGCATGGAAAACGAGGGGGTAAGTTAACTTGAGGGGGGCAAAGAACACGGCCTTAGGGTGTGTCCTTTTCTCCCGTTTCCTAGTGACTACTTCCTCGTTTTCCGCGTCCATGCAAATAGCAAGTCTTTTGCAAAAAGAAAAGAACTATAAGAAAAATGCTTTAAAACATCGTATTAATCTATTTTTAAAGTTTTTAATAGGCAATACTCAATTAATCATGAGCTAATGAATCGCTCCTTTTGCCGTGCGGGAGAGAGTTTCCAAACCTTCTCTCCTGAATGCACCTTAGAGATCATATCAAAATTTCAAATTTAAGTGATAGTAGTGCATGCATGACTCAGGCCGCGTTCGGCTCCCCCTTAAGTTACCCCAAATTTCCTTGTTTTCCACGCGCACCGCTTCCCGAACTACTAAATGGTGTATTTTTTGTGAAAATTTTCTATAGAAAAGTTACTTAAAAAATCATATTAATCTATTTTATTTTTTTATAATTAATAGTTAATTAATCATGTAACAATCTATTACTACGTTTTCCGCGTCAGATAACTAACCCACATCTCCCTCAATGCCGAACACGGCCTCCGTGTAACATCTAAGCAAACAGTTAGCCCTGAGTAAACAGGAAGAGGCCTCCATCTGCTCTTATATTTTGACCTATGACATGAAGATTCAAGAAAATCACTGCACTGGAAGTCCATGCCTGCATGACATTCATGTTCATATCTATGAACTACACAGCTTTGGACATATTGCTAGTTCTTCAACAGTAATTAGAAGAACATGTGATATAAATTACAGTACGACAGATACCAGTGCATCCAGATATGTTTGACCAACTTCTTCAGAGCTTATCTGGTATGGACAGTCAAAGTAATGTTCTTGAGGACATGTAGAGAACATTACTTGGCCTAGTAAGAAGGAAACAGAAGGCTAAGGTTTGTATAAAGTATGATAATAAACTTTACAACGCCAAATTAGCAATACTAACCTTTTCTGATAACTTTCAAACCACAATCTCCCACACTTGCAATTTTTAGAATCCCGGACTTCTCAAGCATTGCAATGATTCTGTTGGCGTTCAAGTGTATTAGATTTTGACCTGTAAGGCTGTAACATAACAATGTACATCTACACTCACACAGTTGCAGATCCAACAGAAGTTGTTGCAGCATGAGCCTTCATTAGAAGAAGCTGAGGATCATGATTGACCTGTGATGGACAGCAACTCATGTGATATACAAATTGCAAAAAGAGTATAGTGTACATGACTTTATATAGTCATCTCTTTATTTGTCCGTACTGATGACGATCGAGTAATACCTCCTCGTCCTTGATAAAAGTAGAGCTGTGCGACATGAGCTCTCGAGAAAACAGAGCCGGATTAACATCCTTTTCTGCCCATCTGTTCAGTAGATAAGAGAATGACTAGCAGGATAAAAACCTTGTGTTAATGCAAATTGCTGAAAACAACATGTTTTTTGAGAAGCGCTGAAAGCAACCCAAAATAAAAGGAAAGGAAACAAAAGCACCAATTGCAGTTAACTGACGCAGTTCTTTTGAGATGCAAAACATTTCACTGTAGTAAAGATGGTGTACCCTGAAACGCCATCTGCAATGGCAAACACTCCACTGGCATCGCTGTTCACAAAGAAAGCATCTTCTCCACCAGTCTCAACCTTCAGAATTAGAAAAACTTCTCATTCCAAACAATGGTAACTTCTGATGTACAATTGAGTAAAAACAAAAAAAAGGGAAAAAATTCCCAGAATAAATAACTTGGTTATCCAGCATAAATGACTAACCTTTCTTGGGTGTGGTATTAGATGAGTTCCAATAGATAACACAGCTTCCAGCCTACAAATTTCAGGCTCACATTACCAAAAACTGACAGATAAAGTACACTGGAAATAACTGAAAGACTGTAATTATCAATGCGCAAACATTGCTCCATCACTAAGCTGTACAAAGCAGAAATTAAACATTCGAAATTAAATTCATACCATAGGTTTCGGGAATTCGACAAAATCGGAAGAAGAAAAAAAGAAGTACAGAAAAGAGATGGGGGTAGACAACATACTTGGCGGCGCGAAGAGGGGAGAAACGCGAGCGGCGAAGTGAGAGATGGGGAGAAGGGGGGTAAGGTACGCGGAGGCGAGGGGGGGAGAGGCGGGAAGCAGTGGAGGCCGCCATGGCTGCCGCGAGCTATCTCCTCCTCGCTCGCCTCCGTCGCCCGCTGGTCGCTAGTGGTGGAGGCAGGCGGGCCACATCAACATGCCTCACCTCCTCTCTTTGTAATGGCACGTTTGCATATAAATCCACTGAAAATTCTCTACTTTGGTTGTTTTTAAGTTGGATTACCGCATTATCTAAATTAATTAATTAATTAATAATATATATATATATATTAGCATCTATACGAATTTAGACAAAGTTAGAAAGCCTTCAATCGTGAAACAGAATGAGTATATCACTGGTCAAAGAAAAATTGTCCAACTCATAGTTTTGTTTATGATGATGCATATTATAAGACAATAGCGGCCTATTAAAATGATAAAATATTTTATTAAAATTTTTATATATGTTCTTGATTATTTGAAAGTAAATGCTAAAAATATTATCTACTTTTTAAAATAAGTATTTTTAAGTTATTTTAACAAAGATTAAGATGAAAGAAAAATGATGTCTCTAAATATACAGAAAATAAATGGAGGTGAAAGAGTAGATATGGATATGATGAAAAAATAATCAATGGGATAAATAGTACAATAAATAATGGTAGAAATGATTGTATTGTGAATAAGATTTAAATTATATAAATACTCATATTTTTGAAACAGATGAGATAAAAATATAATAACAAAGATCACAAATTGACTTCAAAACTAAATTGCTCCCAAGCTGTAAGAATTTTATAGTCTTCTCTTAGGGCATCACAATATGATTCAAAAATGGTCCATAAGTAATATAATATGTGATTCAACCACCTAGCAACATTGTGGAACTAATCCATAGCAAAGAAATAACAAAAGCTATCCATAAGCATATGAGTTGCCCATAAAATATAAAATATATGATTTGTCTCTATCTCTTCTCTCCTCCTAATGCTATTTGCAATCCATATACATTGTAAATGTACGGTACTTAAAGTTTATATACGTGGGTCCTATCTATATGGACTACTTTTACCATATACTTTCTCCTCCCACAAGAAACAAACTCTTTGATTTCCGTGTCCAGCATTTGACCATCCGTCTTATTTGAATTTTTTTTAAGAAATTGAAAAAAATAGTCATACGTTAAATATTATTCATGATTTATCATCTAATAAAAACAAAAATGATAATCGTATTTTTTAATAAGACGAATAGTCAAACATTATAAGTAATAAGTGAAAAATTGGTTTGTTTTTGGGACGGAGGGAGTACATTATAGCCACTCATATAGTACTAGTCAGCTCTTAATCATTAATACATGATCCACTTATCTGTCTCACAAAGTTTTTTGGTTTTTATGCCCGAGCCGACTATAAGCTAACAAACCCGTTTTTTTAATTCTCGTCTATCTTAGCCGGCTCAGTCTGCTATTATACATACTCTTAGACAGGTAGGAGTCACGTATAAGGACCAAAGTGCAAAGTTACATAGGACTATACGCGAAATAAAGAGAACTTCCGGGGGCTCGAACTCCGAAGGCGAGGAAAATGGGGAGAGCTGCTTTAAGATTCGCGCGAGGACGATCGAATCCGAAAGAGAACCGCCCATTGCCGGAAGCTCTCGCATCCTCAAATCGCCGCCGCGATTCCGATCACCACCGCCTCGTCCGCCGCCGCCGCCGGGCTAAGCTCGCCGGGGGAGCCATGTCGCGGTCCATGAGCATGAGGTTGAGCATGAGGTCGCGCCGCGACCTGCCCCCTCCCCAGCAGGTGAGGGATCCCTCCCCTCCCCTCGCCTCCTACCCCTCGATAATCCGTGCCTGCGCCTCCGCGTGTTCATTGGCGCGGGACTGCCGACTGCGAGATTTTCTGACGCGTGCGCGATGGCGCTATATATTTTTTTTATCTCGGTGTTTTCGGCATTGGGGCGTAGAGGAATGAGGGGTCGATTAACCGACGCCTCATGGCGAATTTGATGAAACTAGGGTTATAGTATCGATTTGTGTCCAATTGCGAATTGGCTGGATGCAGGTGCATTTAGTCTGTAACTCCTGGTCTGAATTCTGGAAGGAGCATCTCTTGAAATATAAGGCACTATTTGAATACGGGAATTAGTGGCTCTATAAAGTAATCGCCATATAACATCTTGATTTTTTAATGTGAATTAATGATGGTTTACACGGTATTAAGTATAAACTTTCCCTACCTCCTGTTTGTGCACATTATCACTAAGTTATACCCTCTCTTATCCAATTTGAAGAATTGAAGTGTTCCCGGCAGGTTCCTCATACTCCCCTTTGGCAAAATTGAGTATATTTCACCCTTTAGATTGTTTTTCTCATCAATATTTGTAACCATGAGGAGTTTGTTTTCAGACAATCCAAAAGCTTGAGAATATGGTGGCTGGAGGAAATTATTATGAAGCCCAACAAATGTACAAGTCAACAGGTGCAAGGTACTTTGTACATAATTTAACTGAAGCCATGGTTGGATCCCCTTTAAACTTGCATTTTACCATCTTGCTTACTGTTGTCTATTTCAGAATTGCTTAGCTTATGATAGAAAATGATGATTCAATTCATATAACTTAAACTGGATCTGCTAAATAATATGAGTTGGTTGAATTTAGGTTCTTTTTATAAAATATTTCATCTGTTATTACATGTATTTGGCTAATGTAACATCTTAAAAATAGTTCATGGCAGGATTGCTAGGGCATACCTACATTGAATAAATTCAAAGTAAAACAATGACCAGAATGTTTACATAATTACTGGATTCCAGAAGTAATAGAGGCATTATTACTGGATGCTAGAAATATTTTTACAATGCAAAATGTTATTGATGGAAAAAATTGATATCTTCTTTGAGATTTGTTGATTTCCTAATAAAGGAAATACATGAGCTATACCTGAAACATATATTGTAAAAAAGATGTCAATTGGGGAATACTATTTTGATAAGGCGTGTCTCATTTTATGTAGGTACATTGCTGCTCAGAAGTATTTGGAAGCCTTGGACATCCTTCAGTCGGGAGCTTTAGTTCAACTGAAGCATGGGCAGGTCCTTTCTTAGATGCATATGCACTAGTTAATAGATCAACCTTGATTTCATAGATCTAATTAATAAAATATTCACTACATTTGATGGCAAGTAACACCCTCTCCCTAAAAGGAAAAACAAAAACCCAAAAGAAAAGAGAGGTTCATCCAAAAGCTCATAGTTGCTAATTTGAAGTGTACATTTTTTTTCTCCCTGCACAACGATCTGGTGCAACCAGCCAATGGATCTTTATGTGTTCATTCGAGGGTTTTGTGTGTTTTGTTGTCAGTGAGTCACATCTTACTATGGGCTGTGGTTATTGGGTACTATGATTTAGTAGCGTACATGTAATGCCATGGATTTCAGCCAATGAGTGGTATATCATTTCCAACCTTCACATCTTTGCCTTATTGATGAAACATTCCTGATTTCAGGTAACTTGTGGTGGTGAACTCGCTATAATGTTTGTGGACACCCTTGTCAAGGGAGCGTTTCCTTGTAATGAAGAAACCTTTGGTCAGTCTTTTTTCTCAGAGTGAAGAGCTACTGTTTCTTTATATTATTTGCATGCCTAATAAATTGCATATTGTTCCAGCAAGTATGTACACATCAAGATTTTAATTTTGGAACATATTTTACAGTATTTCATTTGTAGCATGCTGTTAATGTCCATCATATGTAAAGATTTAAAGATTTGAAGTTGTTTAAAATGTTAGCGGAAGCAATGCTTCTATTTATTTATTTTACCTTCAGAAAATGCTTTTTCTTGCTTTAATCAAACTGGACAAGGCATTCTTCTTTATTAGGAATGAAGTCACATTGTAGGTTCGGTTGGTCCTTATCATATTTTGTGATTGTAACTACATTCTAAACCTTAGATCGTATCAGAAATATATACGACGCCTTCCCAAGGATATCTATACCACATTTCCTTGGAGATGATTATGATGATGATGGGCAGAAATTATCTGAAGCTATTTCTGCTGCAAAAGTTCGTGCTGAGAGTTGTTCATCATTCATGAGAGCTGCTATCAGGTAAGTTATACTAATTTTCAAATATCCAAGTAATTGGGTAGAAACACTAAATTCCATTCATGCAAGCATCAAACATCTTCATCCAAGCATGGTATCTTAAGACAACTGCATTACATCAAAATGTTGAATAGTATTTATAATATGACCAGGAATTGTTAACTGTAGTGCTTGGTGTTCATCACTGACAAGTAAAACGGATAATTGAGCTTATCGTGATGGTAAAGACAAATGTTTTGTTCTCGTCTTGCACTTGCATAGATGCATATAAAATTCCAGATGGTGAATGGATTGATGAGCCCATTTTGTTAATTACAAATAATTTCTTTCAGAAAAAAAATAAAACTGGAGATGGTCATGAATTTGCGATTTTAAGATGAACTCAAGTTTTTTTTATTGAGATAAGATGAGCTCAAGTTGTGCTAATGCATTTTATTGTTTCAATATAAGGATAATTCTATGAGATCTTTGAATCTTTGTGTGTAACACTGTTAATGGACAGTGCGGTAATCTAGTTGACTCCCCATTTTCTACGTTTTATGCCTGCTATCTTTATATGCCACTAATATCATATCAATCCTCTTTTAAGGTGGTCTGCTGAGTCTGGGACATCAAGAAATGGATCTCCTGAGCTTCATGTTATGTTGGCTGAATACATATATTCTGAATCTCCAGAAACGGTACTGTTCACTAATTATAGAAATCATTTTCTAAACGTGAATATATTGTGTTTGAGCTAAAATTTTATTCATCATTTCTACTGTTTGATGCCTGTGTGGTTTGCTAAGTTCCATGTTGACTGCCTATGAATGCAGGACATGACTAAAGTGTCAAGCCATTTTGTGAGGGGAAATGACCCTAAAAAATTCGCCTTTATGCTGGCGAACTTTATGGGAAAGGTAATAGTTTTCTTTATTTTTTTGGAAAATAATGAATTTGCATACAATGATTGGCTAATGCAAAGTTCTATTGAAGGTTTCATTCTTATGTTCTCTGAGCAATAGGCAAAATGTCTTGTCTGAATATATGATTGGATGGTTCATGTTCTTTACAACTATTTTGGATTTCTTGCTTCTTACTAGTTTTTGAGGTGGAGGTAATCCTTCTCTGAAAGATAGAAATGCAATGCCAACAATTGCTTGCTAGATCTTGTTAGATCAGTTATCGATAAACCATTTTGGTTTGGATTATTTCAATATTTCTGTCCAACATAATTTTGGTGTAAAGAAGGATTCACATGTCTTTTCTCAATTAAAACTATATCCTTATTGATACTTTTCTTACTCTGCAGTGCTACCCTGGCGAAGATGATACCGCAATTGCACGTGGTGTCCTAATGTAAGATCATATCTTTCTAAATCTTTCCTTTTAAGGGCACATTATTTGACGCTGGAAAATTTTCAAAAAGACAACTTCGCATTTTGCAATGCAGAAACTGAATTTCATAGGGAACTCACTAGTCCATGTGCTAGCTATTTGTGCAATAAGATATATTTCCTTACTGTACCTCGATACAATGTCCTGCTAAGTTATTAGCAAATCCCCTCTGGGTATAGTCAAGCACATACAGGAGCACACTATGAAGTGCTCCATCCAGGTATAAAAAGCATTAAATTTATCTTGGAAAATGGTTGCATGATATATTCTTTTATTATGTTTAATATTTCTTTTGTTTCACATTATAAGATGTTTCGGCCCTTCTTACATTCATATGGATGCTAAGGAATTTGGACACATATCTTGCATTGGGAACCAGAAAATCAAAGCCAACTTATATTTGTATTTGGTGACTACTTTTTTATTGGAGAGGTGGGGGGGGGGGGGGGGGAGATGCTTGCTTTTCTGACATATTGCATTTTATTAAGGTATCTTTCACAAGGGAATCTTAGGGATGCAAATTTGCTCATGGACGAGCTGAAGGATCAACTAAAATCTGCTGACCTGGAACTCCCGAAAACAGATTTAGTTCAGTTCATTAAGTATCTCTTACCAACGTAAGTCTTCCCTATTTTTCAATTTGTTCTGCAATGTTCTCATGTATTTGCATACAATTTCTTGTGGGGTGAATGCTGCCATTTACCATGAAAGTTATTAGAAGCCAGCTACAAAATTCTTTCAACCTTTCATGTTTCTACCATTAGAAGGTAAAATTACTGATCGGACTTCGGAGGAACAACAAACCATGAGCCATGAGTACAATACCTAGTATTAGACTATTTTCGTACTTTAATATATGCTCATTGGCTTGTAGGATATGTTATTTCTTTTTAGTATGGATCATTGGATCATGAATGCATATAAAGATACTAAATATTTTATGGATTGTAAATACTGGAGCGAAATATTGTTTCATGTGTTGTGCATGCAAGGCTATGATAAATCAACTTAAATCTGGTAATCTGACAGTTATAGCTTCTCACTGATGGTTAAAGTTCAAATTGTAAGATTTGGTTGATGCTCTGTTGTTAGTTTGTACTTCATGCATCTTAAAACAAGACAAAGTTATATTTGACTGAGGTCTTATATCAGTGGTGTGATAAATTTAGCACTGTAAGTTTAGGATTTGTTGTGTGTCACCATGCAATCTGCAAATTTAGGTTTGCTAGGTAGCTTTTTGTTCCCTATAAACAAACTGACCCTACAGTTTATAAATTGATAAGATAGTTTGTAGTTGTTCTGCATTTTGTTACCTTGCATGCGTACCAAACTCTGATATTATTTTATACAAGCAATAAAATTCTTGTCATTATTTCATCTGGTCATGGGTATTATTGACTACAACATGCTACTGTTTACAGGCTTGAAAGAGATGCTTACCCTCTTTTTAGGACATTGCGGCAGAAGTACAAGACAAGTACAGATCGTGACCCTGTGTTTGAGGAGGTAGTATATATCATCAAATATTTCGTTAGCTTGCTAAACAGCTGTAAATAAATGCACTAAAAACATCTGTCACTCCTGGCTCATTAGGTGGTTTTGGATTTTTAAACTCTCACAAAGATGAACTTAGCAGGAACTAGGAAAAATTGCAAGCTATTGTTCATTTTGCCTTCATAGTTATCATTAAACAATGTCTTCACAAGATAGTGTTAGATCATGTGGAAGCCACACTTGCTACCATATGTGAAAGGCAAACTGAAACAGGGCTCACGTGATGTTATGGTTGTCTTGCAGTTATTAGATGAAATAGCTGCAAAATTTTATGGCATACGGAGTCAGAGCCCTTTGGAAGGGCTTTTTGGTGACATGTTTAAGGTAAGATTTATCTCTTTCATCCATCACTCTTTCATGCTGATTGCTGTATTGAATTAATTCCTTTTGAAGTTTACATCAGCTAGTTTTTACAATGACTTCGTTCTTATGCCTTCAGTTCCAAATCGGTCATACCGAAATCACTCTTCCTGAAGTGCATATCATGTTTAGAGGAAAGAATATAGTTCCAGAATTTAGTATTACAAATGATCTAAGCATAAGAACTGAAGTGCAAAATTCTCCACGATGATCCATTCTTTCTGCAGCTTTCTTAGTCATTGATGTTCACAGTTCTGTTGGGAAAAGGCTAATTGAGTTCCTTTGGGGGTTTATAATTTTTGTCCTTTTCAATTTATTTTGTTTCAATTCACTTTTTCTATGTTTAATATAATTTCACGTATTTCTAGTTATCTACGTACAATGAAGTCACCAGATTATCGCTACTATATAGCGTCATATAGCAAATACTAGTACAGTGACCACAAGTCGGTAACCTAGTTCGATATAAACCATTACTGATCTTATTCTTTACATCTTTTCAGATATAACGATGAGAAAAGAATTCCACCATAATTGTTCCAGCACAAAGCTCCGGACGGGCATTTTGTTCGCTAATACAATTTTGCTGCTGGAAGATAACCGCTGGTCGCCCGGAAAGAGCATTAGAACATGTTCTGCTGCTGCCTTCCTCAGTCATGATCATCTGAGGCCATACATTTAGCTCCAAACTGCATATGCTCCAGATACCACTGATCCCTTGTAAAAACATTTAATGGATTTTATTGGTTTCTAATTTCACCACCATCTTTTTGTTTCTGCTTATGCTTATAAGCTAAAATTTAAATTTTCAAGCTTAAGTTTGGAGTTGATTTTTGGATTCTTTCACCGAAGTTTATTTTTCAGTCTTGACTTTTAGATTGTTAAGAGTACGTATATAAAAGTTTTATTTATAGATTATTTTTGCTTTGCGAATATGGTAGTTGGCCTTTTCAATCACCCCTTTTATGTTTAACTGGTTCTCTCGTACTCCTTCCTTTTCGCAATATAAGACTTTCTGCTTTTGTTTAGATTCATATGGATGCTAATTTGCAATCGTTATTTCTTGCTTCTGTCATATCACGGAAACCTTTCGATTTGGAACGGGGAGAGATGGCTGGGTGGACTAAAGCGGCGGATTGCTAATCCGTTGTACAATTTTTTTGTACCGAGGGTTCGAATCCCTCTCTTTCCGCCCCCTCGGATCATTTGGGACTTTCGAATTGGAAGGAGTTCTGACCCCCGGATTTTTAATCTTGACACATATATAAATTATATACATTCATTAGTTAATAAATTTAAGCAATGTTAGAAAGTCTTACAATATGAAACAAACAATATATTTAGTTCCACTTTTGTGGTTTGAAAAACTGCATCCTTTAACAATACCTGATTATAAGGAGTAACACTTATTAGCGATAATAAATATTTATAGGTAATACTTTTATATATGGATTTATAAACATGAAAACCAGCAATCTAGCAAGATTTCTAATTAAAGCATGTGTTGCCAGAGTACATTTTCATCTAGAAGTTTCTAGATGAAAGTTTAGCGAGTTAAAAATGATTTTACTATTATTATGAGTTGAAAGTTTCATTCCAAAAGAGGAAAATAAATCTAAACTCTGCATATGCACTGATGACAATCCCTGCAACCTAAAGTCAATAAGTTGGCCAGTTTTTAGGCCCATCTACCTATGTGGGCCGATATTGTGGCCCATTCAGACGAGGCTATAGGCTTGGAGTAGACCGGAAATTGGTAACAGCAGAACGGTCCAGAGATTTAGCCCATGCCATTTGCCTACGAAAGCTGTATGTCACATCACACATTTCCGTGAACTCGGGAGGGAGTAATATTTTTTCATATGGAGTAGAATTGTAAACGACATGAACATATTACTCCTATAGCAAACTAGCTGGGGAGATATACGCCCAGATGAGCGTATGCAAGCTGTTCATCTCAGACGCAAGTATTATTAACGTATTTACAGCCCATAGAATGATCTTTTCACTAAACGCGAACAAAATGGCTGTACAAACAAATCAACCGAACAAATTAAGCCGCCATATACAACCGGATAATTACAAGCTCGCTCATGGACTCGTGATGAAAGGTGAACAACCAGATGGCGCGTGAAACAGGATTTGGGAGGACAGCATAGCAGCTCCATGGTGTGGGTTTCAAATCATTTCCTTGTCAATTGATGAAATCTCGTGGCCAAATCCGGTGATCTGTCCACGTATCAATCACGTCCTGCGCTGCGCCTACAAAATAATAAATTAATCGATATATGATACAGCCTGCGAAACTGCCACCCTTGATCTATGCTATCTACTGGAGGGCACTGTAGCAAAGATGACTACAGTAGTTCGTAATTCACAAAATTCAGAATATTAACTTAAATACTAATTCAACATTAAATGTACACCTGTTCCTTGTGTCTGATCCTAATGAACAAGTAAGGTAAGTCCAAGTACTGTTTAAGAAAGGTTATAACTAGTAGGAAACAATACGGTGAAGTGGATATCATACATTCATGTATCCGTCATTCATATGCCACACAGCATTTATCATGTTTGTCGGTTATCTTGGCGACAATGATAAGGATAATAGTACCAAGGAGGCAACGAGGATCCCACCGCCATAGGCGTCATCCTGGTCCAGTCCTGAAACAAACTACTTCCAATCAATACTATCTCAAGTGATGCACTGGAACGACAAAGAAATATGCGTCCGGAAAAAACAATGTAGTGTACGTGATTCTACTGGTAGCGGCATTCAGAATACTTCAGCCACCACTATCACCAACTATTTGCAAAACTCTTTCCTTCAGATGCTGAATCATCTGCAAAAGATCAACAGGAAGTGATAATAAGATTGTCCGTCTTAGAAAAAGAAGATAGGATAATCAGAACAGTATCTCTGTAATGTCAAGAACTAACAGGATGAGAACTTGAAGCCCATTTTTCAGCAGAATTCGCAGCCTCTTTGAGATGTGATTTTTTAGGTATCTCGTGGGATAGAGTATAGGTGGAGCTCTCTGTCGCCTCAGCTACCCACATGTGCCTCATCTGGTCTTTCTGTCGCTTAACCAGATTGCTAAAACCAACCTGAGAAACCAAGACAATAGTGAGTTAAAGTTGCACGTGCATTACAAAGGAGTAAAACTGAAGAGTTTATGTGAAGGGCCTGCAGAAAAGAAACTGGGAATATAGCCTTCAAATATGTAAACAGATAGTTCGATGAGGCACTGCTTAATTCATAACCAGTAGCATGTCAGATGGGACTGACGAATTTCAGACTTCAAAGGTTAGTCAACTTGATATATGGGCAGTGCAATAGAAGATCACATGCTGTTCGTTCAAAGAAAAAAAGATCACATACTATATGTCCAGAAACGGCAGAATTGAAGAATGCAGAGTCCTCGCCAGTGGTTGGGGAAGAAAAGTTAACAGCAAGAAGACAGTCATCTTGCTCTTCAGACTCTTCTCCGGAGATAAATTTAGATCCATCTGTCAAAAAGAGCCACTGCCTATTCTGGTCGTTCAATAAATAAACATTCCCAACATATAAAATAAGACCTGCAATGTCAAATTCACTGAAACAAAAAGGAGCATCTCACTAAAAGGTTTGTTGCATAATACGAGATTCAGGTAAGTCAACTTCAGACAAGGCTGACCTTGCAAGTGGTATTTCACCAAAATGTGACAATTCAACTGCTTTACGAGGGGTGAAAAATGGTCTGCAACATGAAAAAAAGAAACATAGTTAAGTTTGCTATATTAAGTGGAACAATAATGTCCAGTGAGGTCTCTTACTCAAAATTTGTAGTCTGTGTGGATGCTAAAGGCTTCCATGTTGTAGATGATCCTCTAGCATGCAAGTAGACTACTTCTGTAAAATAGTTTGAAGGCCCCAATCCTGTGACAGAATAAATCTGTCCCTCCACCAAATCGGATTTCTGCCAGTGGTCATACAGAAATGTAAATACATTTAGGTATAATTGTTCACTAGCGCATAACTACAGGCATATTTCAAAGCAAAGAGACATGTATAACTTGCTGGCCATAAAGACATAGAATGTCACTCTACAAACACAAAAATACATGACAAAAGTACTGCCATGTTTTGTTGATGACATAACATCAAATCTTTTCATTTTTGTGTTCTGAACAAAGAGTGAAGACGATTTGTGACCCGTACTTGCTTCTCGGTAGGGTTCCAAATTGTTATTAACCCTTCTCTTTGGCTCGATTTTGTGGCAGATTGTTTACTGATAAGACCCATCACCTTGACTTTCAAAAATGGTGTAACATCTCTTGAACTCAGCCCAGCAAATTTGAGAGCATTTTCAACCTTCTTAGCAACTTCATTTTGCCTAACAATCTGCAATATAGTCTTGTACTTTAAAAGGCATATAAAATATTAACTGGCTGCTGTTAGTTACTTGTGCAAACCTTTTGTTTTTCTTGATAATATGAGAAAGACAGAAGCTGCTCTGAATTCAAGCTTGCCATGAGAACTTCAGGTTCAGCTGCCCGTTCTAGCATCTTGCATATTTTTGCCCCTTCCTCGTTATCATTGGTATTGTCACAGTATTCTCCATGTTCAGACTGGATGTCTTCTGCAATCTTAGACACTCTGCATAAGGTAATTATTATTATTATAACATCATAACAAGGGAATTTTGATGCAAACACACAGTTCGTAGTAATCACGACTGAATGACTAGCAAGATACATTTCAGTGAACTAAACTGATAATGAACCCTAATTTGCAATTTTAGTCACATGAAAAGGTAATGGTAAAAGGAAGGCCTATACTGATTTTCCTAAACAGTCAAGGAGAAGAAAGAAGGAAAAGGCATACCTACGTGAACAAAAATACCACCATTCAAAATATATTGAGAATATTTTGGACAAAAGAAAAGGGCAAACAGGAAATATGCTCAAGAAAGTGGATACATCCATATACAGTTTATTGTCTTCTATTGGAGGTGTAATAAGCATCCAGTGCAATTAAGGCTTTGTTTGTTTTCACTTAGGATTATTGAGTCAGATTACTATAAGTTGCATTATTATAAACCGAATTATGTAATAGATGACAGGATGAATAATTACTGTAAGTTTAATTTGTTATTTCTGTTACGGATGGTAGAAGTCATATTTGGACTTGCATGTTTGTGGAGGGATATATATTATAGTAATCTATCTTCGCAAAAAAAAATCAATTTTTTATGACTATTTAAATAACATGCAATAGATGAGGGAATGTCCACTCGAGAGTTTAAAATCCACTCCCGTCTTTAGCTACCCAATAATCTCAAAAAGGCATCCTTGGGGGAGCTTATTAGATTATAGTAATATTGGGCTCTAGATTATAAAGTTTTCACAATAATCTAATCATTTGTTTCAGAAAAAAATTATAATCCAGATTATCCTAAGCTGAAACAAAGAGGGCCTAAGTGTGTTGTATATTTACTGCAATGGAGGAAATAAATAGGTGATACCTCTGGTGATACAGCTGTAGTGCTTTTCTTTCCATCCTTTCAGACCTCACCATGAAACGACCATCAGACAACCTGAAACAAACAATTCAGTGTGTACAGCTAAAACACAGTTTAGTACTAATGTATTATGACTAGTAGTACACCTCTCCTTGTACATAACAGGATAAATCCTGGTAACTCCAACCAGTGTCTTAGGAACTCTACCACCTGAAGCTTTTATGCACTTGAATGCCAGTGGGACTCCAGTATGCTTACCTGAGATGCATACAATAGGTTATAAAAGATAATCCAGCAGTATAAAAGTAATAAAACAGAAGTGTCCAGTTTGGGCTCAAATTACATACATAATCCCAAAGTCTCATCCCATCTTGCACGATAGGTGCCATTTATGTGGATCATTAATTTAACAGTACCAGATGCCTATAAAGTGAGGTCACAGAAAAACTGATTATATGGTTCAATGGTTGTCATTTTGAACAGCTCATGAGGTTAAAACTTAGAAAAGCAGGCAAACCTCATGAAATGACACTGGCCCAGACCAACCACACAGTGAAGCTCCCCATATCTGCCAAGATGAAATACTACATATTAGGAGCTATGAGTATATTATAGCCATCTCTCATGACAAATATTAGGAGCTATGAGTATATTATAGCTATCTCTCATGACAAGTTGAAACAGTACAGTACCCGAAGCTTCTGTCCTATAAAAAGCTTTCTTTTCTCTAGTTGCTCCAAAAGTGCCAGATCTAGTGTCGCTTCCAGAGAATACCTGCAAGGTGGAAAAGGTTGGAAACTGTTGATGTTTTCAGCTTAAACTAGTGCAATACAGAGAAAGCAACCACATACCATCCATCAGTTAGTTCAATCTTTGCGGGCATGTTCCTTTTAGCAGCTACCAAGATTTTAGTCTCACTATTGTCCTCATTTGCATGTGGCTTGTCATCTTCTGGCTTATTGTTGTTTAGGTCAGGACAAGAATAAATAGCTGAGATGCACAGCACCATCATCAAAGATGGTGAAGCATTCCCTTCCAAAATTTTCTTTATGGCTGAGCGGTGGCCATAGTTCACTTCTCTGTCATACCTAACATGATTGAAATTTGATTAATCAAATCACATGCATCCATACTGTTGGAATGGCAGAATAGGCATGTCAACTGTTGCACCTGTACTTCAGCTCTTCCAAAACATTACCAACTTTTAAGAATTTGCCAGCAGCTCTAGTTGGATAGCATCTCTCCAATGAAGCATGCTTCCAAACAATCCATTTATAGTGGTTGCTCGTCCATCTGAAAAGGAAAATTCTCAAGTGTTGATGTTCAGGGTTTAGTTGCTGTTTGGAGCCTCTCATAGAATCCAACCTAAATACTATGAGATGTCCAAGGAATACGTTATCACACTTTTAATTGGCACGCCATGTAAATCCATCTGCTTATCTTAACATGATGTTGCTACCGAACAGAGACAAAAAAAGAATGATACACTGTTGTATATTGAGACATGACAATTAAGAATGATGCTTACTCTTTAGTTGCGTATGTCAACGAAGCACCACAGGCAAGAAGCATCTTCTGAAATTCTTCCGAACCAGTATCTGTATTGAACTTGTAATCCTCAGCATTTTTTGCATCCATGAGCTTCACTTCATCTGTTATATCTTCTGTCTAGTCACAAGAGTTAAGATTCCAAGTTAATAATGTGAAGATATAGTGCGCCTACAGAAATGAACTGCAAGTCTGCAAACAATAAATACCAAATATTTGAAACGTGGAGGGCCACCAAAATACTCTTTGCACGATTTTCTTTCATGTTGAAAAGGATAGCATGAAGACAACTTTGTTCGACAGGGACTGATCTGAATTGGTGGTAGTTTGGATACTCCTGTGAAAGAAAGTCCAACTAATCAAGTAGGAAGAAATTTTCAGAATGTGTTGATCTATGTCTCAGCCATAAGCTTACCAGCAGGGGATGGATTGTTGATTTTCGTAGGTGCGATGAACCTAACCAGTTTCATCAAGGTATGTCAGAAGCATGGTATCAATGAGTCTACAACTTGCTAACTATGATGCAAATCAAAGGACCTGGAAGAACGGGGACGTTTAAAGGTAGATATGGTGTTTCTTCCCCCAATTCTTCTCTTCTCAGTGGGAAGGGAGTCAGTTTTAACAGAATGTGTACCCATGTAATTAGTGATGTCAACCAATGGTCCAGGTGGCATTTGGAATCTTCGAGCCTTATCGTTAGTATCACTTGCATTTTCAGTACCAAAAGAACATCTGGAAGAAGGCTTGGGTAACTTTGGAATCTCATTGATAGGATGATAACCTCTTGCCGCATGAAACCTGACAGAATTTCCATTAGCCAAAGTGGTATCAGGTATAGCACGTCCCAAGGAATCTGTGTGCTTCCTATCAGGCATTGCAGGAAGGGAAAAAATTGCTGGCTCAGTTTTGCTTTCCCCCCTAATTGTCTTCAATAAATCAGTTTCACCTTTTCGCAGACGAGTTGAATTTTGCAGCTTCTCTTTGCATGGAGATGCTGAAGAGTGACCTAAAAAATTATTTGGTAACACCTCTAAATCCGATTCACCCAGAAGACTTTTTGCACGTTGAAGAGCATCACTGGAAATAGCCATTGATCTGCCGCCAGCAGTGCTGAACTTGATCGCTTGCTCACTAGAATCAGAGACAGTTGTTTTAGAAAATGTAGATTGCTGATGTGGATCCATAAGTACTTGGTTTTCAGCTGGGCCCAAGTTCATTGGGCAGCCACCAGAAACTCCACGGACTGATGCTACATCAAATCGGTGCTCTGAATTTTCCCTCTCAACATTTATCTTTGTACCTAGCTTATCCCCCACATGTCCTAAAAGTTGTGTTGAAAGGGTATTATCCTCCAAACCCAACAAAGTTGCAGCTCGAGAAACACCAACTGAAGATATATTTACAGTCCTTATGCAGCTTGTCTTGAGAGGTGAAGTAAAATTTGGAATATATTTGTCCACATTATTAAGTTGCTTGTGATTTTCTGAAAAATTACAGCTCAAATCAGAAATTTATACAGGAAGCATATTTATATGTTGAAAAGCACATGACAAACATTAATTTTCCTTTTCAAACAAATTTGATAATATTATGTGATAAACTAACCATATTACTGCATCATACAACTAGGACAACTTATTAAAATTCCCATGCTGATCATACTCATATACCTACTCCTGTGAGTGTTCATTTATTGATAATGATACAAAATCACATAAATAAGTTAATACAGCTTCCTCAAAACAACTAAAATGCATAAATCTAAATGAAGGATGCACAACAAAAGGGCGTATAGATCACCACATCAGTGGCTCATTGCTAGATTTTAGTGCAGTGGGTTTAGTTTTCAACCAAAAGGTATTGTAGGGCCGTTCCATTTCCACAGAGTCCAGCAAAAACACTACAGATTTCATAACAATAAGATAACCAATTCATGATTCAATTGTTACACAAAGAAACTACAGAAGCCCAATGAAGGCACCTTAACAATCAAGTACACATGCATGCAAAAGTTTATGAAAGGACCAATTTGTGATAACAAACACTAATCAACTCATAATAAAAGCTACTCTACATATCAAGGCAACTGAGAAACCTGAGGTTCACAGGATCAAAGATACATTAGTGCACAAGATGATTCTTTTATCAAGATAAGTTGATAATGCATTTTAAATAGATATCTGTAGAAAACTACAAATGCACTCTACTTTTACTCAGAATCTTTCAATTGGCATTATGCATACCTCTTTTCATATTGCCTTCTTCCTCCAGAACCGCCCTTGCCCTCTGCACCGATCTGTCAGTAATCAAGACTGACCTCCCAGATCCAGTTCGAAACATTGGCGGTTCACTTCCACGGACTATATATTATTAAAAAAATGTATATGTTAATGTGACAGAAAAAACATACCTAGTTTGCTTTTATGTTTTCTGAATCAAAATTTCAAATTACATGTGCAAGGACCCATTAAAGCGTAACTCAGCAACTAATAATTACCCTCTTTTATAGAGCTCCCTTCCTCCATGAGGGCATTTGCCTTATGACTTGAACTTCTACTTTGGGGTGCAAACTTCTGTATTCCAGCATGGAGGATTGGTTCAATGGCTTCTCCAGTGTCATTATATACTGAGATGCACATATGAGATCAATATTAAACTGACTGTTGACGAAAATTTATTTGTAACAACTTTCTTTGTAAAGGAGCTATTAATTGAGAACATGTAATTACCATTTTTTACTGGATCGTCACCCTCTAAGACAACATGGGCTTTCTTTCTAGAATTTTCACTTGCTGTGATAGATCTTCCTGATCCAGTTTTGAACATCGGAGTGGCAGAGCCATCAAAATTAGCTTCATCTAACATAAGGAAAACCTTTTTGTTAAGAAAAAGCAGTCCTCCTTTATCCTTTATAGACTAACAAAAAACACATGTCAATGGAAAAATCACAATGAGCAACATTTCGAGTGAAACTTACCTTCCAATTCTTTTGTAATGTTCCTTGGCTCCAGCAGTGTACTTGCTCTCTTAATTGAGCTTTTACTAACTGAAATGGACCTCCCAAACCCAGTTTGAAATAATGGCATGTGACCATCAGCCCCATAATTTTTTCCTGTTGGATGATAATGATTAATATGGCAAATATCTAAAACGCATCAGTAGTACTTCCTCCGTTTCATATTATAAGCAAATTTCTTTAAGTTTAATCATCAAAATTATAGAAAAATATAGTGACATTTCAACATAAAACAAATAAACTCTCACAATATGAAACTGATTTAGTGTTGTAGATATTGCTATATTTTCTATAAATTTGGTCAAGCTTTAAGAAGTTTGACTTTAGAAAAAGTCAAAACATCTTATTATCAAACGAAGGGAGTAGATATTCTTATTGTTCCAAATTTGACAAGATAGTAGCAGACTTAAATGAAATATAATAGGCCTTTTACAGGAAACTTCAGAAAACCATTTACCTTGAATTGAAACATCTCCATCCGGTGTAACAGATCTATCAGTCATAGTCAGACCACCACTCATCAAAACAGAAGTTGGAGTTTCGGTTTGGTAAGTGGTGGTGCAGACACCAGTAAGTCCATAGCCTGAATCCATAGGGGGAAAAAAGGCAAAACTGATGATCATGTGTGTACGATAAGAAAATAGCAAGTCTGAACACAAAGATTTCTACCTCTTCTTTTGGCATCTTCATCTAGTACTGCCCTTGCCTTTTGAATTGAGGTCTCGCTCACCGCAGCAGGCCTCCCTAATCCTGTTCGGAAAACTGGGAACTCAAAGTCAGCTTTCATGAAATCACTAAAAGCAACTGCTGAATTTACAAAACTCTAATCTTACCAATGTTTCCAGCATCTCCCCCCTTCACCACAGAGTTAGCTATTTCACTAATCAAGACTGGTCTTCGTGAACCATTTTGGAAGATCAGAGATTGGTCAGGCCTACTCAAATCATCCATATTTCCTATTATGGAAGGTATTACGTTATTAGAATATAAAAGACTTACATTTATCCATAATTAGGTAGAAGTGTTTAACTCTAAATTTACCAAGCAGCACACTACAATCTTACCTGCACTTTCATCATTTTGCTCCAGGACGGCCTTAGCTTTCTGGATAGATGCTATACTGACCGATACAGCTTTACCTGAACCAGTTTGGAACAATGGAAAGAGTCCCGTATCATCCACATCTGCCACATCTCCTGAAAGATCAGCCATTCAAAAAGTAATGGCAGGATTAGTATTCTATGTAAAACTTTCCAAGATAAAATGATAGATTATTCTGTTCAGCAGATAACCATGTTTTGCAGTTGTTTGTCCCTCCAAAACAGGCATTGCCTTATCAATGGAGCTCATGCTGATTGGATCTGTCATAACCAATTCAGTATGGAACATAGATTGTACAGGCTGTACAGCAACGACAGAATTCTCGACATTTCCTAAACAATAGATTAAAAAGATTCATTGTTATGATATGTTGTCTAGTGGTAACAACTCAAATGATCCTAAACTAACTAGAGCCAAATATACATCATCATGCAGAGTAATGAAATATTTTGCTAATTACACAGAAAGTAAGTGGATGCCAACTTTATACCTTCTAAAACAGCTCCTGCCTTCTGAATCAAGTCCTTGTTTAGTGAAACCGCCTTCCCCGATCCAGTTTGGAACATAGGAGACAAAATGTCTTTATGTACACTACCTGAATTTCATAAGAAGGTGAATTTGCCATGGAACCTTGAAAACATGTAATTAATCTATATGAACTTTCTACCTCTAGTTGCATCATCCAATCTGATCTCCAATAAGACATAGGTATAAACAAAACTTACCTTTAAAAGAAACATTTCTTTCTCCCAATTCGCGTTCCAAATCGGAACCATTGCCAAATGGTTGCCCTGCAATTCATTAAAGTATCAGCCTGGTATACAAGGCTTGGAGAAAGAGAACAGAAAGACATTGAATTCCATTCTCCCAACCAAATGACAGACGTAATACTTCAGAAAAGATAGGCAACAGCCTTTTTTAGAAAAAAAAAGAAAGAGAAAAGAAAGTGTGAGTATCTTCATCTAGTGGTGGACCAAGAAAATCATTGGAAAAACTATAGAGCAGGCATAACCAGAAGAATTGTGAGAAGTAATTCAATTGGTTTGTCCATTTTCCTATTGTTTGTTTTGTTATTCAGTGGACTGCGAGAAGTTTTCAGAACCTCAAGGTGAGTGAAATGATTTATTTTCTTCTGGTATATCTAAGAGGTGTGGATCTTCTGTGTGTTCCCAGCAGACAAAAGGAGGGCAGAAGAGCTCTTACTTCTCTTATTACTTGTTTCCTCCGCGACCTCCCCAACCAATAACTTGGCCCTCTCTATAGCCGTATCGCTGACGGCCACTGATCTCCCCAACCCAGTGCAGAACACCCCACCCTTCCCTGCACGCTCGATCGCCACGGCTCTTTCATCAGCAGCAACTAGCTTATCCAAAACTGCGATTTACACAGTAAAACAAACAGGATGCTTAGTACAATGCAGTAGCATACCAAGGTCGTAAAGGGGATGCAAGCACGGGCGTGCGCACACACGGACGAATGGAGATAAGAGGACTGAGGCAATACCTTGGGTGAAGAGGTCGGCCATCGACGGGACGCTGCATCCATCGGTGGCGCCGGGGCCTAGGGTTTCGGCCATTCGGTGGGAAAGGGGATCAGTAATACGGGCTCGTTCCACAACGAATCATACCTCGAATAGAGCGAGAGAGAGAGAGAGACCAAACCTTCGATAATCTCATCGCCCGATGGCGCATCTTCCATCGCCGCCGCATCCGGCTGCGGGTCAGGAGGAACAAGCGGCGCCTCACCGGGCACCGCCTCCGAAGGAGGCCCGTCGGAGGCCGGGATCCAGACGAGGCTCCCGTCGGGCTTCCCCCACATCTGCCACCTCCTCCGCATCCCGGCGGGCTCCCGCAGCCGTGTACAACGAATCGCTCGCGGCCGCGGCCGCGGCGGCGACGACGAGAGATATCGAGAAGACAACCAAAAAAGAAAATGAAAAATTCAAAACGGGCGGAGGCGAGGGAAAAGAAAGGAAAGTAAAGCGCGGTGCGAAATGGCAACGCGCGCCTCCTCGCTGTCGGTGGTGGACCCGGGGGATCAGGCAAGGCCCGGCCCATTAGGGGGGTGGATGACGACGGCCCAGCGACCATTTGGCTGCACGACGCCGCCGCGGCCGCCGAGGAGGATTGCTAGGGCGGCACGGCACGGCACGACGCGTCGCATCTCGCGCGTCAGCTGACCAGATCAGCCGCCGCCGACTCGTCTGCTCTCGCCACCTGTACAAACTTCCGCCACGTAGATCATCCACCCTACACTGCTACCACACCTAGTGCTAAGTATGGATAGAAATGAAACGATCGGAAATTGTGTTTATTTTATTTTATTTTACGAAACCATAGTAACAATTTTTTAAAATTTTCTAAAAAAACACAAACTACGTGCAAATTCGTACGATTCTAAAATTCCATGGTTTGAAACTCCAACGAAACTCTACTGGAAACGGGAGGTTTTTCAGATTTTCACCGACGCGAGAACGCGAAATGGCGTGACGGAACGAGGCTGCGGGGCGCCCGGTGCACTGCACTTGTTGACCACCGCCGAGCCAGCCAAGCGCGCCGCGGTTGCCTCCGAGTCCCACCACGTCAAAACCGAAGCCCAGGCAGGATGCTGCGCGACGACGACCACCACCACCACAGCGGCGGCGCCACCACCACCAGCAGCAACGCCTCATAGAGTAGAGAGAGAGAGAGAGACGCCGCCACCGACACCATGCCCCGCTTCACGAGACGAGGCGGCGTGAGGTGAGGTGAGGTGAGATCCGGGTGCTCCGTCCGTCCGGGGAAGATCTGGCAGGAGCAGTAGCGAAAGGGGGAGGAGAACGGTTGTTGGGAGCGGGGGGAGGGGAGGAGGAGGAGGAGATCTCTTCTTCCCGCTCAATGGAGCGGGGGGAGGGGAGGAAGGGAGACTGCTCCGCGCAAGTGAGGTGAGCTGGGTTCCTGACTCTTTCTTTTTCCCTGCGATGAGTCTCTGGGCATTACTGATGCTGCGGTTGCGGAGTAGCCGCGACATGGAATTGGTGCGTGCTTGTGTGCTAACTTGTTCTCGGTGGTGATTCGTGCTATGAATTGTTCATGTTTAGCTAGAGCAAGGATGTCTGTTCATCCATCCAATCCGCTTCCATAACGTTTTCGTTTGATTTTCGTCGCGTTTATTCAGACGGGAATTAGCGTTCGACGAGATTCAGAACAGCATCTAGCGGTTTGCATGTGTTAAATCGTGTGAGATAGTATTGCCCTTGAACCGGTTGGCTTTGCACGCCATTTGCTTGGTGGAATGCCACAATTAAAGTTTCTTTTGAGGGCTGCTTACTGCTGATTGCTCGTTGTCTCCTTGGTTTTTGGAGAAATGAAAAGGGATTCTGCTTTTGGCTTGTTTCAACTTTTCATAGCTTCCATGGCATGTGGTTTTGGTTTGACTTGCAATGCTCAGCTGTGTGAAATTATTGAGTTACCTTGTTTGTTGGGTCAGGAAGAAGAGAACGCGAAGGAAAAGCGATGGCCCTGATTCAATCGCTGAAACCATCAAGTGGTGGAAGGAGCAAAACGAGAAGCTTCAGGAGGAGAGTAGCTCAAGGAAAGCACCGGCCAAGGGGTCCAAGAAAGGGTGCATGGCAGGGAAAGGAGGTCCTGAAAATTCAAACTGTGCTTACCGCGGTGTTAGGCAGCGGACATGGGGTAAGTGGGTTGCTGAGATCCGTGAACCCAACCGTGGCAGGCGCCTATGGCTAGGATCATTCCCTACCGCCCTGGAGGCTGCACATGCATACGATGAGGCGGCGAGGGCAATGTATGGTCCAACAGCACGTGTCAATTTTGCGGATAATTGCGCGGATACCAACTCTGGTTGCACCTCAGCACCTTCATTGATGATGTCTAATGGGCCCACCACTGTTCGGTCTGATGAGAAGGATGAGCTGGAATCTCCTCCTTTCGTGGTGGTTAATGGGCCAACAGTGGTGTTGCATCGGTCTGGTAAGAAGGATGCATTGGAATGTGTAATCCCTGATCAGCAGCTTAAAAAAGAAGTGAGCAATGACTTGAGAAGTACATGTGAGGAACAGGAGACAATGGACGCATGTCAATCGGAAGGGAGTGTTTTACACAAAGAAGTGAACGTAAGTTATGATTACTTCAATGTTCATGAAGTTGTTGAGATGATAATTGTTGAATTGAGTGCTGATCAGAAAATGGAAGTACATGAAGAGTACCAAGAGGGAGATGATGGGTTTAGCCTTTTCTCCTATTAGAGCTGTAGTTATGCTGCAGGTCAATAGGAATATTTCATTTAGCCTCTAGGGAATACTTCAAATATCTGCAACCTGAAGCTTTGTAGTCATTTACGGTTTTCATCTTACTGGGTAATAGCTTTATATATACTATAAGTCAACTGGTACAAGAAGTTGTACTGTGTGTTTAGTGCACTGTGGTAAAAATGATTCCATATTTAATGAGCTTACGTTGTTAATAATTTTGCTTATCTTAGTGTTGTTGAACTCAGGTTAGATCTTGAAAATGAGTGGCACATACTTCAAGCAGGATTTTAGGATTGCATTAAATTACTCAAACACATATATTAGGAAGTTATTTCTGGATGCATAAAAGTATGATAAAGTACAATAGTACAATGTTACATGCATATGGATTTTTAAATACCTAGCATACTAGTACAGCATTATAGGCTCATAGCGCTCTATGGTCATTCAAACTACTAAAAGATACATCATGGAAATTCTGTAAGGGGAAGTTGCAGACATTCTCTGAATTCAAGCCGCCTTGTTTCACTGTGAAAGGTCTTCTGTTTGTTAGGCCAGTATGTCAGCCAAATCCAGCCTTTGATCTCCCAGTCCATGGTCTTCCCTAGTGCTGCACCACAGACCTTCCACCAGACACTGTCGCCATATTCATCACGTGCAAAAATGACGCCACCCTTCTTTGTGAATGGGCGATACACAGTTGAGTACCTGTCACGAAACCAGGCCCTTGGCTGAAGCAGGGAGAGCTTGGAAGGCTTTGAGGAATAAACCTCCCTTCCGTTTACACCATCGTGCAGAAACCAGTTCAAGGTTGCAGTGTTCCCATGCACAGACTGTTCAAATTTCCAGGGTTTCATGGCCAGTGTGAGGCTTTCGCTGACTGATGCCTTCAGACCAAATGAGTTTGGGGGGTCAAATGAACCTTCAATGCCCTTCTCAAGGCCAAATTCATGCGTGGGGTTGTCGGAGGACTTGCTGACTGAAACCGACAGGACCTCTGATTGTTGCATAGGTGTGATTTGCAGCATGACACGTGATGGAAAGTGCTTCTCCTCAGAGCCAAGTCCACGTTCGGTCATAAGGATCTCAGAGACCAAAGAGTCCACATCACACCTGAGATGAATCCACTGTAAGTGTTGTTGTTGGTTTTAAATAATACACGTATGTTGTTTTCCTTGTGCAGTTAATTGTAACTTGTGACACATTTCAGTTTTTATATTAGATTTCTTTCAAGGTCTAGGCAACTCTGATTGAACTACCTAACTTGAGTTTTTATCCAGATGATATATAGGGAGAAACATGTTAGCTAACTATACATGATTTCTTTCTCAGGTTCAATGTTACCTTATTTTAGGCATCAGTCAAATTATTTTCTAGCTAAACCTTTAGCTGCATTTTGCATGCCACCAACTTAATTAGTTTCCCTGACTGATATTAGTCACCTCAGGAGTCAGGATAAGGAATTTCTTTTACCTAAATTAAAGAGGTTTATACAGTTCATCTGAGATATAATCAAATCCTTGTATAAATTACTGACCTTATGTTATCCACCTTTAATTCAACATCAATCCAGTTGTTCTTTCTGATTGTTTTGTAGGCAAGCTGAATCACACCTTCAAGTTGCTGATAAGTAAGCGAAAACAGAAGGCGCTCATCTTGTGTTGGCACTGCAGGTTCTTCCATGCCCATGGCAATGACTGGGCAGTACAGCTGGACCTTCCAGAGCCCGCTTGCTGAAAGAGCATATGAGAACAGTGGTGATGGCGCCCCAAATGAATGGTGTGAGGATCGTAGCTCAACAATCCAGTTAGTCACTGCAAGATTCATTGCCTGCATCCATTGGTCCTCAAGGTTTGCTCCTAACATTCTGACAAGGGTCTTTGCAGCATCTTTGCACTTTGGCCCAGTCAGCTGTGTTCTCAGGGATTCCAGGCATTGATAGCGGAGATCATGGGGAGCCTCATAGATGCAAACTAGGAAGGCCAGGGACAGGAAAACTATGTTAAACACGCCCTTCAGATTGCCTTGAATCTGTGCTCCAGGAAACCGAAAGGACGGTTTCTTGTCTGGTCCATATTGCAGCACCCTGTCCACAATGTCGACAAACAACTCTAGCATTTCTTGTTCATCTAGAGCCCTCTGTGTCTTTGATTTCAGGTGGACTGGTTTTGATGTCCACAGAGAAATCGGTACACGGCAATTTGCAAAGATGGAGAAGGTGACAAAGGAGGGCTGTGTCGGAGGGGTTTTGACAACCGATAGGTTAATCGATGGCTGTGATGATACTGATGCTGATGGCATGGGGCAGATGCAAAGGGACATGGCGTTGGAGCGCCACTGGGAGAATGGAGGTAGGTTGGTGATCCAACCCCATACATCGAGAGGAAAGTTGTGAGCCATTATGTTGCTGAAAACTTGAGATGGTTTTGTGATGAGAATGTGCCAATATGGTGTGGTTATATAGAGGAAATGGATGGTGTTCAGTGGATAAAGGTTTGGCTCATCCATGATTGAGTCTAATGAAGCAGGGCAAAGTTTTGTGGTAAGGCAGATTCTTGGTAGTATCTAGCCATTGATCTTAGGGATTTCTGTTATCAACTGGAGTCCGAAGAATCTCCCTTTGTGCGTTGCACCGGTGCTAAAGCCAAAAGGTAACCTGCAACCTGCTATACGGTATACTTATGATATACCAAACCAAGTTTGCTAATGTTGTAGTCAAGAGAATATAACGTGGTTCTAAGCAAGAAAGCGGGAAACAAAATCTCAATGGTTTGGTGGAATGGATTAGTTAAGATTGATTCTGGATAACTCATTTCATTAAGGACCTAATGACACCAAATTTGTGGCGTGAAAGGTTAGTTTATGTGCGAGGAATGGAAACTGTGTTGTCTAACTGGAAATTGGAACCTGGTGCATCTCGACTCTTCGCTTCCGTAAAGCTTCAAACTAACCGCCGTCTTTTCCCTTACGCTTACAAGTTTAATGTTACTAAATTTTAAAAATTATATTTAAAGATGATTTTAGAGTTTCTTTATAGTAGTTTGTTTTGCGGTATCGTTAAGAACACGTATATAAAACTTTATTCACAAATTATTTTTAAATTGTTAATAATTTGTTAAGCTTATGTTTATAATAAGCAAAAACAAAGGGGGGGCTCTGGATCGAGTGTTGTTAATATGCCTGTATGATCTTATTGAGGATTGTACAATCCAGCTTCTTATTGCACGCGTCGCAGCCAGAATTTGGCGACAAGCAAAATGAGAGGTGCACAAAGGGGAGGTTTATTTGGGGTCATACGCATCTCGTAACTGGAGAGAATCCTTCACCTGAATAGCTTGTTCTTCAAGCTTGAGCAAAAGCTTTCCTCCTGTGCTAGGCGGTTAGGCAGGCCTGCAGCTGCAGGTTATATGACTTGAGAGGTTAGGCTCATATTCTTTGCTTAGCGCCGTTGCTTTTGCATTCAACTCCACCAACGCATAGATTCCCCCCCCCCCCCCCCCCCCCCCGAACTGCCTCTGACTAATACACAGCACAAAGGCGAATGCAACATTGCTAACAGTAGCTGGTAATCAACGGATCACTCATGCAATTGCCTCTTGACTAATTTCCACTTGCTCCCAGTCCCAGCAGCACATCTCCGAAACATCACGGCTCGTTGTTTGGCTTTTTCAGATAAAAAGTCAAACGGTATATTTGTAAACGAAAAGTAATTTATGAATAAAATTTTTATATATGTGTTTTTAGCGATCAAAAACAAATACTGAAAAATAAACTACAATAAAAAAACATCAAAATCAACTTTAATTTAATATTGAAAATTTAAATTTTAACTTATAAGCATAAGAAAAGCAAAAATACGAGGACGCAAAATTTAGAACTTCCTAACCATATGTACAATCAGCAGCTAAATTCTGTCATTCGAACTTCTCCAGGTATAACTGGTGTCCGGTAGACAGTCAAGTTCAGGCGACACCATCTAATCTTCAATGGTTATCCTAAACGAATAGAAACAACAACGAACAGAATAACTACGGGGTGATCCAGAAAGGAGAAGAAAAATCCAAGAGACGTGGTGCACAGAATAGGTTTCTCTCAACCCTGCAGCTGTCCGGAAAGAAGGTGTTTTGCGCGTTGCGGGCGCTGTGCAGTGCACTTGTGCTATACAAAACCGGCGAGGAGTGGAAGCCCGATCGAAATGTGAGATGTCCACTTCTGCAGACCTATCAAACGGCAACAGCACATGCGAAAGCCCTCTTCCCTACTGCCTTGGAACCAGAGGTCGACCAGCCTTGGCCCTCCTTGTAAACCTCAACCTGTGAAATCAAAAACAAAAATGGAAAGAAAGGAAGCAACTGCAACAGGGAATGGAGAGAATATACTGGGGTAGAACTCACAGTTTCAGCATATTTTTCGCTGCTTTGGATCCCGCCAAGGAGGTACGCGTTGCCGTCCACTGCAACCGCACATCCGTATGCTCTTGGGACGCTAAGCGGGCTGCCCGTTCTCCATGAATTGGCACGGGTGTCAAGAATCTCTACGCTGGACAACGTGGTATTTCTATCCTGGCCACCCAGAGCATATCTGAAAAAAATAAGTTCCCATGTTAGAGCAAAGTATTATAGCAGGTTGAAAGACGGCTAAATGTTGAGGTGGAGTAGAGAGAGAAAAAGTGCTCGACCTCAAGAATCAAGAAACTTTGTGATTGAGCCAAATGAATCTTGTATTAATGAAGAAAAGTTAACTACTATATGAGTGGACTGAGACTGAGATAAGAGTAAAAAAGTCTTACAAACGGCTTGTTGCCTATATTATTAGCCTTGCTCTTAGATGCAAGTCGTGGATTATCAGGTTTATGTTGGATAGCGTCATATTAAAGAAAGTAATTGCTAGACTGGATCTGTGTGTGTTTTTTTGTTTTCTGTAACAATCCGACTAGAGGACGGGATTCTGTTCGGACGAGATAAATTTTAAATCAAATAATGGCAACTGATATCATCTCGTATCATTCGCACCGCACGGCGAGATAGCACAAAGGGTGTGGGGGAGCCACGTGCTGGAGAATGAGCCGGCGGAGGGGAGTAGGCCGGAAGGAGATTAGCGGCAGCAGCGAAGCCCGCAGAGGAAGCAGTGTGGCGTGGAGATCAGCACGGAGAGGAGCAGCGCGGAGCGGAGACATGGGTGCACGGGGAGACAGCGCCGGAAGCGCAGGCATGGGGGGAGGCGCGCCAGCGATGAAGGAGCACATGGCCCCAGCGCAGGGAAAAAAGCGCCGAAGAAAGACGGATTGTTCATTAAATCTTCCTATTAGGACAGAACGACCTGCCGTAAACTTTCTGATTTTTGAAATCACATGGCCTCAGTTAATTACATGCAGAAAAAGGGAGAAAAACTCACAGTGAATCCCCCAAGGCGACTACTGAATGGGATCCTCTTCTTGTGCCCATACTTGGAAGTTGGGTCCAGAAACCTTCCCTTGGATCAAACCTCTCTGCTGATCTGTGCATAGGAAGGTCTGAGAATGTATTCAAAACAAAATCATGTAAAGTATGGTGAGAATGGTGAGGGTGAATCATAACTGTAAGTACATGTTGCCATCATAACCACCAATTACATAGAGAACGCCATGTAATTCAGCTGCAGCAGGAGCACATCGCTGGAACAATAAAATACACGAAGCTGAAGTGGATATATTGGTCAAAACACATTGAAAATATGGACTGATTTTGCATGTTACTCCCTCCGTTCCTCCATTTCACAATGTAGCCTTGCCTAGATTTTTATAAATGCTAATGAATCTAAACATATATATAAATTATATACATTCATCAATTGATGAATTTAGACGAGTCTAGTATAAAACGGAGGTAGTAGATGAAGTAGAGCAATCCATGTGTATGAGATTTGTTTCAGTCCAATAAAAAGAACCTCGAGGTACCGGTACCTTACGGTACCAAATCGTTTCTAGTCGTATCAAATCGTTTCCCACCATTAGTTCTAGCTGAATAGAATGTGCGCTGTTAGATCCAACGATTAGAAACGATTTGGTACCACAAGGTACCGGTACCTCAAGTATCAAATCGTCTCCCACCATTGGTTCTAGCTGAGTAAAATGTGTGTTGTTAGATCCAACGATTAGAAACAATTTGGTATCGCAAGGTACTGGTATCTCGAGGTACTTTTTGTTAATTTTTAATTTTTGTTGGACCGTAAAATTGCTCGTATACTTAATTATTCTAGACCTCATAAATCCTTAAAATTTCCCTGAACAACAATTTACATTGAAACAGCCTGAATTTGAAAAATATTTCGCATACAAGTCCTCAAAAGGTAGCTTAGATTAGACGTACAAATGGTCCAACCCTGTTAAGATTAGCGCCCAAACAGCAACTCACTGACACAGAGTCAGCCTAGACACTACTCCCTCTCTGTCAAAAAAAAAAAGAATTCTTCGGTTTTTATGTCCAAGACCAGCTGTTTTATTTGAAAATTTTTCAGAAAATTAGAAAAAAATTAGTCACACATAAAGTACTATTCATGATTTATCATCTAATAAAAACAAAAATATCAATCATAAAATTTTTTTGAATAAGACAAAGAGTCAAAAATTAAAGATAAAAAATAAAAAATTGATTTATTTTGGGACGGAGGGAGTAGTGCCCAAACAGCTAGCTAAATTCTAAAACACTCAAGATAGTTTACCATGAGAATGAACCTTTTTTACTGACTGACGACATGTAAACATGATCTAATGATAGTACAAACTGTCCTTCAAGCAGCATTAATTTTTTTTTAATAGTGAGCAGCATTATTCATCTTGAAAAAGAAGTAAGCGATTATCGGCATTTTTCTCATGCAGTTCAAACAGCCTTTCTTTACAACACATTTTGTTCCCGAAGCATATTATAAGAGCAATTTTACAGTAATTAAGAAGGTGACCTGAGGTACCATTTTTTTCTATATAAATTTTGGTATCTCTTATTACCTTAATACTAGGAGGTAGCTAATCAAAGACCGTAAAATTGCTCATATTATAAATCGTGAGCCTTATCACAAAAATCACAACAAGAATATAGCATGGTAAAGACCAAAAGCATATTATATTGGCAGCAATGGTTGGTACATTCTACTCAATATAAGTGTATAAGGGAGTAGAGACCATACAGGTTGCTGCATAGACAAACCGTATATCCATTTCCCTGTTGCTGGTTCAAACATCTCAACTTCTGAAAAAGATTGAGACCCATCACCCCCACCTATAGCAAATATTTTATCATTCAAGGTAGCTCCAGCAAGATGCCCTTTCTCATGATTCAAGCAGGGCAATGCTATCCACTTATTGGCTCTCCTGTTGTAGCATTCCACTGCAATAAAACAAATGCAGATAGTCAACAGCTTGCTTGTATAGAGTACTACATTTGGCAAGTCGATTATCGAATAAAGTTTACCTGAGTTGTACCACAAACTATGCTTGCCATTCCAACCACCAAAAGAAAATACATGGCCCTTTAATGTGGCAACAGCCGCATATGCACGGGCTGAGCTCATCGGCATTAGAGTTTCTAGTATGTCCGTTGCAGGGCAATATGAATCAAGGGATGGCAACCAGTTAATGCCATTATGGCCACCCATTAGGAGTATTTCACTGAAGAGTGGTGCTGAAGATCTATGCTCCAATTGCAATTTCTCAAACTGTTGTTTCAGTTCCTCAACTCTTCTTTCTGTGCCCTTTACCAATTCCTTCAACGACAAAATTTCTTGATCTGAATCAATCTAGAATGTGCAAACCATAATCAAGATGCGACCTTGCACAGGTGAACAGCATAATTAACTCGATATCAAGTACATCTACAACATAGAGAAAGCACCATATGCTAGTTTGGTTTTCCGATTCGATTTTGAATATGATTTAGAATCCACAAAACCATAGACATACGGACAAGAGATAAAGCCAATAAGGAAAACGACTTCATCTATTTATACTTTTCTTCTTTAAACGAAGAGATCCTACTGATTTTTAAGCAAGAAGGAAGTACCTGCTTTTTTTCCATTGCTTCAGTCTTCTTGGATAAATTGATGATAATTTGATGCATCTATTTACAAATGTCAAAAATAGCATAGCATAAACATCAGATCAAAACATATAAATTGTCATGCTGAAATAAGGGGCACAAGGGAAAAGGGTAAGAAAAGGTATGGACTAGCTTAAGGCACCTCAGTATATCCATGGCATTGCACAGAGGGTGTATTATCTTTCACAGATGTGTCAGACTGAGATGTGGCACAAGATGAATCTTTGGGGAAAGTAGCAGCAAGCCATGTATCCTGGCGTATGCATTGAACTGAAGCAGAAACAAGAGCATCCTCTGAGGAATGGGCTTCCTTCTGTTGTGAAGAAGACAGCTCTTCCATTTTAGCATGCTGGTCATCATTCACAGTTTCTTCATCTTCCTTGATCGAACCACCAACCAGATCATCATAGTCAGAAGCATCTTTGTCAATATTGCTCCTTGATGTTGTGCTTTCATTAGCATAGTTGACATCTAGATCAGGCAAGGAATATGAAACGATATCATGTGAATGTGATAAAACACTGAATTGATTCACATCCTTCACATCATGCTCACTCTTCACTTGCTCAGAAACACATGTTTTTGCTGTTAGAAACGGCAGAGGTCCATCCCATGCGTTTGGAACTGCGTGAGCGGTAGCAGGTCTTGGCATAGCACGAACAGGAGCAGGTGCAAACAAAGAAATCAAATCTCTTGTTTGTTTATGGTCTAGCTCAAAATAGAAGTAGCTAGGTCTCTCCTTGCTGAAATAATTGTTTATAAGTACACTTTTGTATTTGTCTTCTGGAAGTGGATGACACTTAGTCTTGGTAGAGAAGCGGACCTGAAGAGCACAAATAAAACACAATGCATATGAAATCATAACCAGAACAAAGATCAATACACGTAAATTTTATTTTATTTTCTATATATACCTGTGCAGGAAATGGTGTTATCGTACCACCAGTTGGTTCAGACATCCAAGCAAATTGGTCAATACAACGCTGGCCAGGGCTTGTAGCCTCGAAAATACCATGCAATGATCTGTCAGTAGAATTGAATAGAAAGAGAGGCAAGCCAGGCTTAACATTCTTGACATACACGATATGGCGTGGAGGCAAACCTATCAAACAAAAGGCAAGCCAATGGATTCAAATTAAATGAGAAGTTTAAATGAACGTTCATTAGCAATATGTCAAATTTCCTGAATAAAAGCAGTCATAAGCATATGGATACATACATTTGGATGGAATTAGGATAGGTGAAAAGGGACATGTACTAACCAAATAATTGTTTAGCGAAGCATTCATCAAATGTGTTGCGATTGCAACAAAATATCACCCCTCCTAGCTCCTTTTGCGGGAGCTCACGTAGTTTTTCCTGCTCTCCGTACCGTGGTGCATCGGCTTGGCGTTGTGTTGGCGTTGTGGGACTGTCGGTCTTAGTCCTCATTCCACCACCCATTCTTTGGGGTATTATCAACCATTAACAAACATGAGTGAACATGCAGGTATACAGCAGTAGCAATATCATGTACGGATAAGTTGTCACAGAAAACAACACAGGGTATTTATAATGAAACATCCAGATATTATTTGAGTTGTTCCATTATCTGAAAAGATATTCTTTGGTAGACGTCAAAGGTTTACCGCAAAAACTCCATGCATGCCAACATTTCAATATCATAGCCACAGAAATCTTTGACTAGTCTCAAAGTTACAACTGAAATACATCGCAACATGCGGTAAACCACTTTGTAATCTGAATCTACCACCGACAAAACCATTCAGCCATCCACCTGCCCCCTCAGAGCTCAGAAGCTAATTCCACGTCAACACACGAACGCCTCAGTGTCGAAAGGATCACTAAAATTACTCATCACAACAGCCCCCCCCCCCCCCCCCCCCCCCACACACACCCACCCACCCACCCACCACGAAAAAATACGGATCAAGTTAAAACCGGTACCATAAGCTTCACAGGAGTCTGCCACAATAAAACAGCAGAATTCGAAATCTACTATGGGCCATTGTTCTCCCGTTCTTCTAGCAAAATATATTAACAAAATCCAAATAAAATCCCGCCCCCATAAACCCAAACCTGGGCGCTAGGATTTCAAAAAACACAGCGATAAGCGATTCATCTCCATAAACTGGTTTTAAGTCACCAAAAACTGCATAGATGAACTGTAACGACGAATAAAGCGCAAAACAATACAAACAAGCAGCGCAACACTCGCACACGAACTGCTAAAATTGCCAAGCGAAAACATGCACAATAGCTACGCCTAAATCCAACGAAAACCTCGTTGAGAAACCTCGAACTGCGATTCCGCACTGGCAAAACCTGCGCACTCCAACCACATTCCCCCCCCCCCCAACTCCCCCAGATTCCAATTCAAAACCATCTTAACAAACCCATCAACTGTTCGACCACCATGGAACCCTCCCCCTTAAACCCCACCACCAAACGGCACAGCATCCACCACCATTCCAGCGAACGATACCACCACCGAACGGCACGGCATTCACCACCATTCCAAATATCCAGTGAGCAATCCTCACCACGCGAGCCCCAACCCCCTCACCCCAAAACCCTCCGACCACCTCGAGCCAATAAACCCACCCAAAAAAAACCCCGAAACATGGAGGAAATCCAGCACCAAATCGAGGACAGGTCGCTTACCTGCTGCTCGGGCCGTCGGGCGCGATCGATCGGCGGCTGCCGCCGCCGCCTCCCTCGACTCCGATCAACTACCACCAGCAGGGTCAGCCGTCAGCGAGCTGCAAACTGCAAAAGCATCGATCACCACCCTCTTCTGCGCGTGTTGCGAGTGGATGGGTGGGCGTAGCGCGTGCCGTGCTCGTGCCAGGTGGCAAGGAGGGGTTTATATAGAGAGGCGGAGATCACCTCGCTAATCCCCCGGGCCCCGGGCCGGTCGGGTCACCGGGGACTTAGGAGACGCCGCTTTGTCTGTGTGTGTGCCACTGGTAAGTGGGGCCTCACCTGGATGAGGGGCGTGGTGAGAGTAACGGGTGGTAAGGAGCACCACGTACTTCTCGGGATTCTAATTCGTGCAAAACTTGAGCGAAATTTCTTTCTATAGCGAATTACTACGTACCCTTCGTCATAGTTTTTCTTTTAAAAATCCTCCAAACCAGACTGCCCAAAGTTCATTTTAACTCTTTCTTTTATATATATGTGCATCCAAAGTACCATTCAGTTCCATAATTATTACGGTATCATTTTATATAAAAGTGTAATCAAAATTTTAAAATTTTAACTATTAATAATTTTCAAATATTTAGTTTGGAAACGCCAAAACAACATGTATACATAAGTCTTAAAAATATTATTTAAATAAAAGTAACATTTTATTTTTTCTAAATATAGGTTCATAAAATTATATTCAGATATACTGGATAATTAAAGACCGTGGTGTTGATTAAAATAAGGGTGCGTTTAGATTCTAAAAACTTTTGGAACAAATGTCACTCATATGTTTGATCAGATGTTAAAAAAGGTTTTTGGATACAAATAAAAAAATAAATTATAGATTCCGCCAACAAACTGCGAGACGAATCTTTTGAGCCTTCACGATTTCTCCCATGTTTCTTATTTTATCTATATTTAATATTCTATTTACATGTCTAAAGATTTAATGTGATTTTTTAGAAAAAAAATTAGGAATTAAAGAGGGCCTGACGAGTGATATCAAACCGAAGCAAAAACCCGTAGTACGTCGATGGAGGCTAGTGCTAGTGCTACAAATCCGTACAACTAGAAGGATTCGAAGATTTTCGAAAGCATCCACCGCCTGCAGCCTGACATAAAGTCTGAGAAAGATGACAGCTGAGATGAAAATAAAGTTGACCAGTCACAAAGCATGCTTCCCTTTCGTTACTAGCACATCGTGCATAGTAGCAACCAAATTTTATTAAGAACATCGTTAGCATATTATTAAAATTTGATATATACTACTCTGGCTAAAAAAAAGACAATTTATGAGTTTTTTAGATTTAGCGTTTGACCATCCGTCTTATTTAAAAATTTTATTAAAAATAAAAAAAATTAATCATATGTAAAGTACTATGCATGTTTTATTACGTTGTAACAATAAAAATATTAATCATAACAAATTTTCAAATAAGACAAAGAGTTGAAAATTCTATAAAAACTCAAAAATTCATTTATTTTGGGACGGAGGTTGCAGGTATCAATTACTTTTTATAAAAATTATAAAAATAATTTATGGTAAAATAGGTAACAAATTCACACCACTCTTGTATAAGATCGTAGATATAGCCCATGCATACCACTCATGTTATGAGCTAGAGCATCTTCAACAGATGCCACATTTCACTCTTCAAGCCAAAATTTGACAATTGTGACATAAAAGAGCCCTTCAACAGACTGGTCAATTGGATAGCCAAGCCATCCGGCTGGCCAAATTTGGCCAGCCAAAATGACTTGCTATATGGGGCCCACGTGTGGGGCCCATAGTATAACTCTCCCTCTCTCTCCTCCTCCCAGCGACCCCAGGCGAGCGGCATCTCTCCTCTCCTCCTCCCAGTGACGCCCGCAACTACGCAAGGCCACCGACGGCGCTCATATCTACCTCCACCGCCACCGTCCGGCTGGCCAACCCCCGCCGCCTCCCCCACGCTGGCCGCCATCGACACCCCCGCCGTCCGCGCTCGGCGACTTCCCCGAACGTGGCGGCCGCCACCGCCCGAAGCTGCGCCGCCACCTCCCCCACGCCGCTCCGACGCCGCCGCCAGCTGCCGCCTCCCCCGTGTTGACCGCCGTCGCCCCGGTGCCATACCCACTCCACCGCCGCATGTCTCTGCCGCATGTGCTAGAGAGATAGAAAGAGAAATGGAAAGGGGGAGAGGAAGAGATTGAAGGAGTGGGAGAGGATGACATGTGGGACCCAGCTGTTATGATCTGAAATAGAGAGGGTGGATTGAGAGGCTGTTAGAGTAAAAAACGAATTTAAGTGGCTAAATAAAATATGTATTTGAAGAGTCCAATTTAGACTGTCTGTTGGAGATACTATTACGACCCTACCTACTAGTAATACCATATTTCACGAGAGTGGACGGACCGTGTAGGCAGTGATCATGTACCACATTGGAGACGGATTATCCATAAACGGCATGAACCAGTCCTATTGGAAAAAAATGCGTAATACGGTAGCTCGCGTCGTTAGAAGCTCCAGATATTGTAACGTGCATGGAGATTGCATATCACCAGAAGCTCTCCACATTGTGATGTGCGTGGAGATAGCAAATTTCAGCATGTACTTGATCGTCTTGTTATTAATTGATTAATTAGTACAACACCCTCTCCCTCGACAAAAATCAAAAAACAGAATCACACGGACGTATGGTAAGAGCATCTCTAACAGTTTCTCCAAATCTCACTTTTCAAATATCTATTTAGCAACTCTTTATTTTATTTGTCAACCCAAATTCGTTTTTCACTCCAACAGCTTCTCCATTCATCTTCTCTATTTTACGTCAATGACATCAAGGTCCCACTTATCAGCCTATGTACCATCTTTTCTCTCCCTCTTTCTCTCTTTCCTCCTCTTTCCTCCTATCCTTCTTCGCTCTCTTCCTCACTCTCCCTCCTGTGCGAGGCAGCGGCGGCGACCACGGGCGGCAGCAGCGGCGGCGACCGTGGGCGGCAACGGCGACCGCGCGAGGCAGCGGCAGCGGCGGAGGCCCACGCGTGACGGCGGTGACCGCGCGAGGCAGCGACGACCGCGTGCCCGAGCGGCGACGACGGTGGATGGGATCTGGAGAGAGAAGGAGGGAGATGGCGACGGTGGCGACCACGTGCGGCCGCGGCGGTGACCGCGTGCGGTGGCGGGCGGGGCGGTCGCTGCTGGCGACTGTGGTAGCGGAGGTCGGCGCCGACGCCGGCGACTGGCTTGTGCGGCGGCTCGTGCTCCTCCTGTGCTGTGCTCCTCCCGTGCTCTCCTATTGCGTGTGGGTGGGGATGGTGGAGATGGGTAGGGTGGGGCCCACTATTGGCCAGCCAAATGGAGTGGTCAAATTTGGCCAGTTGGGGGAGGGTTTTGGCCAGTCGGATGGCTTAGCCATCCGATTAGAGAGGCTGTTCGAGTAGATTTTTTGACTAGAATGACTAAAATTTGGCTTGAAGAATGAGATAAGGCATCTGTTGGAGATGCTGTAAGCAAACTTGACGTGCATGAGCCATAATGCATCTGCAGTGCCACATATGAGAGTATATGAGTAGCAGTCGTTGGGCTTGAACAACTGGCCCAATTAAAGAAAACCATTCCAGATGTTTGGGCTCGGATTCAACTAGTAGTGCCCCAATAGCGGGCCCAGCAAGTGTTCGCATCAAACTCTCCAGCCTGACCAGCCAACGTACGGAATTTTTTGAAAATTGAATTTTATTTTATTAAATAATTTATAAATTTAATTTTGTATTTCAAAAAAATCATAAAACTAACCTCTCTAGGACGGCCGGAGATTAGTTTTGTAACTTTTCAAAATGCAAAATTAAATTTGTAAATTATTTAATAAATAAAATTCAAAAAATTCCCAACGTACGCACCGTTCGTGCGCACCGTGCGGAGTCCGAATCTTAAAGCAGAACATGTTAGGTGCACCCACCGCGATGCACGAGGAGGGCGCCCACGTGGGCCCGGGACCCGCGCGACGCCACACGTGTCAGCGCGTGGCGCGACGGATCCGATCGGGCGGCCGCGCGCGGTGCTAGTTTCCCACGTGTGGGCGGGGGCGCACTGCGCACAGTCACACACGCGTACGTGCGCGCTAGCTAGCTAGTGGCGTACACCTACTCACTACGAACGTACCGTGCTCGTACGCGCGTACACGATCGAGGCAGCGTGTGTTTAAAACTCCAACTTGCCGCTCGATACGATCGATCGATCTCACGCACGGTTCAGAAAATTAGTAACGCCGCGAGCTGAAAGAATCTACTCCATGTAGTGGAGCCACACGGGTTCTCATATGCAATACTCCTACTTGTTCATGCGTGTTTGAGCGGAATTTTCGCCATGTAATTTACAAAACTCATATAAGTAGATTCACTCTAGAAGGATCTTTATTCACTGTTCATTTCTCGCTATTTTAATTTCCCAAATTATTTTCTTTTATTTACAAGCCTAAACAACTGAATTTAACAGCTATTTTTTCCATCCCAAAATATATCTAATATTTACAATTTTGTCACAATAATAACTTCTATACCTATATTATTGTTTAACTAATCATAAGCTTCTGCTATCAAAGTTCTCCACCTCCCGCTCTTCTTATCCAATTATAAATTTTATCCCATTTGATTTCAATAATTTTTAATCACAAAATTATAAAAATATTTTAGTATATAGAAAAGTTTTTTTTACATCATTTAGAAGCTTAATTGGAAAGCGTACCCTTATAAATCCAAAATCAATAATAAGAAAATAAGGGATGAAACTTTGTTATTTTTCTAAACAAGTGGATTTTGAAGCTGTCCATAGTTGAGGCTCTTTTAAAACGCAGAAATTTTCACAAGATTTAGCTCAAAACCTCTGAGAATCTCTTGAAATTTCTCCACTCCAAAGATGTTCTTCTTCACATGCTTGGGCCGGGCCTCCTCAACTTGCACTGAACAATATATTATGTAGGTCTCGTCGGCTGGTCGATCTGTCGAACTAAATTGTAAAGCTACCTAGCAATGCAAACTTGCCCTGCAACGCAATCTAGCTAGCTTAGCTGAAACACGGTGGCCAGCATGCATCAACGCGTGCATTGCGTTGACCGTACTGACCGAGAGCCAGAGAGAGAGAGAGAGAGAGAGAGAGAGAGAGCTATAGCTAGCTAACCGCACAATAATTTTTGGCACAGCTTGGCTTGTCGTTGCGTTTCAGCTCGGCTAATCACTAGATTAGTTCAGCGTATGGTAGCACGTCGAATTAACATACTAACTAATCAGCTCAAAAGCTAGCTAGCTATAGTATTATACAATCCATCAGAAGTAACAAGACTAGCTTTTCTTAGCTCTTAGCTTGTAGGCTAGCTTCTGGCCTGTTTCATTCACCTTAATTCTACTACGAAAAGATTAAGATGTTGCACGGCCAGGTTCATCTGTTAATTAACTTATAGATGCAGGCAGGCACCAAACAATTAATCAATGGAGGCATTAAACAAATCCATGCTACCTAAACTCCTATATCCAATTGAGAATTCACACAATCACACTTGTAGTATAATCAGCTAGCTAGTAGCTTGCAGCACTCATGCATGCATGCAATGGAAGCACTCATCAGAGGTGCTAGCATACAACCAAGGTACAGCAAGGCAGCATGGCTGTGTGCATGATGCTCGAATCATTGCTGCTAGCCAGCTGAAGGGGAAAACTAAAGAAAATTAAAACACAGCAAAATTAAGGCACTAGCTGCTAATCTTGAAATGAAAAAAACAATTCCATTAGAACATGGGTTAGTACTTAGTAGAACCCCTCTCCATGATTAGACAAACATAAGCATAGTTTAGGATCTATAGATAAGGTGGTGGTCATGGCACACATGAGTGATGGGTAGTGGTGATGACTGATGAGCTGAGGTGACCTCACCAAATGGTGAAGTGATGAACCCTACTGTTAATTTTATTTTTTTTTCTCTCTTTGGCTTCTTTAATTAGTTTGTCATTTTGTCCTCTCCTATATATACAAATCCATGGACACCTCACCGAGCTCGCACAGTGAAGAGGAGAGGAGAGGAGAGAAGAGAGAGAGGTGGGTAGCTGCTAGCTAGCTAGCTAGCTCCGGCCGTCGTCGCCATGGGCAACAACCTGAGGTGCTGCCTGGCGTGCGTGCTGCCGTGCGGCGCGCTGGACCTGGTCCGGATCGTGCACCTCAGCGGCCGCGTCGACGAGTACGGCCGCGCGGTGTCCGCCGGCGAGGTGCTGGCGGCGCACCCCAACCACGTGCTGAGCCGGCCGTGCTCGTCGCAGCAGGGGGCGGTGGGGAGGATCCTCATCGTGTCGCCGGAGTCGGAGCTGGAGCGCGGCGAGATCTACTTCCTCATCCCGGCGGCCTCCGTGCCCGAAGCCAAGAGGAGGACGAGCACCGGCGGCGGCGCCGGCGCCGGAGCGGGACGCGGCCACGTCCGCAGCAAGTCGGAGGGCAGCGCCGTGGGCGCCGATCGGTTAAGCGGCCTGGGCAGCGCGTCACCGGAGTCGACCAAGACGACGAGGGCGCAGAAACAGCAGCAGCACCAACACCGGCGGCGCATGAGCACCGGCAGCCATGCCTCGCCGTGGCAGCCGCACCTCGCGTGCATCACCGAAGACCCCTGAGCTCTCGCGTTTTTCTCTTTTTCTGAATTCACAGTGGTTTTGCCTGGTGTGTAATTAATTTCCTCTCGTGCGCGGTAAATATTTAGTTCGTTTTTTTTACCTCCGTGACGTGCAAATTTTAATTTTCGTTCCTCCGCTCGAACTCGAATTTATTCTGCAACCAACGCATGTGTGTTTAATTTGGCAAACAAAAGCATTTGCAACTATCTTTTTTTTTCCCTTTGGGTCATCACTAGCTAAGCTAAGGCAGACGAACCTGCTCATTCAAAATTAAATAATTCTGATTGATTCGCGAATAATAAAATCAAAACCACTTGCAGTTTGTATATAAATTATAAGTTGTATATCACCGTGGATTCTTCTTTCTCTACCTTTTTCTTTTGTGTGTTCAAGAAAAGTTCAGACAAACAACGACAGGACCCATCGGTTTCGATGATACCGCGGCAGCAGACATTGCAAGACCGAATGATTTGGGCACTAATCCCTGAAATAATGCAGTGTTTTACTTCCTTGAAAATAACGCGAGCCTCATCGTCGTCCTCACGTAATCACGTTTGATCGATCCTGCGGTAGCATTGAGGGCCCAGATCAAACCGCAACCAAATTAATCGTAGCGGGCCCATTTTCGTGGTTCTTTCGTGGGCCTAATTGTCATAGCGTGATTTTATGTGTGGGCCTGTACCCAAAACATGGGCCGTAATTTACAGAAGTCCATGCTTTATTCTAAATTGGTACCTTTGAGTTACCGATGGGCGTGATGGAATTATCTATCCGAGTCTAGCCCAACTAAATAAAATTTAGAGATGAGCTTGGATAAATAATTATTTTTCTATGGATTGTAGAGGTTAAATTTTAACTCGTATGTTTGTACAGTAATATATCATATATTAATCCATCTTCATAACTTTTTTAATATTTTTTATGACTATTTGAATAGTATGTAATAAACGAGACAACGTCCTCTCGATAGCTTAGAACACTTTCCCCCTGCCGCTCCAGCTTGTCTGGCGGGGTGTGCTGCATTGAGGTGCCCGTCATAGTCCACGGAGGAGCTGCTGGTGCTCTTCCAAATCCATGAATTATGTGTTCGGAAATCTTTACTCTGCACTGCTATCCGATCGATCGGCTGGAACTGGAAGCAACAAAATTCGAGCAGTTCTCCACCTGCCTGCTGCCACATCGTCATCTCCGGAGGAATGTCACCATACTATATATATATGTCAGGAATCAAAATCACATACCCAAGCAGAAGTGCAGATCTCAGGAGGACAACACAAATACATTACCATAAAACCAATACAGGAGTACCAGTTCATTAAAAAAAAATACAGTAGTACAATGCATGAAAGCTAACAGAACACACAACATGGATGTGATTAGTTCAGTTTTACTACAGCGAATTAGACAATTATATATCGAAGTAAAAATCACTGAGGCCATTGAATGGAATGATCCTGAACAGTGGGAGTGGATTTTGAAGGGACGTCACTCGTTTATTGTATGCTATCTAAATAGTCATCAGAAAATTTTAAAAAAATTATGAAGATAGATTAATGTAAGATATATCACTACACAAACATGCAAACAAAAATAATAAATATGACTATAAGTATACATATACTATTTAGAGTTCAATTTGTTATTTTCATTATAGATTGTATAAGTCATATTTAAAATTGCATGTTTGTGTAGTGATGTATCTTATATTAATGTATCTTTAAATTTTTTTTCAAATTTTTTAATGACTATTTAGATAACATGCAAAAGAGGCCTCGTGGGTTTAGAACAATTACCCTGAAGGGTGCATGCAATACATAACCCAAGGAGCGGCAGATCCAAATTAACAGGCTGCGTGAGGCCTCCCTTCAACTTGCACCATCTCCAGCCTGCTTGTCTCCTCTTGATCATTTTCTCCCGGTCCCGAGTGGCCCGACGCCCCGTCTTGATCTTGCTCTGTCTCACGACTGACGATGATTTCTATGCATGTGCTTCGTGGCAGCATGAGCGACATCGGAAATATCCCTGCCTGGTCTGGCCCCTGACGGCAGAAGTTGAAGGCGTAGCGAGGCTCCTCTCCCCTGGGTCCCCAGTTACTTCCTCCATCTGCCACCAACGACCCCATCTCGGGCAAGCTAGGATCATCAGATGTCAGGAGCTTGACCTCTGTTGCCGCATCGCCAAGACCATGATGGATCATGAGCAGCCACACAAAGGTGAGAAGCTCAAGCCCGTCGGCGAGCCGCCGCGCGTGTAGCTCCCCGCTGCACTTCCCGGCCGCGTAGACGAGCAGCCTCGTCCACATCTCCTTGATCTCCTGCAGCGATAGCTCCAGACCCGCCTCATTTTCCAGGGCAGGCTCGAAGGGACAGGCCGAATCCGGCTCCTTGACCAAATGTTCTTCTTCGTATTCAAGAAACCTTAGCCTGTCAGCGTTTCTCTTCCATTCATCAGTCGCCGGCACAAGCACTCCACCATCTACCATAGTGCTAACCGGCAGCATGGAAGGATACGCCTTCACGAGGTAATTCATGTAGTTGGAAAGCTTCTCACATTCTTCCTTAAGTTGTATGGTTGCATCTGAGTGAGATGATATTCTGTCAGGATTACTGTCAAAGTGCCTACTTATATGCAGGTCCGTGTATATGTGTAGACGGTAGATGGCATGCTCAAAGGGTAGACACAGCGTGTAGTTTAACCTCCGGCCAAGTTGATGCAGTTGACCGAACCGCTCCTCCGGTGATCTGTCGAACCATTCCACCATGCACTCGAAAATACCCTGAGCCTCAACGCGCTTCATGTGCCACAACCTAATCCATTGCTTGCCCAAACCAAGTACATTGATGATCTTGCAGGTCATTCTAGATGTGGAGGCATGAGAGATGGACAAGTCTGCCAAGTTGAACTGCCCAATGGAGTAACCGGACGACGGCGACAGCCACTGCATGCAGTAGTCACATAGGATGGCCTTGAAATGAGAGCAAGCATTGCTGCTAATTCTGACAAGGCAATGGAGAAAGGTTTCCTCTTCCAAGTGGGCCCTTGTCCATGGCGATGCTAGCACCATAGCAACAGAACATGACTCAATAAAGATGGCCCCGACGAACAGGGTGTAGCTGATGGCAATATTGACGCTGCTGCAGTTGTCGCCGGCATGCTTCTCCGCTTGCAGGAAGAGAATGAAAGCAACAATCATGCAGAACTGAGCAGCACACCGAAACACGCGTCCAGCTCGGCTTTGCAATACCATGGCCTTAGTGTACAGGAGATCGAACATCATGCCAAGCTCCGTAACTAAGATCTTGAGTTTCTCTTCTACTTGTAGCTCTTGATTATTTGTCTTGAAGTAGTTTCCGAGTTTTTCTTGAGCTCCATTTCCCAGCTGGAGCACGGTTCTCCCAATAAACAACCCTCGAGCAAGAAGCACCGTTTGAAGAGCATACGATGCCCTGCGCGTGCTGGAATTGGACGAGATGCCATTCTCATTACTTCCTCCATGTGACTGTTCATTCTGGTTGCTGTTACTACTTGATAGCATGCTCGATTTCCCAAGGCCGTCTCGGCTCCCACTTTTCAGTGCCCAAATCCTCTCTCCATACTTCATTACTCCGGAAACAAATATGAATGCTGCAGTAATTAGAACACGCCAATTGATTCTGCCTATTGATTTCCAGAAGATATACATGGATAGAGCTCCTTGGATACCGAGGTTCAGCAAATGTCTCAGCCATAAGTTGTTGTCTTCAATAGAGAAGGCAGTGATGGAATCTTGGCCACCAAGGTGCACAAGGAGAAATGTTACCCAAAGCAATGGCAATGTGTCCTCAAACGAGTGCTTTCCTAATATGTACTTCTCCTCGTAATGAGAGAAGAGGCCAAGGGCATAAGCTGCAACCAAATCTGCCCCCACATAAGCTAGCCATACCAGAACCCTTAGCAGTGGATTAATGTTCCGTCGCCGGAGGCGTCCAGTAAGCAATAGGAAGAGCTGTAGCATAAAACTAACAAGTACCATCAGCTGAATTTCCCACTTGTCCCACACTTGCATTAAGCTTGTCATTGTTAATTTGGTCTTGTTGCTTCCTGTCTGGCTCACACCTGGTAGTTCAAGAAAAATGATTTAACAATATTAACTGGATCAGTTTGTCTCGAATGTATGCAGGTATGTCACTACAAAATATATATATATATATATATATATATATATATATATATATATATATATATATATATATTGCAGGTTGCAGCCTATTGATGTTTTTATGGTGGCCCAAAATTTCAGTCGCTTGTAAAATGTTTGCGGTCGCCATAGGGTCAAAGATCCCCTTCGTGACAACTTATTTTCACGTGCTACAGATGGTGGTTTCTATGGACGGTTATCTGGTCGTCCATAAAAATGATTTTTGTAGGTGATATACTCTTAAGAAACCGTCCATGCAAATGACAATGACCCCTTACTTAAAAGTTCATAACTTTTTTCATACGAAGTTGGATAGTGACAAACGTGAATATATATGTATGAAAATTATTTTTTCACAAAGTTATATAATATAATAGCTCTCGACAAGATATTCAAATTTTTAGTTGAATTATTTTGTCATTTAAGATCGTTTAGGGACCTAAATATTTGTTACAAGATCTCAGATGTATGTCAATAAAAAAAAGAATTTTAAGTTTTCTCAAAGACCTCGCATGGAGATATGTTCTAAATCAAAATTGTATAGCTCAGTGAGATCTATATAGTTGAAAGTGTTGTCATTTGATATTGTTTAGTACTCAAATATTCGTTAGAATCTTGCATATCCATTTTTACTTATTCTTTGAAAGCACCCGAACTTTATAGATTTATTTAAAAATCATTTTAATACGATTGACTGGATCAAATTCCTTATAATATTCTCTTTAATACGACAAGGTTAATTTTTTTTTAACAATGATCTAATATCTAGTTGTATTATATGTGGACTTGTACAGAGTTAACTTGACACAAGCGTACCATCATAAATTCATATTAAAATAAATATTCTAAGTAAACATGAACCTGACCATACTAAGGAAATATTGTAAGGATACTAGAGAATTTTGGTTCTGCTCAATCGATTTAAAATACTTTTAATGAAATTTTGAAGTTTGGCCATTTCTAAGACATATGAAGAAAACATGTTTACACTCATGGTGTTCTTAAAGAAAACCTATAAAAATGTTTTCATGGATGGTTATCTTAAAAAAATTGTCATATTTTGTCAGAGACATGTGCCCGGGGGTATCCCTTACGTGTGAGGCATGCGATGACTCTGAGCCCATGGATCAAAACAACCGGAAAGAGAGGTCGGGCCTCAGGAAGCCACATGCCCCTAGGGGGCTGGGCTCGGACAAATTGCCGGGCAGCCAAGCACCGGAAGGGTCAGGCCGCCCTGTCCCCTCGGTTTGGGGGTTGCGTGTTGCGGGACCCACCCTGTGCCTGCACCGGCCACGACGCCCAACCACCCTATTTATGTCGATGAGAGGGCGCCTTGCCGCGTTAAATACGACTGTATGCACAAGTTGTCGTCCACGCTTCCTCCCAAGAAAAAGTGGGGGAGACGGGACATCCCCGACAGCACAGTGACATCGCTGACATTGCAGGGGTGGCCTGTCCCACTCCGTCGCCGTCGCATTAAATGCGACGGATAGTTGCTAGGAGACAACGGCGGCTGTCTTGTTCGGATTGCCGAGTCCTAAGAAGCACTTCCCATCACACTTACCTGCTGGCAGATGGTACCAAAGAGAAGAGGCATGGCTGTCTCCCCCTACGTGCCCACTGACAGATGGGACTGAAGAAAGGAGGCGATGTTGTCACTCCCTGCCTACCCTTCGGCTGACAAGATCAGACGGGAGATAGGGTGGCACCAGCAGATTTTCGCAGCATATCCAAGGGGGATGCGACCTACTCTCTGCAGGAGTAATGATAGCCTACGTAGCTGTTGGTAAGATAGGTGACAGTTGTGGCGTCCCCTTGCTCATATAAAATGAGACCCTAGCCAATGTAGAGGAGGGGGGGGGGGGTGGTTGGCAAGAAAACAAAAGCTTTGTAACACATTCACTCATATAGTGCTCAAGCAACAGGAGTAGGGTATTACGTGCCGTGATGGCCTTAATCTGTATAACTCTTCCATGTCCTTTTGGAACCCCGACGGCCGGGAATCCACTCCACGTTTAATTTCTCGTCTGCATCTAGACTTTCGGGCCCAACTTTGCACCCCTGGGCGGAACTCACACTAGGGGGTCTCCCGGACTCCCGCTCGAGGAGCTCATGCTCTGACATATTTAAATAGAAAAATCTTTTTCATATAAATTTAGATGAGAATAAATTTTAGATAAAAATTATAAGTCTGATGAGATATATAACATTGAAGTTGAATGGTCTCTTTCATTTGAAATCATTAAGTGGCCTAAATATTTGTTACAAGCTCTCTGACATATTTTTTTAAAAAAATATTTTTTGAATTTTCCAAATGATCTTAGATGGAGCTCGATGAGATTTACAACTTTATATTTCACAACCTTTTTCATTTAATGCCATTTAAGGTGTGAAATACATACCATATTGTTTTGAAGAAGTGAAATCAATAGAATAGCATTCATTCTATATAGTTAAGACCAAAAGATGGATTGTGATTGAGCCACGTCACCCCTAAATCTCAGCCATTGGTTCTTAAATCAACGTCTCAACAGCCAAGCTGGTGCCTGACCAGCTGCAACACGTAACTAAACAAGTTGGCCCAACCACTCTTACCGGCCCATTCTCTCGCGCCCACACCCGCATCAACGTCCGCGCACAGCACAGAAGTTGAATTAGCGCGCACTCGCGGGCCACGCAAAAGCAATACTCGCTGCGCTTCAGCTTCTCCGCCTGATTCACCTTCTGCTTCCTCCATAAATGATAAAAAAACGCTAGAGAAAGCAATCCATGCATGGTTAATCCTATTTATTATTTACCTAAACCCTTTTCAGTTTATCTTACAATCAAACATGTCCTCATCCATCCTTCTGTGCTGATTCACCTTCTGATTCGGGTTAATTAGCCGGGAGATTCTTGGTTCTTGAATAGGTTAATGTACGGAGTGCCACTCGAAAGCAAGAGGTGCGCAAGGGCATGCGGAAGAGGGGAAATGTGGGTGATAGTTCCTGTGGTCCTGCCTAGAGAGGAGCGAAGCGCAACAGAGACATTCCCTTCACAGTCGTGCTCCAAATACCTCAGTGAGCTAGCTAGCCTTTCACCGATGACCTGCAGTGCAATATATTCTTCTCCCTTTCATTTTGTTTACCTTCTGTTTCAGGTAGAAGCTGCATAGTCCTATCATTTTAACTGCTTACATCGCAGATCTGTTTCTCTTTTATGTCTTGAGCCACATTGAGAAAAACAAACTAATCTATTTTAGTTTATCCTGATCATTATGCAGTTCACTGAAATAACATTGAGAAGTAAGAGTTTTATGTTGGAAGAAGCATGATCAAGGTGAGAGTTTCTTATATCATCTTAGCATTCCAATTGCAGATATTGATAAACTCTGGTTATGTACCAAATATTAAACAGAGTTCCTATGCATCGACTTGATTTTGTCGTCGACATTGTTTCACAAAAGCATGCAGTTGCCACATCTGGAGGCCCAGATATCCTGCCTACCTCAATAAAGCTATTATCGTCTGTATAATCTACTTTTTTTAGACATTTGATTATCGTTACTCTGTACTGGTAGGCAATAGGTTATGGTTTACTACATATTTTTAATTGTCATCTACTGCTGACGTTCTCAATATTTCAATACTGCTAGCTAGCGCAACAACATGCATGGTTCTACTTCAGTTAGCTAATAGAAAAACAATATTTAATCGAGAGTCAATGCATTTTTTTTGCATCAACCCAAAAATATTTGAAGTTAGCTAAAAGGCAACTTCAAATGTTGTCTACCTGCATTAGTGCGTGGTCTCTTTCCATTGTTGTCTAACCAAGTGTGTATATGTATATATATATATACACACACACAAAAATGTATATATACAAATATATATACAAATATGTATATATACAAATATGAGATGTTTGTACAGTTTTAGATTTCCATGGTGTGCAATGCTTATGCATTTGCAATCTATTTTATTTTGCGATGTTCATTATTTCTATACACATTAATCTACATGCACCATTATTATCTTAAAGTTGTATTCCATATGGACTTCGTCCTAATCACTCTATAAATCCCGCAGCAATACGCAGGGTATCATCTAATTACTATTGAGAATCGATGCTCCATACAGGGAGAAAGAGAATTTGGGGTACAACGAGTTTGTTTTGTTCGTTTTATCATGTGACTCTGATTTACAGAATCGGACGACTGAATTTCCATGCAGCCCCCAGCCACGACACAAAAGCAGTCTGCCTTTAGCAGGGTCATGTCTAGTTATAGTTATGTAGCGCTTCGAAGGTGAGATGGGAAGGTTGCTATGCGTCGAGTGGCAGTTACTCGGTTTGAGTTCTATAATTGCACATATGCAAATTTTCCAAAATATTATTTTGGGTTCTTATTTGTGCCAAATTTTTTTTAGAAATTTCATTTCCATGGGGAGGTTGGTTAAGAGAGCTTCCGGTGAATAGAGTGATTTTCATAGGCGGTTCGATAAATGCACATGTAAATGGGTTATTGATTGCCTTCACAAACGGTTTTTTTATAATAGTGAAAGCTCAGTAGCGGTATACTTATTGAGTTATTCTAGATACTTTACACTGTGGCTAGTACATTATAAATAGTGTCATTCTGCACTTGACCCATGCGTTAACTACGAGATGGATCTTTAACGAAAATATGCAAACCAGCGTCCTTGATCGTTGTATGAAAACATTGGCGCCGTTTGTTTCGGCATTTTTAATTTGTCCAGACCAGACAAGCCCAGTGATCAAGACTGCACAAAATTACAAAAATGATCGATCGTACCTGTCATCATGGTTCCACCGAGCGTCCGCATCCTTGCTCCTCGTCCCAGACCCAAGTCCGCGTCAATGTCTAAACTATTCGAGCAGAAAGGTAATGCTGTAGTAAGTATTTTCTCCTATTTTTTTTATCTGAAGTCACTGAATCATTCTTTTTATTTAAAACTTTTATACAAATATATAAAATTATAAGTTATGTTTAATTTTTTTCTTTAATGACAAAATAAAGACATTTGTTCACTGCCGACTTGCCGTTGATCGACCTTAGCAATATTTCTTTTACTCCCTCAGTCTCAGATTATGTGAGATTTTGACTATTCACTTATAATTTTTAACTATTCGTCTTATCCAAAAATTTAGTGCAAATATAAAAATTTATAAGTAATACTTAGACTACTTTTAATAATAAACAAAATAAATAATATTTTTAATTTTTTTTAATAAGACGAGTGGTCAAACATTACAAACAGAATCTCATATAATATGGGACGGAGGGAGTAATATACAATAACTAAAGCAATATAGGCCCGCATCGTTTCTTTTTTTAAAAGTAGAAGGTGAAAACACGTTTTTGCATATGAAAAATAATTTGTAATTAAAACTTTTATATACATGTCCATAGTGACTTAAAGCAAAAGTTTTAAAACAAACCATGATAAAAAAAACTACAAAATCAAATCTAAAATTAAGTTCTAAAATTTAAATTTTAGTTTATAAGCAGTTATAACTACGAAATTGTAGTCATATTCTTCTTGGCTTCTCTAGGCTACATTAATTATATTCGTGGTTTTGTTGATTAGGTTTTGAATTTTAACAAATAGGTTAAGTTTTATGATCATCGCGAGATGACAATATATAATGGCTCCATCTACATTTTGACAATCTCCTGAAACTTTGGGAGACTTTTTCGATCCCTTTCTATTTCTCTTTCTCCCGTTTGCCACGGCGAGGCCGGCCGGCGCGTCTCTGGGAACGGTAGATCGGAGCACGCCATCCCAGCTACTTCTTCTTGTATTAATTTTTAAATTTGTCTAAATTTATTCATATATCAATATATATTTTATGAGATTTATCCCGGTCCAATAAAAAGTAACTCGAAGCATCAAATCGTTTCTTATCATTGGATCTAGCTAAGTAGGATGTACACTGCTAGATTCAACGATCTAAAATGATTTGGTACCACGAGATACTGTTACCTCGAGGTATTTTTTATTAGATTGAAGCAAATCTCATATTTTATATATGTGGTAAGGATAGAAAATCTTATAATATTAAACTGAGATAATGCTTGCGATGGTGGCGCGGAGGCTGGGTTTCTATAGGGAAGAGGTGACGAGGAAACTCCGGCGTGTCTCAACCTCCGGTCAAGCAGATCAGCGAAGCGGGGAGCAAATGCTCGGCTCGAGCTCTTCCACGGCGGCAATGTCGGCGGCGGAGCGGAGCGGAGCTAGAGGGACAGCACGTGGCGCGGCGGCAGCAGCACCACTCGCGCGAGGTGCAGAGTACCTGCCCGGCAATGTCGGCGGTGCAGCGGCAGCACCACCACTCGCGCGAGGTGTAGAGCACCTGTCCGGCAACGAGGGTTGCAGAGCGGGCTCGTGACGGGACAGTTCACCTTGGGCGCGCGGCTCGATGGGGGTGATGAGAAACACGGCGGGTTGGGCGGCGAGGCTTGCGTGGGGCTTGGCAGTTGGAGTGGCACACGGAAGCGAAGCAGCGAGGCACACGCGCGGCGATAGACCGGAGCTCAGCTCGGATCATCGCCGCCTCGCCGGCCGGTGGTCAGGTCTCGGCGTCTCGTTCTAGACCTAGCTAGTGGTGCAAGTCGCCGGGATCGGCCATTCTCGGTGGCACGATCGAGCAGTGGTGCAACGTACGGCGCGGCAGCTACGGCCGGCGGCGCTAGTACAGGGAAACCACGACTAGGTGGGGGGCGGGCTCACCGAGCTTAATTTACCGTACCGCGGCGGGGAGGTCGGTCGGCGTCACGGCTGTTCCGGCCGGTTCCGAGGTAGGCGGGGCGCGCAGTTCGGTGAAGCGCGTGGAGACGACGACGGCCGGCGTTCGTAGTCGTCCACGTACGAGCAGCACGGGGCAGACTCCTCCTCGCTCCGGCGACCGAGCTCTTGTGCGCCTCCGAGCGAAGCGGGCGAGGAGACTGGAGAGGACTAGCTAGTTAGGGTGTGATTGGTACTATGCATGTGGCCTCTTACGCAGCGTTCGGCACCTCGCTTATTAAGCGGCCCGGAAAATATAGTAAAAAAATAGTATATAATTAATTAATTAAAAATTTAAAAATAGATTAATATGATTTTTTAAAATAAATTCTATTTTTTTAAAAAACACATCATTTAACTACTCGAGAAACATACGCGCGGAAAATAAGAGAATCTTATTAAGGAGATAACTGAACGCGGCCTTACTCGGAGAGCTTGTCTCCGTGATGCAAAAAGCAAGTCAGAGAGCCAGGCCGTGCGGAAACGAATATGAGCCACGTTTTTCGTTAGCCTGGCTGTACGTGAAAAAACAGAGTACTTGGCTATCTCTCATTGGCTATAACATGACTGCTTTATTCAAATGCAAATAACAAAATAACTGCTTTACACAGCCAAACAAAACAAATACAATTTATTTTTTCTCCAACGCGCAAAAGAAACAAATACAATCTACTTTCTCCTGTTTTTTTAGACGTCCAACGTCTAACATTTAAATATGGAGGGAGTATCAAACAAGCGAATAATACAATGACAATGTATCCTCAAATAAGTGTTTTCATAATATATACTTCTCCTCGTAATGAGAGAAGAGGCCAAGAGCATAAAGTGCAAGCAAATCTGCCCCCACATAAGCTAGCCATATCAGAACCCTTAGCAGTGGATTAATGTTCCGTCGCCGGAGGCGTCCAGTAAGTAATAGGAAGAGCTGTCGCATAAAACTAACAAGTACCATCAACTGAATTTTCCACTTGTCCCACACTTGCATTAAGCTTGTCATTGTTAGTTTGGTCTTGTTTTGCTTCCTGTCTGACTCATACCTGCTAGTTCAAGAAAAATGAATGAACAATATTAACTGGATCAGTTTATCTCGAAATGTATGCATGTATTTCAATAAAAAAAAATGATTGAACAATATTTTTGCAGGTTGCAGGCTATTGTTTGTATAGTGGCCCAAAATTTGAGTCGCTTAAAAAATGCTTGCGGAACCGAGGCACCGAGTTTGCCGGTCTTAGTTTTTTTGGGCTCAACCGTTGGTCCAATCTGTTTTTTTTTACTATGATTGAGTTAATATCCTAAGAGGAATGCTAAAAAACGGTATTCCGTCCATACCACTTGCACCGTTGCACGGTGTCCTTTTAGTTGTTCATTTGTTGCGCGAGACACCCGATATAGCTAGCTAGTCATCGCATCATTGACGTCTTGATTTAACTGGAGGCCGGGGAAACGAGAGAATAAGGTGGTGCGGATAAGGGACCTTGTCCAATGGAATGTTTGGATTTTTTTTATATAAATAGTAAAAGTAGACTATTAATAAAATTCATCCATAATCTTGTACTAATTCGCGAGACGAATCTATTGAGCCTAATTAATCCATGATTAGCCTATGTGGTGCTACAGTAAACATTCTCTAATTATAGATTAATTAGGCTTAAAAAATTCGTCTCGCGGATTACCACTCATTTATGAAATTAGTTTTTTATTAGCATATGTTTAATACTTCAAATTAGTGTCCAAACATCCGATGTGACATGAGGCTAAAAAGTTTAGCCCCATCTAAACAACCCCTAAGGCCTTATTTAGTTCCAAGAAAGTTTTTCCAAAAATATCAAATCGAATCTGTGTATATCTAAATGAAGCATTAAACATATATGAACCAAAACTAATTGCACAGTTATGGGAGAAATCGTAAGAAGAATTTTTTGAGACTAGTTAGTCCATGATTAGCCATAAGTGCTACAGTAACAAATATGTGTTAATGACGGCATAATTAGGCTTAAAAGATTTGTCTCGCGGTTTCCAGGCGAGCTGTGAAATTCGTTTTTTCATTCGTGTCTAAAAATCTCTTCCGATATCCGATCAAACGTCCAATATAACATTCTTACCAAAAAATTTTGCATCTAAACACCCCTAACAGTGAGAAGATGGAGCGGATGAAAGGGACGAGTGTATTAGCTGTAGTATCAGACGGGCATCATATACTTTTCTTTCACGTGTACTAAAGAACTTAACTAATACATAATTAACTTGGACATCATATAATTAAAATGAGAAGCTACAAGGTAGCACTGGATTATTCGTCTATACAAAGTCTACTATACTTTCGTTCTTACCAATGACAAATCAATTCTTTCTTGCTATCCGGAAAAAACAATGACAATTCATGCATATCTAATTGCACTAATCATGTGCGCATGCACTTACACCGACTAATCAACAAGGCCAGTACACATATGTTATCCTAGAATCTCTTCATAAAATATATAGGAATCTCTTGTAACCTCAAAAGACGACATCAAAGAAGCCATTCAATATCTTCCGGAAGCACTTGGACACAGCTGTAAACATCAAAGTAGGTCAACTCTCTGCAAACATCACGTACATCACAAATTGGATAGATAATCAGCTGATTTATTTCCGTGATTATTTAACTCAAGAAAAAAGATTATATGCATGCCTACCTGTTTGCTGATTGGAACTTATTTGTACCATATCATATTGAATGAATAAGTGACATATGCTCACTCACAAATGGGTTAAACTTGCTGAGGAATGGCTAAACCAGGTAAATTTCTCAAAATCTTTTGGCTACTGAGATTACCCCCTTCTGCCCAGGTCATAATATCCCAGTGTGAAGGATCTGTCTAGCCTCTTATTACTACCTGCCCTTGTAGTACCTTCATTTTCATTAGTTATGAAAACATATTCTAGGGTTGATAATATTTTTAATGGTCACATAGAAGACTTTCAAGGATGTCAGGTTGGTAATCAAGGCCAACGAAGAGGTCCCATTTACAATATCACCGATCCGTCTGCATATGTGTATTTAGCATCATGAAGACAAGTTTGGCCTTCCCAAACTTGAAGGGACAAATCAGGCGAAAGAGTACTTACAAGCTTGTTAACTTGGAGAAACTTGCTGGGATGGGTCCTTGAAAAGAATTTTCTTCCAACCTCGTACAAGAAAAATATGGGTCATACTTTAAGAAATTAGGAAGACGATAAGTAGTCCTGAGCATAAGAAAAATATGTTATCAATTTCAACAACTTGCATGTATTAAAGGCAATGCAAATTTATTCGTAGCATAACATTTATGTTGAGGACTGAAGTGAAAGACGTTATCATCTTAATTCAAATGAAAATAATGAACTTAGATAAGTTATTTCTCATGCTTTCTATTCATCTCATTCATAGGATATAACAAATAACAATGTTTCTTACAGATCGTCCAGGTTAGTCAAGTTCCCAATAAAATCAGGTATTTTCCCTGTGAAATCATTATCTCATATCCACCTGCAAGCACAACAATATACATACATAGCAGCAGTTTCACAATCGTTCTGCATCTGTCAACTTGGCACTGGACAAATACCTCAACTTGCCGTTGCAACAACTGAACATAGTTAATATGATTTCCTCGATCATGACAGCTTTGCCAACCACCTGAAAGAAGTAACATTTCTCAGTTTCCAATCTGAGCACACCAAGCGACTCAAGTAAACAAGAAGTTGTTGATGATGCAAATGATGAGTGCTTTCCGTTAAGTTACCTTGTTACAACCTGATACAAGATCCTGCAGCAGCTTCATCCTCTGGCCGATCTTTTCTCTTCTCGCCTGAATTGATCAGACAACAAATAGAACTACACGTTAATGCACAGAAGAGAGAGAATGACAGGGCCCTGCAGCAAATTACTGTAGCATTAGAATAATAATATATTTATTGTTTTGCACTGTAGTATAACACCGTAGCATACTAATTTATAGCCGTCCATCTCAAAACGGATAACTGAGATTAACCGAATGACATCGCACTGTTCCTTCTCTGCCATTAGTATGAAATGGCAGAGGATCCAAACCCACTGCGTCTCCTCGGCTCTGCGTTGGTAGGCTGCCCTCAAATGCGGGGTAAACCCGTAAATTTCCCTTCAGGCAAATGGCTCAAGCCATCCGTATGGTGGCAATCGCTTCCTCAGCCGAGTTTGCTTTAGATTTGGGGCCCACCTTACTAGTGTCCCCACTGTGGGTCGAGGGCTTTTGAGGAGTCTGGACTGAGATGTCATATGGGGATGTATCTTGCAGTGTCATCGCCCTTAATGGGCCTCAGTGAGCCTAGACGCAACCTATGCAGGAACTGCTATTTGCTCTGCCTCATGCTCCTGCTACCGTGGGGTGGCTCCATTTGCCTAGGAGTCAAAGACCACCCGATCCGCTAATGAGCAGGCCGACAAGCACACTGTCACATCCACACCGACGGCTTACCTGCCGCTTGTAGTGCATCCTGTTGTCACAACATAAATGTATATGCAATCAAGTCAAATACTATTTGCACATAGAGAAAGAATTCGAGTGTAGAATATACTCGAATGCCTTGGCACTATTTACAACAATTAACCTTGAGTTTTACAGGACGGGATACGGGCTTTTATAGCCCTAGAAACCTCTTATAAAATTACCTAACTACCCGTGGTTAGTTACTAATAGAGCCTAAGGGTATTGGCGTAAAATCTCTAACTTCTATAGGACCACAATGTCAGCTGTCTTCAGTACTCGAGTGCACTTGAGTACTGGTCCCAGACATCTTGGCGAGAATATTCCTAGGAGTCGTGACTGGCAAGTCTCCCTTATGCTTCACTTCGGTCTTCCACCGAGATGCACTAGTTGAATACCAAGACATCTTGGTCGAACATACCGCTGAGGCATATTGGTCGAATACCAAGACATCTTGGTCGAACATGCCAAACGAGCGTATTGTCTCAACATGCCAAACGAGCATATTCAATCCACATTCGAGCAAATAGGATAAATGGGACCATATATCAGCATGTATATACACCACAATTTATGATTGGCAAGTAGAATATTCCAACATGCTACTAGTTAGAATACCCCTACATGCTACTCGGTAGAATATTCCAATATGCCACTGGGTAGAATACTCCAACATGCTAATAGGTAGAATACTCCAATATGCCACTAGGTAAAATACTCCAACATGCTACTTCAACGTGCTTAACTAAGTGGAATACTCCAACATGCTACTCACGCACTTAGACGAATAGGGGTAAGGTGGCCCTGTATCAATACATCCCTTGGTCACCTGACGATCACCACTGCCACCGTTTGTTTGGCTAGATGTAGAGAGAGGTGGGAGAGTATTAGGCCCTTTTTAGTTCCCAAAAGTTTTTCCAAATACATCACATCGAATTTTTGAACACCTAAAGGAAGCATTAAATATACATAAACATTAAAACTAATTACACAGTTATGGAGAAAATCGTGAGATGAATCTTTTAAGCATAATTAGTACATGATTAGCTATAAGTGCTACAGTAACCCACATGTGCTAATGACGGATTAATTAAGCTCAAAAGATTCGTCTCGTAGTTTCGTGGCGGAATTTGTAATTTGTTCTATAATTAGACTACATTTAATACTTTAAATATGTGTCCGTATATTCGATGTGATGTTTTTGAAAAAAAAATTGTAAACTGAACGGACCCTTAGAGAAAGGGAGGGTCAACTGACAAATAGGCCAACTATTTTTTATTATTGTATGACTTGCACGTGGGTCCTATTTATTCTTTAATTTATTTTTATTACGTGTCACATAACCTCCATGCAAACGTCACATGAGATGAACACCAAATCAATATGCCATGGGGATGTCATATAAGATAGAATTATCGTCCAGACCGCTAAATGACTCGATTTACACTAGTTCTGATAGTTTGAGGATGTTTTGTACCAGGTTCTATGGTTGAATGATGTAAATGAAACTTGGCCCATAGTTGAGGGATGTAGATTGAAAATTTCGCATCCAATTCCCATTGTTTCTATCAGCCCACTCGAGGAGATAGCCCACCCAAACGCACGACAGAGGAAGGAAGAAGTTCATACCACCTCCTTCAACTATTGCTTTAATTCGGTCGATATCCCTTAACTAAAAAACCGGATAAAAAGGCTCCTCCAAATATTAAAACCGGACTCATTTACCTTCTTCAGCGGTTTGCACCCCGGTTTAGCCTGGCAGCCGGGTGACCTGCTGGCTGCAGCGGCGCGCGTCGTCTTCGTCTGCCATCCGTCACCGACCGTCGCCGTAAACATATGCAGTTCACTGCACCGTCAGGTTAATTACAGGAAGGCTTTGCAAAACATTCGAACCCGAGACAGCTGAGTTCTTGCAGGGAGCAAACTGAATGAACCAACGCGCTGCAACCGTTGAAAATCACGGGGATTTCGCCATCAGATTGTGCGCTCCTGCTGCCGCGGATCGACCACTGAGGTGGCATCTGCAACTGCGTTATCTGCATTGCCACTTACCACCAGCAAAGAAGAAATTTGAATTCGTTTTTTTGTCTTCTCGCTGAATTGAAGGCAAAGAAAGCATCCTGAATTCCCCAAGAACATGCTCATGTTGACGCCTGGACAAGGAGAGCGTAATCCTGATTCCTAACTCGATCGGCATCAGCATCAACACATTAATTATTTAATTAATACAGCCACACACACACACAACATTAACCACAGATAGCTTCTCTTCGCAATAAATCCGACCCATCCAGCCAGGGCACCCTCTCTCCGCCAATCACCGTCCTCCACGTAGCAAATCTCGCTTCGACTCGACAGCTTAACAGCTTTCCTCCCTCGAGAGGGGAGCTCCGATTCCGAAACGGCCGAAACGGCTTTCACACTGGCAGCCTCTCTCTCTCTCTCTCTCACCATTCTCGCAGATCCAGACGAAACCACCGGAAAGAAAATTTTCAAATCCCGAAGCGGATTCGCGCACGGAAACCCACCGTCTCCGGCGCGCGAGAGAGGCTCGTAGCGGCGGCGGCGGGCCATGGGGAACAGCATATACAGGTTCCTGTGCGGCCTCTGCTCGCCGGCGTCGGACTACCGGCCGCACGGCGCGCACCCGGCCGTCGCGGCGCTCGGCCGAGACATCCAGCGATTTGAGGCCACCTCGCAGGTGAGGCTGGAGAGCTGATTTGAATTCGATCGATTGCGCTGTCGGCGCCGTGATGAGGTGATGAATTCTGGGGTTTAATCTGTGGATTTTGGGTGTTTTTTTCTTTCGCTAACTTTTAAGGTTCCGGATGGGCTGAGCCGGCATGTGGTCTCCTCCAAGAAAGCGCAGGCTAATTGGTACGCAATTCGATTCAATTCGTTCTGTGCGCGTGTTTTTTTTTTTTTTTTACCTTCTTGTTTCGAGCTGGAAATGGAGAGGTGATGAGCTCGTCGTGATGTTGCCGTGGATGCGAGGGATTGCGTGTGGAAATTTGAAAGCGACGTTTGAGAGATCAGTGATATGAAAGAACCTCTCTTTCTTAAAGATTAGGCACGGTTACAGTATCTTTTTAGTACTAATACAGTAAAATTTAGATTTAATTATGTATTTTTATAAATATATTTTATTCGAAACTTTGGTAAATATATTTATTAATTTATATATTTTAACATGATATATGACACATAAATTTATTACAAAGTTATATATTTTAGTTTTAATTTTAACTTTACAGAATTTATAATACACAGGGTCCATCTCCGGTGTATTTTACTGGTAGTATTATACTACAAATAAATCTAATCTTAGTCATTGATTAGAATGATATTTTATACTTTTTTTAATTAATCGATTAGTAGTATTTTGTAAATTTTTTTAAATAATGATCACAATGAAAATGACGATATTATCCCGGTACTATAATTTAATCATAGTCATCCAATAAAAATAGATCAATAATGTCGATTAAATTCTACTGGCGGTTCGGTAGAATGCATCGGAGAACACCTCATAATAAAACTATATATCCGTTAGATCCAAAGCAATAGATGACCCACGATCATTCGAGGGACACTTAAAAATAAATCCTAATATACCATTTTTTTCCCACTGAAGTGGAGAACTCCATTTCTTGTCAAAACAAATAACTATGATTTGTTCATTTTTGTGGCGGGATCTCGAAAAGTATCAGGATACCTTTAATAATTGCAATAATTGAGTGAGACCTTGAGTATACAGAGTAGAATTCAGCAAAATTAGACTCGTAAATGCCTGTAATAGTAGTAGGCACCGAGGGATTTCCTCGAACTGATCTCCTCGAATTTGCTGCCTTGAATCATGATAGTACTGTGATGAACTTTCTGGTGCTCATTAAAGGTACAAGAAGCTGATAGTGACATGGAAGAAAGCCAGGCCGACTCCGAGGACGCCGGAGGAAGCCGCTCGGCTCGTCATCACGACGCTGAAAAATCATCAGAAAGCAGACGTTGAGGTATACTATCAAACTCATCATAATCATACTGGCAGGTGCTTGAATTTGTAAGTATTAACAAAGCGAGGCATGCCTGTTTACGTTTGCCCAGGGATTCTTGGTGTTCTATGGCCTTCCAATTCCAAATGCAGCTGCGAGTACTCCTGTGCCTCACACTACACACGCGTCAAAACCTGAAGGTTGCAAGTTTGAGCTGCACACACTCCCGGTGAGACTCATGCATGACGACTTCTTTCTGATCTTCTCTGAATCTTTTTTGACATAAAAAGGTAGAGACAGCTCTACCTTGTAGCATATACCCATTTCATTAGCAGAAATGAGTCGGTGCATGAATACGAGATCACAAAGGGAATCTCTGAATCTTTCATTTCAAGAAAAAATTCTTTGGCTAACAAGTGCGCCTGCTAGTTTCTCAGGTGGATGCAAAGGCTGTTGCCGACGGCGATACGATCACCGTGTACGTTGATACGGCCGATCCTCGGGAGTCCGGCAGTGTGCCCCGTGAAGTTCAGAAAGCCGCGGCGGAGCGGACAAAGGCGCGCTCGGTCAGGGACTACCAGAAGGCTGACGGGTTACAGAAGATCATAGCGGACGCAGGATATAGGTCATTCATAATATGCACTTCACTCGACCAATAAAAATAAATTCTTGATGTTTCAGAGATCGTTCAGGTTGTGTGACAATTCTGAACTTAACAATGCAATGCAGGCAAGTTCCTAATGCGAGAGGCGAAGAAGTCCTCGCAAAGAAGTACAGGATCAGGCTAAGGTCTGTGCTACTATTTTATTGATCAACGAGCAAATGATTATGTCCTTTTCTTTCCTGCAAGTTTGATGCAGTGGTATGAAATGAAATGCAGAGGGATTGATGCGCCGGAGAGCGCCATGCCGTACGGCAAGGAGGCAAAAGAGGCCCTTCTGAAACTGGTGCAGGGTAAGAGCTTAAAGGTCTATGTATATGATGAGGACCGGTATGGTAGATGCGTCGGAGATATCTACTGTGATGGCGTATTTGTGCAGGTAAGCAGCGAAATTAACTTAATCGTTACGACGCCTTTGTTCTTGCTGAATTGCAACGTCACACTATGCATCTAAGCATAAATAGAAGCAACTTGGAAAGTAATGAAATAATTTTGCACCATGTGCCACCATTTCGCTTGCAGCTGTAATACTTTACGATTGTAAAAGTTTTAGATGTTTAACTGGAATGTGAAGTAAAGTTAATTCCCTCTTTTATTTTTTTTAAATTTTTTTTTGCTTCTGCATTCTGCAAGGAACTGTCAAAATATTTCAGCACACGACACGTACTGAAAAAGTTATAATCTTTTCTTGAATGGCTGCTATCTTTTTTCCATTCTTACACAAGGTATATAATTTACCTTGCTTCTTGAATAGGAGCAAATGCTGAAGAAAGGATGTGCTTGGCACTACACTGCCTATGATCAACGCCCAGAACTAGCCAAGGTAAGTAGTAAATTGAGGCCCTACAGCTACACCGAAGCCAGAAAACACTAAAACAACAAGAACATTCGTGCATAAAAGATGCTAAATGAAAGTATTTTTGTTTTTAATCTATCAGTGGGAGAAACAGGCGCAGTCTGGCCGGAAGGGCTTGTGGGCGTCGTCAAGGCCACAGAAGCCGTGGGAATGGAGGAGGGACAAGCGCAACGGTACAGCATGAATGTGATGCAAGAGTTCTACGTTGTGTGATGCGAGTTGTGGCCATGAACACTTGAACAGCAGCTGATTGATTCTTGTAGCTCTTTCGGAGTTGTAACCCGGGGAGATGTATACTTACACCACTGTAGAAGTGTAGACCATGGAGTGCGTGTGCACTAGTACATTGGCACAGGGGTGTTGTCAAGGAGAAAGAAATTGATTGATTGGTGTGTACTCTAGCAGTCTAGCTAACTGCATATGGTGATTTGTTCTGTAATTGCATCGGACAATTGTATTGTTGTACAACTGAAAACCGGTCAAGAATGTCCAAGTGAATACCATGTTGTTCCGGAACTCGATAAACTGAATATACCGAGTCATCTTATTCTGAAAACGTAAAGATCCTTAACGAGCATATTTTGAATAATGAGCTATACTTTTTTTTTTGCTGGAGAGTACAACATCCGTACCAAAAATAAAATAACTCCAGAATTCAAACTTTTTCCTAAAATAATTCATTTCCTACATTTTTATGTACCAGTGTGTAAATCAAAAGATTTTGCCCCATTTAGGCCGCGTTCAGCAGCACCCCTTGTTTATCCAGATTTTCTTGTTTTTCATGCACAGGTTTTTCGAATTGCTAAACGTGTATTTTTACGAAAATTTTCTATAGGAAAGTCGTTTAAAAAAATTCATATTAATCTATTTTTAAATTTTTTAGAACTACTAGTTAATTAATTATGTACTAATCTATTACTATGTTTTATGTGCCGGATTACTATACTCTCCAAAATGAACGCGTCCTTAGTCCCTTACCTATTCACCCGCTAACATTATTTTACTAATGGGTATTTTGTTCTTTCTTCGTATTCATTGATTATTTCTTGAAATCCCTGTTTTATTTAGGAATAGAGGGAGTCCCAAATTACTTGTCATAATAAACAGCCTCAGATGGGATTAGACCCAAGGCCCAATAAATAAAGCCCATGAGGCCATGATGCACACTCTCGGTGGCCCACTAGTAACACGGCCGGCCAGGCGACCACGGCCGCGGCCGCGCGACCCCGACGCCGTCGCCGCGGGCTCCGGCGGAGAGAGCTTGCCGCCTGAGCACCCGGTCCCTCCAGGGCCAGCTTTTTGCCGGAACGGGCGTGGTGACCGAGGGTGCGTGCACCACCGGTTTGAGCGCCTTGGTGGCATGTACGCCACCCACAGGCACCGCCGCGAGAAGGGCGCCCTTGCCCACGACGGCGCCGGCGGCGCAGGCGGAGGCGCGAAGAAGCGCCGTACGTCGCCGGTGCTGTTCTGCTTTGTCGCTGCGACTGTGCTCCTCGGAAATGCCTATCACGCCCTGTTCCTGCAGGTATTGAAAATTTGAAAATGAGCTCAGCTCGTCAAGCACAATCCATCGGATCAGCTGAGTTTCCTTCCAAATTAGCACTGAAATTATAGATCTACATGTATCTGAACAAATCTGTCAAATTTCTTTTGTTGATCTTGTTGCTGATACTGTCTTAAGGTTGATAGCGGCATTGTAGATTCAGCTGGTGAAGAAAGGCTATGTCTTTACTCATGAGTGGTGTCCTAAATTGGATTTCTTGCTCGTATTACTTTGCTGTTACAGAAGAAGGAATCAAGTCATGGCTTTAGTCGGAGAAGGTCGTTGATGCCTAATAAACCTCAAGGTGTTAAGTATGAGCTGCACACGCTCCCGGTGAGGCCTCCCTCTCTTTGCAAATCCAGATGTCCTTTAGCAATGCTGTGAAGTCGAATGCCTGACAAATGTGTGCTAGTTTCTTCAGGTGGATGCTAAGGCTGTAGCGGATGGGGATACAATTACCGTTTACGTTGTCATTGCTGATCATCCAGGGTTTTTCAGTGTGCCTCAGGAAGTGCACAGAGCAGCGACTGACCGTGCCGAAGCACTGATGGCCAAGAATTACCAGAGGGCTGATGAATTGCAGAAGATCATACTTGATGCAGGATTCAGGTTGTTGTTTTAGAAGTTAGCACCATATTCAGTAAGTTTTCTTAACATGGTTTCTGCTTGTCACACTTCTGAAACTTTTCAGTGCAGGCAACTTACTAACTCAACAGGCGGACATGTTCTTACGAAGAAATACCGGATTAGACTAAGGTTTATCTGTCTTCTGGATTCTTCTTTGTGTGAGTGACTTCCTTCCAACTGGGCTGATATAATGAAATGCAATGTAAGAAATGCAGAGGTATCGATGCACCAGAGAGCTCAATGCCTTATGGCAGAGAAGCAAAAGAGGAGCTAATGACGCTGGTGCAGGGAAATAGACTAAAGATTTCCGTGTATGGTAATGATCGATATGGTCGATTAGTTGCAGATGTTGATTGCAATGGGGTATTCGTACAGGTAAAAGAAATCGCACTGTAATGTGCTTGGAGCCTTAGAGTTGGAGTTTGGGAGGTCTAGGATACTGAAAATATTGTATGGAAGTACTGAAACATGTTTTCAAGAAAACCTCTAGTTTTCATTCAGGTTCTTCCATGTACAAGTAGTATGTATTCAGTCTCATGAAATCCCTAGGACTTTTGGTAGAACATAAACCATCATTACAAGCACAAGTTTTTATATAAATCCTGCAAGAAAATTGCTGAATTTTCTCTACTCAAGAAGATGCATGCTCTCATATTGGTTTCAGGGAGTTGGTGATATCCGGAGCACAAACTATATTAAGCTTGTTCTTTAATTTTTGAATAGGAACACATGCTGAAGAAAGGGCTTGCATGGCACTACATTGCCTATGATCAACGACTGGAGCTCGCCAGGGTAAGCAATAGATTGTCCAGTGTTAAGTATAGCACACCTGGCATGTCAATTTTTACTCGACTGAAGAGCATGCTCTGAACATTTTCTTCAAGCATAAACACTAGTTCCTGACAAACAGAAATTTTCAGTGGGAGAATCAGGCAAAAGCGAGTCAAATGGGTTTATGGTCTTTGCCGAACCCTGAAAAACCATGGGAATGGAGGAAGGAGAAGCACTTCAGGATTTCAAGATAGGCTAAACCAGCCGCTAATTTCATTTGATTTACTCTGCAATCTTCTAGTCGATAGTCATGGTTCTGTAGAATGTGTAGCTTGTACTGTGTATACATGCAAGCTTTAACAACTGTTGTAAGGCAAAGCAGTAGTGTTGGTTGAGTGTAACTTGTAATTCCTGTAACAGGAGATTGCATAAGTGATCCCAATTTGGGATGGGATTTGTTACATTGGACTGTTGCAATCCCTGTAACATAAGACCTGATTGGTTGTTGTAATGATTCTCTAAGTGATAAACATGATCCATGCAATGTACTAGTAGTAGTTTGCAGTAAGCCAGTAAGAACATGAAATTGTATGAATAACAGGAGATGAAGTCACTGTGATACCAGATCACTGAAATCTTACACATTTCCCCATCTTTCATTGAGGAAAACAAAACACCAGGATAAATTTGCTCTCATGCTCATAAGTTAAAATTTGATTTTTTAACCTTAAATTTAGAGTTGATTTTATGTTATTTTTATCGTAGTTTATTTTTCAGTATTTGATTTTAGATTGGTAAAAACATGTATATAAAAATTTTATTCATAAATTATTCCTACTTTAATCGATGCATATACTCTCCTGAAACATTTGAGTGTAAATGTGTAATGACATGATCCTCGTTGATGCCATGTTTAATTTTTTGCAGAGTCATTGGTGATCATGCCAACCTTTGGTGTTCAGATGGAACAACACCTTTGGAGGTAGGAAATAATGGAACAACACCTTTGGAGGTAGGAAATAATTAGAAGATGTATGTTGTTGAATTGATTACCTGATTCACTGAAGACTTGGCTGACAGCAGATTGTACAACTAAATTTGCTTTGGATGAAGGAAACTAAATTGTAGATTGTAGTGTGAGAATGCCAGCGATTATTACCTCCCTCCCCCCCCCCCCCCCCCCTCTGTCTCTTTTTTCTATTTAGCCGTAGAAATTTAGTTGCCCATTTATGACCTTGGTCATGTGACATGTGTATTTCTGCTCCTCTGAACATTCACAGTAGAATGTCCTGTGCTGGTTTTCAGTTCTTGCATAGGAATTCATCTTCTGCACATTATGAACTCATTGCAGGTACTAAAATTTTTAGCAACTTGGATGCAACCAAATCTGTCTTCTGATTATATTTTTCCTCGAGCAAGATGTGAAACTTAAAAATAGGATTAATGTCTCCTCCTGCTGAAGTTGACAAACCCACACGGCTGCACTGCTATAGCAACTTCAGAATGTGTGTAAGCTTCAAATCTCACATGCCCAGAGTTTTTCTTATACCGCCTCTTGTCGGCAGAGGCTAGTTATCACAACTCTGAAATTTACTGGCCATTCTATCTGGACAAGCTTACTGCTAACTAGGCAGTAACTGCAGATTGTAGGGGATCTGAAGGTCTAGAAATGGAGACCAGTTCTTGGAAGACCCTGTTTAGTTCCTAAAAACTTTTCCCAAAAACATTACATCAAATTTTGGACACCTAAATGAACTATTAAATATACATGAACATTAAAACTAATTACACAGTTATGAAGGAAATCGTGAGACGAATCTTTTAAGCCTAATTAGAACGTGATTAGCAATAAGTGCTACAGTAACCAACATGTGCTAATGACGGATTAATTAGACTCAAAAGATTCGTCTCGTTGTTTCTAGGCGGAATCTAAAATTTATTTTGTAATTAGACTACGTTTAATACTTTAAATATGTGTTTAAATATTTGATATGATGTTTTTACAAACTAAACAAGGTTGAATGTTACCACAGGACTGTCATCAGGTCATCATCATGCCAACCATATAGCATCATCATCAACACCATGGAAACTTCTCATGACCACAACTGTACATGACAAATTGTCAGATTGATCTCCAGCAACTGTATCCCCACCTCATGAATACTACACGGCTTCCATCGTATTCTCATGGTCAGCATGAACAGCTTCAGGGAGGGGGCTTTGTAGGAATTTTATAGAAATTTTTGAGAAATTGAGCTATTTTTTCATGTAAAATTCTTGCGTTCTGAAGGAGTCGTTAGTGTATCAGCATGGTGAGGGGCTCACGTGCCAGCGACCCATTACGCTGAATAATCCATATCATTTCTTTGTATTTCTTTCCATTCTTAATGAAATTGGTCGGTTGCCATTTCGGCCAACCCGGCTTAATAGTGGAGATGTTTGCCCACCGACACCAGGCACAAGAATCTGGGTCACGATCGATGTGAGCTCTGAATTGGATGGCATGAGCATGAGTGTGACGACAGGAAGGACTAGCATTAGAGTGACAAGAACAAAGTGCGATGATACATAGCAATCCCAGTGAAGAAAAACTGACAAGGATAACGCATGTTTCTAAATTCCATTCCAATATGTGTGGCTAGCTTAGGTCAATTTTCACCTTCTTTTTTGTTTTTGTTCTCCCCACTGTGGCACTGTTCTGAGTGCTCCATTTCACGTGCCTCATTTCTGATATGATTTAGAACTGTAGCTGTTTCATTTGTATGATATTGACACTGTGAGTAAAAGTACTTCTTGAGATTTGCCCAACAAAAAGGTATTATAGAAGGATGTAAACATACCAGCGCATCCACTCAAACATAAGGTTTTATTTGCTATACACAACAATTTTACATGAAATAAGTCATTTTTCACAGGTAAAAGAAATTATGCATTTCAAATGCAGACTTTAAAGGGGTGATAACAACATATTTTCAAATGAGAAATAATTTGTGAAAAACAATATTATATACGTGTTCTTAGCCAATACTAGAAAATAAACTATGATGAAAAACCCTAAAATTTGCTTCAATTTTTAGGCTGAAATTCAAATTTTGGTTTATAAGCATAAGAAAAAGAAAAAAAAGTTCTTAAGTCCAGAAAAAAACATAATTACTGGCTCTCTATCATAGAAATAAATCATTTTTTCTAACAAGAATGAAGATATACATTCTGTGTTGTGTGCCTGTCCAAAATTGAATAATTGTGCGAACGGGCCTGTAGCCTAATGGTTAGATAAGGCCTTAGTAGCACCTGAGGTCCTGGGTTCGACTCCTCGTTGGCCTAGTGGTTACATAAGGCCTTAGTAGCACCTGAGGTCCTGGGTTCGACTCCTCGTTGGAGCGAATTATTCATGATTGTAACGGCTTTGTGCTTTCAGTGGGTACCTAAGGTCCTGGGTTCGACTCCTCGTTGGAGCGAATTATTCATGATTGTAACGGCTTTGTGCTTTCAGTGGGTGACGATATGAGGTTTGCACGCGCACGCGTGCATTCCTAGAGGAGAGTCATCAAAAAAAATTGAATAATTGTCGTCAATATAGACAACGTTTGATTTTCAGAGGACTCACAATCATCATCTATCTTCATGAAAACTATCCGTTTCTTAACATTTCAGAGATTTTTCTTTGCCTAAACGAAGGTACTAATTTTCAGAGATTTTTCTCTCCTTCCTCTGACAATGTCCTGGGTGCAAAAAATAAGGCCCGTTTAGTTTCCAAAAATTTTCACCCAAAAACATCACATCAAATTTTTGGATACCTAAATAGAGTATTTTATAGATAAATCGAAAAACTAATTGCACAGTTATGTGAGAACTCGTGAGACGAATCTTCTAAGCCTAATTAGTACATGATTAGCCATAAGCACTACGGTAACCAACATGCGCTAATGACGGATTAATTAGGCTCAAAAGATTCATCTCGCGGTTTTCACGCCAGCCGTGAAATTCATTTTTTCATTCGTATCCGAAAACCCATTCCGACATCTGATCAAACGTCTGATATGACACGCAAAAATTTTCAATTTCACCAACTAAACAACCCCTAAGTCCATTCACCTACTACTAATGCTACACGTGATGGATGGCACAGGTTAAAGATTCCGTTTCTTGATCACTCATTTTTCTTCTCTGATTCCCTTTCGGTCACTCATTTTATTATCTTCCAATTGTTGGTAACAGGTACAGCGAAAATCCTTCGACGCATCCAGATCGCATCACTGGATCTTAAATTTTACTCTAATCTCTTAGTAACTTTTTTCAAAATCATTGCCCACTATCAAATCAAGTGATCAGTAACTGCAATTGACTACATGAAGATGGGCGTCAACTGCTAAATCATGAAATTTAGAGTGATCCAAAACTGGAAATTAGCAACTTGTGCGTTGACATCCATGAAAGATGGACATCAGAACAGTCTAGAATGGGGGCAACTCTCCAATACATTTTATTGGTATTATTATACTACCAGTAAAAAAATAGTATTTTTTACTTTGTTAATTACTTGATTAATAATATTTTTTAATTTTATTTTTTTACAATAAAGATCATAATAAAAAGAATGATATTACCACTTCAAATTTCTACTACACCTAATATTGCTGGTAGTTTAATTTAATCATAGTCGTCCGATAAAAATAGATTAACGATATAGATTAATTTTTACTACTAGTAAAATATACCGGAGTCAGCCCGTCCAAAATTGTTATCCCCCATAATACAGCCAACAGCACTTCTATGCTGGCACAAAGCACATTTCCTGTAACGAATTAATGTGACAAAAAAGGGAGATTGAACTATTAAGTTATACTACTAGTAAAATATACTACTAGTAAAATATACCGGAGTCAGCCCGTCCAAAATTGTTATCCCCCATAATACAGCCAACAGCACTTCTATGCTGGCACAAAGCACATTTCCTGTAACGAATTAATGTGACAAAAAAGGGAGATTGAACTATTAAGTTATACTGACACGCAGTAGATGATGTTGCCCAGACAGCTGCGCATAAATTAAACTGTTCTCCAACATTCTCCCTCATAACTTGCACCGAAAATTGCAGAAACGCGTCAATTAATATATCTCAACAATTTTATGAAACTAAATATTCTTGTTTTTCAGGAACTCCTAAATAAAATACGTGATAGGTCATAGGTATGTGTCTCACTTTTTTCAAAAATGAAAAGGATAAATACATGTCTCATTTAGTCAGTCCTGCTAATTAAATTGCACGTCCAAGCTATTCAGTTCATTTATTACATTAAGTTGATTTATTCAGAGAGAAGCTTTGTCGATCAAGTTCTTCAATCTTCTTATGCCAGTCTTGATGTATATTTTTATGGCATAGTTAACAAGACTGTAAACTAGGTAACTGAGCCAGATGAGTTTCATGGGGATGAAACTCCTCTCTCATCGCATGAAACTCCCTTATTTAATGATATTGCCAAGTCAGCAATTTTATTAATATGACACATGTGCATAACACTCTCATGAAACATGCATTGAGGTCACGTACAAAGGGTTATAATTGATGTCTCTATCGCTGCATGCTTGTTGACGTGGAGAAGAGAGACGATAGGAGAGAGAAAATTGGTTGTTTTGCATGGAGTCAAAACAATGACTCTTGGCGTATAAAATGAGAAGACAACCATAAAATCTGCTTTGTACGTGTACTGACTCTAATTAGAGGCACTGACCAAATAAAATCCAAACGAGAAATTAATTAGTCTAGAGTCTGCTTGAGAGACTGTCTTTTGTACGAGGAGTTTTTTCTGCTGATATGGTTTGATATAGAGCCCATAATAGACTCTATCATTGAACATGCCCTGAAGGCTGGCCTTAGCATGTGCAACACATCAGAGGGGCTCCTCATTTTCAGGATGCTGTCATCCATGCATTTCGAATGAATTAATTAGTTAATTAACAGCATTAACGCTGACTGGACCGACTAATCACACTGAGCAGGAGCAGGACAGTCAATTCTCATTAGACGACAAGCTAGCCAGCACCAGAAACTACGTACTACACTTATTTACGTTTGTACAGCGACAGCTGATTGCACTGTTAACGTGATTCACACGGTTGGCCGTAGTCTAGCCCACGGAGAGGGCTTACTAGGCAGGCCACTACACGCTCCAAATTATTTATAGTTAATATAATAGTTAATTTATATAATAGTTACCTCAAAACATATAATACACTATTAATACATAGTTCCATCTATCATACACATATTGTATCTTATAGTCCGTGCTACGGCTAGCTACAAATATGTAGCTTGCTGCTCTTTTCTTACTTCTCTTATCTACTTCTTTTCTTTCTTCTCTTATCTATTTAAAACATATGTCTAGCTTATAGTCTCCTATTATACTTGCTCTTTAGACATTAAGCAAAACTGGATGCCTGGGAAATCACGGATCTTAAAGCACCCCACATAACTTAAAGTTTCCTTAATCTTCTGCTTATTCTTTTGTCATTTCATTTTTTTAACATGGAGTTATCAAGGTATATATACACATGTAAGGCTGTAATGCATCTCCATCAACTCTTTTTCTAAAAAGTAGCAACATCTAGTATTGAATTTTTGCCCCAAAATATAACTTCTCTACATAAATTCTCTTTTCAACCGTTCACATCATTTCACCATTTAATTTCTCCACCAGCTTTCTTCTCTCAACCAATCAAAACGTGCCCTATTTAATACCAATGATCCTAATATTTTTTATATTCTAGGACGAAGATAGTATTATTTGTTAGAAAACAATCGGAAAATAAACGATAAACACGGTGGATCAGTAACAGAAGATACGAGATTTAACGTGGAAACTCTCCTAACACAGAAGAGAAAATCACAGGCGCCAGCCAACAAATATTTTCACTATATCGGGATGGAGTTATAATGTCGAATGGTGGCTTACAAGAAGTATATATATGGTAAAACCTAGAATTCAACCTGTGGGGCGGAGGCCCCACACCCCGGGCGTACCCGAGTGCATAAACCCAATGGGCCACTTAGGACTCCGATTTGCTCCGCTGAAGTGAACTTTATACGAGCACACATGGAATTTGGATCATAACTTAACATTATTTATAACATTATTTAGAAGTTTTTTTAAAAAACTTTGTTTGCGGCACCTTTATAGCCTATTGTTTTTGAACTGTACATTGGGGGTACACAGCACTCCACAGATCACGCACATGTATATCGGAGACACATTATTATTAGGGAAAAATTATAGGAAGATATCCTTTTTTGACGTGACATTCTTAGTTTTCATCAAAACGAACTCATTTGGTTAGTTAAGCAGGCAACTAGGGCTATATGACCATGTTTTAGTTTTTATTTTTTTCATTAAGATTCGTACAATTTATAATAAAAAGTATTAAATTTTTAATTGTAAAATTTGATACATCCAATTACTTTGTATTCCAAGACACTAGATTTGTAAGGTACCCTGATGTACTTAAAATTACTCTCGTAATTACCACAAATCTTGATGAAATTTAGTTTCCCAATCTTTGGTTGGCCACGCAAAAAAAAGTGTGATAACCTTCTCAAAGGGTAAAAAGAAGCTAATTGCTTAGAGTTTTTTTTAAGATAATTAATGGAAAAGGTGTGTTCTTAGAACTGGTACCCCATCGCTGTATTTGGCACGTACGTACCGTTGTGCAACGGAGAGAACAATGGCCGTTCGATCGGTTTGTGCATTTTCTCGTGATGTACGCGTGCCGTTGGGTTGCTCCTTTCGGTGTCTGAAAATTGAATGGCGTGCCATGCGAAGCTGCAGCTAATTTTCTGTAAATAGCAAAATCATTAATAATTATATAATTTATTTAATAAAACAAATAATCAAAATCTAAAATTCAACGACATCAAATACAAAGAGATAAAAAGATGAGGAAGCACTAATTAATAGTGGTAATACGTTGTTTCCTATCTACAGTAAAACTCATAAATTAATAGTTGTAGATATTTTTAGTGACTATGGTCGTGTAGTAGAATACCAGAATGCTATCCGTGGAGACCACCACGATGGTATAAAAACAACTAAAACTTCTCATGAACCAACGCATCCATCGATCGATCTGCACGGTTTGGTTCATTATGGCCTCATGGGCGTTAGGACGTGTGCATCGATAGCTCACATCGTTTTCTGAATCGCTGAAACTGTTCCTAGTATTAGATGGGGCTGCTCTCAACTGAAAAGCACTGCGTCGTTTTCTTCGTTAATTAGGTTAAGCCTGAATTCTGCTTTATTACGTGCTAATCATGCCATCTTAGCCACCATTTTTTAGTTTTTTTATGTTTATAAGCTAAAATTTAAATATTTTATCTTAATTTAGAGTTGATTTTGAGGTTTTTATAGTGCTTTATTTTTCAGCTTTCGTTATAAACACGTATTTAACAGTTTTATTCGTGAATTATTCCGTTTGCAAACTTGAACTTTTCTTTTAAAAACCCAAAAGACGAGTAATTAATGTATTAGAACTAGGTATTAGGTTTGGAGACTGGGTCGGTTTGGTTATTAAAAGTGGACACACTCAACATTGTATCACCAGCAAAAGGATAGCTAAACCATTTTCAGCTTTAGATTAGTTGAGTTTCATAATCATGATGATGATGCAATTACCAACGACAGATACCAGTCAGTGGTAGGTTTCTATTGAGACAGAATGTCGGAATATATAAGCCAAGTTAATTATTGCTGCTGCTACATCTTGCCGCCTCGAGTGTACGAATGCCATATTTTTTTTTTTTTGAATGTGTACCGAAAATTTCAAATATCTCAAACGTATGATGAATCCCAGCAAACATTCAGTTGCCTTAGAATAGCATCCTCTGCAATGCTGCACGATCATTTACCTTACAAATGAAGCTGCTTAATTACACACTTTATCTGAACTGAAGTGATGGATTTGCAAAGAAAGCACATGCAAGAACACCCTTGCTTACTGGCAAATGACGATTGCTACATTGAATGCAGTGTTCATTCAGTCTGACGGTTCATGCTTCTCGCTGATGTGGTTTGCCAATTCTGCTAGCTTGGTCCAATCCTCTGCAGTGCCTTGTATATCATGCAAGATACTGTACCAACTAGCTTAACCAAACCAAGTCACCTATGACAATAATCACATCAACTGGTTCATTAGCACTGCATGTTCATGCTACTACATCTATCTCATCCAATTAGATACGTAGTACTTAGGCCGTGTTCTGCAGCGAGGAGAAGGGGTAGATTAGTACATGATTAATTAATTATTATTTAAAAGAATATAAAATAGGTTAATATGATTATTTAAAACAATTTTCTTATAGAAATTTCGTAAAAAAGACATCGTTTAGCAGTTCAAAAAGTATGCGTGTGAAAAATGAGGAGGTTTAGATAACTTATTCGCCGTATCGAACGTGGCTTTAGTATATTTTTTACCGTTAAACCCACTTGTTGAGACTAGTAATACAATCAAGTTTAATGGCTAAAAAATATACATAACCACGTGATAGGCTGATAGCTAGCCCGTTGCTGCAAAGAGTTCATTTACTGTGTTAACTTCTCATTTGAAGAATGTAGCATTTGATACACTCTTAATTAGTTAGAGTGGACTTGCCGGCGCCATTGACGGAGGTTAGTGTGATTAAACTAATGCAGAAGGATTAATTAGCTCTTAAGACTAGGGGTTGATTAAGTAGGAGGCCAAATTAATATGTATTTGTCAAGTGAGCTGTCTAAACTGAATTGATTATGATCATTAGTGTGTTCTGCTTGGAAGTGTCCTTGCAGGGTCTCCTAGACTGCCCTGATGCCCTTCAGATGGGGGGAAATTATATGGCCAAATTGCACGTACTGGTAGCCCTACTGATCCTTAATGGTTACCAGCTCTGCTCCTCAACATGCAGAGCTAATTAGCAGTAATTGCATTGGGCCATTGTGTTCTGATACATGGTTGATTGCTTCTGCATCTGTTTCAGAATTAAGAATGCAAATGCATGACAACTAACAATCAGAGACACTAAATTAAAAACTCCATGGTATATAGGAGAACTTATAGAATATTTGTGTAATTAAGCACACCAAGGACATGTTCTTTTCTTATTATCGATTATAAATTATCAGAAAAAATCTCAAACTCTTGAACTGTAAGTTTCATGTAAAAAATATAAATGTTACTTTTCTAAAGAAAAATTTCAAGTTGATTTAGGCGTTTATACCTTTGCGTAGCTATTAAAAACTAGATAATATAGAAAATCTCATGAGAAAAGAAAGTGGCCAAGCCTGACATGCAAATGATTTTGATATCTGAATCATGTCAAAAATATATCAAATATGTCCACATCAACCATATACAATTATACCCAAAAATCAATTTTGTGTCCCCAGCACCTAGCTACTCTGTCTTTCCAAGGGTCTCTGTTCATGATCAGATTCAGAATCATCATCACTGTGGCCATCCGCATTGATTTCTCAACTACACAAGTAACTACCTATCTATCAGCACTGTTATATAATAAGTGAATACACATTAACTGATTAACACATAGCTGGTCCTCTTCATAGGCAACCCATAAAATCGAAGCACATCTACCAGTACAAGTTCCTCAAAAAAAATATAGCAATATTTCAAATATTAATGGAAGAAACTTAATTCCAGGTTCTGTGATATATATATAATTAAACATGATGTGCAAAGGAAAAAAAGAACATTTTTTCAGACATGAAAATTATACAACATCATGTTTGAAAATGTGGAAACTAACAAATTCAAAACCAGTTCCAAGGAGATAATGATCTCTTGAGGATACAGAACTCTAGATTCTAGTACACCCATGCATGCATGCTCATGTTTTATTCTTCATATATATACTTAATACAAGCTTAAATTGATTAAGCATAACATTTTGGTGATAATTAAACTCTTCCATAAAATATCACTCCATGGAAAAGCCACATATATGCATGATAGTAGTACACTGTTAAGACCTGCAAATTACACTCGGAGTTGAATCAGCAGCTGAGTGACAGCGCGAGCTACGAGGCAAGGAGAAGCTAGGCCTTCTGCGGCGCGGCGGCGGCGGCGCTAGGGCCGTGGCCGTGGCCGCGGGCGTCCGACGACGCCATGGCGCTCCTCAGCGTCATGGCGACGCGGCAGTTCTTGATGGCCCTGAAGCTCTCGTGCCGCACCCTGAAGCACGCGGTGGCCGCCATGTCGTCCTCGTCCTCGTCCTCGTCCTCGTCGTCCGTCGAGAACGCGCGGGCGTGCTGCAGGCTCCTCATCGACGAGCACGTCGGCGACTGCGTGCTGCGGAACGACAGCGAGGACGAGGAGTAGAACGAGGACAGCGAGGACGAGGAGGTGGAGGTGGAGGAGGAGGAGGCGCACGACGACGTCGGCGAGCCCGACGCCGGCCTGGCGCCTCTCCTCAGCCTGATCCTGGGCAGGACGAAGAAGCTGAGGATGCCGTGCTTGCCATACTTCCTCCCGCCGCCGCCGCCGCCGGACACCTTCTTGGCGCCTTCCTTGCCGGCGGTGTAGTAGGACGGCGGCGGCGTGAGCGGCGGCAGCACGGCGTCGCATATCGCGTTCTTGGGCGTCCCAGGCTGCGACTCCCACATGAACGGCACGGAGCCCGCGGAGGCGACGCCGTAGTACACCCTGAACGACGGCGCCGCCACGGAGCTCTCCCTGGACAGCAGCTTCGAGAACACCTTGCTCCCAGCCCCAGCCGCCTTCAGCTGGAGCGAGGCCTCCTCCGTCTTCTCCTTGGCGCCGGCGCCGGCGCCGCCCTCCTTCGCCATGGACGCGCGAGAGCTCGAGGACGAGGAGAAGGGAGAGGGAAGGTGAGAGGTAACTGCCGGTGGAGAAGAGGAGGAGAGAGCGCGGCGCGAGTGGCTTCTTATGCTCTCTGCTCTGTCAGTGGCCGGGAGTAATACGGTTTTAGTAGTGGGGATTAGTTGGCTAAATTAATTAATTAATTAATTAATTATTTTGCACGTCCTCTTTTGTCATCTACTATATTAACTATAATATAATAATCTGCTTTGTGCTTGCTATTGATGCTCACATCTTCAGTCTACACTCACTCAGATCCGAGGTAGGAGAGTTGACTGTTGACTTTGTCTTGGCCTATTGGGAAGAGTTTGCCAGCTACAACTTCCTTGAAAGTTTTGTGTTAAAACTTAGTAAAAGGTACAATGGCTGAAAATTACATTGCTGGAAACAATAACTCTAGTCATAAAAGGTACAAACTTTTCAAACTTTAATAATTAATGTTTCTCAAATACTTAGTTTAAAAGAGAAATTATAAAATTTTCTTGAAAAATTTACTATCATAATATAATAAGTTTATCATATTGTATAAACCTTTATAACATAAAATTATTGGTCAAAACTTTAAATCGTTGACTAAAAATATTTATGACCAGAGAAAGTTATATATTTAATCCAATATATTGATTAAAATGTGTAGTTTGGATATACGAAAATTACTTCCCCATGTTCCTTCTAACATTTAAAATTCTCCCTAATACAACAACCCATATACCTAAATTATATTTTCAATAAAACACAAACTTCCACTCTCCCACCTACTTTCTCGTAACCAATGACAATTTCACTATTTAGTTTCACTGACTTTCTTAATATCCATGTCTAGCTCTAACCCTTCTTATATTCTAGGTTAGGCTAGATTTCAAATGAAGATTATTTTGAAATAAATTTGAAACGCGAAATATTTGAAATACTTTAGTTCGTTTATATGTATTTAGAGCAAATGGCATAAGAGTTACTATTAGAACAAAGGTGCATTGAAATCAAAACTTTCTAAACTTAACCAGGAGTTGGTCCAAGTCCATTGCAGAGCCGTCCATGAGTGAATTGTTTGTTTTGTCCATAAAAATACCAAACTGCATATTTACAAATAAAAAATAATTTATAAACAATATATATATATTTATTGTTAGCAATATAAAAACTAAGACTGGAAAATAAATTTTGATGAAAAATCTCTAAAATTAACTCAAAATTTAAGATAAAAATTTAAATTTTGACCAATAAATATAGGTATAAGCGAAAAAACATGAGACAAGTGACGCGTGTATATAATTTGTACCGGAGGGGCGGTACAATCTCTGCTGCAAGGCCTTGAAGAAGCGGCAGTACCACTGCCATCGTTGGGCGCTCATTGAATGCCACTCATCTGCATCCACGTCCAGTGTACGTGGATCCATCCATGCATCATGCATGCCACATTGCCACTACCCATACTCATCAACTTAGCCATTGAATTCCCCTGTGTTTTTTTTTGTGTATTTGTGGGTGGTCCACTAGCTAGGGCACACTCTTGATCTGGACATTTGGTAGCACCGCTTAATTGCCTGAATTGAATTTTGCTTAATTGCCTCAATTGAATTTTTGCATATGGATGGATGCAGTTGTAAGCTTTGTTCCTGGGCTTCTTTTACTCTATCTAGGAGTACTAGTGTACATGTCAGTGCAAGACATATTTTTAGTTTTCTGAAGAAAAAGGGATTGTGCATATATATAATGCTTAGGTTCAAATTCTTACAATTAAGAAACAACAGAATGAAAATAATAAATCGCTAAAAGACTGAGCTTTAAATTTGGGCTACCGGGTGAGCCGGACCCGTGCATGTAAAATATTAATCCATCCATTTTATATTGCAAGATATTTTTATACATTGATTAATGTATATTATATATATATATATATATATATATATATATTATCCATATAAATCTATGTAAGAATAGAAATCTTCCAGCACCGTAAAACGGAGTGAGTTGTACATAAGTAACGGGGGCATTCTGAAGGTACGTGGACATCTTGCAGAGGTCCCTGCAAGGAGTAAGTAATCAAGGTTGTTTTACACCTTATCATAATTTTTAAATAATTATATGTGTAGTGGCAAAAAACAAAAAAAGGACAATAAAGTTGATCATGATGATCATGTAATGGCAGGCATGGCCGACTGCCTTGATGATTATCAAACACAGAACAGAATGAGTAAAAATCAGCTGATGATCTAATCACTTCTTTATTGAAAAAAAAAAGGATCGAATCACTTTCTAATTTTCTACGAACCATGCATTAAAAAGAGCCAAGTGGAAGTGGGGTTTAGGGCAACAGTACATGAACAGTGTACAAATTAACATACATATGGGTTGATCGATCCATGCAGATCGATGAACCGTGTTAACCCCACATGACAACGCAATTAAGCTCAGTGTGAGCCATGAAGCTCTTACCAATTGAGTTTTTTTACCATTCAAAAATTTTAAATTATAGTATATAAAGATACATTATATCTCAAGATACCAAAATTAATCTTGATGCACTTTTTATGTTAAAAAAACTCTAACAAAATACAGCTTTTGTTTGGTTTTGGGTAGCTGGGGAGTGCTGGACCTCTCACCAAACGACCTGCACGCTTTCAATGTCAGTGTCAGGGTCAGGGGCTTGACAGTAGAGAGGAGGAGGCTGTCAGTTTCAGAGCAAGTAGTAGTACTAGTTAAAACCGGTCAAAACATCGCAAGAGGAGCTGCTTAATAACAAAACTAAGTACACCATGTTATTTGTGTAAATATAGATACATTTGGCATTACCTAGATTGGTAGCTTTCGTTTTCATCCTGAAAGTTAGCAGCAATGTTGATCAGCTGAATATGTACTGTATATGAAAAGAGAAAAAAAAAATAAAATATAACTATGGAATCAGAAAAGACCAAGATCCTCGACATGCATTTGAGTTGTGTCTAGCTCCTGCTTCCTACCTACGCAAGATTTGCCTACTGTTCTTGACAGAGAACCAAAATATAATTAATACAAACTGGCAAGCCTGTAACTCTGCAAGTGTGTGGTTGATGTATTCTTGTTCTTTTTAAGGCCTTGTTTAGTTTCTAAAATTTTTTTCTAAAAACATCACACCGAATTTTTGAGATGAACTAAAAAAACTAATTGTATATTTACGTAAGAAATCTTGAGACAATCTTTTGAGCCTAATTAGCCCATGATTAGCTATAAGTGCTACGGTAACAAATATATGCTAATGATAGATTAATTAGGCTCAAAAGATTCGTCTCGCGGTTTTTAGGCTAGCCGTGAAATTCGTTTTTTCATTTGTGTCTGAAAACCCCTTCCGACATCCAGTCAAACATTTGACTTGATATTTTTTCTAAAAATTTGCTTAATCTAAACACCACCTTAATTTCTACTTGCAGGATTTGGACTAAGAAGATGGCGTAGAATCAGGAGCTATAGAGCTATAGTCTTTGGTTCGAGTGATCGAGCCGTGCAATCCCTCCATTTGCTTCGCCGTTATCGATGCAAGCTAAGTAGTAGGCAGAGTAGTTCTGAATCCGAGGATGGATTTCCTCATCCTCTGGATAACAAACTGAATATTAATTGCGTTCGCCTGTAAGGATTAGAGCAAGTTTAATAGTATAGCCAACTACTGGCTTCAATTTATCTATAGTCAATTCATATAATAGTTAACTATAAAACATTAATACATGGTCTCACGTATCATACATACATTTTGTCTTAGAATCCGTGTCTAGCTGGTTACAAATTAGTAGCTCACCTTATTTCTCTCTTATCTCTTTAAAATATGCTTATAGCTGACTTATAGTCTGCTATTGTACCTACTCTTAATTTCAACTGACCTATGATCTACTATATCCCAATTGATGCCATCCAAACAACGGATCGATCAACCAGCTTCCTGTCTTGCAGCTAACTGAAGTCTGAATATCCTGCAGCCACCTGAAGCCTGAATTCTGAACCGAATGACAATTCTTTCAGATAACTGCTGTTTGTTCACTGCTCGATCGGTCGGTCGAAGAGAAGGAAGGCCGGCCTCGAATCGACGTAGTATTAGCTGGTAGTAGCTGGGTTCAGTGCACGCACGGCACGGCAGAGCAAAGTTATCACTGTTTCAGCATCAGAGCTCTGAAGAGTTCCTGTGGGCTGCTGCTTTTTTTTGAGCTAGTGGTAGCTTCTAAGCTTCTGCATGCTCTGGCCCCAGTGAAGAGTCAGTTGGATGATGCCACTGCCCATCGCCATGAATTCTCAACTATCACCTTGGGAACAGGGGGCCGCAGTACGCGTGCATGGCCATGGCGGTCGGCAGTTGGGGCTTGGGCGGTTGATCCGTCTATCAACCGGCCGGTTAGGGTCATGCCGCGGTAGAAGCGGCGACTGCGAGGTAGGAGTAGACAGCACACAGGAGTCCCGGACACGGGTGAAAACGGTCGGTCGGAAACGGTAAGTATATGTAATGTAGCGAGATGTACGTATATAGAGATGAAAACAGTTGGAAATGGATCGTATTTATCGATTTAGCTATTTAGTCGCGAGTGCAATACAGCGCTGAAATCCCTTTCTTAAATAGTCGAATTTTATAAATGGCTAGAATTCAAAACAATTGAAAGATATTTGCTTCAGTCCAACAAAAGGTAAAAAAAAATATATTGAGATACCGGTACCTCGCGGTACCAAATCGTTTTTGATTATTGTATCTAACGATGCACATCTACTTAACTAGATCCAATAATAAAAAACGATTTGATACCTCGAGTGTATTTTTTTTTTACGAGAGCAAATCTCAAAACTTGGCCAATTTTTGAAATGGCTAGAATTTTGTTACGGCTACTGGTATCACGTCGCGTGTCTCTCTCTCTATCTGTGTGTTTCTGGTCTTGTCATGACATGACAACAACCCAACGCAGGTGCAGCAGGAGGAATGGAGTGGTTTGCCGGTTGGTGTCGCCGTGGCAGCGGTGACCGGTGTCCGGTGAGATGGCAATGGGCTTCCAAACTCGATGGGCCATCAGGCCCGTTTAGGATCTCGGCCCTTTTACAGGCCCAGATTTGCTGCGTGCATCTACACGCCTTCGGCCCGTCATGGCCAATATGGGTTTTAATGAATTGACTGTGCCATGGGAAGTCGATATGTCCGAGTGGTTAAGGAGACAGACTTGAAATCTGTTGGGCTTCGCCCGCGCAGGTTCGAACCCTGCTGTCGACGATTTTTTTCCATTCTAATTTTTTTTTTGCTTCCAGTTCTAATCTTTGTGCCATTACCCCCTTTTCTTTATTTCTGTTTAGCTCTATATGCATGCAGCCATACAGGAATATCCTTTATACTAATTAATTTTGCTTCGGATAGGTCTCTTCATATTATTTTACTTTTTATAGGGGTTGTTGTTTTGCTTTTTTTCATGGATAAAAGTCGAACAATATATTTACAAACTAAAATTCTTAGCGATATAAAAGTCATGATTAGAAAATAAATTACTATGAAAAAACCTAAAATCAACTTTAAATCTAAGAGAAATACTATATAACGGTATATTGTAGACGACGGGATACGACAACGGTTACGGCGACGACGCTCACCATGCTGACCAAGGCGGACTTGGAGACGTTGTACAGGTGTGGGGGTGATGCTGCCGAGCACGCCGGTGATGTTGGCCATGCAGATGATGTTGCGCTGCAGCGGGGCACCATGACACGCGTGGTGTGCTTGACCCTGGCGAGGACGCCATGCATGTTGATCGCCATGACAGCGTCGAAGTCGGCGAGGTTGAGCGAGTCGAGCGGGCGCTGCGCCAGGGAGCCCACGACGTCGACGTTGTTGACGATGCCGTCAAGGTGGTCGTGCCACGCCATCGCAAGGTCGACGGTCGCAGTGACCTTAATTACAAGCTCACGACGACGACGACGGCGGCGGCGGCCGAGAGTAACTAGCGACGGTCGATGGCAGCTGCGGCGTTAGCGACGACTATGGCGGCTGCAATGACGGTGGCGACAACGAGGATTCACTACCGGCAATATGATATTATTCATAATACCACTGGTACTAGATATGATACTGTTCGGGTATCATACATGGTACATGTGAGATACTATGTTACCTGAGCATGCTAACTTAAAGTATCATACACGATATATGTAAAATACCATGTTACCTAGCAAGTACCATGTTACTTAGATAAGATAACATGACTAGAGGTTATCTCGTTGCTTTACGGTACACCGTACCATGACAGCCCCTAAACGTAAAGCCAAAAATTTAAATTTTAACTTATAATCATGAGTTTATCAAATAAATCTCTATTTAGAAAAAGAAAGTACTAATCTGTACCAGAGGAATATTGCTTTTTGTGACGTACAAGCCAATCATGTTTTGGTGGAAACGGAACATCAAAATCTAACTACGACAGTGACCTTGCACTCGTATCTAAAATAATCTCTAGATTAATATTTGTCCCTAATAAGTATTCTTTGACATTTTTATCGAAGGGATAGAATTTCCGGAAGGTGAATACACTCTCCATATTATGATTTGTCGCCGACTCTAGCTTACCTGCATATTAATCTATTTTTACATTTACATTGCATATTAATTTATTTTTACATTTACATTGCTGATAATACTGTCTTGATAGTTGATACTAGAATGCTTTTTTTAAAACCTATTACGTGATACTTTAATCTGAAAAAACCGTAAACTGCTTAGAAAGAGGCAACAAAGTTCTGTTCACAATTTCGAGGGGATAAAAGAAAATCTCAATTTCTACTTGAAACGAAAATCCACTCATCCACTCATGTCGCTGTTCAACTTAGCTTGGCGGGGACAAAGGGCATCTAGCATTCCCAACAGCTGTCTTCCATCCTCTATTCTAATAATAAAAAATAAATAATATAAATTGTGCTCCAATAAAACGGTCATCATGTCATTTATGTTAGAAGAAAACCTTTATATTTGGATGATCTCTCTGCATCTAAAGAGATATAGAGGATGACATATATGGATAATATAGTGGAGCACAAAGAGATATGAAGGATAAAAATAATTTAAATGATTATCTAGAAGATGTGAATGACTAAATTTAGATGAAATATTGGGATGCTCTGAGCCCAGCTCGTACGGCCCAAGCAACTAATCTAATCTTGCATTCATCCCCATCAAACCATCTACTAATCTACAAAGATACTTAAATAATTGGGATTAAAGAAATCAAAATAAGTTTTCGAGAAGAGTAAGGACTCAAGACTCCACTCCCGGCTGTACCAAGAACGGAGAGAGACAGAGGAGAGAGTGGAGAACAGGAGAGCGAAGTCAACCAGGTGAGCCGCCTATTCATGGTTCCCTGATCCATATTTAGCTTATTCTCAGCGAGCATTTGCTGTTTCTTGATTTTCTCTGCCCGGTCCGATTCTTTCCCCTGTTTCCATGGGGTTCGATTTGAGTACCATGAGCTGTTGATTTCATCTGCCGCGAACCAAAGCTGAAATTTTGGAAAGTGGGGGGAAAACCGTAGGTCAGTAAGGGGAGAGAAAGCTTTGTGATTTATGAACTCAATTGTCCGTACTCCGTAGTGGTAGAAGAAAGGGAGTAGCTTTGGAAATTTCTATCCTTGTTGCTGGTTTGCAGTGGGAGTGAACTAAATCTGGCGGATTTGGTGGGCAACTCGTGTATGCATTGTGGGTGTGTGAGATCTAATCTAGAACTCTAATCCAGCATCTCCGATTTGTTGAGCTCTTTTTGCTAAACCAAAAAAAAGGATCTTGAAACGGGCCGAACTCCATTGTTTTGGGACTCTGAAGAGTTCCTGTAATATCTGACACTGGATTCGCATGGGTCTATTCGAGGCTTTCTTTGGCTGTATGGATAAATTTTAGTTAAGCAATAGAGGGTAGATCTGTCTAGTCAAGCACGATTGGCCTTCTGAATGCATTTGATAAACAGAGTTTCAACTCTTTAGATGCTGTCAACTGATTTCATCAGTGAATACTTTCAAGTTTTAAGTTTATTCTGTTTCTCTAACCTGCAATCCTGTAGGCAGGCAAAATGTGTTCAACAGGGAGGTTTGCGTTTGTGCTAGTATTAGCCTTTTCAGTTGCAGTTGCGGAGAGCAGAGATTCATTTGGTGTATTGGGTAAGTCATGAATTCACTATGAGGTTGAATCTTTTTGCCAATATTGTTTTCTTTCTCATTCTTATTTTCAGAGCAATTGGTATTTCTTAATTCTTATCATAATTCTAAGTAGATCAAGACATCAAGTGCAGCAATGGCAGGCAATATAACTGTCAGCAGTTCTAAAATATAAAGGGAACACTACCTTTTAATACGTTTATGTGAATCTGCATTGATTGTTCCACATCCAGCTGTATGGTTTGATCTAAGTTTACACAGGCACATAATAATATGATTAGTATTTGTATGTGTTGCTGATGCCTATGTTATGAGAATTGTATTTCTTATAATGCCTTGCTTGACACTTCTGCTTTTTATCAGAAATCATCAGTCAGTGACTTTAGTGGTAGTCACATTTATTTTTCTTAGAAAAATATATGCACAGTGGACACACTAGGAAACTAATCTCATAATCCAAATATTTTGCATACTTAGGATCATATATGCACAGTGGACACACTAGGAAACTAATCTATATATTTGTTTCCATTTGAAGACTATCTTTACTGTAACAAAATCTTGATTCCGTTGCCACACAGTTCTCACTATTATCTTCAGCATAATTTCCTTGTAGAAAATTCAACTAATAGTTTGTACTCCCCTTGCAATTTGTATTTTTGTCTTTCAGCTCAAAAAAGCTTTCCCCTTGCAAATAAGAGGGCAGGGTTAACTTCAGCCAATGGAAAGCTGTGTCAACTATGTGAGCAGTACTCAACTGAAGCACTGTTCTACCTCCAACAAAATGAAACCCAAACTGAGATTCTTAGCATCCTCCACCATGCATGCGCAAACGTTGGACCTCTAAAACAGCAGGTCTGGCTAATTGCAAAGCCCTCCTTTGATAGCACATGATAGTTTCATTAGACTAATCCTTTTTTTTTCAATCGTTTACTCTTTTACAGTGCATCACTCTGGTTGACTACTACATTCCCCTTTTCTTCCTGGAGGTTTCGGTGGTACAACCTGAAAAGTTCTGTGAATCAGTCCATCTCTGCAGAAAGGGAACGATGCTTAACCTACCAACTCGAGGAGATATATGCGGACTCTGTCATCATGTTCTTGTTGAAGTTCTTATCATGCTAAAGGATCCTGACATGCAGGTAGCTACCATAATTTCAATTCTCACAATCAATTCTGTACTGTTGTACTTATCGAATTCGTAATTTTGCAGCTGGAGATAGTTGACATACTTCTCAAAGCATGTGGCAAGGCAGATAATTATGTGCAGCAGGTAAATTAGTCACATTTACCGAAATACTAAATAGATCTGCATGTCCTAAAGAATCGAACACATTTCCCATGGTCTTTCGTACAGAAAATCACTGAGAAATATCCTGTTGCAAAGCATTTCAAATCTATAATGTTTTTTCCTCAATTGTGCTTTCTTATACCAAGTTTGAGACACTAGAATTTTATCTGTGATTAGCTTAGTTACCTGCATCTCTGTATCAGCTGAATGGTGATATAGTACACGGGTTTTCTTTATGAAATGCTGCCCTAGTTCTGTTCTGCTCATGACAATCTTATTCCTAATTTTTGCAGTGCAAGAAGATGGTCCTTGAGTATATCCCTTTGATTCTGGTGAAATCCCAGAAGTTCCTTGAAACAACAGACGTTTGCTCAGAGATACATGCATGCAAAACGGGCACACAAGCTTCAGAAACCATGCTTCTATCTGCCACATCATGAAGACAATGTAAATCAAGAAATTGCTTATTTCCCAAGTGATTGAACTGGTAAATGAATTGAAGATCAGATGCCTATGGCCCTGTGGGGTGTCTTCCCTCTATTGCTGAAACACTACCAAGTGACCAAATTTGATGTAGATATCTGTGTTGTATATTTTGAACCATGTTCTGCTCTCTGAAGTTTGAACCATGGAGCAGCTACACCAACATTCATCGAGCATACAACTGTATCAGGCCATTGAACTGAAATGCTTCACATGTAATTATCACATTGGATCATTATTGTTTATCAAATCATGATGATACTATTACAAAAAGGGGTCCGCTGGTGAGTGATATGCCAAAAGGGGGAAATTATTACAAGTTATACAAAAATGGATCTTGAATTTTGACTAAAAAGAATTTGAAACATGGCGGTTTGGTTGACATATTTGGGTGTCCATTTCTAGGTGGCGGTGAATCTACCAAATACCCCACTACCAATACCAATTCTCTTCTGAAAAATAACTAAGATCTATATATCAAACCATTTTTATTAAATCTACATTAATAACATACTAAAGATATTTTTTAAAATAAAATTTCATTGCAACACATGGACAATGGACAATCTGCTAGTAATACGAAACAGCAGATCAGGTTGTAAACTTGCTGACATGCCAGGATCTGCAAGGCAAATTGAGAGGGGGCGCAAGAGACAAACAGAAGCACAAGCCTGATTAACTTATCAAATGGCATTCATATGATCACAACATATGTTGCTGATCCACGTCTTGATTTTGATTTTAGACCCTAGTATACACATAACATTGAACCACTGTCACAAGTGGATTTTACAAGCATATTTTACTGTGATCTCATCTCATTGCAGCCTCTCCTTTCTGAGCCTCTCCAGTTCCTTCACCATCTGCCAGTGCTCCATAGAAAGACTCGTCTCACCAAAGCTTGCTGCCGTTATCTGTGCCATTGTTAGCCATCTGCAGATCAGCAGAAGCAAATAAATTTAGTACAGATTCGTTACATAAGACTCATGTAAATGTAACTCGGCATTGTAGGATGTCATGCCATGACAGGCATCAGCACATATATACCTGCTAAGTTCAGAACAACCCAAGTTCCTATCATCACGCATGGCATTGACCATTTCATCTTGAATCGTCTACAATGATTGAGCAAACGTTATGCAACTCATTAAATCTGCTCCTGTTTCCTGAAAAACATACCATCGTATTTCTGGATAGAGTGGAGCAAGGGATATAATCACCTGGTATGTCTCGGTTTCAGTTGACTGAGGAAAAGACCTAACTGTGGCCAAATACCATCTCCAACTCTCAAGTTCTTCAGAGCTTGCATTAACTGCAGGAACAGATGATGGGCGGAAGGGCACAATCAAGTCAGAAGGTAGGATATTTGATTTTCCCTCGGAGAGAGTTAGTAGCTGCACATCAGTTGCCATTTCCAACTTGTAGAACTCAAAATCATACTCGACCTGCAAGAGCGATACAATATTTTATAGATGAATTGGTCTGCAAATGATCAAAGAACCTCGGTACATCCAATCTCAAAACATTGCTTGGGGATTATTACCATCTGTGACTCCATCAAGTTCTTAAGCAGCATAGTATTCTCAACACCTTTAGATGTCAAAGATCCAGACTGTAAGAGAGTCTCATCAAAGGTCAGGTGAGTGCCCTGGGGTAACTGCAAAACTCCTGTAACCAATCTGCAGCAAAATTTAGGGGATTATTATTATTATAGGTTAAAATTCCAATAGTTGAATGATGAACACATCAGACATAACAGATTCTTGATGGGACAAAAAAGAATATGTACCTTCCTGAGTGGTTGTCCTTTCTAGGCTGAAGTGTGGCTGTGTTGAGATACTCGATTGACAGAGGAATAGTTTGTGAATATGGTAGTAGCCTCTGGATCAAATTATTTAGCTGGTTTCCAAATACAGAAACACTCTCTCTGTTAAAGCCAGTGAAATTCATGGAGAGCCTGCCAACTGTAACCACATCCACCTTATTGCGAAGCTGCATGGAGATTGAAACCAAGAACTTAATGAACTGAATATGAACTGTTTTTAGCAAAAAATAATGCAAGGAAGACAATGTGATGTGGTATAGATGAGTTGAGTTAGTGATGCAACATACTCTGGATAGAAGATGCAACAGTAAACATTGAGCCGCCAGTTCATCGTTCCCTAATACCAGAGTAAGATGCGAGAGTAAAGATTGCCGAATACCCTTTAGCAGGATTGGTGAAGGCTGAATGATAAAAGTTAATAGGATTAGTTATTTTTAGTCAACAGTGAAATCATTAAACCAACTAATGTGTTCAAGATAATAAAGTCAGTGATGTGTTGTACCTCAACAGCAGGAGACCTTGATAAAAAATCATGAGCAGATAAACTTCTCCATACCAAACAGTGAAGACGGGGAACCTGTACAATTTTTTTTAAAGCATTAGAAGATCAGATAAAAGGTACAATATAAATGTGCATTACTTTCATTATTACATATGAAAATTGGCATATGTACTCTTGATGTGTGTACCTTACTGGGAGGTAGTTGAGCAGTTACATCTTCTATAAGGTCAAACATTATATCATCCGAATTATCACTAGGTGAAGCAAGTTCTGGGTCAAATGTATATACACCTATGAACTCAGCAACATCATTTAGTTTCACCTGACTTTCAGCCATATCATATACCTGCAAAGAAGAATTTAAAATGTAAATGGTAGGGAAACAATAAATTGAATAATACACATGTCACGTAGAAAGCCTATGTGCTCTACCTTCACTAGACATGAAAAGGAGCTTCCGGGAATATGATGATCTCCCCCATTCATCTCAGGCACATGTTCTTCATTCATTGACACTTCTGGTGAACTATTCGAGATCTGGGCATCATCATCCTTCTGAAGAAAAATAAGGTGGTTTAAATCAGATTACCTACCTTTTTTTTGTGGGGAAGATTACCATTCATTCAACTGTATGGCTTATGGTTAGCATGCAGTCATGCAATTTGGTGAATCATATATGCATTATATCTAGTAAGATAGCTCAGATGGCCCTGTTTGATTAGCATTCCAAATTATTCTAGAACCAGACAAGGCAGTTAGGACTAAGTACTCCCTCTGTCCCACAAAAAAAAACAATTCCTAAAATCCCAAGAAGCAACTACGAAGGATAAAATAAACAAAATATCATTCCTAAATTAAAAAAAAAAGACAATTTATTGATTTGCAAGCCAAGTGTAGGTGTGTGAAGGTAGGAATGGGTTTATTTTGCAGAAAAAATCAAACTCTAGAATTTGATTTATTTTGGGACAGAGGGAGTAAATGTTAAGAGAGGTTACTATGAAAGAAAATTGGGTTCCGTCCCTACCGGCTTCTTTGTGCATGAAGCTTCTCCATTACAATTTTCTGAAACCTGTATCAATCAACCCATCAGATCACAATACTATTTATAGGCAGCTCAGTGTCAAAAGAAATCGCTACAAACACGGCAAGAACTTTACCTCCATGGCATCATTTTCTGCACCCCTCTTCCTTTTCTCCCTTTGTTCAGATGTCAAGCAGCTCGACATTCTGCGCACATCAGGACCAGGGGAAGACTCATGTGTCCAAGAATTCTGTCCAGGTACCTGAAAAAGCCAATGGCATGGTCCAGGTGAATTCCACCGTACACTAGCTGCTTCTCAGCAATGAGTAAGGCTAGGATTAATAGTAAACGAGAAACAGGTGCTCATGGAAGCAGAAAGCCAGCAACATACAGGTACACAGTGGAAAAGATGGCGCTCCCAGAGATGTGAATCACAAGGGTGTGGCATTGAGAACGGCGAGGAATCAGAGAATTTGTTTGTCCTCCAAGTCGAGCCATCCTACACAAATAATGACTCAACATAAGCATAAACGCTATATGAAGTTTTACAACAGCTTATGAACTAAATTGAACACCTTGAAAGCTCCAACGTAGAATTCGTTCCCAAGCATGTCCTGAACCATCCCCCGGAACCGAACAAGGGTATTCGGTTTGATCAACCCAAGATTTGATTCATCCAACACCGGTACCTGGAAAGGAAAAAAATAGTTCCTCATCCTTTGGACTTCCGAAGACTCATTTACACCAACACAAAATATTTTTTTGCATCAATCTAACTTGTTTTTATAACATTCTAACTACCGACTTCAAATGTTTGCAAAAACATTCTTATCTGAAATACTCCCTTCATCCTAAAATGAAGTTATTTCTACCACCACCCTTTGTTCCAAAATGAAGCTATTTGTCCACCTACCCACATCATTTCAACCAATCACAAGTTCACAACCATTCTCCTACTTACTCAATCCCCATGTCCAGCTCTAAAAATAGCTAGATTTTGGGATGAAGGGAGTAGCAAAAACAGTCACCTACCTTGCACTCGCTTAAGATCTGAGAGCTTATCATAACCACATTTACTGACTATACCATATTTAACCTAAGATCCTAACTCTGTCAATTTCCTCGTTTCATCCCGCCTCATATTGATGACAGAAATAAAAAAAAAGATCACATCTTTGACAATTTCAGGTTTTTACTGATCTATCTAATAGCTTCATCCAGCAGAAATCAACAGCTGTCTTAAGCACCAACAAGCATCAATCGTTTTACCTTGTCAAGGCCGCCTTGCTCGAAGAGGAAGGAGCGGAACAGCTCGCCGGCGCCCCAGTCCTTCCCCCGGAACGCCGCCACCGGCTCGTGGCCCCCGGACTCGGCGGCGGCCGCCACCGCCGCCCTCTCGAAGGTGGAGCGCACCGCTCCCAGGGGGTTTCCGACGAGGTCGTACTGCGGCCCCACCATCCTCCCTCTCGCTCCCGCTCTTCTCCGATCTCTCTTCGTCTCTCTCGTTGGGGAGATTTGGCGCGAGCAATGGCGGGAGAACCGGCGAGGGGAGTTATAGCGGCTGGGGTTTTCGCGCCACTGGCGGTGGCGCTTCCCGCCGTTTCCTCTCCCTTCCCGCCAACGCGCGCATCCTGGTACTGGGTGCGCCTATTGGACCTTGCGCTCCGGCCCAATTCGGCACGGGAGTACGGCCCAATTATGGGATTTCGCCTTACGTGCGGCTGAGAGATAATGGGCCAAGGGCCTTGGTTTTTTTTCTTAGTCCTATTTAATCTTTAAAAATTTTAAGTTTAAAACTCTATAAAATTTTATTTTTAACTCATTTAAATACAACCCTTATTTTATGAACCTTTTTACTATCTTTAAAAAAATACCTTGAGGTAAAAAATTTAGTGCCTTAAGAAACAATGTGTCTTAAGGTACTAGAATTTTACACTAAATTTTTTTTATCTCAAAATATATTTCAGCGATGGTAAAAAAACTTATTTTATACATAATAAGTTTGGCCCATTGCCACCCCTACGTGCGGCCTATATTTATTGGAAACTGACCTCTCCTCCTAGGGTGTGAATCCTCTGCAGTGAGCAGTACTGCGTAGAGGATCTGAATTGCTCTCCCATGGCGCGCCATCGCCGAATCCTCTTCGCTGTCTCTGGTAAATGTGGCTATGGAATAAGCACTGTACTTTGAATGCTATATGTTCATCTGAAATTGTTAATACCGGATTTCAGATTTCCTTTAGTGAAGTCATCCTACCTTGTCATCTTATTTGAAGCAACTAGATATTGATTCTTGGCTTCTTGCAATGCTTGCTGTACCTTTGCTACTGAGCCGATCTGACATGGTGTTCATCTGAATCTTGCTTGTCTGAACCAGGCAACCATGCTTCTGAACTCAACCTTGTGACCCAGCTTCGTGCATATCCAATCATCCATTGCGATTACAGCGAAAGCAGTATTAGTTACGTGATGTGATTGCGACGCCTGTCAGTTTGAAGCAGTCTTGTGACTCAAAGTCTAAACTCCGTGTTCTTTATTTTCTTTATCTCATTCTCAGGTGTGATCTGTACCTCTCCATACATGATTTGCCAAAAGCAAAATTCGATCTTGTTTTGACTAGTAAGCAAAAGATTGTTCTTTTTTTCTTACCAGTAATCAAATTTTGCCTATAAATCACACATCCGACTCGTTGGGATTGTGTCATAATTTCACTTTCCCAATTTAATTTTGCTTCACAACGATCACCCAACCATGGCGTTGAACCCGCTCTTCACCGTGACGTTCAACGTGAGCAGCAGCGACAACTACGGCGACTTCATCGCCGGCATCCGCAACAGGGTGGCCAACCCGAGGCACTTCTCCCGCAACCGCCCGGTCCTCCCGCCGGTGGAGCCCGGCGTCCCGCCGGGGCGCTGGTTCCACGTCGTGCTCCGGACGCAGACCGCGGCGCTGACGCTCGCCACGCGCGCCGACAACCTCTACCTGGAGGGCTTCCGCAGCAGCGACGGCACGTGGTGGGAGCTCACCCGCGGCCTCCTCGGCGCCGGCGCCACCTACGTCGGCTTCGGCGGCTCCTACCGCGACCTCCTCGGCGACACGGACAAGCTCGTCGACGTTGCGCTCGGCCCGCAGCAGATGACGCTGGCCGTCAACACGCTCGCCGCGCGCACGCCGGCCGACCTCGCCAGCGGCGCGGCGCAGCAGCGCGCCAGGGACGCGGTGGCGGCGCTGCTCCTGATGGTGCACGAGGCCACGCGGTTCCAGACCGTGTCCAAGCTGGTCGCCGGCTTCATGCACCCCAAGGCGGCGAGCAAGAGCGGGAAGATCACCGTCCCGATCAAGAAGCAGGTGAACGGGTGGCAGGACCTCTCCGCGGCCATGCTCAGGACGGACGCGCAGCCGCCGGCGAGGTCCACGCCGTTCAGCGACATGGGTGTCAAGACGGTGGAGGAGGCGGCGGCGACGGTCGGCATCCTGCTGTTCGTTGAGGTCCCCGGCGGGATGACGGCGGCGAGGGCGCTCCAGCTGTTCCATGGGAACTATATTTGATGCAGATAGATTTCACATTTCAGCTTGTTTGAGCCAACAAAATCGCTTCAGATTTGATTGGACTATTTGTGTGTATTCAAAATAAAATCAAAAACAAAGTTTATCTAGGTAAATTGGTTCATATGAATGATTCAGGCGTAGTACTACTGCTAGCGGGAACAATAACATATCCCGATTACGAATGTACATTCTTCATACATAAAATCTACTACTCTCTCTATCTCTCTGTTTTATAATGTAAAATGTTTGACATTTTTCTTGTAATATTTAAATATTTATCTTATTTAAAAAATTGTGAAAATGTTATTTATTTTGCTTGTGACTTACTTTATTATCAAAAGACTTTTAAGTACGAGTTATTATTTTTTATATTTATACTAAATTTTTGAATAAGACGAATGATCAAACGTTACAAATAAAAAAATTAAACATCTTACGTTATGAAATGGAGGTAATACTTGGATAATAATGTCTTTCTCACATCATTATCCTTACTAACAAGATCAAGTCATCCTACTCACATCATTATCGAATTGCTAGTTTATAGGCTCATTGTGCTAAGTCATCCTACTCCTAGCTCTGTTCTTTTCTCATTCTCTCACTGATGTTCACAACAACTTTCATATTCTTCTATCAGAAATATTTTGCATTTCAGATATTGGTCGTGTGCATCTTGGTTATGGAGAGGCTTAGTGTTCTCAGTGTAGTTGTATTATAATAAAAGCCTCCATTATCTAAGAAATGCACATTTTTAAATATGAACATTCAATGGAAGAGATTGTGATTTGCTAGGTTTTACATCTGAGCCTTGATTTCATCGTCTGAACCAGACGACATAACTCATGTTAATAGAGATAAATAAGGTCCAACACAAAATGAGCTTTCATCACAAACTTGAAGCAAACTGGTACTCCGGTTCAAAAAGAATGTAAACTACGTGTTGATATTATGTCCTGCTGGCAAGTTACAAATTACAATGGTGAAGCAGATGCTGAAGTTGATCACATGAAAAATAGTACAAGAGACCCAGCCCTTTGTGACTAGCTTTAAGGCTGGTGATCTGCCATTCTGGAGTAGAGGTAATAATTCCCTCTTCAAAGTGAGATTTCATTTACTAACAGCACCACATGGTAAGCAAAAACAAGAAAAAAAAGAAGCCCAAAAATGGAACAACATCGTTCATTACACTCAGGATTGGCTTCCAACCCTAGTACTATCTGCCTACTAAGCTGAAATCTGTATAGAACAATTCACTAGTATCAGAGCAGTTTCTTCATGCCTTTGAGTACTTGGAGCTCCACATAGGTACCTTCATAGGCTCATCGTCGCCTGCACTGCCTCCATTTTCAGCAGTGCTCAAAGAGTCTGAGATCAAGGGATCCGATTCGCTTTCTTTTACCTGTGATGCGGATCATGTATGAGGTAAATACAAAATAAACGAAAATAGCATAGGTACAGAATCAGCAAACACAGCACAAACTGGAATGCTGGATACACATTAAAGCATGAAGCCCAGCAAAAGAATATCACGAATTAAAATACTATGGATCAAGTGAACATAATCTAACACGGATCATGAATTAATTTCCTGGTCCATCCCCAAGGATGGGCTGGGACTTGGGCATTGACAAACTAGGCCTCAAGTGGGAAAGAGATGGTAAAATGAAACTCGTGTTAAGTGGTTATGGTTAATCCTAGATCACTAGCCACAACATTCATTGCATTTTGATTTTTGAACTACAGAAAATATTTTCAGCTCAAAACATGACAAGAATATCCAGTGGTATTCAGTATTTCAGATGAGACATAAGAAAAAACTATTGAACTATGTACCTGATTGAGTTGCGGAGAGGCTTCAGTGGGCTTTGGCGGAGCCTCTTTGGTGCAAAAGTATGAATAAGACACCATCCCAATCACAGCAATGAGGATTCCAAGTATATTTCTCCAGCTAAATGGATCGTGAAGTAAAACATAGCCAAAGGCAAGAACCAGGCATGTTTTAAGATGGCCAAGCACTTGGTAAGTTACAGGAGAGGTTTTCCCGATCACAAGAAAAGTGCTGAAGTTTACTGAGACTGATATTAAGCATGACAACACAATGAAAAACTGCAGACATAGTAAGAACAAACTCAGTCAGATGAAGCACAGCAATGTTCAACATAAGTTTCCAAAACTCAGTTTACTGCTTACCAGAACTTGAGTTGTGTAGTCAAAAGCAAAGACGTTTTGGTTAGTCAAGAACCCATCAAGGAAAGGACCAATGAGGAACAGGGTCAATGCTTGGTATGGGCATGATTGGTACAACAGCTGTGTTGAAGATACCTTGAATTTCTTCTGAATTGTATTTGTCATCTGATAGCTAATTAAGGACTCAAATAAGACACCGTAGAACCATACAATACTCAAATGAATGGTGTTTCAGGCTTTCAGCATTGTGCACACCAAATACTCCTATATATAAATAAATATGACCATCTGCTATCAAGAAGCTAGCTACATTTAAAAATACATAAGGATTTTTTTTATTCACATGGTGACATGCATATTATTTGGCAAACATATTAAAACAGCAACTACCGTCAAAAGGATACGATTTGAGCAATGCAGGTTGTGATGATTGCGAGCAAAGACAGGACAGATCCCACTGCATTAAGTTGCAGGTCAGTCACAGTTGCAACGCCAACACCAAAAAGGAGAACACTAAGGGAGAGCTGAATATTCCGACTGCACAGTAAAATCAGGGGAAAAAAAATGAGACCCTAATTCCTCAAGCTGCATAAAGGACAAGATGCATTAAATATGAAGTTGGTAATTATCAATCTGAATAAAGGACACGATGTATTAAATACAAACCTAAACTTCTTCCTGAAGAAAAGAGTCTCAAGTATAACAGTGCAGGGAATAATCGCCAGCTTTGTCATCTGAAAATAAAGAGCATTTTAGCATGTTGGTGCAGTGATTAGCGTGCAAGGGGGAGTGCATTAACCGCATCTCACAAAATGCAATAAGCTTAACTGAAATCCTCCTTTTAAGTTGTTGTTTGTGAGTGTCAGTATAGCAGCAATAGTACCAACAATTAAAAGAACACCAAGTACCACACTACCAGATAGTCTGTTAAGTACTTAAATTGTGATCAGGACAAAACACAAACAATGTGTACCTGGTAGAAACCAACAGAATTGAAACCTAGACTCAAGTTGAGAAGCCCAATTGAGATGCCATTGAGCACACCAAATCCCATAACAGTCCTTGAATCAAAAGGTTTATGCTCAAAGAGCTTCATACATAATGCCACATGAAGAGAGCAAAATGTAACAAGGAGATGCCAGCTCGTCAAGGTGGTAGCTGCAAAATACAGACCAAAAGTTGAGAAATTTGGACAGAAAGCACGCCTATTTATGTACCTGTTTTTTTTAAAACATTTCACACACTTTAGTAGAACCATGGTCTTACAATAATTAGCATCATTAAATTATAATACTAAAACAAGTAAAATAATTATCCAAGTGCGATCAATCAGAAAGGTATCACTCAAGCTCATCACAACTCCTTCAACTAGACATATCCATTTCAATAAGAGGATCTAGCTACTTTAACTCAACGCGGTCATTACAATAAGTCATCCTAGCTCCTATAACTAAACATATTCATCGAGTAAGTCATCCTAGCTGTATTATTCAAGTTCTTTTTCATCCATTCTCGGTCACGGTGTTGTTCTACCCAAGAGTAGCTCGACAGACAATCAGTACTGCCCCACTCATGCAAAGCAATCTGTACTACTTCTCACTCAAAACTCTCACGGTACTAATCACTTCTGAGCTATTCACCCAATTATTGCTCTCTTCAGTTTCAGCTGCCCCATAAACACAGCTGCACTGAATTTCAACCCGGCATCCCTACGCGCAACACATGAGCGGCGCATCGAGCAGAAGCATCCAACGAATCAGCTACTGCACAAGAAGTAAAGCGTATGGAGACAAGACTGGATCTCGCACCGAAGGTGAAGCCGAGGGAGCTCATGAGAGCCTTGTTGCAGATGACAATGGACACAGAGGACACCACCGAGAGGCTCAGCGCCCCCACCGTCCCGAGCTGGAACTTCTCCCCTGTCACCCCCATCTCCGCCGCTCCCAAGAACCAGCAGCAGCAGCAAGCAACCGGAGCAGCAGCAAATCACCGAAATTCCCCAACCAAAACCAGCCGAATCACGCCACCGACACAGCCTGTGAACCACAAAGAACACATTTTTGATCGAGCAAATCGCGGCAAGCACACCAAGAACATGCCAAGAAACCGGTCTCCCGGTCAAAGCCACCAACCAAACCTCCTTGGCTCACCTTACACAGAATTCGGATAGTCGAAACTGGATCTGGGAGAAGAGCGCGTGAATCTAACCGGGGAACTTGCAATGGCGGGGAGATCTGCGAAGCGAGCAGGAGCAGGAGGGATCGGCTCGGCTCGAGTCGCTGCTGCTGCTTGCTGCGCTCTCCTCCTCCTCCTCCTCCTCCTCCTGCAGCTGCTGATCGGAGACGGGGACAGGGGCTTTTATATAAAAAAGAGATTTTTGCTTGGTCGTTTCGGGTTGGTGTGGGAATGGACTGATTTGTAATTATAAACTTAGGGGGTAATTAGTGTGATCTGGGGATGCATTTAATTGATTTGATTACAAGTTGATCACTGCTAATTGTGACCACGTGTTTAATGAGATTTCTGATCCTTGCATTTGCTGATTCGTTTGGTGAGATGCTTGATCATTGCCGTTTGTTGGACACCATTGATTATTCTTCCAAAAATCTTTGTAACTTAGTCCATATATTATATTTTTATAGTTTCAGCAATCCAACTGTTTACATATGTGGTTTTCTTGGAAAGCTCTGAAAAATTTGATCATTTAGTGATCATGGTTTTCTATTGTGGTTTCCTTTAGTTGTTGGTTGCCAGCTTGTATACTTTTTCAATAAGCTCCCAAATGTTATAAAAATAGCACTCAGCCCCACAATTAAGGTTTGGCAGTAAGTCACAAGTCATAACCAATGGAAAGCAATTGACCATATGCCATAACTGCGTAGTTCTATACTGCCATCTTATAGGACAAGATCCTAATCAGTTTGACTAAGGGTAAAATTAAATTCACTGATCCAAATCTCTGAGTAAACTATAGCTAATGGCTATGAGTAAAAACTGCATTTTTACTGCATATAGTCAGCCTAATCTGTCACCTTGTGAAGCCTTGCGTTTCCATCGGTGCAGTGATTTTATGAAGCAAACAGGAGGGTGTCCTTGTATCCATTTTCCATTCTTCACATGTACAGTGCTAGGGTTCAAAACATAGTAGAAATTTAATACTGCTCAAAATTGCATGACAGCTAATTGCATTGGAATCTTTCAATGCTTGAGGGAATCTTCATACATGCTTCCGTACTTATAGTCAGTCGTCAATGATCAAAGAATACCAGTGTTCATAGTAGGATGGTACTCCTACCAAATTATGAGTATTCAAATCACAGTTTTTAGTTTAAAAAAAATCACAGTTGTAACACTGATATTACAGTAATCTCATATGCGTATGCAGCACTTTTGACAGTTCAATTTCAGCTAGACTTTGATTGAAAAAAAAATTCCCTGAGTTCCAAATTGGAGGACTAACGGACTATGATGTATCAGATGCACACATTTATAGCTAGCAGGATCTTGCATATGACAAAATTCCCTTTTCTTTCTTGTATGTTAAAGTCAAAATATATGTAATTTCACATAGAGGACTTGAGCTTAGTCATAGTTGATGTGAAGAGTCGGTGATAAATAACACCTCTTCTGTCTCCCATGACAACAGAGGATTACAGCTATCATGTCAACTAGTGACTTGTTTTCTAGTTATTGATTATGAACAACTAAAAAAACACCTACCATGTAAAATTGACTGAATCTCAATCAAGAGATACTAAAAAAAAGTGAAAGCCCAAAAAGAATAAACCACACAAAAAGATTAATGCAATGAAACCAAAAAAAAAGATAAACTTTTGGGTGGACAGAGTCGCACAAATGACATTATCATCTCCCTAATTTCTCTCCTGGACTTGCTTGCAAAAAGAAGATATTTTTCTTCCATTGTCAGTTAGGCCGGGGGTGGATAAGGCCGGAGGAGGAGAAGAAGATGATGGAAAGGGAGAGGCGCCACCGCTGCAGCATGGGTTGGTTAGGTGGCTTGCCATTGTCTCTCTTAAGCCCTAAAAAGACAATTTTTCTTGGGATTAATAATGCTACTTAATTAGTAACAAATTAAATTTAATACGGCATAATAATGCCAAGTTGTTTGTTGGGGTTGGATGGCCTCCACCTCCTGTGGCCTCTCACCATCAGGGGCCGGGCCCACCGGGCAGTCACCTCTCAAAACTCAAGAGTCCAAAAGCCTATCTGGGAGACTGGGAGCCCATAGCTTTGCATGGAGGCTGACACCGACGCCATTGATGCTTGCACATTCTCATCACTCACTGTAGCTGGGTAGCTAGGCATGTTGCAGCTTTCAGTTTCACCTGAATTTCACTTTCAGAGCTGCATGATTGCTCTGTGAATCTTTAAATCAGTAGAAAAAGGTGTTATACAATTAAATTCTGAGATTCCAAAAACAAAGCTCCAGGGTTCAAAACTGTATGGGGTTTACAATCCAGAGCTTAACCAAGCAGGCCCAGAAATTTGTAGAATTCACTGTTCGTATATGCTGTATATTTTTGTACAACCTGTAGAGATGAAACATTAGATTACCTCTAAAAATACATGAAATTCACATAATGTAAGGGCGTGGAGCACAGAAAGCACCTCTCATAGAGTAAAATGATGTGAACATGGGTGGATCCTAACAAAAATTCAGTGTACAGTGCTACAGTGATGCACCTACACAAGATCCATGATCCATGATGTGCTCTCATCTCCTTTTTGCCTTGTGTTTACACTGGCAGTGCAACTGAGGATGCAAGGAGGAGAGGAAGCATGTAAGGAACCCTAGGATTAGGTAGGTATAGTACTGAATTGACTATGATAATACTAGCTCTTTGACATGTAAGGTTGTTGCTTAGAGCAAATCATGGAGGAGCACCGCCGGCCCCATCCTCCATTACTGCTACCTAGCAACAGAATGAGACGAGAAGAGGAGGTGTGCAATGCCATGAGGCCTGCAGACACAGGGACCATCCAGACATCAATGTTCAACGTCAGGTGCTTTATGCTTAACATCCTCTTCAGCTCCAAAGCTCTCTGTGACTGTAAAACACATAAAAGAAGACTGGTACTATATCATATATACAGTACATGAATTAGAATTTATCTAGGAAAAACAGTGAACTAGAATTTATCTAGTGTTTATTGTAAAGAAATATGAAAAGATTAGGCATTGCTCTTTTCAACTACACCGAATTATTGCTACAGAGTATTTGCTCCATGTCTTAAAAAATATGTTTTGTTAAAAAAACATTCATCTGCAATTGTTTAGAAAACTTATGGTAAGCTATTTACTCTCTCCGTTATATATTATAAGGTGTTTTAGTCGTACATATTTTATTTATTGATTAACGTATATGTTTTATATATATATCTAGATTCATTCAAATCGATATGAATTTAGGGAGGGTCAAAACATTTAATAATGTGGAATATGTAATATTAAGTTTATTTTTGGAAAATTTAATGTATACTCAATAAAGTAGATAGTTCATGGCAATAATACAGTGGCATAATCACTTTCAACTTTCAAACATGCCCTTAAAAAGTACTAAGAAAGAAGTTTTGTGTTAATCATGGCATATCAAATGTTTGTTACTCTCACCATGTACAAAGAACAAGAAGAATCTGAAGTGGGGAAAGAAGGAAGAAATGGGCAGGTAGCTAGAAGAAATAATCAAAGGGCTCATGTGGATCAGTTGTCTCCGGCCAAACGTAGATCTATCAAACAAGTGAGGAAAAAATAAAAGAGATGTTATTTCAGTGGATCCAAACATGGCTCCAACGTTGGAGTTCGGTGTTCTTTTTTTTTCCCAGGCTGCCGACAGTTTGTTTGATAGATCTACGTGATCATGCATGGGTGGCTTCTGTTGAAGTGTCATTACAAGGAATTGATTAGCGAGTTCATTTGCATCACCATCAACTATGAATTAATGGCATATCATCTTCTAGAACACATACAGGTCTTGATGTCTATTGGGAACGTTCTCCTACTGTCTTGTACACCTTTGGCATGTAAAGAATGAAACATGGTCCATGATGAGGTGTTTTTCAATGGTGAAGACAGGGACCATTGCATGGTACTATACCAGTACATGGGAGTGCTTTTTTTTCATTAACTCATTAACATTAAACCAACATTTCTGTGGAGTATCAACCTTAACCCAAATTGAACGAGCAAATTAATACCCTTGTGGCCTTATGGCATTAAGAAGGATGACAGCCAAGAGGCAACCAAGTGAGCATATCTCCACTGATTAGGTTCCTTATAGCATATGTAGCTTGTTTGTCCATGTTTAAATTTTAGATTTAATATGAGTGTTCATATTTATGACTAATTATTTTTTTTATTTTAGTGTTAGGTGACGTACTAGGGTTGCTATTGTATTTCAACAGAAAAAAAAAAACTAAGAATGAGGCACCATCCTCAGGCCTTTTCGAAACCTTACTTGCAGTCTTTTCTTTACATGCTTTTGCTATAAGTTTTGAGATGAGCACCAAGGTTCCAAATTTGGTCTTTATGGTCAAAATCGTGTGCATCGAGATAAATATCGTTGAATCCACTAATTTCCTGAATTTTGTTCGGCATTCAATAAAAAAAACCGAGCAGTTTATTGAAGCCCCGAGTTTCAATTCCGTCAAAATTCGATAAAAATCAAAGGAAACTGTGAACCTGATGAACACTCGTCGAAATCAACTTCAGATCGGACGGTTACGGAAGCGTACCATTTCCCCCGCGATCCAGATCGGACGGTGGAGCGAAGCGCCCTCCCTGTTCACCGCGCGACCGTTGCTCCATCTCTCCTCCGAAGGCGACGCAAAGCAAAAGCAAAGCGCCGCCGCGACGCGAGCCACCAGATGCCGCCGCCGCCGCCGCCGGAGGGGAGGCCGGCGTGGTCGGTCACCGTGCGCCTGAGGCACCGGGGCTGGCTCGAGCTCCGCGCGGCGGCGGAGAACGTCCTCCCCGGGTGGGGCCACGGCGGCGAGCGCCTCTCCCTCCTCCTCCGCCTCCGCCGCGGCCTCCGCCTCGCCGTCACCTCCCGGTGCGTCCGCCCCCCGCCGGAGAAGAACCCGCGCGCCTGCAGGATCCTCCGCTTCCTGGGGAGCAGGCTGTCGCGCGTCCCCTCCATCTGGCGCCGCAAGAAGCCGTCCCCGTCGAGCGCCGCCGCCATTGCCGCCTCCAAACCGGCGGGATCCCGCTCTCAGGCGACCCAGATCTCTCACGTGTGTCAGGCATGGCAGGAGCGAGCGCTGGCGTGGCCGGGTCACGGCGAAAGGAGATGGCCGGCGAGGTCGGCGGCGGCGCTCTGCCTCGTGGCCGTGCTCGCCGTCTCGTGGACTTCCATCGCGGCGTTTCGAGCCATGGTACATTCCACCCAAATTCACAATCGCAATGCTATCTTGGATCTATCTGATCTCTTTGCTGAACTGTGCCATGGTGAATCTTGCAGAATGGGTATGGGAGAGGATACCACGAACCGGGTGGTCACCGCACGCCATGGAGATTCTTGGTCGCGAAGAGGATTGCCAGCTTGTTGGAGTTGGAGCCTCGTCTCTACGCGTGGCTCATGAAGCTCAGCTTGAACAGGCTCCTCAACTGGTAGAAATTTGCAGAATCTATTCACCTCTAGAGGCTGGGTCACAGTGGATTGTGGAAGGGTTGATGCTTACATGCAAACTAATTTAATTTAGGTTCATAGCAATACATTCAGGGAAGAAACCAACTAGTATTGGCTTTCGGAATTAGGCAGTGTAAATGTTAAGGTTCAAACTTCGGGGACTTCGCTTTGCTTTGGAGAACCTTACTTTCTGTAGTTCAGTAATCTAATAGATCAAATAGCCTTTCAAATTTAGGTCAAAATCCTAAAAAATCTGTAACACATTAACACCTTTCATGAATTTATGACCAACATCAGCAAGCACAGTAGCGTATAATACAATTATGGTGAAACCAGTAAAAATGTGGAAAATTACTTTATCTCATGGAATAGACATAATGAAGAGTCAGAACAAACAGTTAAAGACTTGTAGGTGCACGCCACATATGCACATTGGGAAGGAGTGAATTTCTCATAAAACAAACCATACGCAGCTAGTATCTGCTCATTTATCTCATTTACTTTCAGCGGTGCCAAATTATTGCAGATAAAAACCCTGGAATCATTTTGGTCCTAAATAATCACTCAGGTCACAGATAGAAGCAGACGAATGCTTTACATACTTCATCATTTCAACTCTGACACAATGAATCACACATCTAACCACTCGAGTAATTTCTCACCTCAATACAAGATCTTATAAGGCATGTTGTATTCCTGTTGTTTACCTGTTTAAACACTTCTTGGTAGGACATGATACCCATCCTTCATCATCTTGAAATGATTATCCTGTGTAAAATGGCATATCAGAAAAAAAAACCAATTTGCTGAGAAAAAGCAGAAACATGGTATTTATAAAATGTTATTATATACGATAGTGACATACTGACATTTGGCAAGCATTGCCAAATGGATAGTGATCGAATCAATATTAAGTTGCACATCAGCACAGTATCTTCCGCACTTCCTCACAGAACAGGGAAAAAAACATAGGGCACATGAAATTGGGCCCAATAGCATGGGCAGACAGAACCACCTTGGCATAATTTTAAGAAAAGAGACCGATGGCATTATGGGTTGCAACTTAGCTGTTCGACATTACCTTATCTAGCTTGTTCTTGACTGGTGTATCAACCACTATCTTCTGAACACAAAGCCGTCGGAGAACACGATGTTCAAGCATAACTTTATACTGAACATCACTGTTGTTCGGTGACACACTTGCTATCATCTTCTTCTCAACCCCCACCTCCTCTAGAGATCAGAAAACATGAGATGAGAAAAAAAAAGATGGGTACAGAGTGAAAGATGGGGTACAGACTACAGAGTGATGGAATGGACAACGAACCTCCAACAAAAGGTGAATGGAACACAAAATTGCTTTTGGAATGATCAATATCAGGAATCTTGTTTCTCAAACGCAATGGAGTATTGAAATCAACAGAAGGATTCTCTCTGGTAATTTAGAATGAAAAGAGCCTCTGTAAAATCTAGAAAACAGATAGCAGTGTAGGAAAGGAAGACATTCGAAGGATGCATTTACTTACATCTTTTCCTTTTTTACACATTCAACATGAGCATGAACTTGGGGCATTTCTCTTGAAATTTCCTGAAGACAACCCAAGTTTGCAGGAACCTGTGCTGCTAATGATGTCTGCTTCTGTACTCCAGGAGGATTAGTCACGTCTGATCCATCAGAGAAGGTTTCAGCTTCTCTTATATCATTCCTGAAATCTGCATAAGCTTGAGGTGCTTCTGTCAATATTTTTATTTCCGGCTTCAAGAGCTTCTCGATTTTGCGTTCATTCTTATCACCATTTTTTGTTGTTAACAGATCACTCGGTTCAGCATCTCCTTGAAAAGTACCATTATCAGCATGGCCATCCTCCCAAAATGAATTTAGTCTGGAATCCTGAAAATCAATACCAGGACTGAATCCTTGTCTTAATAAATCCTTGCCAGGCTGCTGAGGATATGACCCGTGTTGACCAACTACATTTTGGCTAACAGAACTCACAGAGTTATTTGCAAGAAATATGTCTGCATTTTGGTTCTTGGAGCTATCAAAATTATCTTCTTTCCTTTTGTCTATCTTCTCTGCCAAGAAAGTACTCATATCAATGTCACTCTGAAGACCCATAGAACAGATTGGTTTTGAAAATTCAATTCTATTGCCAAATATATCTGAAACAGAACTCTGTGGGTTAATGTCATCATCAAAAATGGCATTGTCAGGTCTGTGAAAGACAGGAGGAACTTTTGAAGCTGGCCTCCTTTCAGGTGAACTTGACCCCACAGTTTGATACGTGCTCATATTTGATACAGAATTGAAAGGCTTATCCTCATGCAACACAGTGCAAGTCGATGGGTTATTTAATCCAATTCTGCCCTTCAGATGGGCAGTAGGAGAAGTAGAACCCCAGTTGGAAAACTTCTCCTTAAGTGATACCCGACAACTTGGTTCTCGAGTTCTCTGTTTCTCTGTAGCCTTGTCTGACCAATATGAAGTTTCGAGATTATTCTGATCATCTGATATTTTATGGGGTTCTTCCAGATCGTCGAATAGTGAAATTCCATCAAGATGTGCATCCATTTTTGGAACATCCAACTTATCAAATCTTATATGAAAGCCATCCTTCTCATTCATTTTATTCTCTTCGCATTGTACCGACAGTGATGGTTTCTTGCAGGATCCATCCTTCTTTACTTTAATTTCACAACAAAAAAAAAAGATAAAATGCTACATTCAGAACACCCTAGTCTACTGGAGAACGCATTAACCATTAATGTAAAGGTTATTCACTTGAGAAAAGGAACAGAAGTAAAAGGTAAAATTCACTGACCTGCAGCTGATGAGCATGATTCTTCGCTGTAAATAATAGTTTGGGAAGGTCAGAAAGACAAATCCCGGTAACTCTTTAATAACATTAGAACACACAATGATCCCACTTTAGACAAACGATTTAAGCTAATTGTCCTAATACCTCAGTGGACTTCTCCTTCTCTCTGAATCATCTACCATGTCGAAAGACCAAGCAGAAGGACCAAATGTACTCTTCGAGTTGGATATTTTCTTAATTGGTGGGTGCCTGTCCAGAATAGTATTAATATAAGACTTCTGTATGGATATAATTTGCAGGACTGCAGGAGTCACTACTATGCTCACCTTTCCCAGTCAAAAAGCACTGTATCATTGGCATTGTCCATCAATGAATGATCAGAAAAGAGGTCATGTGTTGCCGCAATTCCTTCAACAAAAGTATAATTTAGAAGCATGGAATTCTAATTAGTCAGAAAAGTATACAGGTATAATATGTGAGCATTCTGCTAGGAAGACCAAGGGTCAAAACATTATCAAAAAGCAAAGTATCAAGTGTTTCTCCATTGCACTTTTAACCATGCTTGATGGCTGACATTGCTGATGAATCATTACCAAGAACCAAATTCTCCAGCTTGTCAAGCTACACAGGTAACTGTTTTAAATCACCAATGTTATTTATTTCTCAAGTACAGGAATACGTAAGCAGATAATGATGATACTTATCGTTGTATAATCAGTCAATTATATGTTTATGCTTCATAACCAGGTTAGAAATCAACTTGCAAAGTTTAGTAACAAAAACATAAGTTTATGGCACGTGTATTGTGACATGGTTAACATAAACACAGATAACTCTAACCTGATGTCTCAAATCTTGTGTTAGTTCTTTTTGAAGTTCTGCAAAAAGGAAAGATAATTGCGTGGTCTATAAAAACATATTACTTAAACCCAAAGATATGTGGACAAGCAACCTTTGTTCTGGAGAGTACCTGTCTTTAAAACCGTAGTCAAGTGTATCAAATTGTTCCACTCTTGGAGTAGGAAAACGATCATCTGAGTTAAATGATTCCATCTTCCACAATCTCTCAGAATTTTCATCAACTAAATTGTCATCCAACCTACCATGCTTTGCTGTTAAGAGAATAAAAGGTAGAACATTCATCATGGATGGTGCAATATTTTCAGAAGGCTAGACAACTCAAGTGACAAAACGTAGTAATAAAATGACACAGAATTACTTACATCGCCAACCTTTTTGAGCTCGTGGTTCACAAAACATGTCTTCATCCTCGGGAAAGAATTTATCATTGTGGTTCTCAAATGAATGTGGAAAATAACAGTTAGATTGTTTGCTTCTTTCGTAGCCTGATTCACCTAAAGAACAAGTCCTTTTTTCTGAAAATCTTCGCTCTTTCAGTACGTCGATATTGTTTATTATAGAATCCTGTAAGGACAACATGAAATGAGTGTTTGCAATTTTAATTAGAAATAGCAGGTTCCATTAATACATCTAATTTGGTAAGAATAATCATGCCATAACTTTGTCAAGTAATCTAAAGGAGAACATGCATCATATAAAATGTACAAGGGAAACGTTAGCTTAAATGGATTCTTTGCATTTTTATTTATTTTTATTTTTGGTAGAAGAATATATCAGAGTTCTACTGTAAGACTGTCCACAATAATAGATGAAAAGATTCACCAATTGTCAATGTATGTAAGTTTAGGTAACCAGTCCAACATAGTCCCCAAGATTGTATTAATAATGTTTTGTACCACCTACTTTCATATTCTTTGTTCTTACTACATTATATAACATTTGGATATGATCAAATAAGACAGCTCAAATTCTCACCAATTCCTTTGTGGCATCAAAGGGGATAGACCTTCTAGCTTTGTTCTGTGTGTACCGCATGACTTTTGGAGGCAAAGGTAAAGTCCTACAAAATCAAAGTAATTACAAGATAGTTAGGGATGAAGTGTGAAAGGTTCAGTCATTAGAATCTCCCATGGTTCTTTTGCTTATCTTAGCTATATCATATAGAAGCAAGGTGAACAAAGTGGGTCATTTGCACCAAAACCTACCCCAACTGGACCATTCGTTTGTTCTTGTAAGCTTTAGGGACGAGTTCTTATTACTGCTTAACAGCTTATCAACGAATTTGAATTTCACTAAGACAACTAGATTCTTAGATAAATTTGTTTACTGCATGAGAAGTTTTCCATGAGATAAATAGAGAATTATTACTTCCTCAGTTGTATGATCCCCTGGAACTTTATAGAGAACTGTCAAACTATCGTTCGCCAAGAAACATACACATCAAGAGAAAGAAGACATACTATTACGTGCTGGTAAATGGGACAATGTTTATTTCTTAAATTCTTTACACATGCTTAACACAATAGCTGGGATAGCCATTGGATAAAAAAAATTTAATCATTTGACCTTTTGATGGATCTTGGTGATTGAGGAGGTGTTTCCATCTTGACATGACCAACGCCTGAAACAGAAGCATAAAAAATATGCAAAATGAACTATTTGTGTATGTCTTTATTGAAGGCAAAGGCAATGGACTCAAAGATAATGACTAAACATGCAAATTTCTAACAGAAACACGATTACAATATCATAAGTAAACTGTAAGAATTACACATGGACCAGTAAAACCTTTAATAAAACATATGTCAATAGGATGATATTGTTTACGTGCAAGTGGTCATGGAAAATATCCCAACAGTGTGAAGAAATAAAATATCCCCACCAAATATACAGTCAGCAAGATCAAAATTACATATAGCAATTAAGCATTTGATGTTCTTGGAACATGCACCTTTAACAGAAAACGAAACATGAGCTTCATGGGCAGGGCGTGCAGTAGATATATTATCTGGTCCCTCATCACTGACCAAATCAAAAAGTGAGATTTCTGCAAGGGAAAATCATAGTTCATCAAATCAAAACTTTGGATAATAACAAGTGCATCAATCTCATTTATACTGGAAGTTACTTGTTGATAAATTTGATTATCAATGTTCCATGCAGATAATTTGACCTTCGGTTGCAAGAAATAATTCCTGACTGGACTAAACGTTGTCATTCCTCATTAGGGCTAATACATGTCAGTAATGATTTCCCCTTTTTATACCATACTTACAATGAGCATGCTTCTCATTTTTATACACATTTGCAATGCATATACTTGAATGAGTAGCTCTATTAGAAATAACCAACTGATAGTAGGGAAAGAAACATCACCTCTGTTGAGTTCCCCATTTGAATTTTGCTTCTTGACACTGCTGTTTCTTGGTGGGGTCATTTTGCAACCAATCGGTTCCTCATATGGGTTGGCAGAAGCTGCACCATCTTGATGATCAGAGGGTGATGAAAATCTGCCAACGAACAAGATGACATCTCACAAAAATTACAAAACAAGATCGATTAACCAGGTGCACACTTATCATACTGCATGTAGATACTGACCTTGGCTGAGAACCTGCACAGTAGCAGCAAATCAGTATATGAATAGCTGGACTTTATCTAAAAAAAGCATTACATGCTTCAGAAATAATATCATATCTCATTCTTATTTTGGTAGCTGCACATTCAAGAGAGAAACATAAAAAAAGAAAAGAAAAGAAATCTAATGAATTTTGAAATTTGTGGATTCATATGATCATGTCAATGTGGGTATATTGAAATACATGTCATGAAACAAAACAAGAATGGTGTTATGAGTTCCTTTGAATCATATAAAGAAGGTTGAACCCTTACTTGCTTCCTTCAAATTGCTGCATAAAGAAGTGACATTCTTTAGTGTCTCTATAGGAGAAGCATTTAAAGGAGTGCAATCCAGTGGTGGAACTACTATACCTACATCTGAAATAACAGTAAAACAATTAATGTAAGATAATGCTGGAGGATAAAAAGACATGAACTCAGTTTTAGGATGAAATCATGCAACGATAATTAAAAGAGACTACTACACAAAAACCATGCTGGCTACAAAAAAGGAAAGAAAGTGCACGGTACAGTCCAATCAGATAAAATTCCAATAATGGTTTTATGTCTAGATTATAACCAGGAAACCATTAGTGATTGTCATAAGTTGGTGCAACAGCAAGGTGCGACTATCATTATTTGTTCATTTGTCCCATATTTTCCTAAGCTCCTAACCTTCTTGTTGCACTTTAACAAGAGTGCCATTGCACAATCTACCTGATAAAAACAAATCCAGAAATTGTGCTAGAAGAACAAGAAAGATAAGATGCAGAAAAATCATGTAGAGCAAAGATGTTCACTACTACAAGTATACCACTGCAAAACATACGACTCACTTTCAGGGCGACTGTTATGTCTATTTGGAGTAGCCAGATTATTCAGGTTTAGAACATCAAGTGATCGAGGCGCCTGATCATCATAAGCTTGACCACCTGTGCCTGCTACATCAACCTGGCTCTGCACTCCTGGCCTCTGCTGTTGCCTTTTCTTTTGTTCAAAGTATTGCCTCTGCCTGTGGAGCATTGTTCAAAAGTAGCACAAATTGTTCTATCAACATAATGATTTTGAGTTATTGACAAAACAACATGACTTGATGGCGCCGTCGAAACTAACAAAGTTACCTGCTCTGCGTTGATTTCCTGGACTGCTCAATTCAGGAACAAGCATGCAGAACACAGACGCCCAAACGTAGACAAATGTTAGTAGCTTGTTAGTACAAATAGTGCTACATGGAGCGATTGCTTGAAAGTTTTCACATGCCAATCAGCGAAGACCATTGCACTTTTTCAGTTTAAAAAAAAAAAGTTGATAGGAACGATGCCTAAAACTAATTGTGATGTAGAACAGCAGAGAAGGATGGAGGGAGATCTGTGGTACTCACAGCATACACCTTCCTCCGCGAACCCCCCATCCATTGCAGCATTACGAACAAAACGATGAGCGATCTACCTCCCAGCTGCAAAATGAAGACACGACGGTGTATAGCGCGCGTGAAGTTTCAGAAATTAAGAGGCGAACCCACGGGCCACAGTCCACGCACCGATGAGGCGAGAGCGCCCGCGGCGGCGGCAGGCGGCGACGGGAGGGGCTAGAGAGCCGAGGGGAAGGCCGCGGCGACTGGCGACGCGGCACTTCCGGTGGTGGCCGCCGCCCCTCGAGGTGCTGGAGCTCGGACTCCCCAGCGATCGAGAAGCTACGGCGGCGGCGGCCTCGATCGGTGGAGGCGATGGATCGCTTGGAAATTGGGATTCGAAATTAAACGAGAAGCGGAGACGAGACGAGACGAGATTCACGAGACGATCACACCGGCGGCGAGTCGGCGACGCGCTGTACTTGATGAGAGAGACGCAAATCACAGAAGAGGAGACGCTGGGCTGCTGGGCCGTGGAGTATTTGGGCCTCCCCCTGTACTAGGCCCGGAAGTCCACTATCTGTCCCATAATAACTGCAGAAATTTAAAATAGAGGGTTGCAACTAGGGGTGGTAACAGTATCAAGCTTTTTGCATATAAAATTTAAGAGTTAGGCTTAAAATAGAGTGAGCTAAATTTTATTTTATAGTTGTTTGATTTAAGTAGGGTTATGAAAAGACCCAAGAGCATTGGCCCATTATTACTCCTAGCTGAAGTTGTTATGAGACAAAGGTAATACATCTTTTTAGTGCCGAAGCCCAGCTAACTCCGTTCCAAGGGGTGATTGATTGTCTTTTTCACAAATGGTTTATTTGCAAATAAAAATAATTTATGAATAAAAATTTATATATGAGATCTAAAAGTTAAGAGTAAAAATAAACTCTGGTGAAAAAAAAAACTCAAAATCAACTCCAAATTTAAAGTTAAAAATTTAAACTCTAGCTTATAAGCACAACATAAGCGAAAAGACGAAGGTGCCAGTGGTTAGATTTAAGAGAACGAGACTTGCCAAATACTACCATATTGTAAGACTGTCTAGTATTATTTAAATTCATCGATTGATAAACGTATATAGTTTATATATGTAGATTAATTAGCATCCATATAAATCTAGACAAGGCTTAATAATTTAAAACGGAGGACGTAGCCTCTACCCTTTTGTCAAATTTTGTAGCAATTCTGCAGAAAGCAGTTTGAATTCACTCAAAATCAAAATCAGTCTAATTCCCGCAAAATTAACAAAGCTTCTATGCCCAGGGTTGGAAGCCACCATTCTCTCATCGTTGTCATGGCTAAGCTGCATCGCAATGAACACTCAGATTGACATGAGAATGGTGACCATTTTTGCTATCTTGATTGCAAGCGGAGTCATCTGTGGAGTAATGGCGAAACGAGCCATCTGTCATGCTGTTTGTGCTGCACGAGGCTGAGTGAAGCAACCGTAGTAGATGTCGAATACCTTCTCCAGGTCGGCGGCGCTCGCCGTCCATACGTGCCCCGGCGACGCCTCCGGGAGGCCGCCGGCCGTGTCCTCGCACCTCTCCTCCACCTGCGCCGCCTCCCGGAGCTTGCCCTCCCTCCAGAGGCTCTTCACCAGCAGCGCCTTGGTGGGCGCGTCGGGGGCGACCCCAGCGCCGCGCATTTCGTCGAACAGCTTCAGCGCGAGCGCGGCGCGCTCCTGCTTGCAGTAGGCCCTGACCAGCACGCTGTACATGTACCCGTCGGGCTGCAGATCGCACTGCCGGACCAGCCCGAGCAGCCGGTGCACGCCCTTGAGGTCGCCGGCGCCGGCCAGGTGCTCCATCAGGCCGGAGAACGTCTGCAGGTCGGGGAGGACGCCCCGCGCCATCATCTCCTCGAGGAGCTCCATGGCGTCCACACCTCTCCGGCATTTCGCCAGCGTCCGCAGCAGCGACGAGCAGAGCAGCGTCAGGTTGGGCCTCGACAGGGCGCCGCAGATGGAGTCGGCTTCCCGGAACACCCTGATCGCCGCGTCGGCCTTCTTGGAGAGGCCGTAGAAGTCGATGACCAGCCGCACGGTGGCGAACGGGAGGAGGATGCCATCGGACCGCACCTTGCCCAGAAGGCGTTCGACCAGTTCGACGTGGCCGGCGCGGGCGAGGATGGCGACCATCCTCGCCACCGTGTGCCGGTCGTGCGCGAAGCCGCCGGGGCGGCACGCCACCCAGCAGAAGAACTCCCATGCCGTCTCTGCCTTCTTGAACGCGCGCAGCAGCTTGCACACGAGGCGCGGCGTCCACACGATCCCAGCGGCCTCCAGCTCGGCCACCTCCCTCGGCTCCCATCCTTCCAGCGCCCTGGCGAGCTCGCGCGGGTCCAGCCATGGCTTCAGCGTTGCCTGAGCTCTGCCTCTGCCCTTGTCACGGTTGGCCGCGTCTTCATCGTCCTCCTCCTCCTCGCTATCTCCCTCGCCCTCGACGTCGTCCACGGCGTAACCGATTCGTTCGTTTGGTGAAAGCTCCTCGAGGAAATCCTCCGTGCCCTCCGTGTGGCCCTCTTCCCTCATGGCGGCGATGGCGGCCCGCATTTGCGGACCGGGCATGACGCCGTCGACGGCCACCATCTCGCGGACGAGCCACCGGAGCTGCTCGAACTTCCCCGCCGCCGCAAGCGCCTCGGCGAGCACGTTGTACTGCCGGGTGGTCCGCCGCGCGCGCAACGACGGGAGGAGGCGGAACACCTCGAGCGCCTGGTCCACGAACCCCGCGGAGGCAAGGTGGGCGATGACGACGGTGTAGGTGCGGGCGTTCGGGAGCGCGCCTTCCCGGACCATGGAGCGGAAGGCCTCCACGGTGGCGGCATGGTCAGCGGCGCGGACGTGGAGTTCCATGAGGAGGTTGTGCGCCTCGGCGGGGCGGTGCGGCGTGGCCGGAACGGAAGCGAAGGCGTCGAGGGCGGAGGCGTGGTCCCCCGCGGCGGCGAGGAGGCGGAGGCGAGCGAGAGGCGGCGGGGGCAAGGGGAAGCAGGCGAGGAGGGAGCGGAGGTCGGGGAGCGCGGCGAAGGAGGCGAGCCGGGAGGCGAGGGCCTGGAAGAGCGGGAGCGGCTGGGGCGTCGGGACGGCGCGGAAGATGGAGACCGCCGACGCCGGCGTGGGGGCGGCGCGGATGGCGTGGAGCGCGACGACGGGGTCGTCGGGCGGGGGCAAAGGCGGCGGCGAGGAAGGGGAGCGGAGGCGGAGGCGCAGGGAGTCGATGAGGCGGGCCCGGCGGAGGTAGAGGGACACGCGGGCGGTGGCGCCGGCCGGCCGGGGCATCGCGTCGCGCGCGCGTACAGCCGGAGTCGGACGAGACGGCGGCGGCGAGGACGCTGACCTCGCCGAGGAGGGTTCAAGTCATCAGAGTTCAGCGATTTGCATGGTAAGAAAAAAAAGATATTTTTGTGCAATTCAATATCTTTTAAGTCACTATAAAGGATTAATTTGGAGGGATTTCGTAGAATAAAAATCAAGCGTTTTGAAGGAGATCTGAATGGGTCAGAAATATTATGAATAACTCCATTTCTACTGGTAACTGAATGGATCAGAAATGATGATGGTATAACCCACATTACGATTCAGCTAAACTGACCATCACCTTAGTTGAATCATCATGTATGTTTAACCAAAGGCAGCTCACTGACAGCACTTTACAAAGCTCAAATTTCATCTGAACAAAGCTCATTGACACCAGGAGCAAAGAAGATCATCACATCTCAGAATTTGAGATGCAATGGCTTTCGCATTACTATCGGCAGCAAAATGGCTGAAATAGTTACATGGTTAATCACGCAGCATGCAAGCATAATCATGTCTTGCACTCTTCCTGCAACTGTCTCTGTCTACAAGAACACATTTTTCCTCAATGGTTTTGAACCGTGGAGGGTCCTGAACCGATGAGCTGGTTTGAACATCATACCGATATACCGTTCCTTGATTCCTTCACCCTACAACTTGTGTTACAGAAACCACAAGACATGTAATTTCAAGCAAAACAATTAGAGGGTAGTCCATGAGTAATTTACAATGGTTTAATTTGGTAGAGAAACAAGCAGCATTCGCCTCTTTTGCTTGACAACATCAAACATTTGCAACACGAGATAGCAGAATTGGATTTAATATACAAAACTTATATCTATGTCATAATATGATCGTATTTCACACACTTATTTCTTTACTTTCACCTTATATTTTGTATACAATTATATTTCAATATCCTTTGTAATATGAACCCACCGCGGTCAAACGTAGCAGGTCTTCTCTTTTTCTTCTTAAATTAACGTGGTAATTTGTAGGCATGCAAAGAGGATGTAGTAACTCTTTTTTAGATATATCAAAATTGTTTATGTTTCTACAAACCAAAACTCACACAACCATGCCCCTTACTTTCTACATTACTCAGTATAATACTTTTATCTCAGAAGTATGATTTAAAACCATTTTATTGCCAAGGGGAATACGTTCAGCACAAATGTCTCACAGCCCATCAGCACGTCACCACTCACCACCATGCAGCATGCACTGCCTCAGCAAGGGAAGAATCAAAGAAGAGAAGTACACTGATGATGCATGGTTGGAGTCGTAGGACTTCTCAAGTTTGTATCCATGGTGTATTAGAAGGAAAAAAGAAAGCTAATTTGCTAAATGCTAGCTACTGAATTTTTTTTTCTGACGGCATTCGGCTACTCTGGGAAAATTCTCCTTCCTTGCTCCACAACTTGCTCTAGGTCGGTAAACCATGATTTAAGCAGCGATTTCTCTTGAGCAATGCTCTCCAGTTTGGATTTCAGATGTTCAATGGCCTGATTCAATGCAAGAATCTCAGCCTCGTGTTTGAACTTCTCTTCTGAAAGCCTCTCTGTAGCATGAGATAGTTCTTGATTGTACTTTTCAGCTTCAGAGTTTGCTTCCTCCAGCTGCTTAAACTTGTTCTCCACGAGTAATTTCTCCTCACAAACTTTTTCAAGTTTGAGCCTGATGCTTTCAATTGTACCCTGCAACTCAGCTGTCACTGAACTGTTGGATGACTTCTCTTGCAGAAGCTTCTCAGAAGCATCAGCAAGTTCTTGCCTGCACTTGTCAATTTCAGCATCACTATGAGATAGTTTCTCCTCAAATTGCTGTCTATCTGAAGCAATTTCTTCCTTTAGATTGACAATTTCAGCCTCCAGTTTCTTGTTTTGTCCCAACAGCCTAGAGTGCTCTTCTGACAAAACTTCAAGACTGTTTTTGAGATTGTCAATCTCTTGTTGTGAAGACTGTAGCTTATCCTTTGTTGCACTTTGGTCAGCACTGTTTCCATTTTGTTTAGAATCACAATGGCACCTCAAGTTCCTCTCTTCCAAAATCTCAAGTTTTTCATTAGCATTATGCAGTTTCTGTTTTGCGGCATTGAGCTCATCCTCAAGCTCAAGAACTCTCTGGTGCAATGTGTAGGCAATGCCATCATCCTCACCATCTTCAGACTTTGCATCAGATTCTGACTGTGAAGCCAAATCCTCATGCTCCTTCCTTGAGGCCGGTGAGCCATTGCTCTTGTTGGACAGGAAGACATCGAAACCGGCAGCTCTAGGGCTCTGCTCTCTTGTCCAGGATTTCTGTGGTTCAGGAGATGGTGAGGGTGACCTTTGCAGCTCAGAACCGTAGTCTGAACCTGTCAAAGATCCCTGATACTGCAGCCTTGTAGTGATGTTCTTGCGCAATTCACCAGTGACATTGTCATAACGCTCAGCTAGAGCACGGTACATCCGGTAGAAATTTTCGACGTGGGTGATGAGCATTGGACGCCTCTGGTAGTACATCTGTGCTTTCTTCGCGAAGGAATCACCGTCCTCCTCAATCAGCTGCAGCATTTCCTTCACTTGCTTGTCCATCTCTGCATTTTTTTTCCAGTTCAGGGAGAGATTAGATTAGGCTAGAGTACACGCGAACAATAGTAACAAAATACATAATGGGATGAAGTGTAAGGGAAAACATCAACAGCATTACTTTTCTTCAATGGCAGTTTTATTGCTAAAGAAAATGTGTGCAGTAATGTTGGTACTTGTCTATGGAAACGAATATCATCACAGAATGAATGATAAACAATCAAGGATGAATGAATGATAAACAATCAAGGATGTCTTATTACTTCTCTAGCTATATCAGCAATACATCATAAATCCATCTCTAGCTATAGGGACAGTACATCATGAATCCATTTACTTAACTACCCACATCCAGGTCATTAATTTGATGTACAATCAGATAATGCCACTGTACCATCAGGGTACCATAAGTGTATCAAAAGCATTTGACTCCTAAGTAAATAAGTAAATAGATGGTGTACTTCCATTGGTTTATTGTTCATTTAAGTTCATCTCAGTGCAGTAAACTATAATCAGCAATGGTACTGTACCTGGAGATGCATTGATATGATAGTATCTCTAAAAAAATCCATAGTAGTAGCGAGTATTATTACATTCAAATATCCATTTTTCCCTGTTAAAGTTTCAGCTCACCTTCAAGATTTTCTGCAAGCCATTTTGAGTTCTTAGGGCTAATGTGACTGTCCCACCACCACGAATGGCGCTTCTTGGTAGGGTTCCTCTCCAAAGGTGGCTTCATTGTTCAGATATCTTTCAGGAAAATCTAGAAATATAACAGATTCAAGCATTGAATGAGACAGGGGAAATGTGCATGGTCAGTAATGATAATTATCAATCATAAACATCATGACAAAGATATGGATACCAGTCTACAGGATAAAATCGACCTAAATCATCCTAAACCAAAAAAAAAAGAAGTAAATAGGCATGTAAGTGAAACAATGCCATCAGCCTTTTATTATCAAGAGATCCGTCTTAAGTATTTAGAAGGTACCTAGCCCTTGTTAGTTGGACAATCAAATGCGCATCTAATATCAAGTATTCAAATGGTACAAGATCACTAGAACAGAGAGTTGTTGAAGAAATTTGCTAAAAATAAGTTCGTGAGGAGATTCTGTGTTGAGATGATACTATCTCCTCATGTTATCATGGTGAGAATCAGATAACTAAATCTAAGAAATGATAGAACCTAGGTAGGAATTACATCATGTCAGAATTCAGATCACCAGGTAATTCATTGAGTTTTTATGCAAAATAAGTAACCAGTACAGCTGCTCATATTGAACAATATAGTGCAAAAAAAAAGAGTTACTTTCTTTTTACCAAAACACAAATACTCACATCAGAAAAGCGTCTTACTGTTCCATTAAAAAAAAAAGCATTCGGAAAGAAACGGTGGTGGCGATCAAACCAATACCAAACCAAAGGATAATAAAATCCTTGTGGAAGTTCTGAGAGATCTTGGAAATAACCATTTCTTTCCAAACAATAAACTGAAGAATACAACTGAAAGGAAATGAACAGATTGTTCTACACAAGCAAGCCACTCCACATCAATAGCATAATCTCACCTGAGAAGCAGAGGCTCTTTCAGAACCGGAGGCGAGTATACTGCACCAAAAGATCTCAGCTTTTGTTCATGATGACCAAATCTGAGCATTCAAAACACCACGGAGATACAGGAAGAAGAAGAAGAACGGGTCAAGAACATGTAGCTGGATATGTGCTTCCCGGTCAATGCTTGAAGCAAACGCGTAGGGTGGTACAGTGAGATTTGGAACATGCAAGGCACGAGACGGTGGAAGATGACTGCTTCCCACCTACTCCTACTACCATGTGTATTGCTACTCGAAGGATCCAAGATCTACCTGTGCTTTTAAAGAAGAAAACTGGAAGCAGAGAGAGAGAGAGGGGAGAAGTATGAAGTATGAACCTTTTTGTTCACACATGGGGAACAAGTACGGTGTTTTGTTACCAATCTCCAAAATTTAAAAAAGGAAAACAGAAGATAACAGCAAAAGGATGGAACAAAATAGACAAGAAATAAATAGTGGCACATGGTGTCACCAGCCATGGAAATTGGTTGCTGGAGATTTCTTTCCTTTTTTTGCTTAAATGGAAAAAAAAAGGACAGCAAGGTTGCTGGAGATTGGTTGTATGTGAACCATGCATTGAATTCTTACTATGGAAATTAATAAATGTGTGCATAAGTAGGAGATGTAGATAGACATATACAAATAAGAGGTAAAAGTATAAAAATTCCAAAAGAGAAAGGGAAATAGCAAACCATGAGAAAACAGGAGTGGAGGTATTGATACCTTCTAAAATTTTTCCATCCTCAGAGTCTATGACTAAGGAGCTAACATAGAAACAAAAGAAAGACCTGCAAATTCCAAAATATTCTGTCAGAAGGATAACACAGAAAACCAATAGCCATATGTGACCTTATATAGCATTCACGAGAAGAACAAAGGCAAATCTCTACCGTTGGATCTGTAGTCTGGATGACTGATGCGTGCAGGTCAGAAACAAGATAAAACTGCAGGAAGAGAGATTAAGCAATGTTAAATAGGCATCAATGAGGGAGAGTTAGCCAATTGAATCGGCAAGAAACTGAAGCATGAACTCTGAATGAAACGCGTAACTGAGTTCAGTTCAGTTCAGGCAAACAGTGCCTGTAAAAGGCTCCATCATGTGATGTTTTCTGAATCCCTGATCCCCATGGTATTAAAGAAAGGACCATCTGATACGACCGATGGATTCATATGATTTAATACTCGGATCCATGCACACATCTCCTTGTATTTTAGTAGCTGTGCTGTCTGCTTGTACACACGCAGGAGTACAGTATGGGGTGCATCAGCGGCTGACAATATTGCCGTGTTCCTGCTACTAGTGAGGATCTTTTTGCAAGATTCAAGAATGTTATGAACTAATCCAGGAGCGAATTGTGGAGAAAAGTAGGGGCAGCCCGAGGCATGGGCAAGTCAGAGACAGGAATCCATAGCTGCAGCCTCCCATCATTTCTGCCGTGATCTCTGAAACTGAAAGTATTATTGGGTTGATACTAGTCAATCAGTCATGCTTCCCTATGCAGACACCTTCAGGCACAATAAGAGTGAAACTCCAAGTTGAAAATTTAGGAGTAAAGCTTTACTGTCTGTTTCTTACAGCAATAGATAAACAGATGCAAGAAACTGCACTTTACTACTTTACTTCAGAGGGGGGAAAAATGGTTGTTCAAGCAGTTGGACACTTGGACATGGTATGAATTTCAGGATTTGATCATAGAAATGGGAAGTATGCCATGTGCCGTGACAACTATTGCTCATATTTAAACAAGAACAGAGCAAAATTCAAAATTGTCGCAGAAGTAAATGTAGAATTGCAACTTACCTAAAAAGCTGAAGCCTTGATCTGTTGATCAAGATATCATCCACCGCTCATGTTAACAGCTTCGAATCAGCGTTGAGTGGTAAGGTAATACAATACATGGGCGATTTTGCACGCGAACGGCGTGACCTCTAGGAGGGAGGAGCGGTACGCGGAGGGTGGATGTGAATCGGCGGCGCTCCGGCGAGCGGCGGCGGGGGCAGGCATGGGAAACCGACGGGTGGGCCCTCCACCACCACGTGGCCCCACGCGTGAGGGGGAACTCCGCCGCCGCCGGTCCGGAGGAGAGATGCATTCGCGGCTAGAACGTGGCCTCCGGGAGACCGGGAGGGATGTGGCGGCGCTCCGGCGGACGGCGACGAGGAGGGGGTTACGTCCTTGTGACCGCGGGGCTGACATGTGGGACCACCTAACCGATGACCAATAAAAAAAATCAAACGGCAGTACGAACGAAAATAATTATAAATAAAACTTATATATATCGCTAATTATCTAAATGTAAAAGTAGGAAAACAAACTTTGATTAGAAAAAAAGCTAAAATTAACTCAAAATATAAGAGTCAAAATTTTCCATTACACCCTCGAGTCCCCTGTTTTTATTTAACGTCGTTGACCTTTTGATTTACATCTAATCATTCGTCTAATTTAAAAACTTTATTAAATATATAAAATTATAAATCATACTTAAAGTTAAAGTTACTTTAGTAATAAATTAAATCATAATAAAATAATAAATAATTATATAATCTTTTAAATAAAACAAATGATCAATCCGTCGAAAAATCAATAAAATCGTAAGAGTATTATATTCTCTTTTACACCCAACCTGTACGTGTGGGCCCTACTACGCGTTGAGCGACGCGACTGGCTCTGGCTGGGTTCATTTTTCACAAAGGTCCCTCAAAGTTTCTTATTTGTTCTTAGGGCCATTTGGACGGAAGGCGGCGGAGCTCCGGCGACCGACGGCCGGGGTTGGCCGTGATCTCTGACCCCCTCGGCGCCTCCTCCTGACCTTCTCGTCTTCTCCACCTCCCATGGCGTCTCAAGAGGCTCACAGATTGCCAGATTGGCAAGGCAATCACCAATTCATCTCGACAAGCTCACGGTAGAAGAACTCGACAGATTCGTTACAAAAAAACAGAGAGAAATAAAAATGGCTGTCCATACTCATCAGATACACATGCAACACAAGAACAACAAGAACAAGAACAAGAGAGGTGTGATGATACGGTTGATTTCTCGCCATGGCCGACGACGATCCTCTCACTCAACTCTCAGGTGGCCATCACCAATGGCCTCTTGTGGTGGCCCTGCAGCAGCTGCCGGAGCTGCTGGTACCCATGGCGGTAGTGCTCCAGCGAGAAGCAGAGCTGCCGGATCGCCTCCCGCTTCCCCTCCGCGCCGTCGGCCACCATCCGCTTCTGCCTCTCCACCTCCTCCTCCAGCTCCGACACCCGGCCGCGCAGCTCCGACGCCGCCGCCCGCGCAGCGCCGGCCTCGGCGATCAGCTCGGCGTGCTCCAGGTGCAGCTGGTGCAGGTGGCCGTCCATCTCACTGATCCTCTCATCACGAGCCGTGACGTCAGCTGACAAGCTGGACAGCCTGCTCACCACTCCGGCTTTCTCTGATGAAAGAAGCTCGAGCTTTGTTCTAAGATCGGAGATATGCTTCTCGCTGTCAATGGAAGCTTGTGATTTCTCCTCTTGGAGTTCTTGGAGCTGTGCATCAGTGGATGTCAGCTTGGCTTCGAGAGAAGCATTTACCTCTGTCAGTTCTTCGATCTCGGCATCAAGTGAGGATTTCTCCAGCAAGAATTTTTCCAGATTACAAGCCATTGATTGTTCAAGATCCTTGATACGGCTCTCCAGATGGGATTTCTCTTGCAGAGCTCTTCCTAGCTCAGCTTTCAGATCGTTGATTGTAGCTTGTAGCTCTGCCACCTCAGTTCTTGAACCCTCCAGCTCCCTGTGAACTTGTTCGAACTCGATAGCACGTTCTTCGAGCATTCTCTTCTCATTTGAATCATTATCCAGTCTTGTTTGCAGATCCTTGATTGTTTCCTGTAGCTTCATGATCTCTGCTGATGAATCATCTAGGCTGTGAGATGCTTGCTCAAGCTCCCTAACCTTGGCCTCGAGCTGTAATTTCTCCTGTGATATTTTTGCCAGGTCACCTTCAAAATTCTTGACAACGTCTTGGAGCTTTCTTACTTCTGTCTCAAGAGTAGATTTATCATGGGAATACCTCTCATAAACTTGTTCAAGCTCCTTGCACTTTGCCACTTCATGGTCACGATGAGCTAGTTGGCCTTCATAGTGCCTATCTGCTGAGGCTATTCTTCCTTTCAGCTCCTCGATCTCATTCTTGTTTGCCAGAATTGCAGCTTCCAAATCTTCCTTTTCGCTGTTAATGCCTCTGTTACTCTCCAAAGATCGGACTTTTTCTTCAAGTTCCTTCTGAAGGCTGTTGATTTCTGAATGCGAAGCCTTCAACTTCTCCTCAAGTTTTTCGCATTGGCAACGCGTATTCTTTTCCTCAAGTGCCTCAAGTTTTTCCCTTGCTTCCTGAAGCTCGTCTTCTAGCTCGGCAATTCGCGCATTCAGTGCAAAAGGGCTTCCATCACTGTTTTCTTCTCTCGCTTCATCGACCTCAGAATCAGATTCTGAAGAAGATGATGATCCATCACTCCCCTTCTTGGAAACGTCTGAGCTTCCACCAGAACCAAGGAAGACATCAAAGCCAGCTGCTCTTGTTTTACGCTTCTGTTTTGGTGTTTTCTCTTCCAAGTTAGGCTCAGGAGTTGGGGGAATAGATTGTGTCTCAGAATCAGATTCAGACACACTAAGAGAGCCTTGCGATTGGAGTGACGATGGAATATTCTTGCGTAATTCCCCGGTCACATTGTCATAACGCTCAGCAAGAGCGCGATACATGCGATAGAAGTTCTCAACTTGAGTTACAAGCAAAGGCCGCCGTTCAAAATACATCTCGGCCTTCTTTGCAAAAGAATCACCTTCATCCTCAATGAGCTTCAGCATATCTTTTACTTGCTTATCCATCTCTGTTTGTTCACAAAATGTTATGTTAAGGAAAAGTTGTGCTATGCATAGTTGGATTGCAGGATGAAATATTAGCAAGCTACATAAACAAGGTACTAAAGATTGATAATTCTGTCAAGAAACAAAGAATCAAAGTACATACTGCAATTCCTGAAACAAAAGGTGTTACCTTCTAGATTCTCAGCTAGCCATTTGGAGTTTTTGGGACTAATGTGGCTGTCCCACCACCATGAATGGGACTTCCTTGTTGGCATCCTGTGCATGCGCTTCATCTTGACCAAAAATAAGATAACTCCTCAAATGCAGCCCTAATCATGATGGAGGCAAAAATGAGAGGGCGATAGATACAAGTGAATAAGTTTGATGATGACAAGTAATTTGCAACTAACAAATAAAACTAGATCAATTTACAAGTATTTCACTGCTGATGATAGAATAGACAAAACACACAGCCTAAGGGTAAGGTTTAAGATATAGAAAATCATGCATTGTCCGAATGATGAGTTTCGCCTAAACAATTTAAGTTGTGAATTGAGCCGTGGCACAATTTTTCTGCATATACAAACAGCTTAAAGTGTAACACAGTAACAACCAGTGTAGTTATTCCATTGCCTATGCACAGGAAGTACTGCTTCCACTTCTCAACGAGACAAGGAAAGAGACTAGACATATCAATCCATACTGCAGGGAGAGAACATTCATTGGCTACCAAAAGGAGGGGCAAACTGCTATATAATTCATGAATGTCTTATGATCTTATCAGCTAATCAGCACTGGCAGAGCAAAATGTTGATAAGCATCAGCTGCTATCTAAGGCAGAAGCAGAAGAGATGGCCTGGAAGTGAAATATAAACCTACCAAGTAGAAAAGGGATCCCTACATTCTTGAATAGCACCTTATCTTCTCTTACAGAAAGCTATAACTATACAGTGTTTACCATAAAAACGCTTATCTGGAAACTGGAAAAATATTATTCAGGTTCATTTATCCCAAAATAGATCAATACAGTAGTGGGGAAGCCTGAAGCCCAGAAATGAACTCAAAAGACCAAGCTTCTCAAGACAAACTAACATGGTAATTACTAACAACAACGAAGTTGATAAAATATTGCAGGAATCAATATTAGTTGGAAAACTCAATAATGGAAAAAAAATGGCTAGGACTTGGTTATCACACACCACACTAAACATGTGCCAACTACCACTCCATTGTTAGGCCAGAAAAACAAATAAACTTAAGCACAGCCCAGAACAGCAAATATGTTCTGCTCCCACATAGACCGAAGAGGTCCAGATTCAAGCTGAAAAATCTGCAATTGGATATGTTCTTGTCAACGTCTACCCACCCAATAAATGAATGGTTAATTTTTTAAAACAAAAATGATTGTGACCCACAAAACTTGGCCTTGCTTACAGCCACACCAACATGGACAGATGCAGGCATGGGGCGAGGGCAGTTATTGACATACAACTAGTCGACCAGCACATTTCAATGTCAATTGCAATTTTCCATTCATGCCAACAAATAAACCTATCTGAGATCTCAGATAACTGTATTCTATCTTCAGAGGAAATTTTTTCCACCCATGTGAACATGGATAGAATTAATGAACACAGCTAGGCATGCATATGAAGCGATCTTGCAAATAATTTGTCATACTCTCTAGAAACTAGCAAGTGGACCCAAACAAACAGACAAAACTATCAGAAGGTGTTCCAATAATTTGGGGAAAATTTTCATTCATATCAATAGCTTCTTCTAACCAATGGTAGTACGAGTTAATAACAGCAAGATACAGAATCTAAAACATTTGCAGGACCCCTAATCCAAACAGTTGTCAATAGGAACATGCACCAACTAAGTGGTCACCGATATGCATGTTCTACAACAAGCATGGAAATACTTAATTATTCATTCGATCGGTTGATCTCTTCTAGGAAGACTATCTGAGACCATGGACACATACCAAGTTCAAAGGGGTCTTTAGAGGAAATGGCCACACAGCAAGAACTGCTACGCTTGAATCTATTAGCTACAGAAGCTTTCTAATGGTGACAATACAGAAACACCAAGCAAGTTTTGCATGTGAAAAATATGTAAAATAAAGCACATAATCAAGTACTAGTAAATTATCATGGTCAATTTAAAAGAATGTGTATTTTTTTTTAAAAAAAGTCAATTTAAGCAGGAAAAAAGGTCCTTTTTCTTTCAGCATCATGCAGAATAAGCGAACATGAGCTCAGAAATCATAACCACACCAAAAGTCTGAAAATCATTATCATGCTTTCTTTCTCCTGAGTACCCTCATACCACGGAAATGAGTGAACACTAAGAAACAGTACGTGATACATGAGGGAAGAAAAAAAAACAAGAACAATAACACCACACTTAATCCCATTTGACCTGCTACAAAGACAAGGCACAGATCAAAAGAATAAACAATAGTATTCCGCAAAAAAATATTTTATCAGATCGTATTCAACAAAAAAAAACATTTCTTCTAAAAAAACCTAGCACCAAAATCACACTCGTCATTTTGGCCCTCCACTGCTGCACGCACAGAGAGAAGGCACAGCCCAGCGACGAACACCAAAGTATACTCTGCACAAAATCCTCTCTTTTTCGAACAGAAACGTCTCGGGCCAAGAACCACCCAAAATAACTCCTCCATTTCGCGGCGGAAAACGTGGAAACAATCGTGCAAGAAACGCACCTAAACAAAATTCAAACTCCCAAACCGCGAAGCAGCACCAGAGAACAAACAAACAAACAAACAAACAAACAAACACGGGGACTCGGGGAGGAGAAAGCGGAAGGAAGGAGGAGATTACCGGGGGAGGAGCGAGATCGATCCTGGGAGCATCCAAAGCCAAGCCTCCTGGAGAAGGAGATCAGTACGACGGCCTTGAACCAGTTCGTGTTGGGGGAGTAGCGGAGGAGGAGAGACTGAAGCGCTCTTAATATCAGGAGGAGCTCATGGTTGGCGCGGGAAATGGCGAGATTGCCCCCCCGGGGTTAGATGGCGTGACCGGTGAAACGGGGACGATGAGCTGGACGCGTTTAGGCCGGCGACGGGGGCGGGTGGGTTAGAATTTTTTATTTTTTAAAACCTTTTAATAAATAAATTTATTACTAAATCTCGAGAAAATATTTTTGTTAGTGCATGAATCTTTTGGTCACGCCACCAACATTGGCGTGGCAAGATAACATTTTTACGCAGAGTGTTTGATGTGGCAGACTTGCAACACCAATCTTGCCACGCCGGCGACAATAGTGTAGTCCGTCACGTCAAATTCTCTGCGTAACAGTGTTATTTTGTCACGCCACCAATACTGGCGTGGCCAAAAGGTTCATACGGTGAAAATATTTTTTAATTATTTATTAAAAAGGTTTAAAAAATAAAAAAATTCGTGAGTTTACAGGTGAGATTAGCGGTGGATTCATCGGTCAGGTTTAGGGCGGGTTTTGTAAAAATCCACCCGTCACAGAGCCCGTGACTGTAAGGTAAACCCATACGCATCGATCTTTATGGGTGAAAAATTAAACCCATACCCATACCCGTCAGGTCCCGAAACCCGATGGGTACCCATGGTTGAAACCATATCAAACAAAAAATATCTTAATTAAAACATCTACATGAGTATATTAAGGTTTTTTAATATTTAAATGCAGCGAACCGATTGATTAATATAGCAACAAGAAAATAAAAAAAAATACAATAGTAATAGTAAGTAAGTAAGACTAAGCTCGACAAATTCTAACATTCAACCATTTAATCATATCGACACAAACGGTCAGTCATGCATTAACAATATTCTCATGCTCCCGATTTATAAAACTGGATAATAAGCATGCTTCATGTCGAACGTTTCAAGGTGTTGTTAGATTTTTGGGCCCCAATGAACATCCGTGGGTTTAATCCAAAACCTATACCTAACCTATAGCTTAACGGGTACCATCCTCACAAACCCATGGGTACAAATATTTACCTATACCCGCACATATTGGGTATAAATCCTGTTGGGCCCCGGACCTATGGGTCCCATTGCCATCACCACCCATTGCCATCACCAATTCATCCGCGGAACGGGATCAATAAGGTTAATTAGTTAATTAATTAATTAATTCGAGTGGTGGCCACCTGGCAGAGGCGTGGGTCCACGCGGCGCGGCTGGCCAGCGTGGGGCCCACTGGCGGTGGCTGAGAGGAGGTTTGGATCTTTATTCGAAATTTTCAAATATATATGGGTTTGTCGATTCGTCCAATATTTGTATGCAAGCGTAAGCTCAAATTAACACCCCACATTTTTTGTTTTATTTGAATTTTTAATCTCAAGTTTTGAGTTGTAGAGTTTTTCATCGAAATTTATTCCTAGCCTTTACTTTTTAAATTACTGAAAGTATGTATACAAAATTTTTATTCGTAAATTAGTTTTCACTTGCAAATGTCGTTTGTCCTTAAAAAAAAGGCAAATAATGAGAGCCCAAACATGTACTTAATATGCACCGTTAGGGGATTTGGATTTAAAAGTTATGTATTGTATAAATACAATATAAAAGTTTCTCAACTAATATTTTTTTAAATAAGGTTTTTTTACTTTATATAATTAATCATTTATGCTCATAAATAGTAATCATATAATTCTTCACTTTTAGCTCCGCATTTGACTTAACAAGGCTAAGCAATCGCATGTCGCACGCGGAGCAAACAGCTCAAATATTGATCACCCTGATGCTTAACAACTCATCATATTTCTTTTCAACTGTGTAGATGCGCGATAAGGGTGATCTACCAACAAATAGAAAGATCGTTATTGTTTGAATTTATCGGTATAATTAAAAACAATTTGTTAATAAAAATTATGTATGTGTTTTAGAGATGGAAGGCAAAGATTGAATAATAAAGTTTGATGAAAAATCTCAAAATTAATTCTATATTTAAAGTTAAATATTTAAATTTTAGATTATAAATAATTAAATATGAGCAAAAGCAAAAAGATGACGGGAAGACAGTGAGGAGTAGCTATTGTTCCGATTTGCTGGTTGCTGTCTCCGTTTACACTCTAAACATTTTCATTTAAACTTTGATCATTAATGGCTCTTAAATTATTTGATTATGGTTAATAAAGTATTGATGCCTATATTTAAGAACATAACCAACTATAATAACATGACATCATACCTTTCAAAAAATAACGTGACATCATTATGTTGTTTGCAAACACTTAAAAGAATAGTGGTCAAAGTTTCGAACGTGAAGCAAACTATTGTTTCCTCCCCTGATTTTTATTATTAGATGTCGTTAATTTTTAGATATATATGTTTTATCCTTCGATTTTTTGAAATATTTATAGAGAGTGATGTCTAGAGTTTTTAATAATAAAAAAGAACACAACCAAACAAATAATAGTTATATAATTCACATAATACGAATGGTAAATATAAGTAAAAAGTCAATACCGTCAATAAAAATATGAAAAATGAGAAATTGCTCCTACTATGGGTAATGACGAAGAAATGCTTTTTTTTATATCAAGAAAAAAACGCACGCGAAGGTCGTGGCTTTTCAAACGAATGGATAAAGGGAAGGGAAGCAGGGCGAAGCTGCGGATTTTTATGGTGTTAGATGACACCAATTAACTATTATAAACATCATTATAAATTAATGTATCATATTATTTTTATGTGTATTATTTCGTAATAAAGAAATCAATAGTTTTTTAGTCTAGCTCCACACTTGAAGAGAAGGGAAGGAGGACACCAGGCCATGCAGTAGATGACAAAAATGGAGAGCGTCCATTGATGCATTCGCTTAGCTAAAGCTTTGGGACGATTGCTTGGTTTATCCATAGAAAAAATTAAATAATATATTTATAAATAAATTAATAATTTTTATATATGTTTTTATTCATTTAAAAACTAAGACTAAAAAGTTAATCACTAAAATATAAAGTGTAATTTAAATAAAATTAGCTCATGAAATATAAGCAGAGATGAAAATATGGAGCTGCTAGCTGGGAGAAGCAATTATAATCAACAGCAGGCCAGCAGCGCAGTTCCAAGGGCAGTTTAGGAAATTCCCGAATAGGTACACGCGGCGGGCCCGGGCCCAGGCCTTCGCCTATCGCGTCGCAGTGTGTACGTATCATGTGTGTCTCTCTCTCCAACCCGCGGGGCCCAGCAATCAGGAATCCCACGCTGCCGCGTGGGACCCACGTGGCAGCGGCCTTGGGCCGGCGCGCGCTCGCGCGGGAGGAGGAGGGATGGACTGATTCATTTTTTGTTCGAAACTCGTGGCGCGCGGGAGACGACGCCGCGGTGGTGGGCGCGACGCGAGCGAGAGGTGGCCCACGCATGCTACAGCCGCACGAACGCTCCTAGTACACGTTTCCATCAAATTAAACTTTAATCGAAACAGTTTATTAGTGATTAACAGAATTATAATTAAAATTTTTTGTATATGATGTTTTTAAATTATGATGGAAAACAGTAGAATCAAGTTTAATTTGAATTTAAGTTTTTAAATTTAAATTTTATTTTATTTTAAAAATAACATATATGGAGTAGTTAGTAAAAGATGGAGGACTTAGGCCTTGTTTAGTTCCTAAAATTTTTCTCCAAAACATCGAATTTTTGGACACCTAAATAAAGCATTAAACATAGGTAAATCAAAAAACTAATTGCACAAAACTAATTGCACAGTTATAAAAGAAACCTTGAGACGAATCTTTTGAGCCTAATTAGCCCATAATTAGCACATGTTGGTTACTCCATTTAATACTCCATACACATATGCTTGAACGAATAAACAGAGCAACTAGAGACAAATCTTTTAAGCCTAACTATGTCATGATTTGACAATGTGGTACTATAGTAAACATTTGCTAATGATAGATTAATAAGTCTTAATAAATTTGTCTCGTAGTTTCCTGATAAAATCTATAATTTTTTTATTAGACTATATTTAACACTTTAAATATGTATCTGTATATCCGATGTGACAATCAAATCCAAAATTTTTCCAATTAAACAGGGACTTACTTCGTCCGTTCAGAAGATAAGTATGCGTAGATGTGAATCTCCTACAAAATAACAGTCTACCTACACAGTCTGGGACTTGCTTTTTTTCCCGGGCAATTCTCTCTACCCTCTCCATCTCTCCCCTCCCCCTACCCCTCCCGAGCTCTCTCCCCTCTCTTCCGGTCAGCAGTGGCCGTGGTCGACGGCGAAGGACGGCGGTGGCCACGGACCGAGGCGGGCGACGGGCCGGGCGGCAGATCTGGGTAGGCGACGGCCGGGCGGAGGACGTCAGATCCGCGCGGCGGCGCGTCGGGGACACTGGATCCGGGCGTCGGTGGGCGACGGACGCCGGATCCGCGCGGCGGCGCGTCAGGGACGCCGGCGACCGGTCGTAGACGGTGGCGGTTGCCGGCATCGGTGTCGGTGTCGACGGAGCTCGGGCGGCGTCGGCTTCTCTCTCTTCCTTTTCTCTGGTTTCTCTGTCCTCTCTCCGACGAAGCCATCGCTCCCTCGCGAAGGGACGCGCACCCCGGTCCATGCCGACCTGGTGGACTAGCTCCTATATGGCGAGCTAAAGCTTCTCGTCACGTAGGAGCACTGTGTATGGCCTAAGGCTGATGCTGTGCTGCATTCATTGGAGTGGCTAGCGACTGGCCTTCCGGCAGGCTGCCTACATGAATCTGAACAATGTTCTGTATTTCATGATTGTTAGATAATTCAATTCAATCATAAACAATAGATTACGAATTGAAATCCTAATCAATACAAGATCACCGATTAATTCAAATGCGGAAAACTAAATAAACCTGCAGATGAAGCCATCTGATTCCCTTCTTTTCTTTCCTTCAATTCCATCTTTTTTCCTTCAACTCCGGCGAGATTAGATCGCTGATGATCTGTTCTGAATCTCCGACCTTCGGGTCTCCAACGGCACTGCCCTGGAATCACCGCACGAAACCCTTCCAGCGCGTCTCTGATCGGGAGAGATTGATTTCGAATTTCTAGTTGCGAGAATAAGCGACACGAGCGTCCCCGTGGGCTCCTCTTCTTTTATATAGCATTGGTGGGCCTCAGGGGCTTTTCCTAATCCGATTCTGACCCGTAACCACCGATCGCACTTACGGCCCATGAGGGTTACGAATTTTAGAGCTAGAGATAGATTACGAATAGGATTACGGTGGTTATATGCTTTCCTAAATATCGGCTAACCGATAAATCAACCAATATTCTCCCCTTGATTTAGAGGTTAATTACGAGTCCATCATATAATATAGCTCCCCAAAACAATGTGTCACAACAACATTTAGCATTATTGGGATGACAAGACTTATAGTTCACCATATCACACAAATAAACCCTTGATTAATTAAGCGGGTGTTGATTGAACTTAATTCCCTGGTTTCCAGGATCATATTCAATGTCATTACACAATTCCATGTTGGCCACATGTTCTTTGAATAAATTGGGAGGTAAGCCTTTGGTTAACGGATCCGCAAACATTGATTTAGTGTTTATGTATTCAATTTTAATTGTTTGATCCTGTACTATATCTTTCACAACATGATATTTAATGTCAATATGATTGGCAGCTTCACTTGACTTATTGTTACTCGTATAGAAAACTGCGGCCTCATTGTCGCAGTATATTGTCAGTGTCTTTCAGTGCTGTCAACCACTTGTAATCCCGAGATAAAATTTTTGAGCCATACAGCCTGCCCCGTTGCGTGATAACATGCCACAAATTATGCCTGAATTATCGACGATGCAGTCAGTGTTTGTTTAGTACTTTTCCATGAAATGGCTCCTCCCGTGAGAGTGAATATATACCCAGAAGTAGATTTCTTGGTATCCAAACACCCTACGAAGTCAGCATCCGAATAGCATGTAACTTCAAGCTTATCAGATTTTCTGTATGTGAGCATGTAATGTTTAGTTCCTTGCAAATAACACAATACTTTCTTTAGTGCCTTCTAGTGGTCTATACCTGTATTAGACAGATATCTGTCAAGCATCCCGGTTACAAACGCCAAGTCTGATCGCGTACAAACTTGAGCATACATTAAGCTTACGACAGCTAAAGCATATGTTACCTTAGTCATTTCTTTTTCTTCCAATTCATTTCTCGGACTTTGGAATGAACCAAATTTGCCTCCTTTCATAATTGGAGCAGGTGATGTCGAGCATTTGCTCATATTATATCTTTCCAATATTCTGAAAATATATGATCTCTGAGATAATCGTAGCTCCCCTTTGGACCTGTCTCGGTGAATCTCGATACCCAAAACGTATGATGCATCACCGAGATCTTTCATATCAAATTTCGATGACGAAAATTCCTTGGTTTCTCGCAGCAGATTCTTGTCACTACTTGCTAGTAAAATGTCATCTACATAGAGTACTAGTATAATGAATTTCCCACCTTTAATTTTGGTATAAATGCAGTTGTCCACCTTATTTTCCTTAAATCCTAATTTCTTGATAATTTCATCGAACTTAAGGTTCCATTGCCTTGACGCTTGTTTAAGTCCATAGATGGATTTCTTAAGTTTGCATCCCATATGGCTCTTTCCTTCCACAACAAAACCTTCCGGTTGAGCCATGTAAACATTTTTATTTAAGTCGCAATTTAGAAATGCTGTTTTCACATCCATTTGATGGAATTCTAAATCATAATGTGCCACTAGCGCCATGACAATTCTGAATGAGTCTTTCTTAGAGACAGGAGAAAACGTTTTATTGTAATCAATTCCTTCTCTCTGCGAAAAACCCTTCGCCACAAGTCTTGCTTTGAATCATTTGATATTTCCTTTGGAGTCCAATTTAGTTTTGTAGACCCATTTGCAGCCTACTGTTTTTACTCCTTTAGGAATTTCTACTAGATCCCACACTTTATTTTGGCTCATTGATTTGAGTTCATCTTTCATGGCTTGAATCCACTTGGATGAATTTCGACTGCTTATGGCTTCTTTAAATGAGGTGGGGTCATCTACCTAACCAATATCTTCACCCATGTAAATTTCATAATAATCAGGGATGGCAGATCTCATGTTCCGTTGTGATCGTCTTAATTCTTGATTTTCATTATTGACCACAGACGGTTCAGGATCAGGTTGTGGAATTTCTTCTTCATTATGTATCATAGGACTCTGTTGAGGCTCATTATTTTCATGGGTTTTGGTATTTTCCTCAGCAGTAGCCGTAGCGCCAACAGTGGGAACTACAGTTTGTGGTATATTATGAAAAATAGGGACATTATTCTCTTGGATTTCTGGAGGAGAAGAAACACTCACCCGAATTTCCTCAAGATTAATTTCCCTTTCCTGTAAACTCCCCGTTTCATAATTTTCCAAGAAGACAGCGTGTCTAGTTTCTACAAATTTAGTGACACGGTCTGGACAGTAAAATTGATATCCCTTAGAATGCAACGGGTAACCGATAAAATGGCAGCTCACAGTCTTGGGGTCTAATTTTTTTAATTGGGGGTTGAATAATTTAGCTTCTGCACGGCAGCCCCACACTTTCAAATAATTCAATGTCGGTTTTCTTCCGGTCCATAATTCATACGGAGTTTTCGGCACCGACTTGCTTGGAACTCTGTTTAGTATGTGTGCAGCCGTTTTTAATGCCTCAATCCATAATTTATTTGATAAGTTGGAGTGACTAAGCATGCTCCCATCTCCATGAGTGTGTGGTTGCGTCTTTCTGGCACTCCATTTTGTTGAGGCTCCCCCGACATGGAATATTGAGCAATAATCTCATGAATCTAAAGATATTGAGCAAATGGACCAGGACTTTGCCCAAATGGAGCATATTTCCCATAGTATTCACTACCACGATCCGATCTCACTATTTTAATTTTCGCGTTGTGCTGGTCTTCAACTTCTGTTTTGAATATTTTGAATTTTTCGAGAGATTCGGAACGATCGCTTATAGGGTAAATATATCCATAACGGGAGTAATCATCCGTAAATGTGATGAATGAATCAAAGCCATCTACAGATGTCACCGGGAACGGTCCACAAATATCAGTGTGAATTATTTCTAGTGGACTCGTGCTCCTAGTGGCTCCTTTCTTAATTGATTTAGCAAATTTTCCTTTAACGCAATCTATGCAATGATCAGCGTCAGAAAAATCTAAGGGGAGTAATAATTCTTCTTTAATGAGACGTTCAATTCTCCCCCTAGAAATGTGGCCTAAGCGACAGTGCCACAATTTTGATGAAGTCTCATTTTTATCATTGCAGGCATTAATGACATTCATCACAGTATGATCCAAAAAGAGCAAGTAGAGTTTGTCTCGCACAAAGGCAAGACCAATTACTTTATTTAGATGTTTAATGTAGCAGGCTCTCTTGGAAAAATAACAGTCACATCTAATTCTGCTAGGACTCTAACTGAAATAAGATTCCTTTTAAAAGAATGAGCAACTAACAAATCATTAAGTATTAATTTGTAGCTGTTGGGGAGTTTGAGCATGAAGGCTCTAACCTCTGCTCCATTAGCCACTGTTGGGATTTGCTTCCCTTTCTTAGCGTTTGGACGCCATTCAATCCCTGTAATGAATTAGTAACGTGCACAGTGACACTTGAATCAACCACAAAGAGTTATGGGAAGACTCAATAAATTGGGATTATTAACATTAGATATTTCATTAATCTCAATTATAATTTTCCTGGTCAATTAGTCCTTAAATCGAGGACAGTTCCTGTGCCAATAGCACACAAGGTGCTGTGAGGATTATTAAATTTTAGCCCAGCTGAAGCTTGAGGGCTTGGTTGAGCAGCCTTAATCCCTCCTTGTTTCTGAGAAGGGTGTGACTTGCCCTTTTTTCTTTGATCAAAATAATATATGTGTAAAAGGAATGCTTCTCCAAATCTAGTCACCGTTGGGCAGAAAGGATTTAGAAAATATTAAAATAAATCCTTAATTACATCACCGTTGGGCAGAAATAATCAAGGAAAAAAATAATCATATTTAAATTGACGTGAAACCATAAATAACGTTGGTCAATAAATAATTTCACATCATGAATTCTTTCTAGCAAACTTCCCGTTGGTTCCATTTGACTAGAAATGATTTTTTTTGAATGATCAAATATATTTTTATCAATTGTTCACTAATTTTAAATGGCCCAGGAAAGAATATAAAATAATGAATTCTTTCTAGCAAACTTCCTGTTGGTTCCATTTGACTAGAAATAATTTTCTAAATAATTAAATATGTGTTATTAATTTTTTAAAGTAATTTTAAATGGCACAAAAGGAATAAAAGAGTAATTTATGTAATTTTAAAGCAATAATCATGATAAATAAATTTAAAATTGGCCCAGGAAGGATAAAAGAATTTATGCAAAAAAGGCAATTAAATATATATTCTAATTTAAAGTTAAAGGTTTGCCCAAACAAGGTATAAATTGATTTCTGAAATAATTTAAACAAAATTAAATTAATTTTTTTCTTTTTTTGGCCCATCCAATTACCGGGCTGGCCTACAAGAGGTCGGCCCGTTAGGCAGCGTGCACGCGTAGGGGGCACCGGCCCATGCGGCCGAGTCGGCCCATGAGCGCCAACAGCCCAAATAGTGTGCGGATACCCTGTTTGAGCTCTGTATCCCGAAACCCGCCACGATCGTCCAGGATTTCGATCGTGCATAGATTGATAAACAGAACAGCTTCGATTACAATACCAATATATTTTTACATGAAATAACGCACAAAAGACAACTACAACAGCTTTTAGGGGCCAAACGGCCAAACCCACACAACAGGCTAACCTACAAGCAAAAGAACCAAACGCAAAACCCAACTAAACACCACAGACACGCCTGAGAGCAGGCCGACCTAAAAGAACTCCTCGCCACAAAAGAACTCTTCACCTTCTGGCGCTTCTTCGGCAAAGAACTGCTCCTCTGAACCACATTATATGCAAAGGGGTGAGTACTGACGTACCCAGCAAACCACAAACCAAGAATACAAGTAGAATACATGCAAGTAGTATAAGGATATAGGGTTCATCAAGATGGGTTGATAACAAGCCTATTATAAATAGTTTTTTTCCTATTTCGATAAGACAGTTTATTTGTAAACATTTATAAATTATCAAATTTAAAATGTAGCAATATTAATCACCAACATCCTCATCTTATTCCAATCCAAATTTTAATTATAAAATTTACTCATACCACAAGAAATAGGAATCACCCAATGACACATCTCCATTAACCGGGAGCACGGCTATTCGAATACGATAGGACTCTGTAGCGTCTGCCCAGCTTTACCCACACGATACCACGACCGGATCAAAGTCGAGATAACATAATCGTTCATTAGTCCCACTTACTATTAGTACCGCCTAGTGGGATATCGTCCGTCCTAGTAGTCGGGCACTCGCTTGGCCACAAGCAAGGCATAGTAGGGTCACTGCTTTCACGGGTGCCACTGTTGTGAGATCATGTCAACTTGGCCCACGGCCCCTTCCACATGTCCACTCCTATATGCTCCTAGAGACTCTATCTAACAGTCGTTCATATAGTGGGACCACGTACTAGGTTAAGTCCGATTACTCGGTCCTGTGGATGGGCGCAAACTATATCACTTTCCATGGCATAAGAGGGTTTTTATCCTTATATCCGGGGAAGCAATTAAATTAACACATCATATACATACAGTAATACATGTCATAATATCCACAACATCAACCTTCACCCGGAGTCATCTTCCATATCACTCAAGGCGAGTGATTTATATCAAAACAATATTTTATGCAGCCCGATAGCGTCATCAGGTGACGACGGGCAAAACAGATGTATATATGTTGAAGTTTGGTGGTATTATCCACTACAATACTAATCTGATGAAGTGCTCATCCTATACCTAGGTTATGAGGGAATATGGTACGGTGGTTTATGGTATCGGCAATAATGGTAAATTACAGGGTGATAACTAATGTAACATGATTATTTGAAAGTAAGAATACGCCAAAATAACTTTGCAAGTAAATAATGCATAAAATAACTAAGTGGTTCTCTACTTAGGTTCTCAAGATGATCAAAGGATGGTTTCATGGCTTGCCTTGCACAACGTGGTCTTCTGAAGCTTCAACGTAGCCCTCAGAGTCCACGTCAGCTCCTGTGGGGTCGACGAAGGCTTCGGGTCGATCTATCGCACACACACGAAAAAAACAGACCAAATAAGCCTATAAACAAAATCTATAAATAAACGGAACAAACAAAATAAAGAAAAGGCAACTGGAGCTAAAATAGATAGATTAATGAATCAAAGGGTTTTAGAATGGCTTCAAATGAATTTTGGGAATATGGTTGTGATGTATATGGTAATTGGTGAGGGGTAAAGACAAAATAATTTAGAATCTTGAGGTTTAAAATGGAGGTGTACTGAATGGGAATCATAATGAGTTGATATATTCTAGTTTGAATTGATTTTATAGTGGTTTGGTTACTATTTGGAAGACTCAAGTGAAATGGTTGGGCTCAATCAAGAGAGAACAGTGCCTAGCCAGCACTGTTCATCTTCTTCCTTGGTTCATACGTACAGGCAGAGAAACAAAGAGGGGGCATTGCATATGGAGTTAGGGCTACGGTAGTGAAACGATGAGAACGCCATAAGAAAAACATGTCCCTAGGAATGACGAAAAGAATGGTGCTTATAGTTTTCAGAGAGGATGCCCATGATGGCTGAAACGCAAGTTCCAGATCTAGAGCTTCACTGACCTTGGGTATAAAAGTGGCAGCTCCGGTGATGGAATCGATTGGAACGAGGAAGCATCATGTGTTCTAGGTCAAGGGGGTTCCATTTTTGTAGTTTCTTGAAAGAGAAATGGTGCTGGCTGGACTGACCATAGTGGCAGCCATGGCAGCAAGTGAGAGCTCGAAGGCTGCTTGCCACGGTCACTGGGAGGAAGGTGAAACTTTAGAGGAGGTTTACCTATTGCTGGGAGATGCTGGGGGCGCGAGGAGGCTGCACGAGTTGGCAGGAGATGGCGAAGTATGTGACAACCCCAATGGTGGCGTGAAGAACTGGAGAGAGAAGAGCTCAAGAGCTTTCTTTCCTTCTTAGCAAAGGAGGAGGGCTGGTAAAAGAAGGAGAGGGAGGAGTTGGTGGCTTATCTAGGGCTTCTCTTCTCAGGGTGGCAGTAGCGAGAGAGAGGAGGCAGAGAGGAAGATTTGAGGGAGAGCAAAGGCGGTGGTGAGAGGATGGCGACGCCTGGCTCGGCTCTGAGTCCGTCGCCGGTTACTTCAGTGGCAAGGCGTGCGTCCAACGACGACGCGTGGTGACGGAGCTGCTGCGTGGCTACTGCCTTAGCAAGGCAGTGACGGCAGTGCCGCACGCCGGAAAGAACAAACGGAGAGAGAGACTGTGTGCTAGAGTTGGATAGATAGCTGACTGGATGGATTTGATTGGATGAATAAATAAGATAGTGATTCGAGCGAGATTGGATTCAGACTATTTTGAGTGGAAGTGATATGGTTAGAAATTTTGGTGGCGATGGTTTGATGTCGAATAATTGTGGAAGAAATTGAATTTGGTGGTAGATATTTGAGTAGACAGTGACAGACGAAAAGATAAAAGAAAAAGAGAGTTTAGAAGCTCCAACTCGATGAACGAAGAACGAAACTTTTTAAAATAATTTCGCAAAAAAAAATTTTCCTGAAAAAAAATCTAGTATGTTATAGACCTACCCTCCTTAAAGAGAATCTCGTCCCCGAGATTCCGCTCGAAGGAAGAATAGTCCTGGGAAATCTCGTTGCAATTCTGACTGTCTTTCCCATGTTGCTTCATCCTCTGTATGATTTTTCCATTGAACTCTGCAAAATTTGATTGTTCTGTTTCTTAACTTCCTCTCATCAACCTCTAAATTCCGTTCAGGCATTTCCTTATAAGACAAATCAGGTTGTAACTTCAAATCTTGCAAGAGTATTTGATCTGTTGGTTTTCTAAGACATTTTCTGAGTTGTGACACATGGAATACTGGATGTACACCTGTTAGTTCTTCTGGCAACTCCAGCATATATGCAACTTCTCCTCGTCTAGCCAGAATCTTATACGGACCAATATACCTTGGTGCCAATTTGCCTTTCACCTGAAATCTGTGTACTCCTTTCATCGGTGTCACTTTAAGATACACATGATCCCCAACCTTGAAACTTAAATCTCGTCTCCTATTATCAGCATAATTCTTCTGTCTACTCTGAGATGTCTTCAATCTCTCTCTAATAAGTCTAACATGTGCTTCAGCATCTCTTGCAATCTGTGGCCCTATAAGTTGTTTTTCACCAACTTCTGTCCAATTCAAAGGTGTTCTACACTTCCTTCCATACAGAGCCTCATACGGTGCTATGCCTATACTGGACTGATAGCTGTTGTTGTAAGTAAACTTGGCAAATGGCAAACAAATATTCCCAAGCTGGCCCATACACTAGTGCACAAGATCTGAGCATATCTTCTAGAATCTGATTAACTCTTTCTATTTGTCCTCCGGTTTGTGGATGATAGGCTGAACTAAAAGCTAATTGTGTTCCCATAGCTTGATGTAACTTCTCCCAGAACCTTGAGACAAACTGACTACCTCGGTCCGAAACTATTCTCAAAGGCACTCCATGCAAAACAACTATTCTTGTCATATACAACTCAGCCAACTTTACTCCATCATAGGTTTGCTTAATTGGAAGAAAATGAGCTACCTTTGTTAGTCGATCAACAATGACCCAAATAGCATCATAACCTAACTTGGTCTTCGGAAACTAGTGATGAAATCCATTCCTATTTCATCCTATTTCCATTCTGGTAGTGGTAACGGTTGCATTAACCCTGCTGGTCTCATATGATCTGCTTTCACTTTCTGGCACACATCACACAAATTGACATGCTCGGCTATCTCCATTCTCATGTTCTTCCACCAAAATGTATCTTTTAGATCATGATACATCTTCGTATTGCCGAGGTGGATAGAAAACAATGAATCATGTGCTTGTTGGAGTATCAAATCCTTGATCCCCTTCCTTTCCGGCACACACAGCCGTCCCTTGAATCTAAGAATTCCTTGCTCATCTTCTATAAATTCAGTAACAACTCCTTTCTGAATATCTTGTCGAATCTGTCCTAACTCCTTATCTTCTTTCTGTGCTTCTCGGATTTGATTTAGCAGTGTTGGCTTAACCCCCAAGGCTGCTAGCAAACCCGGTTCCACGAACTCCAATCTTAACTGTTTGACTTCTTTCTGTAACTCTGGAGGACACTCCTTGATCATTGCATTATTGCAATGTCCTTTTCTGCTCAAAGCATCAGCAACTACATTTGCCTTTCCGGGATGATATTGGATATCAACATCATAGTCCTTTATCAGCTCTAACCATCGGCGTTGCCATAAGTTCAGGTCCGGTTGAGTGAATATGTACTTTAAACTTTTGTGATCAGCGTAAAGCTCACACTTGTTACCCAAAAGATAATGTCTCCAAATCTTCAAGGCATGAATCACAGCTGCTAACTCAAGATCATGGGTTGGGTAATTCTCTTCATGTGGACGAAGTTGTCTCGATGCGTAGGCAACAACTCTACCATCTTGCATCAAAACACATCCAAACCCTTGTCGAGAGGCATCACAATACACCTGAAAATCCTTTCGGCTATCAGGTAAGACAAGTACTAGTGCTGTGGTTAGCTTGATCTTCAGTTCTTGAAAACTCTTCTCACATTTGTCTGACCACTCAAATGATTTATCCTTCTTAAACAACTGAGTTAGTGGTCTAGCTATCTTCGAGAAACCTTCAATAAAACGACGATAATATCCTGCCAAACCCAAGAAGCTTCTTATCTCTGCTACTGACTCAGGCTGTTTCCATTCTGACACGGCCCTAACCTTCTCGGGATCCACCTTAACACCTTCAGCTGAAATAATGTGACCCAAGAATGCAACTTCTTTCATCCAAAACTCACACTTTGAGAACTTGGCATACAACTTCTTCTCTCTTAACCTTTCCAATACCAACCTTAAATGTTCAGCATACTCTTCTTCATTCTTCGAGTAGATAAGAATGTCATCAACAAATACAACGACAAACTTATCAAGATAGTCCATTAAAGTATGATTCATCAAACTCATGAACACTGATGGGGCATTGGTAACTCCAAATGGCATAACAGTGAACTGATACAACCCATACCTGGTTGTAAATGCAGTCTTCAGTCTATCCTCCTTACGAACCTTCAACTGATCAAACCTTTCCAATACCAAAAAACGCGGCCCGTCGCCCACCGGCTGGGGGGAGGGCGAACGCGCTCGAAGGCGGTGGTGCCCAAGCCGGCCGTTTCCCGTCGGCGCGGAGGTCCGGCGACGGTGGCGGCGCACGCGCGGCGGAGCCGGTGCGGCCGGAGGAGGAGAGTGGAGGCGGCAGCGCGCGCGCATGGGCAGAAGCCCACACGGCGGCGGCGATGACCGTGCGCGCGCACGCGTGGGGCGAAGCCTGCACGGCGGCAACGGCGACCACGCGCACGCACGCACGGGACGAAGGCCGCACGGCGGCGGTGGCGGCGGTCTATTTCCCCCGGAGGCAGCAGCAGCAACGGTGGCGGCACCGTGCAGTGACCAAGGTCCACACGACGGTGACGACGATTACTACTTCCACTCCGGTAAATTCTTCGATTCAATACATTCAATCGAATCGAATTGATTTTAGTGAATGAATTTTGGGGTTTTTGATCTAGGGTTTAGTTGATTTCTCGGATTGGAATTCGAATCAATTACACTGTATGTTAAACAACCGGTGTCATAAATTCAAACCCTAATCCGATTGCAACAATCAATTAGGCCGAAAATTGATTAGATAGGACCAAGTACGAGTAGGAAAGCTCTGATACCACAATGTTAGATAATTCAATTCAATCATAAACAATAGATTACAAATTGAAATCCTAATCAATACAAGATCACCGATTAATTCAAATGCGGAAAACTAAATAAACCTGCAGATGAAGCCATCTGTTCCCTTCTTTTCTTTCCTTCAATTCCGTCTTCTTTCCTTCAACTTCGGCGAGATTAGATCGCTGATGATTCTCCGACCTTCGGGTCTCCAACGGCACTACCCTGGAATCGCCGCACGAAACCCTTCCAGCGCGTCTCTGATCGGGAGAGATTGATTTCGAATTTCTGGTTGCGAGAATAAACGACACGAGCGTCCCCGTAGACTTCTCTTCTTTTATATAGCACTGGTGGGCCTCGGAAGCTTTTCCTAATCCGATTCTGACCCGTAACCACCGATCGCAGTTATGGCCCATGAGGGTTACAAATTTTAGAGTTAGAGATAGATTACGAATAGGATTACGGTGGTTATATCCTTTTCTAAATATCGGCTAACCGATAAATCAACCAACAATGATGACACCTTCAGAATTCAGATACATTGCTCTGTGAATTTCGGTGTCAGGTTCAGAGGGAGTGTTTTACAGTGGGCTCGCATGCATTGCGAGCCCAGGTAGCTCACAAAAAGCCCATTAGATCTACAGGGCCCTGCTCTAGACATCATGGTGGCATTTCTCATGCACTTTGTCAAATAATGTCATGGTAGCAGCAATATTTCCAGCTGTTTTTATATCAATTCACACTCAGCATACACCAGTTCATGAATCACCAGGGTAAAATTTGGCAACAATAGTGCCAGAACAGCATGCCAAAGGTGTGTTTTTAAACAGAAACAGGATACTTTTACCCGGAGGATGTACAATCTGCACATAGCCAAAACTAGTCTGAACTCTGAGCAGTTCACATAGGCAGAACGGATATACAGCCTCTGATGATAAAAATCATGGAGTATTTGCCGTGACAATCTGAACTCTGAACTTCTGCTCTCCTGACAGGCTGACAACATTGCCTGTTCGTTACTGGCTTGCCTCAGGCGCCGTCGGCAAGCGCCACAATTTTCTTCTCGAGCTCAGGCCTGTTGGCGCCGACGAGCTTGTCCACCTGCTCCCCGTTCTTGAGGAAGAAGAAAGTCGGGGTCGCTCGGATGTCCCATGACGAGCTGAAGTCCTGCAGAAAATTGGTAGAGAACCAGATGAGACTGAGAAGGGACATATATAGAGTAAAAGAAACATTGGATTACCATTAGCTCGTCAACATCTATGGTCAAGAACATGAACTGGGGGTATGTCTGTGACATCTCAGCATAAACAGGTGCAATGACACGGCATGGTCCACACCAGGAAGCACTGAAATTTGCAATCACCTACAAATGGTCCACCAATTCTTTATTTATAGATCATAATCTTATGGGTGCACAAATATCACAGGTTCACATTTCATTATGAAAAAAGACATGCGGACACATATTTCTGTAGTAGATAACAAATACACCTGGGGTTACAATTGCGTGCAGCATTGAGTGTGTCCATTTAAGCAGAAATTTGAATACTCACAAATAAGACCTACAGACACTGCAGCTTAAAGGGAGGATGAAGTGTGCAGTTTCAAGTGTACAGATAAGCACAGATACCAATTTAGCACTAACCAGTTTGGTAAATTCATAAAAGGCAGGTCAATACTACTAAACATGTCAAACCATGTTATAGAAGACCAGGGATCTTCTTTTGGGGGGTAGGTTCAAGACTCAGAAAAAACTGGCAATATGGTACTTTCAGTGCAAACTATGTTACAGTGCATGCAAGGAAACAAAGCATGCATACCTACAGGAAGCGTTAGTTGTCAAATTTTCACTCTTTAGCAATGACAATGATTTCCCGTTTTACCACTTTCCAGTTATCAAATTTGAGCATCATGTATTTCAAAACACACTAATCTGATGCTAATCCCTGTTCATATCATATATCAAAGGACTTGTTTCCCTTTTTTTTTCAAATAAATAGCTATGCTGCCTTCCAAAAACCAGCATATTTTGATACACAATTTCAATTTGTCCTAGTGTCTGAGAATGTTATGCTATCTTCGTTCCAAAATAAGTTCACTTTTGTACATGAATCTGAACAGTGCTTATGCAATTTCATGTACAAAAGTGAACTCACGATGGAGGGAGTATTGTTCTCACAATGGGGTAGATACAACTATATGGGCAAACCAGTAAACAGACCCATGCACATGTGGTCGTAAATACTGTCAGAAGGAAAAGGCTGTGCATATACAAAACTCTTATAAAGCTTATGTGGATTGCTATGATTGAATTCAGATTTTCTCCACCAAATTAAATCAAATGGTTACGTTTTGTTTTTAAAAGTTTTTAGAACTTGTAGCATTGCTTCTGTCGGGAACTTTATGCAGTTATCCACAAGAGACAGATACTGTAGAAAACATATATACAACTACAAGTTACTTACCATTTTACCATCCTTGTTTGCCTCTGCAATCTTTTGGTCCCAATTCTCTTTGTTAGTGATCACATGCACATTGCCACCTTTGAAGTCAATCTTCTGTTCTTCATCACTGCGTTCCTGTCCGAGGAGATCAACATGAGAAACACTAAAAATTACTTGTGGATTCGATAGCAGTCACCACAAAATTACATAATACTCAAGCCAAATAACGGTTAACTGTGTTCACAAGAAGGCTAACCTTTCCCATACAGCACCCCATAGTAGTTGACTACAGTAAAGCAATAAACTTCTCTTGGGCAAACTGCAAACAATAATATTACAGCTTGTTTCAAACAATAAAAAGTGTTTCTACAGCTAAGACAGGAAACGAACGAATCTCATGTGGCAACATTAGGTAATAGCCAATAACAAAGGCTGTCGAAGAACAGGAAGAAGAGTGAATGTTCAGTCCACATATCACAACCTCCCGGTCAAAAGATAAACACCATAAGGTCTCTCACCTAAGCTCAGTTCAGATACCGCCTTCTTTTTTTTAAAAAAAAAAAGGTGTTCAGATACCATATTATCATCAACCCATGATCCAAATTCCCAGCATTTGCTAGACTTATACTGCACAAAGCATAGGACTAGACTCCTAAGTCCTAACCAACTGCTTGATGCATCAACCACACAAAGTGCTTTAGACTCAATCCTGGCTGGCTGGTAGCAGTAGTAGGACACCATTTAGGTCCAAGAATCAATCCCCTACAGCATCACAGCGACAGGAAACTTCCAACTCATAGACATCACCCCCCAATTCTTTTCTTTTCTCCCAGATACCACAGCAACTGACAAAATACGGCGCGTAAATCAATCTAATTAGTCTTCACAACAACGATTTCATCTAACCAAGAAATCTGGAGCACAGAAGGCAAAGAATTGAGAGAGCTGCGAGCAAAAAGCAAAAAGACCAAAAAAATAAATAAATAAAAAATGAACCATCCTGGCCATGAATCCAAGGCATGGCAAGAACCTCATCGAGCCAGCAGTAGCAGCACAGAAGCGGATTCAAATTCAATTAATCTGAAAGAAAAACTGGAGAGATTTACCTGGGACAGGACTGGTAGATTTGGCGCCAAACAAGACCTAAAGCCGCGAAGCTGGAGTGGCAAGAGTTTGGGGGAAGTTGCTGTTTAAGCCGTGAGCTTCCTGCTAGCAACTTAGCATCCCAACTGTTAGTATGTTACTAATAAATAAATTATTTTAGTACAGAAAAAAGAAATCAGTATTTTGACGTTACATACCTGCAAGTCCTCACATGGACGCATTAGGAGGCACTAATCGCCGTCTTCACTAGAGCCGTTTGGGACAGCTCCAGCTCTCAACTCCACTAGAGCTGAAGTTATGCCAAACGGTATAGTTTTTAATTTTTTTTAGTGGAGTTGGCGGAGTTGTTCCTAAAAAATGAACTGTAGAGGTGAAGCCTCTGCTCTACAGCTCCACTTCACGCTAAAAGACCTACTGTCTTTATTATTTTATTAGAATTACTTGAATTTGTCACTCATGCTACTATATATTATTAGTAAATATTTATATTGTGTGGTAACTAGCATATAGTATTTTATAATCATATAATTGTGTGGTTGAAGTTCAAAAGAAAAATAATTAGTATTTAATTACATAAAAAGAAATATAATTAAATTATGGTTTAATCATGACTACACATAATCCACAAGACTATTATTGCCAATCTATTTTGTATTATTTCTTTTAAGAGTTCTGGAGCAGACCAAGCTAGCCAATCTGTTTTGATCTACTCTCTAGCTCTCACCGGAGCAGCTTTCAGTGGAGTTAGAGTTAGATGTGAAGTTTAGCCCTACCAAACGGACCCTTAATCAATGCTGACGTGTACTGTACGAGACGTGCAAAAGCAAACACTTTGAGCTTGGAAAAGGAGGTTGAAAAACAAAGAGAAGGATAAAGGTGACGTGGACTGTTGTCCATTTCGTTGGGTGGTGCATGGTTGGTTCTTCCCAGTTCACTGCTTTGGTCGACTGGCTGTGCTGGCTATGCTTGGAAAGAAAAATTCCCAGTACGAATCAGTTTCTGGCAGTGCTTGAAAAATCCAGGGGTTCAAAGAATTTTATGCAAATTACCATGGAAAATTTCAGTTTCGGCGTTGGAATAGTAGACCTCGATTTCTCAAAAAGTTCCCAAAGAACAGTGGATCAACATGTACCATTTTGTGGATATTCAACAAGGAATCTTAGCATGGCACAGCCAAAGCAGACCAGCAACATGGCACAGGTGAACAAAGACACAAATGACAGCTGTCTAGCTGCATTACCTGATGGTATATATCCCTATAACCTATCAGACCAAAGGGCGGTAGCAAAAATTATGGCAGGACCATAATAGAGCCGCAACAGCCAGCAAACTGCAAACACATCGGTTCAAGGCATCGAGAGGCGCCGCCACAGATTGGCAGCAAAACTGCAAAAGGGCCCATGAAGCAACCAGTGAGTTACAGAGAGCTCCCAAGTAATCCGTCAAGGAGCAGCAAAAATATTATTACTTTCTTCACACGCTATGCCTGGTGAGGGCACATTGCCTCTCTCAAGTCTGAAACTCAGATGCAATTCTTGGTCGCTATCGAATCACTGATTGCTACTAGTGTGTGTTGCGAAAGAACAAAATGCACAACATGAAAAATTGTTGCAGTTCATTCTGTTAAGTGGTTTTCTCCGGGTTCTCAGCCTCTCGCCGCTTCCTTTCTTCATACTCCCCGCGTAACCTTTCCTCCTCACGCCTCAATGCTTCAGCTTCCTCTTCCTGTTGTCTTCGCTCAGCCTCCTCACGTTCCCTGCGTTCGTCCTCTGCATCCTCTCTTTCATCAAGATAATCAAACTCCTTCTCTGCAGCCATAGCTTTTACTATAGGATCTCGCAGCTCTGATATCAAGCCCCCACCCACCTTGTACTCCTTCTCGTCACCGACAAGGAATAGCCGCTGATCAGGTCCTGATGCCATTGGTATGTCGACAGCAAGTAGCTTCATGTCATACTGCAAAGAAATTAGAATGTCAGAAGATTTTTTTTTTTTGGGGGGGGGGGTGTTATTGGTTTATGCCCCTATTGAGTGAATGGATAGGGCCATACATTGATACATGTACTGTGTCAATTCTAAAAACAGAGATGCCAGCAATCCACGATAAATAAAAACTATTTCCATTAAATTGGGAGAGACTCATATTTCTCTACTTATATCAACAAGGAAGAAGCACTGAAGCAGAGAAAAGGTAAGGTCCATCTTATTTTCCAACTTTTAATTCACTACTAAAAGGTCCAGCACATTGATTATACTGTGCATGCAGAGGTAAGATTATTCAGTCTAGAGGCACTGTAGTCCTCTTTCAAAACGAAGAAAACAAAAACGAGGTTTCAAAGTAGTTTTAGATTTTTTTTTAAATAAATGAGAAAAATAATTTAAATACCTGTCCCTTTTTCTTCTTGACTTCAACGCTTACAAGGCCCTTTCTTTCTGATCCTTTAATTGGGAAGATCAGAAAGCACCTTTTTCCACCAAGCCTAAATTTGAAGTCCTTGAGTTTAGGCCCCCCACCAGACATGACATATGCTCTGACATCAGTACCAGTTAAGGGTGCACCCATGACTTCAAGGATTGCAGCAGAGGTATTGAGCTTTGTCATTGCTATCCTATAAACCTTGTCAGGATTTATGGTTAATCTTGCACGTGTGTAAATGCCCTATAACAAAGATAGACAATATAATCATTTGCTCCCCCCAAAATATGAGGCGTCAACTGTCAAGCAAATTTTGCAGTCAAAATATTAGATCAATGAGGCCATTTTATAAGCATTTACAATCATAAGACAAGAGACAGACACAAAATTAGTCATCAAAAAGAGGCAACAAACTATGATTTCCACCATAAATTAGACTATCCATAGTTCCTAGCTAACAAATATCTACAGTTCATTTCAACTTCTCTGCCAATCCATATTCATTAATATAAGGACCCCAAAAACAAAAACATAAAGGCAAGAGGTAGTATCAAATGCACACTACCCAGCACATCTCTGCACTAATCAATTGATATCTTTTTTCACTAGAGTATCATCTTAAAAGGTAGACTCTATTGTCTTTGTACATGGCTAGGCCACTACCTTCATGACATCCTCTGTTAAAACTATTAGTCTATGACCAACAAATAGTGATCTAGTAGTTCTCAAGTGCCACGAGTTTTTAAGTACAGAATAAAAGTAATGGAGTAATTGTGACTCAGGTTTTAAGTCCATTCAGAATCAAAATAATGAAGTGCTAGTTCAGATAAAATGACACATTTCATAGTATGTTCAGACAAAATGTCAGTAGTTAAAATGATTGGAAAAATGTGTTGCTTCATATACCCATTAAGGTTAAGTGTTAATTCTCAGATGCAGTGTGTGTACATAGTGGTCTCGAGGTAAAAAAACACTTGCATCCCAAGCTATACCATCTATAGCTAGAATTTGAAGCCTAAAATGCATATAAATCCTACCATGAAAATAATCTTGTGGAATTCTTACACCATATCTACAATCTAGCGTACTAGTAGATTGTTAGTTTAGCTAAACCATATCTACATTCTATCATAGTAGATTGTTAGTTTAGCTAAACCATATCTACATTCTATCATAGTAGATTGTTAGTTCATAGCTAAAGCGAGAATAGCGTAGCACTCACGGCGAATGTCACCATGGCAGTGGCGAGAGCGAGGAAGCCGTACTTGGCCATGCCCTCGGAGAGCCCGACGAAGGTGCTGGCGATGCCAAACATGACCCTCCACAGCGCGATGCAGACGACGACGGCGCCGGCGCCGACGAGCAGCATGTAGTTGCGCCTCCAGAAGGCCTCCACCTGCAGCCCCACGGCCTCCCGGTACCGCGCCGCCGCGCTCCTGGCCGCCCCCAGCGGCCGCCCCAGCCCCAGCCCCTTCACCCCCTGCCCCAGCTTCGACCCGCCGCCCGTCGCGGCCGACCTGACCCCGCCCACCACCCGACGTTGCGGCGGGGCCCGCGGAGGCAGCGCGTGGCGGAGTAGCCTCGCGTCGGGGCGCGTGGCGGAGAAGAAGCGGGAGGAGGAGGAGGAGGAGGCAGTGGGGAAGTGGGAGGGGGAAGGTGCGTGGCGTGCGGCGGAAGGGAGGGGGAGGGGGAGGAGGAGGAGGCGGCGGTGGAGGGCGTGTAGAGCCCGCCGCGAGGAGGAGAGGGCGGCCGCCATGGGAGGGGGATCGAGATCGGCTTCGCGGCGGGGACGACGACGGCGGTTCGGGTTAGACTCACACTGGCCTCGAGAGTGGAGAGCGGCTTGGACGAGGGGACAAACCATTTTTTTTTCTTTTCCTTTTTCTTTCTTTCATTTTTTCTTTGATAGCTTTGAATTTATTTAGATAGATTAATTTTTTTTGCATATTTTTTAAAAAATATGTGTTTTAGATCAAAGTTACATAAAAACATAGGTATTGTGACTTATAACATATAGGTCATGTTCGGTAGAAGGGGTGGAATGTGTTAGTTATTCAATGTGAAAAAAGTAGTAATAGATTAGTATATGATTAATTAATCATTAATTATTAATTATTAAAAATATAAAAATAAATTAATATGATTTTTTAAAAACAACTTTTCTATAGATTTTTTTTAAAAAAAAACACCGTTTTAGCAGTTCGAAAAATGTACGCGTAAAAAATAAAGGGGGTTAGATAACTTAGACCCCGTCGAATGCGGCCATAACCACATTGTTTACAAGGGTTTGTAGAACTTATATTTATGTGTGTAAATTCTACGTATTTAAAATGACATTTTTCAAAACAGGAAGGGTCAAACCAATCATATTTATTAATAAATCAATAACTAAAAATTTTATAGGTACTTTATAAGATGGAAACTTTGCATCAGTGCATAATAAACATATATATGAGTTGGGTTTTGTAATACTTTAGAACTATAATACTTGATTTATGTGTCAAATATCATGTTGCACATATGTTTCAACAGTTTTGATCCTAAAACATGGGATTTTCTGAAAACTTACTCGTTTTTATTATATGGAAGACACGTGCACACTCATTTACACACGTATGAATAAGTCCTATAATACACACTTAAAGAAGAGATGGAGACCAATGACAAATCCATGACCTAATTTTTATTTTGGATACTGGTCTTTAATTTATGTGTGTGAAGGAAAAAAAAAAGAAACAGTTTGCACATAAAGCAAGGGGGAAATTTGAAATTTGAATCTTCTCCGACGAAATGTTGATATTGTGCTCTACTAACTACTAAGGATGGAAAAGTTACAACGTCGACTAACATCGTCAGCTGTACTTTTAGCATGTGTTAGGAACGTACTCCCTTGTTAAAAAAAACAATTTTTCGGTTTCTGTGTCCAACGTTTGACCATCCGTCGTATTTAAAATTTTTTTAGGAAATTAGACAAAAATTAGTCACACGTAAAATACTATTTGTGATTTATCATCTAATAAAAACAAAAATATCAATCGTAAAAAAGATTGAATAAGACGAAGAGTCAAAATTTATAGGTAAAAAGTGAATAATTGATTTATTTTGGGACGAAGGGAGTATTCATGAAGATATGAATAGTGTATGTGCGCCTGCATCTTCTCTTCTGTGGAAAAAGAAAAAGATCTTTAAATATTGGCGGATAAACGAAGACCTCAAAGACAGGAAATGCACAAAACACAGGCCACAGATTACCCAAAAGCCCAAATCTCCAAAGCCAAATTTGTCTGGCATTCCTTACAACAGTACTACTCTGCAAACACTGGATTTAATGGCGAATTTGGGGATGCATGTGGCCAGCTTGGTTGCCCATTCGTCCTGCTTGTTTCAGCTGTAGCTGTACAATCTGAGTTACTCGGTTTTGATTGTTGAAAGGCACTCAATTGATAGTACTTTCTGAAGAAGATGATGGCATTGTGCTATTGTTGGAAGGAGATCTGAGGCTAGATCACAGATGCAATGGCATTCGCATCAGATTCTTTCTTCTGTGTATCTAGTTTTTGTTTTCGGACAAAACCTTTGCAGCTTGGACAAAACCTTATGTGTAGCTAATTAAAGAAGATTGGTTAAATCGTGTGTCAATAAATTAACGGCGTCATCTATTAAAATACAAAATGAATACAGTCAATTGGACGCACAGCTATACTTCCCGTCGTTTTATTTGCTTCGAGATTCATGGGCATAGCATATATTTTAATATAGATTTGCTCCGGTCCAATAAAAAGTACCTCCAGGTACCAATATCTCGAGGTATCAAATCACTTTCTCACCATTAGATCTAGCTGATTAGGATGTGCGCTGTTACATCCAACGATCAGAAACGATTTGATACCGCGAGATACCGATAACTCGAGATACTTTTTGTTACTTTTTATTGGACCGTAAAATTGTTCATTTCAATAACACGTAACATTATATTCCTCAATTCGGTGGACATATATCATTATATTCCTCTTCTTTTTTCTATTTCTTTTCCCCGAAGAAATTGCAGCTTTCTTCAGAAGAGCTCTGCCTGTTCTTGCCATGTTGCAAAGGAAAGGTACACAGCTACAAGAGACGCATCAAATGGCATCCTCATTGAAGTTGTCACGTTATCGCTTGGTCCCGCTCGAACCAGAATTTGTTGGAGAAAACAGGGGAAGGAATTAATACGGAATATATCATTGATAAGTCACAACTGCAATGTGTGTGTTAAGCAGAGTTGGAAAAATGCTGGACAAGCTTGGCCGTGCGAGAGTCACTGTCACAAAGGTGTTTGGTTTGGTTTGGTTGTGCCTTTAATTCGATTAAATTTTGCTCAAAGATATAAATTTGCCACGTCTTTAGGAACAAGCCTGTGTGCTGTATTCTATCTACCGACAAATAACAATTTAATCTGTCTCTGCCTCACATGATCTCCAGTGCAAGAATTTTGGTTAATTATAGGGATCCCTTAATTATATATTGATTTGTTTATAAGATTATTAGTAACATGTTTGTGTATTAGGACGGACCTATAAGATCATGGATGAATTTGTATGAACCCGTGCAAGCATCCAACCCAGGAGAGCGTGTGGATCAAGCAATCCTAACCAATTGGTTTGCAAGAAACCGGTTTTTTATAGTGTTTTTTTAGAGTGAAGTACATTAGCGGTCCCTAAACTTGTATACATGTGTCATCAAGGTCACTGAACTCTTAAAATATATTTTTGGGTCCTCGAACTTGTCCGGGGATGTCATATAGGTCCAATCGAGTTCTGACCCGCTCCATTCGCTGACGTGGCATACCACGGTGGCGCCTACTAGAAGGAAGAGAAAAGAATAAGGAGAAGAGAGATACTGACATGTGGGACCCATATGGCCACACCAACATGTAGGCACCGCCGTGGCATGCCATGTCAGCGGATGGAGCGGGTCGGAGCCCGTTTAGACCTATATGACACCCCTGGACAATTTCGGGGACTCAAAAATGCATTTTGAGAGTTCAGTGACCTAGATGACACATGCACACAAGTTTAGAGACTGCTAGTGTATTTCACTCTTTTTTTTAAGAAAGGAGCGCTTTGCGTCACGAGAAAACGACGCGGGAGAGGAAAAAGGGGACTACCGTGCTTCGGAATAGCTCGGACATGTCAGGGTCCAAAATGACATATTTACGGACACAAAATAATATATCAATAAAAACATTATATATGTATTATCAGTAATCTAAAAATCAAAACTAGGTAATAAAAATCGGTGAAAAACTTTTAATATCAAATTCAAATTTAAAGACGAGAATTTAATTTTTTTCTTATAAGCATAACCGGTAACGAAAATATGTGGTGAATTACAAGATGTTAACGAGGTCTGAAATTTCTCTGCGTTTCTGTGATGGGATGTGGATGATAGCTCTGTCCATGTTGTATGGAGGAGAACTGATCACCTGAAGCAGGTCAGGTCGAGCTCCCACTTCCTAGTCACCACTAACAAACGAGGGGAGGCTGATGAACTTGTGCTTTCGTCTCCGCAGAGGCAGAAGCAGAAGCAGCCAACCCAGCGATCATCCATGGACCAATGGTGGTTTTGACGTCTCCATCAAGAGATTCCAGTGGGCTACGGTACATATCTAGTGGCAGATTGCTATGTCATGGAGACGTGGATTAGGCTAAAGCCATGTATTTTATTTTATCATGCATTTTTTTATCACTAGTATGGGTCAAAATAATACTAGTACTTCTGTTTTTATGTCAAATCATGTTGTTTATGGGTAATGCTTAGTATGACATAACCCGCTTTGATTTATGTTGGTGCTAGTTGAATATGTCCTCTGAATAGAGTTGCAATGAAACTTTTTTTAAAAGTTTTAGATTTTTGTTTTACTCTAAACGTAGAATATTCGATAAAGATCTTCGTAGCAAATCAATATCTTTTTTACTCTCTTACTTATGAACTCAGCTAGTATAATTGTCTAAAAGTGTAACCACCTTTTCACTTGCATAGAATTAAGAAAAGACTTATATTCGAAGATAGAGTCATCTCCAGATAATTTTAACATTTGTCCAAACTCACCTATGATTGGATATATCAGTATCAAATTCTCGATGAAAAGTATTATAGGTAAAGATGAGGATACGCCACATGTTCATCGATTATTTTCATCACTTGATACCATAAAAAAGAGTGAACTACACTATCGTACCACGTATGCAATGATAATCCCTTAGCAATAACCTGTTACATGAGAGCAGACGCAATATGTTGATTGTTTGGTTTTTCTGAAAATAACTAAATGATGTATTTGTAATAAAAAATGATTTAAAAATAAAACTTTTATATATGTATTCTTATAAATATAAACTAAGACTGAAAAATAAATTTCAGTAACAAATCCAAAATTAACGGTTCAATATTTAAATTTTACCTTATAAATGAGTTTGAGTCTTAAAAAAAAACAAAAATACTGCATAACTGTATAAGCTTGATACCTGAATACCAGTACAAATGATATTCGTTTTGTAAAAGAACGCTGCTTCAATACAGGGTAGTTCAGGTGGCCCGATGACACCCATTTTAGTTATGAACATGAAGATCTTATATTTAGGCCTGCTTTAGTTTGTAAATTTTTTTTATAAAAACATCATATCAAATTTTTGGACACATATTTTAAATATTAAACGTAGTCTAATTACGAAACAAATTTTAGATTCTTTCTAAAAACCAAGAGATGAATCTTTTGAGTATAATTAATCCGTCATTAGCATATGTTGGTTACTGTAGCACTTATGACTAATCACGTTCTAATTAGGCTCAAAAATTCGTCTCACGATATCTCCCATAACTATATAATTAGTTTTAATATATATATATATATATATTTAATATTTCATTTAGATGTCCAAAGATTCGACGTTATCTTTTTGGTAAAAGTTTTTAGGAACTAAACCGCGCCTAATTTACGGTATGTTTGAAAATTTTAATTGGTGATATCGAGTTGTGGCGAAATTTCTGACTGAGCCACTGCTTTCAGTGCTGAGCCTGAGACCGAGAAATTCAGACGTTTCGTGTTTAGTTTACAAATTTTTTTTTGCAAAAACATTACATCAAGTTTTCGAATACATATTTAAAGTATTAAACGTAGTCTAATTATAAAACAAATTTCAAATTCCAGCTGGAAATCGCGAGACAGATTTTTTGAGCCTAATTAATCTGTCATTAGCACATATTAGTTACTGTAGTACTTATGGTTAATCACTTTCTAATTACGTTTAAAAGATTCGTCTTAAGATTTCTTCCGTAACTGTGCAATTAGTTTTTTGTTTATCTATATTTAATGCTTTAGTTATGTGTCTAAAAATTTAATATAATGTTTTTGAAAAAAAAATTTGGAACTTAACAAAGCCTAAATCAAAAGAAAAAAACCCGTACCGAACGAACGATTAAATGGTACTCCAACCAACCCGCGCGCACGCAACCGACCCAAAGTACTACCTAGCCAACGCTCCCACGACGAGTCGACGACGATCTCTCTCGATCCATCACGCCCGAAAAGAATATAAATAAAAACAAAAATAAACTAATATAATAATTAGAAAAGGCAGGAGAAAAAAAGAGAGGAAAAAAAAGATCAGCGAGAGCGAGCGAGAGAGAGACGCGGACACGAGACGAGAGAAATATCCTCCTCTTCCGCGACGGCGACGACGACGAGCGTGGGTTCCCTCCACCGCCGCCTCCGCCACCGCCTCGCCGCGTGCCTCCGCGCGCCGGCCCCGGCGCCGCCGTCTCCCCTCGCGTCGGGCGGCGACGACGACTGCGAGCCCCTTCCCGCTGCGGCGGCGGCGGTGAGGCAGCGTCGCCGGAGGCTGTTCTGGAAGGCGGCGTCGCGGACGCCTCTACCGCGGCCGATGGACGCGCAGGGGCAGGGGCAGGGGCAGGGGCAGGCGGCTACGGCGCAGCAGCCCCCGCCGCCCGCGGCCGCGGCGGGGAGGAGGTACGGCGTGCACTTCTCGGCGTCTAGCTTCATCCAGGCGCCGCTCTCCGCGCTGCTCGAGTACTCCGGGATCCTCCGCGCGGACCCCGGCGGTGGGCCGCACCAGGCCGGGGGTGGGGCCGGCGAGGTGTCGATCCGGATTGTTGGGTCCGGGGAGGCCGGGGCGTCGGCCGAGAGGGGTGAGGAAGGGGTCGTGGAGGATGAGGCGGGGGCCGCGCAGGCGAACCCCTCCACGTCGGCGACGGGCAGCGGGGAGGCGGGGAGGGAGTCCTCCTCGTCGTATCAGAGGTACGACATACAGCAGGTGGCGAGGTGGGTGGAGCAGATACTACCCTTCTCCCTTCTGCTGCTCGTCGTCTTCATCAGGCAGCACTTGCAAGGTCGTGCCCCGTCTAATTCTACTTATCCACAACCACAAGCACGAATAGCTATACCATCATGTGTTTGCTGCGTGTATGATTGCATTTGTCTATCTGTGAAATGTGAAATGCCTTCTAATTTTGCTTTGGATTGTCTCTTGCAGGTTTCTTTGTGACGATTTGGATTGCAGCGGTGATGTTCAAGTCCAACGATATCCTCCGCAAGCAGACCGCTTTGAAGGTTGGTGCTTGTTTGTTGAGCTTTTGGTTAAATTTACCTGTGGCTTTCTGACTTCATTGGGCTGTGTTATGCTTTAGAGTGAAGTTAATACAGTGCAATGAAAGAATTTATGTTTTGTTGATGTCTAGAGCACTCCTTCGATGTAATTTGTTTCAATTGAAATATCCGAGGGCAGATCATCTCTGAATAATGTGATGGTAACATGGCTTAGCTATTTGGCCACTCATAGTTTTATTTGGGCACTTTTCATGGATTTCCTGTATCCGAACACATTTTCATTTTTGTATGTGCATTACTATTTACCAATCAATCTTCTACTAATGCCATGCTGTGCCTTGCACTTATTATGTCATGCTGCTGCCAAAGGATAACTAGGGAAACTTGTTTACTGGTCTAGCGGTCTGTAACCTATACTGCCAAGAAATGGCACTGGTTATTATATAAGGCTGCCCTTGTTTTCGAGTGCTTGTTGCACCATCTATCTGATTCTCGATATTTGTTGATGATGCTATTTCTATAGAAAATTGCAATTATCTTTGTATTCCTGACCTTCTCATCATGCTCATAAGTTACAATATTATGTGGACTTAATTGCTTTTACCTGTTTATATATACAATAAGGCACTTAGCTATGATACATTGATACTTTTTTTTGGTGCAGGGGGAGAGAAAAATGTCAGTTCTCGTTGGGATTACAATATTATTCGTCGTTCATGTATTTGGAGTTTACTGGTGTTACAAGAACGGTGACCTCGTAAGACCTCTGGTGATGCTTCCTCCAAAAGAAATACCACCGTTTTGGCATGCAATATTCATCATTTTGGTGAATGGTATGCTCTCTTCTCCTATGATGCTTGAACACATTTGTATTTTACTTGATGATATGTTCAATGGTACTACAATATTATCTGCCGTTTATGTATCTGGAGTTTACTGGTGCTACAACAATGGCATGCAAAGTTTGTGAATTCTGAAAGTTTTTAGTTTTTGGCACTTGAGTCCTTTCATTTTGCAACCTGCGCTCACATGTCCACTATTATTTACTTGATGTGTATGTGTGCTTCTCTCATTTACTTGATGATTTAACTGGCTATCACGTCCTTATACTTGAAGCATGATCATTTGTATTTACAAGATGCTTTTAGTCAAATTGGTCATATCATCTTTAGAATTTAGTATCGATACTTCATAAAGTTTTTAATTATAGGGGCTCCTTCCAACTTTATGCAGATACAATGGTGCGCCAAACTGCTATGATCATAAAGTGTATGTTACTTATGTACTACAAGAACAGCAAAGGGCGTAGCTATCGTAGGCAGGTAAGCTGTTATGCATCTGAATACTGGATTTTCTGTGATCTATCCTTTTGTGCCTTTCATGATAGCTTCAGGGTGCAATACTATTGTGAGTTATAATCAATCATTCCTTTTTGCTCAGGGCCAAATGTTAACAGTTGTGGAATATCTTCTACTTCTGTACCGAGCATTATTGCCTACTCCTGTATGGTATCGATTTTTCTTGAACAAGGAGTATGGGAGCCTATTTTCATCTCTAACCACTGGATTATACCTTACTTTCAAGTTGACATCAGTTGTTGAAAAGGTGCTGTAACTTCCTGTATTTAGTTGCATAAGGGATATGTAGTGCCTTCTAAAATTTCAACTGTTTCCCTGCCAGGTTCAATCGTTTTTGACAGCATTGAGGGCATTATCTCATAAAGACTTCCATTATGGTTCATATGCGACGAGTGAACAGGTAATGATACCCTTGAAGCACTAAGTAGTTGTTGGCTGTCACTATCACTGAATGCCCAGGATAATGATGGCTTGTGTAATATGATTGCACGGGACGTTCCATAGTGAACTTTTGAAGCATACTCTATTTTCTAATTTTCTTGACTTGACTCCTATATTGTTTGTTTCTTCAGGTTAGTGCTACTGGAGATATGTGTGCTATATGCCAAGAAAAGATGCATACTCCCATTCTTTTGCGCTGTAAACATATCTTCTGCGAGGATTGTGTCTCTGAATGGTAAGCCCATGTATATCAGTATACCTTGCATCCCCTCCTCTATGCCGCTGAAATTTCTCTCATTTCCTTTCACATCTTTTACCTGAGACCACCTTTGCATTCTTCTCTTACGAGTTATGAACACTCCTGGACGATGGCAGGTTCGAGAGGGAGCGGACATGCCCGCTATGCAGAGCGTTGGTGAAACCAGCAGACCTCCGGTCGTTCGGCGACGGCTCAACGAGCCTCTTTTTCCAGCTATTCTAGGCAGCCGATGCCTCTACTCTGTGCACAAGAACTGCAGACAAGATGGCAGGCAGGTGTTTTAGGTGCGTGCGTCCGTGTTGCTCGCGTTTGCGAGCAGAAGCAGCCCGGTGTGGTGCTGAATCAAATCTCCACGTCTTCCCCAGAAGCTGAAAGCGAAGAAGAAAGAGTACATGAGTGTGTGTGCTTTGCGTGCGTGTGTACTGGGTGTGCATATATTATCTCCCCCATGTATAGGCTCTTACGAGGTATGTATGCTTGAGCACATCTCTCTACAAGAGAGAACTCACCTGACCCTACACGAATTTACATAAAATAGAGATAAGTATATACAACGTATTACTGCCAGTTCACCATGGAATTTTGACAGTTTGTAGTACGACTGATGGGTGAATCCGTGGCTCTTTGAGCTGTGATCTCTAGTGTCGCCTTCTGTATCTTCTGGCCGGTTGAAAAATCTTGGAAGATTGAAAAATCTTGAACTAGGGGACTAATGTTGTGGACAATCTGTAATGCGACGTGTACTTTACTTAGCATTAATCCTTAACATTAGTACTACTAGTAGTTATTTAAACTGAATGTATCTGGGCAGGAACAGGTCTGCGGATTCGGAGTGTATCCCTGTCGGTCCGGTTCCGTGCTCGCCGAGCTTCTCCATCGGACTTGTCAAAATCCATTCCAGCACGAAAACTAATACCAATTCAGCACTTCTTTAGAGCTTCTTACGAACACAAAGTCCACTCTAAAATAAAACGATCTCCGTAATGACGAGACAACGATAACATTGTTGTTTTTTTAGTTTCTCTAAATTATTTAATTAAAAACCGTAAATGTAATCTTACACAATTTACCGTAATGCAAATTACTCCTCCCATAGACAGAAAAACTTATATTTTAAAATAGAGGTAAACATTTTGTTCATGAATTTAATATGAAACTATCGATTGCTTATTTTTAAATGAGCAAATTGTATAAGACTATAGACTGGCCAAATTATCACAAAACCATATATTTAAAAATAACAACAAAACTACAAATTTGGTACTAAATTTATCCCAAAACAACATATTTACTGATGGACTTATCAGAAAACTATAGATTTTGGAGTCTAAATGTATACCAGTATTTTTTATTAAAACTATAGTTTTGTAATAAAGTCGATGTTAGATTTGTAGTTTGTATAACAATGTCTTAAATACGTAGGTTAATAAAAAATAGCATTAAATCTATCGGTATGTATCGTGTAGTTTTACGATAATTTAATAAAATACCCGTAGTTTGTAAGATTTATCTCCTTAAATATTTAAAAGTTTCATCAATAACTAGACAAAAAAAATCCAAAATCAAAAGTTTTGATTCTACTAATATTTGCTTCACTCCAAAGAAAGAAAAGAACACTTGTGCATTCCTTGCCGGCTCCCCCCATCCGGGCCCGTCTCGTCGTCGTCCTCGTCTCGTCTCGTCTCGTCTCGTCTCGTTGCCTTTGCCTCCGCCTCACGTGGCTCCGCCTCCGCCTCCTCGTCTCCCTCCTCCCGCACCCGCCTCCTCCTCCTCCTCGTCGTCCTCCCCTCCCTCTCCCGCGAGGTAACCTCCTCTCCTCCTCCTCCTCCCCCTCGTGCAGCCCCTGCTCTTCTCCTATCCCCGGGGATTCGGATCCCCCCTCGCGTCGCGTGCCGTGCCGTGCCGGGCCCGATTCCGCGCTGCTTCTTCTGGAACCTTCCGCGCGCGGGCGCGAGCGCGGGGGCTACCGATTCGTTCGTTCCCGTTTGTTCGAAGGTTTGGGGTGGGTTGGGGGGTGTTCCGCCGCCCCGATCTCAGCTAGGGTCGGTTTCTCCTTTGCTTGCCCTTCACCGGAGCCGTTACGCTTTGAGGAGAGCCATCGATCGGGGTTGCGCGTTAGGTTTCCCTCTGCGATTTGGGGTGGCGCCGACGCGAATCCACGCGGGCGTGAGGCGGAGTTGTGAGGTTGTTTTGTCGGTGGCGTTGTTGATGCCTGGGGACTACGTTTGCTGCATTAGGGGGGGGGGGGGGGGGCGAGGTGGAGCTGATTGCGGCTGGCATTGGGGCGCAGTTACATCGTGTTCCTGTTTTAGCTATCTGATTTTACTCTTGTATTAGATTTTTTTGCTCCACGATATAGTTTCCTCAATTAAGCAGCTTCTGCGGCATGGGTTCAAGTAACTGCTATGTGCGTGAGGTACTTTTTCTTGCAAAAGAAGTTGTGATTACAGAAGCAATGTGCTTCGTGCTGATTATTTTCTTGCATCTGGAAATTTGACACTCTTTTGGGTGATTAGCTGATCACATTCGTTACGAGGAGTATTTATTTTAGCTGCTGTTGACTGTCTTCTACTTGTAGTTTAGTATCCCCAATGTTACACAGTGTTAGTGTTTTAGCAATTTGATCTCACGCTTGTATTAGGTTTTATTCCCATGATATAATTTCCTCAGCCAAGTGTCATATCTGGCATGTGCTATGGGGGTGCCTTTGTCCTGCAAAAATGTTGTGATTACAGAAGCAATGTGCTCTGTTCGGCGGGCATATTGTTGTCATAGCATCTGGATATTTGACACCCTTTTGTGTGATTAGCTGATCACATTCACTGTGAGGAGTATTTGTTTTACCTGCTGTTGATTGTCTTCTACTTGCTTTAGGACCCCCAGTACTTAACTGTTGATTTGCTCTTGCTAATACAACAGATCTTTCTGTGGTGTAGGTATATTCGTCACATTTACAACAGATTGATCTGCCTTGTCTGCCCCCACATGAGCTCACAAGTATCTGCATCACGGGGTTTGCACTCCCCAGACAAGCTTGGGACATTTGAGTCCTCTCACCCATGGCAACTGTCAGCTTCTACAGGCCAGGGTGAAGCTGGTAGCGGTGATGACCAGGACATCAGGCTGTTGTCTGTTTCTTGGAATCAGGACTTCGGTTGTTTCGCTGCTGGAACTAGCAATGGCTTCAGGATCTTTAATTGTGACCCTTTTAAAGAAACTTTCAGGAGGGATCTGAAGAGTGGTGGGTTTGGGATTGTTGAGATGCTATTCCGTTGCAACATCCTTGCTCTTGTAGGTGGTGGCTCCAATGCCCATTATCCACCAAACAAGGTAATGATCTGGGATGACCACCGGAGCCATTGTATTGGAGAGTTTGCCTTCCGTTCTGATGTCCGGGCTGTAAAATTGGGGAAGGATTATATTGTGATTGTTCTTGAGCGCAAGATATACGTTTATAACTTCACAGATTTGAAGCTGCTCCATCAGATTGAGACCCAGTCCAATCCAAAAGGATTGTGCTGCCTCTCTCACCATGCCAATACTTCAGTGTTGGCCTGCCCTGGGGTGCATCAAGGGCATGTTCGGGTAGAGCATTTTGGGTTGAAGGTTACAAGGCTGATTTCAGCTCATGATTCTCACATCTCTTGCATGGCTTTGACAATGGATGGCATCATTCTGGCAACAGCAAGCATGAAGGGTACTTTGATAAGAATATTCAACACAATGGATGGCACTCGTCTGCAGGAGGTGAGCAATATTTGGTATCTTTTTCTTGTATATAACAGAAGGGGCATCTTCTCTATTCCATTGCTTCTTAAGTTGAATTGTTTGCGGCATATGTAATCGTGGGCAATCAGCATGCATATTCAATAATCAATTTGAATGCCTTGTAGGTGCGCAGAGGACTTGATAAAGCAGACATATACAGCATTGCGCTATCACCCAACGTGCAGTGGTTGGCAGTGTCCAGTGACAAAGGAACAGTTCATATTTTCAGTCTAAGAGTGAGAGTTGCTGGGGAAGATGCAAGTAATGAACAGCGTAGTCTTGAAGGCCCACGAATGGATCACCAGAACTCTTCTAGTTCCATAGATCCTCTTATTCAAACAAATACTGGATCCAATGCTAGCTCATCGTTGTCATTCATGAAAGGTTAGAATTTTTCTCTGTTTTCACCGTACATAGTTGCTCAGGCCTCAGGAAATGGAGTTGGCAATTTGGCATAGATTGAAATCATAATTTATCAACTTCTATATGAACTAGCCTGGTCAATTCAAGGGGCTATTCTGCCTATGGCGTTCATTGGATTTCCTGTTTTAATAGTTTTCTTGCTTCTAGTGAATTGATGCGATGAATTATCAGTTTAGCTTTCCCTGGAAAGGCATATGAAAATGTAAAAGGTTTCAACTTAATTGATGCTTTCGTAAAAATAGTGTAGTGTTTAAGGAGTAATGTGAACAGATAAGATCAGGCAAATCTAGTACTGCAAATGCTTACTAAATAAAAGCTAAGTAGTGAACATCAAGCAGCAAGAGCACAAGTGTTATTATCAGCTCTCCATGATTCTCTTTAGGACCTAATGCATTAGTTTCTCCATATGTTGAGACTATCGTCTCTCTCTCTCTCTCTGTATATATATGCTCAAATTTTTGTGATCACTCTTTATGAATTAAGTTGAAGTGTGCTGAATTTCTCCAGGGATTCTGCCAAAGTATTTCAGTTCAGAGTGGTCTTTTGCTCAGTTCCATTTGCCAGAAGTCACACGCTACATAGTAGCTTTTGGTGCTCAAAACACTGTAATGATGGTTGGTCTGGATGGCAGGTACTTACCTCTACACACAATATTTTATATCAGCAACGTAATACATGAATATAGTGCACCTCCAATGCATGCCATAGCAGCTGTGCAGTCAACGTTTGCTGTTAATTGTCATTGCATGTGTATACTTATAGCTGCATTGTGTTTATTATTGCATAATATCATATATTTCAAAAATCATAATAAGCATTACAACAAAAGGAGGACAATATGTGTTGCATCATAGAACAGTACAAGTCTCTAAAGAGGACAATATATGGTGCAGCAAGCACAGTATAAAAGTCCCATTTTAGCCAAGTTATTTAATTTAGATATTTTCCTTTAGCATATAGATTATCTCCGTTTCTTCCTGCTGCATTTGTTGAAATCTTCGCCGACTAATTGAGCTTTTGACCTTTGGCCATTTCAGCTTCTACAGGTGCAGCTTTGACCAGGTTGATGGCGGGCAGATGCTGCAGAAGGAATATTTCCGGTTTATCAAGGCTGGCCTCACTCCCCTGAGGCCCTCTGTCGCCTGAAAACTTCATGACGAAATCACCTGAATGACTTGTATATATGAAGGTTGTGTTCAGTCCATTGTATATAAATGTCGTCCTCTCGCCGGCAAAGTTCTAGGTAGCCGGAATAAGGAGAGCTGGGTGTTCGATCGCAACCTATTTTCACCCCCATTCTGAAGCATTTGTCCCCCCGTCGAAATTGCAGCCTAGTTGATTTTAGTTTTTCCTTTTGATGAACATGGAACTCCACTGATATGCTATATAATATGACATAAAAGCTCAAGATGGAATACAAAACTGAGCTTATATTGTACATATGCAAGACTAGCAATTACCAAACTCGCACGTTGTGGCATTGCTGCTTCTCAAAATTGTCAATACATGATCGTATCCATGTATCCATATGGTCTTTTGCTTGCTTGACTCTGATGCTGCTCAGATTATTTTCTTTCTGCGTACTGTTTGCGTGCGTTATGTTCTGAAGTCAACTAAAGAAGCTGCCTGGTTTCAATGGAATGAAATCAAATCTGCGTACAGAAACTCATCTATCAAGGTCGATCAGCTGGATGTGCACTACACTGTTGTGGAGTCTACTACAATTTTCTTTATTGAAAACAACATCTGACCAGTTGCTGCTCCTGATTAATCAAATCCTTCACGTCGCTCACGAGCGTGGCAGTCGATGTCCATCCGTTGCATCCGACTAACAATCCATGCCGTCCTTGCAACGTTGCAACCGTATTATCATCACCATCATCAGCTACAAAAACCACACATTATCTTATCCCGATCACAAATCTCTCCAGCAACATCCAAAAGCAACATCTGATCACACTCTCGAGATGACACGTCCCTCTAGGGTAGTCGTAGACTAAACCATCGGTTACTGTTAATGAACGAGATCAGGGATGACACTGACTTGCAGAGCTGCTTCTTCATCACTGAGAACTGGGAGAAAGGGAAACTAAACGCAGGGAAGATTGAGAACCAAGCAAAAGCAACAGCAACGAAAGTACTATGCAATACCGTTATTTTATCACTCGATTTTTCTGCCATTCTGAAGCTTCGGCCATTGTTTGGCTTATTCAGAGAAAAACCAAACGATATATTTATAAACGAAAAATAATTTTTAAATAACGAGCTCTTAGTGATATAGAAACTAAGACTGAAAAAAAATATAATAAAAAACTCCAAAATCTACTCAAATTTAGTTTACTAAATTATTGAAACAGACTATTTGCTTGAAGCTTTGTAAATACGTTTTCTCAAAAGTCTTTCTTCTATTGCAGTGCTTAGAACACTTATTTTAAACTATATCAAGTTTACTTATTAACATATTTAATTCATCCTATAATTAAATAGGTAATCCAAATTAAGCAGACCCAGCTGCAGCTCACATGATACACGCCACATCAAACAAAAAGCTACCTTAATTGAGCCACAGAGACGTTTCTTCTAATCCCGTTCCAAATACCTGAACACGCTAATGATGAAACTGAAGCTAACACGGTTTTAAACCTTTTCAGGAGGCGTTTCTAATACGGGACACGCCAATGATAAAAAGCTGTCAAATTTGTGCAGCCGCATCGGAAAGCAGGGGCTACCTGTCAGTCACTAGGCGACCAGAGAGTGGCTAATTAGGATTAGTTTAGTCTAATTGCGTGATTATTAGTTTTTAATTGGCATGTTTAAGGGGGAGCATTATTACTTACTACCCACCGAAGCGTCAAGTGTTCGTTCCTCTCCAAATGCTAACGTCGTGCCTACCTCTCGAGCTCTTCCCCCCTCCAAAAGCTCCAATCTTTTTCGGTTTTTAATGGAGATTCCCACTAAACTAGTTGCGGAGGAGACTAGTTAATCTTGAGGGGGAGGAGCGACGTCGCCTCCCACTGGTGGTGGTGGTGATAGTGGCGAGAGGCTGCTAGTTGGCGGGTAGGCGGTGGAGGGGAGGGAAGGGGGAGGAGGGCGGGGGGAGAGATGGTGGTGGCGGCGGCGGGGCTTGGCGGGCGGCGGAGGCGAGCGTGGCGGTGGGCGATGCGGGCGGCGGCGAGCGCCGTGGTGTGGACGGCGGTGGTGCAGCTGGCGTCGATCGCGGGGCTGTGGAGGCCGCGGGTGCTCGCCGACTGCGGCGGCGGAGGGGGCGCCGCGGGGCTCGCCGCGCTCGCCGGCGAGGACCGCGTCGCGGCGAGGCTGTCGCCGCCGGCGCTCGTGCCGAGGAGTAAGTGCCCTGTGCCTGCTTGCCTCCTCTTCGTGCTCCCCCCCTTGCTTCTCCTTCCTCGCGTTTCCTAGCGTGTAGTACCTAGTCTGCGCGATCTGGTGGGAGGGGAGCTCGCGGCTCTCTGATTCGGGGCGGTTGGGAGAGTCAAATGCGGATGTTTGGTGGTCAAAGGAGGCATCTTTCGTGGCGGTTCGGTTCAATCTCGTGCTCAAATTGGCGATCTCGACGCAGGTTTTGTGCCATTTTTGGGATCTCAGGGTTTGAATTGGGTGAGAACTTTCTAAATTTGCGATGGTTTGTTGGGATATATCCTGGATTGTTGCCGTGGATCATCCTTTGGTGGCTCAAAGGTGGTTCTTCCCTGAACCTTGACCAAAATGTGGTATCATATGCTTGTATGCTATTTTTAGTACTGATTTATTTAATTTACTTATACTGTAACCCAACGCTTAGGCTGAAATGAAAGTGTGAATTGAGAAATTACCTTACTTGCTTTGAAGTTAAACGGGAATCTAATGTAAGGTGTTCAACAGTGATATGTCAAACAAGCTTTGATTGATGCAAACTTCTACTCCTTTATATTTCCAAATTGATTTTTGCTTGTAACTTTCAAGACACATCATTGTAGAGACACAGAACTAGAAGACAATAGACGCATCTTGATGTTTCAGTCATTTTGTTGGCACTAGAGCTGATTGGCATCTTGCTTTCTGCAGGAATCTATAAGAGCAATGGCTATTTACTAGTTACTTGCAATGGAGGACTTAATCAAATGCGAGCTGGGGTTTGTACCTTAGCTATTTTAGCTTGAGCTAGCTCATCCATTTATTTCAAATTTGATTGTAAATTTCTTATGAATGCTGTTTTACAGATTTGTGATATGGTCACTATAGCTCGCTATTTGAATCTAACATTAGTGGTCCCTGAACTGGATAAAAGATCTTTTTGGGCTGATCCAAGGTATTGTTTACCATATAACATTTATTTCTGTAAGATCAGCAGCATACCTCTTTGATGAACTATGTATCCTAATTTGCTGTTGTTAAACATGAGTTATCATTCTTCCTTGTTGTGAACCTAATTTTGTAATAAATTAGGATTTTTGCATATGGAAATATAGCTGAATTACAGCTATTTTCTTGTTGTATTTCTTATTTCAGATAGTATGTTTTTGTTTTTTTCCAGTGATTTTGGAGATATATTTGACGTCAGTCACTTCATTAATTCGTTAAGAGACGAGCTGATGATTGTTAAGGAACTTCCTATGAAACTCCAGCTAAAAACTAAGAGAAGACTTTACTCAATGCCACCTGTGAGCTGGTCCAATGAGACATACTATCTAAAGAGGGTAAAAAAAAGTTTCTTCTTGCTGTTTGTATTTAGCAGCACTACCAATAACTGTTTCTGAAGGATCCTCCCTATGCAGGTATTACATCTTGCAAGGAAGCACAAAGTAATCCACTTCAATAAAACAGACGCCCGCCTTGCAAACAATGGTCTTCCTCTCCAGCTCCAAAGGTTGCGTTGTCGTGTCAACTTTGAAGCTTTGAGATTCACCCCACAGATTGAGGCCCTTGGCCGTAAACTTATCTCCATCCTTCGGAAAAATGGGCAGTTTGTTGTTCTTCACTTACGGTACGAAATGGATATGCTTTCGTTTTCGGGCTGCACACATGGCTGTTCTGATGAAGAAACTCAAGAGCTCACTAGAATGAGGTTTGTGCATTACTAGTTAATGCTGATTTATTGCACTCATTTACTACTTACATAAATCTGAACCAATTATCTTTGAACTTTAGATATGCTTATCCATGGTGGAAAGAAAAGGAGATTGATTCTGAGGTTAAGAGGTTTCAGGGACTTTGCCCCCTCACACCTGAGGAAATTACTCTCGTGCTTAAGGCTCTAGGATTTACAAAGGATACACTGATTTATATAGCCTCTGGTGAAATATATGGAGGTGAAAAGCGGTTGGCAGCTTTGAAGGCTGCATATCCTAGATTGGTGAGCATAGTTTTCCCACTTACAGTGCCCCCTTTATATTTTTATGAGATCATGGTTGCTAGATAATAACTCACTTTGATCTTATGTTAGGTAAGGAAGGAGAAACTTTTGTCTCCTGATGAACTGCAGCCATTCCAGAACCATTCAACCCAGATGGCAGCACTGGACTACATGGTTTCAATTGCAAGCGATGTTTTCATCCCCAGCTATGATGGGAATATGGCAAGGGTCGTTGAGGGTCATCGCAGGTTTGCTTCTCCAAAATCTAACCTAACTCAAGTCTGCTTGTGGTTTGTTTTTAACATTAGTAAAGAACCGCTTGGGCTTCTGATGTACTCTGAATTCTTAAGATTAACTTCAAAAAAAAAAAACTCTATTTCGTAGTGACTTTAAAACTACATAAGTTAATGTTGTATATGCTGAGTAGCCTTTCGTGTTCATCCATTTTAGGTACACGGGCTTCCGCAAGACCATCGTATTGGACAGGATGAAACTTGTTGAACTTTTGGATAATTTCCAAGGAGGGGCAATGTCCTGGAATGAATTCTCTGCTGCTGTGAAGGAGGCACACCAGCATCGCATGGGCCAGCCAATGGACAGAAAGGTCATCCCTGGCCGGCCCAAGGAAGAGGACTATTTCTACGCTAATCCCCAGGAATGCCTTGGTGCCAAGGAGGAATTAAGAGATATTTTATGATAGTTCATTCTGGGAGCATGGCCGATGAATATTGGTTCCTTCAGCGTCGTCCATAGTTGACGCTGGCACTTTTTGTACAGCTGACCAGAGTTCTCCCTTCATACCGAGCATTTACTTCAGGTACAGGCTAGTTGACATGTCAAATGTTTATAACTGGATCTTCTCACAGAAATAAAACTGAAAAGAAGCTCAAGATCTGCAGGTTCAGACTTTTGGAGAAAAGATGAGCATCCAATCTGCTCTTTTCTCCCATCAGTTATGCTCTTGTAATTCTTTATTAGTAGGTCAGGTTTTCCATTTCATTCCATTCTTCGGCTTCTTATTTTTCATTGTTTAGGGGCAGTGTAACACTCTTGACTCTGATCATACTGATGTAGAAGTTCAGTGTCCTCAAAAGTGTTCCCCCAAACTTCTCTGAGGAGTTTCCTCAAAGTCTTTTGTATTTCTCACCAAAACCATTAGAAATTTTCAGTTCATACGGAAATTTCCTGCAAAAATGTAACTTTTTTCCCTGAAAGATCAAGATATGCAGATCATTCTGTTTCTTTCCACCAACTGATTCACTTGGAAGCATGGGTGGCATGTTTATTGTATAATGTTCAACATGTATAGAAAACGTCTGTGGTTGTTGGCTTCTTCTGTACATTGACCTGCAAGTCTGCAACTGCAAGGGAATCAGATGGTTCAGCTCCCTTGCAAGGCCAGTTTCAACCTAATGGTTTTTACTTATTGGCAGTTTGGTAGCAGAGAAGTATATGATAATAGATTGCATTATTTTTGGCAGGTTCAGTAGTATAATTGGAGCCTGACAAGGATTCCTCGATGCCTTATTGTGTGTGTATAATACCGTAGAATCCAATGTGTGTTTTGTCAGTGTTAAGTATCGCGGATAATGATAGAATTTTGTGAGTCATTTTCTGCTGATGTCAGAAATGCCTGTTGGTTCCGAAACTAAGGGAAGGGAAATAAAAGCGTATATTCGTTCATCTGGCGCCATTTGTGCCTGGGTTAAAGTTTTTTTTAATAAAAATATAAGTGCTTGTAATTTGTAAGTAATATAAGTAAAATTTTAATATAATGTAAACAGAAATTGTAAAAGTTTAAAAAAGGTATGGCTGTTGATCTTGCGGCAATTTTGTGTCTGGTATAGACCATGCTAAACAAAAATGTATATAATTTTTAGTTGATATTAATCTCATGAAATTCGAAATCTTAAAAGTGAAAATTTAATCAGAAAATCCGAGATTTTATTTATTCTTAAATAAATTCGAAATCTTAGAAGTGAAAATTTAATCAGAAAATCCGAAATTTATTAATTAAAAAACAAATTTTTTTACAGGGCCCAACCGGGTTCGAACCGGTGACCTATTGATCTGCAGTCAATTGCTCTACCACTGAGCTATGGACCCATTTTGTTGTTATGATCTTGTGTAACATATATGAACATTATTGATAGCAGATGACAAAATAAAATATTTCGGTCTATCCTCTCCAAAACACGATAATTCAAGTGCAACCAATTACATAATTCGAAATTAAAGAAACACAAACCCAAATCAAAGATCCTGAACCACTGCACCCTGTTCCCGGCAAAGCAGATTCTCAATTATATATACACTTTGAATTATTTTGCATCGCTGGCGACGACAGAAGGCAGCAAGAACTTGAGCAGGATATCGTTGAACATCTTGGGATCCTCCTGGTGCGCCAGGTGCCCCGTGTTCGGGATTATCTTCAACGTCGCCTTCTCCCCAAGAATCCTGCAAATTCAGCCAACTGTTCAGGCAATTACGAACTGCAATGAACAATGGCAAGATCAAGAAATTCAAGATCGAAGCTTACTCCTTCACTTTGTGTGCTTTCTCCACAGGAAAGATCTGGTCGAACTCCCCCCAGATGATAAGAACTTCCTGCAAAAATCAGCATCAGTTCTGAATGTTCAATCAATGCAGTGTGTTGATCTCTTTTTCTTGCAACTGATTACTACGAACCTGAGGAAGAGGAGAATTAAGCTGCGAGTCGTCTTGCTCGGTGATGATCCCCTTGATCAGTTGGATCTTCTCCTCTCTTTTGTCCGCGAAATATTTCTGCGCCACACACAGTTGCAAATTTGCAAAATCAAGATTTAAACTTTCTTAATTTCCTACCTGCATCCAATCTTCTTGTTGATATAATTGAAATACGAAAACCATCGTTTTTCTATTTCTGCTTAAATTTATAAGTCAAGATTTAAATTTTTACTAGGAACACACGTATAAAAGTATTATTTTCAAATTATTTTTGTTTGTAAATATTCCGTTTACAATTACCCATTTGTGCAAAATCTGATCAGTTTGATGTAGTGTCATATCGGATGTTTGAACACTAATTTAAAGTATTAAACATAGACTAATAAAAAAACTAATTTCATAAATGAGTAGTAATTTACGAGACGAATTTTTTAAGCTTAGTTAGTTCATAATTAGAGCATGTTTACTGTAGCATCACATAAGCTAATTATGGATTAATTAGGCTCAATAAATTTGTCTCACGAATTAGTTTAGGTGAGTTTTATTAATAATCTATATTTACTATTTATAATAAGCATCCAAACATTCGCTAGGAAAAGCACGTCCCAAACACCACCCTAACCTAACATAGGCGACGTCATGCTTACGCAACAGAGACGAATCATATTCGTTCCTGCCTTTACGCGTGTGACTAATTTATATTGGCGGGAAAAGTGCGAGTTGCCGGTGGATGATATGATTTGCCACCAAATTGTCGGTAGATTAGCCTAATTCGGAGGTTCTTTGTATGCTTAGTTATTTAATTTGTTATTTTCTACTTTTCGTATTATAAGCTACTTTAGATTTTCTCTTTAAATTTGATCTTATTGGTATCAATTAAACCTACCATTGAATATATTCTTATAGTATATTTATTTATCTTTTTTATACCTTAATTAAGTTCAACCTACTTTAACTTAAAATAAAGTTAAAATAACTCGTAATATTAAACTGAGTGAGTAACCTTTTTTTTGTGACAACTCACCAACAAATCTAATATTCCTTAGGTAGGAGGGTAAGATAGGAAGAGGCTATCATGACCTCCACTATACGTATCCGTATACAGTACACGCGTACGTACGGTATGCGTATACGGTGGTGTACGTACGTACGTACCCGGAGGAGGTCGCGGACGAGGCACTCGGGGATGAACTTGGGCGGGCGGTGGACGCAGAGCGCCATGAGCCGCCGGAGCGCCTTGCCGTCGGCCGGAGCCATCAGCTCCGTCACCTCCGCCACGCCGCCCTTCGCCGCCAGCGCCGCGTCGTCGTCGGGGCCCTTGGCCAGGTCGGCGTCGCAGAGCACCACCTTCCCCACCGCCGTCTCCGCCCTGCCGTCCAGCGCCCGCGCCAGGTGCCGCGCCACCAGCCCGCCGTAGCTGGTGCCCACCACGTGCACCAGCCGGCGTTTCCCGTCGGCGCCGTTGAGGCCCGGGAGGTGAGCGCCGCCGGTGAGGAGCGCGGCGACGGCGGCGGCCTGGAAGGCGTCGGATCGCGCCGCGGCGCGCGTGGCGGAGGCGCCGAAGAAGAGGAGGGTCGGGACCACGAGGTCGAAGTGGCGGGAGAGCGGGCCCACCTGCACCCCCCACTGCCACGTGGGGTCCGGCCCGAAGCCATGGACGAGCACCACCACCGGCCGCCGCGTCGTCGTCTCCTTCGAGCCCCCCGCCGCCGCCGCGCCATTCTTGGAGGAGGGGAGGAGAGAGCGGTGCGCCCAGAAGTGCAGCGTGGTGCCGTCGTCGTCGACGACGGCGGAGTGCGGGCGGAGGCCGGCGGAGGTGAACGCCCGCCGGAACATGGCGTTGATGAGCGACACGGCGAACCCCATGGCCGGCGCTCTCAGCTCAGCTCTGCTCTAAACGATCGATCGCTCTGCCGCTTGTCTACCACTACCGGAGCTTAATCCGTTCAACTCCACTGATCGAAATGAATTTAAAATTGTATTTATAATTATGAAGTGGGCTTAACTGGTCAGTTTTTCTTTATAATCTGTACTCACATCCATAATAATTATCTTTATATGTCCCGCTCAGTGTAGGAGATTTATGGCTAATTATTATTCTGGACATAACGGGAGTCATCTTTTGATTTTTTTTAAAACCAAACGGTATATTTAAATACGAAAAATAATTTATAAATAAAATTTTTATATACATATTCGTAGAGATCTAAAAGACAATGCTGAAAAATAAACTACCACAAAAAATCTTAAAATCAATTCTAAATTTAATATAAATTTTAGTTTATAAGTATAAGAAAAAAAAATAGGAATCGAGGGTTGAATCATTGGTATTGTTTATAGGAACTGAGTATATATGAGTTCTTACTTTTGTACTTTACTTTAAAAATATATATTTAGAATAAGCTAGGTTGCCGTAAGGTGAGTTTAGTGGAGACTATACAAATTCAATCTCTAAAATTTTTTCTCGCTTTATTAGAAAAAGGAGTTTGAAATTTGTAGTATATTCTCTTGGTGCACCTACCACTGAAAGCAAAAGAAAGGGAGAGTCGCATGCATGACTTACAAGTCAGCAAGACCACGAGTACGGTGCTCCGATAGCTCTCACTACCTAACGGGCCCACCTGTCAGTGAGCCACTGTCAGGCAGTAGTAGTTAGAGTGCCATGATTTGCTAGTACATTCCAGAAGGCTAGTGAGTTGGGCCGGCAGAAGCAGCCCGGCCCAGCCCATCTCAGCCCACCAGCAAGCAGTTGCAAGGATAGGCCCATTTTTCAGACGGCCCAACTGGAGCGGCGTAACGGGCCGAGATTATAGGCACGTGTCCCTTCCCAGTATGGATTTCAGATCACCCGAAAAAAAAAAAATATTCGAATCATCTCCAGCAACTCCGTTGATCAACAGCTTGTCGGAATATTAGATACGTTTAAAATAAAACTATATTAATATCAGTGGTAGTTGAAATTAGGAGCTAATTGGCCACGTAGTCGCAGTCAAGTATAATTCTGCAGTAGGTGACACTACGTGCGTAGGCATATATGCTGATCACAGCATGCAGTACAAATAAATACATACATCCTGCAGATTAATTAGCTGATGACAGTAGACATATCATCAGTCACATTTCAAGCATGCCTGGATGTAAACACAAGGATTAATTAAGCAAATAAGTAGAATAATTCATGGCATGTAGATACAAAAGAGCAGGTGGTTAATTTAGCAATTTAATTACCATGTGCACCTGGGCATGCAGGGCGTCTTGCAGGTTAAATTAATTTCAGTTTGTTAATGACCACATGGGCAGCTGCTGTGATTAAACTAGTTTTCATTCAGCTGCACCTGGGCGGCTAGCCGTTCGATGGATGGATCGATCGATCTTACGTTGGACACAAGCTGTAAAGCAAACGATCGATGATTTGGAGATTAATTATAGCATGCATGGCTGATTAAGTGATTAAAAAAAGTTATAGCTTTTCTGTAGCATGTTGATTTTATTTCTAGCGCATCATGTGCATTCATACATGGCTTTTCTGAAGAATCTTATATGTGCAGCACCATGCATTGACATGATGCATACAGCATGCATGACGAACTGCACTAGCCACTGGCAAATGATCTTTCTTCAGACCTGCTAATCCGTGGACGTATGCGAGTTAAATAGTTAATCAGTAGCGAGAAAGAATGTTTCCACTGAGCATATAGTTGTCAGGATGAAGACGACGCATTTGATTATGATTGAATTAATTATAACTCTCTGAATTTAAGCCCAATTGTACAGGAGAGGAGTTGAGGATTATAATGTAGCTAGAGCTAGCTAACTTATATATATGAGCAAACATTCAATTTCAATTTATCCCAAAAATATCTAGAAAATTCATATATGAATTTGAAGAAATATATATAAGTACAGAATTCAACTGAATTACAAATCAACTTAATTTGAACAAGTATTTATCACTTAGGTAGCTGCTGATTCAGGCCGAGCTAGTGATTAACTAGCTAATCACACACACTCTCTCTGATCAATTGCTCATCGAGCTACTCGTCGAATCTGCAGGGTACAGTTCGCTATCCCATGCATCAACATCAAGCAATCCGGGCACATCGATGAGCAAGTCGGCCGGGTAGTAGCAGTCGAGGTCATCGAGCGCCATGAGGTGGAGCATGTCACCGTCGCCGGAGTAGCAGTAGTCCCGGGAGGAGTCCTCGCCGCCGCCGCCGTTGCCGCAGGCGCTCACCTCGCTCTCCGATGAGCCGGCGTGGTTCAGCCGCTGCTGCTCTGTCGCGGTCGGCGACTGTATGGCTTCGACGGCGGCGGCGCCTCCGTCGAGCAGTTGGCACGCGAACACCGGGTGCCTCGCTGGGATCACTGGAGGAGACGATGCCGTCGCTTCCACTGTGGCCGCATTGGCCGTCGGTTCCTTCTCCAGGGGCGGCGGCGCTGCCGGCTCGCTTTTAGCTCGGCCGGCTGCGGTGGCGGCGGCGGCGGCGGCGGCGGCGGTCTGGCGCTTCCTGATGCGGGAGTTCCAGTAGTTCTTGATCTCGTTGTCCGTCCTGCCTGGCATCTTCGCCGCGATCACCGACCACCTGAAGACCACACATCCATGACCAAATCAACACACTGATCGATCGATCACTTGATCAAAGTTTTCGCTAAAGATCGAACAGGATTAACCGTGAAACTTTGTATGGATTTCACTACTATTTCAGATTTTTCAGTAATGAATCGATCATTTTACCTGTTGCCGAGGAGTTTCTGCAGGGAGACGATGGTCTCCGCCTCTCGATCGGTGATGGGCTCCTTCTTCAGGTCCGGCCTTAGGTAGTTCATCCATCTCAGCCTGCAGCTCTTGCCGCTACGCCTCAGCCCTGATCGACCAACGCAAATGCAATGCAATGCCAACCATGTCAGATCAAGAAATCAAATTGCGCCTGCAAAGCTAGCTAGCTATCTATCTATCTATCTATCTACCTGTATAACAATTAATTAATTAGTAGTCGCCAAGAAATCAATCAATTAATCATCAAGTGCTAATCAATTCTTGCCTGCGAGCTGCGCGACGGAGCTCCAAGTGGAGACGCCGCAGCGGGTGATGTGGGTGTAGAGGCGCTCGTCCTCCTCCGGTGACCACAACCCCTTCCTCTCCTTCTCCGCCGCCGCCGCCGCCGCCTCGCCGGACTCGGCCTCACCGTGGCGATTGCTCGTCGGCTTCCTCACCATTCTTGAGTTAGCACTAGCTTGCTACTCCCAGCTGAGATGACTTAATTTACTATGAGTGAGTGCTTTTGATGGAGAATCCAGAGAAAGATTAGCAGCTGGAGCTCCTCACTTAATTAGTATGTGATGATTGGATCTGCTGTAGAATGGACTGCTTACCTATGTGACCCTATGCACACACATATATAGATGCATATAATATATAAATAATTATGTTGTCTACTACTGCACATTGCCCTACCCGTAGCAGGGTATCTGTACATCCATTAGACAGACAAATCCTGTGTTGGCATTGTGTGTTAAGCTGATAGTCTTATTCTATGTGTTTGTACCCAAGGTTTGGTCAAGGTATCCCATGCATGCATGAATTGTTGTAGTTAATACACATATGAACATATGCATGTGTGTGTGGTTCTAGTTATATGTGATGATATGAACATATATATGTATTCATCATGCATGTACCTATGTGCATGAACAAGACTGCACGCAAGTACTAGTACTTGGATGGTATAAAGGGCATTAATCCTAGGTCGATGCTAGCATGTGATAGATTGTTTGTATCTTAGTATTCTTTATGATAATGCATATATATACATGTGATTAGCTGATCTGAAAATAGCACTTCTACTGTGTGCATGTGTAGGCAGGACAAGATTGTGATGGCTCTCCAATTAGCCTAATTTGTTAATAAAATCTTGTATTAAGTACTTGTGATTAGTCATGGTATCGATGAATCCAACATCCTGCTCATCTCTACTGTTACGGCGCCATTACAACCAAGGTACAAATGGTAGCCAGCATCTAGATGCATGCATGAATATTGGCATTAATTGGTCAGAGATGACCCTCGAAAAACATAATTAAGGTGACACTAAATAGCTAGAGAGAGGGCATGCACATGGTTTATGTTTCTGAAAAGGACGGGATATATTATTCTTTTAAAAAGGATTAGGCATTTCTTCAATTATATAAGTGTACCAATCCAATAGCATGGCTATTCAGAGATTTTAATATTTCTGTGCATGATATTTTTTTAGTGAACCATGTAGATCATCAGCATCGATTTGTATATGCTTTGCTGTCTCCTTGTTTTAGTATGCCTAGTGCAGGAAATTATGCAGCCAAGAGCCATGCATCTATCTGATGCAGCTTGCATATATATGATATATACAGCTAGCACTGCACTACAGCTTGGTAGGAGATCACATCAAGGAGGTAACTAAAGTTATGTACTATATAGCTTAGAGAGAGTTGGTAGTTTTTATCCAGTAAGTTCATTGCAAACGACCATATGAATGATTAGAAGAAGTGTACTCGATCGCATAATTAAGTATGCAAAATCCAGTACAGTAAACTAACTGGTCAGTCTAGCTAGCTAACTACAGTGTGTTATTGAATGTTAATTTGCAATTAACTAACCACCCTCAAAAGGACTCTTGACTATACTTAGGTTCCCTCCTAGTCAAAAAATAAGGAAAATTATCCAATGGATGATCATAGATTCAGACCCTATAGTACCAAAAGACCACACTAGCTGGCCATCTTTTTGTCAGCTACTACACCCTGATCAAATGCTGTCAATTTTAAGGTCACAAATGGGCTGGAGATTAGTTAGATATATTAGCTAGGACCCAACTATTCCATCTACGACTGTAAGTTGGTGATCCCTGTAGCTAGCTAGGTAGGAAGAAGAGACAGAAAGCATACACCCTGAGAGCCAAAAATGCTTTGGCACATTCAGAAGACGAGGTTCATACTAATTAGGCCGGCCATATATCAGGTCAGGATCAAAGAACCTACAGCATCGATCAGCAGTACTAGATTTTTGATCGACGAAGTCTTTTTTGTGGGTCTAGCTAGCTCTCTGTACGTATGTACTATACTACTATATGCTTAATTAGGAGTTGGAATTAACTCAATTATTAGTCTGCAAGTCTACAACACGTACACAAACAGGTAAACTGGGGCCTACAAGTCTGTAGGTCAAGGTAGCCCTATGTAATAGAAGTCTTTTTGACACTTTTTTTATGTTATCCAGATAATTATAAAAAAGGGAAAATAGCATATATCTCAGTACATGTACGGCATTTCACCACAAGCACACATTTGACTTGTATAAACTGGGAGGGGGGGGGGGGGGTTAATTTGAAACTTCGTCGTTTGCCTTTTGGTTTATAAGTCACCACCAAATCTTAACTTTAAAACTTATAGGTTTCAAGTTAATTTTAGGGTATTTTATCACATTTTTTTGGTTATTGGGGGGGGGGGGGGGAGGGAGGGTATCATAGTTTATTTTCCCTTATTTTTCTAAATATCTAATAACACATACATTTAGGTTTTATCAACAAATTACTTTTGGTCGCTGATAAGCCACTACGGCTTATTATCAACCGTAGGCATGCAAAATGGCAAGAGTTTTGTTCTTTTTTTTCAACTTGTATATGTTAAATTTAAACTTGTATATTTATGGTGATATGTTCTATATTGATTTGTATTATTATTTTTTTTTCATAACTACTTGGATGACATACAAGAAACTTGGGGGACACCCGATCCCTTTGAGGAAAAAAACTATGTAGATGCATGGGTTGAATTTTATTGTACACCAGTAACATTTTACTTATATTGCTAGCTAGGAAAGGAAATCTGACAATTCATCATAGATCTCTAATATATATATTTTTGAAGGATATAGCTCTCGGTTATTTGTTAGCCTTATTACATGTTTTCCTGCTATGATGCTTGCAACCAACCAACAATCCAACATAGATAGTCTAATAGTTATATACTTTTTTAGTGTTGTAGGTATGTAGTGCATCAGCACATGCCCGCTAGTTCATACATAATAAACCTAAATATAGGGTAAGAGGATTTTAAAACCATAAGGAATATGCCCCCTCCTCATACCCATAGTTATGAAAATTATGTGCATGAATAACCACATTAAGTAGCCATATCACTTCTATCGACATGTATATCCAAGTCATGGCTTGTTCATCCTGAATAGAAGTTGTTGAGGTCCTGATGAGGGGAGGGCTGCAAGATTCTACAATTCTTGTTGTCCTGAATAGAAGCTTGTTCATCATAGGTTATCAAGCATCTTCAGCAATAGCCCATATTTTAAAACCCTCAAAGGTCAAAGAAAGGCTCCCACCCTCATTTTTAAAGACCCTAAACTATGTTCAACTCCAGAAATGCTCCAATTTATTACCGCTATTTATATTTCTTTTTATTTCAATGTACCATTGACTAGATTAAATTAAAGACATAGATGTAATATATCGTCAACTTTTTCTCTTTCTCACATGCAACATACTAACACATCCACATATATTCACTTACTACATAAATCTTTTGTTAACCCATAATACAAAAACACTCAGCCAGATACTATCAAATAACTGACCCACAAAAAAAAATAAACTACAAAAATGAAACTCTGCCAATAGTAGGGTTCAAATTTTGGAGGTCCCGTTAACAACGAACATGGACGGCAAACTGACTAGCATGAGAACAACAACTAGGGATGGAGATATGAAAAAAGTCTTCCTGTGGGAGAAAACAATCGATAGGGTTTGGGTCTAGAGCCTCTGGATTAGGGTTATGGGATGAGAATTGGCGTTCATCCTATTTTAGGGGCTTTAGAGCATACCCAAGAGGCGTCTAAAATTGATCCATAAAATCTTACTTTGGAAATTATATCAGAAAACATATTTCTAGAAATTTCCTCAATCTATTTTCAATATTTACGCATGTCTAATATCAACTCTCCCGCTTCCCAGATATAAGGCAGACATATGCATTTCTAATACATGGTAATTCATTTTGGGGGTTCTTTTAGAGGTGGAGGTAATTTTTAGGCACAATATTTTTTTAGATGAATCCAATACATGATTTAGGGAGTTGAGTATTAACATTCTCCTGCAGATGCTCTTAGTAGGGGCTCCGCCGAACCTTGTTTTTCTAGCTATATTTGTATTTTGCTCCAGATGTTTTGGAAATGTCTTGCAACTACTTATAACTAAAATTTCACAAGTAGTGGCACATGCCTTAGGGGGTTTTAGTACATTTTCCCATGTATGTGAATATGCTATAAGGCCTATCAAGTAAAGCTAGGTTATTATGTGTAAGAAATTGCATATGTTGCTACTGGTGAATTATGTCTGGTTATTCATAAATTAATGCATGGTGTTTTGGTGGCCATTGATGATCTCTAGGGTAAAATCCCTTATTTAGATACGTGGATTCAAGTAGAAGTTTCCTTTGCAATTCTGCGTAGATTGTTATCTTAGTACACTGCCATAGAAACCATCTTTAACGGCTCAAAAATACTCATATGTAATGGGTAGAGAACCGATACATATATAATTCATCTATAACAGCTTTGCATGATGAGCCACCATAGATGTGGATGGCAGAGTGAAAAAAGAAAATACAATTCTCATGCTGCGAGCAATTACAGATGTGGATCGTCAATAACAAAAAATTATGTCATTGTTGGCATGCTCATTAGTGTCTTGCAAACTGTCAAAATCATTTACACTGAGTTTTCCAACATGCAAAGAATCCTTAATAAGAAATGCAATCATGCAAGCTTATAGAAATCAAAAGAAATCTTGCAAACTTGTAGAAAACAAAAGAATTGAACATAGTATTCCAACATGCCCATTTAAACTGAAGGATCCAACAAACAAAATAATCCTGTGAAGTCGCACATAAATCATCCTAATTTGGATGTTCAGATGGTTGGAAGCAATTAATAAAAAGAAATTATCCAAGATCATGAACGGTGGAGGAGCCTCGCTTGTTGGTTTTGGTGCTTGGGCCCCATATAGACTACAACAGTATTGGGGTCTTGTTCCTGTTGTTGTCCTTGTCGTTGGATCAGGAGGAAAACAATGGGGAGTGGGAGCATTTGACCTATGGGGAGGAGACCGGCCGGTTGTGGCAACTATAGTGGAAGTACTAGGGGACAAGCCGCAACTAGATTTTGGCGTGGGGGAGAAGAGAACCATCAGATCGAGCCAGCTAGAGCTCAGGGGAACCGAAGATAGTCCTCCATAACCACTTCGTGCACTTCGCCACTGAAGTCATACCTAACGATTACGTGCTTCGAGCCCATCAGCGGGGTTGCCAGTTGCCACACCAAGGCTCATTGGATCTGGGCACCATGATCTTCGTGTTTGAGGGCCATTGGATTTGGCCGACTCGAGTAAGTAGTGCTATGGGTGGGGAGGAGAAAACGACTGATGGCGTTGGGGATAGGGAGGAAAGCAATGATTATAGCCGGCATCAGGGTATAGGAAGGAAAGAATAACGTTGAAGCTGGCCAATGGGAGGGAGTAATGGCCACCACTATCGTAGAGGAGATGGCGCAAGTAGTGCAAATGCAGTGAAAGACTCGACATGGTTCAGGTGGGGGAGCGAAAGTGTAAAAAATAAGTCTTTGACTCGGTGGATAAGTCTAGTCACCTAGGAGATTGGATAGCCATAACAATTGGTATTCTCTCGCCTTTGAAGATAATGTAATATTTGTAACTACTTCCTTGTAAAGTCATTACAGATGACCCATACAATGAGTCATATATATTCATACATGTTACAGATATTAATCCATCATCACTAATGCATGTTTTCTCTCATAACTATTTGTAATGGTTTAAATTTCATCTGTTACATATTAGGTTATCACAAATGGTTATAACCGAGCAATTACAGTTCAGTGGTAGTGGTATTGTCTCTATATGAAAATAAAAACCAATCTTTGATTATTTGGACAAAGTCAATAGAATATCATCGACTGTTCAAGAAGCCATTGTTCTAGAGATTGTTGGGTATATGTAGTCCTCATATTCTTTCCCTTACTATTGTAGAGCAAGTTGTAGCAAAGCTGCATAATATGTTTGTATATATTCTCTACTTTTTTCACCTTTCATTTCTTTTTCTTTTGGCATGTTAGCTGGTGTGTAGAGCCCGAATGTTTGCATTGATTAATTCATCGAACATTCTATTATACATATATAAAAAAGGATTGGGCATGAAATAACTCTATCCATCTATCCTTAAATGGTGACCGGGTTACACTCGATCACTAATTGTACGTATTCCTTAAATGAATGCATAATTGTATGTATTCTGGATGAGAAGCAGCCCTACTCAAGAAGGACAAAAAATGCATTCATTTAAAACTCCTCACCGAAGAACACCCCGTTTAAAACCTAACCACTCTCTGCTTTCTTCAATAATGTATATATACACGCCTCTCTCTTTGATTAGTTAACCAGTTCTTCCGTAGCATTAGAGCAAGTTCAATAGTATAGCCAACTACTAGCTCCAAATCATATATAGTCAATCTAATAGCCAATTCATACAATAGTTATCTATAAAATATATACTATCTTGTCCCACATGTCATACACGTATTATGTTTTGAAGTCTGTGCTACAGCTGGCTATAAATCTGTAACTCACTTCTCTTCACTCTTATTTGCTTAAAACATATTTATAGTTGGCTTATAGTTTGCTATTATAGTTGCTCTTATGCATGAAAGATAGAGAGAAAAAGAGAGGCACATAGGACAAATTTATGGCGGCCAATGTTTTTATATTCACTAATCTAAACATATGAAGGGCTGTACAACTAGCTTGTCTAAGTATGCGTGCATGACAAGATATGCTACTAAAATGATACGATCACGAGGAAGGCCATAGGTACCCAATCAGGATTAGAAACATTAAGTATGCATTATTATTAATCAATCAACTTGCACGGCCAAATTAATTAATTATGGACGCCCCTTACGCATGCATGCATCAGCTGCTAGCTGCCTGTAGTTGTGCTGGATCTGGGCGTGGGGATTAAACCAGTTCGGGAAGAAGAACTCTTCGGTGCATTTTACTGATAGTATTATACTATTAGTAGAATTAATCTTAATCATTGATTAGTATTATACTATTAGTAGAATTAATCTTAATCATTGATTAAAAATGTATTTTTGTATTTTGTTAATTAATTGATTAGTAATATTTTTTAATTTTGTTTTTTCAATTAGATCACAATAAAAAAATGATATTACCTCTTCAAATTTCTACTACACCTAATATTATTATTATTATAATTTAATCACAACTCTCTGATAAAAATAAATTAACGGTGTGAATTAAATTCTACTGTTAGTAAAATACACTGGAGTACTCCACGCCAGCTTTTCGTGATACTTCTCGTTTTAAACCAAAGCAAGATATAAAAATATTAACAAATGCATGATTTTATTAACGTGCCTTTTAAGATTAATACATACATATATACTTAATTATTTGAAACCAAACCTCTAAAATGGCTGTTATTAAAACGATAAGTATTATATTGAATCGGACGGAGTATTAATTAAATTTTATATATATCTGTTAATGATACACTCAACATGGCCAAATTAAAGTTAATTATTAAGCTAAGACAGCGAATGGCTGACATGAGTGACCTTTTGTCTCATGCTGCTGCATGCCACTGTTGCCCGAAGTACAGACATCACAAAAGTTTAGTTTTGGTGAGTTGTTTGGTTATTTAATATCGCCTAATCTGTGGTCATTACTCCCATGACCATCTTGATAATTGATGACTAATTCTGGATGAATTGTCCTAATTAAGGATTTAATTTAATTTCATTGCATAGCGAGAGAGAGAGAGTGAGGGGGGGGGGGGGGTGTGAGCCAAAAGATTCCTGCACGCGGCGTGCAATGATATTGATCGATCTGTATTTATTTATGTCCCATCAAGAACACCTTTTAGGGGGGAGGTCCGATGATTATTGGGCTAGATTAAGAGCACAAATAGGTGATTTGGAGTAGGATAATTAATTGGAATCTTAATTAATGATCCATGTGGTAGAGTAGTAGGAAAACCTGAATTAATTAACTTTATCTGATTAGCCATTGGATAACTGACCAGAACATTGTTGCTGATCATCTAGGAAAAGAATCATTTAAGCTCCACCTCACTACCTGCTGCATGATTAGTATTGAGAGGGCTAATCAGTTGAACCTGCTTAATTACTGTCTAGGTTCTTGTCAGTTTCACTACATTTAAAACCTCATATAGAAGAATTTTTCTAGAATAAATTTCACAAAATTACATAGTAGTACAAAACTACATTTACAAAAGTGTATCAACGTATATCACTTACTGTATATATCCTAAAAAGTAAGCACTTCTAAATTGTTTAGTAGATATTAAGGTCGAGTAGAAAAGACAATGATACCTCTTAAAATCTTAAAACCGAGGGATGGATGGGGTGAAAGGGTAAATGAAATAAAATGGTAAAAAAATGAATGAGAAGTTTGATGGGACAAGTAGTACCGTGCATAGTTTCAAAAATTCTTATATTTTGATACAAGATTCAAATTCAAATGTTATAAATGCTTATATTTTAAAATGAAGTGGCTAGATATTAAATTTACTGCAAAGCTACAGTTTTAAGATGTAATACCACAATATATTTAGAACGAATCTAACCCCAAACTAGAACTTCGTAACACCAACAGAACATTAGTGGGATTTAAAGTCGTAAGTACATAGTTTTGTGACAACTTCATTACTAAACCTACACATTATGATACTTTGCCTTAAATCTACCATTTTATGATAATTCGATGGTTAGGTTTGTAGTTTTATGAAACCGTTTTGATCAAACTATGTGCAGTAAGTATTGCCTTCTAGGCAAAAAAGAATTTCTATACATTGGCAATTTTGGGCCTTTAAACTTAAAGAGTTTCATAGTCTAGACTGATCTAGAGACACTTCGAGACGTTTTAAAGACTGCCTTATATTTACTGTGGATGTGTTTTGGGTATGGTTTTATGACATCTGGAAGTATTAGCTAAATTACTTGCGATGTATTTTTTAAACACTTGATAATTGGCCTTGACTATTACATGCATTGTTGTCATGTCGTTAGTGGTTTGGTCTTCAGGTTAATTTGTTGTAATGCAACTATATATGCAGACATTCTCTCCAGACATTTTAACCTCTCTAGGGGCCGGGTACTTTTTGGGTGGTTAATTAGATACTTAGATGTGTTAATATATACAACTATTACAAGACAAATACCAACAAGTCATCATATGAGGTTGAGATGTGATCACTAGGACACTCAAAACATTTTCTTTTCTAGTTCGTGGATTTCTCCTATAGCAGCCGTATATATCATTTGTTTAGTAAATTTCATAAAACCACGCCGCTGCAAAAAGTTACGATATTGTGTCATAAAACTACATATTTAACACTAAATTTATCATAAAACTACATATTTAGAGTTTAAATCCCTAGAACTACTGTTGAACCGAAGCTATAAACATTGAAGTATTGTGATTAGGTTGGTCATAAACATTAATTATGTTACTTAATCTAGGTAGTGACGCTCCATCTTGATTATGCAGTTATGTGATAAATTTGGTGTTTAATTTATATTTTTGTTACACATTGGTTTAAATCTATAATTTTATGATAATTTGATTAAAATATGTATATTTTTTTTAAATTTAATTTCTTAACTCTATGGTTTCTTAACTCTACGATTTACTCTCTCGTAGACAAAAAAACCTCAACAAAAACATATGCTGCAATGAATATAGACATTTCTAAAACGTTCCTCATTCAATTATATAGAGACAATGCACCAGAGCTCACAAATCGCAATGGCGAAATTAATAAATGTAGATTTATATTACACGTATGGAGTCACGGACAAAAACATACCGATCGATCGAGCTGATTGAAATTAATTAGTTAAATTCACTAGCTAATCACTACTAGCTGCAGGTTGGTGTCCCGGCCTGAATTAATACAAGTGGACGATAGCATCAGCTGGGAGTCAAGAGTGTCGGCTGCTGTTTCACATCAATAATATCTACATGCATGTATCTATATATACATGCGCACGCAGAAAAACTAATTAAATTTGATATCTTACGTACGATATAATATATGTATTGTGTCTAGGGTTAGGTAAATAACGGCCCTACAATAATAGAAGAACCCTACCTAGCAACATGCATGTATAAAATTCCACCACATTATTTGTATTTGAAAAATTCGAGATCGATATTATGATGATATAAGACGCGCGCCTGTGCATTTAATTTTTGCACAAAGGACAAGATTTTCCAGCAATTCATGCATCAGAATGTATGCATATATAGCTGGCGTTGCAAGGCTGACTTTGCTAGCTAGCTATATTTCCCGTCTCTCTTAAATGTTGAGAATATATATAAGAGAGCAGAAATACGTATGAAGATGTTTCTGTACGTTAGACGTGAAGGGAGTAGCTACACCACGTCTAAAGGTACAAAAACACATCCATACATATTTCTGCTCTCTTTCAACAGAAAATACAAATTCTATACATATAGTTATATTATTCATATGAGATTTAACAATGTCTAATGGGAGCATAAACAGTTATGAAAGTGTTTCTTATCATGGACGTGAAGGAAGTAGCTACACCTGATAGTAGGATATATATATAGTTAAAGTTTAACTTATCGAACAACACAACACATGCTAGGCATATGAGTTATTTTTTAACTAACACATTGGCAGTGGAGTCGAATGTGTGATGAAAGTTAATTTTTTAACTCCTCAACCAGTAAATGTACACATTCGTAAATTTTAACTCCACAGTGTATCATAGTAAACACCCCATAGTTATATAAGTTATTTTTTTAACTCAACACTCGCATTTGTCAGTTATTATTTAACACCACTAGCTTTTGTTAGGAGTGGTGGTGGTGGGAGGGGTGGAGTGGCGTGGATGTTGGTTGGTTGATCGCTGTGTGACGCGCTACGTTGCTTCGTAGCACGCAGCGGTTCCGTGGCGCGCTATGTAGCGTCACTGTGTGTGTATATATATATAAATTAAATGAATACATCTTGAAAAGTTTAAAAAATCTTACGATATACACAGCAGAGGGAGTAGAGTTAATTTGTTGTCGTGATAGCTAAAAACATCAAAGACAGGGGTAATGACATGCTTCATGATCACTATTATATAGAGATGCAAGTGTGGGGGATAACGCCGTAGCTCGCAACATCTATGAAATGTAGCCCACTAGCCTGCTACCACCTTGAACTTCTACACCATGCGAATGCCATGCATGGCCAAATTGGTGTGGAAGCTAGGATTAGTCCTATACAATTTTGAGAGTTGATGAACAAGAGTTTAACTAGTGATGAAAATTAAACCGCACCAGAATTGAGGGCTTAAAAGTAAAATAGTTAACCATTCTACTATTTCTAGTCCCAATTGACAGGGCCTATTCGTTTTGGAGGAAAAAAAATGAGATTTTTAAGGATTAGATTTCTATATAAGTCATTCGGTTTGTACAAACGAAATATAGGAAAATGATAAAAATGTGCATCGGAGACCTGTCAACGTTGATCCAAGACATTTCTTTTCTACAACGTAGCTAGCATGAACAAAAGTAGTACTAACACAGCTGCTATGCCATTCGCAGAAAAGGTAATGCTAATAGTTAAACCAAGCATGATTGATACGATGGTCCAGGATGCATGAATTAAAGCTATTCGTCAGACTTGATACTTACCAGGCCATGCATCATCGATCTCGATCGAGAAACATATAATATGAATTCATATATGCTGCATCTACATGTCGTTCATATTTGTATGGCCAATTGGATCACCGTCCATGCATACGCATTGGCTTGCAAATCGATCGAATGCAAAAAACAAGAAACATATATGAATTGGTTTCTCACCTTGCATCCATTGAAATTTAAGCTCATCGTCTCCGATGATTAGAATGGACGCAGCTAGAGACACGAGCGGTTGTTGAGACCAAAAGTTGTTCTGCTGTGACAGCAGCGAGCAAGCAAGCACCTATCTTGCTAATCATGCGTGATTCATCGATGCCTTTACAGGCAATAAGACCAGTTTTAAACCTCCCAATTACACCATTAACTATCCATGGCGTCGGATTAAGTAGCTAAGAATGGCACTCCATATATGCAGCATGTGATGTGAGCTATCCTGCCGGCGACTGCAAGATTCAGTAGCAGTTGGTCTCATCAAGAACTGGTCGAGCTGAGCTGAGCTCATGGGGAGGCTAGTGGTGCAGCAGCAGCAGCAGCAGCGGCGGCTGCAGGAGGAGGGTTGCTGCTCGGAGAAGAAGAAGAAGCTGAGGAAAGGGCTGTGGTCGCCGGAGGAGGACGAGAGGCTGGCGACGCACATCGCGCGGTTCGGCGTCAGCTGCTGGAGCTCGGTCCCCGACCTCGCCGGGCTGCAGCGCTGCGGCAAGAGCTGCCGGCTCCGGTGGATGAACTACCTGAGGCCCGACCTCAAGCGCGGCCGCTTCTCCCAGCAGGAGGAGGCGCTCATCTTGGCTCTCCATGACAAGCTCGGCAACAGGTAGGGTAGCTGATTAATTACTTCGCTGCGCTTAGCTCAATTGTTCAATCAATCAACAGCATAATGGAGTTCGTCCGTGCAGCTGGTCTCAGATTGCGGCGAGGCTGCCGGGGAGGTCGGACAACGAGATCAAAAACTTCTGGAACGCGCGGCTGCGCAAGAAGCTCCGGCAGACGGAGTCGTCGTCGTCGACGGCGGCGGCGGCTGGACACCGCCGCGGCGAGACCGACCGGAGCCGACAGCCGCCGCCTGAGGCGTTCAACACATTCTCCCACCGCTCAGCCCACAACGACCGGCCGACTCCTGCCGCTGCCGCCCACATTGCCGCTGCCGCCGTCGTCGAGGCACCCGCAGCGACCGCCGGCGCTGTTCTCGCGGACAACGCTGGCCACCGGGATGCTGGGGCGGCGGAGGTGGCGCGGGGCCACGTCGGCGGCGGCGGCGGCGACGACGACGGCTTCTTGGCCGTGCTGCTTGGGGAGTACTACCTCGACGGCGGCCATGGCGATGGATTCAGCTTCTTGGGAGGCGGCGGCCACGTGTTCAGCTAATTTGTGATTAATAGCTTCCTTTAATTTGCTCTTGTAATGATCCATTTCATTGGTTTGGGGCTGACAAATAGCACAACCTCTCGTGTTTGTCAAATATCAAATAATGTGCAAAATTAATCTCAATAAAAATGTTCATGATCGATCTGTACTAGCCTGTTCATTAGATGCATATATATATCAATTTATTTTTCCCTCGTCCACCTTCCAACTTTTGGGGCAAAACATCTCCGAGAGAATAAAATTCAAACTATAAACAAAACTTAATTCAATTATACGAAGATTGCACATGCTAATTAATTCATTAACAATTTCATTACCAAATTTGTTGTGCTACTAAGAAAGGCAACTGAAAATGTTTTCCCAACTGGAGATACCAGATGAGAACATACTAATAATTCGACTAATCCAGAGTACAAAAGAGAAAAAAAATCCTAATTAGTAATTAAGCCTATCAAGTGGTTGGCTACCGTACTCCTAAATTATATCCATGAATATAATTCCATTTTCTATATGTTCAAATACGAACCCATACACCTAATTTTATGAACTAGTACTACCTGATTTCCCTTTTTAAAACTATCATCTAGAAGCTTCTTTTCTTAAACCAGCAAGTTCATGTGCTAAATTGGCCAACCTATATTTGGGCCGACATTGCCAAGTAGGCCTTCTGGGTGTGACCCACGTTAGTGGGATCCTACCTCTATTTGGGCCCAATGCTACTTCAATTTGGGCCCAATACTAGTATGGGCCTCCGTAGTTTAATTGGGCTGCGACTGATGAAAGAATGCTTTCCGGCCCAGCTAGAAGTATGTATTGGGCCGGGTACAAGTATGGGCCTTGACTTGGGTTGTACCTGTTGGGAGAGTGCTTTTAGGCCCATCTAGAAGTTTGTACGGAGACACTTTGTCTGGGAGGATTTTGAGAAAATTGGACGAACCAAGCAGTTTTCTCGAAAAATCCTAAGAGTCATCCCTGTGCAGGACATAGTTATGGTTTCTATACCTTACACATCGTAAAGAAAATAGTATCAGACACCATCCTTATAATACAAACACTACTAATTCATATATGAATTTAATGTTACTCATCTTTTTATGTCTTGGATGGTGTGTAGAAACCGTATATAATGCAATACATGATTTTCTTTTTTTATTAACTCACTTGTCACGTCATCCTTTATCCTATGTAGCAACTCATTTAATTTTATAAAAAACCATTCTAATCATTACACTGTGCATGCTCTAATATTTCCGTGTTCAAAAGATGCGTGAGCTGGACATCAAGATTCGTGCAGCCGGCTGGGGAGGCAACAAATCGAATCCAAGTAAATTGCACAGATCTTGGAGTGGATCTCCCTGCACAGCATCCTAGTGGATCGGGTGCAGATTTCGAGGAAAATTAACGTCGGTAACAGTGCTCTCAAATGCATCTACCTGCATGGGGATCCCTCTACCTGCGACAAGCGACGACAGATAAATAAAACCTCGCCAACCTACGACTTGTTCCTGCTAAAACTAAATTAATCATCGAAAGCCGGGTGAAATTAATCATCAATGCAGTGATTGATGATCCAAGCGAGAACCACTAGTCAGTTGTAACAGTAATTGTTTATCAGCTCCTGCAACAATTTGTTGGGAGTTCATACGAGATGAACTATATATGGACATACATACGATGTTCAGATCACTTTCTTTTTATGTCTACTTATACTTATAAGCTAAAATTTAAATTTTTAATTTTTAATTTGAAGTTAATATTTGGATTTTTATCATAGTTTTTCTAGCATTAATTTGATTTTAGATTATTAAGAACATGCATATAAAAATTTTATTAATAAATTAATTTTTGTTTGTAAATATATCATCAAGAAAA